>NC_060070.1:134449178-135649178 GCF_922984935.1 Meles meles
GCACTAGCATGGTCCTTTATTTTTTTTTATTTTTTTTATTTTTATTTTTATTTTTTTTTTAAGATTTATTTATTTGACAGATAGAGATTACAAGTAGGCAGAGAGGCAGGCAGAGAGAGAGAGAGAGAGAGAGAGAGGAGGAAGCAGGCTCCCCGCTAAGCAGAGAGCCCGATGCGGGGCTCGATCCCAGGACCTTGGGATCATGACCTGAGCTGAAGGCAGAGGCTTTAACCCGCTGAGCCACCCAGGCGCCCCTAGCATGGTCCTTTTAAACTGGAATTAGGGCCATGTCATTTCTCTGATCAAAATCACCCAAAGGCTCCCCATCTCACGCAGAGTAAAATGCCAGGTTCTCACTGAGATCTTCAAGGCCCTGCAGGGTCTGTGCCCACACCCAAGCTTCTGGTCTTACCTCCTGCCCCTGTCTCCGGGACTCACCCTGCTCCAGCCTCCTCAGGCATGAGAGGCTTGGTCCCACCCATTGCCCTTGGTTCTTACATCCTCCAGTTCTCTGTTAAAAGTCTTACCGAAGAGGCCTTTCCAGACCATCCTGCTGAAAACTCTGCTTTTCCTCTCTTCCCCTGATCATGTTACTTAGCTCCATTGCATTCATTACCTAATACAGCTTACATTCTTAAGCAAGTTTCCCAAGTGCAGGGAACTCGGTCTTTTTGTGCAAGGCCATGTTCCCAGTGCCTATGGCAGTGCTGGGACGCAGCGGGCGTACAATCCATGTTTGTTGGGTGAATGAATGAGGGTTACTGTCCAAAACGATCCAGTCTCAAAAGAAGGAATGTATTCTTTCTAATCTATCTACTTCTGCTCAAATGAAGCATCAGCAACACTACCTTCGATCAATTATTTCTTTACTTAAAAATATCTTTAAGACTTTATTTTTGTAGAGCAGTTTTAGGTTCACAGCCAAATGGAGAGGGAGATACAGTAATTTCCCATATACCCCCTGCTCTGCTATATACACAGCCTCCCCCATTTCAACATTTCCTACCAGAGCGAAACATGGGTTATGATTGATGAACCTGCGCTGAACCATGATAATCACCCAAAGTCCATAACTTGTATTATGTTCCTTCTTGGTGTTGCACATTCTATGGGTTTGGGCAAATGTCTAATGAAATGGATCCATCATTTATGGTATTACAGAGTATTTCTACTGCCCTAAAAATCCTCTGTGCCCTCCCTATTCATCCCACCTCAATAACCCCTGGCAGCCGCTAATCTTCTGACCATCTCCCTAGTTTTGAATTTCCCAGAATGTGATATAGTTGGAAGCATTCCCTGTGTAGCATTTTCAGATTGGCTTCTTTCACTTAGTAATATGACTTTAAGGTTCTTCTGTGTATTTTTAGGGCTTGATAGCTCATTTCTTTCTAGCACTAAATAATGTTCCGTTGTCTGGATAAAGTAGAGTTCGTTTATCCATCCACCTTCTGAAGGGCATCTTGGTTGCTTCCAAGATTTGGCAACTATAAATAAAGTTGCTAACAACTGTGCGTGGTTTTTGTATGGACAGGAGTTTTTAGCTCCTTTGGGTGAATATCAAGGAGTTCAGTTGCTGGATCATACGGTGAGACTGTGTTTGGCTTTGTAAGAAACCACCAGTCTGTCTTCCAAAGTGGCTGCACCATTTTGCATTCCCACCAGGAATGAATGAGAGTCCCTATGGGCTCACATCCTCACCAGAGTTTGGTGTTGTTAGTGTTCTGGATTTTGGCCATTCTCTTAGGTATGTAGTGGAATCTCATTGTTAAAATAATTCGCATTTCTCTGATGACCCAGGATATGGAGCAACTTTTCATATGCTTATTTGCTATCTGTCTACTTTCTTCTGTGAGCTGTCTGTTACAGTCTTCGGCTCTTTTTGAGATGAGATTGTTCACTGTTGAGTGTTAATCTTTAACCCTCCCCCCCTTTTTTTTTCATGGAGTTAAGCTGCCGTTGTTAGTTGTTTCTCTGTGGTGATATAGACAGCATGTCAGATTTTCTCTATTCTGGGAGAGCCCTTTGTTTTTGGAAATGGGCAGCAAGCCTTGTCCTGTGGGGGCGGTGCAGGGCCCTTTTGATGGCTTAATGGAGGCTACCACCCATCTGGTCACCAAAGTGTAGAAAGAACAGAAACTTCCTGTGAGGAAAGTAATGGAAACCTCAGTCTTTTCCCTTTTGAGATTGAATGCCATTCGGACCCCTGCAGATTGAGATGGCTTCTGGCTGAGACTGTCTTACAGAGAGAGTAGTGTTGGTTGGGGGCACCTATCTGCCTGCTGTGGGGTGCATGCTTGTAGGGGGATCTTGGGAGCCTGAGCTGGTTTGGGTGTGTGGCTTCCGGTATGGAAATACCCTTGGAAAGTGGGATTTTGCTGCTTGAAGTAACGCTATGTCCTGAAACCCACAGTAGCACCAATGATTTCTTTGAATCAGACAAGATGAGTGCTTAATTGTAGCTCTTGTGATCCTCTCTGCCTGGCCAGGCAGCTAAATCCGGAGCAGCCCAGTTCTGGGGGTGGCTGCGGTTTCCTTCAGCCCCAGGGGCATCTGTCTCAGGTCTCCTTCATGTGACTGGAGGGGACCGGCTTTGGAGACACCAACAGCACATGGGGGGCGGGAAGGGGAAGGGTAGGATAATGCTAAGACGTTGGCAGGAAGCCACATGGGAGATGTTCAACTTCCTGCTAACCTGGCAAGCTGCAGCCTGAGCCGAATTCAGTTTGAAAAGTAAAAGGGATGCTTCCTTCCTCACGCACAAAGCCAGTGGGGTGGCTCGGGCTGGTTATGGAAGAGTCTGGTGTCCTCTAAGAAACAAAAAGGGCGCAACGCTCCTGCTTCTGTCTGTCCCACTGCCCACTCTCTGGCCCTTCCTCACATCCAGTGAAACCCAGCCTGGACCAATCCAGGTCTTTCTCCCTGTTCCCAGCCCCGTGCCCTGGAGGATACCAGGAGATCCAGCCCAGTGCGGCTGGACGCGTCCAGACCCCCATCGCTACCCTCCATTCCTCTAACTTCCCTCTTTGCGTGTCGTTTGCTTCCCTCAAAACAACAGCTGGACCACGTCCCCCTTCACTCTGAAAATGGAGACCAACAGACAGAAACATCTTTCACGTTCCCCCACCGAAGCAATTCCCTTTGCAACGTCTGGAATGATAATAACTGAATACAAAGTGGGAGTTTGCAGTGACCCAGCCCTGCCCTAAATGCTTCCCTGGCCAACTCACTTCATCTGCTGTTTGGCCTTTTCCACTTACACCAACAAACACGAGGCACAGAGAGATGAAGGGACTGTACTGAGCTCGCAGGACTTACAGGGGCAGAGCTGGGATACGAACTCAGGTGAACTGAGTCCAGAGGGTACAGCCCCTGTTAGGACTCCCGGACCACGTGGGCACAGGGCTGCTGTGTGAAAACGTGTTCAGCAAATCTACTGATGTACGCATGAACCTGTGAAAGCAAAGAGGTTGAATCCAGCTCTAGACTGGGGTGCCAGGCAGCTCAGCATCAAACACCAGGGGAAAAGAGCAATGATCTGGGGGAGGTGGACGTGGTGAAACACAGTCCATTTATATTCACATTAATTTTTCCAATGCACAAATTATACCTGCTAGCCGGAGAATGTAGGAAAGAATCACAACAATATAAAGAAGAAAAACAAAGCCGCTAGGAGAACCAGCAATGTTTGTTCCCTTTTGAAATTCGGGTATCTTTGGAAAAAATACATGAGGCTCCTGTCATTTATATAACTTTGCGTGAATGACTTTGAAATCCTTTTGGAAATCAGCTGGGATAAACGCCTGAGGTTAAGGGTGTCTACTGCTCATCATCCTCCCTCCTTTGATTAATAGAGAACAGAGGCAAGGAGCTCAAAAGGGGGTTGAAATATTGATTTTATCACTGGCAATAATGCAAGTGCCTGGACCCTGCAATGCCAGATTACAGAATGTCCCTGGGCCTCCTATATCCTTTCCCAAACCAGACATATGTGAGTGGACCGGAAGGCCTGGCCTGACTCACAGTATCAGTCAGGGTTGTCCAGACGAACAGAGCCAACAGGATATATGTAGATTTAGATAAAAAGATTTCTTCGAAGGAGTTGGCTCATTCTATTATAAAGTCTGTCGAGTCCAAGATGTAGAGGGTGGGTTGGCAGCCTGGAGACCCAGGGAAGAGCCAATGTTGCAATTCATGTCCAAAGGCCATCTGCTGACAGAATTTACTCTTTCTTGGGAAGCTCAGTCATTTTGTTCTAGTCAGGCTGTCTACTGATTAGATGAGGCCCACCCCTTTATGGCAGATAATCTGCTTTACTCATGGTCTCCTAATTTAAATGTCAGTCTCATCCAAAAGCACCCTCACAAAGAGATTCCAAATAATGTTTGACCAACTATTATCTGGGGACAACGGCCCAGCCAAGTTGACACAGAATCATACTCAGGTAGGCTCAGGTGTCAAACGTCGGGAGAGATCTCCTTTCCCCAGCCAAATGTCTAGGTGGCAGGGAGGGCCCGCGACGTGGAGGCTGGAGGGGGAGAGCTCACTGTCTTTGAACTTTGACATCCTCAAAGGCTCAGAGGTAGCTGTTGAACACAGCGTACTTGGGAACGTGGTCGAACACGAGTCAGGCCCTGGCTGGGGACGGTGAGAGGCACAGCTGTAGAATGCTGGAGCGGGAACAGGGTGGGGTTTGTCTTCTTTCCAGCCTACCCCCATCTGCTTGCTTGTCAGGTGAGAGAACGAGGCCCATCTGTTCAGTAGGTAACGCACCTCTGAACTCCTCCTGTCCTGACCAGGGTCGTACATTCTCACGGGTAGTAAGTGTGATTTGTCCCGGATGGTTTCGGAGAGAACCTTCCAGGGTTTTCATAGGAATGCTCAGCAGGAAGTAGGCTGGTGGCGTTGGGCTATATGGGCGAGTGTGAGGGGGCTGTAGGGTGGGGTTGGGGCGAAGGTCGTTCGGTTGTGCTGTTCCATCAGTAGAGGAGAAAGTACACATCACAGGTGTGGTAAGGCCTGGAACGCCCTGGGATGGTCGGTGGTATGTGTCCGCTTCTTGGGGCATAGGAGTTCAGGGAACATTATTTCTGGAAGGGATTCGCATTGGAATCAGGCGCCTGAGTAAAGCAGAGCACCCTCCCCAGTGTGGATGGTCCTCATCCTATCTGTGAGGGCCCCAGTAGAAAAAAAAGGTGGGGAGGAACAAAAAGAAAGGGAGGATTCAGTCTTTTTGACCGAGTGCTTGAGTGGGGACAGCCGTCTTCTTCCTTCAGACTGGGGCTTACCCCCTGGCTCCCCTTCTTCTCCAGCTTGCAGACGGTAGATCATGGGACTTCCCAGCCTCCAGAATCATATGAGCTGATTCCTCAGAGTAAATATATATATGTATTTGTATGTATATATCCATGTATATGTGTGTGTATCTATGTATGTATGATGTATCTCTCCATGTATGTATGTATCCATGTATCTCTCTATGTATCTATCCATGTATGGATCTATCTATATTTATCCTATAAATATCTATATTTATTTCTCCAGACAACCCTGACTGTGACAGTGCCTTATTTATTGTGCTTAGGATAGTGCTCAGCCTATAACCTCAGTATTGGGTCACTTAAATGGAATGGCAGACTCCAGGAGTCTTCATTCCAGTCTTCATTATCGGAGTTTCTGAAGTTATAGAGTTACATAAAAAAAAGCAAAAATAGACACATCATGAAAATATTAAACAATGAATTGGCCACATTTAAAAATCTTCCTCTGCTCAAACATCTGTCCTGATTTCGAATATCTCTGATTGGAGTCTGGTGTTGTAAACACTCAACGACATTGTGCCAGGGCTGACAGACGGCACAATGACGGTGCAGAACTGGCAAGGGGTCGGGCTCTTCATGTAGCTGATGAAATGATGGTGGGTCCCAGCTCAGATGGCACGCAGAGCCATGGGCAGAGGAGACCCTGGCAGCAGGAGACCTGTTAAGGAACAAAGAAGAGAAAGTTTATAAGCAAATCAGGATCCATTCTTCAAAAGGGGATGATTTAAACATCAAAGGATTGAGAGAATCCCTTGGGAGAATTCACACTGTCTGCAGATTTTTTTGTAAACTTTTATTTCTTCTGATTGCTGTATTATGCAATCACAGATTTCAGTTGGAAAAACGATCCCCCTCTGTAAAAGCCTGATTTATTTCTTGTTCATTTTGAAAAGTAGTTTATGGTTCAAATTATAATGGAAATGCTGTTAGGTATAAGAAACAGTAATTTAATTTTACCGTTCCACATAAAATTTCAACCCCGACTTTTTTTTTTCATTGTTTCCTTGGTAACCATTATCCTTGGATAATGAGGAGTGTTTTCCATATGCTGGGGTGGGAAAAGCCTCCCTGAGCAAGACCCAAAATGCCGAAGGAAAAGACTGTCGTAACTGACCACTGCACACGTGATAATTTTGCATGGCAGACTGATAAAAGGCACACTGCTCACTGGGTGAAAATCTGGGTAGCCTGCATAATCGCTAAAGGTTATTAGCCATGACATATGGCAAGCAAATTCAAGTCCTTAAGGAAAAAGATAGGTAACTCAGTGTCAAAATCAGTAAAATTTGTGGCTGGTGGATTCACAGAAGAAAAAGGGGACCGAGGGTGGAGAGTGGTTCACAAACCAGTGAAAAGGTATCAGCGCTTTTCATGGTAATCTGGGGAGTGCAAAATAAAACATCAACACACCATTCCAACCCACAGATTGCCCAGGACTGGAGGTAACGTGGGTACTAGCTCAGGTGCAAATAAATAGACAATCACACACACATGTTCTCTCTTGTGGAGACGCAGCTTAGTACCCGTCTAGCAAAGTTAAATGTGTCTCTGAATACAGCAGTTCCACTTCCAGGAATAGAAACCTGCCCCATAGCGATGCTCACGTAGAACTGCCTACGAGGTGACGGCTACAATATTATTGTAGCTAACTGGCAAATATTGCCATTACTGTGAATAACAGCTGACACTTAGAGAAAGCCTCCTCTGGGTCAGCCCTGGACGAAGCACTTTACATAAATGAGCTCACTTAATCCCCCGTGACAATGCTGGAAGTGATTTCAGGAGCCTCACTGTCCAGAGGAAGGACGCAAAATAGCGAGTGACCTCGAGGTAGCAGGAGGCAGAACTGTGATGGGATGGGACCCAGGCGGTCTGGCACGAGTGTGGGCCACACCACCGACATCCAGTACAGGAGGGCTTCAATAAATCAGGGAAGATCCTTGCGAGCAATACCGAGACCCATTGTAAAATGAAATAAATGGGTAGCCGTGTAATCGCATTTATGAAATATGCAAGCCGTCCATGGTGTGTGTGGGGTGTGTGTATGTAAATGCACAGATGAGGACAAATTGGAAGAAACACGCCGACCATTCTTTTTTTTTTTTAAGATTTTATTTACTAAAGAGAGAGCAAGCAAGTATGAGCAGCAGCAGGCAAAGGGAGAAGCAGGCTCCCCGCTGAGCAGGGAGCCTGATGCAGGACTCAATCCCAGGACCCTGGGATCATGACCTGAGCCAAAGGTAGGCGTTTGACCGACTGAGCCACCCAGGCACCCCCACCCCCCACCCCAGACTGTTCTTAGTGATTGCACCTGCTAAGGGACATGTGACTGGGGGCAGGTGATGGGGTTCGCTGGTAGAGGAAGACTTTTCATTTCTAATCTGTATTCTGTTATTCTAGTCTAGTCTATATTCAAATCGTTGATTTTTTAGGATATTTATATTTGAGGTGGCATGTCCTTGTGACCTGGTCTCTGAAGAGCTAAGTTTGTGGCTCAGTGACTGTTTCCCAGTTTTACCAGGGGCTGAAGAGCAGCGGGTGGGCAGGGAGGGGTGGGTGGATGAGGGAGCGTGAGCCGGGGGCGGGCAGCTCCCTCCCTCAGGCAGGGTTCCTTCGCTGGTCTCATCCCGGCCCTGGTCATGGTGCTGAGCCAGAAAAGAGCAGTATTTCTCACCTGTTACCGCCTATGAGAGGCTGATTCCTAATTGCAGTCGTCCAGCCGTCAGCCGTGCCAAGGCTCTCATTCTCATGAGCGCAGTGTTTATTTGCTAAATAAAGATCTACTGGGGACCGGAGAGACTTGGGAGGTGTATTGACACTCGTGCCCTGAACAGGACAATGACAGACCTTATTATATGAATTATGTGATTTTGAATTAGCAAGCCCACAGTCATTTACAATCCCACTTGCCCTCTTCAACTGCAGAGTTCCATGCTGCTGGAAAGTGACCACGTGACCCAGTCCTGTTCCCTGAGACGTTCCTTCTCCCTCCTTCGGGAAAGCTTCCTACAGGGGCAGTCTAGACTAGAAGGACCCATCAGACTTTTACTCTAACCCCCCTTTTCCCTGGGCAGACTACAGATGTCTAGAAATGTAGCTGTCGTCCTAGAACTGTGAAGATGAAAGTCACACGCTGTTCATTTCCCAGGGCCACCATAATAAAGTACTACAAACTGGGTGGCCTAAAATCACAGAAACGTATCCCCTCACCGTTCGGGGGCTTAAATTTCAAAATCGAGGTGTCAACAGGGCCTGACACCCAGTCTCTGTGTCCCTCTGTGTCCCTCTAGGGGAGCATCCTTCCTTGCCTCTTTGTCTTCTGGTGTTGCTGGCACTCCTTGACACTCCTTGGCTCGTGGGAGCGTCACGCCAATCTCTGCCTGTGTTGTCACGTGGCCTTCTCTCTGTGTCTGTGTCTCTTCTCTTCTTATAAGGGAACCAGTCATATTGGATTTAGGGCCTGCCCTACTCCAGCATGACCTCATCTGAACATGAGGATATCCACAAAGACCCCATTTTCAAATAAGATCACATTCACAATTACCAGGGGTCAAGGCATGGACACATTTTTGGGGGGTGGGGTCATAAAACACACTAAAAATAGAAGGAAGATGGAAGCCCCGGACAGCCCTGTGGGATTACCACCGTTAGATAGGCGACCTCTGCCTTCTCGTGAGAGTCCAATAAGTTCCGTATCTATTTAAGCCACGGTGTAGGTTTTATTTTTGCTGTAGTTGAACACATTCCTAACTGACACATTCCTAATTGTCATAGCATTCATCTATCTATTCAGCTGGTTGGCCACGTTGGGGGAGATACCCACACTGTTCCAGGCAGGGAGCAAGGGAATGTCTCCCTCAGAGTTGAGCCTGGCACAGAGTACTCACTATTTATTTGTTAAGTCCATGCTTGGAAGACACATTCCTTGCTTTCATGGAACTTAGAGTTTAGAGGATACACAAAAAGATAGACAATTCAAATGTAGAAAGAGACTGTGTGTGGGGCTGGTACCTAACTCTGACTTGGGGCGTAAGGGGGGTTTTATGGTGATAAAGAGTGCTGGGAGTACATACAGAAGCTGAAGAGAGTGTGATGCATCTAAGAGACAGAAAACATTTACTATGCTGACTCATGGAGGGCAGGGAAGGGGGAGGGATGAGGAGTGGGAAGAGAGAGAGAGAGATTGTGTGTGTGTGTGTGTGTGTGTGTGTGTGTATGAAGAAAGATCTGGAGAGAGGGCTAGAGACACAAGCATGAATACTTGAGATCATTTTTAAATATCTGAACCTGTGTCTGCTCACATGGTGACCGTGGGGGGACTACTGTGTATACTTTTATATTTGGGGAGGACAGGGTCTGTCGTGGGCTGCTTTCCCTCTGTAAGCTGCCTGGCTGACATACCAATAGGTACAACGCACCACAGACGAAAAAGACTTTAAGATGCAAACATGCCTCTTTTGCATGGCTCGCGCCTGCTCTCATGAACTCTCCATTCTTGGGTCAAGAGTCTGAAGCTTGAGTTTTGCATTTTATGTCACATGTGTTAACACTTAGGGATGTTTCCAGTAGGCCTTGCTTTCGCACATCATCCTCATGCAGCTGTGTTTTCTGGAAGAGACCCGTGGAGAGCTGGTTTATGCCAAGTGCTCACTCCTGACACTCACATTCTCGCCTCCCATGTTGCTTGCCAAGGGAACAGGCATGGACAGCTTTCACTTGCATGGACTTGTTTTCCTGCATCACTAAAATGAGCCTTCTAAAAAAACTCGTGAAAAAACAAAATGAGATAAATGACGCCTTGCACACAGAAAGTGCTAACAACTGATCGAATAAATGTATACAAGTTACAATAATCTATTTTGGGAAAAATCCTGTTATCATTTTGAGAGGTAACCAGAAGCAGGCTGACTGTTTTTTAGGCTTTTATTTTTAAGTAATCTCCACACCCAACGTGGGGTTCAAACTCACAACCCTGAGTTCGAGAGTCAGAGGCTCCACAGATGGAGCCAGTCAGGTGCCCCAGAAGTAGGTTGGATTTTGTGTCCCTTGGCCCCTCTGGTAGGCTGGTTCTGGCCCTGCCCTTGGATGAGCATTCCGGCAGGATTCATGTTTCTTCCGGCCATCTGGACTGGTACTGAACTAGAAACCTAGCACTGGCGTGTTCTAGACTTGGCAAATGTTTAAAGCTGATCAATTCTCTGGAATTTCTCTTGCGGGTTCTTGGGAGACCCTTCATCCACCAGGATCCCTCATCTTCTTTCTCTTGACCTGAGTAAATACATCTCTATAGTTTCTGGTTCTCTGTGACCCCTTCACAAGTCCTTAGGCATCAGGAGGTAGCTCTCTAGACTCTTTTTATTAGGGGTCCCTTTGTCCCTCCAGGGAAGCCCTTTTAGGACAGGATTAAGACATTCCCTTCCTAGCTTTCTCTTGTCACCCATCCTTTGCCCATCACATATTTATTTAGGTTAGTTGGGCCAAACCCAGTGCAGTAGCAGCCTCTCCCCACAATTCAGGAACCCAGCAGTCCCGCCCCCTTCACACTCACCAGGCAGGAGTTAGACACCAGTCCTCTGGGTACCCCCAAACTACAGGGGACACACATTTTGCTTTCTAAGTGGAAGCACTAAAGCCCTTTTCCATAGGCTTGAGGTGAGGGAAAAGCATCCCTACCCCTGCCCTGCCAGTGGGAGAGGGGGAGGACACAAAGCACACTGAGAACTCTCTCTACACAGCTCTCTCTGTCAGTGCCCTTCCCACTCCTCTTCATGGGGTTTAGGGATCCAAGAGTCATGACCAATCTTGAAAAGTTTGTATTGCTGTCCCTCACCTTTCTTTGGAATAGAGTATGTGTTATCTTCATGTGTTGGGTAAAACTTGTGTCTTAACATCCTGTTACAATGTCTCTGAACCTTGGACCCCTCCCTGTAAAGTGGGAGTCACAGATTTGTAGATATCAGCCATTTGGTTGCTGTGAGGACTCATGAAGGTATCTAAATCAATTCCTAATTGTGTCTGGCATGGAGTAGAAGCCCAGACAGTGGTTCTTCCCTCCCGCTTGACCCCAAGCTCTTGAAGGTGTCAATTAAATCTCATGGGAATAACTTGCCTGGCAAAGTTATTTCTCATGTCAGCTTTTGGACAAACCATAAGATCTTCTGATTCTAAAGCCCTGATATCGTACCTGAAGCCAATTTCTGTGCTTCATCCCTGTGGCTGGCCCCTAGCTCAGCCAGCACGGGAGGTGAAGGGCGATTCCTTTAAATATGGGCCTCCTGGCCCTTCACCCAGAGCAGCTAGCATTGATGATACCTAGGGCAGATTCTGGAGGAACTCAAAGCCTCAGGACCATGGAGTTTGTCTGACCAAAGGATGAATGAAAGTAATCGCTCAACAGATTTTCCCCTTCTGGGGCCCATTACGTCCCTACACTGACTTCCCTAATGGGTCGGGGGGGAAAGTGGAGAGGGGTATTATTTCCTGAAAAGAAGAAGTGATATTCAGGAAGGCTGAGAAACTGGCCCTACCTCTTCCACTGAACTTCATCTTGTAAAACAGTTTCAGAAACAGACAAGATTTCAACTGGCTTTGGCATGAAGTCTGGGAGGAGCTGGTGAATTACAGTCTCCATTTTTAAGGTTTCTAGGTATACCAGGGTTCCTTACTTGGGCCTGAGTTGAGACTTAGGCAACACTGCCTCCTAGAGGTCCTCTGGTGCTCTTGGTCATGTTTCTTCAACCCCAGGATCTTGGGGTATCATCTTAGATATCATAATGTATTCCATTACAGGTAGACACTCGACTACATCCCTTGATTTGTGGTGATTCCGGAGTTCAAAGGAAATAAGTTGAGCCTATCCACAGATGAACTTCAGGTATATATGGACCTGTTCAAGGGACATGGGCCAGGACCAGGGCAAGAGAGTTAATGAAGGCCCACCACTGTAAGTTCAAATATTTCAAAGTTATAAATTATCCTAATAAACTATCAAATACAATACATCCTCCAACTTTGACGAATGTACTTTCATAATGACATGGACAGTTAAGATCAGATTCAGAATTCTTAGACTCTTTGGACTTGTCCTTCTAAACATCAGAGTGTGGGAGAGCCGGTGTGGCCTCCGTACTGCCCAGCTTCTTGCTTGCACATACAGCTCCATCTGTCACTGCAAGAAGGTTCGAGGGCATACATGTAGACAACCTAGACCCCATTTCCAAGCTCTGTCCACAGCATCCCTTAAACAGTGTTCCTGGTCCACCTCCCAGGTCTAGGCTGCACGTTCTAAAGCACAGCCAGATAAGAGGGTGTGCAAACTCTAGATATCATGGACCCACTTGGGCAGGGATTCCAGGAATCCGGGCACTCAGAGCATGGAAGACCATGGTCTCTACATGAGCATGATCCCTTGGTCTTATTGAATTCTCACTGTCTGAGGTGGAACACGTCTAGAAAGTTGGAGCTGAGCTCTCTAAACCATGGGGCTCAGGATGAGGGTCTTTTTACTTGAATCTAATGGCCATTATTGACTGGAGAATCTCTAATGGAAGTCATCTTGGCTGCCGAGAAAAACATGACCGACAGTGGATGAGAAAGAAGGCTGGAAGAGTTGGCAGGATGAGTAGCACAGTTCGGCTGATTGAGGCACAAATGGTTCCAGGTATAGGGGGAGGCTGTTCTCAACCCATTCTCAACCCAGTGGCTCCCCTTTCAGCAAGCATCACACCAAGTTCTAGTGCCTGTACATGCTAGGAAGGGGAGAGCTTCCAAATAAAGAAAACAACCAAATCCTGCTTAGGAATTCAACAACTCTGGTGTGGGAAGTCCCTCTGCGAGAGTTGGTCATGAGGATCAAGAAGCATATTTCCCGTAGGTCAGAGGACCTAAGTGGAAGATGTGGTCAGAGGACAGATGTGGTAGACTTGTGGGTAGAGGGAGGTGAGGGGGTTCAAAGATCAGTGGTAGTTGGGGGGGAGGAGAGAGGCAACACAAGGGAGGCAGAGAGGAGCTCATGGGGCAGAAGGATGAAGAGGGCTGTTGACCCAGAAATAGGGGGTCTGGAGAGCTGCAGGTGACAGTCTCACTATAAATAAGCTCCCTGCGGACAGATAGAAAGAAAGCCTAAAGAACAATCTGACATAATTTCCATGGGAACTTTAGAGACTATTGGAAAAGGGGATTCTGGGAAAAGACAGGCTTTTCTGTGGTTTAAGGCACTGAGAATCAAGTAGATGAAGAGTCAGAGTGTCTAGATGTGGAGCCAATAGAACACGATTAATTGGAATGCACAGATCAGTAAGGCCTGGGCTTACCTGGTTCTGGAAGCTTTTTTTTAAAATGGAAATTTAAGAAAATTAACTTATGTTTCATATAGAAGAGTCTGGGTGCATTCTACACTTGTAGTATGTACTTAATTATAGTTTAAGAAGTAATGGGGTGCGCACACACAAAACACACTTCCAACATCTAGGAGATAGGGACGTCTGTCTTCAGGAGGAGGCAGTTGAAATGATCTTTGCCAGTTTATGCTCAGCTGTAATCTTTTTCCAGTTAATTCTCAGGAAGACAGATGTTTCCAATTTAGCCCTGAAGAGTACATAGTAATAAAATAATGTTCAAATTAGCATGTTGGTGGGGCCTAGTGTTTACAATCCATTCTGAATAAGAAGCTTTGCCTTTGCCTGTTTTCATTTCCGTCAGGAAGATGGGGTTGCCAAGCAGGCATTATCATGTTATCTTCTGAACTTTTATGTTCAGATTCTTAGACATAACATTCTTTGAAATGCTCTGCAGAAGATGACTAAATATTTATATATTTTTTCAAACATGAAGTTCCTCTTCCTCCTTCTACTCCTTTCTCTTCTCTTTCTCCTCCTTCTCCCTCTCCCTCTCCTCTTCCCTCTCCCCCGCCCCTCCCCCTTCCCCACTCCCTCCTCCCTATCCCCTCCTCCTCTTCCTCCGCCTCCTTCTAGGTGTGGCAAAAAATGTGCTTTTCTGATGGCACCTCCTTAGACCTTGTTTGAATATTTGTGAGGCTTTTTAGAAGACACTAGACACTTGTTCTACTGGTTAGGACTCTGTGAGGCTGAGGGATTCCAGGAGAGCCCATGATCTGTTTAACTCAGAGAAAATTCAAATACGCCATGGAGAATGATGGAAGCAGCACAAGGAAAAGAACACGGCTCATCATGTAGAGTATCCTAGTGAAGTACAAGGAAGAACATGACTTCTAGAATATCATATGCTCTGGCTGAGGCCAACCACCCCAGCTCCTAAGGAAGAAAACCTCAGTTCAGTTTTCATTCCATTAGCGGTGCCCTTGAGCTAGGATTCTGTGGTACCTCAATCCTCATTCCGGTTCCAGGTCTGTGCTTTTTGGGTAGAGGGAGGATATTGTGGCTGTCATTCCCTTGGGATTTCTCCTATTGAGAGTGAGAGTCTCCCCGCCCCCCCCTTTTGATTTGAGGCTGCCCTGTGTCTGCTCCAACATCTGAGTATGTTAGGAGCCATGTTATGGCAGATCCAGACCTAGGGCTGGGGAGGCTTGCAGCTTCCACTCTGGTCTGTTGGAGTTCTGAGCTGCCAGAGAACAAGTCCAGCTCCTCTTTGGAAAAGACCACATGGAAAGGCCCTGGGATTCCATGGAGAGGGGGAGAGGTTCTGCTAAACCCTGTAGTATAGACCTTTCTATCGAGACACCAAACATGTGAGCAAAAGAAACCTTCTTAGAGACCCTCCAGACCCAGCCTGAACAGCATCTAGTGACTCCAGGCAAAAGCACAAGGAGAAGAGTTCCCCAACTGAATCCTGCCCAGATTTCTAACACAAAATTCCGAGTGCTAATTGTGGTTTTAAGTCATTACATTATGGATAGTTTGTTTATATGGTAACAAATAGCTAGGGCAGGCATAGTGGCCACCCAGGAAATAATGTTCTGCAGACATCATCCTGGCATGCCTTGATAAAGCCCGTTCCTGGGTGTTGTACTGTAAGAAAACAAATCCCCCAGAAAGAGAGATTTCTTAAAACATTTCCCCTCTCTCCAGAAGAGAGTCACAGATACACCTCAGAGACCCAAAGCTACATGGTGCCCAAGACTATGCTCTTTGCTCCATCTCAGCCCTCCTGCAAATAGACTTCCAGTGGACAGCCTCTACCATCCAGCACATGGTACAAGTCTGAATCTTCCTGGTCACAGAGCTTGGACTTAAGCCAGAGTCTGCTGTCAAAACAGTATCTTACTTGTACCCCAGGTCAGCATTTTCCGATCTGCCAAGAATGTCTCTGGATCAAATGACTCCCTCCCCTTGACTATGTTGACAAAAGAGAGATGGTTGAGGTTGGTCTTCCACCAAAACTCATCTGTATTGCCATTGTATTTAACTGGAAATTTTCGCCATGAGAATTCTCAAAGCAAGTACAGCTACAGTTGGGGGAGAGAAAAGATCTCAGTGGAATGCAGCTTTGTAGATAAGAGTGAAAAATAGCTCAAGAAGTTACAAAATTTACCAGCTGCACAAGCCTCAGTATACATCACAGAGACAACGAAATAAACAAAATCAGTGTTATTTACTCAGTGTGAATAACTCCTGGCTCTAGAACCATAGACGTGTAATTGAACTTAAGCTGCCTTTAGCTGTGTTGGGCTTGTCAGGTGGTCCTCTGAATCTAATGGCTGATCATGAAACTGTGTGGAAAAAATCCACAGGACTGGCGTTCCTTCTGAGGCAGTATCTCTCAGTAAGCAAAGTGGTGTTAAATGGATCAGCGTAATCAACTGTATTTTAGGATTTTAATAACACCTTTTCTATTGTTAGGAAATGCAGCGTGAAACTAAATTTTCCCCCAAGCAATTTTTTGAAGTTCATTTTTGGAGACTTTTTCTGTATGGAATGATGACATTTTGATTTCAAGGATTTCTGGATACAAAACAAAAAACTCAACTGGCTTTATTTCCCTAGAAAAGATCTCAAATCACATTTGTTACGCTCCTTCATTTGGTAGGAATGTCCTGAATGTGTAATGAGATGACATTTTGGTTTCTGCGAGGATTATGTGTGTGTTCTAGGAGATGCCTGAGTTCTCGGTGAGGATTATTTTGTTTTAATTTCTATGGCATTATATGAAAATGAATATTAGTATATTCTGAATCATCAGAATGGCTATATTATAACCAAGTACTTTCACATACCTTCAGGGCCTCTGTGTGCTTGAGTTTAATTTATAATTTGTTTTTAATTTATAGTTGCACGAGAACTATACGTATCACTTTAGGGCTTTATGTGCACACATATATTATCTTATTAAGCTCGTTTCTTTGTTCAAGGCACTGATCTAAAAACTTGAATTGTGTTATTGCCTTTGTTTCCTACAACAACTCAGTGAAGAAGATGGTAGTCTTATTCCCACCTTATACATGAGGTTACTGGGCCTAGCGGGGCAAAGCTGAAGTAACAGAAGACTCAACTCAACGTTTTTAGAATGGTAATAGAGATTTGTCAAATCCCACCATAGAAAAGTTTGGAGGTAGCGTGGGCCTCAGATGCAGTTTGGCTAGGGATCTGGCTCAGCTTCTCTGTAATTGCTTTGACTCAACACCTATTATGGGTCAGCTTCATTTCCTGGTTGGCATCCATCAGGATCACAAGATGGCTGCTTCATCCACCAAGACTACAAGTCTCCTCATTCACACCTTGGGGTTAAGAGTCACTTCCACACCTTCTTCTGGCTTTGCTATGATTTTTTTGCTTTGCTTCAACCCAAGTTCTGGCACTAATAGGTTTGGGCTTGAAATAATCACTGTGCCCGTGGGGATGATTTGGTCATGATGGGCTCCATTGACCCATGGAACTCTACTCATGGAGTTGAAGGACACTGAATTCCACAAAATCACAGTATCCACCATAATCACAGTGTCCACCCCACTAAGCTTCCCAAGGTTATGTGAGAAATAAATGGTAACCACAACCCAGCCCAGCAGACTGACTCCAGAGTTGGCCCTTTTAACCCCTAAATACATATCTAATTATCTTCATAATAAAAATTATTTAAACAAACATCCTGTTCATTCCATACTCAATTTTAAGAAAGATTATGTGAGACAATATTATTAAAGAGGAAAGAGAAAAGGTGTGATTCTGTATCAGTTATTTATTGCTGTGTAACAAATCAGCCCAAAACTTCATGTCTTATCTTTTGTGATTACTGTGGGTCAGGAACTCAGGAAGTTTTGGCGGGATGGTTCTGGCTCAAGTCTCTCGTGTGGTTTCAGTCAGACAGTGGCTGGAGCTGGGACGATTGGAGTTAGTTGGATAGCTCTCTTCAATTAGTCTCAGAGACTTTCTGTGTGGTCTCTCTGCATGGGCTAGTTTGGGCTTCTTCTGAGCATGGTGGCTTCAGAGCAGATAGATGACTGATGTGGTAACTCGGGCTTCCAGAAGCAAGTGTCCCCAAGAGAATCAGGGAAAGCTTTATCATCTTTTAGAACCTAGTCTCTAAAGTCACACATCCTTTTTTTTTTAAAAAAGATTTTATTTATTTGACAGAGAGATCATAAGTAGGCAGAGAGGCAGGCAGAGAGAGAGGAGGAAGCAGGCTCCCTGTTGAGCAGAGAGCCCGATGCGGGGCTCGATCCCAGGACCTGAGATTGTGACCTGAGCCGAAGGCAGAGGCTTAACCCACTGAGCCACCCAGGTGCCCCGTCACACATCCTTTTCACCAGAGTCATGAACCTACCCAAATTTATGGGCTGGGAACATAGACTCCACGTCTCTGTGGGAGGATTATCAAAGTCAATTGCAAGTAAATGGTGTGTGATGGGAGACACCATTGTGGCCATCTTTGGAAAATATAGTTTGCCACAATTTCTATACTTCTGTTACCGATGGGTTCTTGAGATCTTTAAAACAGAATTAACACCTAATCGAGTAGCAGCAGCTTGTGGACACGCACGGCTCTTGCTTGCTTTCAAATTTCAACCAACCTCTTTACAACATGGTTTCAGAAGAGGGGCACCTGTTTGGCTCAGCCGGTTTGATAGGGGAAATCTGTGTGCTAAGGTGGCCAACCAGTTCAGCAGGGGAATCCCAGTCCCACCCCAGAGCCATTTCGGATTTTCTCTCCTGTCCTGCAGGCTGTGGGGCGCTACAGCACCAAGGATAGGGCAGTAAAAGTATATAAACTACCCCCTCTGTTTGTGCTCATGGCTCAGGGCTCTTGGACCCGAGAGATTACTCTCCTCTGAGCTTGCTGGTGTTGAATAAACCTCTCATCCTCCAACTTCTCTGAGGGCCACTTGTTCTTCTGCCAGGATCCAGTTCAGGTGCCGTAACATTTGTTTCCCTGACAGGGAAAACCAACCGCGCTGGCCCGTTGTTGCCACAGGTTTGGGGACAACGGCGGGCGGTGATGGAACGAGGGGTCGTAACCCAGAAGGTGCACCTGGCCTACTCTTCAGCAGTCTCCCACCTGGTCGCCTTGGGCGGACCTGCTCCTGTTCCGCGGTTCCTGCAGGCCTCAAAGGATACTTGGCAGGTGAGGACCTGGTCCGAGTGTCGGATTCCGGTAAGGCCGGGGGCCCCAGGGCCCAGTCAGGCCCACCCATCAGGATGGAAGGGGAGACTGATCACCTCCCCGAGACCTCTTAGAGGTCTCACAGGTCAGGGCCTCCCAGTGGGGGAGGTCCCTCAGGTAAGGAGTCTCCCAAGGTCAGGGGGCAGGAAGGAATTTCCAAAAGGAATTCCACAGGTCAGGGCTGTGGATTGGGGGGGGCGAGTAGAACTATAATAACTTCAGTGTGAATGAGTGAATGGCTGGCCTGTTTGTGCTTGTGGCTCCACGGTCTTGAGACTATGGAGTCTGAGTGGGCCCCAACCTGTTTGGGTGGTGACCTCATAGGATCTATGGCCAGTCCTTGGGGCACCAGTCCGGGCTTAATATGGACTCACTATGGCCAAGACGCACCCAAGTCTCCTCCGGGAGGGTGGAAAGGTGGGCGTCTGATTAGTCTCTCCTCTGAAGGGCCACCTACCCTTCGCTTGCTTTGTGCCACCAAGGCAGGGAAGGAACACATAGGGTCAACAAAAGAGCCCCTGTTCATCATGGGTGGGAGCTCTTCAAAACCTATGGTCCTCGAGACCATGATCAAAAATTTCAAGAAGGGGTTATTGGAAGACTATGGAGTTAAGATGCATCCTGGCAAACTGAAAACCCTGTGTGAGTTCAAATAGCCCACCTTTAATGTCAGATGGCCTTCAGAAGGGACATTGGATGTCCCAAAAGTTCTTCAGGTATGGCAAGTTTTAACAGGAGAACCAGGAGACCCTGACTTATTTCCGTACTTTGACTCCTGGCTAGGAATTCCCCAGACCCTCCCCCCTGGGTACAATTTGCTTGCGATAGGCACTGACAGGCCAGGGTCTTAATTGCCTCATCTAAGTGGCCCAAAAAGACTGACAGAATCCCCAGCCCTGGAACTCCCCCGAATGGCTGGCAGGTGGGCACTCGCTCTGCCTCATCCTGGCCTGCCGCTCTGGCTCCAGCCTCCTCGCCTCTCACCTGCTCCTGCCTCCTTTCCTTTCCATTGCCCATGTGTTAGCGGGGTGGGCCGCGGATGGTCAGGGTGCATGACGGCGGTGATGCAGCGGCCCCACTGAGCTGCCAGCTCCGGACGCTGGGGGCTGGCCACTCGAGGTGGCTCGGGGCCAGGTGGCAGCATGCAGAAGGGTGAAGAGCTGGACAGCTTTGAGGGTGAGGCCTCAGACCCTTCCACAATCTGGGGCACCAGCAGGCGGTACCAGTCCACCACCAAGCCGGTGAGCCAATGCTGCAGCCTGGCCAGCCTGCACTGTGACCCCGACTACCTGGGCCTTGAGCTAGCCTGCCTTGAGGTCGCGCAAGGGATTTTGGCCCTGATCGAGTTCATCTGCGTAAAGGCCATCATGGAGAGCTCCCGGTGTGAAAGCCTCTCCTTTTTTGAGTTTGTGAGTGTAGCGCATTTGTGGTTACCGGAGTCTTGCTGATTCTGTTCAGCCTAAACATTCACATGAGGATTCCCCAGATCAACTGGAACCTGACAGATTTGGTCAACACTGGGCTCAGCACTTTCCCAGAGACATGGACAGTCGCCCCGAGATTCAGCACCTAGACACACGAGCCCACCTGTGAGACCCTCCTCCCTCTCATCCTCGTGCCCATCCTTTCAACCAAGTTTTCTTTCCCTCATCACGTCAGATTTTCCTGTGATTAAGCTGAATTTTGTCCTCTTCGTTCTGGGAAAGGTTCATTCTGGGAAAGGGTTTTCAGAGTGGCCCTGTGGGCAGGTCTGTGAGATGGAGAGGCCCCGACCACTGAAATGGGGGAGACCCAGAACCCCTGGGCCCGGGGTCAATGTGCTGACTGTAAAGAACAGCGGCATCGGAAGAACAAACGTCCCGACTGGGGAAAGGCTCAGAAGCCCAGCCGCGACAAGGAAGAACCCCGAGAATGGGACCTCATAGGCCTTGCGGAAATAGAGTGGGGGTGGGGGGCGGGGTCTCTTCTCCTTGGCTCCCATGAGCCCATGGTCAGAATGACAGTAAACTTTTATGGTTGATGCTGGGGCCGAGCACTCTGTCGTCATCTCCCCAGTGCCCCTTTTCAGCAAAAGAACTGTGACTGTCCTTGGGGCTAGCAGAACACGGGCAACACAACAGCCCATTTGCCAGGCTCATCAGTGTGAACTTGGGGGCCACAAGGTCCGACATGAACTCCTTTGTCTACCTGATTGCCCATCCCCCTCCTAGGCTGAGACATACTCTCCAAGTTCGGGGCTCAGATAACCTTTTTTTAATTTTTTTTTAAAGATTTATTTATTTATTTATTTGACAGGGAGAAAGAGATCACAAGTAGGCAGAGAGAGAGGGGGAAGCAGGCTCCCCACTGAGCAGAGAGCCTGATGCGGGGCTCGATCCCAGGACCCTGGGACCATGACCTGAGTCGAAAGCAGAGGCTTAACCCACTGAGCCACCCAGGCACCCCGAGGCTCAGATAACCTTTGAGCCCACCGGGCACACCAGCCTCCGAGTGAACCCAAGGCAAGAGGAGACAGGGTCTCTGGTACTAGCAATTACCACACCGAGGGCAGAAGAATAGAGGTTATCCTGCACTCAGGCCCAGCTGGGGATCCCGCCAGAGTTCAGGCTCGCTTTCCCTTCAGTATGGGCTGAAGACATCCCGCCTGGACTAGGCCAAAATCGGGACCTACAGCAGAAGAGGTAGTTCTGGGGATACTCACCCAGACTTCTGGGCCCTGGCAATGGCCAGTTGCATATCTATCAAAGAAATAGGACCCCGTGGAAGCAGGATGGCCTGTGCCTCAGCGCCACAGTCCTACTCATTAAGGAGGCAGACAAGCAAGAACTTAACGTCGAGGACCCTCGTGCAGTTACATCCCTCATGAACACACAGGGGCACCGCTTCCTTTCCAGCTCTCTGCTAGCACAATACCAAGGGCTCCTCTGTGAAAATCTGCGGGTCGCCCCCGAAACAGTAAAGACATTAAACCCAGCAACCCTTCTCCCTACGGAAGAGGGAGAACCAGACCACGACTGCTCCGAGGTAACTGATGAAGTCTACACGAGGCGTTCAGGCTTACGGGATCAAGCCATAAAGAATCCAGAGCTCACGCTGTTCAGCGATGGCAGCAAGAGGGTACCCGGACAGCAGGTTATGAAATGACCAGAACCACCAAAGTCCTAGAGGCTGAGGCGTTACCAGCTGGACGATGAGCACAATGGGCTGATCTGCATGCCTGAGTCCCAGCTCTCACCCTCAGTGAAGGCAAGCAGGTCAGCATCCACACTGACTCTCCGTACACCTTTGCTACTGTGCATCTACATCTACAAGGAAAGGGGCCTCCTTACTGCTGCAGGAAAACCCATCAAAAACAAGGAAGAGATACTGAAACTCCTCAAAGCCATCTGGCTTCCAAGAGAAGAAGCAATCCGGCACAGTAAGGGACCCCAGAAAGGAGGCAACTCCATAGTGTGGGGAAATCGTCTGGCAGATGAGGCTGCCAAGACCGCAGCCAGTAAGAACATGGACAGAGCCCCTTCCCTCACTGTGGCCCTGACACCCCCAGAAAAATCCCTCCGCCTAGGTACACTAAGAAGGAAAGAGAATGAGCCATGGCTGAAGGGGCCACCCTGAGTAAAAAGAAATGGTGGGTGATGCCAGATGGGCGTGTCTTCATTCCAACAGTAACAGGAGGGCTTCTAGTCAAGAAATACCACCACCTCACCCACCTGGGAAAAACCGCATTAGAGGTCCTCCTGCTGAAGCACTCCTACATCAGCCAGCCGCCCCAGCCGCCAGCACGGTGCCAAGCTACCAGTGAACGATACATTGCACGTGCTAAAAATAACGCTCGGCCTGCACCGTGGCCCGCCAGGTGTCCAGAGGAGGGGAGTAACCTCTTTCGAAGATCTAGAGATAAACTTTGCAGAAGTGCTACCAAGCAGGGGGTTCAGATATCTCCCAGCGATAATGCACATATACTCTGGGTGGGTGGAGGCCTTCCCAATCAGGATGGAACAAAGCCAGGAAGTAGCCAAAGTCCTCTTGCGGGAGGTCGTGCCCCGGTTTGGCCTGCCATCAACAGTCCATAGTAACGATGGGCCTGCATTCATAGCAGGCACTGTACAGGTCTTGACCAAGCCTCTCAGCATCTCCTGGAGGCTCCATGCCGCCTACCCGCCCGGAAGCTCAGGGAAAGTAGAGCGATTGAATCCTACCCTTGCAGGAAGCTTAGTAAAGTTTTGTGAGGAGACTAACCTCCCACGGTCAGATCTGCTACCCCTGGCCCTCCTGTGTGCCCGCTGCACACCCGGGATGCTAGGTTACTCCCCTTCCAAATTAGTGTGTGGACGGCCTCCCCCATGCCTGGGGAGCCTTCCAAGAAACTTATATCAGATTGGGGGTAAAGAGACAGAAAAACAACTTCAGGCCCTGGGGACCACCGTAAATAATGACAAAGGTACACCATTGAGAGGGCCCCAATCTTCTTAGGGTCCCAGGTGCACTCCTTCTAGGCAGGGGACTCAGGCTGGGTCAAAATTTTTTAAAAAGGGACCCCGTCAAACCACAGTGGACAGGGCCTCACACCGTTGTTCTAACCACTCCTGCTGCCCTTAGGTCTCTGGTGCCACTCCAGAGTGAACAAAGCCCATCACCCAGATGAGAAGCCGCACCAGTGGGAAGTCCAGCCAAACCCTGTAGACTCACTCTGGCTTCACCTCTGACGAGACCCCACTGACTAACGGACACCTGCTTGCCGTGGTCGGTAGTTCTCATCGGTGTAACATCCCTTATCCTAGGGGCCGGACCCCACACTGTTGCCCTCCTGACTGCGTGGAGTCACGATTTTCCCCAGAGACTTGCCATTGTTGTAGTTTATTAAGTGACCCTGAGGTGTATTACTACACTGATTGTCCACAGGTTTTATCTGCTGTCGGGCTAGCCACAATGGCTCCCTCGAAGATGTGGACCCAACTTTGACTGGCTGTCTACTCTGCTGTCTACTCCTGAGTGCATTTCACTACGGTTTTCCTGACTCCAGTCAGTCCTGGTCTTCTGCTACCTGGTGTGCTGTTCCTCCTCACTACCTTTAGCTTGCCAAAACCGGCGGGCGGGGGGAGGGCCAGACACCCCACACAATCAGTCACGCATGCTTGTCAGTCTCTCACCTGACCTTTCAGTCCTCCCTGGGAGCGACGCTCCCCTTACGTGGAGACCCCCCAGCTGCCTTCTTGTGAGCCTGCTGGTTGCGTCCGGAGCTACCCTCAGTGCCACTGGCCTCAGGATGCCACAGGCTCAGTACCAGGGCCCAACTCAACGACTCATGGCAGGTTTTTCAGCCCTCACTTAGTCAGCCCTGGCTCGGCAGGGCCAGCACAAGTCGCTGGCCTCCGTGGTCCCCCAGAACAGGCGTGGGTTTGACCAGCTCACGGCTGCACAATGGAGACTCAGCCTGTTCTTACAGGAGAAATGTTGTTTCTATGCTAATGAGTCGGGGTGATCCAAAAAAACTCTAACCCAGTTATAGGAACAAGTAAATCACCAGTGGAAAGCACTCCAGCAGGCAACTTGGTGGGATTCCCTCTCACCACTGTTCCCTTGGTTCGCCCCCCTCACCGGCCCCAACCGTCCGCTCCTCCTCACAGTACGATTTGGTCCTTGTACTCTTACTGCTCTTACTAGGTTTATCACTGCTCAGATTGCCAAGATCAGACTCCAGTTGCTCCTTACTCACTATTGCCCCTTAAAAATAAAGATGATGCCCTCTAAAGTAGGTGTTTAAAGGGGCATCGAAGAGGGGAGTGATGGGGGAAATCTGTGTCCTAAGGTGGTGGACCAATCCAGCAGGGGATCCCAGTCCCAGTCCCAGGGACATTCTGGGTTTTCCCTCCTGCCCTGCCTGCCACAGAGAGCCACAGATAAGGAAGTAAAAGTGTATAAGTGACCCCCTTTGTTTGTGCTCAGGGCTCTTGGGAAATTACTCTCCTCTGAGCCCGCCACGTTAAATAAATCTCCTGTCCTCCAAGGCCTCTGAGTGCTGCTTGGTTCCTCCATCGGGATCCAGTCCCAGGTTCCATAACAGGTTAAGCATCTGACTCTTGATTTTCGCTCAGGTCATGATCTTATGGTCATGAGATCAAGCCCCACATTGGGCTCCACGCTGAGTGTGGAGTCTGCTTAAGATTTTCTCTCCCTCTCCTTCTGCCCTCCAGGCCCAACACATGCTTCCTCTCTCTCCCTAAAAAACAAAAATCAAATGTGGTTTCAGAAGGGATTAATAATTCCTTCCGCACCACAGTTGCATTATACAGGGGTTGACTTCTGTCTAACATTGTGTCGATTGCAAGGATTTTCTTTCTCACGTCTGTGCACTGGGAAGGGATAAAATCAGGAGGTTTGGAAGAGAGAGAAATATAAAGTGAGTAGAAGATCAGGAAGAGAGATTTTTCCATTAAAACTTGGGAGAAAGGAAAGAAGATGCGGAAAATCTAATCTGAGACTTGGAAAATATTCTCCTGTCTATGGGACAGAGGGAGCTGAGCCATTAATCAGAGCCGCTGCAAGCTCCTGATTGACCTTGCAGGGATGCTGGGCAAGTCAAGCTGTGTAACTCTGGGCAGTGGGAAGGGGCTGAAGAAGAAATACCTATGTGCACAAGGGCACACAAAGTCTCTCAAACACACAAGCTGCTCTGTGTCTCTAGAATCACAGCAAGATTGAAACAATTCATGTCATAATATTAGTTACAAAAAAGCAAAAAATCTACATGCTCATTATCTGTAATAAGGAAAAACAAGCCTTCCACTAAAACCAGGAGAAAGAAAAAGGCTTCTAGCTGTTAGAACATGGTAAATAGAACTTAATCTTAGAAAACCATTCCCAAAGATTTATATACGTAAAATCTCATTGGGAGGTTGAAAATGGAACTGTGATATGATCCAGCAATTACCCTGCTGGGTATTTCTCCAAAAGAATTTAAATCAGGATCCAGAAGAGATGTTTTCATTCCCATGTTCATTGCAGCATTATTCACAATAGCCAAGAAGTGGGACCAACCTAAATGTCCACTGACAAATGAATGGATAATGAAAATGTGGTCTGTGCATACAATGGAATATTATTCAGCCTTTAAGAAGAAGGAACTTCTAACACAACCTACCTTGGATGAACCTTGAGGACATTGTTACGTGAAATAAATCAGTTATAAAAAGACAAATGCTGCATGATTCCTCTTATATGAGGTCTTTAGAGGAGTCAAGTTCATAGAGACAGAAAGTAGGATGGTGGTTTCTAGGAGGTGGGGGCTGAGAGAGAGAAAGGGGAGTTGCTGTTCGGTAAGTACAGACTTTCAGATTTGCAAGATGAAGAAGTTCTAGAAACCCACTATACATCATTTTGCCCATAGTTAGCAATACCATACTGTACACTGAAATATTAGTAAGAGGGGGAAATCTTAGGTGTTTTTTGCCATAATAAAAAACATCATTGGTAATTTAATTACTCCCTAGGTTGTCTTTATGCTTGATTTTTGTGCATATAAAGTGTTATTATAATGGCATTCACATGTTTCCTTGCAATTCCTCCCTTCCCACCTTATTTTTTGCCTTAACGTTTCTCCAAATTAAGGCATACCGTGGGGCTTCCAGAAAACTAGCTCTCCTGGTTAGGGGTGGCCACCACAGGGATGCTAACTTCTTAGGGTAACTGTATGTGGTTGTAATTTTCTTAAATTGAGATTTGGCTAGTAGCGCATCTGAGTCTACAATGTGAGCAATTTTCTGAAAGTGTTTTTACTGGAGAAACTGTGCAGCTAAGTGGGAACTCTTTTAATTAATTACTTTCATGGTTGGTTACCCCTTCATTGCTTGTGTTTACAACCAATTTTCAGAGGTAATTTGTGTACTCCAAAGTGAGCACACAAGGTCAGGAGAATGACTCAAAAATATAAGCTTGCAAGAGCAGACTATCCATATCATTTTAATTATTTCAGGCCGTACAAAAAGATTTTTGACTAAAGTACTTACTCATTTTTTAGAGCTTAGGCTTTTAAAAAAAATCAACCGTTTAGTTCGCCACAATAGAATAAAAACAGACTTTTGGTTATAAGGTGGTATTTTGGCAGGTTTTGAATAGGCCAGTGACCAGGAACTTTCTGAATCTAGGGTTGTGACTCAAATTTCAGTTTTTTTTTCCTTCTCTTGAAAATGAATCTTATCTATAGCAATGTTTCATATTTTTAAAAAATCTAATTGCTCAAGTTATTCTTTAGGTTATGAATTGTTATTAATGAGGTGCCTGGGTAGCTCAGTCCATTAAGCATCTGACTCTTGATATTGGCTCAGGTCATGACCTTAGGGTGATGGGATTGAGCCCTGCATCAGACTCTGTGCTGGGCGTGGAACCTGCTTGGGATTCTCTCTCTCCCTCTTCTTCTGCTCCTCCCCCATGCATGC
This sequence comes from Meles meles, assembly GCF_922984935.1. Classification (NCBI taxonomy): domain Eukaryota; kingdom Metazoa; phylum Chordata; class Mammalia; order Carnivora; family Mustelidae; genus Meles; species Meles meles. The sequence goes on from NC_060070.1 coordinate 134,476,504, forward strand.
ACTCTCTGTCTCTCTCTATAAAAAAGAAAGAAAGAGAAAAAGAGAGAAAGAAATGAAGAAAGAAAGAAAAGAAAAAAGAAAAAGGAAAGAATTATTAATAAGAAGCCCCTGTGGATGGCTAGGATAAGTGTCAGGATTCTGTTAAGTTCTTCATGGTTTACCATGTCCAGACCCTCAGGGACAATCCATTCCCATCTCTTTCCTTTTTCAAACAAAGAAAAGGCAGCAAGTAGTCTAGTGTCTTACCTGACTGACAGAGTACTGGAGCTCCACACTGGAAACCAAGAAACCTGGAAGGTTGCAGTATCTGGGTCTTGACCTCTGTGTTAGTCTGCTGAGCTGCTGTAGCAAAGTACCATAGACTGGCTGGCTTAAAAAGCAGAAAGTTATTTCTTGCAGTTCTGGAGGCTGGAAGTCCAAGATCAAAGTGCCACCCAATTTGGCTCCTGGTGAGAATTCTCTTTCTGGCTTGCAGAAAGCTGTTTTCTCAGTGTGTGCTCACTTAGCAGAGAGAGAGAGAGAGAGAGAGAGAGAGAAAGAGAGAATTCTTCTTCTTACAAGTGCACTAATCCCACCATGAAGGCCCAGTTTCACAACCTAATCTAACCTTAATTACCTCCCAAAGGCCACATCTCCAAAGACCCTCCACTTAACATTGGGGGCTAGGCCTTCAACATATAAATTTGGGGGCAACCCATTTCAGTGCATATCAACATGCCTTAACTACTTTTCTTCTGGGGTAGAGTAGGAACCTGATTTTCTGGGGCATATTCAGGATTCTTCTCAGTATCTTGGTTTTAATATATGAAAAGTGATTCTTACCAGCAACTTCATGTCAAAGTTTATGTAGGGTAACAACTGCCCATCATGGAACACCAAATCTACTCTGATACATTAGATGTAAAAGTTAAACTGACATATATGTTTAATGATTGTTACCATTTTAGGGGAGAAATTGTTACTATATACCTATTCTTATTACCATTCAATAGTCTTTTTCGCTTGTGGGGCCCATTTCCTGTAGTAGCATGAGATGTGGCTTCAAGATTGGGTTCTACCTCTGGCTCTGGGACCCGCAAACCTAAGCTGTGAATTCTCCCACCTTAAAAAAGTCCTTTCTGTCCATATTACTTGGGAAAGAGGGATGGATGTCTTCCCCCTGCTCTCTAGGTGTTGCTGTGAATTCTCAGAGCTGTGGGTCCATCTTTTGTACTGTAGACTCCACTTTCTTCACTGTTGGTCTCAGTCTGGACCCCACTGCAGCTGCATATTTATGTGCATGTGTGTATCTGTGCACGCGTGTGGTATAAAGGACACTGATTGTACAGGATCTTTATTTTCAAGTGATAATTATCCAAAACCAAGCAGCTTAGGGAAAGAGGGAATGTACTGACTCGGATAAGTAAATGGTAGAAAGAACGAGGTTCTCTTTTTCACTTCTTTCTTTTTACACGTCATCATTTTCCCAAAGTATTTTTCTCCTTAGGGTTAGAATCATAGGTACCGGTAGCACTGGGGACACATCTTCCCACATTTTCCCTCTGAGAGGAAAGGGCTTCTTCTCACTGGAAGGGCCGGAGTTGGATCCTGGGCCAGCTGGAAGAGCCTAACTGGGGCCGAGAGCTTCCCCTGGACTTGTGTGGTGTGGGGTGGTACCATGAAGCACAAGGGTGGCCCAGGTGCTAAGAGTAAAGCAATTTTCTCAAAGAAGAAAGGAGGGAAAAGGCCTGGCCTTTGCCATGAGAATCATGAGCTAGCTGGGCAGCCACCTCATTTCTCAAACTGTCTCACAGGCTTCACACCCTTCTCGGTAGCTCTGTGGAGCTTATCTTTAAAGCCTTCCATGGATATCTATACAGATGGATCAGATTTTATTGGAGGACTAGGGAAAACTCAAGGGGATGACAACCTATGGTGGAAAGAATTGCAAACCACGTGGTGAGGTTGCCTGTGGTAGGCAGTTGTAAGGACAAGCATGCCCAGTGGTCGGCCTCCCATAGAGGACTTTGTTCTGATACACCCAGCTTCTGTGTGTAGGTCCCCAACCTCTGTACTGTGTGCTTCCTTCCTCTAAGTTTCATCTTGACTTTCCCTCGGCCACTGGGCTCTGTTATGCCTCAGGACACACCTTCCTCCTCTCACCAGTTCTTTCCCAGAGTCTTAATTAGTCAGTTCAGAAATAGCATCCCAGGATCTCTGGGAAGATGGGCTGTGGTGGTCTTTGCCACTCCAAGTCCCCCAGAGTTGCTCAGGTGGTGGGTTTTGCTACCACCGCTTCAAAATATCCTATGTTGGACTCTTCTCAGATGCTGTCCTGGCAGACTTCCTAGGGTTGTTCTTCTTTATGCCCTGCCCTCCAGTGTGAGTTGTGGAAGTGCATATTTATTTTTGTGATTGTCTAGCAGAAAGAGATTAATACATTCCTCACAGTTCTGCAATTGCAAGGCCTACTTACTCACAATGAATGTGCACTTTGGATTTCAAATGGTTTCTCAGTGGGTCTGTTGGGGATAATAAACAGGCACATTACTCAGCCATTTTCAATGGTTGCTTCCCTGGCTACTAAAAAGACCTTGCCAATACAGTGAATTTTCTGCTTAGAGAGGCTGGATTAACTTCTTAGATAAGGATCATGCTTCTTAATCTCTGTCTGGGGAAAAGAGTTGGTATTTTTTCCCCTCTCCATTATGCAAGTGATTTTCCTTCGAGTATCCCCAGCAGGCTTGAAAATTTCTTTGAAGTTTGTGGTTTATCGTAAAATTAATGTAAATTTTGCATCTTACTCCATTTTATATATTTATAAGTAATATTTTAAATTACTTCTTATTGAGCAAATATGTTTTCTGAAAAGATGTGTCATATTCATCTTGTTATCCTGTTATTCTTGAGCTTTGAGTAATTCTTGGCAATCGCTTGAGAAGCCTGGTAATATGTCTTTACAGTCTTACTGCTCCCTCCCTTCCAATCTCTAATCTCCTGAAGCAACTTGCAGGAGCCCAAGCCTTTGTCAAACGGAATTTTTGGGGCACATAACCTCACCCAGATCTTAGAGGGTGATGAAGGGGAACAAACTTCATAGACAAGCCCAGGACAGCCCTTGGCATTTGCAACACCCATACTTTCTTTCAATCACTTTGTAACTTGGGACTTCAGCTTCATGTACTCACTGGCCCTTATGAATCATTGATTCAGATATTTCTCAACTGAATGTAGCACCACCAACTCCTGGAGATCCTGGACTGGGTGCGTATCTGAGTCAAGGCGTCCACACTCCTCTGGATCTGGTGGTTGCATTTTGCTGCCCAGTATCCATTCACTCGTCTCTGATAACCACACCCCAATATCACTCTGGGGAACCACCCCTAATCCACTTTCCTCTCATTTACTTTTGGTTGTTTTGGCTCCTTTGAGGTGCAGAACATATGACTCAGGTCTGGCCAATCAGCATGTCTCTGTTCCCTGGCTGGGGACCCAATATGACTCAATCAGAGTGAATAAAATGAAATCCTGTTGGGCTTAAAGCCTGGAAGATATACAATCTAGATCTTCTGTAGACATCTTGTGATCAAGAAGAGAGAGACTGTCTGAAAATAAAGCCAAAACACAGAATAGATCATGGCCAGTAGACCATGTGATGAAGAAAAACTGAGTCCTGGCAACATCGTTTGGCATTTACACAAAGCTATGCTTGAAGCCAATACTACCCCTGAACTTTTCAGTTATCTTAGTTAATAAATTGCATTTTTGGCTTAATCCTATTAGGGCTGGATTTGTCTTTTGTCTTTTAGAAATGAATGAATTCTAACTATATGTTCCATGTAAGCAGGATCTTGCCTGCCTAATTTACCACTGAATCCACAAAACTGGGAACAATAGTTGACACATAATAGGCACTCAAGAAGTATTTGCTGAATAAATGACTGATTGATGAATTAGTACCAGGAATTAGAGTTAGCAAGCAGCCGATTCTGGAACAGGGAATTGGCTGGCTCAATGTTGCATGGAAATCAGAAGGAACTCTCTATCCCAGGTTATAAAGTTGACAATATTAATTAAGCGGTAGTAAAAATCCTGGTTAAATTTTCACTGCTGTGTGTTGGCACTCACACCATGGGCTACCAAAGGTAATATCATTGTACTTGGTAGGAAGAATTCCAGGTGTTAGAATATGTTGGTTACATTTTGTGGTTTTAGTGAGGCCTTACAACAAAAATACAAGCCCAAGCCAAATACAGTTTGTGATTGCTTGATTTTGAAGACACTTTTCAGCCTAAATTGAGCATAGCTTTTAAGTAAGGCATTACCTCTTAAAACCATCTCAGGCATGACTATGGAGGATAATGAACAAAGAGATCTTCCAAGAAGGAGAAATCATGAGCCACAGGAGAAAATAGATGAGGAAGAACTTCCCAGGGCTGCCCAGGCTGGCCAACCAAGGATCAAGGTCCAATGCCAGGAAGTAAGCCTTGTTATTCCTGTCTACTGGAACATGACATTTGCTTTGGATTAGTGACCACTCAGCAATTTCCAATTCTTGCTTTTCCCAAATGGTCTTACAGCAGTAATCTTGTTCTCGCCCCACCATTATATATTGAGTGCAAGGGGTTGCTAAAATGATCATTAAGCTATGCACTATCAGATTTAGAGGCAAGACATTTTGCCTTGATTAAGAGGATTGCATACCTTCCAGAGATCCTAGGTTTGGTGCCGGATAAGAATCAGACTAACTCCTTTTGGAGAAGTGGTGAATGTATTTAAAGGAGGTGCAGTAACTTTGCAAAATATGGGAGGAAGCATGTATGCCTGTGTACGTGCATGTGTTCTGAGAAGCCCAGAAGAGTGGACTGTGATGGACTTCAGTTGTATTTTGCCACCCAGCAATGATTAACCTTTATTCTGATAACCGTACGTGGTTTCTCTCTGGGAAATCATCCCTTAACCATTCTGTTGACTACATATCCATATCCGCACGTGACCCAGACAAAGTCAAATAAACACGATGAGCCTCCTGAAATCTCTGGGAAAGATATTCTTGCTGTCTCTAGTGGCAGTTGAAGCTTAAAGAAGAGAAGACATGGAATTTCTGTAGTCACCTTACGACCACAGAGGGAGATCTTATTTGAGGATAAAGCCGACATATGGAGGGCAGTAGAACTGAGCCAAAAGACAGCAATGCTGGATCTTGACGTTAGCTTTGAGATTCTTACATTGCAGTCAGTGCCTGAAGTCAGTTCTGACCTTAGACTTTTCAGGTCAATGAGCCAATACATTCTCATTTATCAAAATGCATGTTCTCTTGGATTTCCTGCCATTTTCAACTGGAGGGGTTTTAATTGATGTACCAGACAATTACCCACTCCCCTGGAGGTGCCCTGAGGGAGATGCTTTGAAAGGAGAGCCCGAGACCAGGAGTCCCTCAGGTGCACATCATTTACTTGGGAGGTGATTCCAGGCAGTGGAAATGAGAGAGTAGGGAAAGCGAGATAGGAAGGGTCAATCCCACTGGTGATTCTTGAGGACCTGTGTGGAAGGCAACTCAAAATTGTCCCACCAGGAAATGGGGGGGGTGCTGTGACACTTATACACTGGCCCCATCTGAGTTATTTGAGGGCTGTCCCCAGGAGTCTTAACTCCAGTGTGGATATGGATCACAAAGAGCTTAAGCTCAGCAGATTTCCATAGTTTTAGAGAAATCTCAAAATCAGCAAAGCAGAGGGACTCTGAGAAAGGTGCTTGATGTGGGATGTCAGTTGTATGCACAGAACTGTCCATCACAGATACACTGAAACTAGATAGTCCAAAGGGATGTTGTACTGCACCAGAAGCCTCAACTACAAGATCCATTCCCCATTTTTTCCTTTTGAGTTTCTCTAATAACAGACCTCTTTAAATCAACTACAGGAATGGAAGAACCTGTTCACAACTACCTTGGGCTTAGCCTAATCCAATACAGCTCTTCCAACTCATCACATTGATGTCCCCAATACCATGGTGACAGAGCAACCCTTCATTAGAGGACTCCAGAACAATTTACTTCTGGCCCTACACCTGCTTCTCAGAGAAGCTGGTTTGCCCAAGGTAAATTTACCAGTGGGATATCAGACATTTCTAAATATCAAAAACTTTTAAGCAATGAAGACCCAAACTTAGATGGACCCAGAACTCAATGAACATAGAATCTGACTCTTCTTTTAGAGGAAGCCGACATAAACCAGGTCAGCTAAAGCTCACAGTTGATAAAGTGAGTCCAATCCTTGGCATACTTGAATTCCAAATCTAATGTGTGCTAACATAGCCTGGAAACCAGGTCAAGAGGTATTACATCATAATGTGGGGAGATGACCTGAGGACTTCTGTCTTAGCCTCCCCCTTCCTGCTGGAAAAATATCATGTAACAGATGTCTCTTCCTCAGAGCCTATAGATAAATGTGTGTGCGTCAAATTATCAGTAAATTAAAAAATTATTTTGGGGCTAACTTGGCTGACAACTGGCTTGCCAACAAAGTATATTTTGGCCTTTAGATAAGTCTGAAAAGGGAATGTGTATGAAATCTATAGACTAATGGGATCATACTTCAATTGGTATGGGCCTTGAGGCCTCTGAACAGCAAGGCTGTGATCATTGAATTTTGGTGTATAAAAGTCCTCCTTGGGTAAATGACCAGGGGGATAGCAGACAGAGAAGAGACTGAGTATGAGTGTTAGCGCGAGTGTGTGTGTGTGTGTGTGTGTGAAAGCAAGATCTTTGTTTTGTCGTTTTGTTAAAGATTTTATTTATTTATTTGAGACAGAGAAAGTAAGACAGAGAGATCATGGGCAAGGTAGAGGGGCAGAGGGAAAAGGAAGGACAGAGAGAGAGGGAGAAGCAGACTCCCTGCTGAGCAAGGAGACTGATGGAGGGCTTGATCCCAAAACCCTGAGTTCATGACTTGGGCTAAAGGCAGATGTTTAACTAAGCACCCCAGACATCCATGTGTGTGTGTGTGTGTGTTAAAGCAAGATAGTCCCCTGGGCAGACTACTGGGTCACCTCCTACCCAGACAACCTGTCACTGGTAGCCAAACCTTTCCAGATGTCACTGCTAAAGGAATAGACATGGCTACTTGATTGTATCTCCTTTCTTCCTTTCCTGTTCTTTGCTTAAGTATTTGAATATTTTGGCCTTTAAATGGTCTTTAAAAGTAAAAGCAGTTGCATTTTTATCATAAGAGATGTTTTCTCTTTAGTCAGCAATACCTTCTCATGATAGAGTAGTATATGGTATCTCCTGTATTACTTTACAGGATTAAATTACTTCCATTCTGTTCCTTCTAAAGAAAGAGTACAGGTTGAGGAACCAGGTGGGGGGTCATAGGGAGGGCACGTACTGCATGGAGCACTGGGTGTGATGCCAAAACAATGAACACTGTTATGCTGTAAATAAACAAATAAAAAAAAAAAGAGTACAAAAAGGCAGAGGGCTCTTCAAACCAAGAGACCCATCACCATCTTTAAAAAAAAAATAGGGGCACCTGGGTGGCTCAGTGTGTTAAGCCTCTGCCTTTGGCTCAGGTCATGATCTCAGGGTCCTGGGATAGAGCCCCACATCAAGCTCTCTGCTCAGTGGGGAGCCTGCTTCCCCCTCCCCCTCGGCCTGCCTCTCTGCCTACTTGTGATCTCTCTCTCTGTCAAATAAATAAAGTCTTAAAAAAAAAGAGAGACCCATTATCACCCATCCCCAATTTTAAGCATTTAATCTCACCATATCAAGTCCCGAAAATACTCTTCTATATTCTCCAAAGGATCCAGCATTCAGGAAAGACTTATTCTGCCAAATACCCAGTAAACATGTCAGGGAAAGGAAAGCCCAGACCTCAGAGTTGCATTTTGGCTAAGATCCCACTCTGCAAAATGTTGGTCATGGTCTGCAGAAATTTCTGGAAGCCCTGCATATAGGACGGTGACCTTTGTCATAATAACTGCAACATTTTTACCTAGGACAATGGAAGACCCAGAGGGTTAGCTTCATTCCTGATTCCCGAACTTTGTTGGCAACGTCCACATGGACTCCATGCTCCTTCCTGGGCCAACAAGAATATTGAGTAATGTCAGACACTTCTAAAGATGGCTGTATCATGCCCTGTGCTGGGTCTCCACCATTCCAGTTATAGTCACATATAAACAGATATAAGATTCTGCCTTATAGACAATCCCTGCCATCTTATTGTGGTTCACAGTTTCTATCCTGGTTCTGGAAAGCATTCTCCCAATTTCACCATGTCCTTCAATGTGTCCTGGAAGAATATTTCAATGTCTACATTTGTAATAGACACAGAATGAGACAAGAGATTCTCGGTAACACGGAATCTTGTAGGCCAGCCAAGATAAGCTGAAAGCAAAACCCTTTAGGGCCCCCAAGAAGCTGTTCAAAGCACAGGCTCCAGAAATAGGAGAGATCATTTTAACAGGAGATGCTGCTGACTTTCCTATGGACATACCTATACAATCTGCCTTTGCTGAAAACCAGAAGACTGTTTCCAAGGATGGCTTGCAGTGTGGAGGCAATGAGCCCCACTGCCTCCTGCGTGATCCATTTTCTCCTCTGTTCTGCTAGTCCCCACCCTCTACTCCTTATTCTTTTGTTTAGTTCTGTGGAATAAGAATGCATATTGGGGGAACAAACCGAACTCTAGTTCTGTCTTACTTTCTCTGTCTCAAAGTTCTGTTGGCAAGTTGGCATAGGGATGAACAAATACTTTATCAATACATGAAGATATGTTTGTTTACATATTTTTTGGCAGATATTTATAATATTCCTAGACATCTAGTGCTTTCGTCAAAATGCACCTCACCTCATGACATTTGGAGCACTCTCTTAAAACTCAGAATTTATCTGGGATTCTGGATTATATTTTCCACCTAAAGGCTGCCCTGAGTATATTACTCATCATTTGTGCCCGAGCCAGGGGAAGACAATGCAGGATTCCATTAGAGGCATGTTTCTCAAAAGCACTAAAAGTCAAGACTTCTAATTTAGGCTGTATCTTCTTGAAAGCCATTCCATTTGATTTTATAGGTGCTCATTTTTGGTTTTAGGTACAAGAAATATAAATTAAAGTAGGAGAATGGAACACATCTGTCTCATAAGCAGAGCAATTTAGCAACTATCAACATAGAAGAGAATTTAGATTGGCTTCTTCAGTTCAGAAATATCTTTCATGCCAATAGTCATTGTATTCAATCATTGAATTCATCTGATAATTCCCCAGACTCTCTTCATTACATTTGCCTTGCAATGGACTTGCTTTTGGCATAATTTTCTTTTTGTTGGCATCATTTTGCTGAAACTAATTTCTAGATTTTCCTATCACCTTCCTCAAATTCAGACTATGGGCTGAGTAGAAGGTGGAATTAATTAACTGTTATATTCCCTAAATATCTCTAAACTGTGGGCTCAGCTAGTGGTGGATACCATGAGTATGTCTCCTACCAGTGAGTGATCCTGTACTTAGGGAGGGATGCATTCTTCTCTCCTTTTTCCAGATGGGTTTGGCTGTTCAGTTCAATAATATAATATGTAGATAATCAGAGACCTGTCTACAATAGAAGACCCAAATGAGCAGTATGGGTCTTAATGTCTTCATTTCCAACTTGGCAATTAAGAAATCTAAACATTTGGCTCAGAGGAGGTGTTACTGGTATTTAGGCAAGAGGGTTCTTTGGTGTGAGGGATTTTCCTATGCCCTGTGGGATGTAGAGCCTCTCTGGGATTCGCCCAGTTAAAGTGACAACCCAAACTGTTCCTACACCTCTCAAACCCCTCATCTGGTCGAGGAGTGCTATAAGAATGAGGACTTGCCTTCTAGAGAGTGTCTGGGAGTTACATGGTGAATCTCTACTTACCTTCATGAAAAATCCTGAAGGATAGACGAAGATAAATAAAGCCCTCACTCTCCACTAGAAGTAACTCATTCTGCATGATACAACTTGGACTGTCGATTGGCCAAGCTCTCTAAGTCCAGATGCTCCAGAAAATTCTCCAACAGGATGGTAGATGCCTACTCTCATTTCAAGACTTGACTTTAGCTCTAGAGTTTATCCTAAGCTATTCTGCTTCTGGGGATTGGAAATAGATTCAGGGAACTGGGCACTATTATCCATAATTTACTTTTTGTCCCTCTTCAGGCATCTTAGCATAAGGCTGATGCTGACCAGATGAGCTGTGTGGGAGAAAAGATCCTGTCTTTGTTAGGCTAAAAAAAAAAAAAATTCCAAAACTAATGAAAACTTAAGGAACCAAATGCTTATTATATGTGATTATCACAGTAAAGCATTGTTTTAGAATGTTGTTGACACAGGTTTTGGGACTCTGTGTTCATAAACATAGTGCTCTCATGGGTGGAAGAAAATTCCAATCTAGGTTATTTTTAGAGAAAATTGTAGTTCTTTGTTTCTCCTAAAATAGAAAGGATCATATTTTCAATGCCTCTGTGACTGTATCATGTTAATGAGGATAGTAAAAATATGTGGTCTTAACTGGTTAGATACAGGACTCATACAAGAGGCAGGTGGCAAACACACTCCTGTTCCTTCCTAAAAGATTTAACACTTATTTGTCAATTGTACATTATGCCTAGAACACTGATAAGTGTGGAAGGAATACAAAAGTATGTTACATAAGATACATTTATTTCCTTCCCCCCAGGAGTATCAATGAGGTACATACACACAAGGGACAGTAAAGAATCAAAGGCAGTTCGGGCTTTGTGCCACCAAGGCCGTCACTATGGCATTGTTCAGAAAACCGTCTGTTGGCCATATCACAGTCACTTTATCTCTAGGCCACGTGACCATACCGCCCATGTTCATATTATCTGCATGTGGATTTCAACTCTGCATCCATAGGAGTCTTTCCAACCTGTCGGTCTAATGAGATTTAATGTTTTGGGATGAAAGCTTCGGCAAGATAGTGATTTTTTTCCAAATAAATGCAAACTTGAACTTTCTGAACACCTCTGGAAATATGTCCTTCTTAACAGTCAAATTTCCTAGATAGCTATGGGTCCAGCCCTTCGAGAGGATGGAGTGAGACATTCTGTCCACTTTGTTATCTTGAAAATGGCTAACCACATTTGAGTCAGGCTTTCCAGTCAACTCCAGTCCCATTTCAAATCAGCAAACATTTATTAAATGGCAGTTCTGGGTAACACGGCTAAGTGGGGTACAAGAACTACTGAGTGAGGCTCTGCCCTCCCAGGGTCATACACCAGTGATTCTCAACCATGACAATCTATCAGAAACATCTGGCAAGTTTCAAAAATATCCAGCCCTGCTTAATATGATTCTCTGACTGTAGGACCCAGGCATCATTTTATTTTATTCAATTAATGAATTTTGTAAAAGATTTTATTTAATTATTTGATAGAGAGCATGAGAGGGGATAGGAGCAGAGGATGAAGCAGACTCCCCGCTGAGCAAGGAGCCTGATGTGGGACTTGATCCCAGGACCCTGGGATCATGACCTGAGCCTAAGGAAGATGCATAACCAACTGAGCCACCCAGGCACCCCAATTAATTTTTTTTTTACTGTATGATCTCAAATATATTTGGCATCTAAAAAACCCTGAATTCATAGCTCAAATTGGCAGTTGCCATAGGTATGGGATATGGGAAGGGAAAATGGGTGAAGGTGGCCAAAATGTACAAACTTGCAGTTATAGGATAAGGAAGTTCTGGAGATATAATATACAACATGCTAAATATAGTTAATACTATATTGTATATTTGAAAGCTGCTAAGAGAATAGATCTTGGAAAAAAAAAACTGTAGCTATGTGCACCAATGGATGTTAACTAAACTTATTTTGGCAATCATTTTGCAACTTATACATGTAGCAAATTATTATGTCCTGTATCTAATGCTGTTATACAGTATTACACATCAATTACATCCATTTAAAAATTTTTTATTCTTTTATTATTACCTTGTTAATAAGAAGCCTTTTGGATGATTCTAATGGACAAATGAGGTCTGGACAACAGAACAAAACAACAACAGTTTGATAAATATTATAATAGAGGTATAAATAATATTAAAGGAATGGCTGGAAAAGGAGATTAATTTCACACGGGAATAATGAAGATCTCTTCTTGGAGAATGTGAATGTAGAATGGGGCCAGATGGCTGAAATTTTGGAGTTCATATGTCTGCCCTTCATCATTTGTTTCCAGTTCTCTCTCCTATTAATTGGCTATTAACTGTCCATCTTAGAGCTGCGAGTACATGTCCATAGCAGCCCATTTCTAATGTAATAATGCTAAGTATCTGGGGATAGGAAATTTAATTTCTAAGTTTGTTGGAATTGAATAAAAATTGAGAATAAGTAGGTTCTACTTCCCACTAAAGGAACTAGGACTCCTTAGAGAAATGGCTAACTCCAGATCTGGGGCAGGAACCATATGTGATGAACCTAGGGTATCTTGTTATGCCACCAAATAAGGAAGCTATTAAGACTAATGGGGCCTTATCACAAGAGCACAGATCCAACTTGAGGAGCAGAGCCTCCCCTGGGCCAAAGAGGGTGCTGCTTGAGTATCAGTAAGGATAATACCTGCAACAGATTGAAACAAATTAAACATACAAATACCCAAATATCCTCATAATGATGCTAAAACATGAAAACAATAAAAGCAAAATATCCCTTCCCCCAAACCCCAAAAAACAAAAAAACCCCCAAATCTCATTGGTGAATTGGAATTATAGGGCACTATGAAAATTCAAAAAGTAACATCAAGTGTTTGTCCTCCCTTTCTTATATTTACCTTTCAGGGTAAACAAATCATTGTTACAGGATGTTGTCCTTTTTTTTTTTTAAAGCAGATTTTCAGTTAATCAATGAGGAGGAAATTAGAAAAAACACATTTTGAAACCCATGATGAGTCCAGGTAATAGTCATCAATGGATGGATGTATCTGTCTGTCTGTCTGTCTGTCTATCTATCTATCTATCTATCTAGTATCTGTCTGTGTATCTATCTATCAAGTATCTCTGTTATCTGTTGATACCTGACAATCCACCATCATGTGGGTCAACTGGAGGCACTAATGTGGCTATATTCTTTGTGGGGCTCAGTCAGGACTGTACTAATATGGCCCCACTCACAACGCAGGCCTTGGTGCTGACTGTCACCAAGGAGCCTTGGTTCTCCTACAGGTGACCTCTCATCCTATGTTGGTTGGCTTCCACAAGGGTGGAGGAAGAAGCTATCAAAGTGGACTGATCTCTTCAGATCTAAACCCCCAAGGGACACCATGTCATCTCTGCTACCTTCTTGTTTGAAGCAAATCACAAAGTCAGTCTAGATTCAGAGGAAGGGGACATGGGCTGATGGGAGGCATGGGCATCCCAGGAGCAACTTATCAGTGTCTGTCCCCTAACCACAATAGTTTATATCCCTTCCACATGCAAAATGCATTTAGCTCCCCCTACATGTCTCCATTTTGGCATCTTTTGAAAGTTCACGGTCTTGTTAGCTAACCTGGTTCCTCAGCTGTAACTTCTGTTGATCTGAGACCTCTGGATTAGGAAGACAAATTATCCCCCCTCCACACATGAGAGACAACATGAGACAACAGGAAAGCTGCAATAGGGCCTAGCTGGTCACAAAAAGAAAGAACAGGAAACACATGGCAACCACTCTTCCACATCTCGCCATTTCCCATAACTTGGGGGCAAAACGGGGGAAATGTTGCTGCTGGCGGTCTTTGGAAACAATATATCACAGATTCTAAAATCTTTAGGTGAAAAGTTTGTGAAGAACTTCATGCTATAGAGATGGGACTGACGCTGAACCTAATAACCAGTCTCGGCAGTAGTCAACGTAGGGCAACCAGAATTATGAGCCTTGTGTTGTAGTACGAGAGGAAGCCCATGGCATCATTCCATTCTGTCCCAACATTGATCCTGGATCTCTTCAACACGCCTACACCTGACAACTAATCTACAGGAAACACAAGAGCTAGAGGAACAACTTAAAAAAAAGCAATGAGCCAAAGTAAAAATACTCAACATTGTACAGTATCAATGACTTAGTTTCCTTAACAAATCAGTGGCAAGAAAAAAAGGGAGGGGCTGTTAAAGAGTAAGAGAGAAAAGGCATCTTGGTGAAGTCCCAATAGTTCATTTTGGCTTTTGTTTCTCTTGCCTTTATAGATGTGTCTAGCAAGAAGTTGCTACAGCTGAGGTCAAACAGGTTGCTGCCAAAGGACACAAACACAGTGATCTGAGGGGCCATGTGCACCCCAGTGTTTATTTTTTTCATTTAAAAAAAAATTTAAGGATTTTATTTATTTCAGAGAAAGAGCACGAGAGCGAGGGCACAAGTGGCGAGGAGCAAAGGGAGAAGCAGACTCCCCTCTGAGCAGGGAGCCTGAGGTGAGGTTTGATCCAAGGATGTTGAGATCATGACCTGAGCCAAAGTTGGACGTTTAACTGACTGAGCCACCCAGGCAACCCCACTCCAGTGTTTATAGCACCAATGTCCAGAATAGCCAAAACACCAAAAGAGCCCAGATGTCCATCAACAGATGAATGGATAAAGAAGATTCTGTCTATATATGCAATGGAATATTGCTTAGCCACTGAAAAGAATGAAATCTTGCTATCTGCCACAATGTGGGTGGAACTAGAGGGCATTATGCTAAGCAGAATAAGTCAGTCAGAGAAAGACAAATACCATATGATTTCATCCATGTGGAATTTAAGATACCAAAACAGACGAACATAGGAAAAGGGAAGGAAAAATAAAATAAGATGGACATTGAGAGGGAGGCAAACCATAAGAGACTCTTAAGTCTAGGAAATAAACTGAGGGTTGCTGGAGGGGATTTGGGTGGGGAGGTGGGGTAACGGGGTGATGGGCATGAAGGAGGGCACATGACGGGATGAGCACTGGGTGTTGTATGCAACTGATGGATCACTGACCTCTACCTCTGAAACTAATTAAAAAGGGACAGAGAGAGAAAAGGCATAGCAATCGAAGGCAATGTGTGGACCTTACTTGAATCCTGATTCAATCCAAAGGTCCTGTCAGCTAGCGATGCATATTAAACTGTTTATTGGTTAAATATCCTAATGTCTGGGATTTGCTTTAAAATATTCCAGACAGAAGAAATGGGGCAGTTTTGGTGGGGCAAATAAAATAAATAGGTAAAATGTTGGTAACTGTTGAAGGTAGCAAATGGGTAAACTCAGGTTCTTTCCACTTTTGTGCATGTTTGAAATTTTGCACAATACAAGTTAGAAGAGCATCATTTCTGAATGAAGGGATTTTCCTAAGGAAATAAATGAAGGGCCAGGACCATGGGACAGCATTCCCGGTCATCCCACCAGTGACTCAGGGCCTGACTTTGGCTGGTTTCCCAGTTCTCCTCTGGGTGAGGTGGGTGGGGACTATGGTTGAAGCAGGAAGAGACAAGCTGTGAGTTTACCTGATAACTAGGATCCACTCCTTACTCCTGGCACTTTTTATCCAAAATCAAATAATCCATTGGTTTATATGAGACAAGGCAGTCAATCAATCCATCCATCAATCAAGTATTTTGGGGGCGCCCTTACTTTAAAAAAGTTAATATTTATTATTGTAAACACAGGCTACGTTTTTAATTTAGATTTTAAAATTCTAGTCAGTTATTGTATAGTGCAATATTGGTTTCATGAGTGAGTCATCGCTTACATCTAACACCCAGTGCTCAACACAAGTGACCCCCTTCATGCCCACCCCCCATCCAGCCCATCCCCCACCCACTTTAAAACACATGACACGTAGTTTCAAGAAGTCAAAGAGTTCTACACAATTTACAACAAAAAAGAGGAAGTCGCTCTTGGCTCGACTCTCCCCTGCTTGGATTTTCTCTGGCCAGATCTGTAACTTCTACTTCTTGTATTTCTTTCTCATGATATTTATTTCCATAGGTTAGAATGTCTGTTTACCCTCTTTCTCTCTTATTTTCCAATTTTAGATATGACCCTGTGGCCTCCCACTGAAGAGAATGAGGATTTAGCTCTTACATCACCCTCCACGCATACAAACTTGCCTCTCCTATTTTCCCAATTGCTTCTTTTTTTTTTTTTTTTTTTTTTGGTTAAATCAATATTCAGTGTTTGCACTGTGAGAACCAGGTAAATATTGGTCACAGCCCAGCCAAGTGGTGAGCTCAGAGTCTATTTTCTTTCTCATGAAACATTTTGGTCTTTCAGATGTCAATAACTGTCTCATGTGGTCATCTCTTCATTTGCTTCATAACCTGGGGACCTATGGCTCCAGACCCGTACTGAGGCCGCGGAAGTCCAGAGTGTTCTGAACATACTCAGACACATCAGTTGTTTGATTCCTTTTTGTTCTTCTTTTCTGGAGAAGTCCTTCCTGGATATCACTATCCTCCAGTTCCAGAGTGGACTGGCCACTCCACAGATGTCCTCTGGAGCTTCCTTTCACCTCCTTGTTTTGCTAAATTCCTGGTTGCCTGGATCCCAGGACTCTTTCCTGGTTTGCTTCCATATTTTGGCGGAGCACTCTCCTATAGTTTCTTGAGAGAGGGCATGGAGTGGGGAATAATGACTATTACAGAGGTGTTACGTGTATGAGAAAATGAAGAGCCAGGCCTGTCTTATCTGGTTCCCTGGGAAGCAGGTTCTGGGAAGGAGGTTAGGAGCTGGAGGTTCATAGGGATGCTCTTGGGAGTCAGCACACTGGAAGGGAAGGAACCAGGATTGGGCAGAGGGTGAAGCTGAGCTGCAGTGCAGTCTTGGTGGGGCCTCAATGGTGCCACAGGTCGTTGGGAGCTGAGCTGAGCCTGTCGCATTGCGCCAAGTTGGGATAATGGTGCCAGGTCTTCATACGCCCACAAAAATCAAGCATTGGATTCTGGCCCTTCTAGGACATGGCTGTGGTCCTGAGTGAGGACCTCTCTTCAAACAAAGTAATCCCTGTAGGGGCTGAGAGGACCCACCACAGTCCATCCCTGAGTTACTTGGATCCATTACCTCGTGTCAGGTCTGAGAACAGTGTCTCTGGGATTCCAATGGGTCTCTTTTCCAGAGAAACTCCGAAGATGGAAATTAGTGGGCTAACCTGCAACTCTTACCATTGAAGCTGGTCTCACTACCACGAGACCTCTTAACCCCACAGTCCAACAAACTGGTGGGAGAGATTCCTAAGCACCAATGACACATTCTGAGATGGGGGCAAGGAACGCTGGGCCGGTCTATGGAGCCAGTGGACCTGCAGTGATCTGGGCCATGGCCAGGACTGCTTGCCCCCATAGGTGTCTCACTGTAGTGGGGGCGGGGCATGATGCCACTTGGGGTCACCAGGTAGCGGTGTCAACTTGGATGCCATAACCAACAGTCTTGAAATGGTTGAACGTTTCCTTTTTCTAGTGATCAGTTAGCTGAGTTGATGGCTATAGGTCCTTCTAGGGAAGAACTAAGAGACTCATTACCAGACATACTTCCTGTGGAATATCAGGGTCTCCTTCCTGGGGCTCAGCTTCTCCTTCAATAAGTCGGTTCTGGGTCTATAAACTGCCACAGGTCTAGAAACGGAGAAAGTAATGATGATTATCGGAGCCACCACTCTCAGCTTCTAGCTCAACCATCCTTTATTTTGTAGTTGCACAGATGCAATAGTAGCCTCCCTGTCTGTCCATCCATTCTGTCCCTTGTCGGGGGGTCCATGTTCTGTTAACTATTTCCAGAGCTCCCCCTGGTCAGGCTCCCTGGCTCCCTGGCTGCCCCTCTGATCTGGGCACTCATGTGATAATTGCCTCCACCTGGCTCCTGATGGTGAATACCATCACCTAGCTTCGATTGTTTGTGGGGATTTGCTGCGCCCTTTCCTGTGGGTGAGCCCAGTTCTGTGGCAACATCCCCCACAGAGCCACTGCTGAACTTCGGAGAGAAGCTGGAACCCATCTCTTCTGCACCTTCCTTAGTGCTTTGGAGGTCAGGGCATCCTCTAGGCTTTCCCTGTAACACTGTCCACTCCAGTGTGCCCATTTCTCTGAGACTTTCAGTCCCTCCATTCACCATTTGTATTTCTACTTTGCTTCGTGTGGCCCATTGCTCTCTCCCTGCTCTAAGTACAATTGCACTATCCCTTGGGGCCTTGACAAGCTATTAAATCCTGTATTCCAGGAGGGTGCACTAAACCCTCTCTCACCAAACCTTCTATCCTGGCTCCTTTGCTAAAGCACCCACATAACCAGTGCTCTGTGTGTTCTCCCAGCTCCTGAGATTGGACAAAAGGCAGGCACTGCAGACCCTCCTATTATCACTTAGTTGGACCAGCATATCCCCAGGTGTGTGATGAAGTGACCCAACCCTCATTATTGGCCTCCAGGTAAGGTGGGGAGGTGGAGGGAAAGGCAGATTCTGCGTGGGGAGGGGAAGTTTATGATTCTGCGGAAACAGGCCTTTGTGTTGTTTCTGTACCCTAAGGTTTATAGCAGCAATGGCCACGGTCGCCAAACTGTGGAAAGAACCAAGATGAAACAGGTCTGAGAACAGTGTCTCTGGGATTCCAATGGGCCTCCTTTCCAGGGAAACTCCGAAGATGGAAATTAATGGGCTAACCTGCAGCTCTTACCACTGAAGCTGGTCTCACTACCACGAGAGTGGTAGGAGAGAGATTATTAAACACCAATTACACATTCTGAGACTGTGTAACAGTGAGGAAAGGGCCACTTCGGTGGGCTCAGGAGGTTGAGGGAAATCTGGGAATTCCAGATTTTTGGACACATCCACTCAGATGTCCTCATTTCATGTATCAGGGTCCTGTTGCTTCTCAGAAAGGATGTAGTCTTGGTAAAGATGACATATCTTGCTTGGCTTTACCTTCTTTTGAGCTCAGCTACTCTTAGGACTTAAATTTACTCTTAGGATTTAAAATCTTGAGTCTGTCCTCAGCCTTCTCTGCCCTCTCACTGCAGGATGTGAGGATCTCTGTATGTTACCCAGGGGCCCTCTGGCTTCCACATTTAGCTGTTGTTCACCCCCCCCCTTTGATAGCTTTATTGTGAGATAATTCACAAACCACACAACTCAGTATGAAATTTAAATTTTTTAAGTATAAAATGTACATCTTAAAAATATATTTTCAGGGTTGTGCAACCATCACGACAGTCTAATTTTAGAATATTTTCATCACCACCCCCGCCCCCGAAAGAAATCTCAAACTCACTAGCAGTCACTCTCCATTTGCCTTTCCCCTTTTTCCTGACAATCCCTCACTACTTTCCACCCTATAGCTGTGCCTATTCTGGATATTTTTTTGTAAGTGGGACCATATCATATGTGGTCCTTTGGGATTAGCTTCTTTAATTTAGCGTAATGTTTTCAAGGTTCATCTGTGTTGTGACATGGGTCAATACCTCATTTCCTTTTACTGCCAAATTCCATTGCATAGATTTGCCACCTGTTGTTTATCCCTTCATCAGTGGATGGACAGCTCACTGTTTTAAGGACGCTGGGGGTGGGGAAGAGGGACGAGTCTTTACTTTTAATTCCATATGCTTTTGTAGCATGTAGAATTTTCACAGAAAGTGAGTATTCCTTCTGTCAGAAGAAATTGGCGGGGGAGGGGTGGGAGTTAGGGGTGATGATGAGGTCAAACATCAGACGTTCCACAGATGAAGACCATCATTGGGGACGTATTTAGAAGTGGCTTGGAGATGCTGTTGGTGATGTTCACGCACAGTGGGAGGGTGAGGCCAGGTGACTGAAGATGAACTAAGGCTTGAGAGGGAGGAAGGAGAGGTTCAGCATGTCCAACAACCATGGGGGTGTCCAAAAAATCACCAGAGGCATGAGGAAAATAGGGATACAGGGATCCTGGTTGTAAAACTTCTCAAATGCTACCCCTTTTCCCAATTTTAAAATCCCAAAGAAAGACTTCTCTCAATTTGCTTCTTTTGAGGAAATTCTGAAAATATACAAAGTTTGCCAGGAATTCCAGGATAATTGGACATTGCAAATGCTAGTCCCTCCTTGTATCAGTTGACTAGGGCCACCATTCTTTCTGGAACAAAACACCAGACTGGGGGATTTATCATAAATTTACCTCATGGTTCTAGAGGCTGGAAGTCAGAGATCAAGGAGTCAGCAAGTCTGGTTCCTTCCGAGGCTTCTGTCCTTGGCTTGCGAATGCCTTCTTCTCCCTGTGTCCTCTCCCAGGATTGTCCTGTGTCCACCCTCTCTGTGTTTGGGTGCTAATCTCTTTGTGTAAGGACACCTGTCAGAAGAGATGAGGGTCCCATTCTAATAACCTCATTTTAACTGAATTACCTCTTTCAAGGTCTTACGTTGAAATACAGTCTTCTTCTGAAGTACTGGGCGTTAGAACTTCAGCATATGAATTTCTGGAGCAGGGAGACACAATTTAGGCCACACCACCAGTGACCATTTCAGATGGGACGCAAAGCTAGGTGGTTCCCTACAATCAACATCACCTGTCTGCCCCCTGCAAAGAGCAGTCAAGATGGCTACCGCGGACCGCCAACCTCAGCGCTCCCTCCCTCCCTCCTCAGCCCCTTACGTCACCTCCCGTAGTGACACACACATTACACTCCTGAATCCTTAATGCTAATCGACTGCTCCTCATTTATCCTGGGTGTACCCAACATATGTGAATCATCTGTGGGCCACTCCTATTTCTTTCCTTGCTCACTGGTCACTTGAACTTAAAGAGGTTAAGCAAACTCTGAGTTCAAAGCCACAGTGTATCTACTGATGTTTGGGGTTGGGGATGTAGACAAGGCACCTCCCTAAAGTATCACAATCTTCCTGCTCCTGCGGGGGAACCGAGGCATGCCCAGGGAGGGAAGATGGGGCCCAGAGGAAACCGTCCCAGAGAGAAGCCTGCTCCTAGAGAGACCTTCTGTTTACTCTGAGTCATTTCTGAGAGTGTGTCAGCTCATGTTTTTGGTAATTTGCTAATGACCTGGTATCAATTAAGTATGTATATAGAAAGGTAAAAATAGGTTGAGTATTTTCTAAATAGCTCTGGCTCCAAGCAAAGCGGTGAAGGAGCTGTTAGTTCTTTTTAAGGAAAAATAAAGCAGCTCTTCATCAACCCCAACCACCCTTGTCCTGCATCCCAGGACAAACAAGAAATGCCCCAACCAAAGAAAATGAAAATGCTGTTCTTGACTGGATCGCTTCAGAAATATGCCCAGACCCGAGAGTTCCAACTTTTCCGGGATTCATTCTTTGCAGAGTCTAACCCTTGTGGTTTTTTGGTAGGAGGTAATTTCTGTGCTGGTTATGATTGGAAGGAGCTGGCCCACAGCTCAACCTTGCTTAAATTGGAACAAGATGTCACCAGTGGTCTCACTCCCATAGTAGGCTCTTGAAAAGAGATTCTCGTTGGATGGATGGATGGCGTTCAGGCCATTCTGTGGGACTCCTGTGAGTTTCCATGACTAGAAATGACACCACCATTCTGTCACTGCTTTTCAAGTCCCTGGTACCATGTAGGAAGTGTGAGTGTTGTGGGTGGTTTTTTTTTTTTTTTAAGCAATGAAAGCAATGGCAAAGAATTTTTCATAAAAACAAGTGACAAATTTCACTCAAGTTACTGACACATAAAAGGAAAAAGTTAGTTTTTGCTTTGAAGCTAACCAGGAACAAATGGCTCTGTTTCTCCAAAGGAAAAGTCGGAGTTTAGTTATGATACATCCCCTCCCAGACATCTAGGAAATTATACATACTGTACCCTCTGTTTATAAGAATATGAATAACATGATTGTGTGCACAGGGTCAACTGCAGTTCAGATGAGAATTTACTGCTGTTAACCAGCAACTGCCTAACGGGAGAAAGAGCTGCTGTTAACCCCTTCTTCCCATGGTCCAAATGCCGTCCTTGTAAGAAGCACGGAGATTGAAATCTCCCTGAAGCCAGGAAATATGGCTTCCGGGTCCTTAGATATCTCCCCACATGTGGCGCAGACAGGAGGGATTCATTGAAAGGTGTGAATCCCAGGCCACTGAAGAGAGTGGCAGGGTTTGACTTTTGCCTCAAGAAATGGGAGTGGTTTGGGGCACCTGGGTGGCTCAGTTGGTTAAGCAGCTGCGTTTGGCTCCAGTGATCCCAGGGTTCTGGGATCAAGACCCCCATCTGGTTCCCTGCTCAGTGGAAAGCCTGCTTCTCCCTCTCTCTCTCTGCCTGCCTCTCCTCCTACTTGTTGCTCTCTCTCTATCTCTGTCAAATAAATTAACGAAATCTTTAAAAGAAGAGAGAGAGAAAGAAAAAGAAATGGGAGTGTTTTTATTTTCACAGCATAGTTGAGTCCTCGGTGTGGAGCAATTGAGGGCTACAGGAACCGTGAACTTGCCCTCAGCTGGGGCGCATCTTTCCACACTTCCCAAATCAGGTCGTGCTATTAGCAATTGCTACAATATCCCCACAAGGGCAACCGCAGTGTGTAGGATTCGTGTTGAATGTGCCCCGTGCCTCGGTCCCATTCACGCTCCCAACCACCCGACAACAGGGGGCGCTGTCTCTGTTTCAAAGAGGAGAGAGGGTAAGCAGCCTGAGCATGCAGTAACTGGCACGACGAGGACCACACTTGGGCTGGTCTGAGTGCCAAGGCCACCTCTCCCTGCTGCCCTCCAGGATTTTCACAAAGGGATCATGTTTTGTCCCCAAAGCCAAGCAATCTGCAGGACCATCTAGTCCTGGAGAAGAGCAGTTAGCCAACCTGCGGGGTGATTGGGGTGGTGGGTTTGTCCCAGCCGAGGACCCAGTCCCTTGTTCTGCTGGGGGCCTCTGTTTAAGACATGGGTATGCAGGCAGCCTTCCACAGGACCACCAAGGACGCTGGCCTTAGGAAGAGCGCCTGCAGCACAGCACTGAAGCTGAAGGAGAGCGGATGCCCCACGGGCAGGGTGCGGAGATAGGAGGTGGGGGTGGGAGGGAGGGAGAGAGGCGAGGACTTGGCCTCCAGCCCTGCCTGTCCTGGCCTCCAGGCCTCCGCGGGGAGGAGCGTGGGGCTGCCAGGGGATTGTTTATAAGCACCCCAGACCTTTTGACTGTACCAGTGGATGGCGCCACTTCCTTCCCTCCTACTTTAGGGTCCTCCGAGTCACGCGCCTTCCCAGTCACCTGCCGTTCCCAAACTTGGGCCCCCAAGGAAATGCAGTGCCGCAGAATGAGGGTGCGCTTTGGAGCCGGACGAATCCAGCTGGGACTTGGGGCAGCTGTCCGCAGCTCATTTAACAACCCCGAGCCCTCTTGGGAGTAATAATAACATCCTCCTTGCACCACTCTGGTGAGAACGGAAATAGGAGTCCGAGCATGTGACGTATGTGGGGTCGTGCCCCCACCCGAGAAATTTCCGAAGGTTGTTTCTTTCCTACATTGGCCCAACCTCAATCCCCCACTTAGGGAGATAGGTCCACAATGTCACCCGCTGGAGTCAGCTCGAGGCGGGGTACAACTTCATTCAGGCTCAAACACTAGCGAGAAGGGGAACTTTTCCTTTCTTTCCCCGCATTTCTAAATCGGATCCTAGTTTGACAAGTGGTAATAATGGGTTACTGACGGCAGGGCTGGCCACGGTTGTGCTTCACCTTTACTTGAGACCAGCCCCATCCCAGACCCCAGGCTCCAGAAGGACAAATGAACAACATGTGGCCCCTGCCTTCGGGGACCTCATATTTCAGCTGAAGAGACAGGTAAGTGGGTTAAATGTCATGTTAAACCCGATGACCATGGTACGCACAGAATGCTAAGAAAGCCCAGAGAAATGTTGATGAGCTTCATCTGGAAGTTGAGGACAAGTCCCTGAGGAAGGTGTTGCCTTCACCGAGTCTTAAAAGAAGAGCCCGTTTGCTGGTGTGGTGACTTTGTAATTGTGCACTTGGCTAAGCTTAAACTACACTCCCCAGAATTCCCTTCCCCGTATGGTTCTGGGCAACCACAAGGAAAAAGTACATGAGGTCTGGAAGGTGAGGGACAAGACGGCAGCCATGTTTATGCCCGGATGTCAATGTAGGGCCAGATGTTGTGGTAACTCATACTTGTGGCTGCAGATCTGTTGACCTGTCCTGTTGGGGTGAGGCAAGCGACCAGGCCTGCACCTACTTCTGCTCCCACCTGACTTCCTCCTTCACCTTCTCTGACTGCAAGGCCGCGTGTGTGTTTGGCTCCGGGATGAGTGTGCCGGCTTCCCCTAGAGCATCACTGAGGTTTGAGGCCAGAGAGACCAGCATGGGCTCCATTAATCCTTCTGGGCTCCCAGCTTATCCAGGTGGGTTCTAGTTTACCCTTGACTCTCCCTCCTTCACATCCAAGTTTCCTCCCCAGACTTGAACACAGCCCCTCTCACTCCAGGCTCGGTGCCAGATGCAGACACAACAGCTATGCATAAGCTGTTCGACTAACATCTGCAGTCGATTCCCCATAATACACGGGTCAATTCCCTGTAATACATCCTTTGTTCTAGATCACTCTAGTAATTGTTCTATATCACTCTAGTTAATGAAACTTCTTAGGTCGACCTTGATGCGTAGACCAGTTACATATAGCTGGGAAAAAAATGGTCCAGGCAGGAGGCATAGAATGAGCAGAGTCACGAAATGTCGGAGTTTCTAGAAATCACATGAGATGCAGGGAGAGGGAGGTGGGACCAGAAAGGGTGGAAATGCCTAGGCCAGGGAGTGAACTGTATGCCATGCTAGACGTGTGGCCCCAACAAGAAACAGCTGAATGAAGGAAGCGTCTAAATGTGTGGGAAAGCTGTGAACAGTTTATGTGATCTGTTATGCTCTTTGTTTTCTCTGAATAATGTTCTAAATGATAAATCTTTAGAATATACTACTTGCTTTAAGAAATGGTGTTTTCCTCTGTCAGAGGACAGAGAATAGGACAGGTTATGTTGTCTAATAAATAAAGGCAGATTTCGGCAACGTAACACCTCAGAGGGTTTTTCTTGCTCCTGTCGTGCTGGTAGGATGACTTTCTTTGGTGGCTCTTTATCAAGCAGTGTCTGGGGGTTTCAGGCTCCTTTTATCTCATGACCCTGCAATCTTCAAAGTGTGGTCTGTAAGATTGCAGGGAGAGAAGAGCTTGAGGACAATGCCTCTGGGGGGCCAGGGTGGGTTGCTGGTGGGGGGAGTGGCTTGCATAGCTTCCGACGGAAGCATCCAGTCCTGCCTCCCCAACGTCTAGGAAGCTGGGAACATGGGGGAGGGTAGGAGAGAAATAAAATGGGATCTGGCAAATGCATAATGCTTTATCTATGACTCTTCTCAGTTTGGGAGCTGTTATTTACAACTCATGGTAGTAACCATGTAACTGTTAGTCCATAGTTAGGGTTTTTGTGTTTTTTTTGTTGTTTTTTTTTCCCATCATATGGGTTAGATTCACTATTCTTTCTTCCATATTTTTGTATATTCAGACAAACAAAAATTAACCCCCATGTTCACATCAAAATTGAGGCCTGTTATTCTAACACTTAAAACAATTACTCTACTTTTATCCAGACAAGCTGATCCTTGCTTAATAAACAACCTTTATACAGAAAGAGTTTTAGTAAGAAAGGACTCTCTCCAGGAGATTTTTCCTTTGTTTCCGGAGATAAACACCTTGATACCAGGGACAGTCTGGGTCAGAGAGTATCAGCTAACAAAAATGGAGAGTGATTACTTCTCATTATTGTGCAAATGCACAGAGAAGAGAAGTGGCTGGCAGCCAGGAGCATATCTGTCTTCCCATTTCTGTTCATCTGGAGTCCCCACAGTCATCCCTAATTTATGGAAACCTAGCATAAGCAGGATGCCAAAATACTGGTAATTTGATGTATAAGTTTGAATGGTGACTAGACCACCTGGAAGAGAACCACCAGTTTCACACTTGCTGGCATATGATGAGTTAAGTAGGCCAAGTTGAACCACGTATTACATTAGTTGTTGCCATTTTTATATTGTAAGTCCCAGACAAAGGACTTCAGTTTTTCAAAAGGGGCTTATTCTTTCCAATTTTCAAGGAATCCTGATTGTAAAATTTTCAAGATAGAGAGAGCAGGGACTGGGGAGGGAGAGAGAGACTCCTCGGTAGGCTCCATGCTCAGTGCAGAGCCTAATGCTGGGCTTGATGTGGGGCTCAGTCTCACGACCATGAGATCATGACCTGTGCTGAAATCAAGAGTTGGACACTTAACTGACTGAGCCATCCAGGTGCCCCAGGAATCTGCTGTTTCTTACTGATTTATCTTCAGCCATCTTCAGGGTTTCTCCTATGTTCTAGAAGTCCTTTATGATACGTCCCACTTCTGCCTTCTGTGCTTGAAGGCAGAGCAGCCAAAACACTCTTAGGTAAGAGAACCCATAATCCAGCAATAAATCCGAGACCATTCACTCTTAGGTCTATGGAGAAGATTGCACATATTTCTTGCAAACTCTTATTGCGATTCTGATAAGAAATTAAATTCACGTTAGGTACACATTCAATGCATTCCCAGAAACAAAGGGAATTGCACTAACTGCTATTAAATAGCATTTAGGACACAAGCCAATGGAAGAAATGAAAATTTACAATATGACTGAGACTCCCCTGACTTAGCCCTCTCCACCCAGGCTTGGCTGGAGTTCTGACACTCTGTGTGGTGTGTTTGCAAGATGGTTGGATATTTGAACAAGAAGCGTCACAAAGAATAAAGTATCAGCTTTGGGAAGGTGATTTGTACTGTGTGAGGTTACACACGATGCACAAAGAACCATGTCCAGTAAAGAAATCGGGTCCTGTGGTCCTTGGGGCACATCAGAGGGCATGCGTGTCTGCTCTTAGACTTAAAATAAAACAAGATGAGAAGCCGTGAATAATCACATAGAACAGAGGTCCATTTACAGATGTCTGATCTAGGTGACATTTTAAAAAGCATCCTGGTCCTTTCCACATTATGTTAGAAGATGGTGAGTTTGAAAAGATTAAAGAGGAAGGGCAGGATTAAAAAGGGGGGGGGGGGGGAGAAGGGCCAAGTTAGGAGTGAAAACCATTCAATCATTCTCATGTGCTTTTTTTTTTCTTTCCCTCTTTAGGAAACTGGTGAGGTAGTGCGTATCTCCTAGAGTGAAATGACCCATCATAACCCTCAGAATGTCAAAAATCGGAGTCTTGTCTATCATCTGCATTAAAGACAAAAGCCATGCAGCTGTAGCTAGGAGTGATAATAGAGGAGCCCAAAACAAAAGCAGACAGCAGTGTAGGTATAGATTTAAACCATGGCTTTTTATTACAGAGGGCAGATGATAACAGCTGGGGGAACAGAAAGGACATTTGCACATACAGAGGAGAATGGTTTGTTAAAGAGGAGCACCGAACTAGGGAATAAGGAGCTGTTTGCTTCCTTCCATGTAACCGTCCCATGGGGGGTCTTGGCGGAATGACAGTTGACTCTCTGCCTTTCTCAAGATAGCAATAACTATTTTAATTTACATACTTGCAAGGTGGTGGGCCCCTGCCCTGAGCACTTAGCACAGTGACTGGGACTCAGCAGGTTTCCACATATGGCTGAAAAAATCAGACAATTTCCTCAGGAGATATTCTAAAATGAACATATCCATATTTTACCTTACTATGTTATACGGTCATCAGAATTAAGTCCTGGGGAACTTGTTCTTGATCTTCAACTTTTGTTTCTGATTATATGTCTTTGGGCAAGTCAGTCCTCTCCTCAGCCCTCAGTTTCCTCGTCTGTATGGTCTTTAGATTCTCTCTGGCATCAAAATTCTGGTTCTGTGAAAGTCGCTTCAGGGTACCCAAAGCTTAGGTTTTTATTACATTTTATAATTCATTGTACTTTACATTTTAATTTACAATCAATCCAGTTCAGCCATAAATATCCAAACAATCATAAATATCTAATCATAAATACCCAAAAATACAGGGGAAATACTGCATCAGCTGCTTGAGGTCTGTGCATTTGTGAGTGTCAAGGAGCAGACCCACGGGAAGGGTAGAAGGTGTGACATGAGGTGCGTGCCAGAAAGTTCCAGAACTCCTCAGGGGAAGTATTTTGTCTCCTTCACACCGGGATAGTGACATTTTAGGACCAAGGAAGGGGTGGTGTGCTGAAAGGAGGGGAGCAGAATGGAGGTGCACAGGGTAGTGAGTTCACGTCTCTCCAGAAATGGAGAAGAGCTTCATGAGGGCAGAAACTCAGGGTGTTCCTGAGTATGTCTAGAGGGGCAGGGGACATACTGTGTATGTCTAGAGGGGCAGGGGAGGTAACCTGGAGGGCTTTAAAGGCCGAACGCAGACACTGACCCCAAATGACTCTAAACACTTCTGTGGAAGGACAAGAGAGGATTTATGTGACAGAGAAGCCAGAAAGCAGAGAGGAGAGGTAGAGGGACATACCCATCCAGTAAGACGTCGGCAATGGCGGGTGATGGGACAGCTTCCTTTTGCTCTGCCTGGTTAGTTACTAGAACACGCTGTAAAGACAACACGTGGTGTATGAACATGGCTGAGGGAGGTCTCTGGTATTGAGACTCTGAGACCGATTGCTTGTTTTGCGAGGGTGTCCCCCGAAAGTAGCTTCCAGACCCTGCTATTGTCCTAGCCCATAGTGGGGGAATTTGGCTTTTTCCTCTAGGTTGATCTCCTGTTGCTTATTTATTTATTTATTTATTTATTTATTTATTTGGCTCTTTAGCACTGGTTTGGTACAGGTCTGGGTGAAATTGCTCTGAAGGGAGTGGCTGTAGGTGATCCTTCCTCCCCCACCCCCACCCCCCAATCCCACAAGGACCTGTACCACCTCATAAGGCGATGTTGGAAATGGGAGAATCAGAAGTGACTTCAGCTTTAATCATTGACTTTACTGCCTTTTTTTTTTTTTTTTTTTTTGGCGAACAGAGAAAGCAACCCAGATGAGGTCGAAATATATATTTTTAGCTATTCACTGTAATCATAATAATTATAATTAAATAATGATCAATATAAAATATAATAAATATATAAAAATAAATAAATAAATAAATAAATAAAATATAAAATAATTAAAAATGACCATTGCTATTCTACCAGGAAGATAATGCAATAAGGCATCCCATCTCTTAGTTTCATTGCTTATTTGTAGCCCGCCTGCTCATTTCTGTCTGTTTGGTTGTTTGTTTAAGGAACTCCTAACATTTTTTTATGCCTCCTTCAAGTGGCAGCCCGAGAAATTTCATACAGCAAGGGCGTAGAGAATAATCCTGGGTAAAATGACTGGGGGACTGGCATTGCCTCTCCCAGGATGTTTATTTGGGAGTGGCTCAGCGAGGAAGCTGAGGGGACCATAGAAAGCTGAAATGCACTCATCTCCCGAGTGCGCTGCCCTTTCTCCCCTGCCCCATCCCCACTGGTCGGCTTAACTAACCTTTCCTTTCAATTTTTGTTTCAGGCAATTGAGTCACTGAATGGCCTTTCCTCATTCTGCTGCTTTCTTGGTCCGGACTTTTATCTGTCTTTGTCTACTTTTGGCAAAGTTTCTGTGTATATGTTTGAGTTTTTGTCAGAAAATTTCCACTGGAATCTTTCTTTTTTGTACACTTTTCCTATGGAGTTTTCATTTACATGATTTTGCCCTCCTGCCAATGAAACAATGGGTCATTCATACTACAGTCTCAGATGTTTGCTTGTCTTGACACACATGTCACAGCAGATGTTTCATGCAAATGGGACACTCAAAGTTACTCAGCTTGGTTTGCAACCACTCTTTTAATGAAATTTGGAATTTTTTTCAGCTCCTCCTCTCTTTCCCGTTGTGGCCTTTTACTTACTTGGAAACATAATATTTGTCACATAGTTAAATTATATGTTATCCCTTTGTGGTTGATAGCTGTGTCTCTAAACCCACCAAAGTTTTCAGCATGTTCCAATCTGATGCTTCTCTGGTGGGCAGGAAAGGCCAGCTCATGGTAGTTATTTCTTCTAAACAGTTGCTCTAGAAATGATACACCCCAAGTTTTCAGGAAGGTTACTGATGGCTTTATCTGGTGGATAACTAAAACACACACACACACACACACACACACACACACACACACCCCACAATGCAAACCTTATGGTTGACAAAGAAAAAATTATGGAGCACAGGGAAAAAAGCAAAAAAAAAACAAAAAACAAAGATAAAAGGCAGAGCAAAAACCTCCTCAACGTCGGGCATTTGTTTAAAGTTGCTAAATTACACATTTTGGACCCAAAAAATGGTTGGTGAAAAGCACTCTGAAATTATTAGACCACAATACTTCTTTTGAGTCTGAAAAACATTTTGAGGTTCTGTGACGTGGAACGTGGTGGAGTCTGGGCTGGCCAGGGAGGTGGTGATGGGGAGTGCTGTGACAGGCTGGGGGACAAGATGGTGGTCTGGACAAGATGGTGGACAGACCGAAGGTCTGTTGCTGCATGGTTTTGAGACTGGCTGTGGGGGAAGCAAGCACGTGACAGGGCTAACAAGATGGGAGCTTTGGTTGGAGAGAGGAGATGTCAGCCATCTAGCGCTTTAAGGGGAATCCCATGGTTCTGTGTGTAACTGTGGGCTATGAAGAAAGTAGAGAGGAAGTTGCTGGAGCTAAGGTGCTCAGGGACCAGTGGCAGGGGTGGGGGTGGGGATGGGGGTGGGGGGGCGGCGGAGGTGGGGACAAGCTTACCAGGTGGTCTTCACAGATGCAAATGGCCCACTGAAGCTAACTCAGGAGAGAGCAGAACCATCAGTCAGAACAAGATGTGCCTCTTCTCCTTGCTCTCTCGAATGAAATGTCAATCCATCATACAGGCAGCACTCATTCAAAAAATAAACGTACCTTAAGTACCAGTCATAGGCCAGCCCCTGCTACTGGGGTTCCCAAAATACATGGGGCCTGGCTCTGAGCTTGGGCCGCTGACTGCCTGGCTGGGGAGGGGAAACACGTACCCATTATCTCAAGCAGGGTTTGCCAACTCACAGGACTTTGGCGGGCAGGCTGGCCATGTGAATGGTGACATCAGCACGTTAGTAAGTAGAGAATATTTGGTGACTGCAGTGAACCAAGGTACGCCTAGCTTCCCTGCAGGAGGTGGCCACTACTCCATGTTAGCAAATCTTCTGGTTTTCTTTCTAAAGTCAGAAATGCAGATTTATGGGGGCTGTGATTTTCCAACTTGAAGATTTTTAAGCAAGTGATTAAAAAATGAAAAGCACAGCATGGGCCAATGATTTGTCAACTCGGATTTAAATAACTAGAGCTATACGCAACCTTGGGTTCTGGTTGTGGTTCTGGCCCTAATCCACAGGTGATCTTAAACAAGTCGTGTAACTTCTCAGGACCCCAGTGACCTCATCTATAAGTCCATGATTTCAATGTCTAAATAGACTTCTAATTAATTTTTGCAAGGAAGGCTGGGAAACACAGGGACCATATCTTTTATGTTCCTTCCTCTGAAATGTGTAGTGTTGCCGGAGGGCTGCCACTCTGGGGGATTTCATTATGGTGCCCAGTGTTGACTACCTGGATTCTAAGAAGAGGCCAGTTTTGGATGCTACCATGATGAACTTTGTACCTCTTGCTCTCTCCCATGCTGTAGTCAACAAGGGAAGCAGGATGGTGTAATGGAATTGTCTAGACGGACACAGGCTGGAGTTCCAGACCTGTTTCTTCATGATCTCTGTGACTGGGAAAGTCATTTCCCTTCCATCCCAGATGTCACCAGCTGTAGAGCTGGGGAAAAAAAAGAATGTCCTCCCATAAATATTTTATGCTTCACTCTGCCAGAAGAGAAGCACATCATCCCTTGTATGTGTGTCTGTTTGTTTTTCTGTTTTGCCTTGAGTGCTACAAAGTTTACCAGAAAGCAAAATACCTAGATCAAATGAGCTTAACCGTTCAAAGAATTGGCTTTGACTAAATTAGAAGTTAATGTCATAATTGCACCTTTAAAAAAAAATTGTCTTCAAAATTGCTGTTGAAGGCCCGAGTCAAATGGTTTCTCAGTGTTTCTTATGTGGGAAGATGAAAGGGCACCTTCTGTGAAGGAGGCTGCGGATGGTACTCCTGGGGACCAAATGGCTTCTGAGCTTTGCCAAGGGAGCTATGGTGGAAAGGCATGAACTGAATTCCTGGGACCAGAAAAGAGGGTTTTGAGAAGATGTAGATGAGGAGTTGGGGAATAGCAGGAAGGAAAGAAAAGAAAACTTTGCTGAAGGGGGAGTGGAGAAGAGGCCTTGGGATGGACAAGGACAGATTATGGCTAATACAAGTTGGATGAGGTAATGTTGGTGATAGTCTTCTTTTTCATCTCACAAAACCCTCCGGAAAGTCTTGCTAATGATTTTTGCTACCGTTTTGATGTGAGGAGTGATGGGGCAATTTCAAGGTTGCCAAGTGAGCAGAGGTCACATCAATGGCCCAGCCACCCATGGGTTACACTGATAGAAGGTTCTCCATGGCATTTCCTTGCCAGGTGTTACTGCCAGGAAACAGTAGGTCTTGCCAGATAAAAGTGTAAGCCTCCTTCTGTCTAATGAGAACTCTATGATTCACCCAGATGCTTTATTTGTTTAGCTTTGGCTGGACAAGGTTAGAACAAGATTTAGTGCTCCATTGTATAATTTCTCTAGTTCCTAGTGCCTTGCTTTGTCTTTCTATAATTTCTGATCTCTCTTTCCTATATTTATTTTAATTGTAGATTGTGTATGTTTTAAAGACATCTCAAATTAGTGTGTTTTAGAACACCCCAAATCATTTGTGGACGCCAAAGATGGTCTAAACCAGCACCATTCAACAGAATGTTCTCCATGGCAGAAATGGTCGGCATCTGTGTTGAACACCGGTGGTAGACATGAGCTAACTAGTGCAATCGAGAAACTGAATTTTTAATTTTATGTAATTTTAATGAACCCAAGTTGAAGGTTAACTAACTGCCTGTGCCTAGTAGCTGCCATATTGGACAACACAGGCCTAGCCATTTATAAATAAACAAATCCTTCTGAACATCTGCAAAGGGCTCCTTCTCAAGATTAAATGTTCTTTTTTTTACATGATTGATTAACTTGGAAAAATCTTTTTGTATAATAAGGAAAAATTATTGCACTGTATTTGTAGAGGATGGAATTATAAGGGAGTTTAAACCCCATTTATTTATAAAAATAAATAAAAATTAACCAAGTACTTTCTATCTTCTGGAGCTTTGGTAGTTCCACTATCAATTTGTATCCCAATCTTTAGTAAATGACTGAATGTGATTGGCTAACCATCAGAACTAACTGATAATTCTTATTTTAAACAAGACATTTATTAAAACTTTTATTTATTATATATATTATTTTTATTTGTTTATTAAAAAAATAAATTTCAGTCCCATTTCTTGATCTGGGTAGTGTTTACCCAGGGACTCCCTTTACAACTGTTTGAGTGTTCTTACATATTCTATGCACTTTTCTGTATCTATGTTAACTTTTGGAATAAAATACAAAAAAATGAAGATCAGTCTCTTTCATGTTTAAAGGCATAATGTGATGAAACTATAAAGTATCCATTTCATGGACTGATTAAGGAAAAATCATGGAGAGTCTAGAAATAAACCCAATAGCAAATGGGAATTTATTCTATAAGAAAAGTAGCAGTTCAAGTTAGTGGATGGGAACTATGAATTGCTTAACAGACGGTGATGGGACTATTCTTATATATTTAGGATAAACTATACACTTGAATTTACATTTACTGGGATCAAACTATTGCATTGGAATCCACATTTTTCCCAATGGGGTTTTTATAATGAATGGTATTGGGTCTACTGTTTAGCCATTCAAGATCAAATTGTGTCACTTAAATGTGCATTTATATTCCAAATATTTAATTTAAGAGAAGACCTCAATACCACATTTCCCCAAGAAGTCCCTGTAGCATTCAATTTTAAATAAAGCTGAAGAAAGTAGAAAATCTCAAAAGGCTATAAAGCTGGAATGTGGTAGCAAACAAAAGTGACTAAAACCCCTACATTTTAAAAATTATTTGGGGAAAGAAGTTTATTAATCTTAAGAAAAAATTTTTCCACTTTTATCTGTAGATTTTAATTTCTTTTCTTGAATTTTAATCTTGGTGGGTTGGGATCTTTTCCTTAGTTGTGCCCCTCAAATTAATTCTAAATAGATCAGTGTTTAAAACAGAAGAAAATGAAGTAAAAAAAAAAATAGAGAACATTGGTGAGAAGTTTCTATAATTTTTGAGAGAAAAAAGTCTTTCTGATTATAATGCTAAACTCAGGAACCACAAAGAAAAATAACCATAAATTTGAGTATAAATTTAGGAAAATCTCTGGCAACAAACTTTATAAACTAGAAGCACCAACTTACTAACAACATAATGACAATCAACAGCCAGATTTCCATAAGACACAAAGAGCTCCTTCTTCTTTTTTAAATATTTATTTATTTATTTGTGAGAGAGAGAGAGAGAGAGGAGCACAGATGGCTGAGGGGAGGGACAGAGGGAGGAGAGAATCAAGCAGACTCCCCACTAACGGCAGAGCCAGCCTGGTGGTTTGAGGCAGGGCTCGATCTCATGACCTAGAGACCATGGCTTGAGCTGGAATCAAGAGTCAGACGCTTACCCGACTGAGCCACCCCGGACGTCCCATAAAGAGCTCTCTCAAATTATTTTTAAAATACTAATAGAGAAGGAGCAAAGTGTCAAAACAGGCAATTCACATAGAAAGGAACACAAATGGCCAATGAATGTAACATATTCAATATCAGTTATAAAAGAGATTGAAATTGGAAAGAAAGGTCATCATTTTGAAGGAAGTATAATCCTTTTAGTCACCCTACAGAACTATATTAATGTAGATATTTCTTCCTTAATTTTAACCTTAGTATATGTATCCTTAGCAGAATTTTGGGTGAATAAATGTTCTCTGTGAATCTGACTTCTTCACCAATGAGAATGGCTTTTTAAAAAATTTTTTTAATTTTAAAAGATCTTTTTAAAAAAAGATTTTATTTATTTATTTGACAGAGACAGAGACAGGCCACAAGCAGGGAGCAGCAGGCAGAGGGAGAAGCAGGCTCCCCACTGAGCAAGGACCCCCCCCCAATGTGGGACTTGATCCTAAGATACTGGGATCACGACCTGAGCCGAAGTCAAATGCTTAATGACTGAGCCACCCAGGTGCCCCGGGAATGGTTAAAAAAAAGAGAGAGAGAGAGAGAGAGACACTATATAGTGCTTATAAGGATGTGGGGCAATTGGAATTCTCAGTCATTGCTGATGGGAATGAAATGCACAGCCACTCTGGAAAAAAAAAAGTTGACAGTTTTTGTTTTTTTTATATATATAAAGTTAGACATATACCAACCATATAATTCAGCAACCCCACTCCCAGGTTTTTACCCAAGAGGACTGGAAACTTTTGTTCATACACAAACTTGTACATGAATGCCAAAAACTGGAATCAATGCAAATGTCCTGCAACCAGGGAATGGATAAACAAATTGAGGCACCTCCGCATACTGGGATACAGTTCAGAACGGAATAGAAGGGAGCAAATGACTGGTTCGCGTAGCAGCCTGCATGAAGCCTTGCGCGAAGTGAGAGAAGCCAGACTCAAAAGACTGCATTTTTGTATGATTCTAATTATATGACATTCTGGAAAATGCAAAATTATAGGAACAGATCAGCGGTTGCTAGGGGTGAATGTATGGGAGGGGTCAACAGCAAAGGGGCAGTTCAAGAAAATCTTTGGGGATGAGAGCACTGTTCTGCATCTTCGTCACGGAGGCCTGATCACGTGCATTTGTCTGACTCACAGCAAAAGACACCAAAAACAGTGACTTTGACTGTATGTGAACTTAAAAGGCGAATGAAAAGCTGATGGGTTTCTTTTTTTTTTTTTTTAAAGATTTTATTTATTTATTTGACAGATAGAGATCACAAGTAGAGAGGCAGGCAGAGAGAGAGAGAGGAGGAAGCAGGCTCCCCGCCAAGGAGCCCGATGCGGGGCTCGATCCCGGACCCTGGGATCATGACCTGAGCGAAAGGCAGAGGTTTTAACCCACTGAGCCACCCAGGCGCCCCAAAGCTGATGGGTTTCTAAATTAAATATTGGATTGAGAACAAAATAATGTCTTTTTTCTCTTTTCTTAGATTTGGTTTTCTATGCTCTTTTTTGGGAGAAATAAACTCCTAGATTGATGCAAAACATACCTATAAAAGGGCACAGATTATAAATGTGCACTTTGATTATAATGTCATGACTGTCGTGCACGGAACTTACCATGACCTGGATCAAGAGACAGAACTTCATCAGAGACCCCTCTTCTGTCTCCTTCCTTCTTTCCCAGGAGGAGCCAGTATTCTAATTTCGAACACCATAGACTAGTTTTGTCTGTTTTTTAATTTCATGTAAATAAAATCAGGCAGTATTGAAGTTTGCACTCTTACTAGGCTTAGTTATATTTCAAACTAATTTTCTAGATAACTAAGCATAAACATACCACCTAACAATAAGGAGACTGGACTAGATAATCACTATGATTTCTTCTAGTCCTCAAATTTGGAGTCCGTGAGTCGAGAAAATTGTGTAATATTTTTTGTTTGAAATATGTTTTTGGCCAACCAAATGAACTATCCTTTTTTTTTTTTTTTTAAAGCTCATCTATAGGCATTTGGAAATGAGCACCATACTGTTTTTTTAGTCTCCAGAATTATATTTTTCTCCAGTGTTATATTCCGTGGTATGGGTAGACATCAGTCTTAAAGTTGGCCTGATATACTGATCCTGTCATGTGATACATCCTTGGTGCTTCACCACATGATGCTCTATGAACTTTCCTGCTTTGTTCTTTTGAGATCATGCTTGACTTTCACTCAGCTATATTTAAAGCTGTGGGGAGAAGAGACTTCTTGAAAACATGGTACTGAAGTCTGCTCTAAACTTGAGACTTTGGAAACCTCTAGTAAAAGTAAATCCATACGGCAGGTCAAGCCTCAGCTTGATTTCTGCATGGTTGGGTCCAAGATCCTTTATGAATTGGTTTAAGTTCGTGTATGTGTGTGTGCACGTGCGCACGTGTGCACGATCTTGTAGGTGCCCTTTGTGGTGTAAGTCAACTATGCCAGTCTTTGTTTTTGTTATTCTTTCCAGTGAGAGAACCTGGAGTATCAGTTCTGAGTTTCTGGGTTGGGACAGGTTTTATTTTCTTAGCAGTAACCAAGCCACAAAAGGAAAAACAAAACAATCTCTGACAATTAAAAAATGTCTTGCAAAATAATATCAATAGCAAATATAACTTTTAAGGGTTCAGTGTGTTCTGTAACTCAAAGCCTAAGCTAAATATTACACGCTTAGATCCTTTTTCACAAAGCCTGATGGACCAGCTGCTTTTTCCATTGTTGGAGTCAACCACAACCACACAGCTCAAGTCAAGGTTGTCCCCTAGCAGGGCCACCAAAACCATGGATTCCTTGATCATTATACCTCAAAAATGCTCCAAGGACTGGCTTTTGTGAACAGTGCTCAGCCAGAAGACTGTTCCATTGTGTTCCCTCATTTCCCCTCTCCCATCTTTCTGTGTTAGAATTCTAACCCTGGGTTTCTTGCCTTACAATGTCTTGTTGTTGTTGTTATTTTCTGAGTTGGAGAACATGGCAGAGTTCACACATATAATTTAAACTATCCCATGGGACTCCATAAAAGCTAGAGCTAAGGATCTATAGTTACAATTAGGAAATGCTGGTGTTGGAAGTCTACTTCTTTTCATTCAGCATAAGAGTTACTGTGCTCAAGAAGATTCTTGGCTTGGGGTGCCTGGGTGGCTCAGCGGGTTAAAGCCTCTGCCTTCAGCTCAGTTTATGATTCCAGGGTCCTGGGATCGAGCCCCGCATCGGGCTCTCTGCTTAGCGGGGAGCCTGCTTCCTCCTCTCTCTCTCTCTCCCTGCCTCTCTTCCTACTTGTGATCTCTATCTGTCAAATAAATAAATCGTAAAAAAAAAAAAAAAGAAGAAGATTCTTGGCTTGCTGAAGGTCCCATTGTTAATTAGTGGCAGAGGAAGGTTAGTATCTAGGAAGCATTCAAGTTTTTAATCAAGCACTCCTTTCCTGTTTTACTTTTTATTCTCCCAGAATACACAGGTATTTGGATTACTGCTATGGACACATGTACATTGGGGTAGTGTCTGCGAATTTTAGTTAAGATATTTAAATGGATTTATTGGACCACGTAACTGGCTAGTCTGAGAGAGGGTGGACTTTAGACATGGTTTAATTTCACAGCTCAATGATGTCTTCCAAGATGAGGCATTTTCCCCCATTTTTCCATTTTCCCATGTAGCCTTCCATGGTGTCATTTCTTCATGGTCATAAAATGGTTGTCATTAGCCCCTTGGTGTTCATGCCTCTTTGTCAGGATTCAAGGCATGAGTGATGGATCATTCTGGAAGCTCCCCAGAGACCTCACCAAAGAGCTCCTCACATCTCAATGGTCTCAGGGGCTGATGGGTCATTCCTGGATCTGCAGCAGTGGTCAGGGGACCAGGTTATGTTGACTAACTTGACGCCGGGTCATATGTATTGTTCTGAAGTCACATTCCTCTAAAGCATGGCCTATGGCCTTGGGGGAAATGTGGACAGTGGAATGGAGGTAGTTGCCAAGAAAGGGAAGTGTGGGTAAGGAGGCAGCCCCAATGCTTACTAAGGTTGTAAATACCAGAAGTCAACCAGACCTAGCTTAAGTACAGGGTGGGAAGGAATTACGCGGACACAGGTGTGTCTCGTGGAACCTGAGGATGGGGAAGAGTGTGGCTGGGGGAAGAACCCGAGAGCCATCAGACACCAGGTTGTGACTTCTCTCTCTCCTTCCCTCTCCTCCCTCCCCCCTCCACTCTTCTCCCTTTCCTCTTTCTCTCTGGCTTTATCTCATCACAGGAAGTTTCTGGTTTTTTTTTTTTTTTTTTCAAGATCTTATTCATTTATTTGAGAGAGAGAGACAGGGAGAGAATGAGTGGTGGGCAGGGGCAGAGGGAGAGAGAGGGAGAGAGAGAGAGAGAGAGAGAAGGAGACTCCCTGCTGAGCAGGAAGCCCAATGAGGAGCTTGATCTCAGGACCTAGAGATCATGGATCACAGGATCCAGAGAGCATGACCTGAGCCAAAGGCAGACACTTAACCAACTAAGCCACCCAGATGCCACTTTTCACAGGAATTTTAGTGTTCATGTGTAGACCATCAGATCCTGCGTCTCAGTGCAAAAGACGGCTAGCTCTCACCTCCTGACTCTGCCTCCAGTCACATCAACAGAGACTGGATGGTGGTCTCTGATTCCCAGTTCCTCATTTCTGGGAGAATCCGTTCTGTCAAGCTCAGGTGGGCACCTGCCCTGACGTAGGCAGGATGTATACTGGTCTAGAGAAGGCTGCCGGGACCCACCTGGGTGGTATGGGGCAGGAATGGGTACAGGGCAGGGCCGGTGGCTCTTTAGAGAAGCCAAGCCAAGAGGGCACTCCAGAAGGCCCCACTAGTGGAGGGATTTTAGGCCCTGGTTGATGGTTAACCTTCAAGGTGCGCCTGGTCCCGGGGAACGGTGGATGAGGAAATGCCCGTACAAGGCAGACGGTTCACCCGTTGCCCTATCTCTACTGGGCTGGAGTTCTCAGGTCTGGAGTACAGAGAAAGAGACGATGCGGAGTGGGTGGGGGAAGTGGGGGGTGGGGGAAGAGGCAGATGGCAGGGGTGAGAAAGGAGAATCCTTGCTTCTGAATAATTTCAGAAATTTGGGGGAATTCTGCTTTACCACCATGAACCCGAAAAGAGGTATTTGCTGCATCACGGGCAAGCTCTTGTAACGTGTGATGCTACAGGCTGACTGCTTGGCCACAGCGATCTCGTTCAAACCCCAGATCTCTGCACTGCTGGTCCCGGCTGGAGCCGGGGAGCCTCCTCCCCAGATAGTACCTTCCCTGGGGTTCTCAGTGTCCTGCTCAGTTTGCTTTCGGCAGCCCCACCCTTTCCTCTGGAGGGTGAGTCACCGGCTGGGGTGGCGGTGTCTGAGATCTGAGAGCAGAGTCAGACACGCCTCTTGTGGGGGCTTAAAACTGTTGATTGCAGCGAGGGGTCGTTTTGACCTCACCGTAGAGGAGAAGGCTATCAGAGAGGGGTTTTTTTCTTGTTTTGTGTGTGTGTGTGTGTGTGTTCTGTTTTACTGTTTTACAACTTCCTCCTAAACCTAGAACAATAGCCTTATAAACGGGCAGGAAATCTTACGTGTGTCTATTGCAGGGAAGGGGAAGTAAATAGACGGGTTGGTGCCTTTTATGTTATCTCACTGAATACCAGCCCGGGTTGTTCAGTCTGCAGACTGAGAAATCCCAAGAGGCTTTCACGCCCAGTGAAGTCAAGCTCCAAGGAGGAACCTGAGATGATTTTAGGGACCTCAGCCTAGCGGTGGGCATGTGGGGGGTTGGGGGGAGGAAGCTGAGGTTCCCTAAAGTCTGAGGGGTTAAGAACACAAACAAACCGTAAGCTACCCTTTTTAAGGAAGGAATGCTAAAAGGCGAAGGAGGCTGACGGCAGAGGAGGGAAGGAGAGCAGAAACAGGAGAGAAGGATGACTACCTTTGTAAGCCTCAGCCGTGAACTGATTGCTTTGTATACCTGTGACCCACAGCATCAGCATGGGCTGGGGGTTTTTTTGTTTTGTTTTGTTTTGTTTTTACATTCATGATACATTTCATCTCAAAGCTACATTCCAAGGTAGGCACTGTCCCCATTTTGTGAATGAAGAGTGCCAGGCTCGGGGTGTCCTGCCACAAGCTTTGGAGCTGGGATAGATTCGGTCTTCTGATGCCTTACGCAGTCTGGCTTGTACTCTCTCACTTCTTAGGTCTTTATCGTCTCCCTTTATTTTCACAACCGCCCGGGGAACACAGATATGTTCATTCCTACAATGCACAGGAAGAGATTCATATGTTGACATGAGCCGACTCCCGTACTGTGTGTCTGGCTCTGCGCTAAGTCCCCCACACTATTTTACCCCTTCACATTCACCCCAGTTCCGTGGTCCCCCAGTTTAAAAGTGGGGAATCAGAAGCTTCGAGAGGCTGGGAAACGTACCCCAAGCCTCCCAGGCAGGAGGTGCGGCGGCCTGAGTGCCCAGGAGAGCAGACTACTCTGACCCTGCCTCCTGCAATCTGCCAAGGGCATCCACGCAGGGTCATGGCCAGGCCTCGAGTGCAGGCTTACCGGCCTCCCAAGCCCAACAAGTATACTGCATGATCTTCTTCACCATGCCCAAACCAGCTCATTCCATTTACTCAGCTCACAAATATCTAGGGCGTCCGTATGAAGTGCTAGTTTCTCTGCAAAGCGATAAGGAAGAAAACTTGCACAAAATCCGTGTCTGTGCTCAGAGAACTCACAGGCCATGGGATAGCGGGATAGAGATTTTTGTGCTATGCTCCGGTCAGTGCTGTGAGGAGTGTGGACACGGGACCACCCGCATACCAAGCCTGAGAAGCATCAATGTGTATGAAGGTTTTTCTTGCCGAGCCACTGGGCCCAGTAGGCTCAGGCCTAAGAGCCTACGATACTTTTAGGAGTTCATGAAAACATCTGAATGTTTTTTAAGTCAAAAGAAAAAAAAAATCACTTTCAGGTTGAAGATTTCATCTTAATATGTAATGTTCGTCTTTACACCAATGCAATATATAGACATGTAATATATAATATATATAATGATTGTATATAAATATATATAGAATGGAGAAGGGGCCAAAAAGGCCTAGCAGCCACAAGTTATAGTATATCCCTGCTTAGATGAATCCATTGTAAGGTAAAGCCCTTGCCTGGGTCTTGGACCAGGTTCCGCATGAGCTATGTGACTTGTGACGTGTGCTCCTTCAGCCCAACCTCCAGGTCTGCTAAGAGCGCTCTGTTCATTATCTATCGAGGGCCTAACCCAGTTTTGTGTGGTTAGCTGATGTCCACAGCTGAACTGGGCTACTCAGCAGGGACCAGCTGCTAATGTCAGGGGTCTGGGGAGGGAGGCCTTGCCAACACATTTTCATCCCATCCTCCTCGTTCTTGGAGATATTTTTAAAAACCTTAAAAAGCAGTTTTTTCCCTTTTAAGAACTTTGCTTCCGTTTTTTTCTCTTGATGCAGGATGTCTTAAGGGTAGAATCTGGTTAGGCCTTTACTAGGAGGAAGTAGGCAAGAAAGAGAGGAAGGCGCCGGAAGCTGACTTCCCAGGTGTGGGATGCACAATGGCGTGCTTGTGGGGGTCCCTGAGGCAGTCCACCCAGGAAGGTAGAACTTGGAGGTGTACCACAGTGATACTGCTCTTAAGCATTACAAAGTCTGAGGCTCTCTTTCACACAAAGCAAACCAGAACACAAAAACCCCTTCTGGAAGGATAACGCCAGCTAACAACACCCTCCCATCCTGACAGACAGCTTTTGCTTGGGCTCTTGAGATATGCGAGGGTTCTGTCTGGAGATACCTAAGGGGGCTACTTGGATTCACTGGCCTAGTGAGGGCATGGGACCTGTCTAGCCAGAGTACCTCCCAGTGTTTTGGAAACAGGTGAGTTGGGTTGGCCCAAACCGACATGACTAATGGCAAAGGTTACTAGAGTTTGGGTCAACTTTCTATGACCATGAAGAGAAGAATCATTGTCTGTCCTTGCTAGGAAACTGGCGTGTGCCAAGTTTATCCTTAATATGCGTTGCTAGGGGTATTCCCAACAATAATTGATAATTAAGGCAATAATTCATTTTTGAATCTCCTGGAGTTTTGTTTTTTCGTTTACTCAACCATTTGCTTGCGTGACAAGAATAAAATTGAAATCTGACGAGGTTACCCACGAGTTACTCATTACTGCACCGTAATGGCTTCCTGCTGTTCTGAGCAGAAAGACTAAAATGTTTATTTAATGGCTACAAGCCCCTTCCCGATCTCTGTGCCACCCAGCTCACTAGACTCCTCCCTGACCCCCAAGTCCCGCATGAGACTGGCCCCCTGTCAGTCCCTGACCCCCAAGTCCCTTTGGGGCTCTGTTGTGCCCTTGGGTGACCCAGACCTGCTTCAGGCTCCTCAGATGCATTTGCACCAGGAAGAAACATCGCTCCTGGATTGTTCTTCCCTCAAGCTTTACTCCCTGTGGACTCTGTCTCACGCTTTCGATCTCTGCTCAGCGACTGCTTACGTCAAGATGCCTTTTTAAGAAATGAATTAATTTATTAATTAACTTATTTAGAGAGAGAGTGCGAGCACAAGTGGGGGAGGGGCAGAGGGAGAGGAATCTTAAGCCGACTCCGCCCTGAGAACCGAGCTGGATGCCGGACTTTAATCTCACGACCCTGAGATCATGACCTGAGCCGAAGCAACCAACTGTGCCACCCAGGCGCCCCATTATTTCTAGATGTCTTTCTTGACCTCTGTGATGCGATCCAATGCTCTCAACATTGTGCTCTACCAAATGCAGTGTTCTCCCGAGGAGT
Source organism: Meles meles (assembly GCF_922984935.1). NCBI lineage: Eukaryota > Metazoa > Chordata > Mammalia > Carnivora > Mustelidae > Meles > Meles meles. Next base: position 134,519,994 of record NC_060070.1, read on the forward strand.
CCCAACTCGTTTGGTGATTCACGTCAGTCTTTCCAACTAGATTCCCTATCGCAAGGGCTGATGTCCCTCACCTTTGTATCCCGATGCCTGGAGTACAACAGGTAGTTAATGAATCTATACTGAATAAGTGATGAAGATGAACGCAAAAGAGATCAGGGCAAAACATTGCTAAAATCTATAAATCATTTATTTATTTATTTATTTATTTGACAGAGATCACAAATAGGCAGAGCGACAGGCAGAGAGAGAGGAGGAAGCAGGCTCCCCGCTGAGCACAGTGCCCAATGCGGGGCTCGATCCCCGGACCTCGAGACCATGACCTGAGCCAAAGGCAGCAGCTTAACCCACTGAGCCACCCAGGTGCCCCTATAAATCATTTCTTTAAAGGAGAATAGGCTTATCGCTACAATACCTACATTATTCCTGTAACACACAGGTTTTTTGGCTTTTTTTTTAAAAGAATCTCATAGCTAAACCTCATATACAAAATGATAGATGGCTATTATGTTTTTTTTCCTTCTCTGTATTTTTCTTAAAGGAAGCAAATGGAACTTTCCAAATATCACTGTACGATTGGAAAAAGTGAAGCAGTCTGTAGTGCCATGTTGGGGGGAGGAGGGGAAAAAGAAGGGGAAAAGGTCCTGAAAAGGGCTTATGTTTTCTAATCAAAGTCAGATGTAGAGCTGATTTTATGTTGCTTGAGTAACAAGCTTCATTTTCTCCATTAGTGGTCTGGTTCAACATAGGATGTTCAGAGAAAGTCCCCTGAAGATAAGAGGGTTCTTTTCATGCTGTAGGTTTTATACCCTAGCAGTCTGCTCCCCCTGGCTCTCAGCAGAGCAGAAACAAACACTTGGGGCAGACCTCAGACAACTTTGAATAAGAACCTGCTTGAGAAAGGTTTCCCTTACAAGCTAAATGTTACATTTCCACTCAACAGAAAGGTACTGCTGTGTGGCCATAAAAATCTGGCCCAAACCCCGTAACCTTTGCAGCTAGCCATGTTATTTTTGGTTCATGCCAACATGGATCACAGCTGTGACTCAACAGAGCCACTGAAGCAAGAATTCAAAGAGTTTAAAGAACAGCAAACTCAGAAATGACTTTTTTCTTCTTCTGGTGTCATTATGCAACATTTCTAGTAGTTTACCTTTTCAAATTTACCAACTCTGTACAGATGAGCTCAGTTGTTGTTTGGCAGATGAAATCCCGAGTTGCGTCAGCACGCTTCCCCAAATCCCACTGCAGCCTGGGGATGATGAAGCTTTCCTTTCTGGGGTGTTTGTTTTACGTAAGTAGTGACTTACTTTTCAGAGGTTAAAAAAAAATCTGTGTTGATATATTTCTGCCTCAAATAAACCAAAAATAGGATTGGGGTTTGATTTAAATATTTGTAATTCCCTGTTAGATAGAAAGCCCCTATCAATGGGTTCTGTTTTAGGATTTTCTTCAATCTATAGGAATTCAATGAAGCCACGAGCTCGGAGCTTCCCACCTGGAAAGCAGGCATGAACTTCAGTAGACGGTTTATTCGTATATTTTTCAATGTCCTTTAGAGTTTGGACTTCATTGTGTTAATTACTCCTTAAACTTGAGGCATATACCTGTCTTCCATTGGAGGGCACATAGGAAAGGGGACGCAGAAGAAACTTGTCCCTTATCTACTAACTACAATTTTTAAGCTTTGTAGTTAGACTTAAGCATTCTAAGGACTAAAGGAAATATTGAAGTGGTGTTATTTTTTGTTGTTACTTTCTAGATTAGGTCATTAATCAAATGTTTCTTAGAGCCAAGGAAAAAGACAGTAGCTCTGATCACTTTTCTCTTTGAGAAAATAGATCCAGATTCTGTGTTGTATGGTTAGGCTCGTTGCTTTGGCTTGCCACTTAGGCAATGCTGTCTGTAGGGTGCCTGGGCAGCTCAGTTGGTTGAGTGGCTGCCTTCGGCTCAGGTCATGATCCCAGGGTCCTGGGATCGAGTCTCACATCAGGCTCCCTGGTCAGCAGGGAGTCTGCTTCTCCCTCTCCCTCTGCCTCTCCTCCCCACTCATATTCTCTCTCTTTCTCAAATAAATAAATAAAATGAAAAAAGAAAGAAAACACTAGCAAATGCTGTCACGGAGACCAGATTCTGCTCTTCATTTGGGTAGTTAAATGTAAGTTTGAGATGTGGAAATGCAATTTTGGAGCTTTACTTCCAATAGCAGGGGCGTTCGCCTGAAAGAGATTACATTTCTGTGCTACCCTTTGGATGTGGTAGGGAGCCAGCTCTACGAGGCAAGAACGTAAACCGCGCAGGCACCATCTCCAGGGATCCTCCGGGCGCCGCAGGTAGGGGAACAAGACACGCTACCGAGGGAATGTCTCATTTTCGACTGATCCAGGACCAGTTCAAGACCTGGCAGCAGCTAGTCCTCTAAGTCAAACTGATGGAGCGTCTGTTTCCTTTGACCTGGTCCTCCTGTTTCTAGCAAGTTCTTGCCTATACCTGAAAACTAGAAAAATGCAACTGGTTTGGGAACTAGCCCTTATTTCTAACAAACATTAATGGATTTTTGATCTGGGAGAGACTGTGGAAATCATGTCGGCTTCCCACTCTATTTATAGAATACAGAAAGTAGCTCAGAGAGGTTGAGAAACTTGCCTAAAGTGACACAGCTAATATGGAGCAAAATTGGGTTTTGCAGCCCAGGTTCAGTGTGTCCTTGAGTTGCAACACCTGCTTTAGAGTACAGATTTGTGCAAGGAACTGGCTGCTTCAAAGACTCTGGATTTATGACTCTCAGGACAGAATAAAATATTTGTATCACAAATGTCATGAGAGAAAACACTGATTATTGAGTAAACATTGAGACTGTCAATATCAATGGAAGTTGTGGCTATTTATTTTTTATTTTTTTAATTTTTTTTAAAGATTTCATTTATTTATTTGACAGATCACAAGTAGGCAGAGAGGCAGGCAGAGAGAGAGAGGAGGAAGCAGGCTCCCTGCTGAGCAGAGAGCCCGATGCGGGGCTCGATCCAGGACCCTGAGACCATGACCTGAGCCGAAGGCAGAGGCTTTAACCCACTGAGCCACCCAGGCGCCCCGGAAGTTGTGGCTATTTAAAGAAAAAGGAAGTGTTGCCAGTATTCTTATGTGTATAATGATTTATTTATTTATTTTTATTTTTAAATTTTTTGATTATTATTATTATTATTATTACTATTTTTAATGTTCAGTTAGCCACTGTATTAATATAATACAATACAATATAATACAATATTATGTCCATCATTAGTTTTGGATGTAGTGTTCAATGATTTATTAGTTATTTTTAAATTATTTTTTCAGTTGAATTCAGTTTGGCAAAGCAATTAACTTTGAAAGATGTGTTAGTAAAAGTTTCATTTACTGACTTTCTAGAAGCAAAAGAACCCTGAAATGTTATCGCTAGAAATGACGATTCATTGGTTCCCAGCAAACATTAGGAGGTCAACAAATATTTATTGAACGATTGAATAAGAACAACAGTATTGTGATGGTTAACATTTGACTGTAGACACACGAATGAGGTGTATAGAGCAGTGTTGAACAAAACAAGCCAGATACAAATTGGCATACTGCCTGATTCCGTTATATGAAGTATAAAAATAGGCAAAATTACTTAGACTGGGATGCTCCCGGGTGGCTCAGTCAGTTAAGCATCTGCCTTCAGCTCAGGTCATAATCCCAGGTTCTGGGATGGAGCCCTGCATTGGGTTCCCTGCTCAGCAGGAAGCCTGCTTCTCCCACTTCCCCTGCTTGTGTTCCCCCTCTCTCTGCCTCTCTCTTCATCAAATAAGCAAATAAAATCTTTTAAAAAATTACTTAGACTGTTATAAGTCAAGATGGTGGTTTTCCTCAGGAAGAGTAGTTGCTGGAAGGGGGTTCAGAAGTCTGGTCATGTGTCTTTGATCTAGTGCTAGTTATATACATGTGATTGCAAAAATTCATCAAATTGTGTGTTACAACATAAGGACCTTTCTGAACATATGTTTTCTGAGTGTCTATGCACCTTTGCAAAAATTCATCAAATTGCAAAAATTCATCAAATTGTGTGTTACAACATAAGCACCTTTCTGAACATATGTTTTCTGAGTGTCTATGCACCTTTCTGAATGTAATGTATGTCTATAGGAATGTATATTCAATAAAAAGTTTAAAAATATGTGTAGTATCTCATCTTAGAAACAGAGCAGCTTAATAAATGCTTACCACTTGGGAGAAATCCCCATAGCATGAGTTAAAAAAACAAACAGAAGTTGGGATGAGGGTTTTACTTTCCATAATGCTGTAAAATTTGCAACTCTTAGGCTGTCACAGAATAAATAGAACCTTGACTTTGCTTTCAAAGTGTAGGCAGCTGCGTCCATGTACTTTTGACAGTTCTATCACATATGGGGCAGTTATGAAGCATGTTTTAGACATCAGGATGATGTCTAAACTTGCAGATTCTTGCAATTCTTGCAGATATTTGTAGGGCTTATACATCCATGATCTTGTAAAACTGAAGACATCTGCAGCCGACAGAAAGCACGGTGCTGGTCTACTGAATTATTTTGTCAGCTTTATGAGAAAGCACTTTTAACATAATTGACTAAATACAGAGTGTTGAAGGATGATCTCTCTAAATTAGTAAATCAGTTTTGGAAAAGTCCCATTTAAATAAATAATCACCTTAGGAAAGGATACGTTAGACATGTTAATGAGTATCGAACGGAATTTTGAAAAGAAACAGTTGACGCCCCTCAAAGTTGACATGAGAGTAGAAATCACGGTTCTAACTTCCAAATGCTCCCCTTTTGTTGAAGCAAGAATGTCCCGTGATGCATTGGAGGGAGAGGAAGTAGGGAATCACGGGTAAAGGGCATGCATGGCTGTCTCATGGGAAACTTTCTTGAAGTTATCAGTGGCTGAACTAAAAATCTCACTTGCTTAGGATTTTTACCTGCTCTTTTCCAAGAGAGGCTGATGTATATCCCTGTAGCTATCATTCAGAATAGAAGAAGTACACAATGTCAAGACTCCTGCAAAAATACAGCCCGCCCACCTTTCCCAATACACTGTGCTTTGAGCTAGATAGCTTTTCAGTTTGGCCATAGCAAAAGAATCCTTTTGTTTAAGACGTTTGTTCCTTCAACTTTGAATGGTCCAGTTCCTTTCATTTATCAACACATGTTACATTGTAGGTAACTCCACTCCAACATGTTGTCTCAATAAGTTATTCCAACTGATGCATCAAAAAATACAGTTGTTTTTTTTTTAAATAGAGAATTTCCAGAATTTCTCCTCAACAGCAGGTGCAGGGTGTATTACTGTGATTTGAAAAATAGGTGTGAACTAGAGCCAGGGGACACGTCTGTATTTTTCCAATACTTAAACAACTAACTGGTCTGTTTCTTTGTGAGGAAATAAACCTTCTCAACAGAATTAAATCTGGCAGCAGCCTCATAGTATAGTACTTTGCAGCTTACAAAGCATTTTCCTATTTTTTTCTTTATTCCATCCTCACGATAATTCTATTAATACTAGTTAGGTATGATTGTTACCGCTATTTTACAAAGGAGAAAACTGAAAACTCAAGAGGATAGAGCCAGGGCTGTTTCCCTGTGTCCCTAGCTGGGTTACATCCTTTCCACGACACCATACCACCTTGTGACCAGAGAGGGAAGGACCTGTTTCCTAATTTTTTTTTTCCAAATGATATGCTACAATGAATATACCAAGGATGTAATTTTCAAATTGTACAAAGTTATTTCAACATACTAATTTATTTTATTCAACAGATATTCGTTGAGCCCCTTCTGGGAGCCCCAACCACCCAGGCTTCTGGGAAGAAAAGAAACACAGTTCCTGATCTCCTGGAGGAGATAGAGCTGTGGGCAAGACTCACATTAAGCAATCCTGCACAAACAGATAAGTAGCTAAAACTATGATAAATATTACAAAGAAAATCTAAAGAGGGCTATGAGAGATCATTGTAGGGAGCTAACTGCAGACTGGGAGGGCCTCTTTGAGAAAGTGACGTGTATGCATTAAAGTAGGATTCACCTAGGTGAAGAGTCAGGGTGCGGGAAAAAGACTATTCCAGAAAGAGGGAACAAAATGTGACAAGACCTTGAGGCAGGAAATCTACCACGTTCTCAGAGATGGAAGAAATAGTGACAGGAGGGCAGTGAACCTTGGAGAGAGGGGCACAGTTTTGAGGCTGGAGAGCTCAGCAGGATTTTTGGAGACCTTTGGAAGATCTGAGCAGGGATACAGTTTACACGGGAGACCATCATGGCTATGCTGTAGGAGAATGGATTGGAGGAAGGGAAAAGACAAAGCCAAAGGAGGAGGGTTTCAGAAAAGCCAAGAGATGCAAGGATCTCAGGAATAAGGTAGAGGTCAAATTAATGGCCTTGAGACATTTCCAATTGCTCCTGCCTTTGACAACGCAGAGGCAGGTAGTGACCCTGCATTGTGGGGGTGGAAGCCAGATTGGGGTCATTGAAGTGGAGGCAGCATAATCAGACCCCACTTTATAGGAACTGAGCCATCTAGGGAAGGGGAAAGTTGGGGAGAGAACTGGAGGGGGTGTGTGTTGGGTGGGGATTGAAGGGAAGGTCTTGCACACGGAGCATACTAAAGCATTTGGGCCCAATAAGGAAAGTCCTCTGCCTTGGAGGGGGAGATTGATGGCGATGATGGTGTATGGATGAAGAACAAGATGTCAGACAGACCCATGCTGGTGGCTAATTGAAGGCGTGAAGTTTTCTGGGGGTCACAAGAGGATATGGCCAAGGGCACGTGGAGCATTCTGCTTTATCTCACAGCACTCCTAGAATAAGAGGAGAGCCCCCCCCCCCACCTCCTTCATTGTGACCATGAAAGAAGAAGAAAATGAGTTCAAAGATTTTGATGTGGGAAGGTGTTGACATTTTTTTCCCAATAGGTTTCCCCCTCCCTACCCTCTATAAGGTATGAAGCAAGGTCATAGTGAAGAGCAAAAGGGGAGCTAGATTCACAGCAGGTTGAGGAGGTAGGACCCTGGCATTGTATGGCAGTAGAGGGAAGGCTCTGCAGGCAGTGTCCGGGGGAAACAGCTGAGCACAGTCCTGATGCCCCGCCTCCATACCGGGTGTTTTTCTCCAGCAGTGTCTACGGCTCATATAGGTTTGGGAGGATATTGGGATAGTTATTGGTTACTTCAGATGACTGATCACTTACAGTTAGGTATGCTTTCAAAGATGCTCATGGTTTCTACCAAAACACCAGGTGTGAATATTATGTCGCAAAAGTAACCAAACTCACAGGTGTCCAGTGGCACTGGCAATAGGATTCCTGGTTTCTCATTTCTTTTGTTGGGAGGAAAAGCAGAGATTTAAGCAAAGGATCAAAATTAATTAATTAATTAATTAATTAATCTTCACCTCATTCACCCATCCTTCCTACCCACCTCCCCACTGGTAACCACCAGTTTGTTCTCTATAGTTAAGAGGCTGTTTTTTTTGTTTGTCTTTCTCTTCTTTGTTCATTTGTTTTGTTTCTCAGATTCCACATATGACTTAAATCGTATTGTATTTGCCTTTCTCTGTCTGACTTTATTTCATTTAGCATTATACTCTCTAGTTCCAGCCATGTCATTGCGAATGGCAAAATCTCATTCTTGTTTTTTGGTTTTTCTTTGGTTGAGTACTATTCTTGATGGGCTGTTGGGCTACTTCCATAATTTGGTTAATGTAAATAATTTCAATTCAAATGTTGGAAATTTGTGGCTACTAAATTCTACTGAAGTATTACATACTTCATGAGATGGGTAAGTAATATTTAGCAAGTTCCAGGCTGGTTTAGAAGTATGCACCTTCAGAATTCAAGGTCATATCAACATGTGGAACTGTAGGAAGCCCTCAAGTTGCTCTCCTGCCCCTTCTCTGAAATAAAGTGGACCCCCCAGCACACACTCTTGCCCACACACACCACCCTCTCTTGAACCCATGTCCCCCTCCAGCTTTTATTGTCTCTTTCTCTTCTTTCCTTCCCAGGAGACCTTCTTCTCCTTCTGCCCTCTTTCCTTCTTCACATTTCATTAATTCTTCAGTGCCTTTTACACCAGCTTCCACTCCTCTATTCTTCGTGCCCCAAGATGTGGAATGACATTCTGGTGGTTGCATTCAGTGGAAACTCTTCAAATGGTGTCTCACTTGACCTCTCCTATAGTGTTTTATGTAAACTCTTCTTTGGCAAATTCTATGGTACTGTTCTCTCCTACTTTCCTACCTACCTCAGGGGTAAATTCTTAGTAGTGTGTGTGTGTGTGTGTGTGTGTGTGTGTGTGTGTGTGTGTGTAGTTTCTTCCTCCTCTCCCCACTCCTAAATTGTCAGTGGTCCCTAGAATTCTATCCCAAGTCCTCTTACCACTCTATACTTATCGCACTCAAACTCATGGCTCCAACTTCCAAATCAGCATCTCCAGCCAGGCTGACATTGAGGGACATTCCATCCCAGCTAAGCAGCTCCATGTGAATGTCCCAGAAAGATCTCAAATTCATTATGTCCAGAATGGAACTTGACTGTCTTCTGCGGAGTTCTCTGTCTTTGCAAATATCACCCGCCAGCTTCCTCAATTCAGAAACCAATGGACCATTTAAATGTTCCTTCCTCCCTCTTCCCATGCATTTAATTACTCACAAAGACTGGTCTAGTCTGCATCCTACATGCCTTTCACCTCTATCCATGCTGCATATCACAGCCATCCGTGCAAGCCCTTCTCCCCTTTCGCCTGAGATGGTTGTCCTGCTGCTAGATACATCTCCATGACCTCCCTGACACACTGCCACAGACTCACCTTGGGTCTTGTCAATTCTTTGGCAGAAGATTCTTCAGTGACTCTGTATCACTTCTATTACATAAGTTTAACTCTTTAGAAAGGCACATAGGTCTCATCACAGTTGGCTTTCCTTTTGTGTCTTCAGCCTCATCTTTTGACTCAGGTCTCAGAGTCCCTCCAAATCAAGCATATGGATCTACTTATCTGTACCTGTGGTCTCTCATGCTATTGAAAGGCCTCTTGGCTTTTGTATATGCTATTCTCTTTCCCCGGAATATCTTCCAATGATTGCCACACAAAGTGAGACATTTACTATTTTCCTGGCTCGGAAGCTGGGGTTCCAAAGTAGAGGATAGAGGAGCAGTAAGTGCCAGCAACTGCCCACATAGAGAGCCAGACACTCCGTCATGGATTATTAAAGAGGTTACAGAAGCTTCCCTACCGTCCTCAGCCATGATTCCTATCCTGCCCCCATATTCCTAAGCAGGGCAGAGAGGAGGAATCTCTGGAGTCAGGAGTCACTGGCCTGGCGGGGGGGAAGTGTGCCTTCTCTATTTCCTCTCCATGGAGGTGCGGTAGGGGGGCTCTTTCCCACAACATTGAGTGTGTGCAGGGAACACCCAGAGAATCACTTGCAGAGGTGAGTGAATTGCAAAAAGAGAAGGCTGGTGTCTCACTTGTTGGCTTCATGCTTCTGGAGTAGAAACCTGTCGTTCCACTTGGATGCCTGCCTTAGAACCAGAGAGGAGCATGGTGAAGGGATCTGCAGGAGAGCTTGACATGTGTCCCCTGGAGTTCAGGAGCATACATTCCTGTAGGAACAGTGTCTCCTTTGCCTGACATTTCTAAGGTGAGAGGCTTTCTAACCCTTGCCAGCAGGGTAAGTAAGGACTGTGGTTTAACCTGCTTTGCGTGAAAAAGAAAGACATCAGGGAGCCTCAGTGTAGTTAGTTCCTTTGGCCTCCAGGGAATGTGGGAAAGGATTCCAAGGCTCCCTGACTCAACATAAAGGAGGCCAGAAGTCAGATGAGAGGCAGGAAGGAGGGCAGTCCAGGAAGCCTCTGGGCCAGGAGGGGATGCCCAACTTGGGAAGGTGATTGAGGGTGTAGACAAAGAGACACATGGTGCCCCTCTCTGAAGGGTTCCTCATTAATGGAGAAGATAGGGGTAAACCTGACATCAACCGCCAACCGCACATACTGGGTGTTTATAAGCCACCATATTAGCAGAGGGTACCACCATCGGAGGAGACAAAGTGGATCAGAGGTGGTCCCCGTCATCACCACCAGAAAGACATCAGTTGCTTAGAATAACCTCTGCTTTCTTGTTTGTTTCTCCCAGTCTTCATCCCTGGAGGAGGTACATTCAGAGAGAGAGAAGGGAAAGCTGTGTCGCAGAACTAGGTCACATCCTTCTGTCCAGTTCAAGGTGCTGACATGGGAGGAGGTTGGGGGAGAATAGCTTTAAATTGCACGTGTACACACACACACATACATGCCCTTGTGCATGCACACCATTTCAGTAGTCAAGAAAATATATTTGGAAATAAAGACATTAGTTCCAGTGCTTGAGATTTCTGTAGGTCAGCATATCCCAGGCCTTCTTAGACACTGAATACATTTAAATTATAAAATTGTTACAATGCTAGCAGGAGCACATGAGATAGTTTGCAAACTTGGAGGAAAGCTGTGAACAAGTATTGTCTCACTGCTAAATTAATCTCTCCAAAAAATCATTCCAAATGTACTCATATTAGTTAAAACATCAGAGATATTAAAGACAAAAACAGTGTCCAAGACATTGAATGATAAACAAGAAATCTAATATATATCAGTGGTCGTCAAATCGAGACAGGCATCAAGGCAATAATAAATTTAGAAATGTATCCATCAGTCAGAAGATTAAAGCCATGCGGTCATACCCAAAGCGAGCCCACTGAGAAATTCTCAGCACTTACTGATCGGAGAGACCATTTTCAAAGACAGATTATCAAGAATGAAGAAACACAACTCTACAATGCAGTTAGACATTTTTCTTATGGTTGTACTTTAAATGAATTCTAGAACAAATAAAAAACTGCACATGGTTTTGGTTTTGTTTTGGCAGAATTCTGAAGAATTGGCTGAGGAGCCATTGTATTCTGGAGGATATCCTTGGTGACATGTCATTATAAGGTTTAGAGCACTGGTTATCCGACCTGTAAACTGCACAGATGGTTTTGGGGTGCTCCTCAAAATCTTAGTCAGACATTTTAATTAAGATATTGCCATGTTAAGCTGTCTGGGCTTTTAAACTGCGAGTGAGTGGCAAGTTATGACATCTCCCCAGGCTGTGTGGAGGGATGGGCAATGAGGACTTGAGAGAGCAAAGCTGAATGCATAAATTAGAAAAAAAATAAAATATTTTACATTTTGACCCCACAGAGTTGAGACTACTTTTTTTTCTCTCAAGATTTTATTTTTGAGTAATCTCTACACCCAACCTGGGGCTTGAACTCATAATCTCGAGATCAAGATTTGCATGCTCTACTGACTGAGGCAGCCAGGCACCCTCTTTTTTTCTTTTTCTTTTCTTTAAGATTTTTATTTTATTTTTAGAGAGAGAGAAAGAGAGAGTGCAAGAGAGTGGGGGCAGGGCAGAGAGAAAGAGAGAGAATCCAAAGCAGACTCCATGCTAAGCATGGAGCCCAAGGTAGGGCTCAATCTCATGACCCTAAGATCATGACCTGGGTCAAAGTGAAGAGTCGGACACCTAACCAGCTGAGCCACCCAAAAGCCCCCTGAGCTGAGACTTCTTAATAAATAGGTTACTTAATGCTGTCAATCCTAAGCATGATTCTCTAGTTAACTGAATGTCTCATTGTTCAAGATTTCTGTTCCTTATTTTCTTCTCTGTGTTAGTTTTTATTGCTATGTAACAAATCACCCCGAAATCTAGCACCTTGAAACAACAAATATCTATTGTCTCACAGTTTCTGTAGGTTAGGAATTTGGGTGCAGCTTAGCTGGGAGTCTCAGACTTGAGGGTCTCTCATGCATTTGCAGGCCAACTGCCAGCCTGGGCTTCAGTCTCATCTGAAGGATCAAGTGAAGGAGGAGCCCTTGCAAGCTCAGTCGTGTAGTTATTGGCAGGATTCAGATCCTCATAGGCCATTGGACTGATAGCCACAGCTCCATTATGGCTGTTGCTTGGCAGGTGGGTCTCCCCACAGGGCAGTTCACAACATGGCAGTTGACTTCCTTCAGAACGAGTGAGTGAGATAGAGTGTCCAAGAAGAAACCATATTCTTGTCATAACCTAATCTCGGAAGGAACATTCCAGTACTTCTCATCCCATCACTGTCATTTTGTATTCATTAAAGTTTAGTTAAGTCCAGATCACACTCAAGGAGAAGAGATTACACAAATTCACAAAAAGCAGGAAGTGAGGCTTATTGGGGGCCATCTTAGTGGCTTCCTACCAATTTCTCCTCACACCACGAGATATCTCTACTGTCTGCCTTTGAGAACTCCCACTCTTACCTGACAACCTGACCTCCTGTTCTTTAAGAAAATAGATGAGAAGTCATCTTTTATCTTCTTGCAACCAAATCTCACACCTTCTTCATTTTTAGCTATTTTCCCCATCTTTCCTCTTGTTATCACTGACAAAATGTTCTTCCTCCTGCCTCCCTTGTCTCACACACACACACACACACACACACAAATGTCCCTGGGCTCCTTGTCCTCCTCAAGCTATCATCTTATTGCTCTACTTCCATTTACAAAAAACTTTTTGAATAAGTTTTCTTTGCATGGTCCCTCTACACCTCAATTCCCATTCATTCCTTGGCCCTAATCCACCGTGCTTCTGTCCCATCACTTCACTGAAATTATTTTCATCAAAGTCACCCACCCATGATTTCCATATTGCTACGTCCAAGTAGCACTCCCCTATTTTTGATTGCATTCAACATGTGTTTTTCTAATTTTTTATAATTTTTAAAAAGATTTTATTTATTCATTTGACAGAGAGAGAGTCAGGTAGAGGCAGAAGGAGAAGCAGACTCCCTGCTAAGCAGGGAGCCTGATATGGGACTTGATCCCAGGACCCTGGGATAATGATCTGAGCCGAAGGCAGATGCTTAACCGACTTAGTCACCAAGGTGCCCCTGTATCCAACAGGGCATCTAACCATTCCTACTCTCCTTTCTGGATTTCCACAACACTACATTTTCATCATGATATATTTTTTTCTAATCATTCTGGTCACTCCTTTTCTTCTCATTTGTTGGTTTCTCTTGTATCTGCATCCTAACTGGTGGTGTTTCCCAGGGCTCAGTTCTGTGTCTTCCTTCTCTCCCTCTCTCCATAAGTGACCTCACCCACTCCTGGGGTTTTAAATATTATTTATATGTAGATGAACCTGAAATGAATTTGTTCGGCCAATGCTCCCTCTGAACTTTGGAAAGGATTCTCTAACTGCTTACTTGGTAATTCCACTTAGAAATCTCAAGGGGACCTCAAATGTAATGTCTATAACAGATTTTCTGTTTTCCAACTTCTGTCTCCCTATTTCTCTCCCGAGTTCCCCACATCAATAAATGGAGCCACCAGCCCCTCTGTTTGCTCGAGTATAAATCCTTAAATCCTCTTCTTCTTCCATCCGCCGTTCCAGACTGTCACCAAATCCTCTACTTTATCTGCTTTCAAATGTATGACTATTCCAGCCTTGCTCCTCCACTATCTCTACCCTAACCTAAGCCACCATCTTGTCACCTGGTTTATTACTGTCGTCCCCCGCTGGGCTTCCTGCCCTGCAAAGGAACAGATTAAATCGTTTAGAAATACTGTCTCGGGCTGTGTTTCTCTTGGATAAAACCCTTTGGTGCTGCTCCCTTATCTTTTGTAACATCTAAATTTCTCAAAATATTTTATGGCATGTCTTTTGCTTATCTTTTCAACCTCAGATCATTGCATTCACCCTGCATGTACTCCTTGCCAGTGGGGTTGGCTCTCGTAATTTCTTAAGCACACTGAGTTCTCTGTTTCCAGGTCTTTGCACAGACTGTTCCTTCAGCCTGCCATGCCTTCCTTCCCTTTCTCCCCGCTCCCTCCCGGTGGGCTCGTGCATTTGTCAAAAGTAGTAATTACAGATTTAGACATTTCTTTATTGATTGCCTATTTTGTCATGCCGTAAGCCCCATACGGACAAAGTCCATGTCTGCTTTGTTCACACTGGTCTATCCAACACCAAGCACTTTGGAAGTACTTAGTAAATGTCCACAAATGAACAATCTCCTTGTTGTGCTCCAGTCTCAACCGAAAAATTACGTTCTTAACAACTTTCCCAGGCCATGGAGTCACATTTAACAGAAGATCGAACCCTCAGTAAATTTTAAAGTGCACAGCAGAGTATGTTTAACCATGGACACAATATTGTACGGCACATCTCTAGAACTTACTCATCTTGCATAACTAGAACACTATAGTCTTAGAGAAGATGTTTGACTTGCTCTGCTAAAAAGCTAGAGAAATGACACAGAGCCAAAGTTGTTATGGCAAGATGCTTTAGACACACACACCTCTGTAAACGTGGGAAGTGATAATAATACCATTTTCTTAGTTTAATAAGTAGCATTTCGATTTCCCTTCAGCTCATTTCCAACGACAGGGACAGAGCCCATTCTTTCCTTGCAAAGTGCTGAGCTGACCGGAGCCCCATCCTACTGATGTCATCTGGAAGAGCTTCCTCGTACGGATCCTGGGGAGTCTGAATTTGAAACAGGTGGATGTATGCATTTGAAAGAATCTATTCCAGATGCCAGAAGATTCAGTTCTGGTGAGAGTCGTGAAGGAAAATTATGAGAACAAGTGTCCTATTCACATGCTAGGAAAATAAATGTTTTACTAATCCTTAAATAACATTTTACTCTGAGGTGTATTGGCAAATTTTAGTTTTATTTCTGTATGAAAGTCTCATTTTTATGGGTGTGATTAAAGGAGTAGAGGGGACTGCTAAAATTAGTTTCTGTTATCCCAGGTTAATGTCTGTGTAGGAAGAGAATAATATACATAGTTTTAAAGCCCTTACATTTTAGTTATATTTAGTGAATATTTTAACACATATTATCATTGGCTACAAGTTAGTTTAACTATTATAAATGCACACACTTTTCTGTGTTATGGGGTCTTCTCACGGTAGAGAAAGTAGTCAGGAAGGGGTCCTATGTGTTCTCTTCTCCCAGCCAAGGCCCTAACCAATAAAATTCTATGATTAAACTCATGCTTATTACTACGTTCCAGGCACTGTGCTAAGTGCTGAGATACAACAGGGCTTACAGTCTAGATTTCCCTCTCTCTTTTTTAAGGATTTTATGTATTTATTTGAGAGAGAGAGAGAAAGCGAGAAAGCGAGTGCAGAAGCTGGAGAAGAGACAGAGGGAGAGGGAAAAGCAGACACTGCTGAGCAGAGAGCCTGATGTGGGACTCGATCCCAGGACCCTGGGATCATGACCTGAGCTGAAGGCAGACTTAACCGACTGAGCCACTCAGGCCTCCCCCAAGCAGCAATTTCTACTTATTTCTGGAATATACCACACGACACATACTGGAGGAAATTTGGCTTATTCAGCTAAAAGGGAAAATGAATGTGTACTCATCCACAGGGAGAAGGAGTGAACACACTCATTATGCCGTTGTTGGAGGAAGAGATCCAGGAACCAGCATTTTAGAAGTTGGCTCCAAGATAGCCTTCTCATCTTGAAGGCCTCCCTTCCCCACCGAGAGACACCTGATAGCCTGGACTGGGGAAGGCTCACCTGTCTCTTAAGGCAGTACCGGCAGGGCCAATGGAAACCCCAGCAGCACCAGATAAGCCATGCAGATAAAAATAACACCACCAATCTGACAATTAAATTGCCATTGGAACGATGCTACAAAAGTAGGCCAGGACCTTCATGCTGAACCCAAACAGGGCAAATAAAATAAAAGATGTAAATGGGACCCAGAGACTCCTAATGTAACAGAACAAATGTCCAGGATACAATTTTTAAATTTTTTAAAAATTTAAATTCAGTTAGCCAACACGGAATACATCATTAGTTTTAGAGGTAGAGATCAGTGATGCATCAGCTGCATATAACACCCAGTGCTCATTCCATCACGTGCCATCTTTAATGTCCATCACCCAGTTAGTCTGTCCCCACACCCACCTCCCCTCCAGCAACCCTCAGTTAGGTTCCTATGCTTATGAGTGTCTCATGGTTCTTCTCCCTCTTTGATGACTTCCCATTCAGTTTTTTTTTTAAATCATGCATCATATGAAGAAGGAAGAAAATCATGACTTACATGACAAAGGACGATGAGCTGATCCCAACATCGAGATCAATCAGTTGTTGGATTATCCTTATCCAAATCATCAAGGACTTAAAAGCAGCTGTTGTTAAAAAAAAAAAAAAAGCTTCCATAATCAATTACAAGTTCTCCGAAAACAAATGAAAGAGCAGAAAGTCTCAGCAAAGAAACAGAAGTTATTAAAAAAAAAAAAACTAAAGAGAAGTGTTAGAACTGGAGGAAAGCACTTACAGATGTAAAACGCTCAAAGGACACGGCTGAGCCTTAATTCTTTCATCCTAAGATTAAAGTCATAGGAATAATTTTAAAAATAAACACTTTTAGTATAATTTAAAATGTACAGAAAAGTTGCCGAGTTAGTACAGGGAGTTTCTATAAATCCCACACCCAGTGCATCTGGTTATTAACATCTTACATCATTTGGTGCATTTGTCCCAACTAAAAAACCAATGTTGATCTATTACTATTCACTAAACTCCATATTTTATTCAGATTCCATTAGCTATTACTTAGTATCCTTTGCGTGTGTGTGTGCTCCAATATTCCACCCAGGTAACAGCATTTATAGGAGTCCTTATAATATTAGTGTCAGTGGCCAGGCTTCTCGTCTTAGAAGAGATTTTTATCCTCAGAGGTGGAGCTGTTCTATTACTAAATAGGGAATCTTGCTGCAAGCCTGTTAGGGAACTTGTCTCGAAGCTATTCTTGAGAACATACTGTTCATTCTGATCGTCTTTTGTAACAGGGATGCTGATGGAGATGGGTTATTTAAGATCCCTCAGGCCACTCCTGATCCATCAGCGTATTAACCCACAGTCGCCAGAACATGAATGCTCTTCTCCTCCACCCACAGCAAATTCCCACTGCTGCCCCAGGCCTTGTGCAATAGGGGAAGCCACGCTTTGCTGGCGCCATACAAGGGAAGAAACTGTTGGCATGACTTGTTTTTCCATGCAATTGGCATTGGGGTCTACCTCCAAAATATGTCTGGAATCCAACCACTTTTCTCTCTCCATTGCTTCCATCTGAGGTCCCCTAGGAGCCACCATTATCTCCCACCTGACTATTAATGATAATTTCTCTCCTAGTCCCCCTGATTCTGGCCTGGCCCCTCTGTAGAACATTCTCAACACAGTGGCTTGGGAGGCTCTGTTAAAATTTAAGGTGGCGCATGTCACTCTTTTCCAAACCATCCAATGACCCTCCTTCTTGTGCTTGTCCTTGTTGATGTCGTTGGTGGTGGTGGTAGTGGCCCTTGATTGTTTTTTAGTCAAACCTTTTTATTGTAGTATAACAAAATATATACAGAAAAGTGTACAAATCATATGTGTGCCACTCAGTGAATTGTCAAAATTGACCACTCCTGTGTAACCACCATCCAAGAAAAGAAATAGGCCAACTCTTGGGAACCTCCCTTTGGTTTCATTCAATAGTTATTCCTACTCTTCTCCCCAAAGGTAACCACTAACTTGGCATCTAGAGTAGTCAGTATAGTCTATTTCTGAATTTTACATAAGTAGAATTAGATTAGTTTAGTCAGTATGGTCTATTTCTGAATTTCACATAAGTAGAATTACAGTATGTATTCTTTTGCTTCTGGAGTCCTCTCAGCTTTGTGAGATTTGTCCATCTTCTGTTTTTTTTTGAAATCTGAATCCTTTACAAGGATGCCCAGGGCCCTATGCCATCTTGGCCTCTAATTCCCACCCTTCTTCGTATTCTGTCATAAGTTCCTATTAGTATCCCCTCTCATTTCCTCCGCCCTAGCCTTACTGGCTCCTTTTTCTTCCTCATATTTACCATATGTGTCCCTGCCTCAGTGCCTTTGCACTTACTGTTTTCACTGCTGGGGAAGCTCTTTCTCCAGGTATCATAATGACTGGCTCTCTTTATTGTGACACACCTCTATGCAAGTGCTACCTTCTCAGTGAAGACTTGTCAGGTGACCACCCACATACTTCCTGCCCCCTCTTCTTGGTTTGATTTTTTTTTCCCACAGCACTTATCAAAATACTATATACATATTAGTTTCCACTGTTGGGAAACGAAATATCACAAACGTAGTGGTTTAAAACAATCAAACTTATCCCATAATTGCGTAGATTGAAAGTCCGTTAGGCTTGGCTACTTTCTCTGCCCTTGGTCCCACCAGGCCAAAATCAAGCTGTCAACTGGCTAGGCGCTCTTGTCTGGGAATCTCTGGATGAGAATCCACTTCCAGGCTTGTTCACATTTTAGACAGAATTCAGAGTCAAAACCGTCACTCTTTTCTGGCCAGCTGTTGGCTAAGGTTTTCACTTAGCTTCTAGAGGCACCTGCATTTCTGGGCTTGTGCCCTTTCACCCACAAAACCAGGAAAGACAGACTGAGTCCCTCTCAGGCTGCTACATCTCTTCTGCCTTTCTTTTCTGCTTTTAAGGATCCTAGTGATTACATTAGGCCCACTTGGATAATCCAGAAAAATCTTCCCAATTTATCACCACTTGTTTCGCAATCTTAATTCCACCTGCCACATAAGGTCACATATTTGCAGGTGTAACCCTACAGGCAAGAATTATGGAGACAGCATCCTGCCTACCATAGTATATTTTCTTAGTTGTCTCATTGATTGTTCATCTGAATCTATGAGGGCAGGGATCTTGGACTGCCCGACACATACTAGGTGTGCGAATATTTGTTGAAAGAATGAATGAATGAATGAAGTCTGGGTGATTAGTGTCAACATCTGCCTTCCCATTGGTGCACGTCTTCTTAGACTCTCTCTTCTTCTTTTAAAGATGGTCTTGGCTTTTACTTCAATCTGATTTTACCCAGGCAATGTGGTTTTCCCCGGTCCTCAACACCATTGCTTACAGTGCAGCATGATAATGTCATATTTTCATGGAGCCTCCCAGTTGCAAAAGAGACACATCCAGGACATGGGGTACAAAGAGGACCACAGAATGGAGTGAAACTCTGAGGCCAGCCCGGGCTGTGGAGCCTCAGGCCCTCCCCAGGAGGGCCAAGTGTCCGATGATTTCTTGGAACAGAACTCTTCAGGGATAGTAGAACTAGTCATGGAAATGTCTTAAGCATTGTTTTGCTCAGTTAAAAAAAAATTAAGACTCAGTCTGCACATGTCCTTTATCCAATGAAACATTTAAAAACCATTTAATCATTCAGATGTTTCTGAAGACTCTGTTGCTTAATATTATGTAGACCGCCTAAATCCTAGGACGATAAAGATCTGAGCTTGGCCAAAAATTGGAAAGTACACACAAGTAACAGATTTGCCATTTGGGTTACGGTGTGGAAAAAAAAATCTCTGGAAACAGATTTATGTATTAGTTTTTCACTTTGCCACCAGATGTCCTTCACGAGTAGGAAAATATGATGGCTCGAATGATATTTTGAAGTGTGAATGCCCAGCATTTTTGAATAGTTGACAGAGGAAGGAAAGTGTGAGTGAATATAACTGCTAGCACAGACTTTTGGATGAGACACGTGTTTTGAAGGTTGCCCTATAGGTGTAGCTTTCAGAAGCAATATTTAACTCTCAAATTTTCATCTCTCGCACTCTGCAAACATTTACTCACCGTATTTCCTCTTCCCTCAACTCCAAATCGGTATTTTTGAAATCAGAGCATATTATTCTATTTTGAAATTAATATTAAGAAATAATAAAATCCTCACACAAATATTAGAGATTAAAATGTAGTGTTTGAAGTGGAGTTTTCCAAGGATTCAAGGTGACTGGACCTCAGGCTTTTTTGACACAAGAACAACATGGGTTGTGACACATTCATTCTAAACGCAGCCTTCCTGCATTTGCAAGACCGTTGAGAGGGGACAATGTGTGATTTCGGACAAAACCAAAGGCGGTAATTGCAGTTTATTGGTAACAATATAATTCCAAAGGAAGCGTGGAGTATAGGATATTTAAATTAATAAACAGCATCTTTTAAAAATAGAAATCATTTGACGATGTGTATTTTAAATGTATAACAGAACTCCTCATAAAAGAAACAAGAAGAACTTCTGTTTTAAAGAATTTGTTGTGTGAATTACCCTGTGCATTAATAACACCTAGGGATGGGCTTCTCACCCTCCCCTCAGCGTCACTGAAGTCGGGATAAACCTGTGCTTTATGGTGAGGGGTTCCTCATTCCTTCATTAAATGGGCGGGAGTGGGACAGGCAACCTATTTCCAGAAAACTGAAGGCCATCTGCATGAGATGTCAGCCAAGCAACCAGATGTTTGATGTGGATTGGCTCCCACATCCGGCTTCTTGACCGAATTCCTCCTCTTTCCACCCAGATGTTTTGGAGTCACATACAGAGAACTTAATGAAGCTTGTTCCGGGTGCAGAGGAAGGGGAGGTAATATTTTCGCGTCCTGCAGGGGGCGAAGTTACCTCTGATTTTTCTCCAGTCTGGTCCCACATTTCCAGCAGACTTCAAAGCCAGCTCCTCTCCCTTCACCCCATCCCTCCGGAATTACATCTGGACTTTGTCCAGCATTCCGAGACTTCTCAGGGGGTGCTGGGGAGGGGTCAGAGAAGCGGGGAGTGGGGGAGGTCGTGGGTTAGAGGTTCTTAGCCACCCAGGATTCCAGCTGTCTTGGAAAAGCAGAGGTCCCGATTATGAGGTTGCAAAAACTTGAGAACTGCATCTCTTTATCCCCCTTTGCCCCAATATCCAGACCAAGGGGGTCTCCTAATGTTTTCCAGCCAACAATGTGCTCCTGTTGGGAGTGGTGGGGACACGAGGAGAGCACACCCTCTTTTGTGGCCCTCAGTTGAATGTCCCTTATGATCACTGTCATGTTGCATTTCACATATTTTCCCTCTGGCTCTTACAAGACTTGTGTGCTGTTGTGTTCGTCTTCGGGGGCACCCTCAACACCTCCTTTCTCCAGCACTATTCCTCCCCAGGAACTGAGAGGCCCTCTTGATGGGGATGGGAGGCTCATGGTCGACCTGAATCAGGGCTGTTGCTAAGATGCTTGATATAGAGTCATTAAGTGCCATTTTTGACCCATGTCACAAGGTTCATCTACTTCTAACCAAGTATTTAAGAAAAGGGGAAGATGGTATGTGTGTACGCCTGTGTGTGTTCTCCACTTGTTCCTATGTGCATAGTTAATACGTGCATATCTAATAGATGGGTCACAACTTATTTTTGTGTTTTCAACAGCACAGTCCTACCCAGGTGCCCTTGTCTACGCTCAGGGTTTTACAGTTTTTCAGAGCTTTCCCTTTGCCCTAAAAGGTTGGAGATGCTTTTAGTCTGCTTCTGTATCACTAGAGGTCTTAAGATGAAGGTGTGACTGCATTTGCAAAGGGAGAAGGATCTTGGCAGGAAGTCTACATACACTTACTTGCAAAGATTTCAGATCTTTTGATCAGGACTCTTGGCTTCTGTGATTTTATGCACTGCAGTGATTTTTTATGCCCAAACAAGTCCCATAGAGAAGAAAGAAGTGATGGAGTCTTTTGAATTCTAAGAATCCTGGCGTGCCAGACCAAGAGTGATATTTTCTTTTCACAAGGAAAGAATCCCTGCTCAAGACCTGTCTTCTGTGTTCCTGAAGCTGTGTTACGCTAGGTCAGTGGCTTCAGAACTTTGTAGGACTAAAGACTTCACGCGTAGAAGCAAATCTGAGGTAAGAAATTAAATTTGTAGAATTAAAGACTAAAGGATCACTGTGTCTGAGCTGAGAGCCAGAAAGAGCAGTCCAATGGGTGGGGGGGAGGTGAAGACACTTCCCTGTGAAAAATAGATCCCTTGAAATAAGACAGAAATGCTTATCAGATTTCGATCAGCAGAAACCCCATGATCTCATAAGTCCATGAATCCCACAGTTTATATCTTTTCAGACTGGCTCAGAAATGCCTTGGACTCTGTGAACTAAGACTGTCAGTGAAGGTTTTATTTTCTAACCTGCACACTTTTCACCAAGTAAAAGGTCCTAGTGTTTTAAGTGAATTTGTTTGTAGGCTCTGTAGATTGCTGGGCATTCTTGGATAGTATGAGAGCAGGTGGCTTTGCATCCTGAATGGCCGATGGTGGTGGTGTCTGGGTAGAGGTGTCCCTCTCTGTGACTGAGAAGTGTGCCTGTACACTGTGTCTTCTACGCTTGATCTTGTCTAACGCTGCCGGCAACTTTTCGGCACCCCTATTACCCTGAATGGGAACATGCCAAGCACCTTGATTAGGAATTTTCTATACCACCTCTCCCCAAGTTTTATCTATCTAGCATCATGAAAGCTCTATTGTATAACAAAACATTAAAATGAAAAGTTAACAGAAAACCTGGAGAAGCACGGAAATATTTCCAAGAAAAGTAGCGGGTGGCTACTATATTACCTAATTACCCATTTTCTTTAAGGTGCTAGCTTAAGAAGCCAAACCAAAGCTGATCTGAAGAGATAAATTAAGGGATTTGGCCCCAAATCCCCAGGACACCGGCTCCGGTTTACATTTTGCCCTCTTTGTGGCCTGTTTGTGAGCAGCTTCTTGGAGGGTGTGTCCCAACTTCGCTGCCTTAGAGTCAGGAGTCTGCCTCTATTACAGCCGTCAAGAGACACCAAGTACTAGAAACTACTCCTGCTGTTCCTCTGTAAATACAGGTGGCATTGATTTGGCTTTTTAGTTAAATCATCAATGCGGGCCTTTTACGCGATTGTAAAAGAGACAGGCTTACATTGGGGTGTTGATTAGATCGTCCTTACTAGCGATGACCTCTTTGCCTTTGCTACCTCGCGCCTACTTTGGGTGCCTCCAAGAATTCTCTGTGCTTGAAACCTACGCGCGGCCGAGGCACGCCTCCCTGGAGAGGGAGGGTGAAAGAAGGGGGCGGGCCTTTTTAAATGCAGGCGAGGGTTGCCTCTTCATTGGCTGCCAAGCTGTCTGTTACCCAAGAGGGCAGGGACTCTCGGGGGCTGGAGTGCTGTACCTGAGCGAGACGCGCACCAGAAAGCCCACGTTGGCCGCTGCGGGGAGCGCAGCGCCGAGAGGCGGGAGACTCCGAATTCCCGCGCCGTTGCCTCGGTCCCTGCTCCGCGCGCGGGTCCTGTTCCCTCCCGTCCTGTCTGCGAGCGATGTTTGCGGGGCAGGCGGGAGAGCTCTAAACGGAAAGCAAGATCCTTGCCGCCTCCCCTTGGGGGTTCGAGCAGCGCGCGGAGATTCTGCGGGGCAGCGACAGTGCCCGAGGGCGGAGGGGCGCGGAGTTTGTGAGCGGGAAGGAAGTTAAGCCTCGCGGAGAAGATTGGCATCTCGGGACGCCGTGTCGCCGCAGCCTGGGCCCCACGGCAGAGTAAACTTCTCGGCGGCTGTGCGAGCCACGGAGAGGCGTGCGCGAGGATGATGCCGGGCATCTCCCCCAGCTGGTGAGCCTCCCCGCCGCCCCGACTCCCACTCAGCCGCCGAGGAGGGCGCGGGACAACGCACGTGCGCGGGCAGCGAGGCCCGGGAGTGACCGCGCTGTGACCCGCCCAGGGGCGAGGGCGCCGGCTGCAGCGCAGCGGGGACTCGGACGCACCTGGCCTGGACCTTGCGCCTCTAGAGACCTGCGCCGGAGTGTGGGGCTCCCCTCCGAGCGGTTCTCCGCGTGATCTCCCCCCTCGCCTCCCCTCCAGCCTGGGCAACTGGGGGCGCCCCAGAGGACGATGAGAGATAAGGACTGAGGGCCAGGAAGGGGAAGCGAGCCCGCCGAGAGGTGGCGGGGGCTGCTCACGCCAAGGGCCACAGCGGCCGCGCTCCCGCCTCGCTCCGCCGCTCCACGCCTCGCGGGGCCCGCGGGGCCAGTCGGGCCGGGCGGGGATGCTGGGGCGGAGGGCGCAGTGGCTGTGCTGGTGGTGGGGGCTGCTGTGCAGTTGCTGCGGGCCCCCGCCGCTTCGGCCGCCCCTGCCCGCCGCCGCCGCCGCCGCCGCCGCCGGCGGGGGGGCGCTGCTGGGGGACGGCGGGAGCCGGGGCCACGCGGAGCAGCAGCAGCCGCCGCCGCCGCCACCGCAGTCCTCCTCCTCCGGCTTCCTCTACCGGCGGCTCAAGACGCACGAGAAGCGCGAGATGCAGAAGGAGATCCTGTCGGTGCTGGGGCTCCCGCACCGGCCCCGGCCCCTGCACGGCCTCCAGCAGCCGCAGCCCGCTGCGCTCCCTCAGCAGCAGCCTCGTGGGGACCCCCCTCCCGGGCGGCTAAAATCTGCGCCCCTCTTCATGCTGGATCTGTATAACGCCCTGGCCGCGGACGACGAGGAGGACTGGGCGTCGGGAGAGGAGAGGCGGCAGCACGGGCCCCGCGGAGGGGTCGGCTTGTCCCAGCGCCGACAGCCGCCCCCAGGCGCGGTGCCCCGGGTCAACGGCAAGAGCCTCCTGGCCGCGGGACCGGGCGGCGGCGCGTCCCCACTGACGAGCGCCCAGGACAGCGCCTTCCTCAACGACGCGGACATGGTCATGAGCTTTGTGAACCTGGGTAAGGATCTGGGTAGCCTAACGACGAAAACACTCTCCCCATAACGGTCTCTTGGGCCCGGGGAAGGAAGCGAGAGGGTGGAGGAGACCCTGGCACGCGGGCGCTGCAGGCGCAGCGGGGACACCAGGGCAGGCGGCCTGCGCTCCCGTCACCTGCGGCGGGGTGGGCTGCACGTGCGCTTCCCCGCGCCTCCCGCCTGGCTGCGCGCTGGGGCTGCCGGACGCCGCGGGCGGGATGGGGCGTGCCGGGCCTTGGGGCTTTCTGACTGCGGCGTCCGGGCGTCCTCCGCGCTTTTTCCAATAATGCCCGGGCAGGTTAACTCGATTTGAGCAGAAAGTCCCGCCCGAGTGTAGCCATCTGGGAAAGAGAAGTCTTCAGCACTCTTTCCCCGCCTGATTTCTTTTGCACCCTTAAATCTCTGAGTGCCAGTTCCTCCACCGGGATTTTTAGGGAGTCTGATAGCAACTGAGAACTTTGGAAACTTGACGCGATTGTGTTAAGTGGTATCCATGGAATTGGGGGAGGAGGGTTGCAGAGGAAGGTGCCAAAAGAACCTCGGAAGGCATGCCAGACGGGTTTCGTGTGGGTTTGGGACCGGATCCCCAGCCCAGTTGGGGTAACCCATCCAGGATCTTAGTTCACATGCCTTTGGCCGGTGCCCCCAAAGGCTGAACTCCCGATCACTGCTGCCCGAGCTGCACGGGCAGAGAAAGGGTGCGGGTTAGGGGCCGGGGTTGGGCGCTGAGCTGGTCTGAACTGGTTGCCAGGCAACAGAATGGAAATTCAAGGGCGGCTAAATCGGGCTCCGCCACAAATGTTCTGTGGCAAACCCGGACCGAGTCACATAGCCTTTTTTCCCCGAGTTTTCTCATTTGTAAATGAGAATGGTGTAGGCAAGACTTTTTTTTTTTTTTTTTTTTTTTTTCAGGATCAGTGCCTCTGATTTGTGCTACTCTTCATTCATAAACTGACTCACTCAGCTTGGCGTAGACAAAGGGATGTAGGGGACACGTTCTCCGCGGGCAGAAATGGGGGCGCCGTAGCCACGTCAGGGGTGGGTCTCCGCGGACTTCCTTTCCCGTGTGAGACGTGTGGCCCTGCCCAGGCCCCAAAGTGGGTTACCAGACACTTGTCAAAGCCACGTCAAAGATGTCTGTCATTGGACATTATTTGCTTGAATGATTACTATGTAAGATCGTTCAGCGAGTTCTTTACAAATACGTCTATGAGATGATTCTCAACTCTGCTGGGATTTGGGGGAAGGAAGGAGCAAGGGCTCAAGAGGGAGGTCCGATTGCATCCAACTGGTACGGAAATCCTCCTGGGAAATTCATGAAACAGAATCTCACAGGGAGCGGAGGCTCAAGGCCTGCCAGTCTTGCTACTACAGTGCCAGGAGTTCTGATTGGGTAAGAGTTTTCATCATTGATTGGAACCAAAGCCAAGGTTGAGGCACCTCCAGGAAACATTCTAAGGACTCTCATAGCTGTCAATACAGTCTGCTTGTGGGGAGGGGAGGGGTAGCGCGGAGGGCCAGCGCTCTTCCTCTTTTCTGTTGCTTCTGGCTTAGTGAATTCCACCTATTCCATCTGCCTCCTCTGTTTCCTGACAGCCTTGGGGAGACGTTTTATTGGCTCTTGGGGTAGTCCCAACCTGGACAAAGTGGAGGACAAAGGGTCCTTCTGGCTCTTTCACTGAGAATCATTTACAGTCTCCAGAGAATGGTGCCTGGGCTTAGTCCACGGTTCCGACCTTGGCTGTCCATTAGCATCACCTGGGGACACTTAAAGGGATACTGGGGCTGCTCCCTGGAGCAATTAAGTCAGAGTCTTTGAGAGTGGGCTCTGGCATCTTTTACGTATCTTTGGTTTTTCTAATGTGCCACCACGGTCAAGAAACACTGACATGCTAACGTCTGAAGGAAATCAGATCATCCCAGTAAGAGATCAGGAGCAATGCTTCCTTATGTCAGTGGCTCCCAAACGTTGCTGCACATTACAGTCACCCTGGGGGGCGGGGGGGGGGGGCTTTTAAAAAACCAGATGCTGAGGCGGTACCCTGTATCAATGAAACCAGAATGTGTGGGGTGGAAGCCAGGTGTCCATAGTTCTAGGGATTGCTCATGTGGGTCCAGTGTTCAGGAGCCACTGCCTGAGGTGGTATTTGAAATTGTTAGAGTTGGCTTGAGGCAAAGTTTGTAAACGATGGTGACATTTACTGTGTTTAAAGACCTCTACATTCTCCTCGTTCCTTGCTTGTCTGACCTTTTTGGTCTGCAGGTACACAGTGGTTCTGAGTCACACTGCTTGAAGCTGGTTGTCAACTAATCCTGTTAAGGTGATGATCTAACTTACATTTCTCATAAGGGAAACTTCAAGGTCCAAAAAACAAACACCGAAAAATTTCCAAGAGAATTCAACAGGCGTGTCATCTCAGGCTTGGGACGGGCTGATGTGGAACTGGAAGAGATTCCTGGGTGGGAAACTCGGCCCCAGGCCCCTCCTGTCATCGTGCTGGGCTTTCTGACTCTGTGTTGTCACTGTCTGTAGGTCTAGCCCAGGACTCCACATGGGCAGTTGGGGGGGCGGGGAACCTTCAGGCAAGTAGAATCCAAGTCACAAGCCATGCCACCTGCCAGTCCCACAGTTCTATTTAATCCTAACTCATTTAGCAGTAGGAAAGAGGATTTCAGAACGAGAGGCTAAAATGTGATAAAATCTGATTATCATGGCTCTGAGCCTAAGGACAGTTGATTTGAAGAAAGTAATTGCTTAGGATGTTGGGAGCATTCTGCTGATTTCCACCTCCATGGCAGGTTAGCAGGCTGTATTACTTGACTCATTAAAGAACCTGCAGAAAGATACATGTTTTCAACTACTTTTATACCTGGTAGTTACATAAATAAACTGAAAGTATAAGAGAAAGTGATACATAGTTGTAACCCCCCCCACCCCAACACACGCACACATAAGGGAGAATAATTTACTCATGAAATACATCTGAAACACACTGAGCCCTCTCAGCTTGATTCCAGGAAGTAGAATCAACAGAATTAAGTTTCTCCCACATATCCCAAATGCTGGCTGTTTGATGTTGATGTTGACTGTTTGAAACTCTCTCTGTGTGAATAGGCGGGACATGTGTAACCTCCTTAGCGCTGACAGGCTGGTGCGCGGGGTGCATTCAGTCGGGGCCCCAGATGCCATTTTCTACTTGTTTGTTAATGCTGCAAATGTCTTGGCAGTCTAATAAGCAGGCCTGCCAATTTGGGGACCTTGGAGAAGTATCCTGAAATATCGTTTAGGTCTTAAAATTCGCCTTCTTAGAGACCCTTCTCAACCGTCCCTACCCATTCTTTACCATCACAGAATGCTGCTGCTTTTCCTGGGTGCAACAGATCACAAAAAGAATGTGTATTTTTTTTTTCTTTAGAATTTGCTTACTCACTTGTCATCCCTCTCTGGGTGGCAGCCTCAAAAGGCAACCAGGCTTTATCCACCATTGAAGCCTACATCTTAATATTATGCTGAGCACATGGAAGGATGTTTAATAAAGATTGAATTGATGAAAAAGACCTATCTATCCTTCACTTAAAATTCGTATTTCACTAGTCTGGAAGGTCTGATCACTTAGAAATGGCATACCTGATTTCTATGAAGTCAAAGACGTCTGGGTTAATGGTATCTGATGTACACCACAATACTTTATTAATATACCTGTTTTTAAATTAGTTACCCATATGTATATTTCTAATGTGCATCACCCTTGAGAGTAGTGGAAAGGTTTCTTTAAATCTCTGCATTTCAGACTTCATTTATTTTGAATTAATGAAGTGTTGATCTCTAGATGCTAGGGTAAAAATGAAATAACTCAAAATATGCTCAGAAAAGGGGATCAGTGTGTATTAGTACAAGTAACAAGAAACTTATTGTACTAAAAATACTGGCAATCTTCTGAACAAAATTACCCTTGGGAAACATAAATTAGAAGAAAAATGGAATCCTCCCTACTTGTATTTGTAACCAGATACACTATACTGTCTTTTTCTCATAAACATAGGGATCAGTGGTACTATTTTTCATGGGGGTTGCCTCTACTTAACGAAGATTTTTGTTAGCAGAAAATAAATCCCTGCCTGCAGGCTACTCACAGCAAATATAATTTGGAGAATTTGGTTGGAGTGTGGTTCAAAGGAACGGTGGATGTTCTAAAGAAATTTCGAATAGTAAATGTGAAATTCAGTGGTATTTCAACAGCAAAAAAAAGTTGTACAAAGTGTCCTTAAACTCAGATCAAAGGGCAAGCAGATATCATTGTTTAGACTTGAAATGGTGTTTCCTCTGGTTGTCCTTCTAAGAATGGGTATAAATCCTTTTTAAATGTGCTGAATCATGCTTAGTTCCTCTACTTAAGAGCTTACCTCTGATTAGCATGGAGGAAGGATTCTTACTGATAGAAAAAAAAAATCTGTGGCTGGGGGAAGGGAGCAGGACAACAAGGTTCAGAACTTTACTCAATATGCCGTTGCTATTTTCAGAGTTGAGTGACTTTAATGTTGGATTTCAAAGTAATACTTTACTTGAATCTGGGGGTGGGTGGGTGCATGCTGGGCATCAAAGGTGGCTAGCAGACTCTCCAAGATGACCGCCCTGTCGTCCTGCCTCACCCTCTGTTGAAGGAACTGAGTTAGAGCACGAACAACATAAAATTTCTTGGATGATTCACCAGCATTCTCTAAATTTTCACAACTGTCCATCACTCTCTGTCTCCCATTCAGTATGTGAAAATGCATTAGTCCATAGAATGCTTTTTTCCCCCTTCATAGAAAGCCAGTACAGCTTTCTGTCGTGAACCTCGTTCTGCCTTTCCCCCCTTCCTCCTCTTGTTCGAATTTTAGTCACCTCCTATTCTTTGGTGCTTCCAGTGGTGGGAAGGAAAGCAGGCAATAGGGAATTTAATCAGACAACTGTGTTCCTGACTAGAAGCTTCCAGAAATACCCAAGTAAAAGGAGAAATCAATGTAGCAACTCCCTGAGAGATGAACAATTGAGAGTCCTCATGTAGGTGAACAGCTGTTACACATTAACCTTTCTGTCCCCATCCTCCTTGTGGCCATGGCCCAACCCAACCAAGTGCCAGGTAACATGGCTGCCTTGGCCACAGGGTGTCACCCAGGGCCCAGTGTGGGGCATAGTGTGCCTCTTCCTTTCTGTCTTTTCATCATGAGAGCTCAGCTGCTTTTATTCAAGTGCATTCTCTCCTCTTATAAACACCCTTACTTTCTAACACCTTGGCTGGCCATGTTCCCTTCCAACTCTTGCCCTCTGGAAACAGGTAAGCCAGAAAATGGCTCCTGTCTTGCCTGGAACATAGACAAGTGGTGACCATTATATTGAGGAGAAGGAAAACCATTCTCAAGGTCATGAAATCTATAGACTCACTAAAGAGACAGGGCCATCACCCTTATGAAGTTTTTGAGTACCAGAAATTCTCAGAACTCAGTTGTACCTGCTGGTCTTCCACTGGAAGCGTTAGAAATAAGAAACTGTAGTTCGCTGAAGCTGACTGCTTATTTTGTTCGGTTACTAGTGTTTTGACAATAACGTTCTTGGGCATTTGGATGGCTCAGTCGGTTAAGCGTCTACCTTCGGCTCAGGTCATGATCCTGGGGTCCTTGGGCTCCCCTCTCAGTGGGGAGTCTGCTTCTCCCTCTACCCCTCCCCCTGCTTGTGATCTCTCTCTCTTTCAAGTAAATAAAATCCTCAGCCAAAAAGATTCTTTTCTCTATTTTTATTTTCCACTGTAAATATGTACTGTATCATTCCTTTATGTGTAAAGTTAGACTCTGGAGCTGGCTGGGGACCCAGCTCCCTTCCGTAACATTGTTTTCTCTGGGAAAACATGCCCAAGCCACTGACACCCCATTTTAAAGCAGAGTTTCACTATCCTTAATAGGAAGTTTAGGATTACTATTAAATTTGTTATCCACAGATCATAGAATTTAGAAATTTAAAGTTTTTTTTTTTTTGCATATCATCTGATCATTGATGTTTGTAGTTAACTTTGTTTGATTTATTCAGGACCATTTTCTCCTCATTGATGTTCTATCTTAAGGCTGAGGGACAATCACAGAGAGGTCCTCATGCATCAGAGGAATAGGGCTACAGAGCCATTGGTCGGGCAGGAGTGGATAATTAAGGAGAAATTACAAAAGCCTGCAAGAGCCCTGCCCTGGGTGAGAGGTGGGGAAGCCCAGATCTGGAATTTTGTGGGTTTTCTCCTTGTGGGTAGCATTCGCTCCTAGAACTCTGCTTTTGGAAAAGAAAAAGCTGTGCCTATCTATAAATATCCCCTTGTTTGGCATGCAGAAGCACTGTGCACCCCAAAGAATTATTCTCTGCTCTGAAAGTGAGTTGAAACCAGGTTGCCATGAGTGGCATTGTTCCACTGAGGTCCGCAGGCATGGATTCTCTTCCTGCCCTTCCCTCGTCCATTATTAAAATGATTGGGTCCAGAATAGAAGTGATATCTAAATGACATCAGGTAATTCCTTGATGGGTCCCCATGGTCTTGTTATCTCTAACCCAGTCCCAGATGACCGGATAGAAGACTCCCTTTCAAACATTTTTGCAGAATGAGGTTCTGGTTCCGAGTGGGAGAGCCTTCCTGACTTTCAGCTTCCTGGGTATACGCCCTTGATGACTGATCCTGCTGGGTAGGTTGGGATTGTCCTAGGCCTGAAATGTCCTTGCAGCGTATTGCTGATTTTATGTTCAGATTGTTTTCTCATCATCAGAGAGCTCCGTGGGGGAGGGGTTGGTGAGCGCCGGGACGTGACTTTGACTGCAGGCAGAAAACAGTGTCTCCAGGACAGAGCCAAGCCCTGAGCCTTCTACACACTGAACTTTGATATCCGCCTTGATCCTTATTATGACTCTTCGGCCACTTACCCTTTTCACCTTGTTCAGAATGTGACTTCTAGCCTTAGACATCTGTGTGTGTTGATTGTTGTTCCTGTGTTTACAGTCTTGTTGGTTTCCTGTACGCGAACATGGGCTGGCAAAAAAAATTCTGATTCGTGTATCAGCAAAGCATGAGCTAACCCTATGATGGGTGTGAGCTATTTTATGTGCTGATTAGGTCGGAAGATTTTTTTTTTATAAGTGGGCTTGCTTAAATCCCCGACACTAGTTATTTTCTCTCCCCACTTTCAAATCTATGAATTACATTTCAATACTCTGAAGACAGAGCTTTGTAAAGTATAAAATCAGGGACTAAGGGTTTTATTTGACTTGTTTTTTTTTTTTAATTTTTATTTTCCAGATTTTATTTGAACCCCTGCTTGTCTGAGTAAGTTAACAGAGACGTTGTGCATTAAAAAGAAAAGTACTTTTTTTTTTTAAGAGCAGTTTTAGGTCCATAGCATAATTGAATGGGAGATCAAGAGATTTCCCCTATACTCTCCGGCCCCATAACAATAGCCTCGGTTGCTGTCAACATTCCACACCTGAGTGGTACATTTGTTATACTTGAAAAATCTACTTTGATTACCTGAGTTCATTGTTCACCTTAGGGTTCACTCTTGATGTCCTGTGTTCCCTGGCTTTGGACTGCTTTTCGAGGACATAAATCTATCATTACAGTATCACACAGAGTCCTTTCACTGCCCCAAAACTCCTCTGTGGAGAAGCTGTACACATACCCAGAAAAATCAATGGGGATATGAAAATTCAAAACAGGCAGAATTTGTGGGGAGAAAAAGAAAATGCCTTTGTTGAAGACTGTTTTGTCTCTGTGGTCTTACCACATTGGCATATAAATAATTTCAATGAACTCTGTGGACCTGATTTTGTGCTTCTGTGTGTTGACCCCAAATCCAGTACAAATCCCTCCCCCACCTTTTTTTTTTTTTTTTTTTAAAGTCTGGGAGTTTAAAAATCTTTTTTCCTCCACATACTTTCATTGAGGTGTCTGTTACCATAGCACCTAGACAATCCTTTAGGCAGAGATATGAGCGATTAAATTTCTCCCTGGGCCTGGCTTGTGCCCTGTTTGATCCATGCTCGGCAGGATTGGGGGGGGGGGGGTCAAAGAAGCCTGAAGAATGAACAAGAATTATAGGAATTCTGTGCTTGTAAATTATTGAAATTTGGGGGAGGGGTGGTTAGGGGAGGGATGAAATAGTTTTCCTTCCTTTCTGAAAACCTACTAGAACTTAGTACGCCTTTGGATCAAGAAGCACACAAAAATATGTTTTATGGGCCCTAGAGACAGGATCAGGGGAAATTACAAGGTTTCCTCAGGAGAGACTGTTTAGATCAGATTAACGCTAAATAGAGACTCCATCCACCCAGAGGTCTTTGTAAGTGATATATAGATTAGGCTTATTTGCTTTGAAGCCTTTTCTAGGAGATGGGGCTACCCAGATTAATGGTAAATAAGCAAATAACATGATAGCGCTAAAAGATTGCCTTGAACAAATAGCAATTCATTTGAGGTGTTTTGGGAACTTGTGGCCATTTTCTCCCCTCCCCCCCCCCTTTTTTAAACAAGCATTGTACGGGTGACACACTTCATAAATTCTCCTCAGTTCTCTTCCTGCAACTCTCCATTTTAGTGGAGTGTTTTCTCACCAAATTCTATCTATATCCCCCGCCCCCCCATCTGTCACCCCCACAGAAACCTCTCAAAAAGAGGGGAGATCTTGAGGCTATGGCAATATCAGTGGGCTTGAGAAATTTAGCTTGAGCGTGTAACTTCTGCCTTGGAATGTGCTGTGGTTTAAGTAACCCGCTGGTAAGATAGACGCTTGCTTGAGCCCTAGTAAAATCATACCACAAGGTAGGACTAAGACTCAGGGTAGGTGATAGTGAAGAGGACCTAAGTGCCCCCGCCAAAGACCTTTGGAGCGTTGCATTTCTCCCAGGGGGGCCACGGAACAGGCCTTTGCATTCTTATGGGGTCTGTGGAGTATGGAATTCCCTCACACCAGTTTTGGGAACTGTTGTCACAAATCCAGCTCCTCAGTTATTTCATTTGCTTAATAGAGGGTGTTTGACCCCTGTTGTTAGGCGTGCACCCTTTGTCCTCATTACAAGATGTAATGTAATCCCCCGCATGGCCTCGGGGATGTAGGTGGTCCCCAGTGGAAGTTGGTTTCCCTCTTTCTCTTTTGCTTTTCCCTTTTCTTCCCATTAGTAAATTTAGCCACTCCCCTGCATTTACTTCCTCTTTCCCATCTTTTCTTGTCTCACAGTGTTGGTGCCTTTGTTTGGCCATTGGCCTAATGCGGCAGACTGTGCACCGTCTCCATGGTCTCCAGTGGGTTTGCACCACCAGAATGACTCCTTGGCCACTAGAATGGTTAAGTTGCTCGTTTTCTTGATGGTGCTGGAAAGTGCTTATGGCCAATTCAATGTAGAATTCAGGAAAGGGTGCATGATCAAGATTTAGGAAGCTTGAGTTTGTGATCCGGCCTTGGTCCCATCCCCTCTTATGATATCTTGGTCAAGCCACTTAAGCGAATTTCTTGGTCTCTTTCCTTGTAAAATATCTTTCCTTATTTGTAAAATGCGAGCCCATTGGCCAGCTCAGCTTTTTCCAAATAGTGTTTCATGGAACACCACTTTTCCGAAACGTTCTGCAGAAGATGATCATGGAGATCATTTATATCCTCCTCCCCTCTGAGACTTACAAGTCTATCAGCATGTCAAGCCCCAGCAGTGAGGAAGTCTGCTGATTTGCTTTGAGAAAGTTTGCTTTGAATTTAGTTTTGCTCTGTAGCCGCTTTTTAATGTCCACTTCAGGTGCCTCTGCCCCCAGGTCCACTTTTTTTTTTATTTGTTTATTTACAGCATAACAGTGTTCATTGTTTTGGCATCACACCCAGTGCTCCATGCAGTACTGCCCTCCCTATTACCCACCACCTGGTTCCTCAACCTCCCATCCATCCCCCCCCCCACCCCCCACCCCTTCAAAACCCTCTGGTTGTTTTTCAGAGTCCATAGTCTCTCATGGTTCATCTCCCCTTCCAGTTTCCCTCAACTCCCTCTCCTCTCCATCTCGCCATGTCCTCCATGTTCTTTGTTATGCTCCACAAATAAGTGAGACCATATGATACTTGACTCTCTCTGCTTGACTTATTTCGCTCAGCATAATTTCTTCCAGTCCTGTCCATGTTGCTACAAAAGTTGGGTATTCATCCTTTCTGATGGAGGCATAATACTCCATTGTGTATATGGACCACATCTTCCTTATCCATTCATCCGTTGAAGGGCATCTTGGTTCTTTCCACAGTTTGGCGACCGTAGCCATTGCTGCAATAAACATTGGGGTACAGATGGCCTTTCTTTTCACTACATCTGTATCTTTGGGGTAAATACCCAGCAGTGCAATTGTAGGGTCATAGTTTTGATCCTTCCCCTGGTCGTCTCGGTGGAGCCGGGGTGGGACACCAGGCAGCTGCCTTTCTTGCTGCGACTTGCCCTGCTGTGAGCCCGGCTCTCTTTGGATGGGCTGCTGTAGTCCACCTGCCGCCGGGGCTCCCGGGGGCTCTTGTTCCTGAGGCTGGAAATGGCTTCCTTCGCCTGCCAGTCCATGGGTCGTCTCCTCATTTTTTTTTTTTTTTCCATTTTATTTATTTGGGTCGTCTCCTCATAACCTGTTTGGCTGCTTGGCTCTGTCGCGACTGTCTACACCACCAGTTCCCTGCCTTACATTCCCTCTGTTGTAAACACCCGCAGGGATTTTGCTTTCCCTGCTTGGGCTCTTTGACTGCTGTGACCTCTTAATTCAGTGGCCTGCAGAGAAACGCTGAACTAGAGACTCAGAACTCGGTGCTGGGGGTATCTCCTGGTGTGTTTCTCAGAGTGATTCTTTTCTTTTCTTTTTCTTTCTTCTTCTTTTTTTTGATTCTTTTTTCTTTTTTTTTTTTTAAAGATTTTATTTATTTATTTGACAGACAGAGATCGCAAGTAGGCAGGGAGATAGGCAGAAGGGGTGGGGGGAAGCAGGCTCCCTGCCAAACGGAGAGCCCGATGCAGGGCTCGATCCCAGGACCCTGGGATCATGACCTGAGCTGAAGGCAGAAGCTTTAACCCACTGAGCCACCCAGGTGCCCCACTGATTCTTTATTTTCTTGAACAGCTTTCTTGAGGTATAATTGACAGAAAAAGCTGCTCATTTCAAGTGTACAATTTGATGAGCCTTGACATAGACCTGCACCTATGAAACCATCCCCACACTCCAGATAGTGAACATACTATCCTGAGCTATTCTTTTAAACAATTACTCCAGGGAATGCAATCATCCTAATACAAAGGAATGTCAGTGAAAATTCCCATTTTTCATGGATGATGTTGGTCTTCGTGCTTTCCTCCTACAAGCCTTGAGCATCCTTAAGAAAGGAATTTGCTGAAGATGTTTGTGAATGGTTATCTTGGAACCGAGAACCGTGGGGCCAAGCCTTCCTGGGGTCAAGCTTGCTCTCTGCAGCTGCGATCGCCTTGTATCCTGTATCGCACATCCCATATTTATTTTAGGAGAGAATAGTAAAAATAGGTAAATTATCTTTCCTAATTTTGAGAGCCAGCATGTAGGGGTGCTTTTGGGTTGTTAGTGATCCTAGTGGCATCTTGTTTCTAAATACTCAAGTGTAAAAGATCTGATCCTTCTGGAAAACATCACAAAGATGCTTTCCTGCGTTTCTGTTTTAAATTCTGGCAATTTAGGTAGGGCAGAAGTCCAAGAAGTTTATGAAAGTAGACTACAATTTACCCCCAACTTTTCCCCCATGCTCATCCTTCTCCAAGTGTTCTGTAAGCTTAAGTAAAAACTGCATTTTCTTTCTTTCTTTTTTTTTTTTTGCAAGAACACATAAGTATTGCATTTCTTTATGGCCTTTGCCTGGAAGAATGACTGATGTCAGTTATTATCCTATTATCTCAACAAGGCAAAAACTGAGAATTTTATAGCTATAAACTCCTAGATAGTAAGATAGGGAGAATCTGGAAAAAGTTCTGAGAGTTGTACTGACATTCCTAATAGCGTGGGTCACAAATGGAACAGCTTCGTGAAGTCGCCTCACCATGCTCTAACTCCGGACCATGGGAAGCTGCCCTTGCCTTTCCACCCACTTTCTCCTTTCCCCTTGACTGCTGTCCCTGTCAGTCTCCTGTCCCAGGTCTTCATCCTGCTCTCCACCAGGCTTTGTCACTTCCAGACCTTTTTTCCTCCCTCCCCTTGAAAGGACTATCCAGCCAAAAGGTGAAAAAATTCTCTCTACTTTCTGTAATGCTGCTTTCTCCCTCTTGGTTCCTGTTCTATCCTGCAGACTCCTGCTGCATTTGGGGACATTTCCTGAAAAGCAGCAAAAGATTGAGAAGGGTGGGGATGTGGCACGCAGAGCAACACTCGGGGCGGAGATAGCCACGGGGTGTGAGGGTGAGGGAGCACACCCAGGCACAGGACTCAGCAGACACATGCGGCCACAGGGCACGGTGACAGGCAGGTGCCTGGCTTAGAAATGCCCCACCATAGAGACTGTGGCCTGGCGGTTGAGCGGGCCATGGTGCTGGGGAGCCCCGCAGCTGGTGTAGTCAGAGGGCCAGAAGTCAGCCCCGGGAGGTCTGTCCGCGCCGAGCACCTGTGCGGTGCTCCCTTCTCTTCCTGCGCCCTGTGCTCTAGGCACCATGCGGCTCGGGAGCTGTTTGGTGTCGTTGCTTCTCAAGCTGTCTTTGCACAAGGACCAGTTTTAGTTTTGTTTGTTTTTGATTTCTGCAGACCTATACTTTTGTAAAATTCACCAAAAATGAGTTATTAGAGAAGCGAAATAAAAAAAAATACACCCAAATTCATACGAATCAAACCTCAGTCTTCAGTTATTGGATTGTGCGGGTATGAAGTAATCAAGTTGCTGTCGACCTGAGCAGTCTCCACTTCTGTACTTGTTGTGGGCTGGTGACAGCTGGTGGATCAGCACAGACCTAGTGAGTTTCTTTCTCTCTCTTTCATCATCATCATCTTCTTCTTCTTCTTCTTTTTTTTTTTGTTAAGATTTTATTTGTTTGAGAGAGAGTGGTTAGATAAGCAGGGGGAACAGCAGAGGGAGCGGGAGAACCACAGGGAGCCAGATGTGGGGCTCAATTCCAGGACCCTGAGGATCCTGACCTGAGCCTAAGAAAGATGCTTAACTGACTGAGCCACCCGGGCGTCCCACATCTATCCTGTTTCTAGGGAGCAGCTTCTTGGACCCTGCTGACTCCCAGCATCTGGTGTGGAAATCCACCAGGGTCTGCTAACTGGGGAGCTAGGCATGGGTGCGGGCTTCATCT
Source organism: Meles meles (assembly GCF_922984935.1). Classification (NCBI taxonomy): domain Eukaryota; kingdom Metazoa; phylum Chordata; class Mammalia; order Carnivora; family Mustelidae; genus Meles; species Meles meles. Next base: position 134,557,944 of record NC_060070.1, read on the forward strand.
CCAACCACCCTCCTCCCACATCCAGCTGATCACCAGGCTTGCTGTTTCTGCTCCGATCACAGCCCCAGAGGTTTTCTCCGTACTTTCCCCGAGTTGCCTGCGCAAGGTCCCTGTGCTGTTGACCTAGACTTCCATGCCGCCTCCTCGGTGACGAACCCACCCTTGCATCTCTTCCAGCTCTTCAGTCTGTAGCTCAACTTTCTGTTCTCTGGATCCTCTGTGCTCGGGATTCTCGTCTCTGGATCCTCACCGTGTGCTGGATAAAGCCCGGACGCCTCTCGGATTCCCACGCCCTCCAGCTTTACCTCCTGAGCTCATCTATCCTTAAGCTAACCAACTGCTGTGCGATTTCCTCCTCCTCCTGGCCTTTTTCTCCGGATTTTTAATGTGTATACTATACAACTGCCCATTTCCCCATTCTCCACTCTGTCCTTCCAACCCCGGTTCAAATGCCTTCTCATCACGGTGGCCTTTCTGACATGGCTGAGCCACATGCCATGACTCTTGGAGCCTTCCTTTGCGCCGATCGCCACAGAGCGGCTTGCTAACTTCAAGTGTGTGTTTGCAGATGAACTCCGTGTGGCTTAGAGGAAGGACTTGGGAACCTCAAATTCCAGCATTGGCTCAGATTTGAGGAAATCACCTGCAGAACCAACTTCTCTGATTCTTTATCGTGTAATATTTTATTCACCTGGACACGTCCCACTCCCAGGTATCTAAGGTGCTGCCCTAATCTTCACTGATCCGGAGTACACGCGCACTGGGCCAACGAGGGTCAGTTGGTTCAAAACCTGATTTGCATGTGCATGTCTTTTTTGTTTCTCTCATCCCTGATAACATCAAACCTTTGAGTGAGAGCATTACACACTGTGAAACGCTGTCCAGATATGAGAAACACTCACTAACTCTTCTACTCACAAAAGTGGTTCTAAAAAGGGATCTTACCTTGCCTTCTCTCTTCAGGGTTTATGTTCTGTGATTTTCTAGATGGTTTAGGAAAAAAAAAAGCCCTCGGGAAGAAGAAATATTCTTTTCCCTCTATCTGATGTCGTTACTACTTTAGTAAGTATGACAAGGAGTCAGGGAGAATTGCTGTTGAGTCTAAATTTAAATTTCCTGGTTGTGCCATGCAGAAGGCTTGCATGCAAGGAGGCACGATTCCCGCAGGTGCCGACACAAAATACTTATCTTGTCAGCCTCTGCTCCAGGCTCGATGGCTCGGCTTACATCTCGAAGGTGTTAGACACTCTGTTTACGTAAGGGCTGAGTGGGTGACATAATGTCTATTGAAGCAAACTCACTTAGCTCCCCACGAGGCAACAGGGAGCATTTAAAACCCAAGGACAGATCAAAGCCATGGGCAGGGTTGAGATACCCCTGCCCAGGACCAGAGAGGTCTGGCCAGGGGGAGGGTGGTCTCTTGGTTGGTTGCCCAAACAGACGTGCATTATTGCCTCGCTGTATTTCCAGAGCATTGGTGAAAGGAATCAGGCAGAATTCAACTCTGAGCAGCCGATCCAGGGAGACTGTCTAAGTGTGTACAAGGATGTCCAAATAGGTTGGAAAAAATGTCAAATTAGAGTCAGCACATGCACGATGTGATGTTTCTCTTTTTATAGACTGTTATAAAAGTTGTTTAAAATTAAACAGCTCCTCAGTCCTTAAATTATGGGTAATGAGACACGTAGGTCCTGGAACAGGAAACTTTTTTTTCCCCCTCATCCCACCTAAATTTTTGCTCTCCCTACAAGAGTATGCAAGACATAAACACTTTCATTTCCAGGATATATATTAGCCTTAGGATGAGAGGCAATATATTAGCTGGAGGGAGAGGGACAGAGTTGATAACAGGTCATAAGCGTAGCAGATTCTGTTCTCTGCTGTTTGATTTGATGAACTATAAGAGAGTAGCCAAGAGGAATGCGAGATAACTTCAGGTTCCTCTTTGTAAGCAATGAGCTTGTGTATTTTATAATTGCAAGATATGTATAAATGTACAAGAAGTACATACTATACAGTAAGTATGTACTCCCTTCACCTGACTCCCACCCAGTTAGGCAGTTTTTATTTTTTCTCAGCTTTACTAAAGTAATATTGACAAACAGAAATTGTATGTATTTAAGGTTTCCAATCATGGTGATTTGACATGAGTAATTGTGAAATGATCACCACAGTCAAGCTAATGAACATATCCATCATGTTCTACAGTGGCCATTTTCTCTCTCTCTCTCTCTCTGTGTGTGTGTGTCTGTATGTGTGTATATGTGGTAGGGGGGCAGTGTGTGGTAAGAACACTTGAGATCTACCCTCCTAGCACATTTTGGGTACACAGCCCAGTATTAACTGTAGTCCCTATGCTGTCCATTCATCCCTAGAACTCACCACGCATTACAAACCTCGTACCCTTTGACCAACATCGTCCATTTCCCTGCCTCCCCCCCCACCCCCCGCCAAGCCTCTGCAACCACCACTCACCTCTTGGCTTGAGTTTGACGATTTTATTTTTATTTGCATTCAGTTAGCCAACTTACAGTAAGCGCATCATTAGTTTCAGATGTAGTGTTCAATAAGTTACCAGTTGCGTGAACACCCAGTGCCCACCACCCAGTGACACCTCCCACCCCCCTGAGTCTGACTATTTTAGATTCCATATAGAAGTGGTGTCGTGTAGCATTTGTCTTTCTGTGTCTGACTCCTTTCCCTGAGCATGACGCCCTCCAGGTTCATCTAGGGTGTGCCTGGGTTTCCTTTTTTAAGGCTGAATGATACCCTACTGTGTATATCACATTCCTTTTACCATTCATCTGTCCACGGATGCCTGGATTGTTTCCGTATCTTGAGGTTTTTTTTTTTTTTTTTCCCTTGGCTCCATTTAGAAATAAGTAATAGTGTGGACTGTTGCGTTATTCAAGACTTATAAGATGAAGGTATTTTGGCTATTGTAGGATCTGTCTTCTCACTTTTCCCCATGTGGCCAGCTCCTGTTGGAGTCACAATTCATCTCCTGTTTGTAAAACCTCATCTAACTTGTTCTCTCTCTGGGTGCGATGATAGGAGACGCCCTTTTCTGAAGCAAAGGGGTCATCCCTTTGACGTTTTTCTCCCCCCACCTGTTTTCAGGATAGTAGAAATGCTGGCTCATTCTTGTTCACTTGATCTGTCTGTCTCATTGGGTGTTATATTTTCATGACCCTTCTGGTGCTCGGGGCCTGGCTCATAGGAAGCCAAACTCAGAATTGAAACTTCTCCTGAAGTGCCACCTTGCGTCACTAAAAGCAGAGAGACAATAGGGATAGCCCTGTGACCACTACAGAAATACAAGATGTCGCCAGACCCTTTCACTGGGATGAGGGATTCATTTCCATGATCCTCCAAGGTCAGCAACGGTACGTGCTTCTTCCTACCAAGCAGCAAGCGTGTTTCACCAAATTCTTACCTTAAGAGCTTTTCACGTTCAGTTCCCACACCGAATTCTTGGCCTCCTCCATGTTGATTTCGGCAAAGATTTTGATCCGCTTCTACACCTTTTCTGAGAAAGCCAATTCCTAGTTGCAGTTCCTCTTTTAACTTGTGCCAACATTTTGTGAAAAATCCAAGCAGATGAATGGAAAGATTTTACAGGGACTGTATACCGCCCACAGAATGCGAAAAAGATCTACTTTTTTTTTTAAGATTTTATTTATTTGTTTGACAGACAGAGATCACAAGTAGGCAGAGAGGCAGGCAGAGAGAGAGGAGGAAGCAGGCTGTCCGCTGAGCAGAGGGCCCGATGCGGGGCTTGATCCCAGGACCCTGAGATCATGACCTGAGCCGAAGGCAGAGGCTTTAACCTGCTGAGCCACCCAGGTGCCCCAGAAAAAGATCTGCTTTTAAAAGGACCCCATATCGCGCTCGAAGACAATAGCATATGGGTTTTGTTGTCACCTCCTTTTGAATTCTGGAAGATACAGGGACACTGGGCCTCTGACCCAACGGAAGCTGAGGCCCTGGGTAACCCGTGCTGACAAGAGTTCCTTCCACCCAGGGAGTGTCTTCAGTGTAGAAGGGACAGATACAGTTTGGTGGTGCGGTGTGTTCACAGAGTTCTTTGAAGGCACCCGGCTGAGCACTGACTCTGGTGGGGAAGGGGAGAGGAGCCCTTGCTGCCTCCAGAGAAGGAGGCAGTTGTAGGCACACCTAACCCTGACCCCAAACAGCTTATGGTGGGATCTGGGATAGAGCCAAAAGCAGAATATTAATGGGCGTACCAAGGAAGACGTGATTAACGTATGGGGGGTCATGACATTCAGGCTTCGAGTGTAGACAAAAAAGAGTTGGCTTCCTGCTGGTGGATGAGGAAGGCACAGAACTTCCTGCCTGAGGAAGCTATGAGGGCAATGGCAGCGGGGTCCTGGGTGCAGCGAGGTCTGAGGTGCTGGATCCGAGGTCAAGTCGGCCTGGAGGTGGTACGGGACTCGGTGGGGGAGGGGGCTGAATAAGTAAGCTTAGACCTGACCATGAGGACTCCTGAAGCAATTCTGAGGAGTTTGGACTTTGTTCTGTGGGCAGCGAGGGGCTATTTACAAATTTGCAGTACGGCTCTGGAATGGCTGGTGTATGCTTAGGAAGCTATTTCTGGCAGCCGTGTGGAAGAGGCTGGAAACGGGGAGGGCAGCTAGGACATTTTCATGGTTGCCTGGGTAAACCCCCTCCCCCCTACCCCCATTTAATCTGTATCTGCAGCATCTGAGGGGCTTTTTGAGGTTTTAAAAGTATTCCGCATTTTTTCCTTCCTCCAGTGAAGTTTAGACTGTTTAATAAAGAAGGGAAATTAGGTGACAAGTTCATGAATAGCACCTAAGAGATTCTAACTTGTGGAAAAAGTGGTGCTTCCAGTAACTAAAATCTGAAATGCGCGGATTTAAATAGACATTTAAATAGACTTAACCTGGTCTTCCTGGAACTCTTTCCCTCCTTTCTCCTTACAATTAAAAACAGCAGTTTGTGAGCTGAGAATCGCCGTCAAGCTGCAGAGAATGTTTCCATTTTTGAAACTAATTGGCTCGAGGAGACCGGGGAGCAGTGAACTCGCCTTGCTCAAGGCCCCCCAGCCCAACGGGACTGACTAGATTGAAATTCAGCCTGATTTCCCGCCTCGTCTGTCTCCATTCCGTTGGCCAGCCCACACCTGTAACAGGTAGCGTGAAAGAGAGGTGACCTCTTCTGGGGCTGGGAATTAGCCCGTGTCGATTCAAGTAGGCGACATGCTCTTCTTTCTACTCCCCTAATCCACTGCCTGAGGACCTGCTCCTAAGAATCTTTATTCACGGTGCACAGTTCACAAAACGTCATAACCTCCGTACACAAAACTCCGGACAAGCACGGGTATGAGACACGGGTGAGAGATGCGACCACGGCCCGCGCTGGTGTCTGTGGTAGGTGGGATTCTGGCCCCCATAGCGTTTGCCCCTTGGTGTTAGCCTACGGATATGTCATTCCCTTACGTGGCAGAAGGGAATAAAGATTCCCGAGTAGCTGACCTTCAACGAGGGAGACTCTCCCGACGATGAGTCCCAGACCAAAGAGGGAGACCGCAGAGGCAGAGAGATGTCTTGGGAGAAGAGGCAGGTTCGGAGTGCGGGAGGGACTCAGCCCACGCTTGCCGGCCATGAAGATGGAGGAAGGAGCCTCAGGCCAAGGGCTGCAGTGGTCCAGGGCCTCAGCCGAGAGCCAGCAAGGAGAGGGGACACCAGTTCTGTGACCTCAAGAAACTGAATTCTGCCCACTTGAAGGACAAAGAAACAGATTCTCCCCTTGGCTCCAGCAAGGAAAGGGCTTCTGCCAATACTTTGGTTTGAGCCCAGTGAGACCCGTGTCAGACTTCTGACCTATGGCACCGTGGTGGTTTTAAGCTGCTAAGTCTGTAGCAATTTGTTAAGGCAACAGTAAAAAATGAATATGGTGGGGCTCCTGGGTGGCTCAGTTGTTAAGCGTCTGCCTTTGGCTCAGGTCATGATCCCAGGGTCCTGGGATTGAGCCCCGAATCTGGCTCCCTGCTTCAGCCGGAAGCCTGCTTCACCCTCTCCCACTCTCCCTACTTCTGTTCCCCCTCTCACTATGTCTCTCTCTGTCAAATAAATAAATAAAATATTAAAAAAAAAAGAATGTGGTATCATTTACATAGAGGGCTGTGACACCATTCTTGTTCCCCTGGAAATCCCTTCCGTTGGTGACTGCATTGTGCTGGATTCTGGTTGTGCCAATGGTTGCTGGAGGGACACTGCCTGCGATTGGTGTGTGGGCTTTATCCCTTAGTGGGGCCGCCTTAGGTCAGTGCCTTCTCTGTTCCCATATTGTCACCTGCAAAAACAGGGCCTAATAAATGCATTTAGTTCTTAGGGTGGTTGTGAGGGTTCACTGAGATGCTACGTATAACAAGCTTAGCGCGGTGCTCGGCTCATTTTAAGTGCTTTTGTAAGCTATTGGATTTGTTCGCAATAAGGGACCTTTACCTAAAATCTTCACGATCTTCCCTTGTCATACAACTTAGCACATCCTCTTACGTTAAGGATAAGAAACCATAAAAACAAACAAGCTGGGAAACGTCAGTCAGTAAATATTCTGGAATGAGTGTATATATGAGGTACTTTCTGGAACTTGCAGTAAAGTTTGAGAGAAATTTATGAAGCTAACTCACAATGCCAGTGCGGGATAAAGTAAAGCAGGATGTTGGGGCGCCTGAGTGGCTCAGAGGGTTAAGCCTCTGCCTTCGGCTCGGGTCATGGTCTCAGGGTCCTGGGATCGAGCCCCGCATAGGGCTCTCTGCTCAGCAGGGAGCCTGTTTCCCCCTCTCTCTCTCTGCCTGCCTCGCTGACTACTTGTGATCTGTCTCTCTCTCTGTCAAATAAATAAATAAAATCTTTAAAAAAAAAAAGCAGGATGTTTGGGGGCTATTCCGATCATGGGGACCACAGATGCCCTATGAATTAGCTTGGTCCCTGTGGTCGGCTTCTGAGTGGGTGGAGACGTTTGCCATTATTAAGTCTCCCCAAGCTGAATGATTAAGATTCCCTGTTGATGTCCGGATAATCAGCACAGACTGAGGAACGTTCCAGTTCTGTAGCCTATAATTTTGAAATACCACAGTCTCAAATTTCCATAGTCTTATTTTCTGGCACTGACTGCTGGTCCTCGGCCCGAGGATTGCGAGTGCGCTGCTGTGTTACGATGGTGTCGTGACATGATAACACCATAACAGAACACCATACCATGATAACATTGTTGTGATATCATGTCATTACATGATAACACCATAACATGATGGTGTCATATGATGGTGTCATACCTAATGCCGGTAGCCAGAGGACAAACCGTTTGATGTGGGAATTTCCAATTTTTTTCATGGAGCTAAATCAGGAATCCTAGTGAAATAGGAAAAACCTCTTAGTACCAATTTGAATTTCCACATCAATGCCACTGGGTTTCTGTCCTTCGGTATAACAAGAACTGGTAAGTTTCCTGTGGATGCTCAGGGCCTCCTGTGTGTTTTGTTCAACAGAGACCAGTGAGCCCCTGGACCTCCCCTGGGGAGCGGTGAGCAGGGGAGTTTCATGTTATTGATGTGCTTTTGAGAACATGAAGCCATGCTCAGGTCAGATTGTCAGTATCAGGGAAATTCAGGTTTATTCCCCCTGACTTGTGTTTTGTGAATACAGAAGTATTATAAACGATCATGTTTGCATATTCTTTGGTCGCTTGGAAACTCAGAACTACTTTTATTTATTTTATGGTATTTATTTTCCTATATGAACCTCATTGTCTTGCCCTTTCCCCCTTTTATTTCTATTTCCATATCTGCTTCATGTTGATTCTGTAAACTTGTTTTTCTGTAAATTGTCTCAGGTCTGTTTTTAAGAACTAGGGAGAAACCAGTTACTGCTTGAGCTCAATAATAAATTGTCCAGGAAACCATGGCCTGTTGTCATGGGAACCAGTAGGTCCCGCACTATTCTGTGGCCAGGACTTTGGGACTCTTCTCTAAAGAAACAGCCGACACCCCATTATGTCACCATGAGTGGGGGCTGGAGTCTTTTGCAAAGGGGTTATGTGTCCCACGCTGTCCTCAGGGCAGGTGGGACAGTGGGACACTGCCGGGTTGATTAGCTTTTTTTTTAAGATTTTATTTATTTGACAGAGATCACAGGTAAGCAGAGAGGCAGGCAGAGAGAGAGGGGGAAGCAGGCTTCCTGCTGAGCAGAGAGCCCGATGCGGGGCTCGATCCCAGGACCCTGAGATCATGACCTGAGCCGAAGGCAGAGACTTAATCCACTGAGCAACCCAGGCGCCCCATGGGTTGAATAAATTTTCAAAGCAGGTTTAACTTGACATTAAGCTTTAAGTGTGGCAGGGGGATAATAGGCTTCAGAGTCATTTGAGGAACCACTCAAAATGCACAATCCTGGGTTTCCCTCTCAGAGGTTTTGATTTACTCTGTCTGCTATGGAGCCAAGGAATCTGCCTGTTAAGAAGCATCCTAAATTGTTTTTAATTAAGTGGTTCTTGGACAAGACTTTGAGCAGCGGCCTCACTGGGTGGGTTGGATTTATAGATTCGAGAGGTGGTGCCCCTCAGGGGTAGAACTAGCCAAAGGAGGGCACCTGGGTGGCTCAGTCGGTTAAGCATCTGCCTTCGGCTCAGGTCATGGTCCCAGAGTCCTGGGATCGAGTCCCACATCGGGCTCCCTGCTCAGCCAGAAGTCTGCTTCTCCCTCTGCCCTCCCCCCCGGCCTGTGCTATCTCTTGATCTCTCTCAAATAAATTAAGAAAATCTTAAAAAAAAAAAAAAAGCCGAAGGAAAGGCACAACACCTGGTAATGGGCCAGCATGGGTGACAGACAGGGAACCGAGCATGTGGATACCATGTATGTTGAGGGCATTTTTCCTAATCACTTGCCACCTGTGTATCCGTACACGTACACACCAGAGTCCCTATTGTGTGGTGGTTGCTTTGCCAAAAGCGCTGAGGCTGCTAAAATACAGAGGCCACGTCCTTCCAGCAGCAGCCGGTTGTTGAGAAGGGAGAGGCTGATGCGTAGACACATAGGACTTCTGGAGTGTAGCTGGTATTCCAATAGGAACGTATTTGGAGTATATCCATTCGGGAATGTTAAGGGCAGGATGAGGGAGCAGAAGGATTCCGAAACAAAGTCATGCGCATACTTGTCTTTGAAGTTTTTGAAACTATACAAGGCAGTGATATACCTTGAGATTTCCCCCCAGTGACTTTTGCAGTAACATTTAATTTTTATTGGGTGGTTTGCTTGTGTTTTAGCTGCCTTTTTGCAGCTTCACTAAGTGAACTGTATAAATAGAGGGATGTAGGTGTGTCTTGAGACTTTTCCAGGTGGTTCTGGAATTTGAAATTCAAAAAAATCAAAATCTCTTCAATTTTTTATCGTGTGTGTGTGTGTGTGTATATATATAATGCATATTATATGTATATATAATACATATGCATATTTGTACACATATATGTAATACACACACACATATATTATTTAGAGAAAGAAAACACAGTAGGGGGAAGGTCAGGGAGAGGGAGAGAGAGAATCTCCAACAGACTCCACACTGAGCACGGAGCCCAATGCAGGGCTTGATCCCACGAAAGGGAGACCATGACCTGAGCTGAAACCGAGAATTGGGCGCTTAACCGACTGAGCCACCCAGGTACCCTATTTTCCTTTTTAAAGCAGGACTTGAACTCAAGTCTGAGCTGAAATCAAGAGTCAGACACTAAACTAACTGAGCCACCCAGGGACCCCTATTCTCTATTTATTAAAAATAAAGTGAACATTCTTTATTGGAAAGAGAAATTTAATAAATAGTAAGGTTTTCAATAACCTGGTGGCTATTGATTTCCTTGTAAATCGGGTTTCCGTGGTCATCAAACCCATTGAGGTTAAATGTCAGGTAACCTCCTTACTCAACTCCTGCCCCCAATTCGGCCGTGTCCAAGCTCTAATTCTCTCCACCTTGCATTTCCTCTTGAACTGCATCAAAGGTGATGGTGGATGGGTCCATCTCAGGATGCTGCTTAATCTACTCTTAACTTAGAGCCAGAGCTAAAATGCACAGCCTACTTGTCCTTGCCTACAACCCAAAGCCTCGAATGTTGTTGGATTACTCTGCACTCAGCCACATTAAGCTCCGTGCCTTTGATATAGCTTAGAGGCAAACTTGACCAAGTGGTATTGCTTCCCGCTGATATTTAGGTGAAAGCCAACACCATAAAAATGAACGTTTTGCTGAGAGGACTCGTTCTACTACCTGCAAGCCCAGCCAGTCATGCTGCCAAATTGGTCAAGGAATTGGCTTGAGAATTGCAAATTTTGTTCCTCTGGTAGAGGAATGGAGCCCAGAAGCATCTCCTGGGGCTCCCTAACTAAAATGTAGTAGACATGTCAAACTCATTAATTTGGAAATCTAAAAAAAAAGCAAAACAACAACAACAAAAAACAAAACAAACAAACAAAAAAACCCTCTCAATTTGCTATATTATAAAAGCGATTTGGTTAAGAAATGAAAAACAATGATGACTCTTTGACTCTTTAAGCCTTACCTTATTTCTCCGTTAGCCCACCCACCTGGATTTCTAGGAAACAGTACTCACTGTTGTTCTAAGAGATCCTAACAGTGCGGCAGATATTTCAAAGTACATAATTGTGTTGACACATACATTCTCTGCCCAAGAGGAAGACTGTGGAAAGATTTGGCAATCTGGATTACACGGAGACATCATTAAATGATATTTACAGATCTCTGTGGAGCAGTCCCCACGTGTTAAGAGCTGTAATGGCCACAGAATTAGACGTGGCTTCTGTCCAGCAGAGTCACTTCTGTGGGCCTATTACAAACTGGCCACCAGAAGATACCCAGGGCTCTCTTTTGCAGGGTGCATGTTTTCTTTAGATTCTCCGAGGTATACTGCAAGCTGTTTTTCTTTGCAAGTCAAGTGAGACTATTTTTCAAGAAGTCTAACAGGGACTTCTGTGCAATGATGGCATGAAACGATGCAACATCTCAGAAATGATCTAAGAAACCATTTGAATGATGCACGCATCCCTTTAACCACAGTTCTGAGATGGCGAGCATCCTCTAAGAGTGTCTTAAACCCTTCCAGTTATGGGAAACTCACTACTTCACAAAGACGGTTCATTTAAACTTTGTACGGTTCTAGTTGATAGCTGTCTCCTCGGTATGATAGTTTTTCCACCTCCTGAACAATTCTCAGTCCTTGCTAATTCTTGTAGAAATTCTTGCTAATTCTTGTAGAAATCTGCTCTTGTAGAGCAGGGGTTGGAAAACTTTTCCGAAAGAACCAGATAGTAAATATTTTTGGTGTTGCAAACATGGTCTTTGTCAGCCCTGCTCCGCTCTGTATAGTGCAACGAATGGGAGTGGCTGTATTCCAGCTTAACTGCTTTTACCGAACAAGGTAGCTGGCTCGCCGGCCATAGTTCTCTGGCTTCTGTTCTAGAGCTGTACAGAATCTAGGTGAATTACTGCAAGTGTGAGTGACTTACACTCTACATTCCAAGCTGGTTTCCACCTGTTCTGCTTGATGAATTATTGGAATGTCCACCTAAAGTCTTTACATCCTAGACATGAATGTGTAAGTAGAATTATCTCCTGTTCTAAGGATGCCTGGTATTATTATGGACTCTAAGAGTTTTTTAATTTTCCAGTGGGGGTGATTTTAATACTCCATCATTTTTCATGTCAGGAAGCAGTAACTTCGAGAAGGTGCTTTGAGTATTTGATCATTGAGCTTTTCCGGTCGAGAGCTGGCCATGTGGAGATGAGGAAGATGCAGCTGGACAGAAGTCTCTGCTTCCAAAGTGCAGAATGTTTTTAGGTTCTGAATACAATCATCCTTTGAGATCTACGGATTATAGTTCAGATGGATTCACAGGATAGCTACATGAAGCCTTGCTCATGTGTTTTTTTCCCCCCTTTCCTCTTGCCCTTTGGGTTTTCTTCTTTACTGATTAGCATCCCCTGTCCAGTCATGGTAGTGCTGGAGTGGTGTCTGCTGGGCATAATAAACACCTACACCCACAGCTCAGAGGATCAAGAATCAAGGTCAGCCAGGAGTCAGAATCTATCACACTGCAGAAACAGGTACTAGTAAGGCCAGAACTTGCTTCATTTTAAAGATTTTTGCATTATATATGGTAAGAGCACTGCTGTTAAAAAAAAAATACTGGTCTGAGTCCAAAGTAATTAAATAAAAGGTTTCAGAACATTTTAAGTAACGGTTATTAAGCCAATCTTGACCTCAGTCATGCACCTGCTACTTAATTGATCAGATGGTCACTGGCAAGCTCCGTCTCATCCATATGATTTTTGCCCTAATCACCCACTGGCCTTTTCGTGGTGTTTTTCTCCTAGAGGAAGAGCAAACAAGAGAAGATGAAAACTCGCAGATGTCCGGGGAGAAGTAGTTCCTGATTAAAACGAACTTATGTATTTGGGGGAGATGGTTCTTGTTTCCTGTTACTAAAAGTGTGGCTTGGCTCACAAAGAGCCCATTAGAAAGGCATCATCTCAGTCCCAACCCTTTATCTTTTGATTCAGAATCTCATTTTTCATAGGACCCCTACGAGATTCACAGACCCATTCAAGTTTGAGAGCCACTGATTTCATTTACAGCCTTCTTCGTAGAGGGGACACAGCAAAGTTATTTTTGTTTCAGAAATGCCCATATTTACAAAGACCCTGAGTTGTTTTAGGGAGATAAGGTGGGGGAAAGAAGTCACACTTCCCATGGCATTGAGAGCTTGCCTACAGCTCTCTACAAAATACGATGATACTGAGTGCCAGAGTTGCAAGTACTCTCATCACTCTGCTATGCGGACCTTTCTTCTTTTCTAAATAAGCATTAAATGGTATACATTTCCCTCTAACCACCAGTTTTTGTTATGTTGTGTTTTCATTTGCATGCATTTCAAAATATTTTTTAAAATTCCCCTTGTGAGTTCTTCTCTGACCTGTTGATTACTTACAAGTATGCTGTTTAATTTTGAAATATTTGGGGATTTACTGATTTCCAGTTTAATTCCACTGTAATCAGAGAACACTCTGTATGACCTCAGTAATTTCAAATTTGAATATTGTTTGGGGACCATTATATGGTCTGTCCTGGTGAATGTTTCCTGTGCATTTAAAAAGAATGTACAGTCTGCTCTTGGGTGGAGCATTCAGTAAATGGCAATTAGGTCAAGTTGGTCAATGGTGTTGTTCAAGCCTCTGTATCTTTACAGCTTTCTGTTTACTTGTTCTGCTGATTACCGGATGTTGAACTCTACAGCAATAATTATGGATTTGTCCACTTCTCTTTTCAATTCTGTCATTTTTTTCCTGTATTATTTGAGATTACACGTTTTGGATTGTTATATGTCTTGATGAACTGGGCTCTAGGATTTATGAAATGTCTTTTTTTTTTTAAATCCCTGGTCATATTCTTCATTGTGAAGCCATCTTATACCCCAAGTTAACATGGCCAGTCTGGCTTTCTTTTGATTAATGTGCACATGGCATAATTTTCCAACCTTTTACTTTTAACAGTTCTATGTCTTTAGTATTTATATATAAATTGGATTTCTCATAAATACCATAGAGTTAGATCTTGTTTTTTTTTTTTTTAACAATCTGGCAATCTCTGCTTTTTAACTTGAGTGTTTAGACCATTTGCATTTAATATGATTTATAGACTTGCTTGAGTTTAAATTCACCATCTTGCTATTTATTTTCTATTTATCCCATCTGTCCTTTTTTCTTCCTTCCCCCATCTTCTTTTTGATTGTATATTTTTTATGATTTTATTTTATTTCCATTCCTGGTTTATATCTTTTTTTTTTTTTTTTTTAGTAATTCCTGTAGGATTTGCAATATACATGTCACACTTATTACATGCTACATTTAAATAATGTTTTACCACTTCATATGTTGTGTAAGAACTTTAAATGTTCCTCAGTTTCCTCCTCCTGTTTGTACTATTATTGTCATTCATATTACATCTACATATGTTATAAATCCTTTAATATCCTACTTTTTAAAATTTTAAGCAGTTAATTATTATTATTTTTTAAGATTTTATTTGTCTGAGAGAGAGCACAAGCAGGGGGAATAGCAGGCAGAGCAGGCAGAGGGAGAAGCAGACTCCCAGCTGAGCAAAGAGCCTGATGTGGGACTCGATCCCAGGACCTTGAGATCAGAAACTGAGCTGAAGGTAGCAGCTTAACCAACCGAGCCACCAAGGCATCCCTGTTAAATATGTTTAAAAAAATTTTTTTTTAAATTTTATATTTCTCTACATATTCTTTCTCCTCTTCTTTATTTGTGTAGGTCTAAATTTCCATTAGAATCATTTTTTTTCTATTTGAACCATTTTTCAGCATGTAATATAGGTGTACTGGTGATAAGTTCTTTTGGCTTCTATTTGTCAGAAAAAGTATCTCCATTTTTAAAATAATTTCACATTCAGAATATTCTGTTTGACAGCATTTTTTTTCTGGCACTTTAGAGATATTCTCTTGACTTCTGTCTTCAGTGGCTTGATGAGATGTCTATCATTTATATCTTTGTTCTTATAGTTCTAGAGGCCAAAAGTCTGAAATCAAGGTGTCAGGGAGGCTGAACTCTTGCTCTCACTGAAGTACTAGAAGAGACTCTGTTCCACGACTTTTTCTTAGGTTTTGGCAATTCTTGGCATTCCCTGGACTTGTAGACATGTGGCCCCAGCCTCTGCCTCTGTCTTCACGTGATCTTCTGTCTGTGTTGTCTCCCTTCACATCTTCTTACAAGGACGTTAGTCACATTGGATTAAGGGCCCACCCAACTCTGGTATGACCTTGTCTTAACTAATTGTAACTGCAAGGACCCTATTTCCAAATAAGATCACATTCTGCAGTTTGGGGAAGGATGTGAGTTTTGGGGGGATACTATCCACCCTAAGACTTTTGGCAACTGTGAGTCCCCAGAGTTCCTCTGGTCCTTTGAAAGCTATGGAAGAGCTCAGAGGAGAAGGAACTCGCATCAGGTGGTACTCTTGATAAGGAAATTCTTTATGCTGAAACAAGACCAGTTTCAGAGATGCCACCTGCTTCATTTCCAGACTTCTCCTGGAGGTGGGAGCCACTTACCCAGCAAACTGTTGGTGCTCTTTTATACACTGTGCCCTCAAAGTTTCATCTTCAGAGCAATTTCTGCACTCATTCCCTTTGAAGGCTCACTGCACTACAGAACAGGGAGGACGTCTCCTCTAGGATTCCTCTCCATGCTTTCCACACCCTTGGTCATAACTGCTGGTCACTACTCTCTAGTCCACTGCAGTGGCCATTCTCCAAAGGTTCACATATTTTAGAATCCCACTGGCAATTATCTTTGCAAGTTTCCTTTGTGGCATCTTTCCTTAGAAGTGGCTCCTTTTCCAGATCAGAGTTCCGCAGACAGACGAGAAACAGAATCCTGGCAAATTACTCTTTCTGGTTAGAGAAGAATGCTCGTGCACGGGGAAGACACCAACCAGATATCTAACATTTTTCACAAACCTTTCACGGATTGCCTTACGGAATTCTATAGCTCAGCTTCTTTTGCCGAAAGACGATCATCTGTGCGAGTTCCAGCATCTCTGTGAATTCATCTTGAGAACACGAAAGCCACTGCACTTACCTCAGTGCTGTCCCATTGCCATGCCGGGAGCCAAACAAAGGCCCAGTGATTTTCTCACTGAAGACTAGAAACTACTGGCAGACCCAGGAATAGATTTAGTGCATTTTGGCTGAATACTCACCACCAGGCATTTTTGTGAGAACCAAGAAATTCATCTGCATTTCTACGAGGTCCTTGCAGGACCTTACTAGACTTGCGTTTTGGGAAATGGCCATACCGACCTGAGGGTTTGCAATCAAGCCTATTTAAAACAAGATCAACAAGACCCCTGTCTTCCCTCCTCTGCCTTGTGGTCTTTGTGTGTTAATTTTGACTTCTGGTGAATAGCTGTGGCGGTCTTGGCCAGAAGGTGAGGCTTTGGGATACTTTAGAGAGCTTTGGTCATGGGAGGCCAATTGCCAAGCCTGACACGTTAGGAAAACACAGCCTTCGGGTCAGGCTGTGCCTAGCAGTTTTGGTCTCTAGTCTCGCCCTTGATGGAACCACGAAGCCCCTCACCCTCTCTGTGCCCCCTCCCACACGCTCACGGGCACAGCAGGCGGGGGAATCGACATTCCCTTCTGTTTGCCCCCCTTGCCCACAGGTGCATCAGTGGTTTGAGGAGAGGCCATGTGGCCGCAGTGGACTAGAAGTGTCTCCTGTCAGACCCACCCAAGTCGCCTGTTTACTTCTCAGTGCTTCCCACCAGACTGAGAGCTCTTAAGAGCAGAAACTGTAATAATTCCTGCGTCTCGTGAAGCGCATAGCCTGGTACATGATAGCCATTGAGCTGTCTTCTAAATGGTTAGATGGTACACATAAGGGTTCCCTTTTCCAGAACATCCTTCTCCCTGCTGGCTTTGGGACTCATTCAGTGAATTAGCCCAAGATAACTCCTGAATGACGTGTTTTTTCCAAGTCCCTCATGACCATGTAAGTATCCTCAACACTGGTAGTTATTTCAAACTCACCAGGAGCCTGCATCCCTTGGAGAGTCATTCACTGTCGCGGAATAATTCTGCCAGGTGAGCTTTGCCTGATGGTTCCTTGAGCAGCTGGAAGTAGAGGGGACCTGTCCGAGCATGAATGGAAAACGTGCAAGCTGTACGCTGTAGGCAGTTCAAGTTCAGCCACCACTTGGCGTACTGAAATCCTGAGCACTTTGTTTCTAGTTCGCTTGTGCCACTAACTAGCTGGCGACCTTGGACTTAACCTTTCTAGGTCCCAGTTGCCTCATCAATGAAACACATGCTCTTTAAGGTTCTTCTAACTCTTCTTACTTCTATTTTGACTTCTAACTCTTGGCCCGAATTTGCTTTGAAATCTAAATAAAAGACACGTTATATGGGAAGAAAGAAATCAGATTTTTTTTTTAAGATTTTATTTATTTATTTGACAGACAAAGATCACAAGTAGGCAGAGAGGCAGGCAGAGAGAGAGGAAGAAGCAGGCTCCCTTCTGAGCAGAGAGCCCGATGCGGGGCTCGATCCCAGGACCCTGGGATCCTGACCTGAGCCGAAGGCAGAGGCTTTAACCCACTGAGACACCCAGACGCCCCAGAAATCAGATTTTTAAAGTGTGAAGAAAAAGGACAAAAAAAGTCCATTTTAGATACCTGAATCCATTCTTGTTTTTAAGAAACCAGAATTTCAAAATTTTTTATGCTGGCAAGATTAAACTGACCTAGTGGAACTGGACACAGAAAAATGCAGAATTATTGATCTGGCTTGATCTTCTTGAGTATCTTTGTCGGCCTGTATATGGATTAAAGGAATCGGAGTAGAGTGAGAAGCACCGTTTTTCTACCCTGACTTTGCGGCTAGGTGACCTTGGGCAAGTCACTTAACTCTCCTGGGGCACAGTGTTTTCACACATAAAAAATAGGATGCCCAATGAATAAAATTTACGAATCAAAGTGAAAGTCTGGAGTGGATCAGAAACTTTTCTGTGAAATGAGCATTATCTTAACGGGGCCTCTCACATGTGTTTTCTTTTGCCTAGTGCTGTAATTGGTTGGTGGAAAGTTCCCAGTAAATTTTGTAAGATTTGTGTTTACACATATATTCCTTCTCCCTGGATCAATAATGCCAGCAGATCTGAACGGCAGTGGTGGGTTTTGTTTGCTTGGCCAACCTGACCTCTGCCATTCAACACTGAAGTTACAGTGTAAAACGATATCCTCGTCAAGATTCAAACTTTCTCCTCTTATTTAAGGTTTTTCTCTGTAACATTTCTTAAGGACCATCTTTGGATTACTTATACACACAGCTGTTTCATGAGACTACGTTGGAGCTTATGACTCAGATTACTGTTACCAAAATGTTTGTGAAATCACTTCTTAAGTCATATATTTGCATCATGTACAACCTGTCTGACAATCAAAACATTATGCCCTTCAGCACTTGGCTGGTCATTATAGTAAGTTTTCCAGTAGAGTGTTCCAACCTAATATAATTGGGCAGTAGACAGAGGGAACACATATATTAACAGAGAATTCCAAGGGCATTTCTCTCTTTGTAAGATTGAGAAGGACATATGATATTCTGTAATAGACTCTGTGATAAGTTAATAGCACAGAAAATTCCAGCGCTGCAGAGGGATCACCAAGCCCAGCCATAGGTGCTGTTTAGTGGAGGCAACTGGTGGAAGAATGGATTGGGCTTGGCAGAGACCAGCCAGGGGGTGCTGGGCCGCAGGCACGGTCTCTCTCCATCTCAGGCACCCACCGACGCTGGAATTGTACCCCCTTCGTGAAGTTTTTACTGGGATCTTCCAAGTGGATTCACACTCCCTTTCCTTGAAGTCTTTCTTTTGTTTGTTTGTTTTTAAAGATTTTATTCATGTATTTGGCAGAGAGAGAATACAAGTAGGGGCAGTGGGGGAGGGAGAAGCAGGCTCCCCGAGGGAGCCCGATGCGGGGTCGTGATCTGAGCCGAAGGCAGATGCATCACCGACTGAGCCACACAGACGTCCCTTCTTGAAGTCTTCATAGCGTTTTCTGATAGCTCAGCCATCATCTGTCCCTTGCCGCCTCTTCTTGTCTGTAAGCTTCTTGAGGGTAAGAAGGGTGTCTCTCTCACTGGATTCATTAGTGAGATCCAATCTCTGGACTGGATTGGATTGGATTGGATCCAATCACTGGATCCAATCTCATTGGATTCGTTGACGGGGAAGAGGATGTCCTTCATTAGGATGGGAGCACCCGTGTCTTAATGAAATGTTCTGTGTTATTTTTCAAAGGACGTGTCCAGCCCTAGCCAGTGTCCTCCTGGGTGGACGGTTTTATTCAAAGTTCTTGGTTTGTTTTATTTATTTATTTATTTATTTATTTAATTTTTTTTCCTGGTTTGTTTTAACAATGAGTTGTCTCTCCCGGCGTTACTGAGCATCTCTTGCCAAGGTGCTGTGTGTGGGACTCAAACCCTGATGCAAGACCCCTTGTCCTCAGAGTTTACAACATGTCAGGGCAGATGAGATAAATATACAGTAAAAGGCAGGACGTAAATATGTTCTAAATGCTCGCTGAGGGAAACAGCCCAAAGAGACTATCGAAATGCCTATGTAATCGATGGCATTTAATATCCCTTCTGGTTCTAAACACTACAGTGTCTATAACGATTCTGATTTAATTGAAATATACAGCTTGGCATGCCTGTTGGAGTATGTGTCCATCCGTTCTAAATGTTTCTCCAGTGGCCATGACGTCCTAGCAAAACGCTGTGCATCCGTATTCTCCTAGGTCCCCTTTAGGGCCTACGCTGTGAGAGGACAGAGGGACTGTTGGTAGCTGGTGGGTTGGTGAAGCCGCCTGGTGGCCCTGCTGTGCGGTCAGCTGAAGTCTGTTGTGTGGTCACAGTATCCTGGGAGCCTGGACGGGAAGTGTTGGAACAACTGTGAGAGTCAGCCACAGGTCGTAAAATGTGACCGAGTACAACAGTCCCTCCTCCCACTTGACCCCTAGAGTCCTGTGGATGTGTGCACCCCATAATGCACTTTGCAGATATTCTGAAAGCGTCGGATAAATAGGTTGTCTTTTAGAAACCCGTGTCCTGAAGTACAAAGCCCGCATCTCAGAAGCAAATTTAGAACTTGGAAAAAGTTCGCTGATATTTTCAGCTTCCACTCTCTGCAGCCAGCCCCATGAGAGGAATAATATAAAAGAATATCAAAGAAATGAAAGCACAAGACACCCCTTTACTTTGAAACAGAAGGACCACAACTATTCATTTTGAAAAATAACAATAAAAGTTCCATGTTTTTACAGACAATAAGGGTTCTCTTTTAGATGACTTTCTTTTCAAAAAGTTGCAAAGAGAGGAGGGCACTCTGATGGGAATAGGGAAAAAACCCACAAAAAAATAACCCACTGAAACCAAAAAGTATTTTTTCTGGATAGGAAAACATCCACATTTTCTTTTGTCTTCCAGACTTTTACCTTCATCCTTTTAAAACACGATGCAAAATGAAGGCTAGTGGGTTTCATGCACAAAGTCCCCATTTGCTACAGGGGACACTTTGCCAGATAAGAAAGGCTGGCTTGTCATCTTTGACAAGCAAGTTGGCCCACTCCTGCGTCCACACAAACTCTAATGGACTCAGAGGGCTGTTCACTGGGCTCTTGGGTCTGAAAAGTGGGGACCCCATCCCTCCATGGTAAGGAAATGGCAGGTTCCGATGGATGTGCAGGGGTGGCCCCTTGGCCCTGCTGAAAGGAAAAATTTGTTCTCGAGAATGTAGAGCAAATACTACAGGGCCCCCCTCCATGGGAACCTTCTCTCTGCACCACCCCCCATGCCCCCTTGGCTCTCGCGGATGACCGATTTCAACCGGACGATGAGGCTAACTATATTGCATCGTTGGGGGGGGGGGGAGATGCTGGAGGAAAAACTTCTGGGTCAAGCACGTGTGTCCTGCGCTCAGTCCTAGTCCCGTAAACAAACACAGCTGTAGAGCGAAGGTTCTGTGCTCAGAAATGGTGAAAAAAAGAAAAAGGAAAAAAAAAAAAAAAGAAAAGAAAAGGCGCTGCCCTGCCAGAGAGCCCGCTGCAGGGGAGAGAGGTTCTGTGTCAGGGCCATGGGGGTGGGCGGCGGGGGGGGCAGGCAGCCCTTGGCAGGGGTGCGGCGGGGGGATCTGCCCTGTGTTCCAGGACAGGCTGGGTGTGAGGAGGGATGGTTCTGTGTGTTCAGCTGAGGCACTTAAGGTATTTAGAATGGTGAGTGTGGGAAGGCTTTGGGGGAAAAGGGAGTTCTGAAATTTCATCTGCTTTCCTCAGATTTAACCTCTGTTTCGTACACAGGCCCCCGGGCTGTCCTCCTCTGGAGGCGATGGCAGGGAAGTTTGATCTTCCTCCACTTTTCCTCATTTTTTAAAATACTCTGCAGCTTCGGGAAGAAGACGTTAGAAGTCCACGGGCCTGGCAGCCGATATTTATAAGTTATTCCCGTGAAGCATAAGTCTTGGACAGCACTCCTGGTTTTTTTTTTTTTGTTTTGTTCTTCGCCGCCCAGTCGAAGGCTTCTGATGTGCTCTCTCCCGTGCACCCAGCAGGCCACAGGGCCAGGCCCGCCCTTCTTGGGTCGGCTGTGGGCTCTGATGACCGGGGGCAGAGAGGTCAGGTTGCGGCCTTGGGGTGACATTGGGGTCTGGTCTCCCAGCACGTCCCTACTGCTGGGGCTGGAGCAGCGGGGAAGAGGAAAGCCAGGGGTGGGGGCGAGGGTTCGTTTGGTGCATGGCGACCTTGACACCTTGGCCACGGACAGCTCGAGGGGTTCTATTCACGCCTTCCGTTATTTAATAGACATTTAGGAAATACCGTGTGCAGGTAATGAGACCAAGTCCTCTCTCAGCAGCGGGAGGCTCATGAGAAGTTTGGATGTTGTCTCCTTCCCCACCGGTCTTCCCTCCTCTTCCAGCCCGCACTGTTGGTTTTCAAGGAGTCCCTGTCCTCAGCTCTTGGTTTTAAAGAGGGGGCATGGGTTGGACTTTGAAAACATTTTTTTTTTAAAGATTTTATTTATTTATTTGACAGATCGAGATCACAAGTAGGCAGAGAGGCTGGCAGAGGGAGAGAGGGGGAAGCAGGCTCCCCACTGAGCAGAGAGCCCGATGTGGGGGTCGATCCCAGGACCCTGGGATCATGACCTGAGCTGGAGGCAGAGACTTTAACCCACTGAGCCACCCAGGTGCCCCAGACTTTGAAAACACTTGGCCGGAATAAGCATAGTCCCCTCCAGCACGCATGTGCTGTCCTCTGCCTTAACGGTTCCCTGGGATGAAGACACATCCCTTGGTGTTTCATGACTGGTTTTGTGGAGACCAGCACCGAGCCCCTGCTGCTGTGCTGAGGGGGCCACAGGGGAAAGGCTGTGCCCTGGGGCTCTGACGACTCTCTCCCCACCCCGGGCCTGCACCTTCATGATGACTTGGTCTAATGAATACAGTAAATGCCCCGTTTCACTCTCACTCGTGTGGAGCTCATTCCCTTTCATTATAGTTTTGTCGTCCTAACCACAGGTGGCTGATAAAACGTTCCTGGGATGGGCCAGACTTAAGACCTGAAAGCCTCTAATTTCCCCCACGATTGTTTTCTGCATCTCCCTCGGGACTGGCTGAGTTAGTTGGTTGGCACAGGCATGTCTAGGGCTTGGGACTTTGCTTCTCAAAAGGGCCACACTAGCTTACCCCCATGGGGGAACCCTGTTAGAGTCACCCATCTCTGTCGTTTCAACCTCTTCTCAGGATTGTAGGAGGGACAGGGCACCGTTGCATCAGCTCTCACCGTTCCAGGTTAAGAGACAAAAGAAAAATCCCTCTCCTTTCCCTAAAAACAACCCACCTCACTGGTCAACCCTTGCTCAGTTCGGTTGGGTCAGTTCTGTCCCTGTGATCCCACCTGTGTACGGGTAAGCCGGTCAGAAGCACCGGTTAACCAAAGTACCTTCCTCACCTCATGAGCCTCAGCCCCTCCCAAGGAGACAGGTCCCGATTCCTGGTCTCTCAGTAAGTCACTGAGCCTTGTTCGGCGCACACTGGCAGGTGACAAGGGACTTCATGTGGCTGCTATAACAAGTCCCTGGAAGCGTGTTCTCTTAGAGTTCTGTAGTAGGTCAGTGGTTGGGTGTGGGGCTCCCTGGGTTAATTTCAAGTTCTTAGCCAAGTGCTGTGTCTTCAGGAGGCTGTCGGGAAAGTACACTTCCTTGCCTCTTCCAGCTTCTAGAAGCCTCCTTTTGTTCCTTGCTTTCAGCCCCTTCCTCCATGTTACACTACATCTGGCGATATAGGGTCTCTGTCACATCTCCTGCCTCCCTCTTTCCTGCATGAGGGCCCTTGAGGTTACTTGGGGCCCAGCTGGATAATCTGAGATTACCTCTCCATCTCAAAACCCTTAACTTCATCACACCCTTGAAATCCCTTTGGCCATGTAAGGTAACACGTTCCCTCATTCCAGGGTTTAGGATGTGAACATTTTGGGGGGCCACCATTCTGACTGCCGCAGTAAGTTTGATGCCTTTATGATGACTTGCATTTTTTTAAGTGGAAGATTCTGTATGGAGTGTATGCTTCTGGTTGGTTTTTTAAGCAGAAGGAAGGACAATCCTATGGAGAGTTTTGATGATTATATCTCATTTGCAGGTTTTGAGTGGTTTATTATCTACTTTAATGATCCAAATAAAGTAGATAATCAGAAATCATTAATTAGAAGGTATGTAATGACAGATTAGTACCTCATGCCTAAATGTAGGCTTGCTGTTTTTAGAATAATATACACAAATAAAACCAGTTTGTATTTTGATGGCATCTCCTCTACACAGGGGACTTTGCAGGGTGACATGTATAAAGATATCTTAGATATCATCCCTACCTATTGGTAAGGTTGCTGTCCCATTCTGAAGACTTTTTAAAGTCCCAACGCGAACAAAAAAGAATCAGATACCTTAAACAATTAGAAATGCCCCAGTAAAGAACAAACCAAAAGGGTACGAGACTAGCATAGTACGGTGGACCATTGAACAATGTGGGGGTTAGGGGTGTCCATCCCTCTGTGCAGTCAAATATCCATTATAACTTTTGACTTTCCCAAGACTTAACTACTTAACTACTTCCAATCAACTTGATTGATAACATAAACATAAACATAACATAATAACATAAACAGTTGATTAACACATATTTTGTATGTTTTACATATTATATACTATATTCTTACAATAAAGTCAGCTGGAGAAAAGAAAAGGTACAGAAAATCGTAAGAGAAAATACATTTACAGTACTATATTTATGAAAAAAAATCATGTATAAGTGGACCCAAACAATTCATACCTGAGTTTGAGGGTCATCTGTATTTGGCAGATGTTTTTACACTTATTGTGTTTATTAGCAAAGATACAGTAAACTTTGAGCCTCTTTTGAAACAGAGCAGTTATTTGTGAACTGCTTGATCATCCGGCTACCCAAGGGCCTTTGTAGAGTGTAGAGTTCTACGTCCCATCCTGGAGAGTCAGATTCCACAGGCTGGTGGGAAGGGATACTCAGAAAACTCAGTTCTCACTGTTTTTCTCCCAGATACAAAGCTAATTACAAAATATATATCTTTTATTTGTTAGGTGAAAATTTAACAGTTAGTGTTCAGCACACAGTTTGTACCCGACAGTCGTAATTATTTTAATTTCCTGATCTCCTCATTCTGACATCCTAGCCCTATCTAGTCTCATCCTGATACTTGCTCTGTCTCTTCAAACTGTGTTTTCTTGTTTTGATCTTTTTAGTATGCCTTGTAACTTTTTGTTGAAAGACAGACATGATGTACTGGATAAAAGGAACTTCAGGAAACAGATTCTCAGTAACATGGTGGTGAGGTATTGGGGCAGGGACACCACGTTCTATGGTCCTAAAACTAGGTCTCAGTCTTTTAGGGAGCCTGTGTCCCTGGGCTCTGAACTTCACAGTGCCGCTCAGTTGTATCTCTGCTTAGGTGGGATATGATGGCTAGAGGGAGCTGGAGTTGGTATTTCCTTTTTTTCAGGTTGGTTAGGCTCTCTTGAAATAATTTCTTGTGAACGCAAGCCTTAAGAAAAGCTGGGTTCAGGGCACCTGGGTGGCTCAGTGGGTTAAAGCCTCTGCTTTTGGCTCAGGTCATGGTCTCAGGGTCCTGGGATCGAGCCCCGCATTGGACTCTCTGCTCAGTGGGGAGCCTGCTTCCTCCTCTCTCTCTGCCTACTTGTGATCTCTGTCTATCAAATAAATAAATAAAATCTTAAAAAAAAAAAAAAAAGAAAAGCTGGGTTCTTCACCTCTGCTTCCTGAAGCTGTCTTCCGGTCTGGTCACCTGCAGTGAACCCAGGTCTTCAGCCTTGAAGAGGCCTTACCTTGGGATCCTTGTCACCTGTGCTCACTGCTCCCATTTTTCCTCCTGTTCTTGCTGATTATCACGGCTCCTCTGGAAAAGCGTCACCACAGCCCCTTGCATCACCTTGTCCCATCTTTCTGTCCTGCTCAGGAGCCTGGCAGTTTCCTCTTTCATATTTCTACAGCCCCTCCATGCTTTGGCTACTTTTTTTCTGTCTCAGCATTTTGCGGTGCAAAGGAATATTTCTCCCTTGATCTCCTGCTGTGCTTTAGTTGTTCCTTCCTTGTTGAACTCCTCACAGTTCATGGTGCTCCATCACACGTTATGGTCATTTGCGTCCTTTTCTCCATATTATAAACTGTGTACATTATTGGGGGGGGCTGAGACTGGGTCCCGTTCATCGCTGTTACCTGACCCCCCAGCACCTGCACAGCAGGCAATCAGTAAATCTGATAGAAGCTTAATTGTACTGACTACATTAAACAGTTCTACAGGGATACACATGTCCTCCCCAAACCAAACAGACTCTGTAAGTATGTAAAGAGTTAGTACAGTAATGCAGATAGGAAAAACAAAACCAAAAGCAGAGTACTCAAATGTCCCAGGTCCCAATTAGAAGAGAGGGTGGTTATAAGTACAGGGAACCGAGCTCACTGTTGGAAAGCGCAAAGCGGAATTTTGAGGACCAGCTCTTCATAGTCTGTTTGCCAAAACGATGAGCATTCTGAGAACTGCTCGAGCCAGTGGTTCCTGAACTACATCCTGCATTAGAACCAGGAGGAGCACTTTAGGAGAAAAAAAAAAAAGCTTGTGCCCAGACTAGATCCTAACCCAGCCTTGCTGTCTGGGGCATCAGGGTCTGTTAGAGACAGCCCCTCAGATTCCAGTGTGCAGCGCTGTGGGAGGACCACAGACTAGGCATTAGGTGTGTAGAGTTGGGAGTCAAGTTCAGCACAGGTGTATGACCTTCACATCCCTATTGCCATGACCTCTGCAGGGCTTTAGTGTTTCTGCATTTTCTGGCCTTTGAATTTAAAACCCGAGGACTTATTGGGTAGGATCACAGAGAGATCAAGCATGTGAAAATACTTAAGGTAGTTTCTTTAAGAGTTATGGAATGTCAGGAAAACCTATTTAGAAAGGATGATTTTTAAACTGTAATATATAATTACAATTATTTAAATCAGATGAGAAAAGCAATGCAATGTGGTTGATTTTTCTGGGATTTTTGAGGTTGGCCACATTACCATTTGCAAATAAAGATAAATTTATATATTTTTTTCCAATACCGATAACTGTCTTTTCCTTGTCTTTCATTGTCTAGGACTTCTGAGAGATCCTAAAAATATTTTATTACAAAATATATAATAGCAACAATGGGATCCTTCAAAGTAGCAATTTATGCAGATTTTCTACTGTTGAATCATTCTTGCATCCCGAAATAAACCTTTGTAATATAATTATTCTAATAAGCTACTATTTTAGGATCTTTGGAGACAATCAAATGAGACTGCTATACATTTCCACTTCTTTCCTGTCGTCTAATTTTGGTATCAGGGTTCTATAGCCACTTATAGTGTGAACTTAAAGAATAAACTTGGAAGCCTTTTGCCTTTTTTTTTTTAAATGCATGGAACAGTTTAAATAATACAGTATAAAACATTTAAAATAAAAAAAGAAGCCACATCCTGTTTTTAAGTGGTTGAACATACTTTCAAGTGACTTGATATCTAAGTGCGTGTTCAGTGATGTGTGTATAGCTTACGTCATTGTTAAATGCTAGGTCCTGGTGATTTGGTTCAAATAATAGTGAAAAGAAATGATCCCTTAAGGGAAGACAGAAACCACATGTAACAATTGGTTCTCTTCTCTCTGGGCCTGTGGCCCACTAAGGATCGAGTATCTGCAGAACTGGGAATTTTTTTTTTTCCTCCACATTTTGTCTGTCATCTGAGTCCTGGACATAGATTGGGACTGGCACAAAACCTCAGAGGGAGAGCCTGGATTTATGGATATAAATAGGTATACTTAGAGTCATTCTTCACACCCCTGTTGATTTTCCAGTATTGTCCACACCCTCCCTGGAAAGTTGCGCCCTGTGTTCTGAACCTCCCTGGTTATGTACATCACCCCCAGGGGCTGGTAAGCATGCAGATTCCTGGGTCCCACCCCGGATTTACTGACTCAGAAATCCCAGGGAGGGGGGCACCCAGGGGATCTATGTTCAACAGTTATCGCAGGTCATCTGTATTTCTAGGAAAGCTTGAGAAACCACCGATGTGGAAATACATTAAAATTCATCATACCAGCGGCTCTCAGGCTTGACTGCACGTATGAATCAAGTCGGGGGGCTTTGAAGATCCTGATGCCCAGGTCTTCTTCATCAAGTGACTGCACCTCTGGAAATGAGGCCACAGGCAGCAGGGTCTCTTCAGTGCTCAGGGCTAGCAGCAGGAGTCCTTGACCTTCAGCATTCTTGAGAACTGAGTGGACTTCTGGGAGGTCATTGTTGATTTCCTTTTGTCTCATTGGAAAAGCAAGACTAGATATCACAGAGGAGATTCTGTGTCTTTGCATAATAGGAAGGATTCTACTCCAATTCTTATGTGTCTTTTTTTTTTCTTTTTCTTTCTCCTCCACATAATTCTTTTTAAAATCATCCTGGTCAACCACGTTTTATAGCTCTGGGGAAAAACAGATGTGTACCCGACGCCCATTCATGTTGGATAAATGTTCATTACTGTTGGTATAAGGCAGGTGTCGACTGGGCTCCTCCAGCTCCTTCCTCTCTGCACTGGTCTGTCCCGAGTCTCCACTCAGCCCTTTCCAAACCTCCTGCTGCCTCGGTGTTTGTGTGGTTCTGTCGGTGGCAGCCCCCGGTGGGGTGGTTTTCTGCACCGAGTTGACCGTCTGTGAAATCACCCCTCCCTCGTAAGTACGACCGAAGTGTGGCGTTATCTGAGATGCTCGCTAACGTTATCCCTGCTTGTGAGAGGAGGCTGAAGCAGAGAGCTCACGTAACTTCTTCCATCAGATTCTGCCGTCTGTAGGTGGTGGAACCAGACCTGCTGGAGCCTGAACATCCCAGCCCCGGAGTCTGTCTGTGTTTTGATGGTTTTTTTGGTCCTGGAGCCTTGCCTCTCAGTAGATTTGATGGAAGCCATTGGTCAGGGAGTTGGGGAGCGGCGGGGAGGGGCGGGGCACAGGGAACGATGGCACAGCAGGCTGTGTGTGGTGGGGGGGGTGGGGAGGTGGCGGGAGAGGGGGGAGCTGGAAGCTGGTCCTCAGGCAGTGCTTTCTGAGCGGTCCCTTTAGAAGTCACCCGAAGGGGCTTGTCATTTGGCCTGCATCATGGACATTGCTGGCCTTAGTAACCCCCTCGCCATCTCCCCGCCTTAGGATCTCCCCCGGGAACTGCACAGCTGGCTTCCTCTATTTTTGCTAGCACCCTCCCACCCTGCTCTTGCCTCAGCAAACAGGTCCAGGTCCACAGAGAGGCCTCCCAATAACAGAGACCCCTCCATTTTGTTGTCCTTATTCCTAGTGGAGGTGTGTACCCGTGTGTCCTTTTTCTTGCTGTCTCATGGTCAGAGTCCCCCCATCAGGGATTGTTTTCCTCGGTCAAGATAGAGCCTGACCCATCGTTGTAAAGGCTCACAGCCCATTCTGCTGGTAATGAACTTCTGAGCAGAATAGGACCCCTGGGAGGGCCAGACAAATACAGACAGTTAGTGGAGCATTTTGTCTCCCTGTAGGTGGGGGCCCAAGCCAGCCAAATTTCACACAGGATGCCCGTTTATTGATTTACTGTGAGGATAAGTGCCAGGGGGACTAAGTGCTTGTGTCCTCCTGCCACTATGTTCTCTCCTGGAGGGCTGATGCCACGAGAGTCAAATTAGAACCAGGACGTGGTCAGGCACAGTGGGAGCTCTAACGCAAGAATTAATTAGACTTCTAAAATTGGGATTCTTCCCCGAAGTCCCAGGGGCAGCACTCCCCTAACTCTGGATGCAGCTTGGGTAGAACTGTGTGTCATAATCTCTGGGCGCCCTCATTTTCTAAAATCCAGTGACCAACAGGCGACAGGCACCCCTTCTGCCCACTCCTGATTAGCACATTCTTACATTCTTTCTTTAGGTATTTTATAGAACATTTGATCTGATTACGCTCATGCCTTGTGAGTCTGGGAACCAATCTTTCTCTTTCTGGTGGCTTAATTGGATTCATTATGGGTTCATTTTTAAAATTTCCTTTTCCAAAGGCAGTTTTCTCTCTCTCTCTTCCTTCTTTTTCCCCCAGATGCTTGGAGGGGATTCCTCATTCTCGCCCCTATTTGCAGTTCACAGTTAGGAAAATGACAGAAGAAAGCTACTTAGAAGAACCTAGATTCTGTTTTTATAGAATTTTCCCCGTCTAATGCGTGATACCATTCCAGTGGTTTCCACTTGCTCATGCTTTCAAGGGGCGCACATAAAACCCCAGCACAAAGCTTCCTCTGCCCTTCATGTCCATTTACACCCATGCGCAGAGCCCAATAGGCCCCATTTTACTGTTGATTATGGCATTTTTGGCAAAACCACACCACTTCCCATATTCCACAGGGAATTAGGGAAGGAACAGGAGAACAGAGGACATCTGCTATTAATCATGTTCATTCATCACAAAGCATTTTCCTAGCGAGTGTGGTTGGGCAGGGTTCTAGGGAGGAACAGGAAAGCAGGGATCACAGGGGTGGGTATCTGACAGACCAGCTCAGGAACAGGGAAAGGACAGGTAAGCCACACTTTGTCACAGGCCTGCATGGTCCCTCAACATAGGCTCACAATGTTTGGGTGTATGTGGGGTGTGTACCGGAAATCCGTTCCATGGATCCGTACTTGCATTTGCAGATGTTCGAAAGAGTGTCACCCTAAAGTCGAAGCTTTAAAAAGGAAGGGGGATTGGGGTGCCTGGGTGGCTCAGATCATTGAGCATCTGCCTTTGGTTCAGATCATGATCTCAGGGTCCTAGGATCGAGCCCCACATCTGGTGCCCAGCTCAGCAGGGGAGTCTGCTTCTCCCTCTGCCTGTGTGCTCTCTTTCTCTCTTGTGAATAAATAAAATTAAAAAAAAAAAAAAAGGAAGGGGGATGAAGAGAAACGTGAACAAAGGGTGAACGTAAGCCTATGCAGGTGACTTGCTGAAGCAGCCAGAGGAGACCATGCAGGATGGACGTGTGTTTGCCATCCTCCTTTGGCTGAGAGTTCGTGGGACAGATTCTTCCCTCCCTGATCCCTTCATTTTCCTGGGAGAGACCCTTTTTGTGAGCCTATTTGGAATTCTGGAGTGACGACCTATTAACCCATTGGTAAAGATTTCTTGGGACTCTATGAAAGGGCCAGAAGCCATCATGTCTTTCTTTAACCACTACCCCTGTCATTTCCTGAGGGACCCACATCATTCCAGCCTTGCTGGCCCAAGGGAGGGCTCGTTTCGAGCCAAGCTGGTTGTGGACATCCATTCGTGGTGGAACCTGGATTTTGCCCAGGGCGTCTCACCCACGGTGTCTGGTCCCTTCTGGGATTTGGGTGGCTCCCTCAGGCCTGCGGCGGGGGTGGGGGTCCTCTGCACGCCGGCTCCCATTCAAGTAGGTGAGTGAGCCTGGGGATAGCCTCGATTCACCGAATTCATGAAAAATATGAATCTTTTGCAGACTCCAGTGTTTTCTTACATCTGGTTATGACTCATTGTGGTTGAGAAACTACCGGGCTCCAAAGGGGCCCTGGAAGGAGGAGCAGCAGGCTGGGACGTTGCTTGGCCAGCACAGGCAGACAGAGGAAGGAGTCCAGAGAGGTGGGCCGTGGGCGTCAGGTGTGCTCTGGTCCTCCCTGGGCGGGAGAGGGGAGGACACAGCCACAGGAGTGAGCACAGCCCGGTCAGAGCACGAGGGCTGATGTGAGCACTTCCACAGACCCCGTTCAGCAGGCAGCCTTGTGCGTCTTGACATCGCACCTTCTTCCAACACCTCCCTGGGGGACCCCAGACTCATGGTTCCGAGTGTTAGGAAACAAAAGCTCTGTGGGTTGCAGTACCTCCCTCAGGTCTGCTCGGCTGCCTGTGACCGAGCTGTGATTTCAACCCGATTCTTGTGTTGCCACCCCGTTACGGCTGTCCGCTGACTCGGGGGCGGGCGGCGGGAAGCCAGCTTGACAGCACGGGGTCCGGGAAGCCCAGCAGGTCTTGGGATCTCTGGCAGGGGAGAGGAAGGCAGGATTCTAGTCCCAAAGGCCATACCGGGGAGGTCTTGGTGTTCAGGAGGGAGCTGGGCACAGAGAGAGTAACCAAGGGAAGCTGCTGTCCCTGCTCGTCCTGCTTCTCCTGGGCAGCGGGTGGCCGAGCCGGAGGCGGGCGGCCATTCCAGGCGTGGGTCCCAGCGGACTCCGGCAACGCTGCTCCGTACCTGCTGCTGTTTGTCCATTCGGTCACCTTGCTGTGCACCACGTCCCCAGGATTTACTTGTCTCATAATGGGAAGTGGATACCTGTTGGGCCCCTCCCCCTCTCTCGACACCTCACCCCTTCCTGCCTCTGGCAACCACCAGTTTGTTCTCTGTGTCTACGAATTCAGCCTTGTTTTCCTTTTTAGATTCTTTGCATAGGTGAGATGGTAGAATATTTGTCTTTTTTGGACTTACTCCACTTAGCA
Organism: Meles meles; assembly: GCF_922984935.1. Taxonomy (NCBI): domain Eukaryota; kingdom Metazoa; phylum Chordata; class Mammalia; order Carnivora; family Mustelidae; genus Meles; species Meles meles. The sequence goes on from NC_060070.1 coordinate 134,589,663, forward strand.
TAATGCCCTCCAGGCCCGTCCATGTTGTTGCAGATGGCAGGATTGCATTCTTTTTGTGGCTGAGTAATGTTCCAGCATGTGTGTAGGTGTGTGAGTGAGTGTGTGTAATCCTCTTTATCCAGCGGTTCATTGATGGGTGCTTAGGTTGTTTCTATGTCTTGACTACTGTAAGGAATGTGCAATGGATGTGGGGGTGCGATTTTCTTTTTGAGTTGGTGTTTTTATTTCCTTCAGATAAATACCCAGAAGTTGGATCACTGGATCCTAGGGTAGTTCTGCCTTTAACTTCTTTGACGCACACCCATACTGTTTTGCACGGTGGCTGCACCAGTTTGCATTCCCCGCCACAGGGCACGAGGGTTGCCTCTTGTCCACATCCCCTCCAACACTTGCTGTTTCTTGTCTTTCTGCATAATAACCATCTAACCGGTGTGAGGTGGTATGGTGGCTCTGATTTACATTTCCCTGAAGATGAGTGGCCCTGAGCACCTTCCCATGAGTCTGCTGGCCATTGTTGTCTTCTTTGGAACTTGTTCTTTGGGGCATATATATATTTTTTTAAGATTCTATTTATTTATTTGACAGACAGAGATCACAAGTAGGCAGAGAGGCAGACAGAGAGAGATGGGGAAGCAGGCTCCCTGCTGAGCAGAGAGCCCGACGCTGGGCTCGATCCCAGGACCCTGAGACCATGACCCGAGCCGAAGGCAGAGGCTCTAACCCACTGAGCCACCCAGGCGCCCCTGGGGCATATTGTTTTTGTGGCGGTTTGGCTCACTCGGAAGAGGGCTCAGGCTTGACCTCGGAGTCCTCTAGAAAGAGGTGTTGCAGAGTGAAGATGAACTCGCCCTCCACCGCCAGCCTGCTGACGTATTTGCTCCGTGGAAGGAGGGCTTTCTCCAGCAGGCGGATGTGGGATGTGCTGCTCTGTGCTCTTCTTGGTGTGCACGGCTGGGCTGCAGAGCCTGGGGGACCCAGGGCAGCCCGGTCCAGCTCTACATGTGATTTTGCTCCCCAGTCAGATGTCCCATGGGGGAGTTGAAGTTGGAACCAACTTGAGAGGGGGAGGCAGGTGCCTGAGCCCCTCATCTGCTGGGCGGGACCCCGGTACTCTCCCTGCTTGGACTGCAAAGCAAGCCCGACCTCATGGGTGTCTCAGATGCCAATTTCCACCTCCCCTCCTTCTCTCCTCCCCTCCTTTCTTCCTGTCCTCTTTCATTCTTTTCTTTTTGATCTTATTTTCTAACTTTTGACTTTGAAATAAGTGTAGACTTTCACAAAAGCTTGGAGTCTTGTCTGTCCCATGGTTTGAACTAATTGGATGAAAGAATTCATAGCATTACATGCATGTTTTGCCACAGCAACCTGAAGCCTGGATCTTCCTTTTCCATCTCTCCCACCAAAAGCAAAACATTTCCAAAGTAGTAGGAAAAAAAAGAAAATCTGTCTAAGGAACCTGGACTTGGCATCTTGCTGAGTTTGGGCATATGCTTAAATGACGAACACATAGAAGTAGCAATGCCAGGGTGGCTCAGTGGGTTAGGCAGCTGCCTTTGGCTCAGGTCATGATCCTGGGGTCCTAGGATCAAGTCCTGCATGGGGCTCCCTGCTCAGCGGGGAGCCTGCTTCCCCCTCTCCCTCTGTTTGCTGCTCTGCCTCCTTGTGCTCTCTATCTAATAAATAAATAAAATATTTTAAAAAAAAAAGGAGTAGCAAGGCCAGTCCTCCCTCTGGGATGCCACATTCCTGCTACTTTGCCTCCCCAAGACCCCGCTGGTGGCATCGCTCTTTGGAACAACATGCTTCTGTGATAATTTTATATGCAGCCCTGGGCGAGCACGGTGCTGCTGTTATCACTGAGCAGCGGTGGCTCTGATGGCCTCAGGGCAATGGCTAGCCACAGCAGGACAGGAAGGGTCCATCCCCTCACGGACTGCGGTCGTGTGGAGCACGCATGGGTTCTGCTGCTGCTCTGTCCTGGCTTCGCGGACAGCTTGAAAGAATGTAAGCAGATGTTTCCAAGAATGTCTTAAAACAATTTCAAAACATTTGTGTTAAAAGCTTTCATGACAGGTTTAAGGCTTTGAGCAAGGCCCAAGTAGGGTGGTGGTGGAGGAAACATAGTGGACAGGGAACCACAAGAGTTGGATGTAAGTCCTGGCTCCGAGGTCTTCAACTTTCAGTGAGTTGTTTAACAACAACTGGCCTTGGTTTTCTCGTTTGTATACCGATAGGGATTGGATGGATAATTCTGGAGTCCTGGCTTCCGTGGTTTCAATCTGTAATTTATTCCTGGCCCTCGTGGTTGCCCCCTGCTCCCCCCCATGGTGTTGGTTGCCCCATGGATTCTGGAAGAGCTGAGGGCAGATACATTGCTCATGGTCGGTGGGACGCGCCCCTGGGCCCACTGAGTTCAGATTGTCCTGAGGTCCCCGTTCCCAAGTCTGGTGATGAGACGAGGCCTCCCTCAGAGGTGTTTAAATTGGCCTCAGTCTGCCACATCGCCCTCCCGGTATACTGCACGGCGTGCCTCTGTGCATTCTGCAGATCCTAGGAGGCTGTCATTCCTTCTTGTCATGAACCGAGGCTGAGTCAGAGTTAAGTTCATATGCTGGAGGGAATTTCCAGGAGTTCAAGTGTGGCTTTGTACTCTTATTAATTCATTAACATATTCTACAAATGTTTATTAGGTTCTTTAAAAAATTACCTGTTGCTCAATGTGGCTGGAACTAGAGGGAATTATGCTAAGGGAAATAAGTCAATCAGAGAAAGACAATTATCATATGATCTCTCTGATAATGAGGAATTTGAGAAACAAGGCAGAGGATCATAAGGGAAGGGAGGGAAAAAGGAAACAAGATGAAACCAGAGAGGGAGACAAACCATAAGAGACTCTTAATCTCAGGAAACAAACTGAGGGTTGCTGGCTTGGAGGTGGGGGTTGGGAGAGGGTGGGGGGGTTATGGACACTGTGGAGGGTATGTGCTATGGTGAGTGCTGTGAATTGTGCAAGACTGATGATTCACAGACTTGTACCCCTGATACAAATAATACATTGTATGTTAATAATAATAATAATAATAATAATAATAGTAATAATAATAATAATAAAAACCTGTTGCTAATGTTTCCTCCCATTTGCTACTTGGCCATTATTTGAAATTTTCACTTATTTTTAAAATTCCAGTATAGTTTACAGTGTTCTCTTAGTTTCAGGGGTACAAAGTAGTGATTTAGTAATTCTACGCATTATTCAGTGCTCGTCAAGATAAATGTACTCTTAATCCCCATCCCCTGTTTCACCCATTCCACCCACCTCTTTACTGGTAACCACCAGTTTGTTCTCTAGAGTTAGAAGTCTGTTGTGCGTGTGCGTGCGTGCGTGTGTGTGTCTTTTTTCCTTGGTTCATTTTGTTGCTTACATCACATATGAGTGAAAACATACATGCTTTTTATGTGCTTAGACACTATGCTAGGGGGTAAGGGATGGACAAAGCCCCATGGGGGTAGAGGATAAATACCAGGTGGACCAGCAGGCCTGTCCTAATGGGGGTCAAGGATAAATTATCCTGGATCCTTTAGGTGAGTTTAGATTCAATTGGAAGCAAAGGGCGGCTGGAGGGAATTGAAGTCAGTAGGAGGAAGTTGGGCATTGTTGCTGTTTTAGAACCAAAGAGAGGTGCCAGGAATAATTAGAGGATGCCAAGTTCGTACCAATGATCTCAGTAAGAGTTGAGCCATGTCCTTCCTCCTTCTGACCGCCCAGGTGAATCACAACTGAGTCACCTGGTGTCTGTATTACCAGGATGGTAGGTGGGAAGAGAGACGTCACCGTATGGGGCCTGAACGCTTATTCCAGTTTGCTGTTTTTAAAAAAGTGTTGTGCTGAAGAGCTGTTGTAGTGTTCACAGACATGTATATTTTTTAAGACATTTATTTTAGAGAGAGGGGGCGTGTGGCAGGGAGGGGCAGCATGTGGCAGGGAGGGGCAGAGGCAGAGGGAGAGAGAAAATCTCAAGCAGGCTCCACGCCCAGTGCAGAGCCCAAAACGGGACTTGATCTTACGACCCTGAGAACATGGCCTGAGCCAAAACCAAGAGTCAGATGCTCAACCGACTGCACCACCCAGGCACCCCTATATTTTCTTTTTTAAAAAGGGATTCCAAACAGTTTAAAAGACACTTTTACTGCAAGACTTTGTCTTCTCACATTAAACTGCATTATGAAATTCTAAAACATGTAGTATTTTTCTTTGTTTAAAAAAATTGAGCCCCCCACCACCCCTGCCTCCCTGGCCTCCCCAGGGACACTAGCTCTAGGACTACAAAAACTAGAAGAAGGAAGGAGTCAGGTGTGTCCAATTACTCTTAGAATTTGGGTGGGGGAAAGAGGCAGTGAGAAACATTGAATGTGTAATTCCAATTATAATATTTTGGAATGGTGGAGATTTGGAGTTTGTATTAGTCAGAATTGTCTAGAAAAGCAGCGCCAATAGGGTGTGTGTGTGTGTGTGTGTGTGTGTGTGTGTGTGTGTGTGTGTTGTGTATAGAAAGGGATTTATTATAAGGAGTTGGCTCGTGCACTTTTGGAGGCTGGCAAGTACAACATCTATGGAACCAATGTCCCAACTTAAATCCAAAGCCTGGAAGCTGCTATAGAAATAGGAAGACCCAGTGTTGATCAGGCAGAAAGAACTGAAGTTCCATTTTTTAAAAAAATGATTTTTAAAATTTATTAGTGAGAGTGAGTGCATGTGGGAGAGCAAGCAGGGGGAAAGGGAGGGGCAGAGAGAAGAGGAGAAGCAGATTCCCCACTGAGCAGGGAGCTGGGCACCTGACTTGATCCCAGGACCCTGGGATCATGACCTGAGCCAAAGGCAGGCACTTAACCAACTAAGCCACCCAGGTACCCCTGATGTTCCATTTTGAAGGCATCAGGCGGGAGAATTCTCCCTCACTCTAGGGAGGGTCAGCCTTTTTCTATTCAGGTCTTCAACTGGTTAGATGAGGCACACCCATGTTAAGGAGGGTAATCTGCTTTACTCAGTCTACCAATTTAAATGTTTATCTCATCCCAGAATCTCTTTCAGAAACACCTGGAATAAGGTTGACCAAATATCTGGGCAACCCATGGTCCAGTTAAGGAAACACACATCAAGTAAACCATCATGAAACACAGGTAGTCCAAAGAGGTAGTGATTGACATAAGGTCCCACAGCTGGCTAGGTCAGGAACTGGAATGAAGCCTACATCTTTTTTTTTTAAAAACTTTTTTTTTTTAAGATTTTATTTATTTGACAGACAGAGATCACAAGTAGGCAGAGAAGCAGGCAGAGAGAGAGGAGGAAGCAGGTTCCCTGCTGAGCAGAGAGCCCGATGCAGGGCTCGATCCCAGGACCCTGGGATCATGACCTGAGCTGAAGGCAGAGGCTCCAACCCACTGAGCCACCCAGGCGCCCCTGAAGCCTACATCTTCTAGTCCCGGGCTCTTTCTGCCTACTCCATCTACAGTAGGAGAACAAATCCTTGGACTTTTCCTAAAGTATAAGGGATCAACATGGCATATTTTCCCAGACCCTCAGGGATAAAGACCTTAAAACATTAATTCTTTATCAGAATAAACATGGCTATATCATGGAGCATTCTGGAAATTCACATGAATGCTTAAGATAAGGCATGAAATGTTAAACTGTGGACTTAGCTAAGAAGCTGGGGATATCTGCGTCGTAAAACTCATCTCTCCTATGTCCCAAGCATGAAATTGGTGGGAAAATTTGAGAATCCTGGAGGTGCTGCAGCAGCTTTAATGACTTTAATGACCCAGTTTGTATTCTAGAAAGATCTGGAGCACCCACAGTCAGCACCAAGAGCCTGTGATATTTTTCAAATTTCTTGCATTCTCTCAAAAAATTGTGCAGGCTTTGTTTTCTGTCCATAACACATCTTGTTTATTTTTAATGTAAAATGATGTTTTAAATTATATCCTGATAGTGCAGTTGACTCCCCAGGAAGATGAGCCATTTAGCCTATGAAACTGCTCACTTGTTAGCAGAGTCAAGGGACCTAGGGCTTATGTCCCCATAAGGAAGAATGAGGCAAGGTCAGCTCTCTGATTCTTTCACCTTCCCACTTCTTTGTTTCCCAATCAAGAAGACTTTCTCTGCTCCGTATTCCAGGTTAGATTAGCTTTTTAGTAGCAGTATTATTGGAGATAAACTTGCTAATATTCTTCCTCAATTCCAGTGACTTAGTTCAGTATTGATAAATCTGTCAAATCTTCCCCGATTCTAAAACTAAACCTTTGGAGTAGCAAAGAAGGCATCATTCTCCATTAACTCTTAAGAAATTATATATATATATATATATGTATATATATATATATATATATTTAATAACTTTCTGCTCTTTCTCTTCACATTAGGGTGAAACAGCTCTTCAAATATGGAACTTTCTATGTTTTTCTTTAGCTTTAAAAATATTAAAGCATAAATCAGTGCCCCTAATTTGTTATATAATTTGTTATATAACTGAGGGCAGGGATAAATAATTTTGAGGAGTGGTTCCCAACTTGATTAAACAATTGAGAGCTAAAATAAGAAATTTAGTCATTGAGATACTTGCCTAAGTTATATATGAAGACATTGACAGAACTTCTCACACTGCTCTTCCCCCCCCTCCCCAACCCCCTGCTTTGTCCCAAGAGCCTTAACTCTCTGGAACAGGATGAAACATTTAAAAGAGACTTTTAAAAAAAATTTTAATTTTTTTCAGTGTTCCAAAATTCATTGTTTATGCATCACACCCAGTGCTCCATGCAATGTGTGCCCTCCTTAATACCCACCACCAGGCTCACCCAACCCCCCTCCCCCACAAAATCCTCAGTTTGTTTCTCAGAGTCCACAGTCTCTCATAGTTTGTCTCCCCCTCAGATTTTCCCCAACTCCCTTTTCCTCTCCTTCTCCAAATGTCCTCCGTGTTATTCCTTATGCTCCACAAATAAGTGAAGCCATATGATAATTGACTCTCTCTGCTTGACTTATTTCACTCAGCATAATCTCTTCCAGTCCCATCCATGTTGATACAAAAATTGGGTATTCATCCTTTCTGATGGAGGCATAATGCTCCATTGTATATATGGACCACATCTTCTTTAGCCATTTGTCTGTTGAAGGGCATCTTGGCTCTTTGCATAGTTTGGCGACTGTGGACATTGCCATTATGAACATTGGGGTACAGATGGCCCTTCTTTTCACTACATCTGTATAAAAGAGACTTTTATAGAAACTCTGCAGTCAAATGGTCTACCACTGAGCTATACCCCTGAAACTTTGATATAATAGAGAAATTCAGAGGAAGTAACATCAAGCTTGGTTTTCTACTTTGCTTTGTAATCTGCTATTTTGTGTCCAAAAAACCTGATGGTTCCTGAAGAGCCTTTTCTTTTGTAGTCAGCCAGTGAATCTCCTTGTCCATTCCCAGACTTTCAGGAGGAAGAACCTCAGGGTCAAACATTAACTCAGTAGGGCTGTTTCCTCAAAGTGGTCTGTTCCCCCAAATTTGTTATTTTTCATTCCCCAACTTTACTATTGGTTGTTGTCAAACTAAAAGAGTGTAAGTACCATATAGTTAATGTAGTTTATATTATTGTTTTTATTGGTATGGGGAGGCCCTCAAGGCTATATTCTGGTTACTTTTCATCTGGTCACTACTTGAATACCTAGTTTCACAGTTTTTTTTTTTAAAGTTTAGACACCCATGTTACCACAATAGGGTCATAACCAGAAACTCTTTATGCTATGGAGCCAGGAATGGCTTCTTAGCTTTCTCAGTGACAGACTGCCTTGGAGTCCAGCAGGGAAGTGGAGCATTTCCCATGCCCCGATCAAGGAAGGGTGTCTCACACCCAAGAAGGTTGTCCTCAGAATGGGCAGGCATCTTCTGGGTCAGGGCACGTGGCAATGTGAAGGGAAGACGGAGGTGCTGACCAGCTTGGCCCGATCTGCTGTGGGTGCTGGCAGGAGGCCCCTGAGTACACTTCAGCTTCAGACCATTAACACTCACCCTGTACGAGCACTGCACAGACGCACACACACAGCTATGCACAAGTCCTTCAACTAGGCAGCCAGCAAGTTAGGAGAGAGTGGACTGGAGACGGTTTTACATATTGTGGTTTTTAAAATTACACAAGTAATACATGAATACTTGCTTTATAAGAGTGTTTCTTTAAAGCACGTGAAAGCTCGCCCGGAGTGACTCTGTGTCGGATGGAATGCCCCGTCTTGCTCCATTGCGGACTGGAACATGGGAGATACAGAGTCAGTCAGGCTCCCCCAAGGCCAGAATAGGAAGTGCCTTGTTTCTTAGAAGACGTCTGGCATTTGCAGGTTTGGGAAGGGTTAGGCAGGAGAGAGAAGCTGGGAAGAGAAGGAGGACCTTAGGCCAATATTAAAACAGAACCAACACAGAAACATAATGAAGACTGTATCTTTCTGGAATCGTTATTATTTTTTTTTTTTTTTAATAAACAGGGGAGAAGAAGCTGAAAGTAAAGCCTAAAACCCTGGTAAACACATGAGAACTACCAAATTAGTACTCTGTGCAAACATACCTTTATATTTAGAGCTGGAACCACTAGTGGAGTGACCTTTCTCGGGGCTTGCTTGCTTGACTGCACGGCAGTGACTCCAGCCTACCCTCCCTCTTCCGGGCCCCAGCCCGAGACACCGCTGTATACATGAGCGTTTTCTTTGGCTTCGCGAACATTAGTGATAGCATTGCCTTCTGCTTTTCCTCCTTCCCAAATGAGCACTAATAACTTTTACATAAGGAATCTTACCTGTTAGTTCAGAAGTCTGGTTACACCCTCCCGTTCAGAGGTGCATCTTGCTGGAGTCAGCCACTGTGCCTTTTAGAAATTCTTTCCTGGAACTATTTACTGACTGTGAAACCGACCTTCAGAGCACAGTATAAAACTTTGTCTGGAGAGGTGTGTTACAGGAGACTTGTCTTATCTTTTAGGTACCCTCATCTCAAAGCAGCAGGGGTCCATGGGACAAATGCACATTATAGGGAAATGTAACAGTGAAACAGAAACATTATTAACAGCCAGTGTGTTTTGAGTACAATGCACCAAACATTGTACTCTATTATTTAAAAGTTCTATTTGATTCGATTTCCATGACAACCTTTAACATAGATGATGTCATCCCCATTTTAGAGCTAAGGAGACTGAGGCTTTCCAGAAGCCTAGCATTCAGCGCCTGGCTCGGAGTTTCATAGCCAGCAACAGCGGAGTTCAGTAAGCAGGCAAGGGTGTCTGACTCCCCATCTCTTGACTACTACAAGTTTCTGCCTCCTCCAAAATAAGCAGAAGGGAGCTGCTTCCTAGACATTGTTCCTGTGGCTGTACACTGGTACATTTCTGAAAATGAGTAACAGGGAAAACTTGAAAGAAGTAGAGAAATTGGAACTGACGCTTAGCGTCTTAGGTTTTTAGAGCTAGGAAAGAGTTTGAGAGGATTTTGCTTTAACCCCCACTGTTTCCCCGGAGTCCAGTTCTCCGAAGCAACTTCCCAGATTCACGGAGTCAGGAGCAGAGCTTGGTTTTGAGGCTGGGATGCTGGAACTCTCCCCCCCTGAAGCCATTCAGCTGCGATCTCATGTCCTCCCTCCAGGAGGGCACTCACTCTTAGTTCTGGTAGCTCTGGTGCTCATTTGGTATGCAGCCGTCTCTCCTCCTGGACTGTCTTCTCTATTCTTGTCTTGTTTCTCCAGCAAGATGATAAACGTCCTGAGGGCAGGTACTGCCCAACTGTTGAGTTTTCTCCCAAGCTCATAGACCAGTGTCTCAAACATGTAGGCGTTCAAATATTTCCGATTTTCATGTACCGATTAGGTGCGCCATAACTCTGCTTCTTGGGGAGCAGTAATTCCTTACATATTATCTTGGCAATTTCTGGATCCCTGTGGGTCTCCCTGTGGAGCTGAGCAGGAGGACCCAAGTGCTTGCCCTAAGACCAAGGTTACAGCCCTGCAGGTGGTTGTGGTGGGCAGAGCAACCAGAGGCAGCGCTCCTGGTTGGTGGCCACAGTGCCAGGTTCCCGCCGTGCTGCCCTCTAGGGGATGCTCAGGTTACTGCCTCCGTGCCTCACCTGGGCCGATTGCATCTCTAAGGAGCTTTCAATTTGCAAATAGTGTACTTACTAACAATGTGAACAAAAAGGTTATTACTCTTCCGTAGAGCTCCCTGCTCTCCACAGGGCTCCCAGCTGCAGGATTTCACTTCATCGTCCCCCATTTTAGAGATGTGGACACCAAAGTGGGGAAGGACGCTTAAATAGCGAGGAGGTGCCATCTGAGGTCAAGAAGGGATTGATGAGAAAACAGCCTTTTCTGGTAGCTCCTTGGTGCTCGCTGTGTCTTTTTGTGGCATCTGGTGAGCGTGTTTGGGTGCATATGGTCTTTCCGCCCTGAAACCACAGGCTGCCGTCGGTAAACCAGTCTGCTGCTCTGGTTCACCTCATTCTACCTTACTTCATAGGCTGTACATGGCTAAGTGGGTGTTTGAATTAGGTAGAATCTAGATAGTGCACACACCCAGTAATTTATTTCTGTGCTGCTTTTACTTAACTGTAGTACTAATTTGTCATGATTTATTCTGGGGAATCGAGATGTTCTCACCCTTGAGTTTCTGTGACCGATTTAACTTCCCATCTCCTGGTGCGAGTTGCTGGGACCAGACGGCTCACCCACGGCAATGGCATTTTTAATTCTTTTTAAAAAGTAAGACCCTTCACGCTCTTGTTTTCCTTCATCCTTGCATTAATCTAAATCCTTTTTTATTCCAAATAGCTTCTGCTTAGTGAGTGATCAATGGATATTTGTTAAATGTGAGACTGTGTTTGTTAACTCGCACCTCTTAGCAACTTTCTAATCCAAACAGTATAATGCACTATGTGACTGTCTTTATTTGCCTTAACATTATCATTAAAGCTCCTTCCACTGCTGCTTCTGGCCCCCTCTCGCTGAATGCCCAGCATCTGGTAGTCAAGAGACTGTTTGCTTCTGTTTAATCCCCACCAGAGTCCTGTCCTTACTCTCGTTACTGCTTCACAGATGAGGAAACCAGGGCACAGAAAGAGTCATGGGCTGCAGCTCACGTAGCCAGCAAGTGCCCACAGCCACCTGCCTTCACACCTGTCGCATTATTCTCTCTGCCAACTTCAAGGCCTGCCCCTTAGGGATATGGACCAAGACTCTGTGAGTTAGCCCATTTTTAATGTATTTGTGTGGATTCAGGCTCAGTAAGCCCACGGTGAGCACTGGCTGTGGGAGACAGGATGGTGTAGAGCAGACGACCTTCACAGAGCATGACCTTTAGCATTTGATAGGCCTGCCTCTGAATCTGACCTCAGTCCCCTGCTGAGTTAGCACGGGATTTAAAGGAGTCTATCCTTTGTTCATCGGCCCACTTAACAACTGTGCGTCAGGTGCTACGAGCTGTGCGTGGAGATGCAATTAAATAAAAAAAACTGACATAAGTATCAACCAAGTAATTTTAGGACTGGGTATAATGATAAACTGAGGTTAAGTGCTTCCGAAGGGGTAAAAGCCATTAAGCAAGCGTGGGAGTTCTTGGACGCTAGCCTGGAAGCAATGGTGCTTGGCCAGAGGCTGTATCCGAAGAACCGAAAGGTGCAAGGCCTTACAGGCTGTATCTGGGACTTTAACCTTTATTTCAAGAGCAGTTGGAAAGGGTTTGAGCCACTAGTGGTGGGGGGCTGACTTGGTCACATATGCATTTTCTGCGGTTTGGTGTAGAGAACAGACAGAATGGAGAGGGTGGAGAGATTTTAGCAGCTGGATTGAGAGGAGGGGGCTTGAATGATAGCAGAGGTGGAGAGGAGTGGGTGGATTTGAGAGATTTAGGAGGTAAACATATAGGATCTGGTAATAGATAAGACACGAAGGAGTGAGCGGGAGGGAGGCACGGAGGGTGACGCACAGGTTTCTAGGTTGCAGACCAGGACGGAGGGAGTGTCGTTCACAGCGACAGGGAAATCTGGAACACTGGGTTGGTGGGGGGTAGGTTATAGTTTGGGTCATGGTCATGTTGGGTTTTGAGGGCTCTTTGAGTTCTCCAGGAGAAATTGCTGAGAACTCATTGGCTTCTAGAGCTCTGAAGTCAGAAGGAGAGATGCAGAGTGGGGATAGGACTTGGTGCCATGTGTGGTACAGGGTAACTGAAGCAGTGGGCATTGATGCCCTCGACCAGGGGAAGAGTGATGCGTGAGAGAGAAGAGGGCCCGGGATGGAACCTACCAAAGTGGCTGTGTAGGATGAGCCAGGGAGGGAGGAGAGAAACCAGGAGCATTGAGAAGAGGGTGTATCGAGGAGGAAGGGGTGACTAACAGTTTGCAGTATTGCTGAGAGATCTGTGTGAGAACTCAAAATTGTCCACTGAAATTTGCAACTTGTAGGTCACGGACTCCTGAGAGTCCCTTGATGGAGAGATCAAGGCAGAAGTCACTTTGGGATGGGCAAGGGTAAGAGTAAGAGGTTAGCAAGGGCACACCTGGACTTGAGACAACTCTCATGGAGTCTGGCTTCTGAGAGGGGAAGAGAGAGACTAGGTGTGCACTAGAGAGATTGGGAGTGTGTGTGAGGCTATGCCGGGCAGAGATTTGATATGTTTGACGAGTCCCTGGGAAGGAGCTGGTTGAGAGGGAATGGTTGACACTCCGAGGAAGAGAACAGATGATTGCGCATCTGAAATGAAAGTATCTTTCTCATGAGATGATTGTGAAAATTAAATGAGATAATATGTGAAGTTCTCAAAAACAGTCGATGTTCCCATCCTCGATGCTATTGTATATTTTTATTGGACTCTTTTTAAGGCTCCATCTTTCTGGCCTGAAATGCTCCAATTTTCATTTGATTTCTCTTTGCCATTTATTTCTTTTACATGGAAAAAATGGTTCCTTTTGATTTTTGTTCTTCCTAATCTTTTAAAAATTGAATATTTTTAAAATTATCTGGTAAGTGGACATAAACACCCTTTGGCAATTTGGGTCAATCATTTTTTATATTTAAAAATTGAAGGTGCCATTATAGCTAACCCTTACATTCTGCACTGCACATAGAAACCTAAAGTGCTCTTTCCTTCTTCAGTTTCCTTTTGTGATTATCGATACTTTTTTGCATTTCATCATTAAATGTGTGATTCATCCCCTTATACCTCCCCCTTACTATCTAAATTCATCTTATTTTTTAAGAAATGTGAAAGTCAGTAATCTTTAGTGACAGTTTATTTTAAAACAAGTTAATTGACCATCTTCAAGTATAACTTGACGGATACACATCTGTATGTTCAAATCATGTAATAATAAAGTGGTCAGGTTGTTATCGTGAGTGTTATGAAATAAAGCTATTCTGTGTCAGAATATTTTTTTTTACATTCATCATGCCTCAACACAAATATTTTCTCTATAGTTTCTGTTTTTTTTTTTAAATTAACACATTTGGCAAAATTCACTTTTTCTTACAAAATCCTTTGAACTGTGAATGATAGTATTTGACACAAGCGTGGCAGAAGATCAAACACAAAAGAGAAGGAAGTGTAGGAAGTTGATCTTGGAAGAAGTGTAAGAAATCCCCTTACTTCTCAGTAGGTTGCTAACCCTGAGCTTATAGAAGCCGCTGAGGGAAGGAGGGACTAGTTGTCTCCACAGAGATGGGCTACTTCCTACCTTGGACTGCCAGTCCGACAGCCCCTTCCTCCTTCCCTCCCTCCCAGGGCCCCGTAGAGTAGTGAGGAAGGGAAGGATGGTTTGCATTTCTCGGTCTGAGGTGAATTTTTCAGTCCTGGAAAGGGAAGTCCCTAGAACCACTGGCCACCTACTTAGCAAAGGATGGCTAAAACTTTACTGGCGAACCAAAAAGAGTAGTCATGGAGATGAGAAAGTTGAGATGAATTCCGGAGAGAAAGGATTTCCTCCCTAGACACCTGTTCTAGACAGCCAGAGGAAGACTGGTGGTTAAGAGCATGATGGTAGGGGCGCCTGGGTGGCTCGGTGGTTTAAGCCACTGCCTTCGGCTCCGGTCATGATCTCAGGGTCCTGGGATCGAGTCCCGCATCGGGCTCTCTGCTCAGCGGGGAGCCTGCTTCCCTCTCACTCTCTCTGCCTGCCTCTCTGCCTACTTGTGATCTCTCTCTGTCAAATAAATAAATAAAATCTTTAAAAAAAAAAAAGAGCATGATGGTATTCTAGATCGCTTTCTGTGATGGTCCATTTTCAGTATTTACAAAAACAGTGCTTGTCTCCCACCCGCAATGCTGCTGAGGGAGAGAAGCCTGGATTTGCTGAGTTTGGCACTCTTCAGATAAATGATGTTTTAAAAATGCAAAGAACTGTTATTGTAATTAAAAAATATATATATAATATATACCTAAATATATATAGATATATATCTCAAAGGATGGTTAGTTTACTTGTTTCTCTTCATTTCTTTGTATGCGTCACAACTTTGACTCCTGGTCACTAGCCTCCCTGGTAAACAGCTTCCTGTTTGAGATTCAGAATTGCCGAGCACTTAGTAAAATTGGTGTTTCTTATGATTTGACGTCACGATTGCCTTTGGAGTGACGATGAGCCTGGAAAGGCCTCCCTCGCTGACATAGGAGAAGGAGCATCGTTGTTTCCAACGCATTCCACCTTGGGCTGTTAAAGGAGTAAATGGAGGCATGTAACGTGACGATCATCTTAAACTCTTACTTCGTCTGCTGCTGGAAGAAGCACGGAGAGCAGCCTAGAATTTTGTTGTGTCTCGCAGACTTCTTTTGACTGAAAAAAGTCTGTTTATGGAGGGGGAGGACGCGGCTGAAAAAACACTTGTACATAAAACAGCTGTTAAGCGAATCTCCACACACTGAGATCAAGAGAACGTGAAGAATTATGTCCTTCCAAGGACCCTTTTTGCCAACTTGGAGCCTTCTTCAGAAAATAAATACAGCCACGCTACAAGTTTCTGGTAACTTAGTTACTGAAAAATAAATTGAGCTACTTAGACCCTTGAACCTTGATTTGAAAAAAAAAAAAAAATCTCTGAATTCTATTGCAGTGATGCAAATGAAGCCAGAGAAACTGTGCAGAAAGTTTGTTTGCTCTTTTGCTGTCTGACGTGCCCCCAAATTCCTGAAGATGCCTGAGGCAGCCGTGCAGGCTTCCCAGCGGCGGGAGACCGGGTCCCTGTGCGTCTGGTTCTTTAAACTCCATCCACGATAAGGTGGCACTACCCTAGAGCTGGGTTTTCTCTGAGTTGTCCCTTCCATGGGGCCTGATGCAGCCAAGTGGCTGCCGGGAACATGGACCCCACCACGTGAGAGCACGTCTCAGTGCACCTTTCTTCCTTCCTGCGAGGAGCGCTTCAAAGGATTGGTTGCCTTCGGTGTGTCGTTGGTTGCTGTGCAGTTGGGGTGTCATTCCTGAAAGCTGAGGTCCCTTTAAAAGTTCAAGCTCATACTTCGAGAATTCTGGTCGTGTGCTACAGATGTTTTACAGTTTATTTCCAAACAGTTGCTTCTCCCTTCTTCAGTCTGTTTTTCCTCCCCCTCCCCAGCCCCCCACTTTTATTATTATTATTATTATTATTTTAAAATAAAATCCCTCCGGAAACCTTCCAGCTCTCGTCCTTGGCAATGCTTCCTTAGTAAAGGCCCTCACATTCCATGCCACGACATTCTCCTGACCAGCACCTGTTACTGCAGGCAAGTCATCGAGTTAGCAGGTTGCTGATCTGTGAGTTGGAAGAAATTTTGCGTATGGGGATCAAAACTGTAGATTCAAACAGCCTCGGCTAGACAGCCCCCAGTCAGCACGACCTAACGTTTCCGGAGATAACCCAGAAAGTAGAGAGGGAAGCAGCGATTTATAGTTTATAGTGCTCGCTCAGAGCATCAGGTCGAAAACCCCATGCAGGTGATCCAGGTCAGGGGTCAAGGGGTGGCATTCCTTGGAGGGTCCACCAGTTTGACAGTCTGTCCCCCATCGAACTGTACCAGCAGCCAGCTGTTAATCATCCCTGAACTTCCCAAATGCAAAGAATGGGAATAATTAAGATCCACGAATCATCTTTGAATCCCGACAATGGTTTTCCCATCCTTCCCTCATGAGCCTTTCCCCCTGGAGCTACCATACGCGGCTAGATTGATGAATTAGAGCTCAGTTTCCTTTCCACTCCTCCTGCCCTTCTGATAAAGATATTGGGGAGAAGCAAAAGTCCGGTGGGAGGGGGCAGCAGCCGCAGGGAGGAAACGGGAGTAAGGAGTTCGGGAAAAGCAGTCTTCGCATAGCCAAGTGCTCTTAGCAAAAGGAAGATGTGTTTGTTTGTCCTCTTGCCAGTTGTACATATGCAAATGCACCATCTGTGTTGAGAAAAGTGCCCGGATTTCTCTGAAGAGCCCAAGTGAGTCAGTGTCTGAAATGGAGTTACACCTCTAAAACAGTGATCTAGTATTTAGGGTTGAGGTGCTACAAAGCCAAGAGAGTGAAAACAATCCATAAAGGCGTGTTTGGCCCCCTCTCAAAAATCTGAGACACTTGCAACACAGTCCTTGGCTCGAAGGCTGGATTTTTCCCATTCATGCACTTTTTTGACAGATGAATTGTTGCAGGCTGTGAAAAAGCTCTAGGAGGAATCTAATCTGTCAGACTCCTCCCTGAGAGCGGGGGTCTGTTTGCTTGCAGCCCTGTGAGCACACCAAGGGGCCGTTCGCTCCGTGTGCCACTTGGCTACTTTCTCTCAACTGAGGCTGCTCTGTCTGGAAGGGTCAAGGCCACGTTCGACTCCAGCATATTTGCGTGTTAGGTCGGAACGAAGACTTGCGATTTAGTAAATATCAGACGGTGGTAAAACTTCTCTGGAATTCCTATTTCCTAACTCGTATGGAATGTTTATTACTTTCATTATGGTAATAACAAGATCTCTTAGCCAGAATCCCATAAATCATTGGACCTTGGCACGTCGCTTCTAGGGCTCTCCTGACGTTTTCCTGGGTGGTGGGTTCCCATTTACGTTTGGCAGGGTTTACCCATCCTCTGGATAGCTGACTGTGGTATACTGATATATTTTTTTTTAAATCAAAAGTCATTTTGATGCCCTTGTATCAGGCTAGGGTGCCTATGGCAAGTATAGCTTCACACCTCATGCAATAATCGTGACCTATTAGAAATAACAGAGAGAGACGATCAATGTTTAGTTATAAGAGTGGCTCAGCCCCTTGTGGATGGGTGGCCCTTGCACAAGTCTGGAGTGTGTTTCTTGAATGGGCGGAATGAGCTGGGGGCCTTGAAAGTGTTTTGCCAGAGCTCGGTCAATTGAATTTAGACCTCCAAGAGAGCCTGGGCAGGGGCTCATTAACCATTAGTTGAAGGCACTAGTCAGAAGAGTCATCGTTTGCATCCAGTATGGAAAGAACTCCTCAGTTCACACATTAGTCTTTCCAGCTAGCCTGTGTATAAACTCCGAGTAAGAAGAAACGCAAGTGATTAGTCATGGTCTCTGTATGGACCCTTTCACACATTTTCGTGCCAACGATTAAAGATTTTTTATGAACTTGAATCATTTTAAAGTTCCAGTCTTCTATGACTTGTCACATTGTGTATATGCTTTAAATAGATTTTCATCAAACCGTTGAGCTTATGGGGGCACCTGGGTGGCTCAGTCCGCTAAGTGTCCAACTCTTGATCTCTGCTCAGCTCTTGATCTCAGGGTTGGGAGTTCAAGCCCTGCATTGAGCTCCATGCTGGACAGGCAGTCTACTTTAAAAAAAAAGGTGGAAGGTATGGATTTTCGTATTTGGGAAACATCCACCATTGTAAAACAAACGGGAGCAGAAACGGCCTCGTAATAAAACGAATCAAGCAAATCAGAAGTGGTCACTTTGGTTTTCAATTAAAAAAAAAAAGTGTTAAAAAAAAAGTGTTGACATGTGTCTTCAAACATCTAACTTCTGGATTTAAATCTAAAGTACATAGGTCAGAAAAGCAGGGGACTTGCAGTGAGTTCAATATAAAATAAGACACATATACCCTTATTTATATATTCATTATGTGTTTAATAATTAAGACATACATACCCTTATTTGATATATTTATTATAAAGAAAGCTTTCTGTGCTTTGCTCCTCAGGGAGCTCCCTTGGGAATGCATTCTCAAATTATTCCTTTTTTTTTTTTTTTTTTTGAATTCCAAAGGCTTTTACACTCCCCTTAGTGTGCTTTAAGAGTCAGGAGGGGAGAGAAGGGAGGGGAGAGAAGGGAGGGGAGAGAAGGGAGGGGAGGTAGGAAAGGAGAACCAGCACAATCTTGCGCTCATCGGCTTTAGGAAAGAATTTGCATTGAGAAAGTTTCTGGAAATGTAATCTACTTTTAGAAATCCTCCATGCTGATACCCCCTCCAGAAAAATCTTTGTCCTTCCCTAGGGATTTGCGGATCCCATTTGGGAGATTACTGATTTAGGGCAATGACTCTTCGCCGGCATATACGTAGAGGGAAAGGTCAAGGGAAGGCGTCTCCAAAGACACTGTGAAAAATGAACCAGAGAGCAGACAGAAGTTTAAAAATAGGTAGAAGAATGCAAAGAAAAATGAGACCCACGGGACTAGTTCACATGGGTCCTCGAACTGAAAATGTGTAGATAAAGTTAGAGGGGGAGACAGACGGGCAGACAGGCTGGCAAAGGCTCCACGAGTCTCCCGGAGAATGGGTAACATGCTCCTAAGTGGCCAGTTCCAAAATGTCTTGACAGCTTCCTTTCTGGAAGTACTCTGGGCTGGTAATCCTTTCCCAGCTCATAGGATTTCTTCGGAGACTCTGCTTGGCCGGCCTTTTAGAAACGACCCTTCTATTTAAGATTTGGGAGATGTTTTAAGCTCTGCCAGGACGTGGCTTCAGCATGCCTTGCTGGACCTGGAGGCTGCTGCTTTTCACACCGGCCCATGGCCCTGGGTCAGGGTGGGGGGGGTGCGGGGGGCTGCAGGCTGGCTGGCGTCCCTTGCTCGCTCAGGGTTGCCAGCGCTGGTCGGCATCGCTCAGCGTTTGTCAGGTTTTTGCTCAGGGTCATTCCCTCTGTTGGTTCTGAGCAATACCCCGTGTTCCAGAAGTTTCTTGTGTTTTACCAGTCGCCGCAGCCAGGTTTCTGAACCTGGGCCCCTTGTTTTGGTGCTGGCTCAAGATCGCGCACACACAGCTGTTCTTACTGGGGTGCGTGTGTGTTTATTCAAGTTTGTTTTCAACTATTCTCTTCACGTGGTCCCCTTCCTCCTGCCCCCTCCAGTTTGGAATTTCTCTCGCATCTGGCAGAGAGGAGAAGGCAATCGTGCTGGAAGAGTGTGTCATTGTCCCTCAGGGTCCTGAGGCCTTCGTAGTAAAAAAAACGACACAGAATATAACCCAAACCACCAGGTTCCTCTCTCAAGGCACGTCCGATGTCCAAATGTCCAAACGATGCTTCCTGAACATATTCCCACCGCGACGCTCCCCAGCTTCTCCAAGGAACGTCTTTCCCTCTTTTCCTCCCGTCACATGGAAGGGCTCTGACTCCTGCCATCCCAAGTTCACTTCCCTTCCTCTTCCTGCCCAGGTTCATGTTCATCCATCCTGCGGCTCCTGTCCGCTAGCATTTGAACATGCTTCCATCTGCCGGTCCCCCACAGGAGCCCTCCCCGACCCTCCCCTCCTCCTGCACGGGCCATCTTGCTCCTCCCCTGTACAGACTGAATTCCTGAAAGTGGTTGTTTGTGCTCTTCCTGCCTTCCCTCCTCCGACTGGCTGTCCCCTGTCAGAGGGTAGAGGAGGAGTGGTTATTTACCGGAGAGGGGGGGCAAAGCTTTATTTTGTCTTTGTAAAAGTCCTGAGATTTTTAAGTCCCCAGGCACACTTCTGAAGTAATTCCAGCAGACCCATTAGCCATCCCCTTGTGTGTGTGCCTTCCCTCCAGGCGCTTGCGGGAGGCTGCACCATGATGTTCTTTCTGCTCCGTGTCTTCTCTTTGGGGAACATCATCACCTTCTGGATTCTGTGGTGCCTCACTCTTGGTTTTCCCTCTGCTCTTTCCGGCTCCCGCTTTGCTCTGTCTTCTTTATACACCACTTAACTATTAGAATTTTGGGGCCCTTCCCTTGGCCCTCATGCCTTCTATGCTCTCTCTGTGGAACCCATCTTCTCTCAAGGCTTCAATTTGTCACTGAGCTGTTGTCTGTGAAGTCTGTGTAGCTAACCCACAAGTTCCTCCCTCCCTCTTTGTGTCTCCAGACCTTCCAACTGCACACTGGTGCTTGAAAGTCCCAGGGGCCCCTCAAATGCAGCAGGTAGGAAAGGCATTTCCTCCTGTCCCCAAGCCCTACAACCTTCCCGTGTCCCCTGTTCAGGGAGTGGCATCACCATACAGTGAGCTTCCTAAAGCTGGAGAAAAAGGCATTCGCATTCTCTTGGATTCTTCCTACCTTCCTCTTGCCTCCCTCCACCTACCCATTTCAACGGCCAGATTGTATCAATTCTACCTCTTAAACTTTCACATCTGTCTTCCTGATTTTATCCTTCTCCACACTTCATGTCTTCCTTAAAAGTCAATTTCTGGGAAGGCTTCCTTGTCCTCACAAAAACAGGTTGGGTTTTTGCATCAGTCAGAGAAGTAGAACCAGTAGGAGGAATGGATGGATAGATAGATGGATGGATGGATGGATGGATGGATGGATGGATAGATGGGTAGGAATTTATTTTAAGGAATTGGGTCATGCAGTTGTGAGTGCCAACAATCCCAAACTGTAGAGTAGGCAGGAGTTGATGTTGGAGTCTTGAAGCAGAATTTCTTCTGACCTGGGGAAATATCTGTTTTTGCTCTTAAGGCCTTCAGCTGACCAAGCCTCACCACATCATCAAGGGAAATCTCCTTTACTTAAACTTAACTGGTTATAGATGTTACCCATGTCTACAAAACACCTTTACTGCAACATCTTCACTTGTGTCAGGTTAATAACTTGATACTATTAGCTAGCTGAGTTGACACATAAAACTAACCATCATAGGTCTCCTTCTGGGTGGATGTTCCCAGAGTACACATTTCTGAACTATATTTCACTCTGCAGAAATGGTCTGAGTACTCCTTTGTGTCTCCATGGGACATGGGTAGGGATTTGTTGTCTACCCAAAGTCTGCATAAAATAGGACTGCAGACAGACATGGGCTCATACACGTATGTGTACGTATGTAGGAATCGAATGGATATTTATTTTTGTAGTCTGTGTTTTCATGGATTATCTGTATAGAGCAGACAATGGTCCCAAAAATGTAGAACCAGTGACAAAGGACCTCTTTTTTATTCTTTTTTAAAGAAAGAAACTGCACACATGAGAGGCAGAGGGAGAGGGAGACTAAGAATCTAAAGCAGGCTCCATGACCAGTGGAAGACCCAATGCAGGGCTCGATCTCACAACCCTGAGATCATGACCTAAGCTGAAATCAAGAGTCGGATGCTTAATCGACTGAGCCACCCAGGCGCCCCGACAAATGACAGTCGATGGCAGCGGACAGTGGCCGGGTCACTGACAGCATTCAGGGTTTACCGTAGCCTGGGCCTGGATCCAGTGGTAGCAGATAAACTACAGGAGAGAAAGGAAAGATGGGTCACTTTGCAGCTAAATATTTCACACTTAAGACACCAGTAACAATAACTACTGATTATCTGTACCGTATCCAGTACTCGGAAAGGATCACATGATTTCTCATGAGGTCTCAACTATTCATTTCTAGGTCATTCATTTTGGGGTTCCAGAATTATAATTTCTTTAGTTTTCTAGAAATGAGTTCACCTCTCACCCCATGTGTGCCTGATGGCAGAAACTTCACAGAGTCGGTGCCTGGAAAACTTAGTCAGTTGGAAGTTTCTCAGTTAAATGTCAGTAGTCCTTCTCTGTGGGGTTGCTCCTCATTTGTGGGTCATTCATATAATTTCAAAAGAGGAGAGGGGCAACATCCGGCATCGGTTGCCATCTTTCCAGGAATTTCCGCTGGGTTGTAGGTGTTCTCGTCTTGTCCCCAGGCACCGTCCTACCTCTACCTTGATGTCTGCTGATGGCTCTGTGATTGCACCTGAACCCCAGCCATGTAGTGCGGGCCAGGATCTGCTGCTCTCACACAGCAAAGCCTTTTCAGACCTGCCAGCTATATCTCCACTAATTCCATTCTCAAGCACGTGGGGAAGGTATCCTTCTCCCATTCCCTCTGGGATCTCTAGGAAATTCTCTGTAACTCTCCCATCCCCCCAGCAGCCACTTCTAGTAGTCTTTCTCTGTCCCCTGGTGCTCTGAGGGACTCTGTATCTCCTGGGGCTTCAGATGGAAACAAAGGTCTGCAGCCCCAGACCCCGCTGAAAGCTCTGTCTCATCCCCGAGCTCTGCCTATGGGTAAGGTCTGCCCTTGGAGACCCACCTTGGTGTGTGTCCTTTTGGCATTCCCCCTTGCTCCTTCCTGTCCTATGATCTGAAAATTTCCTTTCAGGTGTCTGGGAAAGAGTAGAGGGAGATACACCTGGTTCTGTCCAGGAAGGATCTTGACTTTCGAGACAGAAAAGGTAAAAGTTGGGTTGTTCTGTCCTCTTGTTGCTTTCCCTATGGGTTGCTGTATGTCAGCCAATGTCTAGCATCCCAAGGGGAGAAGGGTTGAAGAATAGGAAGGGAGAC
The DNA here is from genome assembly GCF_922984935.1 of Meles meles. NCBI lineage: Eukaryota > Metazoa > Chordata > Mammalia > Carnivora > Mustelidae > Meles > Meles meles. The sequence goes on from NC_060070.1 coordinate 134,612,400, forward strand.
GGGAAGATAATACAACTAATACATTAGTTGAAACCTTACGATAAATTCTGCGACATTTACAACCATCCTGGGAGATAGCTCTCTCACCCCCAATTAAAGATGAGGAAATACAGAGTTTGAGGAGCTGTGACTTGCTCAGGTTCTTAAGTGGTAGGGCCAGGGTTTGGATGCAGGTTGGTCTTACTTCACTTTGCCATAACTGTTTGTAAGGAGAGACCATGGAGGAGTCATTTTCCAAGGGACACCTGACACCGTGTGAAAAGAATTGTGAGAGTAGGCTCTCCTTATACTTCTAGGGAAAAGTTTTTAGACCCCCGAAGCCCAGTACGGTGCACGAAACAGAGTTATGTAAACCATTATGCTCACTCAGTGTTTATTAAACTACAAAATAGCATGACTGCTGCCCGAAGGGAAAAAAAAAAAAAAAAAGCCTACTTTGCTGGATAGCTGAGGTACAGCACCTTTCGTGTGCTTGCTTTTGTGGACACGGTGGGAACGAGGCAAAGTCTCTGTGTCTGGAAGCTTTCATGGGGGAAAACACAGAGGCAGGACATTTTAATTTACACACAACCTAGGATTTTGAAAGAAACTGACACCAGGGGCCCAGAAGCCCCAGGGAAGGAGCCTGGCTCAGTCTAAGGTGGGTGGACTCCAAGGATGGAGTCAAATCCCGAGGAAAGAAGAGTTGGGGAGATGATCTGGGGGGTATGACTGGGGCAGAGAGAGGGTGTGGTCCCAGGCTGAGAAGAGGTTATGGAGTTGTAGAACAGGCTGTTAGTTCAGGGATTTCCAACACAGGGTATTATGGTTGGACAAAGAAACAAGGGGCCAGTTTGTCATGAAGCTACTTGGATTCAACCCTGTAGGTGATGACAAGCCATGGAAGAACATTAACCAGGAGTGATAGGACCGGATTTGTGTTGTTTGGTGCACTGCTGGGGCTGTGAGGAGGGTGGATGGGATCCAACTTGAAGATGGGATGTGCTCATGTTGTCCAGCAGGGGGATGCAGGCCTGCGCAGGGGTGGTGACAGTGTGGATGGAGAGCAGAGCCAAAGGGCACTGGGGACATCCAGCTGGAGGGACTTAGCAGGGATTGGCAAGGGGAAAGGATGGTAGGGAGTAAGGTGTTGGAGAGGACTTCCAGACACCTGTCTTCAGTGCACAGCTGGAAGGTGATACCTCCAAATGAGTTAGAGAATGAGGGGTGTGTTAGGGTTCTCCAGAGAAACAGAACGGTAGGAGATATATATACATGTGTGCTTATAAAATAGACATTTACAAATATACACATTTATATATAAAATACATATACATATATGTGTGTATATATAACATAATTTGTAATACATATGTATGTACTTTGATATGTTTAATATAAATTTATATATACTACATATAAATGTATAAGTGCATAATTTTTTATATATAAGATATACCCTGGGTTTATATGTATATATAAATTCATATATTATATATTTATATATTACAATGATCAAAACTGTATAAAATATGTATTATATATTTATCTTATATAGAATGGAAAAGGAGATTTATTATAAGGAATTGGCTCATGCAATTAGGGAGGCTGAGAAGTCCCAAGCTGGAGGCCCCAAAAAGCTGGCAGAGTAATTCAGCTGGAGTCTAAAGGCCTGAGAGCCAATGATGTAAATCCCAGTCTGAGATCAGAAGATGAGATGTCCAGCTCAAGCTCATTGCTTGAGCTGGACAAAGGAAAAAAGAGGTGAATTCCTTCTCCTTCCAACCTATTCAGGACCTCACAGGCTGGATGAGGCCTGGGCACGTTGCAGAGGGCAGTGTGCTTTCCCGCATCTGCCCATTCAGATGCTGGTCTCATCCAAAACCCCCTGCCAGACCCAGGGTTTGATCCGGGCCTTGGTGGCCAACATGACCCATGCAATTAACCATCATGAGGAGGAACAACAGTAGGTTTGGGGGAAAGATTGAGTTCAGTTTGAAATAGGTTGAGTTTGAGGTACTCTTGGGAAATATCAAGTGGGCAGTTCAAGGTCAAAACTAGAGGTTTGGGGGCGCCTGGGTGGCTCAGTGGATTAAGCCGCTGCCTTCGGCTCAGGTCATGATCTCAGGGTCCTCGGATCGAGCCCCGCATCGGGCTCTCTGCTCCGCAGGGAGCCTGCTTCCTCCTCTCTCTCTGCCTGCCTCTCTGCCTACTTGTGATCTCTCTGTCAAATAAATAAATAAAATCTTTAAAAAAAAAAAAAACAAAAAAAAAACTAGAGGTTTGGAACTCGCAGTCTATAGCAGAGTGATAGCTGTCACTGTAAGATGGATGTGGTTGCCCAGGGAGAATCCCCAGGCTGAACATAAAACCGCTCCTGGGGGAGATGAAGTTGGAAGTGGAAGACGAGGATCCTGGGAAGGAGGCCGAACAGAATCCGAGACTCATGGGATCCAAAACGCAGAGAAGACGAGCATTCAAGAAAGGTAATAATGTCCCACCTGCGGAGAGATCTTGAAGGAAGGAGTGCCGTCTCTGTTGCCACGGCGGAGCTCCTTGGTGACTGGAGGGAGGAGTGCTTGGCAGATGCATGGAGGATGAAGCCCAGCTTAGCCATTGTGGCCGTGAAGGTCTTGGTTTTGGGGCCGCGAAGTCCTTTCAGTGTTTGGTGGGAAAATGTTATTTTTACCCTGTTATCCGCGTTGTTGCCTTAAGGCATTTTAATAATATTTCTCCCTCACGTGTGGGAGTATTCGCTCTGGACTTTGTCTTGATGCCAAAATATCTTAGCTAATTTCTCCTAAGTTCTTGTCAGTTATATTATGGACATTCTGTTTAGGGAAGAAAAATTGTATGCATTGAAGGTTTCAACTTCCCTAAGGCCTAGAATTCATGGTGAAGTAGTTTCTATTTTGCCAGAAAAGGTAATTCTTACACAATAATGTTTTCTCTTTTATTACTTAACTCTTAATATAACTTTAGGTTCATTTCATTTAGTATTTACTCTGTAAGCAAATCAGTAACAGACCAATTTTTAACAAGAGAAGGCTTAAGGGTTCACAATTAAATCGCATCTTTAGCTTTTGTAAATTAGTGAAATAATTCCCTGAAATAGTAATCTGTTTCTCAGTTCACAGCTATCCAGATCTTTCTGGATGATTGGTTCTCTTTTCCAGAAATATGGCACGGTCTTAGGCTCCCAAACAGAAGTCCCAGCCGTTTCGTCGTTGGGTGGGTGGAGGTTTGCTTTTATTATTCGTCAGTTTAAATCCTAATACTCTGGCCCTGTAAAGTACCTTCTTTAAAGAACACTTTACGCAGTCCTACCTATTCATAGTAAGCCTCACTGCAGACTCACATCCAATAATGAGGATTTGGTAAAGCAATAGGAAACTTTGCAGTAACAACAAATATACATCATCGTACTCTTTGTGGAGATGACACACTGGAAATTTCAGGTGGTACTTATTTTTAAATGTATGCTCTATTTCATGTGTCCCTGAGTTCACAGACTCCAAAATAAATCCAGCACAGGCAGCGCCCTCTCTTTCATCTTCTACACAAAACATGGGCTGTCACCAGTCCCAAGCAGTGAGGTGTGTAGTTGCTTCAGCCTTCTCTTGGCATGTAAAGCTACGGAACTAATCTACTAAGAGGTGGTGTATTTTAATCCTAATAAGCACCTAAGAATTCATTGAGTGAAAACTTGAGGTTAGCGATCAACCTTGGCCAATGGATGCTTATAAATTATCTCAATGTGAAATTGTGTTTTAGGTGAGGAACAAGAGTGGGTGTTGAGAGGGAGTAATAAACCATCAAACTTCCAACGGCAACATGTCATCGCATCACTGTTCTTATTGGACATCATTCACAAACATACCTTTGATTTATTTTTCTCCCTGGGTCTGTAAATCTCTTTCTTGGAGTACAAACTGCATGAGTAGTAAGTTCCATGTGCCAGGAGATTGCTTGGTTCATCTCTTAGACTTCAATTTTATTAATAACAGCAACAAAAACGTGGTTTGACGCAAGCTTGAGAGAACCCCAAAGTGAAAAAAAATTATTTTAGACTCTCCTTTTTTGATTTATTTCTATTTTTTACTAAGTGAACTCCTCTGTGATCATTTGTTCCATCATGATGCTTTGAGAAATGTAGAAACTAGTCATTGAAAAGGTCAGACGTGTTGATGGGTCCGTCCTCTCCTGTAATAGGGTGGCTTCTGCTCGCCATTATGTCCTGGGCCTTGTGCTTCTTCTAACGTTATTTCCCTTAGGTGAAATTTGCCTCTAGAAACTCTCAAGCAGTTTAATCTTGGTTTCTTAATTAGTTGACTTGTTTGGTTGAGGGAAGTACTAAGGAGACCATCTTACATATATGCATGGAAATGTACTCGGTGCATTCTTCTCCGTAGAGTCCATTAACCTTGTAATTTAAGGCCATAAGCTACACTTTAAGGCCACATTAGCTGGTTCCTTGCCATGATCATGAGGTAGAACTGGGTGCAAGACCAGAGAGCTGAGGACTCTGGGCTCAGCAGGAACCTCAGAGGTTGTCTCAGTCTGTTCAGGTAGCTGTAACAGAATGCCATAGACTGGGGCGGGGTGGGGGGTGGTTCTTATAAACAACAGGCATTTATTTCCCACAGTCTAAGGTCAAGCACCAGCAGATTTGGTGTCTGGTGAGCGTTCACTTCCTAACCAGGCTTATCTGGCCATCTTCTCACTGTGTCCTCACCTGGCAAAGAGACGAGGGAGCTCTCTGGGTCTTTTGTAAGTGTAGTGACTCTGATGAGGCGGGTTCCACACTTGTGATCCTAAGCATCTCCCAAAGGCCCACCACCTGACTCAGTTACACTGGGTTGGAATTCAGGATTTCAACGTACGCATTTTGGGAGACACATTCAGTCTGTAGCAGAGATGATCTGGGTCATTTTCTTCACCTTGTGGATGGAGACCTAAGACTCAAAGACGTCAAGTTCATGGTCACAGTCAAACCAGCTCTGGGAGCTGCTTCTGGATGACCACCTTCCATCTAGTAGTTCTCCTCTGGTATAGGGCACACAGATAACCTCAGCAAGTTTCCCAAATCACCACTGGAAGCAAGCAAAAATACACCTGTTCCACGTGTTCCCATGTTCTCAACAATCTATTTTCCTATTCCCAAAGACAATGACATTTTGTCATTCCCATTCATTGTGAGGGTAAGGACTCTGATAGCCCTTGTACAGTCTTGCCCTGAAGATTGCTGTGTGCTACACACTGGGCCAGGGGTGGGAGTTCAAGGACAAATCAGATACCTGTCAATATGAAGTATTTCTCAATAGTCCTTGATCCCACACCCACACGTAGCCCGAGGGAGAAGATCTCCAAAGTAATTCCCTCAGATTCAGACTTACAGCTGGCCGAGGCTCAGGAACCAGAGAAACCCCTGCTAGGATTAGAGGTGGCTCTATTTCACAGATTCTCTGGGTAGATGCCAGAATGATACAGGGAAACCAGGACCGTGGTCACCAATGGGCCTTCTGGCAGGCCTAGGGGAATTGGATCATCTCATTACATCATTTTTAATTATTACCTCTTGACCTCACTCACTTGCTTTCTCTCACCACATCATGTACTGATTTTAATTGGTCAGTAGCCTAAGAGTAACAAGCTTACTCGAACTTTCCAACATAGAGCAGGGAAACTTCGGCTACTGCGAATTCCAGGGTTTTGGATGGTAAAATCTGGCAGGGACTCCAAAGGAGGCAAAGAGGAGAGAACAGCTTATTCAACAAAATAACCTCATTTTAAGGCCGGAGTGCCAAGCTAATTTGTTAAAATTACTGTACTCACTTCTCAATTATCCATTTCAAGGATTATTTACCTTGTGGATTTTCAATGGTCTCAGGGTGTCGGCCAATCAAAGCAGAGGGTCAGGGTCAGATGCCGAATCAGTAATTGTGTATAAAGTAGAATTCAGAAGACTGCCAGGAACGTGGATTAATTCAGGATAAGGCCTGATGAAATTACTGAAGAAATTAAAGTTATGATTTTTCCCCCCAGAAAGGCTGTTTAATTCTCGCTGAATGTTATTACATAAGTTACTTAACTCTTCTGGGCCTCGGATTTTCCCTGTAAATGAGGAGAATGAATGAATGAATGAACGAGCAGGTCCTCTGACAATCCACTCATTCATTCACCAGAATGAATATTCAGGTCTCTTCCAGGGCCAACACCTTATAAGCATAGAACCGTTACTTCCAAGTACCTGCAGTAACTGCTAATGAGTCAGTCCAGCATACCGATCCGTTAGCTTACTTTAATAAATAGTCATTTACAGTTGACAACAGCCCCAGCCAAACCCACTGTCCCTGAATTACAGTGTTTGTGGAAAAAAAAAAAAAAAACAACGTATACGGGGCTTTAAAGCATGTAATCTTCAAATCTATGAAAGGAGGTGGATTTTAGTCCACACCCTCATTAACAGTTCTTTCTTCCCTTCATATGGGTCATTTCCATTTGCTTAAGGGACCCATTGTTTATTGGTAAGTTCAAATGGTGAAGGGTCAGGTGCCATTAGGAAGCAGCCATGCCAGGGGTACCTGGGTGGCTCAGTGGGTTAAGCATCTGCCTTTGGCTCAGGTCATGATCCCAGGGTCCTGGGATCAAGCCCCAGGTCAGACTCCCTGCTCAGCCTCTGTCCCTCCCACCTGCTCCTGCCCTCACTCTCTCTCATCAATAAATGAAATCTTAAAAAAAAACAAACAAAAAACAGTGCATTTGGTCTCTTCTTTTCCACATACTGGCCTTTGATTTCCATAGCCCAACTGTCTCACAAGATCTGTTAATCAGAAGCTCTTCCTCTGTGGTTTGGAGAAGCCGGGTCTTAAACCATATCTGGATGGCAGGATCTCTTGCATCTGTTCCTACCAAGTTTAGGGATTCTGAGTAGCTCTCTTTCCTGACCAAAAAAGTTTTTCTTTCCTTTGGGGCATGAGGGTGAGTCTCTGTACTTCAGTTATTCTGGGGTTGCCTTTTTGTTGCATTTTATTTCCATGTTCAGGAGCATAGTGGCAACATTTATTGGAGCAGCTTTATTTTATAAACCAACTGATTACATTGATCGATAAGACATCATTTGTTTTAAAAATTCAACCCATGTTTTCTATTGCCCATGATTCTTCACCCAAACTCTTTTTTTCTTTACCTAAACTGGACAGGGTTGTGGCCATCAAATGAAGCAAATCAAAGGTGAGCCACAAAGCCTTGACCTTGATTCCGATCACTTGGGCTGGGCATTGCCAGCCATGTCTGTTTCAGTTTCAGGGGAAAAGGGTCCGCTTGCCTCAGGCTGGAGGAAGCTGTACATAATAAACTTTTTGAAGGGAGGGAGGTGGGGAGATGGGGGTAATTTGGTGATGGATGTTGCAGGGCACGTGGCGTTAAGGAGCACTGATGAGTCACTGACCTCTGCCTCTGAAACCAATAATAAGTTATATGTTAATTAACTCAATTTAAATTTAAAATAATAAATGAAAAAAATACATTTAAAGGACAACAACAACAAAAAAATTGAGATTGTTCTCCTTTGGCCACTTAATTTGGAAGAAGAAATGTGTCTCTGTGTTGGGATGTAGCAATGAAGGCTAAGATGATGAAGCCAAATATTTCTCAACTGATGATCCCTCCCATGCAAGTGAACAGCATTCCTTCATCCTGGGAGCTTGGCATTAACTTTTTAACAGAACACTTACTGCCTTGAACCGTATCCTCTGAAAAACTTTCCTGCAGAATTTTCAAACTGCTTTGTTTATTGTTTGCTTGAAGACCAGTCCTCTGGTTTCTGGCATTGCCCGATACGGCTGCACTCAAAGCCAGCTCTTCATCGTGGGGCAGTGACGCACCGAGAAACTCGAGAGAAAAGCACCTGCAGGGACTGACGCTCGGGGCGGGGGCGGGGGGGGGACCCGCCGGGCTGGATCTGAATACACGCCTAAGAGCAAACCCAGGTGAACAGGAAATCATTTCCTTCTGGTCAACAGTGAGCTCTGAGATCCACAGTGACCAAACGCTGGGGCCCAGGACAATCGGATGTTGCCAAGTCATGCTTCGCCCACAGGCTTGGCATCCCCTGTGATCTCAGGTGGTTTCTTGAAATAGTTCAGGGCCTGGAAAGGTCTGTCCAGATAATAGGGTAGTGTCAGAGGAAATGTTTTCCCTCCACATTTCCCTCTCGGCTTGGGAGATGGGTGCCAAACTGGGGTGGGCGGGAAGCTCCAGTGGCTTACAGACGCCGCGTGAACACAGATGCCTTCTGTAGCTCCACGAGGCCTATGGAGAACTTAGACGTGAGGCTGCCTCTCATGACTTAGTGGGCCCCGGAGCCACGGCAGACGTAGCATCGTGGTTCTGGTTGGCAGAAGCGAGCAGCCTCCCAGACATCTAGCAAGATGGAGATGGTCGTACATAGAATTCACCAGATTGACCAGTGAGGTTAGCTTGATCTAGGTCAGGGAGACATACGTGCTGCCCAGAAATCTGTTGAGAGCGTTTTCTATCAGGGACATAGGAAAAACCTTTAACTGGATATAGGGGTCCTGAAGGTCAATTCCTAATCAGCTTCCTGAACACAGAGAACCTGCCAACAGGCCATTTAGAAGACCCAGGGAGGAACGCTCCAGAGATCTCCGGCGTGAAGAAGAGCCTTATGTCAGCCAGTGACTGTAGTCTCTAATTCAGATCATCTCTTACTGACATCCATTATTAAGGAAAAAGTTGTATGGTTTATAGATATTTTAGATTTAAAAGAAAATTGTGCTTAAGCCCAAAGGGAAGAGTGTCTTAGTCGAAGCTTTCATTCACTTGACCAGTAAGTTCTAGTTGAGTGCCTCTGTTTTCTTGGTAACTCTGTGTGGTGACTTAATCAGGTTTGTCCCTGTCCTCTGTGCAGTTTGCTGAGTCACATGATGGAGCATCATTCAGAGACTAAGGACAGTTCTCACAGTTGATCTTTCGGGAACCCTTGTTTCCAGGGGTTGTAATATTTATGAGTAAGGGGCTTTTTTCTCTCATAGTCAGAATGAATGGAATAGGCACCATCTTCAGCAGACCCTGGGTTTGTGGCATGGCCAAGTTAGAAGGACACTATTTGTTAAACTCTTGTTAGGCCTCTGTCAGGGCGAGGGAAGGACGGGGCAGTCTCTTGACCAGCAGACAAGGTGCGGCTATGGACAATGTGTGCTTCTTTGGAACAGGTGGCTAAAAGGAGTGGGAGGGGTGCCAGTGTCCGTGAGGGCCCTGAGATCCTGCCTTTGGATTACCACTGACACTGTAGCCTCGTGGTTTGTTTTGCTTAAACGGTGTAAAGAAAACTACCTCAGGGTATGATGGGTGCTAGGAAAGAACTGTCATAAAAAGCGGAGTAGGAGGGGCACCTGGGTGGCTCAGTGGGTTAAGCCTCTGTCTTTGGCTCAGGTCATGATCCCAGGGTCTTGGGTTCGAGCCCCACATCAGGCTTCCTGCTCAGCGGGAAACCTGCTTCTCCTTCTCCCACTCCCCCTACTGGTGTTCCCTCTCTCTCTGTGTCTCTCTCTGTCAAAGAAATAAATAAAATCTTAAAAAAAAAAAAAAGCCAAGTAGGAAAATAACAGACTTTGGTTGGAGTTGGCCAGGGCAGTTCCCTGGATAAGAGAAGGTGAGCAGGGAACGGAAGGATGGGAAGGACCTGCTTGGTGCAGACCCAAGGAAGAGCCCCACCCCCAGGCAAAGGGAGTGAGCGGCAGCCACAAATGCCCCAAAGCAGGAGACCCTGGTGGCTGAGTGTGGCTGGATCCGTAGTGGGGGGGAAGAGGTGGGCTAACCGAAGAGAGACGCAGTGGCCAGGTCGTTTGGGGCTTTGGATTTCTTGAAAAAGAGTTTGGATGTGTTTTAACTAGGATCTATTGAAGTGTTTGAATGCAGTCATGATGTAATCCTAGATACGGCTTCCAGATTAACTGTCTCTGTGGGTTACTACGCTACACAAAGATCCCTGGGGACGCCACACCGACTTCCAAGTGGCATTCAGTGTCCTTCGGCATGTCTCGTCTTTCATTTCTGGCCTGCATGCAAACTAACCTCCAGCCTCACACCTATCTCCAGGCCCTCTGCTCTCCCATGGCAAGTCTTTGGCCGAACCATTATCTCTGTGTCCAGAAAACTCACCACCTTCAAGCCCCAGCTTATGTGGCATCCCCATCACAATGCCCTCTTTTGTAGTTTCTTGGCCCAGATGTGCTCTCCCTTCTCCACGAGACTTTTGTAATTCACGAGTACCGCTCTATTTCAGTAATTTCAAGGTGCATGTTTTTTTCCACATTCAGCTTCTGAAGTTAGACTGTGCCAAACAGTTCATGCCCGTGTAGTTTAGTTGGAAGTGTTTTAACTTCATTGGTTGTGTAAATGAAGTCTGTTTTACAATCAGGGGCATCTTAGATCAGATGAAGCATGGTAACTAGTCTACCATATGCTACTGTAATCAATATAATTGCATTTGCCCCTCCTGAAATAAGGGCTCTGAGCTCAGGGACCACATGGTACCTTACCCCTTTCATATCCCAAGGTGAGCATACTTTCTGATGTTTACAGTTGCTGCTCCAAAATGAAGTGAAAATGATGAGAGAAACTGTGTAGGAAACAGTAAGGAATTTATTACAGCTAAAGCTGAGGGACCAAACTGGAGCATTATAAGAGATGGAAACATCTAGAGTGGGGTGGGCGGCCCATTGAGTAGGGAGCCCACATGCCAGGCTAAAGAATTCTGATCTCCTCTTGAGGAATCTCAGGCAAGTTCAATGGAAAGTCACTGTCGTCGACCAAGTGCTTGTGTCACCATGAAATTCTTACGTTGAAACCCTAATGTGATGATACTAAGGGTGACATCTTTGGGAGGTAACTAGGATTAGATGAGGTCAACTGGGTGGAACCCTCGTGAGTGGGATTAGTGCCCTTACAGAAGTCCCAGGAGCTCTTGCTTCCTCCTTCCACCTGTGACCCAGGAGGGGGGTTCTCACTAGACACCAAATCTGCTGGCATCTTGACATGGGACCTCCCAGCCTCCAGAACTGAAAGAAATAAACCTCTGTTGTCCATAAGCCTCCCCCACCTACCCCCCGCCCCCGGCCCAGGCTGTGGTATTTTTTGTTAGAGCGGCCTGAACTAAGATAGCCCCTGAGATAGGACAGGAAAGCACAGGTCTAAGTAAGAAGTAAAAAGCTCAAGGGGGTTATTTTTAACCCTCTTTCTGCTGGTTTTAACCCTCACTTCTGATGATTCTTTTTGTGATTCTCCCCACTTAAAACATTGTCGATTTTTTTTAACACTGACCTCCTTTTGTCATCAGCCATCTTGCCGTGTCAACTGTTTTTTTCAGCATTCCTTTTTCTTTTTTTTCTTTGCTTTTTTCTTTATTATTCAGTAGGGGCCCAGGTCTTATACATAGTGAATATCAAGGCAGAGTTCTCAGGCAGCTCTAGGACTATCAGGACCAATTATCCAGGCTTTATTTAAAATTATTAATTTCACATTCAACTTGAACTTCAGTGGGGTTTAAGAATTTAGAACCCAAAGACACATGGGTAGGGCTGGAAATCTCTCTCTCCCTAGCATTGGAAAATTCATTCACTCATTCAGAAAACATCTAGTGTTTTCTGCATTCCGGTTATTATGCTGGGTTCAGAAAGACACAAATGAAGATGTGCTTCCTTCCTTCAAGCAGCTTCTGTTCTAAACACAAAGAGTTGGTTAGTAGGTCATTTATTTAGTGTCAGGGAGGGGAAGAGTATGCTCAGGATGGTTAGTGATGACCTATTGACGACCTTCTGTACTGGGTGATTTAAATATCCGTCACCAGACTGGATGATTTAAAAATATCTTCTGTCTTTTTCTATGAGCAGGTATTAGTGTCTAAAAAACAGCCATTCCCAGAAACACTGTCCCCTCTTCTTCACCAGCTTGATGCTTGTAAATGCTCAGGTCACACTGGAGTGATACAGTGTTTCAGAGAAGGCAAGTGATTATTCAAAATGTAACTATTTACATATAACCCATGCTGATCTACTCTAAGTGTTCTTTGACAATTTCAATTTTTCCCTCCGTCGATCCAGTAGACAAAGAGCGGTGCAAAGGTGTCCACCTAGGTCTTCCCCGTAAAAGAGCTTTGTTGGCCATCCCACCTGTCACCCTTCCAGCAGAGCCAGGATAATCCTGAGCTCATTGTCAGTACATAAATGTTATCTTTCGGATTACAGAGTTACACACTGACATACAGGTATGTGAAGGGATCTGTATCTATTCAACCCATGAAGATGGTTATCTGGGCTGCAGTCATCTTAAAAAATAAAATGAAATTTGTGTCTTTTGAATCTGAAACATCGAGATGCTACTCTTCTTTGTGGTTCTCTGTTAGTTTCATATAAAGAGCCAACTCTATCCCCCTGTCTTCTTTTAATGGCTTAGGGTAGATGGAATTTTAATTGTAGAGCGGCATCAGATACTCTGGAAGGAAACCAGATCTCTCCCCATTAGAGTTTGTAGAGGTTTCAAGTAACAGGAATGAATGTGAATCAGTTGGGCACTTATTTCATTGTGACTGGGGAAAATGGTGTCAATTTTTGGATCAAGAGCTTGTTGCTTTGGATCAAGAGCTTGTTGCTTTTAGAAGAGCACTTGTAGGACCATGTAAGGCAAAATAAAACCCCTACCAAGAGCATTTTGAGGGTCAGTAGAGATCATAAAATATTCTAGCACAGAAGTCAAAAGGCCATTAAAATCTTAACCGCTTCACCATGTGAAAAATGTCCCAGTGAGGCTTCCCACACTAAGCGAGGTCACCATGGAAGGCACATTTGAGTCTGTTTATCTCTGGTTGGAATGACACATGACTACAGTCACATTTAGTCTCATTACTGCTGAAGTGTGAAGTGTCCACTTGGAAAGAATGCGTGCAGTCTTCCACACATAAGGATTGCTGGGTTCTGAGATGTGGGGTCAGCAATGTGGTTGGACGCTTTTTAGGAGATTAACATTGAACACATTTTCTACAAAGCCTGCTCAACACATCAGTTTAACCACTTGGTGCCAGCCTTCAGTGCCCCAGGGAACACGAGACAAGTCCTGCTCGCTGGATTTCCAGGATCCTGACGAATTTCCCCTCACCTTCTCACTTGGTTTGGGGGGGTGTTGGGGGGGCAGGACCTTCAAATGAGAATGATACATATGTTGTTGTCCAACCCAGCTTGATGAAATCAATTTCTATTATGGCGGTCTCTTCTTAGCACAAATAGACAGCCTGTAAGTTACAGTCCCTGTGACCCATTTCTAGGACTGCTAACCAGTTAATTTCCCTTTGTACAAACATTTTTTATAATCCTTCACATTCTCATTATGAAAATTTAAGCAGCTTTTCTCATGTGTAAATCGCAACTTCATTCCTTTCCCCTCCCCAGATTTTTGACTCACAACTGTATGGCTTTCATAGTTGTGTAAATGAACTTCTCGGCTCTTGATACTTTCTCTGATTCTAAAGAACACATACTTGTGGTCCTGACAAGTATGAAAGAAAGAGATTTTAAAAAGGGGAATACATCAAGGTAGTCTAGAGGATTTTTAGTGTGGTCTTTCCTTAGTTACCTTGTTCTTTCTCTGGGTTGGGCAACTCTGAAGACTTTCCATCCTAATGAAATTCACATTTTCCATTTAAGAGTCCATCTTCTTAACCTGTGATTGGATTACTAAATTTTTAGAAGACAAGTGTAGCTTGAAATGAAAGTTCCATGCTTTATCAAGAGATGGATTAATCTCGGGTAGTTAGGTGGATGGGAAGGGGAAAACATCACCTATCAGAGGAGGGAATGGATGGGTTAACTGGTCCCATCTTCAGTTTAAATCCGACCATTGAATTATGGGTTGCCCCTAGTCTTGGTCGCTTCCTGAAAAGAGGATTCCACAGTCCCTCTGTCCTCCATGGCAATGGTTAACTCTCTAAACAACCAATCCCAATATACTTTGCTTCAGTTCGTCATTTCGCCATTTACTCTTCTAAGTAGGGAACAGTGGGTCACCCTCAGTAATGCTCTCTTTATGACTGTACTTGGGGGAGAGAACAGTGTCCCGCAGGAGGCCTTTTTGACTTGCACGTAGCCATGGCTTTCCGAGTGTGAGTCACATCATCTGTGTTAGCATCTCCTGGGAACTTGTTAGACAAGCAAATTTGGAGGACCCCAACCCCCACCCCACCCCACCCCCGATCTATTAAATCAGAAATTCCAGGGGTGGGCCCAGCGATGGATGTTATCTTTGACCCTCCAGATAATTCTGACGCATGCAAGGTTTGGGAACCCTGGCTATATAGAAAGGTGAGAAAAGCTGTCATAAAAGAGAGAGGACGCTTCAAGCCACCGCGGGAAGAGCAGACCCTCTGTGTCCCCCGTCACACCTGAAGCCCCTCTGGAAGACGACCATGGGATGCAGCCTGACTCTACCCTACCTCCTCCCTGTGCACGATCCCAGTTCTTTTATTTATTTTTTTTTAATTTTTTTATTTTATTTTATTTATTTGTCAGAGAGAAGGAGAGAGAGAGAGAGAGCACACAGGCAGGCAGAGGTGGAGAGAGAAGCAGGCTCCCCGCCGAGCAAGGAGACCATGCGGGACTCGATCCCAGGACCCTGGGATCATGACCCGAGCCGAGGGCAGCGGCTTAACCCACTGAGCCACCCAGGCGTCCCGATCCCAGTTCTTTTATGTGTGACTAACCTAAAGTCTGGAAATGTTAATATGAAAAAAAAAATTCATAGAATTGCACTTATAATTAAAGTCAGCTGATACTTTTGGTTGGTAGAAGACAAACTTCTGTAAAATCTGAACATTGACTGATGGGTGGAGAAGCTTTTCTCAAACACGTGCATCCCATTGACCGGAAACTGCTCAGTGGCCCTTGGGGTGGGGTGGCGGGGACCGCATTGCCATCTTATTAGAACCAGTTCCCTGAGATTTTTCTGTGCTGCAGTTTACTTTTCAAGGCTGCAAGTTCTGAATTATCAGTTTTAAATTTTGCATTTATTCTTAGGACCTGGGAGGTCCAAAGAAGATTTGGCTGGTCCCAGAAACAGCTTCCCTCTGCCTTTCCAAAAGACACTAGACGTGTCCGATTTTATTAACCTTGAAAGAGCAAGCCAGGCACGTGTTCAGCTTCTGTGATCAGAAGCATCCGCTTCCCATTAGCATTCCTGGGCCTTGAGACTCCTGAGAACTTGTGACCATAAAGCAAACCTAGAGTTAGTTTTTAAATTTTTTTTTAAATTTAAATTCAAATTAACCTGTAGTATATCATTCGCTTCAGAGGTAGAGTTCAGTGGTTCATCATTTGCATCTAACGCCAAGCGCTCATTCCATCACATGCCCTCCTACATATCCATTACCTAGTTGCCCCATAGAGCTAGTTATTTCTTAAATAAAAGGCTTTGGCAGGGGCCCTGTTTCTTCTAATGGGCGTTCAATACAGAAATAGACTCTCTTTAAAATGTCCATGTTGATAAAGGTTTAAGAAGCTGTGGCTTCCACATTTATCATTAAATCCTGTAAACTTTTGGCTCAAGTTTATTTAGATGGAAGTCTCTGGTAGCTTTTGGCAACCTGTAATAAAACAAACTCCTCGGAACGAGTGAGAAGTAGATATCCTATGTTTCCTGAACCTTTCCTGGGTCAGAAGCCCGGAAGAAGCTGTTGTTCAAGGGGTTAATGTTGTCCAACCCTTATTTATGTTTGTGCGATTAGGGATGTGCAAGACGGGCCTCTGGCACTCAGTCCAGGTTTGTGGAAGATTAGCTGTTCTAAACAGAAATGGAAGAACAGCCCAGAAGAATTGGAAAAAGAATGCGTAGCATGAGCAACAGGGTTTGTTGTTGTTGGTTTTTTTTTTTTTCATGTGTGTGGCTGTGTAGAGGCGGAAAGGGGATGAAATGTGGTTTAAAAATTAAATGCAGACTGACTGCTCTCCTCTGAGAAATGCCTGAAAACATTTAATCCAGGAGATACTCCCGACCACTGACCACATTCTACCCACCACCATTCAGTGGAAGTCTTCAGGCTCTGTGAGATAGGCTGCCACGGTCATGACTGCAAATGCTATCTGTTGTTTTTTTAGGGCTTCTAGCCCAATCGGCGAACAGCGTGTGATTGTGTTTGAATTTATACCACGCTCAGCTTGAGAAAAAACTCAAACTGGCCTAATGGGGTTGAAGGCTTGGGAAGTTTCTAGGGAATAAAACATCATCAAAGACAGCAAAGTTAAAGGAAACTGAATCTGAACGTGAAACTATGTTGCATTCTCCAAAATCTCTTACACGTGAGATCACTTATTTATACATTGGTTGGCTACTTCTTATGTATGAAGCTAGACAGTGTTAGCCCAAGGTCTTAAAGCCATTAAAAATTATATGTATATAAATATGTTTACATGTCTTTCTCTACAAATTCCTGAAGTTGGGTCTAACTTTTTGGGTTAATTATATGTACTGATAGGAAAAACAAAACAAAAAAACAAAAAACACACATTTATAAGAATACGGAGTAAACACTTGCTCTGTGCCAAGCTGTTCATCTTGTCCAGAAGGAGCAACGTGGTTCCATTCAAGTTGTGTGGCCCTCAGAATTTAAGGAAAGAGCTATATAGCATCATGGAATCTTAAAACTCTGAGGGATATTCAAGAACATCCAGTTCACTGTCCTAAATTTACAGATGAGCACACTGAGCTTAGCTCAAGAGGCCGTCCCTAGACTACAGAGGCAGCTGCTAGAACAGCCAAGCCCAGGGGCCATGTTGCTTCTCTCAACATAGATGCTCCCCACACCCCAAACTCTTATGGACACTCTGACTTGGCTGCAGCCCCTGTGCCAGATCCAGTGACTAAAAGAAATCAAAACTCGTTGTCCCTTTGCTCACACACAACACTGTATTGGTCGTAGATCTTTTCTTCCTCAAATGTTACACAGCGGAAGCTTATGCAGTGTGAAAACTTACCAGAGGCTCTATTAAGATTATTTTCTGAAGGGGCGCCTGGGTGGCTCCATCGGTGAAGCCTCTGCCTTCGGCTCAGGTCGTGATCCCAGGGTCCTGGGATCGAGCCCCGCATCGGGCTCCCTGCTCAGCGGGGATTCTGCTTCCTCCTCTCTCTGCCTGCCACTCCCCCTGAACGTGTTCTCTCTCTCACTCATTTGCTCACTTTCTCTCAAATACAATCTTTAAAACAATTTAAAAAAATTATTTTCTGAAGGATTGTATTTCATAGTTTCATTCCTCTTTTACCAGAAGTGTTTATAAGGCGTTCAGATACACGCATTCTTGAGAGAAGGGAATTCTCCAAGTATGCGGGAGATGCTTCTCTGCTCTCTAACCCAACTCTGAATCTCCAGGGCAGGGGGTTTGAGATGCAGCATGTTTCCCGTGTGTTCCCGCGGGGACAGCAGCCGTCGGGGACCTGGGCTGCCTGCCCCGAAATGCTAACCCGGCTGCAGCCATACTCAGAAACCCCGGGGTCTGATGGAGGCCCCCCCGGTGCTGCCTTTCCCTCGATTGGAAAATGCCACGTCGAGGGCCCAAAACGTATGCTGTTACCTCCGTACGACTCACACTTTGGGACCAGAGCCCTATCTAGGGAATTATGGAGCTCAGGCTAGATGGGGTCAAGGGTTAGTATGTAAACCACGACTGCTGTCTTGTTGAGAGGGCATCCGCCTGTCCCTGTATCACGGGCTCCTGACACGTCCTCCGGCCTCAGTGGCTGCAGCCTGATGCCTGAGTGAACCGATCTACACCGCCACCCCACTGGATCCTGTCCCCAGGACCCCGGGACAGCCGCTCCCAGATGATCAGCATTCCTGGCTCCCCTGGAGGCGCTCGTGGGGTGGTCCGGTGGGCCGGATTCCAGGAGCAAGAGTCAGATGGGTGTGGAGATCGGGGATGGGGGCGACAGTTTGGGGGGTATCTGGCGGGTTATGGAGTGGGAGGCGCTTGCATAAGGAATAAAATGACGGGAGGAAGAAATCCGTGATGGAAGAGGAAATGGGAACAAGGTCTGGCTTGTAGGGATAACGGTTGGCCTGGTGACTAGTTGCCATGGGGATGGGCCTCCTATTAGGGACCACTGTATACCCCCCCCGCCGAGTATACAGGGTATACTTTCAGCTGGCAGTTTCTGACCCACTCTAACTGAAGCAACTTGATTAAGGAGACTTTGTTTATAACCCACTCTGTGTTCAGAAATGGGGTCTAAGTTCAGGGTAGTCATCTCTCCTGCTCTTGCGTCTGACGGTAACGCCCTCTGACGGAGGAACGTTGCACGCGTGATACGAGGTATACTTTGACTTCATTGATTCCAGGCCTCCTTGTTGTCTCCCTAACATCTGTCACCCCACTTCCAGCACGTGGGTTCCCTTTGCCCTCGTTAAACTCTTCCTGTTAAATTCTGGCAGAGGGGAGAACCCTCTCTAGGTAGCTTTTGTAGGTGGAAACACCTAATTTTCTCTTTAGGCAGTAAAAAGCCTCTGGCGATGAAATTCCTTAAGGTTTTTTGTTTTTCCAATTGGACTTCTGAACTCAATGAAAAAAGCGTCTCTATGAAATGACCGCTGCACACGTGGTCTCAGAGAACAGGGTCGTGTCTCTCTGCTCAGAGCTTTGGGTCAACATAGGCAGGTGTTCAAATGGAGAACACAGGGTGGGGGTTGCAAGCTGGGACTGAGACTCCAAATTCAACATGGATTGAGTTGTTTGGGGTTAGGGTTGATTTAGATCAGGGCTTGGTACATTTTATAGACTTTGATAGAACTGTGTTATAATTGGATTGAGGAAATGGAAGGATTTTAGGGAAAGGAAATAAGACCTGCTTGTTCTCAGGACTGATAGTGAATTCATTCCAGATAACAAGCATCTCTTTTAAACTTTCAGTCTTAGGGGAAAAAGAAAATCTCCTTTTTATTTGCTTGAAGAACACCACCCATTCCAGTTCTGAGGAACACTGGTCCAAGCTTCAGGTATGTTTTGAAATTCAGTATGATTTAGGCTACAGGGAGATCTCCAGAATTAAACCTTTACAACCTGGAAGGAAATGAAGGGGACTATTTTATTTTATTTTATTTTTGGGGGTAGGGGGCAGAGGGAGAGGGAGAGAGAGAATCTTAAGCAGGTTCCATGCTCAGCACGGAGCCCAAGGCAAGGCTTGATCTCACGACCCTGAGATCACGACCGGAGCCAAAATCGAGAGATACGTAACTGACTGAGCCACCGCAGCACCCCCAAGGTGACTATTGAATTGTCTCTAGATGGAGAAATGCTCCCTAGCTATAAAGTGACATGAGCGCATACAATGTATTTGTACATATATACGTATTCCTTACACATACATGTCAGCAGGTATATGCCTATATATTAGACTAGATAAGCTTTTAAAATCTCACTTATGTCAAACTCTAAATAAAGTAAATGCATTCGTGATATTAACCCCTTGACATATTTGCCCATAGGGAGACAACAACTATGACAAAAAGCTATTCTTATCTAATGAACCTACACAAATCATGAAAAAAACCCCACTAAAATTGGTTTTAAAATATGCAAAAGGCATGAAAAGAAATTGAAAAACAACTACAAATATCCCTGGTGTAATTTTAGACACTCACTCCCCAAACGGGGAACCCCCCCCCCAGGACCAGGCTTTTTCTCTGAGCAGCTGTTCTGAATTGGGTCACTGGCCTTGTCTTCAATGCTGGCTGGGAAGGTCAAACACCATCCTTAGCATGGGTAAAAGAGCTTCATGTCACGCAGTGTGTACACATCTGGTTTTCCTCTTTCCCTGTTTTCTCACTTAATAAATTTTTAACTGGATGTAGGGTTTTATTTTGTAAATCACCTCGAATACTTTTTTTTTAAAGATTTATTTATTTATTTATTTGACAGACAGGGATCACAAGTAGGCAGAGAGAGAAAGAGGAGGAAGCAGGCTCCCCGCAAAGTAGAGAGCCTGATGTGGGACTCTATCCCAGCACCCTGGGATCATGACCTGAGCCGAAGGCAGAGGCTTTAACCCACTGAGCCTCCCAGCCACCCCACCACCTCAAATACTTTTAAAAATGATAGAGGTTTTAAGGAAGTCATTACACAGGATGTCTTTGAACGTATGTGTTCTATAGCATCTCTTTACAACCTGTCTTTGGCATTCCCTCGTTCTGTACACCTGAGCTGTAAACAGTGGTGAGTCTGAGTAGCTAGCTATATGCAGACCCCCCCACTCCTGTGGCTGCCCCAGCTCCCACCCCAGTCCTCCCAGGGGCTCCCAATGAAACCCAGCTGTTTTTGTTTCGTGGCACCACCTGGTGGCCACTTGGGGAGGGGCGGGGAGGGCATCCAGCTTTTGGATTCCTCTCCATAGGTAACAGGTGTTAGCTTCTAGGCGCTGGGCTCAGCACAGTGAATTACGTCTCGCCACCAGCTTTCTGAGCTGCGTATGTATAATTCTCTCCACTTACAGATGGGGAAACCCAGAGATGGAGTAACTCGACCAAACAAACTGATGGGAAGACTGAGCTAAGATTTGATTGCAAGCCAGGCAGTGTATTAGTTTTCTTCTGCTATGTAACAAATGATCACAAACGTAGGGGCTCAGGACAGCATCCACTTGTGAGCTCACTGTTCGTAGATTAGAAATGGGGGGGTGCATGGCTGGGTGCTCTGCTTAAGGTCTCCAAAGCTGACCTCTGATCTGAAAGTTCTGGAGAAGAATCTCCCTCGAAACTTGTGCAGGGGTTTGGGGAAGACTTCAGTTCCTTGTGGTCCTAGGACTGAGGCCCCCATTTTCCTGCTGGCTGCCAGCCAGGACTGCCCTCAGATGCTAGAACCATCCCACTTCTTCAGCAGCTGGTCCCCCTGCATCTTCAGAGCCTGTGGCGGCGCCTGGATTCGCTCTGCTGTCCACTCCTGCCCCCAGCTGGAGAGAACTCTGCCTTGTTAGGGCTCCGGGGGTTACCTCGGGCTTGCACGGATAATCTCCCCTTTGATCAACTCCCAGTTAACTGCTTAGCAACCTTCATTACATCTGCAAAACCCCTTTGGCCATGTAATCTGACATAACCAGGGCATGCTATCTCATCCCTTGACAGTCCCGGGGATTAGGGTGGGAAGGGCCAGGGAGCCGGTGTAGGAATTTGCCCACCACGACCAAATGCCGGAAACTCTTCCCTTGATCCTTCAGATGGAGTTTATCGTATGCTCCGTTCCTGTCTTTCGGTTGCGCACGAGCTTCTGCTGTTCTTGAGTTTTACTGCAGGATTATTCCTCCGCAGGAAGTGCTCATAGCCCCTTTGTGCCGTCCCTGAATCCTTCACTCACCACCGCCAGTGCAGGGCGGCTCTCTCCACCTTCGTCTTTCTGTGTCTCTTTGTTCAGACCACTGGGAGGAGATATGCAGTGATCTGAGAGTCCCTCATCCCTCAGGCAAGTGTGTGGCTGGATCTCTCTGTGTCGTAGTGTTTTCAGCTGGCAATAAACTAATGTGCCTCTGTTCACCTGCTGGAGGTGTCAAATGAGCTCATTTATGTGTGTGTGTGTTTTTTTTTCCCTTAAAAAAATTGAAATTATGTGATGCCAAGCTCCTAAGTCACCTACTATGAGACGCTCTTGCCTTTCTGGAGTCCCATGTCTCACGGTAAGCAACATGAGACCTCCTAGGATATAATCAAGGGGTCAGCCTCCCCCAAGCAATTAGAGCCTTTCCTCCAAGTGCTTCCTGGAAGCAGCGCATTTCAGACCTCCACCGAGCGCTGTGGAAGCAACATGTAGATGAACTCATGAGCGTGGAAGGGATTTTGGATGCACAGTGACTACCTCCATCCCTGCAAAAGAGCACAAACTTTGCAATAAAAAGTACTTGGCTTGGAATCCCTGCCCTGATGCCGATAAGCTTTGGGAATGAGGGCAAACATCTCATCAGTTGATTAGTATCAGGAGCTGCAAAAAACAACTCCTTCAGATGTTTGTAGAGAAGCTGTCACTGCTTGGTACATAATAAGGATTCGGCCAAGAGTGGCTGTTGTTATTTTGCTAAGAATTAATGGTGTCGATAAGAACGCCATTGTCTTTGTTGACTTTACATTATTAATGCAACATTTTAGAAGGTTAAAATGATCATAGACCATATCATTGAATCATGAGTTAATACTCATTTTTTTTTTAAATGGAGAATGCACACTGTTACAAGGTCTTTCAGAATGGAGGAAAATGGCTTCATTCATTCCGGTTATATTAATAAGGATTTAACAACAAAGATGTGGTTAGTATTAACATTTTCCTTTGTCTCCAGTTGCTGGACTTCCTAATAACAGTGCATTTATCCAAAAACAGGACAAGAGGAAATAGAACATAGCATAGAAATAGTAGTTCTGGCTGGCAGGAGGGTGTTACCAATCACTTGTGTATTGGTGTGGCTTGGGCTGTGCTTGCTGGCAAGACGTTTATAGTCTGGCTTTGTGAGGCTTCTGGGTGGGGTTGTGCTTTTGTGCTAGGACATTTTGGACAGACTGGAAGGAAGTCCTGCCCCCTGGGGTTGCAGAGCCTTCCGTTAGTAAGGTGGAAAACTGCCGGAGAGATTTGTGTGTGTTTTCCTGACAAATCTATTAGAAAAGGAAGAGGGAAGAGTGGGAAAAGAGAAGGTGAGGAGGTGGGGACAGACTATGGCATTCATGTTTGCCTAATGCCTAGGTCCTTTTGTTTTCGATCCTCCCAACAAGCCAGCAACTGATGCTCTCCCCATTTGAAAGGTAAGCAAGAGGCTCAGAGGTCAAATAGCTCTTGAAGGTCACATGAGTTGATGAGTGAGACAGCTGCATTTAAATACGGATCTGACCCCAAAACCTATGCATCTGCCTTGGATACAACTTCGGATTCTGGCCCAAAGTAAAATTCATCATTAGGAAGATGTTAATATATGTCACTGTGGTAACTCTTGGAGGTGGGGGCGGGGAAGAGATGAGGTTGAAACCGTATTTGAGGGAACCCCTCCCAGGAGACTGTCTTTCAGAGTCTTATCCATAATTACATTTCCTGTCCTTGCTGACTCTTATCTTACACGGACTAATTAAACTGTGAGGACCAGTTCAGCCTCATTAAAGTGCATTAGCTCATCAGAGTATATGGCTTGTTTTGGTCATGGTGGGTTTGGGTTTGCTTTTTTTCCTGTTAATGTTAGGTTTAAACCTAGAGGGTTTATATATTAGGTTAGAAAAGGAAAACTCACCATGACATTAGGGGAAAATACTACAGAAGGCTAGAGGACCAAGAAATTTATGCTACACTGTGTCTGATGCCAGTTATAGCGGATTGGTCTTTTTATTATGGGGATACTTCAGTTACTGTGATCAGACCCTTCAGTTCACCAGGCCTGTCTGTATTCTGGACCCGTACCTAGAGAAGACAGACACTCTCAAAAACAAAAAGCAAGCCAAGATTTAGGCCCCTCTCACGCCCACCAACATTTTCACTTGACAGAACCAACTTTCAAGGCAGGTCCCTGGCCAACCAAGTATTCCGCCAAATTTAAAAAGAATGTCTTGCCTTTGATCTTCACCACTTGCAAAGTGCTTTTGCACGTGTCAATGAGCTCATTTGATTCTTGCGTTTTATTTTGATGAGGGAGCTGAGCATATGCTCTGGTCTTCTGATCCCTGGGGTTCTTTAAACCAAACAACCGACCTCGTTTCCATCTTTCTTTCTTAGTAGATGCTAATGTGGACATTCTGTGGGAGCTTCAGTCATTGAAGAACGATGTATCCTATATTTATGGAGGCAGAAACCTGCCTCGTGCTTGAAGGCTGAATTAAGTGTTTTTAGAAATTTTATTTAAAATTTTTATTAATCAAGTTCCCATCAGCTGAATATTAGCTGAGCCTCATGTGGAATATTACGTGATCCCAACCACCTCCAATAATGATCAAAATGTCACGTGTTGGAATGGACGGCCTTTGGGAATCGTCTTAAACAGCCGTCACGTAGCACTCCGAGTCAGGAGGTGGGGGTCCCGAATGGTCAGGCCGTTTGCCTGAGTTGGTCAGTGGGCTGGTCCTGGCAATCACGTTACGGAACCAACAGGTGAACAAATTTCGATCATGTCTCCATGCCCACACAGTGTTTTCTTAGCACATTTATAATTGGATGGTTTCCTCAGAAAAATTTTTTTAAAAAGCATAAAATTGACTAAGTCCGTGGCTTAGACCGTTTTGTTCTGCTGATTTTTTTCTCAGAATTTACAAAATTCAAAGAATCACAATAGATCAAAAATAAGCAATTAGAGCCGGACAGCTTTCCAGATTTCCTAATCTCACTGTCACAGAAGTATAAAAAAAAGTTGCTGAACATTTCTTTTTTATGTAAGATGAGAGTGGCAACATTGTATTTGTTTTACACTTGGGGGACATTTTATATTCTGCTGAAGGGGATTTGGGGAAAAAAATAGAAGAGACTTTGGAATCTTTAATACTCCCCATAGAATCGTATTATTTAACTTACTACCACCACTTGTGGAACATTTCAGCACTTCTCGTTCTGATCTGGGGCGCTTTTCCCCCAGACTTGCTAGCAGCCACAGGCAGTAACCAACGTCTTTCTATAACTTGCGCTTTGTTGATGTCCACAACGGGAATGAGTTCTTTATTGTGGCCTGTGGTTTCAGAGGATTCATTTTTATGTAGACAAGCACTGTCTGCAATTAAACACTAATCGCAAATCAGCCCCCAAAGGGCCATGTTTCTAGCTGGCTCGGTCACGGTCAAGGACAGACCCGGAGCAGTGACTCTCCTCCCAGATGAGGATGCCCCGTTCTGGGCCTCAGCTTCTGGGTCCCTGATCCGCATCCTTCGTTTCTGAGTGAACGGGAGATGCGGGATCCTCGTGATCTTCAGGACCCTGTCACACAGGACTGCCAGGGTCAGAGGTCCTACAACCTGAGTCAGAGGTCACTGGCAGACATGCTGATAATATCAAAACCGGAAAAGGCCATCTCTCTTGGGGGGAAAGGAGAGCCTTTTCATGAGCTGATGATTGCATTGTGTAAAAACATAAACACATGAAATTGGCGAGATGCTCTTTTCCGATTTCAGAGAGGGATATCCCCTGTCCTACCAGGGAGAGCTGTGAGAAGGTGAGCACTCAGAGAGAGAAGGATCCACTCCCAAGGACAAGGCGAATTGTAGGAATTGCCCAGAAAAGAGAATGAGGGAAAGAAAGGGACAAGCCATGAGCAGGCACACGTGCAGGGGTGCGTGTGTGTGTGTGTGTGTGTGTGTGAGATCCTGTGTGTGACTATATGTGCTTCTGTGTGTGCATCTTGGGCTTGTGAACACGTGTGATCTCCAATCTGGGCATCTTCTGGAGTCCGAAGTAGATGTCTGGAAGCCTAGGGTGACCAGCTTATCCTAGCTGGCCTGGGGCCGCCCTGGTTTGGGGGCTCAAAGGCCTGTGTCCTGGGAAATCCCTCCGTCCTGGGCAAACCAGCCTGGATGGTCTCTGTGACTCTTCTGTACCGATCCATCTGTAGGATCCAGCTGGTGAACATGGTCCAGAGGAAATGCAAACCTGGTGAACTCCACCCCTCTCTCACAGTCCCGCTGCTCACGGCTGGACCGCCGGAGTTCATCCAGGTCGGTTTCCGTGCTCAGGTTTAGGGATGGTATGCCTGACAACAGCCTTTCGACTGTCAGACCTGGAGATGTAGTGTTGTTTATTTTTTTTTTTTTAAAGATTTTATTTATTTATTTGAGAGACAGAGGTCACAAGTAGGCAGAGGGGCAGGCAGAGAGAGAGAGGAAGGGAAGCAGGCTCCCCGCCGAGCAGAGAGCCCGATGTGGGGCTCGATCCCAGGACTCTGGGATCATGACCCAAGCCGAAGGCAGAGGCTTTAACCCACTGAGGCACCCAGGCGCCCCCTAGCGTTGTTTAAACTTGAATTTGGCAAACTTAAATAGGCAGAGGAGTGAAAAAGGGAAAGTAGGAAGGGAGAAAGGAAGCAAGCGAAGGAGTGGGGGAGGACGTAGGCCCCTGGGCCGTGTGGACAGGGTCCCAGCAGTGTCACCAGGCCGAAGGAGGCCAACCATGGGAACCGACAGTCTGTTCTGGAAATCATTTTTAGTTGTATTTAATTTCTTTTTCCAATTACGATATTCTTCCAAAACTCAGCGTGTAAACGAAGATGGCCTTTCAATCCTTAATGTTGTTTTTCCATCGTCCAGCTGGAGCTGAGGTAACAACTGTGATTTTCACCAAGAAACAGAAGCTACATTTCTTTTTCTTTCTTTCTTTCTTTTTTTTTCTGGTAGCAGAGTTAACATGAATTGGACTACAGTGAGTAATCTTTTTATCAGATGGAAAGAGGCATTCCAACTATGTTTCTAGTCGTCTGAGAGTATTTAACTTTAAGAAAGTGAAAAGTTGGTGAAATTGGGGACATTTGGGGCCCGCTTAATGTTCTTGTTTTGAAAAATGGGTTTTTATTATAAATAGAATATATTTATTGTGAATGATTTGTAAGATAGAGAAAATAAAAAATAAGGAAATGGAAATTATCCCTAATCCAATCACTGCATACAGCTTTATAGATACTTTTTAGGTTCGTTCTTTTTAAAAAAAAGTTTTTTGCTAGTTTCAGGTATACAACGTAAGAGTTCCTGTCTGTCTATATTACAAAATGATCACAAGAAGTCTAGTTAACATCAACACATAGATTTTTTTCTTGAGATGAGAACTCTCAAGACCTACTTTCTTAGCAACTTACAAATATACAGTTCAGGTTTTTCCTTCTATGTTACGAAGATGGCTTTGGGTGTCGTGAGGCTTACTCATTCAGCTCTGAAACCCTTACCCGTAGATGATGAAAGTCAAACCCAGGTGGGCTTGTGGGGGGTTGGGAAGCTCAGAAGCTCTTTGGGTCTTAGGACTTGCTAGGGAGTAGATGCCCTTTCTGTTTCATGTGGCCCTTCTTCTCCACCCCCCCCCCCCAACAGAAGCTTGTATCTGGGAACTTTTCTAGCTTCTGGTTGTTCTGTGGCCGGGGCACCACAAGCCTGTGTAGTCCCTGTATTCTTGAAGTCGGGTGGAGGACCAATAGCCAAAAACTGATCTGTCCATTCATTCCTCGAGGCAGGTGAACTTGTCCAAGGGGGCAGGCCCATTTGCTAGTCATTAAATTATTCCTTCATCTTGTACTCATCTTTTACTTTTCCCCGGGCGCCTTTGCCCTGCTGGATGTCATTCTGCCTGTTGTGGCCCGTTTCCTCTATGTGTTACTTTCTTTCAGGGTAACCTCGACCTTCTAGAGCAGAATAGGATATGCCTAGGCTTCTTGGCACTCTCTGCCTTACTCTTCCATCCAGGTCTGGCTGTTGGAGCCAAGATCTGTGAGGTTTGGTGTCCTGGGCTCTGACTTTCCCATCCCTACCTGAGGGCTGCCTTCTCCTGGTCCCAGTCGGAGAACTCGAGGTGCTTCTAGGGTTTTTGCGTGCCCGTTGAGACGGCCAAGCCTGGGGTCACCTCTGGTGCCATGTGTGGTCTCAGAATCTCTTCTATAGCTACCTGGAGGCGCGGTGACGTGATGGGAGACTGCTGGGCTTGGGCTCAGGTCCCGGCGGTGCCTTGTCCATCACGTGAGCTCCAGCCAGTGTTTTCCCGCCCTGAGAGTCGGCCTCCCCAGAGGTGCAGGGGTGTGGTAATGGAGACGACTGAGTGCAGGCATTAGGAAGAGGAGGAAGAATGACGCACGTACTTGCTTGGAAGATTCACCGGCACACCGTCAACATTCGATGTATTCTTATTGAAGCAGAACATTGTCTACTTTCTAGGAATAGTCCATACGAGGTGCATTTAAAGGGATCTATGCAGGAACTAGCTGTTTGGAATCTGAGGGCAAAAGTTGCTGGGGACGAGACATAACTTAACGTAGGGCCTAGGGTTGTGAAGTTCACCTCTCCACCTGCTGTCCTCCCTGTGCAAGCAAGGACTGCCCGCAGGTGGTCCCGGACTGTGGAAAGGACTTTCCAAGGGGACGGCGACATTTGGCATGGGAGGCAAGCTGCAGGAGCAGGTGGTGCCTTCTTTTCTCAGTCCTCTTTGGTGGGTTCCCTCAGGTTCCTGAAGCTTTCCTGCTCAGAGCATGGCTTCCTAATGCCTGGAGCCCGGCTCCTGCCACTGCACACCGACCCCCTCCCGGCCTGAAGCCCTGCTCCTTCCCGGACCTATTTCTCTGGGTTCTATTTTCCTCCTGGGAGGCTGAGTGGAAACAGGCTCCTCCCACCCTTCGGGCTCACCCCTGTTCTGAGGTCTCCCGTCTTCCCCCACCCTCTTCTCACTCCCTCTCTCTCCTCATTGTTACCACTCCTCCGGGAGCAGCAGCACAGAATGAAGCAAAATGGGACAAATTACCCAAAGAGCGGTATGGCTTTCAAAAGCCCGAGTTCTAGAAGTCCCCCGTGCCAGCGTTCATAGCAACTAGTTACTCTGTGCCATGCCATTTAGTTATGGAAACCACAGGGGGCCCTCATGCTGCCCTGGGATCTGGATCGGGGCTGGGGCATGGGCCTGGAGTGAGTGTGTTTCCTCCTGTTTCTCAGCATCCATTCACCCTAACATTCCCGAGTGTGGAATTTGCCAGTGACAACAAGGCTGGCTTGCCGCTCTCCATAGCAATCCGTACCCCAAGTTTTTCTACCTTTCTACTTTCACCCTGATTTCCTTTCTTCATGGAAAAGGCTGTATGCCAAGGGGTTGGAGTTGCCACGGCATGTTGGCTCTGTTTCCTCGAGTATCTATGCATCTCACCCCAAGAAAGTGATGCTGATGGAGTTTCTGACTCTCCTTCCTTCCAAGGCAAGTGTGCGAGAAGACGTGAATAGTAGCTATCACTTAGAGGATTGGATTTTATACTCTCCAAGGTGCTTCCACACATATGTCTCATGTAAGCACAGAACAGCTCTAGGAGGCAGATGAATTATTACCTCCCTTTAGCCAATGAGGAAATTAAAACCAAGAGTTACTCATTCACTCCAAAGAATACTGACCATTGTCCATGCACCACACACACAGTTTTAAGTGCACGGGATATAAAAATGCACAATGCAAAGTCTTTATCTTCATGGAACATGCATTCTACTGAAGGAGACAGGCGATAAATTCAGTATAATGCCAGGTTGATGACAAATGCCGTGGAGGTCAATAAAACAAGCATTTCAGGGGTGTGCTTGAAATGAGTGTGTCTAGGTGTGCTGTTTTCAGTGGTCAGAGAAGGCCTGTCCAAGGAGGGGGCAGACATGTAAGCAGACAGACATGAGAAGTGAGAGAGGGAGGTGTATGGCTATCAGAGTCCGAGCATTCCTGCTGAGGCTGTATATCATGTGCAAAGGTCCTGTGGCAGGAGTGTGCTTGGCATGTTCATAGACTTGCCCTATTGCAAAGCAGCTTCGGTGGTATGAAATGAGGTCAGAGAGCAAGCCAAGGACTAAATCAGGACTTGGTGCACCACCTGAGGATTTTGAATTCTGTTCTGAAGAGGTTTTTGCTCTGAGAGAGAAGGGTAACAGAGGCTTATGTGTAGGGACACATCTGATTGACATTCCAAAGGAATTCACTGTGGCTGCTGTGTAGATAATGGACTGCAGGGCAAAGTAGAGTGAGGCAGACAGGTGGCTGCCACAACCATTTAGATGACAGATGGAGCCTGTGGAGTTGGTGAGCAGATTGGATTCTGGTAGATTTTGAAGATAGAATGGGGCAGGTTGTTCTGTTGTCTTGCAGGTGGGTCTGAGACAAAGAGAGGAGCCCAGGGGGTTCCAGGCTCAGAGGAAGAATTCAAGAAGTGATGTAATGATGATGTTGTTTGGCTGGAGGCAGATCCAGACCCCTCCTGATTACCCTGGATGTCCCTGTGCTTTTTCCAGAACACTCTGCACAGGGGTCAGTGAGCAGCAGGGGTCTTCCTCTGGCTTGGCCCCTTCTCCCTGCGGCCATTGTGAGCCTTCTCAGAATGGATGCAGCTGCGACCTTTCTCCCTCTGTCAAACCCACTTTGGACCACATTTATGGACCCTTCCTGATTGGTGCACAATACAGGGAGGATGTTAGCAAGTTATTGCTGTGCAATCTTCTAATTTATTTCAAGGTCGTGGCTGGGGAGGGAGGCCTTAACCGAATTACCCAATTAAATAGCAGCATGCCATCTAGCGTACTTGTTGTATCTTTAAAAGCCCACTGATGACATTGACGATTACTTCATGTGCAGGTGTGAGCCATATAGAGGATGTGATCCGATAATCCCAAAGGTTTTTCCACATGCCTTGTGGGTCATAGATGTTCAGTGAGGATCTGTTGGGTTTAGTGATTTTTGAAGCTGGATATGGAGAGTTGGCTTTTTTCTGAAACCTGTCTATTTCGGTGCTCTTTCCAGTATTGGCAATTAGTGCCACATCTCACTTTCAGGTGGGATTAGTGTTGGGTATTTCCAGCGCTTGGCCAGTGAGGTCCTGAGATGGGAGGAGGTGAGAAATGGAGGAACAGGTCTGGATGAGGCCATTAGCTCCTCATCCCCGGAGCTGGGAATGCACAGGAGAATCTCCAAGCTGAATCCCAGGCTTCTGCTCTGGGGGTCCACAGTGCCTGTTGTACCATTGAAAATGTGCAGACTTCAACCCATGCTCTCCCTCAACCCATGGACTGGACTTTGTTGACCTTGTCAGGTCCGAATACAATCTCATTTCTGGTAACTTTTAGAACTTTAGTGGTTTTAAGGGACAGAGTGTTTCCCCAGGGTTTCATTTGAAGTCCGCATTGCTGCTTCAATCGCATGGCTGACAAAGGCTCCTTCCACTACAGTCCAATGGCGGCCTCTTGGAGAATGTTCCCAGTCATCTTGTTCTTTCCCGTCAGTGTTTTGGTTGAGGAAGGCCACAGAAAAGGCTGGTTATCCCCCATTCTCATATAGTTACCCCATACTGCAGCTGTGGCTTTCCCTTTCCCTTCTTAGCTCCAGCCCGGAGTGGGACTGGGAAGATCCCAGGGCAGAGGGGACTCTGGGTGTCCTCTGAGTGGAGACCGCATCACAGGAGCTGCAGATCTTTCCAGGCTACTCAGGGAGGCTTGCGGCTGGTTGACACGGACTGTGCTGTGTTACACGCTCTCTATTTCCAAGCCCCGTTGGGGGGGACTTCCTTCTTGATTTCTAAGGGCTGTAAGGCAGTAGTTTCTTTTTTGTTACTCAAGAGGTCACTTCTAGCCAAGTCAAATCCTTGCTATTGGAGGTTTCACATTCCCTCTCTCTTGTTCTTGTGCTCTGATGTGGGGTGTATATCTCCCAGGAAGTCCAGAGGGATGGCCTTATCCCACACTGGGAAGGGCCTGGCGAAATGCCCTCTGTCAGCCTGGGTTTGAATTGCTGGAGGCCTCCTTGTTTCATCCGTGGTTTATTTTGCACTCAACTCCTTACTGCCAACTTCCAGGCATCAGAGAGCTAGGGATTCAGACCATCAGTGGCTCTGATTACTGATTGCTCCAGTGAAAGCTTTTCCTGGGGAAGGTACTACTGAACAAAGGTAGTTTGAATAATGACCCTTTTTCTTCTTCCTACTCTCCTTTTGATTTGCTTTGCCTGGTTGTTGCCAGTACCAGGGTGGAAGAGACTAGGCTTGGCAAGAGCCTGGTGAGACACAGCACGAAATGGTACCACGTATGCACGAGGTACACCACCCGCGGGAGTCGAGAGTGCACTGGGAGCTGGGGCAGTCGCCCATGCAATGGGGCTCCACTGTCTTTCCACAGCTGCATGGCCGAATCCTTTGTTAACGTGGGCTTCCTGCCCTATGTGGGGTGCTCCTCAGGACATCCCTAACCTAGCCAGAACCCCCACCCACACTCATTTCTTCTCATCTGTCTTTTTTATTTTTTATTTTTTGGCCTATGAACCGTGACTTTTAATCACTTGAGCCCACCCCAACAAGGCCAGAATATTGGTCCAAAAAAAATCACAGCGCTGCGTCAATCTGCAAACTAATGGCAAACATCCCTGGCCATTTTTCGGTTCTCTGTATAGCGCTCATCAGCGCTTTCCCCAGCGCGTATTTGCCAAGCCAGGGTGCTGGTCTCCTCAGTCTGAGTTGAGCCCCGGAAAGCACGGGGATCTTGTGGCTCAGCGGCAGGAGCCACCCGGTGTGCCGACTCTCCTGCCATGTGGACCTGCTGGGCTTCAAGGGCAACAAAATGTGAAGTGAGCAGTTTAGCTTGGACTTAATCTGGAGGCAAATCAGTAACTTTACCCTGAGAGACTCTCTCCGTTGTGTTCTCAGGAAAATGAAGTGAATCACCGAAGCAAAGAATGTGCTTTCCAGGGCTGCACCAATAATAAAGCATAATGTTTTGAATTAGAAGGGGAGAGCGAGTAACTGAGAAACCTTTGGCTGGTTACTTTGTTGTTCCTTTTGCCTCTCCCCCTCCTCACCCCCCTTCCTTCCCTCAGATATGTGCTTGGATAAGGACGTTCTTCTCCAGCCTGGTTTTTCCTAAACTCAATCCGGCAGTGAAATGACAAGCCTCGTTAGACATGGAAATTATCACAGAGCAGCAAATCCAAGGGGAGGTTTCACTGAAGGCTCCAGGAAGGGGAGATGGCGAGCTGTGAAAGCAGACGCTCCCAGCCCAACCTAAATGTGTTCTTCTTGCTCCCTTTGTTGATTAGTAAATCAGAACCAAATGAAAAGACACAAATAAGGGCATGCCACACATCTGTCACACTTGCGTGTTTCCCAGCTTCGTCCTATCTTTCAGATTTCATCTCATCCCTTGCTGTCCTCACCGGGGAGGACCTCGTGGACTGGGCTCGATCTTAGTCTTAGAAGTAAAACTGCCTCAGAAATGTTGTTGAGGGTAAGGGGTTATTTGGTTAACTGAGAAGTTACATGCTATTTCATAGGAACAGGGAGGTGGGAGCCTTTGGCATTGCTAACCCCTTTTCCTGTGCTTTTAAAGCCTCTTGTAGGTGTTGGCTGTTGTGTTTTGTTGGTTTTTTTTTTGGCCTTTTTTCCCCCCCAAACCATACATTTAAGCGCTGAATCTTGCCGTGTTCCCTCAGCTGTTATCTCTTGACTTCAGAAGCGTTGCCTGTAGCCACTTGGCATCCACCAGGGTCCAGAAAGACCAGCACAGCAGTTGCTCAGAAGAAACCAGGAGGGCTTCCTGGCCCAGAAAAGAAAGAAATTCTCTGAGAACAGTTCTGGGAGAAGCATTCGTTGTGTTTTTGTAAGGATGTGAGGATCCAGGTTTTGTCTGTTAAAGGAAAGGAATGACCCTTTTCTTTGTTTGTGTGTTCACATCACATGGCTGTGCTAAGGAGGCAGTCTCGTACCCCATGGTAGTGTTTTTCCATTCTCTTGTTTAGAAACCCAGGGTGTGATAAGCTCACGGCCCCCACACAGCCTGGTAGCTATGGTTGCATCTAAGTTTGGAACTGCTGGTCCTCATTCTACCAGGGTCTGTCAAGGGTCAAGTCAAGGGACTGTCCCAGGTCAGCCCCACCAGGTGCTTGAGAAGTACGGTTACACTTGTTCTAGAT
Source organism: Meles meles (assembly GCF_922984935.1). Lineage (NCBI taxonomy): Eukaryota > Metazoa > Chordata > Mammalia > Carnivora > Mustelidae > Meles > Meles meles. The sequence continues at coordinate 134,646,023 of NC_060070.1, forward strand.
GAGTCATTCACTCAGTCCTCACACATGTACTGGCTCCCTGCCTTGAGCAAGGCACTGCTGTGGGCACCCAGGACACATAAGGGAACAAAACAAAATTCCCTGCCCTTGTGGGCCTTACATTTGAGGAGAGTCCTAGTCCTCGGCAGTAGCACACTTGCATTTCCTCTGATGTAGGTTCAGGTGTTGTTAAGGTAGAACAGGGAGGTCTGTGCAGATGCCTCCAAGTAGAGATGCATGCTGGCCCCGACTTCCCGGGGTCAGGTCACCCTGGACCAGTCACAGGGAAGAGAGGTTGGAAGGGATCATGAGAAAGGACCCCCTCCCCATGCCCATGTTGGTACCCTTGGCACTGTGCCTTGAATAATCACAGGTCATCTGATGGGGTGTCACCTGATAGGAATATGAAACCCCGGGATCCCTAGGAACCAAAGCAAGGAATCGGCCTGTCTGTTACTTTGAACTTTTAGAACTTGAACATTTCGTTAAACCAAATAACTCTAGTGTCGTGGTGAGAAGTCCACTGTGGAGAAAGGCAGGGTTACGTAAGCTGCCACCCAGTGTGAGAAACTGTTGCCCAACATGGTTTGATTCTTGATAATTTGAGGACAGATTTTTCATTTTGTGGATTTCTCACATGCTCATTTGCACACATTCTTTCTCTGCAAAAGTTTTGATGGAAAGAGTACAATGTATTGGTCAGGTTAAGGGTTGACGAGGAAGAAGAGCCCTGATGGTAGTGATCTGGATAAAAGGAATGCATTGTCTAGCACTTTATTGCCCTGCTGGGTAGCTACAGAGCATCTCGGCACATGCCTCTCATTTGCTTCTCATGGTCCCTCGCGGATGGACGTTCCTACCGCACACGTAGAGGGCGGTCACCAAATCCGTAAGCACAGGCAAATCCATCATAAATGAAGTATTAGTATTACATCCCAATACAGGATAAAATAATATTACCTTTGTTTCCAGATTTTATTGCCCCTGTGTCGCTACTGCAAGAGCTGAAACTGTTAGGTAACTTGACACAGAGATAGCCCGGCATCTTGACCTCACCTCAAGGCAGTTCCTTCCTGTGTACTCGACTCCGGGCTTTCAAAAAAGTAAGCACGCTGTTTGATTAGGGCTCCTCTCTTTTTCAGCATTCCCGGGGTTTCCTTCTGACAAGACACTTTCTCACCAGCATGATGCTAAGTCTCTCTTGTTACCCCTTCTGCCATGTTGACCTCTGATCTGTCCTTTTCTTCTTTTGACGTTGGTATCTGACATCTACTCTCCTCCTCTTCATCTCTTCTGTAACTTTTCTGGAGTAACCTTGTTTATATGCAGACTCAGCAAATATTTGCTGTGAACCTACTGTGCGCCAAAGCCTGTGCTGGGCATGTTCACTTGACACCCATTCATTTCTTGGCCTCTTCCCAGATGTCTTGTGTAGCTTGGCCGTGGGGAGCAGAATGCCTAGCTAACTGCCCTGTGTTTGGGACAGGCTACAGTTCCACTCTGATGGGGGTTTACCTACCCATCCTGCATTCATTCTAGAGAATCAGTGGCTGAGAAGGAAAACTGAAGAGGAAAAGCAAGAGAAATATAATAGAATTGACAGCAGGCACTCAAATGCCTGTATACACACATTCACAGAGGCACTGTTCACAGTTGCCAAAAGGTAGAAAAGCCCAAGTGTCCATCAGTGTACGAATGGATAAACAAAATGTGTATGCATACAGAGGAATATTATATGACAATAAAAAGTAATGAAATACTGATACATGATAATAATACTGTTGATGAACCTTAAAAACATTTTGCTAAGAGAGAGAAACCAGTCACAAAGGATTGTGTGATTCCATTTGTACAGAATATCCATACTATGCAAATCCATAGAGATAGAACATGGGTTGGTGGTTGCCAGAGGCTGGGATGGGCAGTTGCTGCTTAATGGGTAGAGGGCTTGCTACTGGGATGATTAAAATGTTTTGGAACCAGACAGAAGTGGTGAGTGCACAACCCCGTGAATGTATTAAATGCCCCCGAATTGTTCACGCGAAAACGATTAGCTTCATGTTCTGTAAATTCACTTCAGTTTTTTAAAAAACAAAGGGCGTGTGCACATGTGTTGGCAGTCTGTTTCTCTGAATTGAGGATGTGATTTTAAAATTCATTCCGTCTTTCTTGTGCGTGATGACCTTGTGATATGGCTTGGGTATAACTGAAGTAATTTGAGCAGATTAATTTCTTTCTTTAGCTTTTTAGAATTTCACATGCTCGGTGGCTGCGTCCTGCACTCAGAGTGCAAAGCAATATGCTAATTGGTGTTCCAGGCTTCTGGGGCTGCTCCTTCAATAAACAAACCCGGGCAGATGTGTTGAGTTGCTCTCTTCGTTTAGCTGTTTGTGTTCTGGAGAATGTCCTTGGGTCTTGAAGAAAGATTGCTGGGGCTGGAGTCCAAAGGCTGAGTTCCGTTCTGTCTCCTTTTGCCCACTGGGGATACTATGGTGCCCAGGAAAGAGCATGGAGCAGACCTCAGTCCTGGCTTATGCATTCATTCAACAAACATTCTTGAACCTTCTATTGGAGGTATTAAAGTGAGTGTGACATGGACCCTATCTTTCAGAGGCCTGTGATCCAGCAGGAGAGGTAGACGCATGAACAATGATCACCTTAATATAAGGTGGGGCGCAATGCTGAAAATTTGTTTGGGACAGCATAGAAACCTAGAGTCAAGGTCCCCAAACCAACTGGGGATACACAGGGTACAGGAAGGGAGTTAAAGAGGCTTCCTGGAGTTCAATCTTAAGGTAAGATTTAAAATTTTGCTGCATTACACGTTAAGTATGGCACGTAATGGTGAGAGTTTTACAAAAGAGGAACATTTAGCACTGAGTAGAGACATATACTTTACTTTTTTTTAATCACGTTTCAGGATTTTGTTTATTTTTATTTTTTGTCCATATTGACGTACTTTAATATTTTTTTATTATGTTATGTTAGTTACCATACAGTACTTCATTAGTTTTTTATATAGTGTTCTATGAGACATATACTTTAAAAAAGAGTTTCAGTTGGATGTTTTTCACCAAAGCACTCATAGTTATGGGGGGAACAAGAACTTTAATGGTAGGTATGGCTTTAATAAATTGTTTTTTATTTAGAATTCCATAGAAGCATCAAAGCATCTTCCAAATTTGGAACCTATAAAAGGCTGTATCCTGGAGGTGAGGGAGGGGAAGGTCTTTGAAAGGACAAGGAGATTATATAAGTAAGGGAGAGGGGTGAGGTCCTGGGGAGGGTGTTCAGAAAAACAGATCAGTTTAATATCTCCCAAGAGTGAAGTTTGAGGCTGGAAAAGGTCAGGGGCGAGGCTGGTATGTCAGGGGAATGATTGAAGGCTCTACGCAGGTAGTTTATGAGTTTGGGTCTAGGACTGTGGTACTAGCTGCAGTGTGGAGAGAGGGTGAGCAGGGGGCACAACTCGAGGCAGTGGGATGGCTCTGAACATGGGCAGTGGCCACAGAGAGAGCCAGGTGGGTGAGAGAAACTTCCAGAAGAGTGCCATCCCATAGATTTTTTTCTGCCATGACCGAAACATTCTATGATGTACCTGCCAATACGGTATCCACCAGCCACATGTGGGCATTGAACCCTTTACATGTGGCTGATGCATCTATGGAACTGAATCTTAACTTTTAATTTATTTATATTGAAATAGCAGCATGTGGCTAGGGCATGTGCCTGCTAGATTGGACGGTGCAATTCCAGAAGGTAAAATCAGCAGGAGTTGGTGATTAATGGACCCGTTCAGAGGGACAGTGAACAGCAGTAAAGCTGCAGGGGCACGCTGGTTGGGAGAAGATGAGTTTCATTTTGTGCACGTTGGCGTCACATGCACAGGAGGCATCTGGATGAAGTGTACCAGGTAGTGAGATAAAAACATTCCTTAAAGGAGAGCAGTGAGCTGGAGATGGAAATGTGGGAGGCATTGGCATAAAGTAATAATTGAAATCACTAAAGTGAGTGCCAGGGGGAAGCCCTTTAACTGCCTTTGGCCTCAGATTCATATTGCTCTGATGGTGATAACATTTGCTCTGCCTACCTTCTGGGACTATTCTGAGAAACAGATGAGCTAATATGTATGAAAATGCTTGTAAACTCTTCAAACATTAGGCGTGTTTTATAACATCTTTAGGAGTTGAGAGGAATGTGTCCCAAATGTTGTTTCCCAAACATAACAGATAAAATTAAGACTACAGATTCTGGAAATATGGCAGACTGGATAATTTGTAAGGCCCTCCTGCTAAAATATGACTAGATCCAGGGTAAAGAAAAGCAAATATGTCTACAGCATGGATGTCAGGCACTCAGGGACATCTTTGAAGACTCCCCTGAGTGTGTTTACTGTGAGCAAACAAACCTGAAAGCTGGGTTTCTGTGAATGCCAATACCAGTACTCCTGCAGATCATGAGACCAGCTCAGGGTCCAGGCTGAGGTGGGAGAACTGTCCCGGGGATCCCCACCTTATACCCTCAAATGAGAGATAACTGGGTCCAGGTCAATAATGTTTTTCAAAAAAAGCAAAAGTACATGTTTTTCTTTTTCTTTTTCTTTTCTTTTCTTTCTTTCCTTCTTTTTTTTTTTGGAGAAAAGTAAACAATTTAAACAGTGAGGATGAATTTCAATAAAAAATTACCTAAAAATCTGCAAAGCAAGGAAATAAACCACCAAAATATAAGTCATCAGAAGGATAGGACAGCAATGCAGATTTAAATTTGCCAAGGATTTCAAAGAAAACAGACACTAAGTGAGAACTTATAAGACAGCTATCTAGGAAGTGCACAAAGAATAAAGAGTGGTACAATACATAATGATGATATAGAACAATTGACGATTGAAAATGATGGACCCCACAGCAATGACAATGACAGTTGGAATGAGTAGAGAATTTTAAAACTCATTAAAATGACAAAGTAATAAATGGCTTAAACTATACAGGAAACATGAGTGAAGAGAGAGTTGGTGAACTTGTAGATAAATCTAAAGAAATTTTATAGACAAGAGACAAGATCAATGACTTAAAAAAAAAGCAGTGAAAATTAGGATGACATTCTGGTACACATATAATTATCATTCTTTTTTTTTTATAATTTTTTTTTTCAGCATAACAGTATTCATTGTTTTTGCACAACACCCAGTGCTCCATGCAATACTATAATTATCATTCTTGAAGAGACACTAAAGAGAATTGAGGAGAGTCCTAATCGATGAGCTAAAGGCTAAGAATTTTCCAGAACTAATGGAAGATAGGAATCCACAGATACAGTAAGTGCAATTTAATCTGAGTGGAATAGATAAAAAGAAACAGACCAGCTGGGCATGTTATAGTGAAGCTGCAAGATACCAGGGACAATGACATTATAAAAGCAACCAGAGAAACCAGGTCACCTTAATAAAAGAAGAAGAAGAAAAAAAGGGTTAGTCTAATATAATGAATTACAGACATAACTTCTCTCATGAAGACATTCTTCCCATTAGTGCTCTGCAGTTGAAACTGGAAAGTATGACTCTTCAGAAATATCCTGAAGAACGCAGATGCAAAATCCTCAACAGAATATTAACAAACTAAATTCAACAACACATTAAAAGGATCATATACCAATGTAAATTGGTATGACTACTGTAGAAAACAATATGAAGGGTCCTCAAAAATTAAAGAAAAACAATACCCTAAGATCTGGTAATTCCACTATTGGGTATTTACCCAAAGAAAATAAAAATACTGATTGAAAAGATAGATGCACCTCTATGTTTATTGTTGCATTATTTACAACAGCAAAGATAGGGAAATAACTGAAGTTTCCCTGATAGACACTAATACTATATATATACACACAGCAGAATATTACTTGGCCATAAAAAAGAATGAGATCTTGCCATTTGTGACAAGATGGCTGGACCCAGAGGGTATTATGCTAAGCAAAATAAGCCAAACAGAGAACAATAAATAATATAACATTTCACTTGTATGTGAAATCTAAAAAACAAATGAACAAACACAAACAAACAAAATCATAAATACTGAGAAAAAACTGATAATTGCCAGAGGGGACTGGTGGGGGTTGGAGGATGGGCAAAGTAGGTGAAGGGCATAAGAGGTACAAAAAAAAAATTCCTACATCATGATCAAATGAGATACATTCCAGGGATGCAAGGATGATTCAATATCTGCAAATCTGTCAATGTGATTAACAAAGGATAAAAATTATATGATCATCTAAGATATCTGGGTGGCTCGGTCAGTTAAGGAGCTGGCCCTTGATTTAGGCTCAGGTCATGATCTCTGGGTCTTGAGATCAAGCCCCATGTTGGGATCGGTACTGGGCATGGAGTCTACATAAGATTCTCTCTCTCTCTCTCCTTCTGCCCCTCCCTGACTGACATTTGCACTGTCTCTCTTTTCTTTCTCCCTCTCTAAAATCTTTTTTTTTAAAAATCATATGATCATCTCAATAGATGCTGAAAAAGCATTTGGCAAAATCCAGTATCTATTTATGATAAAAATTCTCAACAAAGCAGGTATAGGGGGAATGTATCTAAACATAATAAAGGCCATATATGATAAGACCAGGCCAATACCATACTCAATGGTGAAAAGCTGAAAGCTTTTTCTCTAAAATCAGTAATAACACAAGAATGATCACTCTTGCCACTTTTATTCAACATAGTATTAGAAATCCTAACCAGAGAAATTAGGCAAGAAAAAAGACCTCTAAAAGGAAGAATTAAAGCTGTCACTATTGACAAAGGACATGATATATATATATTATGTGATGTGATCTATCTATCTATATATATCTCCCTAAAGACTTCATCAAAAACTGTTAGAATAAACAAGTCTAGTATAGTTGCAGGATATAAAACCGACACACAAAAATATATTGCATTTCTTAACACTAATGAATTACCAGATACATTGAGAAAACAATCCCATTTACAGTTACATGAAAAAAGGATAAAATATCCTAGCAAAGCACATAAACCATCATTGCCATGAATGAATCCCTATTTTATACACCTGAAACTAATGTAACATTGTATGTCAACTATCCTAAGAAAAACCACATTAATTTTGACAAAAATTAAAATTTTGGTAACAAGAGAAAAAAGTATAAAATACCTAAGGAAAAATTTAATCAAGGAGCTCAGAGACCTGAAAATTATCAGATGTTAATGAAAGAAATTGAAGAAGATGCCAATCAGTGGAAAGATATTCCATGCTCATGGATTGGAAAAATTGTTAAAATGTCCATACTATCCAAAGCAATATAAAGATTCAGTATAATCCCTGTGAAAATTCCACAGAAACAGAACAAATAATCCTAAAATGTTATGAAATTACATAAGTAGCCAAAGCAATCTTGAGAAAGAAGAACATAGCGGTATCACACTCCCTGATTTTCACAGTACATTACAAAGGTATAGTGATAAAAACAGTATGGTATTGCCATAAAAACAGACACATATATCAATGAAACAGAATAAAGAGCCCAGAGATAAACCCACACATATATAGTCAGTTTATGACAAAAAAACCAAGAATACACAAAGGGGAATGGACAGGCTGTTCAATAAATTGTACAGTTGAACCACTGTCTTTTTTTTTTTTTAATTCTCACAAAGTGTTTTTTTTTTTTTAAGATTTTATTTATTTATTTGACAGAGAGAGAGATCACAAGTAGGTAGAGAGGCAGGCAGAGATAGAGGAGGAAGCAGGCTCCCTGAGGAGCAGAGAGCCCGATGCGGGGCTCGATCCCAGGACCCTGAGATCATGACCTGAGCCGAAGGCAGCGGCTTAATCCACTGAGCCACCCAGGCGCCCGTGAACCACTGTCTTACACTGTACATAAAAATTAACTCAAAATGGATTAAAGACTTAAATTTGTGACCTGAAACCATAAAACTCCTTGAGGAAGACATAGGCAGTAAGCTCCTTGACATGGGACTTGGCGACGATTTTAAGAATCTCAACACCAAAAGCAAAAACAAGAGAAACAAAAATAAACAAGTGGGACTACATCAGACTGAAAACTTCATACACGGCAAAGGGAGCCATCCACAAAATGAAAAGGCAACCTACTGAATGGGAGCGTATTTGCAGATTGTATACCTGATAAGGAGCTAATATGCAAAATACACAAAGAACTCATACAACTCAATAGCAAAAAAAGAAAAAAAAAAACAAACCTTGACTGAAAAATGGGCAGAAGATCTGAATAGACTCGTTTTCCAAACAACCCAACAGATGGCCAACAGGCACATGAGAAGATGTTCAACGTGACTAATCATCAGGGAAATAAAAATCAGAACCACCATGAGCTACTACCTCACACGTTTTAGAATGACTGGTGTCAAAAAGACAAGAGACAACAAGTGCTGGCGAGGATGTGGAGAAAAGGGAACCATCATGCACTGTTGGTGGGAATGTAAATTGGGGCGGCCGCTGCAGAAAACCATATGGGGGGTTCTCAGAAAATTAAAAATAGAACCTACAGTCCAGTAATTCCACTTCCAGGGAGCCAATGAGAATGAAAACATTAAATGGAAGAAGTGTATACACACCCCCCATGCTGATTGCAGCATCATTTACAAGAACTGAAGCATGGCGACAATCTAAGTGTCTATCAGTGGATAACGAAATTGTAGTATATATACATACATATGCAATATGACCGAGCCATCAGAAGGAACGAAATCTTACCATTCATGACAGCATGGGTGGGCCTCAGTGTGGAATAAGTTGAAGAAACACAAAGACCATCCGATCTTTCTTCTGTGTGGAATCTAAGACAAAACCGAAAAACCCAAGCACATAAATACAGTGAACAGATTGGTGATTACAAGAGGCAGGGGTGGAGGGTGGGAGAAATGGGTGAACCGCCTTTTTTTTTTTTTTTCATTTTCTTTCCTTTTTATTTAAAAATTTCAAGTAATTTTTTAAAATTTTATTTATTTATTTGACAGACGATATCACAAGTAGGCAGAGAGAGAAGGGGAGGCAGGCAGAGAAAGAGGGGGAAGCAGGCTTCCCACCGAACAGAGAGCCCGATGTGGGGCTCAATCCCATGACCCCAGGATCATGACCTGAGCCAAAGGCAGAAGCTTAACCCACTGAGCCACTCAGGTGCCCCTAAAAATTTTAAATAATTTTTTAAGAAGTCAGAGGCATGGGAGACCATGCTTTTTAGGCTGTCCCATTTGTGGTTGAAGATGTTAAATTTTTCTTGGCAGTGAAAAAAATACATGTTGTATATATTGATCTTTACCGAGTGTCTGACTGCATCTTTACAGTAATTCTTGTACGTGGGCAACAGCGTGGTTATCTAATATTAATGGGACTCTGTCAAAGCTGCAATTATTCAGTTTAAGTCTTTCCTCGTGACACATGTTTATTGACTTAAGTGCTTGAATGTATTCTCCAATGTTAGCTGAAGTCTGCAAATTTTTCCACTGGAAGACATGTATATAGTTGGGCTACCGAGCATCTTCCCAACCTAGAGTGATAGTGACATCTGTATTTGGGTATGAAAGTGGTTCTAAAATGTTTTAAAAAATAGGAAATGACTCGGTGAACCCTTGATATTAGCAATGATTTGCAGACACTTAGTGTTGGTCCTACAGCTCTTTCCAGTATGTGTGCTGGGTCTAGTCTTAAAAAGCCACTTGAGTTAAAAGGATAGCTCAAAGGATTTCCTTTGCAGGGACAGAACAGTTCTGTGTCTGGATTGTGGTGGTGGTTATAGGAATCTATACCTGTGACAGAAGGTCGCAGAATTATGTATGCACACACATACATGCCAGAAAATGCATGTAGAAATTGGTGAACTCCAAGGTGGGTCTCTAGTCTAGGTAAGTTATTGTATCAACATCCATTTCCTGGTTTTGGTATTGTTACTCAGTTATGGAATATGTTGCAGGGGATCTCCCTACTGTTTATTTTTTTTTAATCATTTCTTTCTGGTATTTTTGTAACTACTTGTGAGTCTATCATTATTTAAAATAAAAATGAAAGTTTAGCAAAGTCAGTTGAGAAAAATAATGACAGCCAGGAAAATAGATTCTTCTTGATATTTGTGATCCTAATAAAACTAAAGAAATGAGTACTTGGAAATAATTGGTGCACCCCAGAGGGTCAAGTCTGTTATCTCATTGTGTTTAACAAGTGAGCTGAATGCTTGCAATATTAAAGTCAGAAGGCCACTGTTGTTATAGACCTTGAAAGACCAGCCAGAACTGTCCTTGTTGCCTAAAATTAAATAAACTTGTACCATAGCATAAAAAAATTGTTTATAGTAGTCAAGGGAATAGCAGGGTTTTTTTTTTTTGTCGTTTTGTTTTGTTTTAAAAGAGTTCCAAGTTTTTCAAGTTTGGTGTATGACCAAGTAGAGGCATGAAACATTTAAAAAATGTAGAATTTATTGTCAATGAATGTAATTTTGCCCAAATGAAGCCATTCTGAATTAACTATTGAGTGAGCCCAGTTAATGAGAAAGTAATGAATATGTGACTAAATATATTATAGGAAGATTGTTCTATGCTTTTCCCACTCATTCTCCCTCTCTTTCATCTCTCTTTTATATTTTCACTTATAACAGGCTTTTATCTCTATTTTTCTCAGGACAACTTTCGTTGAAATAGTTCAGACTGAGCAGGACACCATTCAGAAAATATATTAAAATATCAATATTACAGTATCTTGAGAGCTATCTCCCTATCTCCTTATTTGTAATATGTAATAAAAAGTTCCTTCCTTTCAATGTTACAGAAAAGGAAACATATCAATATTACAATCAAATTAAGCAATAATGAGGAAAAAAGTTGACCTCCAGTAAGACAAATCAAGAAAAAGGGAATTCACAAGTAATATTAGAATGAAAAAGCTGTAGTTAGAGCAGAGATCAAATAATAAGAGAATCCTTTGAAAAATTTCATGGCAGTAAATTGGATAAACTCTGCCCCAAGTGACAAACCTCTATAAAATGCATAATGACTTAAAAAGAAGTAGGTAACTTGAATATTTCTCTACACTGAAAGGAAAATGAATGAGTAATTGAAAATTTTCCCCAAAGGAGAACACCAGGATTAGGTGATTTTACAGATAAGTCCGCCAGCTTTTGAAGGAAGAGATCATTCCCTGAGAAGAAAGAGAGCATCCTGCAACGTATTTCAAAAGCAAATATAACTTGAAATTGAGCAACACTGTCATGAGCTGAGTCCATCAACAGGGTCGCTTCTGAACACAAATGCAAAAATTCCAAACCCCAAGTTCGAAAGGTGACGGAAAAAATAATGTGAGACCTTTGAGGTCAGTGTTATAGACTGTGAGTGTCCCCTAAAATTCATACAGATAAAACCCTAATCCCTAATGAGTGGGTATCAGGAGGTGGGGTCTTGGGTGTTAATTAGGTCTGGAGGAGGGCATGGGGGTGGAGCCCCCATGCTGGGATTAGTGTCCTTACAGGAAGAGGAAGTGATGGATGCTCACACCATCTCTCTCTGCGTGCACAGACCAAGGAAGGCTAAGTGAGGAGCTAGCTAGGAAGAGGGCCTTCCGTAAGCTCTCAACCATGCTGGCATCCTAATCCCAGACTCGTAGCCACCAGAGCTGTGAGACGTAAGTGTTTGCTGTTTCAGCCCCCAGTCTATTGTATTTTTGTTACAGCAGCTTGAACTCACTGAGACAGTCAAGGAAACAGTCAGCTAAATTTTCTTAATAGGTTCAAGAATTTGGAATAGATTTCTTCCTTTACTATTATTTAATCTTAACAATACTGAGCTGGACTCCAAGACTGAAAATGAGCATCTTTGCCTTCTTCCTGATTTTTAAAGGAAATGGTTTGAGAGTGTCACCCTTAAGAATGTTGTTAGCTGGGGTGCCTGGGTGGCTCAGTGGGTTAAGCCGCTGCCTTCGGCTCGGGTCATGATCTCAGGGTCCTGGGATCGAGTCCCGCATCGGGCTCTCTGCTCCGCAGGGAGCCTGCTTCCCTCTCTCTTTCTCTGCCTGCCTCTCTATCTACTTGTGATCTCTCTCTGTCAAATAAATAAATAAAATATTTAAAAAAAAAAAAAAGAAGAATGTTGTTAGCTGTAGTTTTTTTAAGAAGGACACCTGATCAGATTAGTGGAGTTCTTTCAGTTCCTGGTTTGCTTGTTTGGAAAGACTTAAGAGACAGAACGACCAAGTATAATGAGTGGGTCCTGTTTGGCCCCCCACTCCAATAAACCAAAAGCAGAAAGACAGTTTTTTGAGGTATTTGAGGAAATTTGATTATGGGTATGAGAGAACAACAACAAATTATTTCAACTTAGGTGTGGTCGTGCATTGTGATAGTGTAAGAAAATGTCCGTTTTTAGTGGTTATTTTTTGTGTGTGGTAAAATATGCCTGATATAAAATTTGCTACTTTAGCCATTTTTAAGTGTATGAATTCTACAGCATTAAATGCTTTTACATTGTTGTGCAACTATCACCACCGTCTATCTCCAGAAAGTTTTCATCTTCCCAAGGTGAAACTCTCTTCCCTGTTGAACACGATCTCCCCGTCCCTCCAACCCAGCCCCTGGAAACCACCCTCTACTTTCTGTCTCTATGAATTTGACTCCTCTGGGTACTGCCTATAAGGACATACAGTATTTGTCTTTTTCTGACTGCCTTGTTTCACCTTGCACAATGTCCTCAAGGTTTATCCATGTTGTGGCCTGTATCAGAATTTCCTTTCTTTTTAAAAGCTAACTAATATTTCACTGTATATATCTGCTGCATTGTTTATCCATTCATCCATCAACAAACACTTCCGTGGCTTCTACTCTTTGGCTACTAGGACTGCTGCTAAGAACATGGGCGTACAAATATCTGTTCAAGTCCTTGTTTTCAATTGTTTCAGATACCCATATATATGTAAAATTGGGATTGCTGGACCGTATGGTGATTCTGTGTTTGAGGAATTGCGAAACTTTTCTACAGCAGCTGCAACATTTCATGTTCCCACCAGCAATGCATAAGGAAGGGTTCTTCTTTCTCCACATCCTTGCCAAGGCTTGTTGAGAAAGTGTCCATGTTTTTAATGGGTTTATATGAGATAGAGCTGAAGAAGAATCATTAGTCACTCATTGCCTACAGAGCAACCATGCCCCACCCATGGGACTTAGGTCCCCACCCCCCCAGCTGACAGGCAGCATGGCCATCTGCTTGGGCAGCCTTTGGTCTTAGCTGTGACCATGCCTATGTTTTCCATGTGTGCCTATAAAATTTCCATTACGCCTCTGAAAGACTTTAAGGGAAGAAAGGAAAACATTCTGATTTTGTGATATGTACATATGTAGTAAAACTGTTAGTTTTTAAAAGGCAAGAAAATGCTAGACATTATTCATGATTCTAGAGACCTTTCAGGCAGGGATGGGGGATGGCACCATAGAATTGGTCATGATCTGGTTTTTAAGATGGTACTGGTTTCTTCAGTTCTTTATTTTTATTTTTTAAGATTTTATTTATTTATTTAATGGACAGAGATCACAAGGCAGGGCAGGGAGCAGGCTCCCCGCCGAGCAGAGAGCCCGATGCAGGGCTCGATCCCAGGACCCAGGGATCATGACCTGAGCCAAAGGCAGAAGCTTTAACCCACTGAGCCACCCAGGTGTACCTCCTCAGTTCCTTATTATCGTGCCTCATTACCCCCATAAATTGCATATATCCTTTTGTATATTTAGTATTACGTAACTTACATTTTTAATCCTCAACTAGTGACTTTTATTCCTTAGGACTGTGGTTCCAGCTTGTTGGTCAAAGGTCCAGGGCTGGTCTGAAATTTTAGCTGGTATGGTCAAAGGCAGAAAGAGAGGATAGAATGAGTTCTGTAAAGCTAAATGTATTTGATTTCAAGGATTGTACATGTTCTTCAATTACATCCTATTTTATTTGGTGTTAAGAGGACCTTCAGAAATGAGCATAGAGTTAAAATGATGCAGTTTGTTGTCTTGTTCTATTGTCTTTGCAAATGGCAAACAGAAAAAGTAGACGACCTTGTGTAGGGTCATTACCATTGAAAAATATTTTCGCTGGTCCTTGAAATGAAAAATTCCAGGAATTATTGCCTCAGAGAACACAGAACTGTATTCATGAGACAAACACCAAGGCTGGTGATACTCACGGTAGTGATTTCACTCACTACCTTTTACACAGAATGCATCTCTTCAACTTAAACAGGTAATTTAGAGGAAACATTGATTGGCCCTATCTAAAGGCTCTTGAATAAATTTGAATTACTCAGCGGAGGCATGCTCTAAGTCAGTAGGGCTAGAGTCTCAAACATCAGCTGATGATCACAATTAACATCTGAGTACATACTCTACTATTGACTATTTCGTAGAGATTTTCTCCCCTGAATCCTCAGAATTACGATTATTGCCATTTAACTGATAACTGAGACTTTGGGTAATGTCTTGCTCAGCATCACAGAAGCCAGGAAAAGGGGACCTGGAATTCGGAACCATTTTGACGGTATAACACTTCATTGATGCTTGTTTTTAGTACTTAATTAGCTACCACCACTGGTGGGGTGTTGGCCCCACCAGTGAAAAGCTAAAATGCTAAGGGCTGCAAAATAGGTCCTGAGTGTTGAATTCAGAACTCAGCCCAGTCCCTTTCAGTATCTCTTATATTTTGAATTGTCTTGAGATTAAATGAGTCCAGAATCCTAGCGTTTGAAGGCAGGGATGTAGAGTTCACAGGAAACATTACAGTTTTACCACTGAGGTCTTCACATGAACATGTAGGCAGTGACCTAATGGCATTTCTTTCTTGTGTCCCTATGAGACATTAGCAAATACGTGATATAAATTCAGTTGGAGGCAAAAGACTTTGGGGGAAAAAGGAGTTCCAGGCAAACTCCAGTTCTTGGTGGCTGAGGCATTGTGGGAAGAGGGAAGAAGATGGTATAGCTTCTGGCCAAGAGGCATAAACAGAAGTTCAGAAGACAGTGGAGTGAATGGGGTTTTTTGGTTTGTTTGTTTTTTGTTTTTCAGTTGTTTTTCTTAAATTAACATATAATGTATTATTAGCCCCAGGGGTACAGTTCTGTGAATAGCACATGCCCTCTCCAATGTCCATAACCCAACCTCCCTCTCCCTATCCCCCTCCTCCCAGCAGCCCTCAGTTTGTTTTGTGAGATTAAGAGTCTCTTATGGTTTGTCTCCCTCCCAATCAGGAGTGAAGTTTTTGAGTGAGAGAGCTTAAAACGAGGGGGTGTGGGCAGTCAGGTTCCTTAATCACCTCAGAGATAAAGGAAAGGCAAAAGAAAATTCAGAGTGCTTCCAGACAATGTTGTCTCGGTGGAGGAGAAGTGGGAAGATGCTTATATAAGGCAGTGCATTCTAATTCATATTGTAGTAATGCGAAGGCTTTGCACTATGCTCCTGTTTTCTCATTTTTAGATTCTTCATCTCTTCACGTTTGTCTGCGAGCACTTACCAGGGCTCCTCCTCGGTCATACATGCTGCCTCCCAGCATTTCAAAATCCTTCTGAATCGCATGCACTTTCCCCTCTTCCCAGCAAGATCAGACTTCCCCTTCTCTTTCTCTCATCCTCTCCTGTCCTCCTTTTTCTTCTTGTGTCAGTTGCCTATTCTTGTGTAACAAATCACCCCAAATCACAGGGGCTTTAAATCAATGTGCTGTCATCTCCCACAGCCTTGGGAAAGGACCACACTCAACTGGGTGATTCTGACACAAGGTCTGTCATGCAGCTGTAGTCAGATGCCAGCGGGGGCTGGAGTCCTCCAGCATCTCCACTGGGGTGGGCATCTAAGATGACATCTTAGCTAAAGGTGTGGTGCTTCAGCTGAAGTGGTCAGAGTCTGACTGGACTCTTCCCTCTCTCCCTTCATCTGTCTCTTCATGTACCATACAGCATCGCTATGTGGTTAGCTTGGGCTTCCTCACAGCATGGAGGTTCAGAGTAGTTGGACTTCTTCCATGGTAACCATCTTTCTCCCAGATAAGCATTCCAAGAAACCTAAGTGGAAGGAAGTTCAAAGCTTGGAAGTCACTGAGCACTACTGTTGCTTGGTTGATTGGTCAAGAGAAGGTCACAGAGTCCACCTCGGGGTGGGGGGGGGGCAACCCAACAGTATGAATATAGGGAGGTGTGGTGATGATGCACTTCTCTACAACTAATACTGCATTTCTAATTTATTGAAATTTCTGTTTACTTCTTATGACCAAAATGTCTTAAGTCACTGTCTTATATCTTGGGTCACAGCCATGATTTATGATTTCTTCTTTGTAGTTGTCATTTATATTCATAGCAATTGAAAGAGTTCCTTGAGGAATTCTTATGGATTCTTTTGAATGAATCTTAATGTATTTTTATTTATTGATATTAAAATTTAAGTACCCAAACGGCCCCATGGAAAAGCTATGGACTTTTTCTTTTCTTTTCTTTTCTTTCTTTTTTTAAAATCTCTTTGGGAAATCAGATTTGATTCACTTTTTTTTTTTTTAAAGATTTTATTTATTTATTTGACAGACAGATCACAAGTAGGGAGAGAGGCAGGCAGAGAGAGAGAAGGAAGCAGGCTCACTGCTGAGCAGAGAGCCCGATGTGGCGCTTGATCCCAGGACTCTGGGATCATGACCTGAGCCGAAGGCAGAGGCTTTAACCCACTGAGCCACCCAAGTGCCCCAGATATGATTTATTTTTAACCGCTGATGATAACATATCACACTTAAAGGGAGATCGGTTTTAGGAAAAAGTGATACACCCTCAGGTATGGGTGTCCTTCAGTGAACTCACCAGCAAGATTGCTTTTCATGTTTAGCCACTAATTAGAAAATCCGTTCTCTCGTTGGGACTGAACCATGCTTTACTTTCTGGTTAGACCTTTTTTTTTTTTTTTACTTTTATCAAGCTCTTACACAAGTCAAAGCTTATTATTATTATTATTATTTTATAACCCTCACACCAAAAAGAGATAACTTGAGTCTAAAAGATTTAGCGTATTCCCATGGCATTTTCAGAAATTCTTTATTTAAAACCTCCTACCTATAGATGGCTTAACTTTCCTCAGCTTCTGCAAATGCCATTGAGGCCTTACGTTCTTGTAAAGAGTTATTGGCTTTTTTTATTTTTTAAAGAAACTAAATCTCCAAAGCTTTTCTCTAGTGATTATGGAGAACAACATAAGTGGGAGAAAAAAGGACAGTTGGAGGTAGCAAATAATTTGATTTTTTTCCCCCTACCCACAGCCCTGGGAACACTCTGCCATGAAGGATTAATTTGCTCGTGAGATTTCACCGTGGTTGCCATTAAGAAAAAAACTAACAGGAACAGTAGGGCAGAAGTGTTTCCAAACCCGGGAGAAAAGAGTCAAGGATTTATGGTGGGAAGCAGAGAAGTCCGTTTTCTCTTTTATAGCGTTTATGAGGGAAGCTCCAAGGTTGATACTGCTTGTCTCACAGAGGACTTGACACAGACAGTTGGAAGCCCCACTCTCAGAAATGGTCCTTAGTGGGTGTAGTTTTCCATAGTTTGTCTTTGTGCAGGGGCAAGAGTTCGTTAAAAAAAAAAAAAAAAAAAAAAAAAGATTTCAGACTCCATTCTTCCCCAGTTTTTAGAAAAGCATTAGAAAAAACAGCCAGGTATACTGTTGGTCATTCGCTTCCACGTGTCCATCCTCACAGTTGGGGTCTGCGATTGAGCGGAGGGGCCCCCGGCCTCTGAGTCCGGCAGCCCTCCCTTTGTTCTGGGAGAAGGAGGGCAGTGCACTCCGTCCGGTGAGAGTGGCATTTTCTCTGAAGCTTTACCCTAAACTCCTCCACAAAACTTTCTACTGAACAGCAGGCAAAATACAAGGACCCTTGGACCTTTTGGGCTGAGGCCGATGCGCAGCTCATTCCCTTCCCACGTGAGGCCCCCCTCCCAGAGCACGGCCCAGGAGCACCCTTGGTCATGCCAACTGCTTGATGGGGGGAGATGACCTAACCTGAGGGGGCCACGAAGGGGTCACCGGGGCCAAGATCACCAGGGACATTCTTATTCATCCTTTCCTTCATTCTCACCACTTCCTTGGGAATCCCTGTTAATTCCTGCCTCTGAAAGTGAGGGAAGCCAAAGCCAAGAGTTTACATAATTTGCTTTCGTACAACTGACTTCAACCAAGTATGTAAGGTATTTCGACCAAATAAAACCTAAGAATTTTACTTAATCGTTGGGTAAAATGAGGGATTTTAATCTCGGCCTGTCTGACAGCCCAGCCACTGTTGGTTCTTGCCCCCCTCCCCCAGTCCCTCTCCTAAGCCTTTGGTAACCGGTAAAATCCACTTATGAATGGAAATGGGGCAGCTTTCTTGAGATGAGCCTGTGGCACTTAGTCCAGTAACAATAGTTGTCACTCTCTCTTGTTTAATCTTATAGTGGAGTACGAGAAGGAGTTCTCCCCTGGCCAGCGACACCACAAAGAGTTCAAGTTCAACTTATCCCAGATTCCTGAGGGTGAGGCGGTGACGGCTGCAGAATTCCGCATCTACAAGGACTGTGTTGTGGGGAGTTTTAAAAACCAAACTTTTCTTATCAGCATTTATCAAGTCTTGCAGGAGCATCAGCACAGGTATGAAGGCTCAAGGCACCCCAACGGGTGGGGCTGGCCCCCATTTCTTACCCTGCCATCATCTAACCCCAAGTATGTCTGTGGAAGGGCGTTTGGAGGTCAGAGGCATTGTGTGAACATGATGAGGGAGAGATGTGCTCTGAATGGTAGTGTTCAGCCAGCAAGACGACTTTTTTGTTACTAAAATGAAGATTTTCCAAATAGTTTTCCTCTCCTGAGCAAAGCCAATGGACAGTATCCACTCAGCATCCTTTGTGATTGGAGAACAAATGATACTAATTCAAGTTAGTAGAAAGCTGTGTGTTTGCATATAATATATACACATACGTGATCTAGTATATTTCTGTGTGTGTGTGTGTATGTGTGTGTGGGTGTGTGTGTGTGTCAAATGTATCTCTTCTCATTTGGATACAAGGAAACAATACGCTATCCTTCCCCATTGTGTCTGTAACAGTCCTGCTTTTTGAAATGAGGCCAGACTGTTTTTACAAAAGAACTTCAACAGAGTATGCTCTGGGGGCTGTCTACCAATAAAGAAAAACTTCCACGGAGGGATTTCTGGAGGAACGGAAGGACCAAGGGGAGAACCATTGCAGCAGCTAGTTCGGTCCTGTAGCATGCAGGAATTAAGCCAGTGACCTTGACTTGGGCTTCGTATCCGGGGGTCAGTTCAGTGTTTGGGCAGGAATTAGCACCGCTGCACTCTCAGTGCCCATGGCACGGCACGTGGTGAGACAGCCTGGCAATTACACGAGAAATAGGCTGATAACAATTAAAGGAAGAAAACGCAAACTGTGCAAGGGATTTGCCGGCTTTGGTTTCATGCATCACGTCCGATTCTTGCTTTTGGTCTTGGAAATCTGTTGACTTCCCAAGAATGTCCAAAGGTTGAGGAATGACTTTGGTTTCTCCTGGACTTAGGGATCTGTGTGTGGTTCTGCTACAAACAGGCACACTAAAATAATAACGAACATTAACTTGCCCCATAAAAGGCTTATTTTGAGAGCACTCCCAACGTTTGGCCCCTGCGCATGTTCGAGTGTGTAATGAGGGAAACAGAGGAGAAGCAAAGACACATGCCAGGCTTTGGGGACACGTCATGGTGTTGATTATAAGAACTGTTGGTTGTATGTGAGTTCTTAGTAGGGCCAGTTAAAGTAAAATATAGCCACTGTGGTGTCTATAACTAACATTTCAGAATGAAGGGAAGGTTTTTCTGATGTCTGATTTTCACCCTAAACAAAAGTTTCATCAATGACTTAACCATTGAGGGCCTCTTTTGAAATAATAAATTGATCACTGATAGATTTTTGTCTTGTTATTTCAGAGAGAACTGATACTCGGTGGTGATTCGTTGGGCCTGATTTAGCCATTGATTTTCAATCTGCCTAATTATCTGCCCACTGTATCTGGTAAAAATAACCGACTAGTACCTTTCCGGCTCAGACATCGGTTCGAAATACATGGTTTTCTCTGTTCTGCAGGAAAGGTTTTTTAAAGTGAAAACACTAGATTGGCATTTTTTTTTAACTACAGGATTTTTCAAAATTATTATTTAAAAAATAGAGCAAGCAGACCATTTGTAAGGTTTATATTGAACTCTGGCCAAAAACGAACAGCTGCCTTGTGCTTAAGATGGTGGTGTCATACTTTCTGGAGGCCAGCAGTGAGTTTGGAAAACAAAGTCCCAAACAGTCCCAACCTTTGATGACTCTGTCAAAGCAGAGTTGTCATTTCCCTGCCTTCTAGGACAGGAGTATCTGGTGATTGAGTATATGTTGAACTTTTGTGCATAGGAAAGGGGAAATATGGGGAGGATTGGCAGAATTTCTTGCTTTTGAAGGGCTCCAGGTTGGCCAACAGGAGATTTTCTTTTCTTATCAGTGGGCGAGGAGCCCAGGCCTCCTGCTGTCTCCTGATGTTCTTCCAGAGGCCTCCAGATTTAACTGCAGGACCTTCTGGGCAAGGTTTGATCTCCCCATCTGTACCGTCTTGGGGTGTCCTGGCTAGAAACGATCCTCCCGGCTTGGGAAGAAACTCACTTGTCTAATCTACGTGTGAGTGAAATTTGTAGTATTTGACGGATTAACTTAATGTCACCAAAGTTTGTTTTGCAAAAATCGTTGGCCTCCTTGAAAAAGAAAAATACAAAAAGGCAGATTTTTCGATGCTGAGTCATACCTCGGCTGAGGCAGAAGTTAGGTGTTGGGCCTCTTGATAGTAAAGCAGCTAAGAAGCCTGACCTAGGGGATGGTCAGAAAAGATTCTTGGAAGATTGGCCATAGTTATGAATTCTGCAGAAACATATTCCTCTTAACCGATAAGAAATCACTGGGCCAGGTAAGTTAAAAAAAGTGACTACTTAAATAGCT
Source organism: Meles meles (assembly GCF_922984935.1). Classification (NCBI taxonomy): domain Eukaryota; kingdom Metazoa; phylum Chordata; class Mammalia; order Carnivora; family Mustelidae; genus Meles; species Meles meles. The sequence goes on from NC_060070.1 coordinate 134,667,043, forward strand.
GGTGCTTTGAGTCAGAACAGGGGAACATTGAATACTTCAGTTAAAACCTGAGAATAAGCCCTGAGATAACACTGTAAGTCATGAAAAGATCTGGAGCGCCCCAGTGAGCAAAGCTGGGTCGGCAACCCACAGCATGTGCGGTTAAATCAGAGTAGCACAGGGCATTAATATGTGGTGTTATAAATCATTGTTTTTTTAAGGACACTGGTAAAAATTGGCATCTGCAGAGCACTTAGAGTTTGGGAAGAGTCTTCTGACATCTCTTCTGGCTAGGATTTAACCACTGACCCCGTCAGATAAGCAGGGCAGGCATGTTACCTTTTAAGAGAATGAAACCTGGCACATAGAGGAGTTTTGCCACGTCCAAGTGTTGTCTGCTGTTTCCCAAAAGTCACCCCGATGACATGGGGTCAGTCCCAAGGTCAAGGTGAAGCAACAATAAAAGGTCAGCAATCCCCTGAGTGGACGTCCCTCATCTCCGTCTGCTTAGCTGGGATGCAGACATGCTGAGGCTGCTTCTGTGTGCATGTCCAGTGAGATGGGTCAGTTAGGATTCAGGCCCTGGTTCTTTGACTTCGCAGGCTTTGCTTTTCTTTTTTAAAGATTTTATTTTTATTTATTTGATAGAGAGAGATATCACAAGTAGGCAAAGAGGCAGGCAGAGAGAGAGGGAGAAGCAGTCTCCCTGCTGAGCAGAGAGCCTGATGTGGGGCTCAATCCTGAGATCATGACCTGAGCCGAAGACAGAGGCTTAACCCACTGAGCCACCCAGGCACCCCTTACCAGGCTTTTCTATTGTTGATCTATTGATCAAGCATTCATCTGTTGTCCGCTTTTCTAGAGGAAGGGTATGGACAAGAAAAAAGACTAGAAGAAAATGTATGCAAAAGTATTTGTACTTATTCCTAGTGTTATCTGTTTGTCCATTGGCTTTACCATGTTCTCCCCAAATTCCTACACACCGAGCTGTCTGCGGCTTGGAGTGGAAAGGCTGCTCTGAAAACCTTTGACCTGTATTTATGATGGTAGCATGTTGCTTTTCAGAACATGTACTCATGATCTTTACTTTTATAGCACCTTTCAGATTAATAGTGCAATTTTGAGGCCTTTCAAGAATATAATTTTCATCTACATTTCTTGTTTGGTTAAAAACACTCTCTTACCATTCTTAATTGAATTTTGTATAATTAGAAGTCAAAGTCAAACAGCATCTCTTGAAAGCCAGCCAGAAATGTTTTTGGTGTCTGAAAGATGGCCCTATTTGATACATGAGTTAGCCCACTTACTTCTGCTAGTTTCGAAATTCCATTTTCTACCCTGTATGTTTTGGCATCAGCGTGGCTGGCAGTGATGGTCTGTCCTCTGTGTATATGATAACTTTCCTGCATTCTATCGTGGTGCAGTCTGTGGAAGACCTGGAGAGTGAGAATTAATTCCCAGATTTAAAATTCAGTTCCTCCTGGTGTAAGCAATATCACAGCCTTCTCCTCTGTTGTCAAACAGGCAAAGTCTCCTTCCTTCCTTGCCTCCTTCCTCCTTTCCTTTCTTTTCCTTTCGTTCTTCCTTTCTTTCTCTCTTTCTTTCTTTCTTTCTTTCTTTCTTTCTTATTCTTTCTTATTTTTCCTTCCTTCCTTCCACAGGTTTTATCTTAACTTTATTATCTTTAGGATGTGAAGACCTGCATCTTTGAGTCAAGGGATCAGGGCAATGCCACATTAGAGATGGACTTTGAAACCAAGAAAGATTTCCTTGGGTCACCCAGAAGCCATGCTAGCAGAGTCCCCGGGAGCAATCTCAGACTGAATTATTGCTACGCTAAATTTTGGACAAAGTTCACCCTTTCTGAACTGTTTCACAGATAGAATGTAATTGTTTCAGGAGAGAAAATAACTGTCAAAGGGCAAAAACACATTTTTCCAGAATTTTTAGTTTGATAATGTTCCTCTGAACCATTCGCAGAGACAGAGGATGCAGGAATAAGTGAGGAAAGGGGAATGAAGATGAATTCAGGTTTGGACATGTGTGAGACATGAGTAGATGCCCCAGAGGCAGTGGGATATGAAAGTTTTTAGTTCAGCAGGATGAGCTAACCTAGTAGATATTTGAGATCCTCCGTGAACTAGTGAAATAGATTAAATAGCCTAGTTGTATAAGAATAGAAATACATAACTGATCTAGTATCTTTTATTGAAAATACTTTCTTTTTTCCATGACCTTCAGTGGCTTCTTTGTCGTAAATCAAGTGACCAGGTATGTGTGGGTCTGGTCCTAACACCTTTATACCAATCGTATGCTCTTCATTCTCTTAGTTTTATAAGAAGGCTTGATAACTGGTGGATAAATTCTTCAAATACTGAGACTTTCTTGGCTATTTATGGCCATTTGCATTACCACATAAATCACAAAATCAGCATTTTAATTTCTGCAAAGAAACTTGCTGAGCTTCTGATTGGAATTACATTAAATCTAGAGATCAGTTTGGGAAGAATGGACTCTTACTAATACTAAATGTGGTATTTATTTAGGCTTTCTTTCACTTTTCTCAGTAATATTTTGTAACTTTTATGTCTTGAATATTTTTACTGGATTACTATTATTTATGAATCATTAGAATATTCTAGGTTTTGAAGATTCTTTATGCTATTATAATAGTATTAATAGCTTCTAAAAATTTCAGTGTCTGTTTTTGTCCACATATAGAAATACAGTTGATTTTTAAATATTGATCTTATATCCAGCAACCTTGCACATTCACATAGTTATTCTAACAAATTTCTGTGCAAAATTTTGGAATTTCTATAAATATAACCATGTCACCTAGAAATACCAATCTTAGTTCTTCTTCTATAATTCTTATTTTTTTTCTTCCTCTGTTTTTCTTGTTTTATTGTGCTGACTGGACATTCAGTATAATTTTGAGTTTGATTCATATTTTTGTTTCAGATTGGAAATCCCTATCAGACTTTGAATCTAATACGAGAAAAATTTAAATAATTTACCATTAAGGGTGATATTTCTTAAAAATGTTTTTGTAGGTACTCTTTATTAGAATAAATAAGTTCTCTATTTTTAGCTCACTAAGAGTTTTTTAATATTAGAAATTGGTGTGGAATTGTATTTAAAAAGTTTCTGATCTTTTTCCCTAAGTGTTAATGTGATATACTATATTAAATGAATTCCAAATGGTAAAGCAACCTCCCATTCCTAGGACAAGCCTAACTTGTGATTTATTATCCTTTTTATATAAGGTTAGATTCAAGGATCATGTCTGATAACTCTGTTATCTAGTTCACCTATGGGTCTGTTCCCATTATCTATTTGTTCCCTTGATTTTTCCTCATTTGGTTTTATTTATTTACATGCCTGATAATTTTTTTAAATTAAATTCTGGCCATGATCTATAGAAAATATTTATAGATACTGCTATCTCTTTCCAGAGTGGATTTCATTTTCTTCTGGAAGGCAGACAGAATACAGGGTGATCGCCTCATTCTTTCGTTCCAGTGGGGTATTTAAAGATCTGTTAAGGATTCTCTGTTTCTGGTTTTTCCCTTTCTCCTAAAGTTTAGCCCTTTGGGGGGGTCTCAGCTGAAGGTTTAGGATGTTTACCAGAGCTCCTCTTCCTTGGTGGGCTCTGAACTCTAATTTTTAAGTCACCAGCTTTGAGAAACTGCCAGAAACTCTGCTTAGCTCTTTGTCCTCTAAGCAGTTTCTTTCTGCTTGTTTTCTCAGCTTCCTACTCCATGCATGCACAGCCTAATATTTGGCAAATCTCTCAGATGGAAATGTTGGAGTTCCAGGCAGCCAGGACTTGAAGAGCCAAGGTCCAATAGGAAGTGAACCCAAACTTTTGTGAGTTCACTTTTATGCATCCCCTTTCCCCTGGGATCTTAGCCCTTCAGGTCCAAGCTTCCTGAAGCTCCAATTTTTGTTCCTAGCCAGTGATATCATTCCAAGCTGTAGGCTGCTGCTCCTTTCTGTTTGATGCCAAGAAGGATCAAATCCCCTGAAATGAAAAGGCAATACAAAGACAATATACCTCCATGTATTTTTCTTCTCCCTGTGGTCTTGACCCATCAAGTGCTGACTGTCTTGGTTGCTCTAAGATGACTACAAACAGGTTTATTTTTTTAGTTGTCCTTAGTGGGAGTGTTAGTTTGATACATCATAACCAGAGTCGTATGTCTTTGAAACATAGGATTTTACAAATTTTTATTTTGAAATCTTTGTAGTGAGTCCCCACAAATGTTGATTTGTGATTCATTAATCAAATGGTGTAGTTTGGGAAACAAGACCCAAACCTGGCAGTCGATCCCATTCCAGGATCTGGATGAGTAATTTCCTTAGAATAGCATTTCTTATGGATTGATTGCTCAATAAATGCTTTTGGATTTTCGGTGCTGTTTGCTGAAGTGAAGCAACATGAAGCTTTATCTTCACTGAGGTATAAGTGAGATACCTGAGATTGTGTTCTTTTTTGAAGAAAAGGGCAAATTTGAGGAAGTCAAGATGGAAGAACCTTATTATAGTTGGGGCAGAGGGAAATCAGAGCCTTTTATCACTGTGCCCAGCCACACCTGTTTCTCTTTCTGTATCTGGCTTTCCCAAGTATGATCCTCGGGGACTCCTGAAATCTTACTTGCTGATTTGATCATCTCTGGCATGCTCAGTGTGGGCCTCAGGCAAGCATTGAGCTTTTCTGTATTTGTTCCTTCGCCCCTGAAAAAAGGGATAATACAACTGACCCACAGCTCGGGTTATGTAACTAGTTAGTTTTGTCCTAGTCAAATCCTATTATACCTAGAATGATCTACCTGAAATTAAAGCAAAAAGCACAAGCAGCTACCAAACCTTATTCCTCAGCCTGTCTAAGTTCTATTCTTTACAGAGGCATAGTGTGGAAGAGAATATCACAGGGAGGAATTAAGGTTATCATGAAGAGGTGTTTACACTCAAAAGAATGCTGCCTTTGGGGGAGAGGGGGTCAGGGTGTGGTAGGCAAGAAAGACTTTTGTTTGGGGACTGTTTTCCCACTTGGTAAACATGGAAGAAAAGAGAAAATCCGGCTTTATTTCTGGAAACTAAGCCTTCTGTAGTATTCATTCCCAGAAACAGATTGCTCTAGTCACGCGTGTCTTCTTACCAGGATATCCAGCCTTGTGGGAGGCCGGCTATGGTGGTGGCTAAGATTATCTTGGGAGACATCTTTTTTTTTTTTAAGTCCCAAATGATCAGCATTTTTCTGTTTTGTTTCCCCATATTGTATAGGATATGGAAATGTAGGATTGGTGATGAAAATAAAACATAACGTTTGCACATAACATGTTGAAAATGTGACAGAAGTTCTCAATCTGTCTTTGATCATTAGGGCATGCGGAGCACACCCCAGTTAAAGAGAACATTGTTTTGTTTACGTGACCAAAGAGGTCAGGTCAGGTAACGGGAATTTGCATAAAGGAACCCGCTTTCCCCCTCCCTCCCTGTCTTGGACAAGAGAAGCAGGCCTTCTAATAATACTGCTGCTTTGGACTTGATCTTCCTTGTGATTCTGATTATTAGTCTAACTTGATAACTCCCTGAGGGTCAGGCCAATCCATAAAACAATCAAACATTTACTTGTGGAGCATTCTACATTTGTCTTGCACTATTTGAGGGAGAGGAGCAAGAATTCCTGAGAGCAGTTAGCTTTGCACCTGAAGTCTAAAAACCAGGTGAGGGTAATTCTAGTCATATTCAAGGCAGCTGGGCTGTGCTGTAGGTCTGGGAGCTCTCACAGTGTGGTTCCCAGACCAACAGCAACAGCATCACCTGGGAACCTTAGAAATGCAAATTCTCAGTTCCCATCCCGGCAACTCTGGGGGTGGGCCCAGTGATCTGTGTGCTAACAAGTCCTCCAGGGGATTCCAATGTAGGCTGAACTTGAGAACTACTGCTATGATGACGAAAGCCTTGGCAATACTGGAGCCTGGGTTCAGTTCCCTGCTCTGCACTTACCAGACTATGAGCAAGCTACCTAACTTCTTTGTGCCTCAGTGTCCCTATCTGTAAGCCTGTGACAGCATGAATGGTATTTACCTCTTCTGGTGGTTGTGAGGAGTTAGCGTGATTACAAGCATCTGTGTAGGAGACCCCATGTAAAGACTAGCTAGGTTCATATTCGGTCAGCGGAGTGATTTGTATTCATTTGTTGAAGATGAAATATTTCATACAGAGCTAAGGTAACTTTGATTTTTTTTTAAATTTTTTAAAAATTTTTGAATTTTTAAATTTTTTAATTAACATATAATGTATTATTAGCCCCAGGGGTACAGGTCTGTGAGTCGCCAGGTTTACACACTTCACAGCATACCTTCGATATTTGAAACATCTCTTTATACCACGCTAATCCTTGGGGTGAAAATTTGTTAATATCAAGTGGCATAAAACCAATGAGAGTTTAGCTAATTATATAATAATAATATGCCTTTGCCCTTTTTACTCATATCTATGTGTGGTCAGCAGCGTACCCTGACTTGTGGTGCCCTATTTTCAAATATCCTATTCTTTCCTATCCTTTTAGTGATATACATTTAAACATAATCCTTTATATATGATACATTATATAAGAAGAAAGTAAAAAGGCTTGCTTTCCTATCTAATTTTCTAAAACGATTGGCTTTTGACTTCCATTCTCTTTGAAATTTCAGTATGCTTCATTGCATGAAGTCAGGGCATCCTTTTATGAACTTTGTTCTGTATCTTAGTGTGCCTTTAAGTCCAGACACCAACAGCGAAGGAATGTCCTGAAGAAATAAAGGAACAAGACCACAGGCTCACCTTATCAAATATCTCATAAGTCTGTTTGCTTCAAACATATAAATTCCACTTCATCAAGAACAATTCTTTCTGGAAAAGTGGTTAGTAGTAAGCAGAGTTGCACTTTGTCAAGGGCAGTGTGACCTTAATGGGTGCCGTTTGACAGGAAAGACCCAAGCTGGCCACTAGGAGCTCAGATACTTCCTGCTTTTCTCCAAGGGTGAAAAAGAAAAAGATCCACTGTGTTTGTCCTGGTGCTTTCTGCCTCTCAGCCTGATGGGAGTAGCACCTACAAGGGCAGGTGCTTTGGAGGCTTGTACTGGGAGGGACCGCATAGGGTGACTTTGCCCAGTCACGTTAGTTGTACAGGTCTTATGAGTGACTTGCTGGTCAGTCAACTCTAGCCCCAGAGTGAATTTCTGAAATTTGCTAGAAATTTCTGGATTTTCTAGAAATCTCTTGTTAGACTAATTGTTAACAGCTTAATTTTCCCCAGGGAGATAACAGTAGGAGGAAACTCACGCCCTCAAGTGGGAGAACACCGAACATAAATTCGCTGTGTTCTTGAAGACAGAATGCATATTCATCCTGAAGCATGAGGTTCTGTAAGTTGCTAGAGAAAAAAATAAGCAGTAAATTCTTTCAAAGTCCTCTCTCTGGTCTCAGGATTTCCTTTCATGGTATGTTAACTTGAGCATGTCAGTCATGCCAGTAGGAAGATCCAAATAATCCAGTCATGGTGGTCACTTGGGCCAGACCCTGAAATTCTTTCCCCACTGGTGGATAAAGATGATTTAGCTAAGACCACCAGACCTTGAGGTGCTTAAGTGAGATTTAGAAGGGAACATTTATTGTTGTTGTTTTTTGGTTTTTGGTTTTTTACATGGCAAGATCAGGTATGTCTTATTGGAGTTGTACTTTCATAGTCAGGAGATTATGCTGGCTGTACATCATGGACCCAAAGGAAACAGATGTGGGTCAGACCTGGCCCGTTTCACTAACTTATGTGAATTGTGTCACTTAAACACCTGTGCTATTGGAAGCACTGAGGGGGAGCCAATGAGGTTCCTTAAAGCTGTCATTCTGTCATTCTTTTTTTTTTTTTTTTTAAAGTTCCTCAGGCTGTATGAATGCATGTTGGTAGTGTTCTCAGGCTAGGCAGAGAATCTTCTGCGTGGGAGGAAGAGTAAAACAAGACTGGGAAGCTCGCAGGAGTTCCCACCCAGGCGGCCGCCATATTGGGTCCCTTCCTGCACGTACCTTTCACCCCTTCCTACCTTGGCCTTGACAGGAGAACCTGCTCGTGATTTCCAGTCGTGTGCCAGCTCTGAGTATCTTAACATGGTTCTGTGTCCAGTTGATGTTGGCATCTGTGCACAGTGGATTTGACCCCTTATCTTATTCCAAGCTCTCGTTCAGGATTTCCAGCCCATGCCCTGTGCTTTTCTGGACTCTGCTGTTTCCATAGGTGGCAGCTAAAAGTGTGGAATCTGATTGTAAGTTCTGGTCACCCCACTTAATGCCTGTGTGACCTTCCTACACCTAATCTCTGTGGGTTTCAGCTGTAGGAAAGAGACAGTAACAGGACCTGCCTCTTTGGAGTCCCCAAGGAATAGAGAGAGGTTCTTGGTGCATACTCTACCTTTCCTTCCATCCATGGACCCAAGCATCCTAGATTTCATAAACATCAAAATCTGAGGCTGCCTCATGGCTGGCGAGCCACAGTTTTTTCATCTTTCCAGGCTCAGCGGTCAGCCTGCATTTGCATATCCCTGTGGTCTCTTGGGCACGGAGGACCAGTGTTCTCCTTGTTGCACAGCCAGGGAAGGCGATGGAGAAACAACACAGACGTCCCGGGGACCCAGCGTGACTCAGGAGCAGGCAGGAGAGAAAGCCAGGCTGCTTGCGTCCATGAGTCCCCACTCATCCTGAGGTTTTCATTCCTGCCACCTCGTGATCGGTCCTCCTCCTCCTTAGCACCTTCCCCCTTTACCCCAAGTTTCGTTTTGGATTCCCATTTTCTCCTTTAATTCATGCCCTTTTCTCCTTCCCTCTGTTTCTCTCCTTTTTTGGACCAGGGACCGAGGTCCCATCCCGCACTTTCTCTTGTAATAGACTCCCATTCCCTTTTTCATAAACCCTACCTTTTCCGAATAAAAGCTTGTTCTTGTTTTTTGTACCAGCTCCCACACCGTCCTATCTTGCACCGCATTTTTCTGCATCCTCATGACAAGTCTTCAAGGGTCGTCCACCAGGTGCATCCCCCAAGCTCTGTCAAGAGCGACAAGTGACCCCCTTTACTCAGGCACAGCTTGGCTTCTTGGAATTCTTAATGTGTCTTCATTCCGGAGGGGCCCGTGCTGCCTTCGGGACCGTGGCCACTTCTCCCACAGTGCCTGTGTTATTCCTGGATGAGGGTCTTCTCCGAACTTCCAGAACAGAACTTATGTCTTTTTATATCTTCACTTCAAAGCTTTGGCCTCGCTGTCCCCTCTTGCTGTTTTCCACGAACACCCCTGCCTCCCTGCTCCCAGTTACCTCGGTGCCGGGGGGGTAATTTGTCAACAGGAGGTATGACACACGCACGTCGTCCAAGAGCGCTTTAAAGATGGCCAGCCTCCGTGGGGCACCCCCATGGGCTCTGGTCAGCAGCTGAGTAAACTCCTTTTCGCTGTACCTACTGTTTTAAGCTTGGAAAAGAGGATACTAGAGCTGCGTTCTAACTCCAAGCCGTGTAAACAGGAAAAATTGTTTCCCCCCAGACATCTGAGACATTTAACTCTGATGTTTCAGCACGGCCTCACAGATAGTCGATGGGGTAGGGATAAACTGTGTTCGCTTGCCACAGGGTGTCTTTCTTCATAGTCTCACATGGTAGCATGATGGTATGGGAAACGGAATCTGCCGGCTTCTCTTCGCTAGCTAGTTCTCTCACCAGCTTTTGACCGGAGTCACACAGCTGTAACCTCAAGTCTGCGTGAGTCCCCAGCCCTACAATGGGGATCATGACATTCTACCCGCTTTCACGTTGTTAGAAGGAAAGCAAAGTACATGAAAGTGCTTTATAACCAATTTTTGTAGTTTTTTTTAAAAGATTTTATTCATTTATTCATGAGAGATACACGAATAAAATCTTTTAAAAAGAACCTACAAAAATTGGTTATAAAGCACTTTCATGTACTTTGCGTTCCTTCTAACAACCTAGGGAGTTAGGGAGAAGGAGGCAGAGGGAGAAGCAGACTCCCCATTGAGTAGGGAGCCCAAGGCGGGACTTGATCCCAGGACCCCAGGATCACAACCTGTCGCTTAACCAGCGGAGCCACCCAGGCGCCCTGTAACCAGTTTCAGTATACAGTGTTTGTATTGCAATGCTCGTCTTAAATGCAGTGTTCTGGTAATCTTTCGATCCTGTAAAAGATGGCACTCGAGTATTTGAATCTTCCCATGGCCAAAATGGTGCCCTGCCCTGCCCTGCCCTGCCCTGCCCTGGGAATTCCCTGCCATTTCCTGTCAGTGACCCTGGAATGTCAACTCAGATTCAGAGTGTCCCTGAAACACACGAAGGGGACCATCTCCTGACACTGTGCTGTCACCGTATGTGCGGGAGCAGGAAGAAACCCACACTTCCATCTTCTCCGGGGTCCTAGGGTTACGTTAGCTGATAACTGTATAACAGAACCAAAAACACAGATATAGTATAACTACTCCCTGTGGAGCCCAGTGGAAGGAATGGATTCCGAGTCTGCCTACAAACCCCAGCCACGGCTCCTATCTCTGCTGGTTTGAGCTTTTTTTTTTTTGCCTTCTTCTTTTTTTTAAAGTTCCACATGTGCTAACACTGCTCATGTTTATTTATTTTTTAAAAGATTTTATTTATTTATTTGAGAGAGAGCACAAGTGGGGTGAGGGGCAGAGGGCGAAGCAGGCTCCCCGCTGAGCAGGGAGTCCAATGTAGGGCTTGATCACAGGACCTGGAATCATGACCTGAGCCGAAGGTAGACGTTCAGCTCACTGAGCCACCCACGCATCCCTGGGATGACCTTTAAAATCACTCAACATCCACCCACGGCTACGCCAACCCCACGAGAAAAGAGCCTGAACATGGCATGGACCGCTCGAAGGCCTTAATTAAAAGCAAGGATCTGATGATTACCCACAAATACGATGTGGCTTCTTGTTTCTCTTTCTTATTTCACAGGAATGAACATGTGAAGGTTGTCAGATCCTCATTTTACAAAAAGAAAAAAAATGAATAAAGCCACAACTTTTTCTTTTTGCTCTTATGAATCCTATTTTAATATTTTCCTAATCCTTTTTCTCATGCCTGCCCCCCACCCCGCTCCCTTTTTAGAGTTTGTTTGCCATGAAGTAAGCAATAGTATGACTTTCTTTCTTCCTCCAGCCCTCCCCCCACCCCTCCTTCCTTATTCCCCAGCAAGACTCAGCAGGCACAGCCATCCCAAGGCCTTTGATGAAGTTGAGGGATCCACCTAGACTTGGGAGAAGACTCATTTCTGGTCTGGGCTGCTCCCTAGCACATAGGCCTCTCCACACTGAGCCATGCATGTGTCCTGGGTGTCCCACGAACCAGAGCCACAGCAAGGCACCATATGTGGTGTCTCTTGGGTGCACCCGATCTGACATCGGCATTTTCATTCTGACACCATGGCAGGACAGAGAGGATGGGCCGAGAGGGTGGTGTGTGCCTCACCAAGCAATCTTTTCTTCCTTTCAGAGACTCTGACCTATTTTTGTTGGATACCCGCGTGGTGTGGGCCTCAGAAGAAGGCTGGTTGGAATTTGACATCACGGCCACTAGCAATCTGTGGGTCGTGACCCCGCAGCACAACATGGGGCTTCAGCTGAGCGTGGTGACTCGGGATGGTAAGTTTGCCAGAACCAGTGAACAGTGCTCATCTGTTCCGTTTGCAACAGTTACAGTTGAACCCTGGTTTCTGGGGGAGACCAGGGCTCCGGGATGACCTCACTTACTGTTCTCTCGTTACTACTACTAGGAAGCAAGGTCTCTCCCAGAGGCCTGCAGGAAGGACTTGGAGATAGTAGGTGATCTGAGTTCTAGGGGCCACTATAGGAAGACAGCTTCAGGGGCAGGGGGAGACCCCGTCTGCATTCTCACCGTTGGCTAGGAGGCAGGTTTGCATGAGAACTCTGCCAGCACCCCCTCCTCCTGTAGCACTAAAGCTGCCAGGCCAGGTCCACACACCAGACCTCAGACGGGGCACACTCTGCCTATAAAGTCCATTCCCCCACTGGTTGGGAGGCACATGAGCAGAAAGAATGGTTGTGTAGGGCAAAATGTATCGGGAATGGGAGGCCTGGAAGTTCATTCCTTGCCTTGATGCACGACGCTTCGGGAGGAGTGTTTTGATTTTGCTCTGAGCATGCGTAGGGCTCTTCGCTCATGCTCACTCTGTGACGGGCACTTGGGTGGCCAGGGAGCTGCAGGAACCCATTTCCAGGCAATAAAGACAGCTGTGCATGGTTTGCATTCAAGGACTCACCATCAACCCTCGAGCGGCAGGCCTGGTGGGCAGAGACGGCCCCTACGACAAGCAGCCCTTCATGGTGGCCTTCTTCAAGGTCAGCGAGGTCCATGTGCGCACCACGAGGTCAGCCCCCGGGAGGCGCCGGCAGCAGAGCCGCAATCGCTCCACCCAGTCCCAGGATGTTTCCCGCGTCTCCAGCGCTTCCGGTAGGTTTGGATGGAGCCGGGGGAGTGTGGGGGTAGGGGGATGCATGGGCCTCAGGGAGAACAAGGATGTGTTGATGGCTCAGCCCAACAGCTCTGCCCATAAATACAAAGGCTCACAGGCATGTCATTGTCGCCACCAATTATCTAGCAGGGTTCCTAGGGCCGTCAGCAGGGACCTTTGTACTCCGGGGACTAAGTCCTCAGGCTAGAGACGTCCGAAGTGTCTGGTTTTCCGGAAGAGCACCCTTCCATTTGATTTCTCCAACTCCAACTCCTCTTTCATTCACGTAAAGATCCTGAGAACACCCAGATTTTCTTCTAGTTGGTGTTATGCCTGGGAGGTTGTGGCATACAAACCTATTTTGTGTACTTGCGTAAGAGGGACTCGTACTGGTCAGTGCTCTTGGCTGACAGTGATGGGAGGTCAGCTCAACCAGCTCTAAGGGATGTTGTTGGTTTGAGAACTAGGAAGTCGAGGGGGCTAGCTTTAGGCCTGGCCAGATCCATGGGCTCACGCGGTGTTAGGAATCTCGCCGTCTCTTCTATTTTCCCTTGTTGGTGGCATTCTCAGAAAGACCATCTCCCCGGGTACTCAACCTCTCGTTGCGAAGAAGCATCTCCATTTTAGGTTCTGACTTAATAAGCCATTTCTCTTACGAGGCTCTCAGCTGGGGGGCTTGAGGACCTTCCACCCAGCGTGAGGTGACATTTTGCTGCTTTTGTCATCCTGGTGTTTCTTGGAAGCATGCATGGCACAGTGTGGGTGTTCCTGTATTTACCCCTGGAAACAGTTGGGCTTTAAAAAAATAAAAAAAGAAATAAAAAGAAGAAGAAGTGATTGCTTTCCTTTATTCTCTTCAGAGGAAGTTCGCTCCGTGTTTTCCTTCAGGGCGCGATGACGGGGACGGCTGGCAGTAGGCTTCCATTCATTAATGAACTGTGGTCACTTTGGTGCAGGGGCCCCAGACATGAAGGCAGCTCTTAAAATGTGGGTTGATTTTTTAAAATTGAAATTTCACTTGATTTATTCATTACCCCTTCCCCCAAGTACACACACCAGATCTTGTAATTGGGAAAACATGTCTCTGATTGATTTTTACCCATGTCATCCAATTGTTCTCTTCTGAGTCCCTTTCCACAGTTTTTTCCCCCCCCAATTTGATAAGTCTCAGTGAAACATGAGCATTAAAGTTGATCATGTGTGTAATAAGAAGCAAGTGTCCCATCTCCACCTCCCAACCCAGTATTTGCAAATATGCTTTGCTCCTTCCGGTGGTGCTAGGACAGAAGAGTTCATGACAGGTACCTCTCGCCTCACCTGGGCAAAGGTCCAGAACCACCCCCACCACCACCACGACCGAGAGAGTATTTACCAGAAAGGGTCCTCCTTACTCTTATGGCTTTGGAGGCCCTCTCAGACTGGAGAAATTGGTCAGGGTAGGCCCACTGAAGAGCTACTTTCTATATTTGGTATTTTCTACCTTATTTATCCTTGCCATTAACGGGAGCAGACAGACAACAGAAGAGGTTGCTCCTGGAGAAGAGAGTTCCAGAGAGAAGGCTGGCTCCCCAGAGAGATGGGTCGTCTGGTTCGTGCCTTCTTTCCGGGCCACCATTGGGACCGGATGTTGCCGGGCCTCCACGGACCGGGTAGATACGTCCGAGACAAAATGTTGTGCTCTCTGGTGTGACTCCAGGCAGGACTTTTCCTTTGTCAATCTTTGGAAAGAGGAGATTCCTGGGCCTCTGCTGCCCCCCTTCTTCCATAGTGTTCCCAGGAAATTAATATTTCTCCGTCAAAATCACTGCCACCGGAAGCCCATCAGAGACCATCCTGCATCTAGGCAAAGAAGTGAACATAATCCATCAAGTGATCTGTCATCAGGGCGAAACATGGCAGGGAAACACGGGGCTATTTTTGGAACCGAGCTGCAGATGCCTGCACCGGCGGGCAAGTCCACCACGAGGGAGAGGCCAAGAACCTGCGTCCCTCTGCCTTCCCCACCACCCACCAGAATCTGCTCTCACATCTGTACTTGGCCTTCAAGCTGGACTTCGCAAACACATGCACCAAAGTGTGGGTTTGGATCGAAGGCGCCCTGAAGGGTTTTCACTTGCCTTCACTTCTCTGCAGCTGTCTGCTCCCAGCAAATGATGGATGTTGGCTGCGTCGCCCGTCTCCAGTGGGCTCGGATGTCATCTGGACAGTATTGTTTATTGCTTTTGCACATGTTTTAAGAGTCATGGTTCAGGCTGTGGGCTGCATAGCCCTAGTAGGGATTCCAGTGAATCCGGCAGGTTCTTTCTCAGCCTCCATTTCTACCAGCCAACTGCCCTCGGGTCTATTAGCTCTCACGTGCTGGTCCCTCTGGTTACTTCTGTTCACCCTCTTCGGGGGAGGGGGGGGCTGTGACACCTGGTTTTTCACCAGAGCTGTGTGCAAATGGTCTTGAGGGATGGTTCCATTTGGGTGGGTGGGGGGCTGTCGAGCTACCAATCCAGCTGATTTCCCAGGATCTTTCCCAAGACCTGGCTGCGGAGGGAGGCATTAACGCCATGTCAAGTCCATTGGTGAGTCTGGGGTTCTCTGTCAGGTCAACCTGCCGGCTGCCAGCACTGTGACTTGGAACTGCTCTTTGTTTTGGCAGATGACAGTTTGGGAGCTTTTCTGCCACTTTTAACAATTTCTGTAGAACTAGACGTCCTTCCGGCCTCTTTCATCCTTGATGTTTTTGTGGCCATCACCACGCACCTCTGCCAACCATCTGCAAAGCAGCGAGTCCTCATGACCCTGCCTGTCCTTTGGAAGGAGTCCTTTATGGTTGCGGACGCTGTGGGTTAGCACCGCAGAGTCCTTGCTCCGTCTGCCTCTTTCTGACCCACCCAGACATGTGTCTTTAAGGATCCTAGTGGGGACAGTGTGGCTCTGGTACATCTAGATAAGCTCTTGACCTTGTTGATGGCTCAGCTCTTCTGTCTCTTGAACTTCCCGATCAGGACCATTGAATATGCTTCCAGCCAAAGAAAGGCAACCAGACTTCATCGTTTGCCAAACAGTGGTTTAGGGACTTTATGATGACTGTGAAATCTTGCTGTCGATCTCAGGAAACTCCAGTCAGTAGGCTGGGGGACTCATTCTGACAGATTAATTTTTATGTGGCTTTCTAGCTGCTGACAGGTGTCCCCACTAGGGCAGCATGTGCGTCCATGGGTTGGCAGGCCAAGATTGAGGGGGCTGACTGGGGACATCCAGAGCTTGAGAAGAATGGATCTGGGTCAGGGTTTTGTGTTAGCTGTTTATGGTTCTTCAAAGGAATTGGGAGTTGTCATTTGTCGTTTTTGATCTTAAATTAAAATTTTAGGGTCTGCAGCTTGGCTTCCAGATGTCTTGGTCAAGAGGTAGAGGCTTGTTCAGGGCTTTGTAAATGAAATCAAATCTTAATTCCCCACAGCTGTGGTGGACAGGCATGGCATTCGTGATTCAACAGTTAGAATCACTTCAAACTCTGTAATACTCGACTCTCATTTGCCATTAAGCTCCTTTGGTATTAAGGTTATCAAAGAGTCATAGGTTCCCTCTACCCCACCCCTCGTTTTACCCCTTATGAATGTACTAATAGCCAGTAACGCTGAAAGGCAGTAACAGGTGTAAACAGGAGCTGTAAGAGGCCAGAATAATTCACCAACAACCACTAACTCCCGAGACGGTGCCAGGGGCCGGAGATTCAGTCTAGGAGGGAACAGGGAGAGCCGAGGTACTTAAAGTATGGGGAGTCTTAGTGATGAGCCTTTGAGAGAAGCCCCTGTCTGTTTTCAAGATACTTAATCTCTGTATTCTTTTTTTTTAAGATTTTATTTATTTATTTGACAGACAGAGTTCACAAGTAGGCAGAGAGGCAGACAGAGAGAGGAGGAAGCAGGCTCCCTCCTGAGCAGAGATCCCAATGTGGGGCTGGATCCCAGGACCCTGGGATCATGACTTGAGCTGAGGGAAGAAGCTTTAACCCACTGAGCCACCCAGGCTGCCCTAATCTCTGTATACTTTGATAATTAAGATAAAGGCTGAGAAGAGGCCAAAGTCCACCCAACTTAGCACAAAGCAGGAGATCTTGAAATCCAGGACCTCCCTGTTGTCCAGCCATCCAGGTTATAAACAAAATCTAGATTCCGAAACTCCAGCTCCCCGCCCCCCAACATTTGATGAGATTCCTGACACCAGGAACTCAAAACCTTCCTGTGGTTCCTCAGTGTCCGGGGCGCGAGGAGCTGGGCGTTCTCCAGCATAGGCTCAATGGCCATGTTGACTCTGTGGGCTGATGGGGAGAGATGAGATGGCCTGAGAAGGCTGGGAGATAAGGAGAGATCAATGAAGATGAAGGGGCCCTTTTAACAGCCGGGTGTTGTACTTGGCCCCATCATTCTAGGAGAGAAGGGAAATCAGAGTAGTGAATTGTTTTCTCTAGAAAACAAGTTTGCTCTGGGAAGACTCTGTAGCCAGGGTTCAGGAACACTGGCCCAGCCACTCTGCAGAAACCCTCGGGCGAGCAAGGTCGCCACTGGCCTGCTTCCTCCATCCTTCCTCCCTCTCACCTGGTTTCTTGTGCTTGCCTTGACTTTGTCCTTTCTCTGCCCTCCTCCTCTCGATGGTCCCCCCGAGCCAGACTCCTTCCCCTGAGACTGTGTATTTCATTCTTGGGAGCCATTCTGCAGAAGTAAGCCAGCCACCGGCAAGCCCTCCTAGGCTACGGCTCCTTCGTGCTCCACTGCCTGCTCAGCGTTTCAGGAGGGCGGCTGCCAGGAATGCTGGATGGCTTGTGCCTGTCCTGTTGGGGACAGATCAGATGTGCGGTACACAAGGCTGCAGCCGGGGGACAGGGGGGCAGCGAGCAGGTGAGACAGACCCTGGACGGTGAAGCGGGGCCTCCATGAGCCAGAAGAAGGGGCCAAGCTCCAGCCAGTGGGTGAGCGAAGAGCTGTGTTTGGTGCACCCCGCGGCACCACCGGCCTCCAGCCGCCCGCCCGGAAGGGAGTGCCACCCCCATTCCCTCCCAGCGGGACTCTCGGATGCGGGAATGAGCAAGGACAGGGCAGGTGATCCAACCACGGGACTCCAGGTGAGCCTGCTTCCACACAGCTCATTCCGTGTTGGTTCCCCACACCCCTGAGCTGTTCAGACCTTGGCCCCATGAGACAGCAGGTAAGGACCTGGGGGACCCCGGGAGCGTTCCGCCCCCCCAGGCGTGGGCGGAACCGAAGCCACGCCCCAGCCGGAGGGCGGACGCACCACCCGGTGCAGGTGTCAGCAGCCAGTGCCGACAGGGTGGCACTGACCGCCAGTCTGGCCAGTGGGAACGGACGTGATACTTTCCGTACTGCTGGTTTAATGGTCCAGAAGGCCTGGGTGAGATGCAGACGTCCCCTGGCAAAGTGTTGGAAGAACACACCTTGCGCTGAAGCCTGGCTTCCCCCACCTCATCCCCCACCCCACCCCGCCTCTCCCTGCCCCTGCCCTACTCTCCCTCCTGACCTCTGCCTGTCAGTGCCTCTCTTAGGACAGAGCCTGGAGGATTTTGCCAAGGGCTCTTCACTTAGGGGAAAGACAGGCAGGGCTGTCTTGGGGCTTTAAAGGGGCTCCCTTTCCCCCAGCATGGGGCTTCAGAGGCTTCCAAAGCCTGAGAATCTATGGAAAGGGAAAAATGTGTCTCTCCTGTTTGAAAGTAGACTAGGGAGACGCCCCTATCTGGTTATGGGAGAAATGAATCCCGGGGCCTTTTATGATTGTTTGATTTTGCCACCAGGTAACCGTATTTTTTTGTGCCCCAGCCCATCTGCAGCCGGGCCGTGCTTGTCCGGGCACTCAGGACGGCCACCTGGAGCCTGGTCGGGCTGGGCCTGAGTCCCTCCCTGCCAGTTGGTTGGGCTCTTGCCCTTCCCCCATTGCCATTCCCATGGAATGAGTGCAAGCCAGACTGTACTTTCTGCGTTCAACTTGGAAAAAGTCAGATTCCTTGAAAAACATGTCTCGGGTCCCAGACCAGCCTTCACCACATCTGCATCCTGGGGAGGGCCAGGTGGCCCAAGACAGGCTTCGCGTGTGAAGAGGATGGCACGGCACCTGTGTGTGCGCCTCTCCTCTGCTTCTCACGTTTAGAGACTGCAGACTCGCTGGGCGGCAGGGAACTCGTTTCCAGGGACTCTGGCCTGAGGGTCTGAGGGGGGCTCCCACTCCCTAGTGAGTCTCCTGGGGTGGGCCCGGGGCCACCTTGAGTCAGACGGAGGACCGTTGCCCTTGAGGATATTGGTGTCAGCCTCCCGCTTGTTGCTCTGGCTGGCTGGTTGCTTGGTTCCTTCTGTCCAGCAATATGGCTTCTCTTTTCTGCCTTCCCCTCGACTGGTAAACCCATGTGGACAAAACCGTGTTGCCTTCCTTTATCCCACTGAAGCGGATGTGTTCCTGTCACTGGCCGTATCCAGACCATTCATCCAAACAAGTATCAAGGGGCCGGGGTGGGAGAATGTTTTTCTGCAATCTGTCAGTCCTTAAAAAAAACACAAAACCGTGCATGGCAGTGGCATTCCACGGTCCAGCCCAGGATGCTGACCCCTGAGGAGGGGCACACGCAGGTATTTTGAGAAGCACTGACCTTCACAAATATTTACATGCTCTATGCCACACGTAACGTGGACTCATGAGGAAACCAAAGTGTGGCTTCAAAGTGTAGGAGGAAAGACAGGAGAGTTGAATCCCTGTCTCTCCTCTCTCTGGCCCCAACCTCTACTTAACAACAAAAACGCCAGTGTCTAGCTCTAAAAGAAATAGCTGTTCTTGCAGAGAAAATTCTCTTTGTTGAGCGTTGAGGGTCCAGTTTGCAGGAGGCTCACAGACAGAACCGTTGGGGCAGGTAAAAGCCGTGTCCTTCTTGGGGCCATCTTGGTTGGTCTTCTGGTGGCTAGCCCCCATCCTGAACCTATGGAGGGAACCGAGATTTGGAAGTGTTAGGCAATCTCATGGTTTTTCTATCTCTGCCAGGATATAATATTCCTTATATCCCACTGCCCCTGTCCACCAACCTGGGAAGGAAAGTTATACCAGAAGCCCCTGCCTTTCACATGGCTAACGATTCCAAGCTGGGCTTTAGGGAGATCATGGCCCCCAGCACACAGAAGGCATTTGGGGGGATGTTTACTTTGTGGAGACCCAAGCCAACTGAGGGCAGGCAGGGAAAATTCCAGACGGGATCACAGATCATCTAACCCAGCACAACTTCAAGAGTGCAAGGATCCAGGGCCACGGAGTCTTCAGACTTGCAGTTGGCTGGAGAAGAAGACGTGCCAGGAGGAAGGGCTTCAGGGAGGTCAGAAGGGCCAGGATTGGAGCTCCTGCCTCCCTTCTCCCCACGGGTGTGGGCAGAGCTGAGCCACACGAAACTGTGACGGGAAACGTCCACTCGCCATGTGCGCAGCAGTTAGACAGAAGATAGGGCTTTTTAATGAACAAAGAGGGGCCTTCCAGGCTGTTCTACAATAGGCCAACTCGGGCCTTCGCACTGACTGTTCTCATATGCAGATATTCTTCCCCCGAGAGCCTCCGGCCCTGCTCCCAACATTCCTGCAGGTCTCTGCTCAGAAGACACCTTACCAGAGAGACAGGCCCACCAAGCCTATAGATGGTGACCTCCCTCCCGCCCTTGTGCTCTGCAGTCCCTATCCCCCAATGACCCAGTCAAGGCCTTTCTTGACTATGTAGAAGAGAAGCAGACTTGAATTAAAATGAAAAATGAGTGTATCAGGAACCCATCCAACCAACAAGAAGGCTAGAGAACCAAACAGGGAATCGAGTGATCCAGCTCAGACCTGGTCACAAGGACAATGTGGTTTGGATGCCATCACCTGGGACACTTGCTGCCATACCAACCATTCTCAGTTTCCCCTTGGGGTCACTCCCTCAAAGGTGGGGGCATCTACATGGCTTTAATCAAGAGCCCATACTCAGTGGCCAGGGGACAAAGGCAGGAGCCCTCTGATGGGAGATGGGGCTTCGATTCCCACCTGTCTAGGAATTTGTCCACGTGAGAGGTGTTCTTAGAAGCTGGGTAGCCCACACAAAAACATATCCACCATAGCGGGGTATGGAATTTTGGGTTGATGGCATCATTCTCATGCTATTAAACGTCATATGTCGTAGATTTTTGTTGCAAAGAAGTTTACTGTCCATCTGCCTTGTGTTCCATTGTGGCAAATTTTCTTATCTTCTGATAGTGTTTAAGAATTCCTCTGCATTGCCACTTTGGAGAACAGTGTGGGGATTCCTCAAGAAATTAAAAATAGAGCTTCCCTATGACCCTGCAATTGCACTGCTGGATATTTACCCCAAAGATACAGATGTAGTGAAAAGAAGGGCCATCTGTACCCCAGTGTTTATAGCAGCAATGGCCATGGTCGCCAAACTGTGGAAAGAACCAAGATGCCCTTCAACAGATGAATGGATAAGGAAGATGTGGTCCACATACACGATGGAGTATTATGCCTCCATCAGAAAGGATGAATACCCAACTTTTGTAGCAACGTGGACGGGACTGGAAGAGATTATGCTGAGCGAAATAAGTCAAGCAGAGAGAGTCAAGTATCATATGGTCTCACTTATTTGTGGAGCATAACAAATGACATGGAGGACATGGGGAGATGGAGAGGAGAGGGAGTTGAGGGAAACTGGAAGGGGAGATGAACCATGAGAGACTATGGACTCTGAAAAACAACCAGAGGGTTTTGAAGGGGCGGGGAGTGGGAGGTTGGGGAACCAGGTGGTGGGTAATAGAGAGGGCACATATTGCATGGAGCACTGGGTGTGGTGCAAAAACAATGAATACTGTTACGCTGAAAATAAATAAATAAATTATTTAAAAAAATTTTTTGTCAAAAACAAAAAAAAAAGAATTCCTCTGCATTTAACGTACTACATTTTCACCATGTGTGGCTGGATCGGAATTTATTTACTCTGCTTAGGATTCAGTGTGCCTTTCCAATATAAAGAGGTTTGCTCTTCTTCTAGAAAATTCCCACACATCCCAATGTTCAGTTGTTACTCCCCCAATATTCTCTTCAGAAATTCATTGGCCTTTTCATTCTGTCTTCCATTATCTCTTTATAGAGAGAGGGAGTCGTGCCCTTGAGCCTCTGCACTCTGAGTTATAGTTGGGGATGTTTCTTCAAATTCATTGTTCCGCTCTTTAATCCTCTCTTCATTTATGTCTAATCTGATGTTTAACCCATCCATTAATTTTTACCTTCAGTAGATCTTTATAAAGTTCCATTTCATTCCCTTTCATGTCCACCTGTTCTTTTATCATGTTTTTTTTCCCCTCCATATGTCCTTGTTGTAGGGTTTCTGTTTCTTATTTTATCTCTTCCATTATTTTACGTATTCTTTTTTGTAATCCCACTCAGGAGACTATTCTTGCCTCTGGTCCCTGTGATTTTTCTTCTACTCTAACTTTTGGGATAGTTTCTTTGTGTGCTTAATGTTTTCTTGGGGGATTATTTTCAGCAAGAGGTTTTCGTCTTGCTTTGTGGGGTGGTGCTTCATGGGTGGTTTTTGTGTTTGTGTTTTACTGAGAGTCTCTGGTGCCCTCCATTGTGAAAATTTCCCTCCAGTGTGGCTTTGCAGTCATGTCTTCTGGGTACTTGGAATGATAGCTCGGGTTGTTCTGTAAGCTGAAGGAGGCAAGAAGGGAGAATAAATAAATTTGGGATGAGCAAGCCACCTCGAAAAGGTAGCCTGTCTCTCCTCCCAGGGAAGGTGACCGAGCCGAGTCAGTACTGTCTGTCTCTTGCCTCACTCATGAGATCTTCGTGTCCTATCTTACTTCAGTGCCAAGAGGCCCAGGAGTACAAGTAACAGGAAACCTAGTGTAAATAGGCTTTAAACAATTGGGTGATTTGTTGGCTCCTGTGATTATAAAGGGCAGAGGAGGCATGCACGTGACCTCAGGCTCTTGTATCTATCAAAGTCCGCTGTAGATTAAGAACCTTTCTCTGGAGCCTTCCTTTTCATCTCTGAAACACCACCACCAGTTAATCCTTGGGAATCATAGTTCTGAACGTGTCCCTCTCTGACTCAAACCCTTTCTTTGCAGGCTTCCGTCATCATTTTGGTTAGTGTTCTAGGCCATTCATTTCCCCAGCTTTACCTCCTCGATTGGTTCTTCTTCACATATCCTTAAATTCCTTCCACCAGAACCACTCACTTCTCCTCTGGCTCCCACCCTTAACTGACCCTTCCCTGGACTCCCAGTGGGACTTCTCCATAACACTTGCCCACAGCGCACACACTGTTGGCTATCTGAGTTAGCTGTGTCCATGTCTCACACCACCCCTTCAGTTCTCCAATTTCCTGGAGGAAGCAAGCCTCGTGTCACTTCTTTTCCTATTTCCCATGGTGCTTAGCAGAGGACACCTCACAGAAGCTGGCCTCAGTGAACCTGGGCCATCCCGTCCTCTAGGCTGGGGCAGCTTAGCAGCACCTGCGTCACACGTGCTGGAACAGGCTCTCACAGGACACCACTGGCCTAGTCTGCTTTGGTGCAGGTCAGAGGGCTCAACCCTGGAAGTGAGCCTGGGGACCAAAGCCAGAGAGAGAGCAATCCCTGCTGCCCTGTCTCCCTCTGTCTCTGACTCCCTCGCGGTTAGGCGCCCTCTGCTACCCTTCCTTCGGGATGCTTTCCTGACCCAGCTATCCTCACAGCCCCCGCCCTGTGTGAATTATAGGGAATCCTGCCTGGTATGGTTGTCCTGTACTGTGAATACAGTGTCTTCCACGTAAGGGCCCGAGGGGTGTTGTAGGGCCTCTTGCTGTGCCCTCTCCAAGGGCCTTCATTCAGCAGGGGCTCACAATGCCCATCTGTTGGTCAAGAGTCCTTTGAAGTCGATAATGACCTTGTGTGCCAGTCTGCCCAGCACTCACCCCAGAGTGAACAAGAGGGCATGAGTGAGAACCTGGGAGCCACGGGGAACCTGATGGAACTGTTTGGGGCCCATGTTTGTGTTGATCAGAAGTCTTGTTCACTGCTGTCATTAACCTCCTACAGTGCCTGGCCCATGGCAAAGCTTCCCACATCCCTATTTAAATGAAAGAATGAATGGGTTAATGGGTACATCTTATCTTCTCGGACAGATTACAACAGCAGTGAGTTGAAAACGGCCTGCAGGAAACATGAGCTTTATGTGAGCTTCCAAGACCTGGGATGGCAGGTGAGTTCTCTGGATCACAACAAGGACTAAGGTCCTTTCCCATCTTCATGGCAGTGGCTGTCCTCGAAGAACTTGAGCTTTGGGGCTGAGTTGATTCCCATGTGAAGGGACTCAGGGGCTCTTCCGGATGCCTGGGCTTCTGGAGGAAGGCAGAGGAAGGGTCAGCCTACTTGTGTACCCCCCACACCCCAACACCTTCCCAGAGAGCCAGGTTCCCAAGTTCCATATACCTCAGAATCAGTCCCACGGTTCCCGGTGCTCTTTCCCCATTCTTCCAAAACCCATGAGCCACTTTGGCATTTGTGTTTTGAGAAAGGGTTGGAAAAACTGATCTAACAGTTATCCAATGGCTATAAATTGACTCACCCGAATCATCGAGAAGAGCACAAATGGTTAGCCCGTACCTGAAAGCTGCCATGAGCTCATAAGAAGGGAATTCTAGGTGACAAGTAATAGGAAATCGAGTTTCTGTATGCAGATGGCGTTATGATGACAGGGCATACTCGAGGCTCTTTTGGGTCTGGGTGCATGAAGCCAACCCGTGCTTCCAGGCCTAGCAGCTGGGTAGCAGCCAAAGGCTTTGTGGGCCCGGGAAGGGGGAGAGCGCTCTGGAACCAGATGAAGTAGGTCACACACTAGCTTTTGCCACTGGAACGTGCACTTGGTCTCCCTGGGTCTGTCTGTCCAGCTGTCCTATGTGAGGAGTACCTTCTCACAGGGTTCCTGAGAGCACGGGTGACCTAAAGGAATGTATGCTGATCACACGTGGTGTCCTTTTGCTTTCACCTAAGGACTGGATCATCGCACCCAAGGGTTACGCCGCCAACTACTGTGACGGAGAATGCTCCTTCCCGCTCAACGCGCACATGAACGCAACGAACCACGCGATCGTGCAGACGCTGGTGAGCGCCCAGGGACCCCTCTCACTTTAGAGGCAGCAGAAGCCGAGACCAGGCGTGGCTTCTGATGGTGCCTTTCCCCTTCTGTCTCGCAACAGGTTCACCTTATGAATCCCGAGTATGTCCCCAAACCATGCTGCGCGCCAACCAAACTGAACGCCATCTCGGTTCTTTACTTTGACGACAACTCCAATGTCATCCTGAAAAAATACAGGAATATGGTTGTCAGAGCTTGTGGGTGCCACTAACTCCAAACCAGCTGCTGGGGACACAGAGACTGACTTGGGTTCCCAGGTGACATCTGCCTTAAAAAAAGAAAAACACGCAGGAGCACGGCGAAGGGGGAGGCAAGGCTTTGAAGCTGTCCCAGGCTGGCGGGTGCCTTAGTGCCCAAGGAAGATTTCCAAGGGCCTCGTGGAGAATTGGCTCACGCAGTACATAACGTGGGTAGATGCTGGTCTGCAGGAAGCGGGGTTTGGATGTCTGTAGTATGAAGTCTGGGAACTTTAGAAACATAACATGGAAGGGTTCCCCCCCACCAAAAAAGAAGAGCCCACCAGAATTAGTTTTAGCTTTAGATCAAGCTATTTGTGGTGTTAGTGAGTCAATAGGGAAAATCATCTTCAAGGAGTAAGAGTATTCTTGGCTAAAGTTATCAGCCCGTTCTGTAGCGTCAGAGGTAGGTCTGTATAGATAACTGGAATTGGGGGGAGCACCCCTCTTCACAGCCGGCCTCCGCGGGGCAGTCTCATGCAGGGTCAGCAGCCCGGGCCATCCCTGGGGCTGTGTGAAGTGCCTTTTCTCCCCACCCTGCCCCTCAGCGTTTGCGCTGGAGTTCTGTCGATGTGAAAATACACTTACTTTGGTCAAACCAACCATGTCATTTCCACACCGCACCCCCCACCCATTAGCTGTTCTCCTTGCTGGTGCCCACAGTCGAGCGAGCTGGTGTTGGGGTGAGGCCGCAGGGGGCATGTCAGCTGAGTGCCGCGGGAACCCAGTGCTGCGCCCCTTCTCTCGCGGAATAGCTCTTGGAAAAGCACATGAACTCCAGAAACGTCAGCTCTAATAATTCACCTATGTCAGTCAAATGGTTCTTTACCTTTTCCTCGACAACATGCCAGGTGGTGGGGTTAGAACCCAGATAGGAAACAAAATGGGGAAGGACCCTCCCGCCCGCCCCCACCCCGGGCCCCCAGGAGAGGGTCTGGATGGGCATGCCGTTAGGAACCCAAATCCCAGTTTTCTCTTGTAGAAAGGAAGACTCAGATGAAATCGTAGAATATTTTTAAAGTGTCTTTTTCACAATCATGTACTAGGAAGCCAATTTCATACTAAACTGATTAAATAATACATTTATGATCTAAAACTGTTTGCACTTACAGCTTTTTTGTAAATATAAAGTATAATTTATTGTTTATTTTATATCTGTTTTGCTGTAACATTTAAAGAAAGACCAGACTTTTTTTTTTTTTAAAAAAAGAGTTTATTTAGAAAGTATCATAGTGTAAACAAATTGTACCACTTGGATTTTCTTTTAATACAAGACTCATGATGCAAAGCTGAAGCCACTCATGAGGATTTGTGCTTCTCTAGAAAGTTGGGGTTTTTAAAAGAACACCTGTGAACCATACATAATTAATAAAGATTTCCTTTAAGGCAGAGGCTGGCCGAGATCCTGCTGTTGTCTTCTGCCGCAGACAGCAGAAGTGCTCTTGTGTCTCAGATTCCCACCACCAGTGACCGCGTGTCCACAGACTGCGCCCACCCTGAGCATGGGCAGTGGGGCGAGGAGTGTTGGAGACAGAGGGATTATGACGAGAAGTAAACTTGATGGCAAAGAACATTCAGGTACATATCTTAGGGGAGCCTAGTCTGACGGGTGCTTATTTTCAAGTGTGACAGTAAAAGTGCCGAACAACCAGGACGGCATGGCTTCCGAGGGTGCCCGCGTGGGCAGTACCACAGCCCAGGTCAGCCCTGACCCAGCCCCACCACCTCAGGCTTTGGCCTTGAGGCCAGCTGAGTCCCACTCGTGACAGAGCACAGTAAGCCCCTAAACCCAACCAGCTGGCAGCAGACTTAGACGCTGCTTCCAGCTGGTGGGCCTCCCTGGTCCCGAAACCCGGGCCTGGGAAGGCTCACCTCAGCCCTCTGGCCCCAGGGTGACAACCACCAGAACTGCTGTAGGAGTTAACAGAATAGTCAGGACAAGCCACATTTTCTGCAGGAGACGTCAAGTCTTTGTGATGCCCTAACTAAAGAAGTCTCGCAAGGGGTAACAGACAGAAGCATGGACACACACACACACACAAACACACACGATTATGGCACCGGCAATCTCTTACTCAGGCACGTGTCAGAAGTACCATTGCTTTCAGGATGGCTGACCTCTCGCGAGGAGAGGAGCACTGACAGAAACAGCAAGGCCAGGGGTGGACGTGGAGGTATCTTCCAGAGGTGTGGGGTTTCTTCTGTTTTTAGATCTGCTCCAAGCTACTGACCGACCAACCACGTGAGGAAGAAGTCAGTTTGACCTTCGGATCAGGGAGCATCGCTGCAGTCCCCTTCCCAGGACTCGTGGGCAGTCCCAAGCCATGCTTCAGGTGATGTGTTCACCAGAATCACTCAGGAGCCGAAAACAGCTCAGCAATTTGATTTTCCTCAACTCTATTTTAGTCTCAAAGGAAACCATTTAGATTCATCAAGAGAAGGAGAAAGGGGATGACCGATCACCACGGAAAATATTTAGCTTGTGAAGGGATCGTGACTTATGTGTTTACTTAGAGAAACTTAGAGAATCTGTAGAGTGTGTTGGCTTAAAAAACACACACGCAAAGAAGGTACCGCAAGTTTAGTACATTCAGCTCTCTGAAAAACCACCACGTGAGAGTCCACAACACCTGCGTGACTCGGCTCCAGCAGCCGGGCCGTGCGAGGCCGGGTGACTGGCGAGCGGGCGCTACAGCTCATCCCTGGCCTGCCGGAGGACAAAGTGCTGCAGCGAGTCAAGGTCTCTGCCTCCGTTGTGCTCGCTGACCTTCTGCCCTCCACGGAAAAGCAACAGTGTGGGATAGCCTCGTACCTTCAAAAAAAAAAAAAAAGAAACAGAAGTATGAAGACCAGTGGTCCAGGTCACACACAAATTGCTTCTTAAATAAAACCAGAGAGACTCCTCAAGTTGTGACCAGGAAAGTCTATGGTTAAATTTTTAAAAGGTAACAAACCATTTGAAAAGTACAAGGAGGCAAAGCCTTGGGGCTCCTCACTTTCCTGTCCAAAAGCACATTTGAGATCAGTGTCAAAGGAAGGACTTGCCCCAAAAGGCGAGCACCTGGAGCTTTCATGCACAGGCCATCACCTGGGGCCCCGGTGAACAGACAAGTTCTGATGCAGCAGTTCCAGCCGGGGCCCAGGATTGCATTTCTGACAAGAAATGGAGGTGACATCCAGCCACTCCGCGGGCCGCTCCGCTTGGCAGCAACAGCCTTGAGAATACGCATTTTCCAGTGCAACAGCTACAATGAACTTTTCTAAGACGTTAAGGAACCAAAAAAAGGGCAGCTTCTAGTGAGAAGTAAATGTCCATGCTACATCTAGCCTTTTTTTCCCCTCTAAATCTTTTATTTATTAAGAGAACACGCACTTGCAAGCAGAGGAGGGGCCCAGGGAGAGGGAGAGGCTCTCCAGCAGACTCCCTGCTGGGTGTGGAGTCCAAGGGGAGGCTCGATCCTGAGATCTCAACCTGAGCTGCAATCAAGAGTCGGATGCTCGACCCACTGAGCACCCAGGCGCCACTAAGTCTATTCTCAAGCGAATGAGGTAAGAAGCGCCAGAGCCTCACGGGGCTTTAAGAAAACAATGCAAAAGCGAAAACGTAAATTGCGAATCTTCTGGGTGCTCCGATTGTGTTATCAGTTCCGAAAGCGGCATCAGTTAAACAGAAAGACCCAAGCACAGGCTAGCCTGCTGGGATGGCCCTTTCAGGAGGAAGTTCAACTGTTTCCCTTATTCGACCATGGACTTTAGAACACAGGCTTACATCTGAAAAATAAGCCACTGAGGGGCTTGAGACGAAGGCTAAGGTCGGCTGACTGCTGGGCCAGCCAGAGAGGCCGTGGAGATGGCACCCCATTCCCAAGCCCGGACTCTCATTACTGCCCGGACTTCCGTGTGCACAGCAAGACCTAAATCCCCAAGGAACAGTGGGTCGCTAATGGGAGGCGAAAGCCTTTCCTTGGACAGAGCATCACTTTTGCTTTTCAAGATGAGAACAAAGCAAGAGCTTCAACGGGACACGAGAACACTTGGTGGAGAAGACGGGGGCAGTGACGGTCGCAGGGTGAGGCCCAGAGGACAGCTCCGTGTGGGTGTGCTCCCCACGCTCAGCCCCCGGGGAGGCCTTTCAGCCACATGTACCCACCGAGTACTTGCTGCAAATGTTCCGCTCTGCAGTGCAGTCCACCTCGGCGACCTTGACCTCTGCCAGACCAGGGAAGTCCTTTCTGGAGAGCTCCTCCCACGTCGGGGCCAGATTCTTACAATGACCACACCTGGGAAGGGAACAATGACGGCTTTGTGGAAGTCCTGGGTCACGCTCCCTCACCTAGAGTTCACTGCCAAGCCCAGCCCTGTGTCTTCTGTATGAGGCAGTCACCAATGGCATAGAAATTTATAAAACATCAAATTCTCCCACTGGGTGCACTAACGTTTCCTCCTCCTCTGTCCCAAACAAGGAATTCAAAGTCAAACCCAAGTAGACTTTTGGATAACCTAGTGGAAGCAAGCTGGTCTGGAAGCAAGTTGAGATTCTGAGACCCTGTCCAGGAAGTGGTGACCAGAGCTAACTGGCCTATAAATGAGTCAGACACAACATGAGCACAAGGTGATGGACAGGAAGCAAAACCAACTCTACGCATTTTTTTAAAAAAAATGCTTCATTTTAGAATTATCACTATGGTCTTGAAATTTCAAGACAATGTAAAAGCTTCCCTGAGCACCTGCCCTCCCTCCTACCCATTACTTGATCCATATATCTTCAGGGTTTTATTAAAAAACAGAAAATAATAGATTTTAAAACATCATCGAGTAGTGTTTCTATTTTTCTTTAAAGATTTATTTTAGAAAGAGAGCAAGCAGGGGGGAGGGGCAGAGAGAGGGTGAGTATCCCAAGCAGATCCCCGCTGAGTACAGAGCCCAGCATGGGACTTGATCTCACAACCCTGAGATCATGACCTGAATTGAAAGCAAGAGTCAGATGCTTAATTGACTGTGATTTTTTTTTAAGATTTTATTTATTTATTTGGCAGCGAGATAAGAGAGCACATGTAGGCAGAGCAGCAGGCAGAGGCAGAGGGAGAAGCAGGCTCCTTGTGAGCAGGAAGCCCGACATAGGGCTTGATCCCAGGACCCTGCAATCATGACCTGAGCTGAAGGCAGCTGCTTAACTGACTGAGCCCCCCAGGCATCTGCCTGTTTTTATTCTTTAAGAATAAACACTGCACAAAGCGTGGGAGTCATGTGCTCACTGACTCATCTCTGCCACTGTGGTTTCTCCTGAACACTGAGTGGCACCTGCTGTAGAGGAGCTTGTGTCTGTTTAGAAACAGAACCTCATACTGTCCTTGAGACTCTGTTCTTATAAGTGGATTGTTTGTGAAGACAAGGCATTCTTCCCATTTTACTGCTGAGAAAACTGAGGTTCAAAGGAAAGAAAGGGCATGCAGAGTGACAGCCATGTTAAGTCTCGGCACCTGCCATCGTCCCCACTTCAGGTAGCCCTGGTCACAAACTGGATGTCCTCCCTCTGTACCCCGGTCCCCGAGGACCATGAGGCCCGAAGGTTCTGGTAACTGGGTAATGCCCGGAACGGCCCCACCAGATCTCTGCTGGGCTTCTTGACAAGGTCCAAGAGACTAAGAAGCAAAGCTACATCATGATGTTTGTGGTTTGTTAACCAAAAAAATCAATCTACTTGGGAAATGACAGATACCACAAAATTCAAGTTTTATATGGCCATCCTAACTCTCCATTTTCATGTTTTCCCCAAAACACACTGAACTTTAGAATACACCGACTCATTCTCCATAAATAACTGTTTATGAATACCACCAAACCAAACCCCAACCGAGCTGAACAGAGGCGCAAACAACCCCTTATTTCCTACGACAGAACCCCCGTGTAAACGTAGCATCTGCCCCACACTGAGCCTAGAGAGCGGACCGATGATGGGGAGATGGTGATGGACTCGAGCGCACTGGGGCGGAGTAGTTTCTAATTAAACGGCCACTTACCACGGAGCATAAAACTTAATGAAGGTTATTCCTTCGGCAATGGTGTCCTCGAAGTTCTTTTCCGTGAGTGCCAACACGGTGCCCTGCAAGGGAGGGAAAAGCCAAGGCGTAATTACTTCACTTAGAGCAGGGCAGGGCCATGCTTTGGGGTGGCAGAAATACAAATCAGTAATCTTTTAAAAATGCTGTCATGCAAGGTCACACAAAAATACAAACTCACGTATCACAAGCCACACCAGAAGGGCCCGTGAGTCACCACAGGCTCCCCAGGTCCTGAGCCCGGAGATGCTTCGAGAAGGTGGCGGGACCCAGGCCAGCACTGCCCTGAGCCAGCCTGAGCGGGTTCAGGTGCAGCTGCTGCCGTCTGGGGCCCCGGAGTGGGGAACAGAGGGCTGTGCGGCCCCGGGCTCGGAGTCTCCCACACCGACAGGAGGAGTCCGACACCCCCGTGGAGCCGCCCCCCGATGTGGCGCACACGCGATCTCCCCAGCCATCGGCCACCTGCTCTCCCAGCGCAGCGATCTGTAAGAGTGACCTCTGTGTGCTGACCTCACAGCTGATGGCCGCCCAGCCACAGGCGAGGATGCGAGTACTACCCATCACAGGCTGCGTTCTGTCCTTAAGTTCAAAGGGACTGTGCAAACCGTTCATCTCCATTCTGGCTGGAGCGTGACAGGGGAAGGTGCCACAGGGCCCTGTGCTCTAAGGCAATCTGGTCTTGACGGTTCTTCACAGAATTACATCCACGTGTTTCTCCAAAAACGGATCTGCGGCTGTCTCACAAGAGCAAGACCATGAGGATTTACCACGTGGCTAAGCGTACCAGGCCTGCTCCCCTCGAGTCTGGCATCGAAGAACACGTGGCAGCGACTGGGAGGCGAAGCCGCCGAGGGCACACCATCATCTGTCTTTGTGTCCAGAAACACGACGCCACGCTCACTGAAAGACCTACTTCGTGCCAGAAAACTAACAGCAACTGGTCTGCATGTGATGCAAACCCTGAGAGGACAGAGTTATATTCAATCTGGGACGCCCTTCAGAGCCACCATGACACACACACTCCCCTAACATATGTGGTCGCAGCTACTGCAAAATTGTTTGTTTGTTTCTTAAACCAGAACTTCCGCTTTGACTGAACACGCAGGTAGTCCCCCACCTAAGAATCCCACTAAGGGACGGGCTGTGGGGTCGAGGAGTCCCATTACTGTCCCCACTCCAGGATGGGGTAGATGACTCGGTTTTTTCCAATTCCAAACCACCGGGGCTCAGGGAACGATGGACCCAGCAAGTCAGGATCTGTTAAGTACATGCTGAGGGGTCACGCTCCCTGTGCTGGCCCCGTGGAACCAGGGCACACTGCCCCCTTCTTTGCCGATCCAGTCCTGGCGTCCCAGCTAAGAACTTGGCCTGCTATGTGGTGTAGTGATAGAAACTAAAGGAGCAACATGAATGTTCTGGAAATAACGATAAACAGGCCTTACAGTTCTTAGCGAGGCCATCAAGCACGATTTTCTTGGAAAGACATTATTTTGACTTTCTCTAAAGAACGTCCTTTCCACCCATGGCTTCAGCCTTGGCCTCCACCCACCCACCTACCGCAGACACACACACCCGCGGGCATTGGCTCCAGAGCCCCGTTTAACCGGTCAGCGGCCCTCCCCACCGACTGCCACCACAGCCCTGAAAATCAACAACTGAGAACCTGCACTCCCCGCCTGCCTTCCCTGCCCCAGCGCTCCTCTCCCCCCTGGTTCCAGCGCCCACCAGGTCTGCCAGAGCCCCGGTCGTCCCCACAGACACCACCTTCCAGACTGCGCGCAGGAGAGTGGGGCTCCTTAAGCTTCCTGCCTCTGCCCCTCTACCCCCTCACAGCCTTCGTTCGGGGTGTCCCCTCATCCTGTTGGCCTAATCCACTGGTTTTCCATCTCTTTCTGCCAGGCAGGCATCTAAAATGCAAATCGGTCAAAGGCCTCCACCGGCTCCCAGTAAGTACAGGGCGAAGGTCAGAATCCTTGGCTGGCTGACAACGTCCTCCACGACCCACGTACTACACCTCCGCTCTGGCCTCCGGCCCCGCACCCCTCGTCCTCCTCATCCCCCTCCCTCCACCCGAATGCTGTCCCCCTGCCCCAAACGTGCTGGCTGAGTCACACCCAAGTGCTTCTGCTCACGCTCCCTCCTCTATGGGACAAGCTTTGACTCTCCAGCAAACACCAATTCCCCTTTCAGCTCTTGGCCACACTTCCTAGCCATCTGCCCCCAGCTCGCTCGGCCCACCGTGACCGGCCAGGCACACACACTTGGGGACCTGCCTGCGTGCGTTCTCCTCCGTCTGCCCCACCAGACTTGGCCCCCTTCACAGGTAGGAAAGTGGTCTTATTTGCTTTCGTTCCCTGGTGGCCAGGGACAGTGCCTGAAACATGCTCAATAAACGCACACAGGAATCTAGAACCTTCCACCCTCTGAACGCAGACTGCCTGCCTCAGGAAAGGAAACGCGCTAGGCCAATTGCCTCTCAATTCCGGGGCACCATCCTCACTGCGGCAGATCTCCCGGGGCCTCACCCCAGGGTTCAAGTCCGATTTCCGCAGCAGGTGACGGAAAGGAACAGAAGCGGGGGAGGGGGGCTAGCTGACAGCAGCCGACTTTCCCAGCAAATGCCCTCAAGTACGGTGGTTACCGAATCAGAGGGATGAGCTTCCCAGAGCTTCTGCCACCAAATGCTCTTAGGATGGGTCTCACATCTATTTCAGACACGCTCCTTCGTTTAGACCTCAAAAGCGTGTGAAAGTGGCTGAAGAAAACTTTTCATGTGCGAAAGTCGGCTGCAGCCGGACACCCTGTTGTCGCACGGCTCAAAGCACGGGAGGACGGTGCCCTCCAGGGGCCACGGTTGGCCCTCCTGACCGCAACAGGCACCCACCTGGGCCACAGGCTCAGGGGCCGGCGCCGGGGCCTCTGAAGGCTGGATGCTCTCTGGGGCCTCCGGCTCCGTGCTCTGCAGCTGGGAATCCACGTACTCCCTCAGGGACTCCAAATCCCGCTTTCCTTTGTACTGGTCAATCTGTCCGAGGGAAGAGCCACACAAAAATGCAGTCAATCAGTACACTTAATGCTCTCACTCAAACCTCATCCCGGCCCGCGCACCCATGTGAGACCTCCATCAGGTCTCTCCCCTGTGGAGGTGCGAACCGTGCCACGTCGGCACGCTCAGATTTACACACGAGGGTGCAAATGGCAAACCAAACACTTTTGCTTTGGTGACAGCTACAGCACCTATCTTCTGCAGGGATCCGGTCATGAAGTCGGAGCCTGCTCCGGCAGGCCAGCAGCAGACCATCAGCCAGGGCCAGACTGGGGCACGAGTGAGCCCCTTACTGGCAGCCGGCGTTAACCCCACTCAAAGGTCGTACTTAACAGGCTCACTTGAGCCAACTCAAATGTGTCAAAACAGCAGGATGACTGACGGGTTTTGTCAACTACCCAAATCTTATCAAGTAAGGGAAAGACACTTTTGTTCCATTATTATGTCTGCCTTTAAACCAGTGCCCAGCAGTCCACAGGGGCACCTCACCACAGCCCACTTGGACTAAGAGAAACACCAGCTCTCCACACCACAACCTGAAGACGTACCTTTTGTCCATCTCGGAACCATAGAAGAGTAGGATAGCCACGAACTTGGTTTCCTGAACAGAGTTCATAATGCTGTGTACAATCAACCTAAAGACAAAATAGGACCACATTCACAGTTCATTTCCTCAGGAAGCTTCCTGACATGCAGGTTACCGGACACTCCAGACCTCATGTACCTGGCTTGCAGCACCTCCCCCAGCAAGGTGCAGTCTGGGGAGAGACTCCCTAAAAGCCACCCCAGATGACACTGAGCTAAGGGGGCAGGGGATGAAATGTCCTTTAGAGAAATGACGTACTCCGCTCACCTAAAAATGCTGATGTTTAGGAAGTCCCATTCTACCTGGAGCTAGTTAGCAGCTGGAGGAGAGGAGCCTCCCCTCTCTCGCAGGAGGGGAAGCCTGGTGGTGTGTGACCAAGGCCCATGCCAAGGCTAGCCTATGTCCTGACTGTCACGCCCAAACTTGGGGAGTTTTGGAATCACATAGGAGCAAGGAGTCAATTTTAAATAGCATTATTTGGTATAAAGACAACTGAAAAGATGTCAAATTAGGATTATAAGACGTTCTTAATTCTGTTAGCTCAATTTACCAACTATCGCAGCTTTTAAAATTTATTTCATTTAAATCTCATCAAGATTCTGCCTGTTCAACACTTTCATGAAATACTTTATCCTAAGTCACTTCTTCTTTATCTCCTACTGGCATCAAGATCAGATATGTGGGCCACTCAGTTATTCTTCACCATGTCTACGAAGTAGGACAGAAATACCACCTTCACACGTAAGACTGGAAGTCAGCAGTTAAAGCATTAAAGGGAAATCTCAAATCTGGGTGGGGGGCATTCCAGGGTCCCGTCTAACCTGGCCACAGGCGTGTCCAGAGATGAAGGGCCACAGCCTGGATGGGCAGACTGTGTCTGCTCATGCCTGATTCTACGAGAAACCATTACTGACATAAGCTGGAAATAATCTCCCATAAAAATTCAAAAAATAATTTAAGGATATGAGGAATTGAGAAGATAGAGGACAAGAAAATTATGACTACTTCCATGAAATGTTCAATAAATATAAAAGTACAACACGTGTAACTAGAACACATAATTGGATGTACTTAACAGGCAACAGTGAAAATCCAGTGAACTCACAACAACTATTAGACCTGACCAGGCATTTGACCCGTGCCAACCGTCCTACTAGGAACCTGACTTTCATCCACACCACGCACTACCAGTCAGGTCTCCCGTGATTTTGCAAAGGCGGAGACTGGGGTGTGGAGAAGCGGCTGCAGGCTGGCCGGGCAGGTCTATGTGGTTCCTGAGCTCACACTCTTGACCATCTCCCTGCACTGGGCAGAGCATCTCACTCAGTGCAGTTCCCGGACACGCAGCATTACTTCTGAATACAAATCAGCCCTTTGGCAAAGTAAAAAATGAGATTTTTGTAAAAGAAAACCCATGCCTGGATGTCTGGTGGGTGCCAAAGGCTGGGCGAGATTAAAAGTGTTTGATGGCCCAGGAGCTGCTCTGGATATTTCCAGAAAATCCACTTATACAGAAGTTGTTAGACACCACTCCTGGCTTCTCTCTGCAACGTGGGGAAAGCTGGAAAGACTCCCAGGCAGCAGGGAAAGCTGGGGCTCACCGGAGCGGGGGGCCTTGTGCAGGCCTCTGTGAGCACGGAGCCGGGGCTCCTCTAGGTGACAGCTCTTGAGTGAGGTCAAACGTGGATGGCCTCCAAGTCCGGCCAGTGAACATTCACAGGCTGTGCCCCATATCTTTGCAGAAAGGGCTCTGGGGCTGCCAATTCAGAATTGGCCATTGCTTCAAAATAAACAAAGGAGCCAGAGCCATAATTTATCTTTAGGCTGTGGAAAAGCCAGCACATTCGAAACCAGGCCGCCATCTGTGAGGGTGAAATGAATTGTCAAGTGGCACACTAAATGGAATTAATAAATCAAGCTTGCGACTTTGCGCACAGAATGAATAATGGGCTACTCTGCTAATTAATCCAGCCAAAGGCGGTCTATTTCCCGTTTAATAAGGGCTTTCACTTACCTTGCCAATCTTGACAGTTTCAGAATGTTCAAGGCCCAGGGCCAGCTGCTCCCAGGTTGGAGCCAGAGCTTTGCAGTGACCACACCACGGAGCGAAGAACTTGATAAAGTGGTCGCCTTCAGGGAGAGCCAGGGCAGAGAAGGGAGAAGGAGGTAACTGACGTCATCCCTTACTAGAGACTGAATGGAAGCATCTGGTCTCTGTCCTCCTGCCAGCTTCCGTGCGTACCCTTTAACTGGTAAAATGTGACTCAGCCGAGTAAGTGTATCTGTGAGTTCACAGGGATCCTCAAAACAAAATCTACTCTGCCATCTCTGGAGGACAATAGGGAACCAACTCAGTATTTGAAGAACTGGCAATAACGGGGAAGGCTCGGGCAATGATCCCATTTGTCTTGTGCAAACTGCGCCGCTGGAAAACCAGCTGATACATGAGAGCACGTCTCTCTCCTTAAGACAATGAAGGAAGGATGTTTTAATTAGAACATCGGCATCTGGCAACCCTAATAAATGAACGGATCAAGGGAAACAGGTTTAAGCGCACCACGGGGACACAACTGGTCAAGTCCAGACTGGAGAATTCTACAGGTCCGATAACCCATGCGCTCAGCCCCAGGACGCACGGAAGAAAAAGAGATGTTATGTTGGGGGAACGCGTAGACTGGGACTCAAGAGAGACGTGAGAGAAAGAACAAAGTGAACTGCAGTGTTAGGAATGCACGTTTGGACAGAGAATGACACAGGGAGGAGTGGTTTCCATAGAGTCAGGACACCCCCTCCCTGAGGGCAGGCAGGCTGGGACCTGGACAGAGGAGGGGAGGCTGGCAGTTTTAGTCCCTGAACCGGACCGTGGTTACAGAGCGACCACCCCATCACAACTCACTAAGCTCTATGTTCGTTTTCTGTATCTGTGTTTTATTTGACAATAAAACAGAAGGTTTTAAAACCTGAGTAACACTCCCTTGGCTAGAAGAACAAAACACAAAATCATAATCTGGATACTAAAGATTTTTTTCTAGGCTGTTCTACCTTGATCGGCCGATGGCCGAAAAGATGTCAGGCTGAGACCAGACCCGAATGAGGCTGTGCCTGGGGAGGGAACAAAGCAGTGAGCACCAAAACGTGACCCACGCTCCCAGAAGGACGCTGCCATGCCACATGCTCACGGCAGTGTTTTATCACCGCAGGAGGGACTCGTTTAAGGGAAACCGTGAAAAACTTGATTCAAAAAATGAGCAACTGATCTGCGAGGCTGAAGCCATGTGTCTCCGGACGGGCACAGCCCTGACTAACCCTGTGCTGTGAGGTGGGGTGGGATGACTGGGAAGGACCGCCTGGACGAGCGCGGCAGCCGTGAGAGCGGGAGGCAACTGTCGCTGCCTGAGGACAGAGTCTCGTGCGAGCAACTCAAGGTGGCGCCTCTACAATCCACCCTTCAGGCATGACTTGCTTAGGGAGGGACCCATCTGAGCTCGTGGGGTAATCCCCTATTGGGGAAAACACCCCGAAACTACACTTTCAGCGCCCTGGTCCGAATGACAACCTTCGACATGCAGGGAACACGCTGACAGCATCACAGAGACTCCTGCAGACCCTGAGTCTGGTAGGTCTCGACTCGCAGCGGCACGAAGTCACAAAGGCCAGCCACAAGTTTAAACCCTTTTGCAATGCTTCCAACCCAGTCTTCTGGGAGGACTTCCCTCCATGGCAGCATTTGAGAACGGAGATCAGCAAGGAAGCTGAATCTGCTTTCAAGTCAGTCAGTGCTGAGCCAACTGTCCAGAAATGTATGCCCAAAGGACCTACTTGCTGCTTATGTTAGAGATCGTGTGTAGATCGTTTTGATATTTAGGAGACCGTTTTCAAAAAAAAGAGATGTGATACAGAAAAATATTTTAACTATAAACGGATTCACAAGTTATAATGGTCCCGCTAAATTCTAAGTTAGACACGGAAGAGAAGCTTTTGCTTCTGCCCCAGGGCAGTAAGTGTATGATTCACGTTAACATAAATAAACTCTTTCCTATCCAAGGACGCACTGTCCAGCTGGTGTACAAATTCAGTGTGCCTGCTCATCTGTGAGCTTTCCACAACTCAAGGCTTCGGCTAACACTAAAACTGGCATTTCTCGAAGGACACAGACGAAAGGAGAAATCCTTTCCCACGGGAAAAGCACTGCACAAGGATGCTCCCGGGTCTCGAAGACAGAAACCATGGCTCAGTGCCACAGATGTCATCGTGGGCCCGTGAGTGCCATCAAGGAAAAGTCCTGCAAATCGAGCAGCGGTGAACGGTCAGTGGTTCTGGGAGGTGTGTATCCCGCCAGGAACAGCCGTGAGAGTCACCCAACATACCTTGCGCCACGTGCAGCTCAAAGTTGCTTGCTGACAGCTCATAAAGTCCCTGCTTGTGCTCAGGGGCTCTGGGTGGTTCTGCTTCTGGCTCTGGCGTCTAACAGGGAGAAACAAAACAACAGTCATTGGGTTTGTATGCAAAGACAGAGTGAAACCCACCGAGGAGGTGATCTGTGTCCGTCTAGAACCTTCTACAGATCTCCTCCCTCATCTGACTACATCAAACCTTTGTGAGATGCTGCTGTGTTGAGGGAACCCAAGGCAGGAATGGACTCTCAGGACTCTGGACCCCTTGGCGGGAAGCCACTCAGCAGCCTCACCCTGGGACTGGCACTCAATGCAGCCGGTGGCCGCCATCCCCACCCCAGCCTGCCCTCTGCTGCCCCCAAGCCCAACCGAACAGAGCAGGCAAACTAAAAGGGCAGGCCCAGCCCACACAGGCACACTGCCCTGTTGTTCACAGTGTGACCTATGATCCATGGGGAAACGCAGGCTGAAATCCCTGGCGGGCTGCAGCGCCTGAGGATACTGAAGCGGCCAAATGGAAGGAGCGGAGAAGAAGAAGCGTCAGTGGACGGGAGGGCCCGGCGCGCCTCAGTGCACACAGGCGGTGGGTGATGAGACCGTGAAGGGCTGGTAAAGGGACAAACGGGGCGGGAAGGAAGACAAGGCAGATGCCTGGCAGGCAGTGCCAGAGAAGGACAGGGCTGCACTCTTTAGTTCACACCATGGACTCCGGGACAGAAACCCGCAACAAGGGAGTGAGAAGCGGCTTTTCAAAGGACGCTTCTGCCAGCATCTGAGCGGGCACCGTCGTGTGCAGCTGGACGGTTACCACAGTACCACGTGACCCCCGACCGCGCAGCTCCACAGCTGTGGCTTCCAGCCAAAGCGACCAAGGGTGACAAAAAGATCACATAATCACCATTTTGCTACAGACACATGGATGTAGGTTACTCAATTTTTTTATCTGGCAGCTCACATTTCTCTGAAAAAGAATACTGGGGCGCCTGGGTGGCTCAGTCAGTTAAGCGTCTGCCTTTAGCTCAGGTCAGGATCCCGGGGTTCTGGGATCAAGCCCTGCTTCTCCCTCTCCTCCCCACTCGTGTGGGCACACGCGCACTCTCTCTCTCAAATAAAATCTTTAAAAAAAAAAAAAGACAATATCCCAATGAAGTCATTAAAAGCTTAAAAGTGCTGACAGCCCAAAGCTGTGCAGGGCTCTAGTCAGAAAGCACCAGGAAGATGTTCATGCAGCTGTGGACCTGTAGAGGCTTGCAAAGTGCTAGGTACTTCCACAAAATGATGCCCGACAGAATGGTGACTAGGCGAGCAGTCAGTGAGTTCCCAGAAGGTAAGACACTCCATGCCACCTTTTGTAAGATATTCAAAGGGCTTTCCGTATTTTTCATTGTTAAAGTGCTCATGTACAGCACTGAGGGGGCACTGTCACTTCCTGGGCCCCGTGGCACGTACCGGGGCAGCCCCACCACTGTGCCAAGAACGTGGTATGTCAGAGACACGAGCACACAGGCACAGATACGGACACACTCTCACCCTGCTGCTGACAATATCAGCTTACAGATTCTTAAGAAAGTGACCAGGCAATATTCATCAACAGCCATAAAAGTAGTCTGCCTTCTTTTTTCCCCTTTGCATTGCAATTTCATGTCCTGTAATGGAATCTAAAAACATCACTCAAAAGTAGGAAAAAAATGTCTTTTACAAAGATTAACATGTTCCTTATGTATCTCTGATTAAAAAATTATAAATAACCTAACTATCCATTGACAGAGAAGAGTGGAATTGTGGCAAATCCATATGACAATATAAAATACTATCAATATAAAGATGTAACCATATAAAATATTGTTCGTGAAATGAACCATGTTTATATGACTAACCGTTTAGGAAAAAAAAAAAACAGAAACAAATAGGGCAATCTCAAAGTTGGAAATAGTGGGTCTTCTTCTGAGTTTCTTTAATATTGCCACAACACTAGGGAGGTAATAAATTTATCCTATTTCCATATACAACATCATTAAGTTACTTAGGTACAGATACAGATGAAGATGAAGAACTTTTTAAAAAGTTTCCACGTACAGGGACGCCTGGGTGGCTCAGTGGGTTAAAGCCTCTGCCTTGGGCTCAGAGCATGATCCCGGGGTCCTGGGATCGAGCCCCGCATCAGGCTCGCCACTCTCTCTCTCTGCTTGCCTCTCTGCCTACTTGTGATCTGTCAAATAAATAAAATTTAAAAAAAAAAGTTTCCACATACAATAAAATACAAGTTCTTTGGGAAGAATTTTCAGTTTGCGGTATCAGGTTTGAGTGTTTGAACTTTCTTCCAGCCAGGCACATTGCCACTGTTTCCAGCAATTGTGGGAGATCGCTACTGCTGACACGGGCATCCCACACAGCCACGTCCCTTCTGCCTGGAGGGGACACAACCCTTCCCCTCAGCTCTTCCCAGTCCACAATCGGGCTGCCACCACCCAAAAGGGGAGCTTGGGGCACCAGATGAACGCTTTCTGCCATCCTGAATACTTGCTACTTGCTTCCTGAATAAAGTCATCACAGAAGGCTGGCTTTTTGGTGGAAAAAAATATTGACCAAAAAAAAAAAAAAGTATCTTGAAAGGTTTTTTTAAGACTATTAACCCCTCTTTAAAATTGGCATCCTCCAATCAGAGAACAATTTCACAGAGGAAACAATGTGTAGTTTAAATCTATATGAAAGTTCCACCTGCTCATGTAACTCTCTTGCCATGACAAAGATGCAAATCGACTCTCTGAGAGGTCTGTGGTTTTCCCTGTTACCTAAAATTAGATAAGTCTCTGCTTCACACTCACACAGTGCCATGCAGTTAGAAGGAAAATGACACCCGGGTAGCAGGTGGGTTTCTGATGAACCATGACATCTACACAGAATGTGGGGGAAGGGGACAAGGGACCACACAGTCACCCGGGAAGTGACTCCAATAGCAGCAGAGGCTCCAGAACCTGCTGGAACCACGCACGGGCACGGAGCCCCTTCAAGGTAAGAGTGCCTACCTCACCCAACAGAGCGGCCTTACTGAACTGTTCCATTGAGATCACATGGAGAGATGTGAGATGCTCTCACCGTTTCATCCGAATCGCCCAGCACGGGACACTGGTCATCCTTCCAGACCCTCACCAACACACAGCTACGAACCGTCCGTCCCAACCCAGCCTCCGTGGGCCTGAGCACTCTGCATTAAGCAGAAGGCACCACACATGGAGGGACACTTAATGGTTTACGACCATAACGATGCGTGACAAAACTAAGAGTGACAAAACTAAGACTCCCGACGTTAATCTGAGGGAGAGGATTATCCAGTTTTCTTAATAACCTTCTACACACAGCCATGTCTTTAAACAGTACTTCAGAAATCATAGTCTCCACCATTTCCTGGTATCATTACCCTCCGTGCAGGGAGGGCCACGAAGACTCTGAGAGCATGAAGGGTATGTATTCGATGACATGCTCGGCAAAGCCAGTGAGCACCGCGGGGACTGAGAGTCCAGGGGAAAAGGAGGGGGTCACCCTGTGGTACAGCTCGCAGCGGCAAGAGAGGGCCAAGGTTGGCCTGGACTGGAGTTCGGGCTTAGGCCTGGCCCCGGCCCCAAGTCAACCTGTGATGCTCAAGAACTAGTGCCACTGCTGGGTATTTACCCCAAAGATAGAGATGTAGTGAAAAGAAGGGCCATCTGTACCCCAATGTTTATAGCAGCAATGGCCACGGTCGCCAAACTGTGGAAAGAACCAAGATGCCCTTCAACGGACGAATGGATAAGGAAGATGTGGTCCACATACACGATGGAGTATTATGCCTCCATCAGAAAGGATGAATACCCAACTTTTGTAGCAACATGGATGGGACTGGAACAAATTATGCTGAGCGAAATAAGTCAAGCAGAGAGAGTCAAGTATCATATGGTCTCACTTATCTGTGGAGCATAACAAATAACATGGTGGACATGGGGAGATGGAGAGGAGAAGGGAGTTGAGGGAAATTGGAAGGGGAGATGAACCATGAGAGACTATGGACTCTGAAAAACAACCTGAGGGTTTTGAAGGGGCGGGGGGTGGGAGGTTGAGGAACCAGGTGGAGGGTAATAGGGAGGGCACGTATTGCATGGAACACTGGGTGTGGTGCAAAAACAATGAATAATGTTACGCTGAAAATAAATTAAAAAAAATTAAATTTAATTTAAAAAAAAAAGAACTAGTGCCAACTGTATACATGTGGGAGCGGCACAGGGACTGATGTTAGTTAACAAGTAGTTAACAGGGGCACCTGGGTGGCTCAGAGGGTTAAAGCCTCTGCCTTTGGCTCAGGTCATGATCCCAGGGTCCTGGGATCGAGCCCCGCATCAGGCTCTCTACTCAGCAGGGAGACTGCTTCCCTCTCTATCTCTCTGCCTGCCTCTCTGCCTACTTGTGATCTCTGTCTGTCAAAAAAGTAAATAAAATCTTTAAATAAATAAATAAATAAACAAACAAGTAGTTAACTGTCAGTTAACAAGT
The DNA here is from genome assembly GCF_922984935.1 of Meles meles. NCBI lineage: Eukaryota > Metazoa > Chordata > Mammalia > Carnivora > Mustelidae > Meles > Meles meles. Next base: position 134,710,579 of record NC_060070.1, read on the forward strand.
GGTAGTGTGTATCTGTGAGACATGCACTGGGACAGTCACAAACGACAGTCTCCAAGGGCTGACTCTGCCACCACACGAGGGCCAGGAGGGCCAGTAAGAGAGCACAAGGTCGGCAGGATGGGGAGAACCGCTTAAGTCAGCGGAGGGCACACGTGACTATCTTCATTACCCTCCTCCTCGTTCATGTCACACATACTCTTCTTTCTACATTTTATGCATCTTTGAATATTTCCATAATAAAAACCTTGTAAAAGTTCATCTTTTTCCACTGAGGTATGCAAAGCAGTGGAAACAGAAACCAAACGTAGACGGGGTGGTTGTGGGGGGCTGCAGGGGATGGTGAGGGGGGACTGGTGTTCAGAGGGGATAGGGTTTGAGTTCTACACCTGAAAAGAAGCCTGGGAACAGCTGCTCAACAGGGTGAATGCACCCGAGTTCATACCCTGAATCTGTACATTTAAAAAATGGCTAAATGGTCAGTTTTGTATCATGTATATTATACCACAGTAAACGAAAATTGGAAGGGGAAAAAAGTTCATTTTTACTTACAAATGTCAATTAGTTCTAACGAATATAAAGTTGCTTTGAAATGGGAGCCTTAATTTTTCACCTGAACTGGCCTCTCTGTCACCCTGGAATGTGGAGAAATGAGGGAAGGGAAAGGGCGGGGGCAGGGAGGCCTCCCGGGGACTCACCGCGGGCGCTTCGTTCAGTGTCTGCAGCATCCAGTTCTCCAGTGCCTGGAAGTCTCGAGGTCCTTGATACTTCACAGCTTCTTGGCCAGGCTTGAAAAACTTCAAGCTAAAAGGGCGGAAAAGGACAAGACAGAGCAGATTTTTCAACCTGTCAGAGGCGTCTGCGTAGACGGCGCTGTCCCGCTGGGATGCGGTCAGAGCACTGCAGCCAGGCACAGACCTGCCACCCTGCGCTAGAACTCGAAGAAAAAGGAGAACACATATCCACTTACTCCCACACTTTAAAAAAGTTTCTTCCCTTATTCAAGAAAAATAAGAGTGAGCAGAACACGTCAAGTCTATGAGGCCGTGAACGAAACCCCAAGCGCATTCGGGTAACAGGCCTTGCGAGATTCTCCCGGCTAGTTGTTTGCCATCCTTCCTAGGCTTTAGAAGTTCTTACATTCTGCATTTGTTAAAAAAACAAAACTGTACTAGAAATAGCATGGTTGTGCAATAAATGTATTCCCAGGCCATCCTATAAGACAAGATATATCTTGTCATATAAAACAAGAATATCCAGGTTCTGCGAGAATTTACGTTTCCAGCTTTGAGAACAGCCTTGACATTGGTTGCTGTGGTCTATGCATTCCCCACAGAGAAGGAATCTTCTTTTTCACATGTATTAGCCTCAGACGGTATCTGCACACAGGATACAGAGCACTTCCTTCACTGCGCGAGCAGATCACTCTGCCTGTGGCTGACACTGCGCTTCCTGATCCTGTCCCTTCACCCTGGTAATGGAGAAACACGCTCCAGCTCAGACCTGACAGAAGGTGTCAAGGATGGCGGGAACAGAGGGAGGCTGACGAGGAAATGACACACAGACTACACACAGACTAGCATTCTCTGGCCAGCTGTGCGTTGACATTACTCCTCCCTGCCTGTGGCACGTGGTGCACGTCGGCAGCAGACGCTTGGGGTGTGAGAACCGCTGTCAGAAGTCAAGGCATGCAGAGATCGGAGCCGTGCGCTTGGAGAGCGAATGCCCCAAAGGCCTTAAAAATGAAGGTTCGTGGGGCGCCTGGGTGGCTCCGTGGGTTAAGCTTCTGCCTTTGGTTCAGGTCATGATCTCAGGATCCTGGGATCGAGTCCCACATTGGGCTCTCTACTCAGCAGGAAACCTGCTTTCCCCACCTCTCTCTGCCTGTCTCTCTGCCTACTTGTGATCTCCCTCCCTCTCTATCAAATAAATAAATTAAATCTTAAAAAAAATAATAATAAAAAATAACAGAAAACGAAGGTTCATGCTGTGCATGAAAACCAGCGCAGGGGCTGGAATAAAGCATCACAGTTCCCCAGGCCTCACTCCCCACTCCCAACCAGATCCTGTGACAGACTTAGGGGACGCCCCTATTGGGCCTCCAGTGAAGAACAGAAGCCCTGCTTCCTCAGTAGCTTTTACCTTTACAAGTCTAACAAAAAGCCAAACTCTAGCCAGTCCGGACGAGAACACCGAAACTTCACCAACTTAACACTCTGAGGGACTGGGAAGCATGATCTCATGATTACGAAAGCCCGCACCCGCCCCTGGGGCCTCAGGAGGCTCTGGAAAGCTTATGCTCCCAGAGAGCTAGGAGACACTTCATGCACACAACCCCCCCACCCCCAGCCACTGTCTCTCTTCCAGGGGCACCTCCCCCACCAGGGCTCCTCAGAGTGGAAAAGGCACGGAACCCTCAAAACACTCGGAAGGAGCAGCACTATCAAACTTGTTCCCCATTTCTCTGCGAACATTTAAATGCAGGAAACCTAACCTGTGACTTTTTCTGATTTGGTCACAGGTCAGGTGTGTGACCAAATCAGAATGAGCAACACACAAATAAACAATGTTTTAAAATCTCTTCTTGTTGGATTAGAAATCTTTCCAGCCTGCCCAAGCCTCCTTCAGTTCACAGAGCCTAGGGACAGAATTAGGGTTCCCTTCACAGACCTTCGAGCCTGGCCAGGCCATCTGGCCCCAATCCTCACTGTGGATGGGCTGAAGGAGGTGATGGGGAGACGGCCACAGGGTCCACGCCCAAAGGACAGCCCCAAACTTCCACATGGGCGTCTGCTTTTCCCTGGTGATCTGTTTGTCTTTCAAGGAGACTGCAGGGGAGAAAACCTCCACGTGTGGGTCAGTCTGGAAACCTGTGATCAAGGTCCTAGCACCACAGAGGAGGTGGTGTTACTGGCTGATTTGTGTCCCCCGAAGTAGATCTGTTGAAGTCCCAGCCTCCTGTCCCTCACAGTGTAGCCTTATTTGGAAACAGGATCTTTAGAGAAGTAAGCAAGTGACAATGAGGCTATCAGGGCGGACCCTAGTCAGGGGTCCCTAGAAAAAGGGGAAAATTTGGCCACATAGAGAGACACGCGTGGAGAAAGGAGGCCCCGTGAGGATGGAGGACTGGGTGCAGCCCCCACCAGACACTAGGGAGAGACAAGAAAGGACTCCCCTCTGGGTTTCAGAAGGGTTGCTGCTCTGCAGATGCCGTGACACTGGGCTGCTGGCCTCCCGAGCTGTGAGACAAGAAGTTTCTGTTCTCTTCAGCCACCTGGTGTGTGTGCTCGGTTCGGCACCCATAGCAGACCTCCTCCGACCCTGCCTGGCTCAGTTTCCCCAGAGGATGCAGACTCCTTTACCAGCTCAACAACGGTGACCTCAAAGCACACTGAACCTCCCTAGGAGCGTGAGAACCCGAATTCCCTCCCTGTGCAATTCTGTGTTTCAGTTAAAGGAGTCGGTGACTCCACAGGGCGTGCTTAGGCATCCGAATTCATCATCTCTGCGTTCATCGTCTGATGCGCCTCCCCGAGATGGGCCCCGTGTCACGGAAAGCAGAAGCTCCCACAGGTCAGTACACGAACGCCCCAAAGGACGTGTTCCACTGCAGCACGCCCTGCCTCCTGCACTCTAGGAGAAAAACCTGTTCTCCGGCACTTGGGCAGGGCTGTTGAGGGTCACAGAGGTTCCTTCCGAACAATGTTCAGTGTCGTGTGAGCTCACTGCAGTTCTGTATAAGGACACAAAACCAGTGCATGGTGTTCCTGGAGAGACCCTGTCTTCTAAATCAGGACACATGACTCAGTGTGGCTCTTTTATAAAATCTGTGAATAACAGGGCATCCGGGTGGCTCAGTCAGTGGGAGCATCCCACCCTTGATTTTGGCTCCGGTCATGATCTCAGGGTCATGAGATTGAGCCCCACAGCAGGCTCTGCGCTCAGCTCAGAGTCTGTCTGCTTGTCCCTCTCCTCTGCTCCTCCCCCTGATTGCTTTCTGTCTCTCTCAAATAAATAAAATCTTTGACACCTGTGGAAAACGTGTGTGGGGTAACTGATGTTGCAGCCAGACAGCTCCTATGACCAGGTCCAGGTGGAGCCTTCTGCAGCACTCTCTGATGCTCACTGCCACTTGTCCTTCTCAGCTTATCCCAAGTCCTGTCTTGCTTCCCAGTGGTGAGGCTGGTGGCATACGCCACATGGCCACCACAGCCGACCATCTCGGTTGCCCCTGCACCATGAAAGCAACAGGCTCTCAGCAGGCAAACCTCTATCTCCTCACCTGGTCCCACTACTCACTGATGGCTTCTTCCTGATGCTCTTTGTCTGAGCTGAGTCTCCTTTAAAGGCGAAGCTATGAAGCACAGAACAATCATACCTCCAGAGTTGGTACACTTGGTAGGAAATTTTCTCTCTACTGATATGATCTGATCTGAATGATGGCACCCAGATCAACAGCAGTCACCAAAGACCAAGAACTTCAGTGCCCTTACGAAGATGCCAAATTTCCAAATGTTAGGGAAGTCCTTAACATTGACTGGGTATGCTCAGATCAGTGCTTGCAAATGTGCTATTTCAGGTACCGTGAAATCATGTATCAACATCCTCCTTTAGACTCAGGTTAAACCACGTGGCCAGGGCTGTGCAATAAGCCTCCGCTAGAGCCGGGTTTCAGACATGGCTTCTAGGTTCCAGCCCAGAGCTCCTTTCCCTTTTCCGTGCTGCCTCTCGGGTTTGAAGACAGGCCCAGGTTTTATAAGAATTTACTCCATTCATCAATTTGAACAAAAAGTTTGGGAATTGAAGTGGCCAACCCCCTGCCCCCCCATCCTTTTGGGAACATCATCTTCCCTGTTCAGGAGAAGGGCCCTTCTCTTTAACACTTGTCATGTGGCCAGAGAGGGGCTGCTGCCCTCCTCTCTGGACACAAGAAGTGTTTCTGGAAGGAACACTCCATCCAAGCGGGGTCACTCAGTGGTGAACCCAAGCCCTCCACGACAGCAGATAGGTGCAGAGCTGGAGAGTTACATCACCTTAAGGGAGGTACGGGAAAGAAAGGCCCCCAAACCCAGGAAGCTGAGTCTCAGACCTTCTTCCACGGCCTTCTAACTGATCCCCTCTTTTGCTTCTCAAGGCAGTCAATTTTTATCTCTTAAAACTACAGAGTTTGGGGCGCCTGGGTGGCTCAGTGGATTAAGCCTCTGCCTTCAGCTCAGGTCATGATCTCAGGGTCCTGGGATCGAGCCCCGCATCGGGCTCTCTGCTCTGCAGGGAGCCTGCTTCCTCCTCTCTCTCTGCCTGCCTCTTTGCCTACTTGTGACCTCTCTCTCTGTCAAATAAATAAATAAAATCCTAAAAAAAAAAAACAACAAACTACAGAGTTTAACTGTCAAGGAAGTAAGAAGCATCGCTTGTCAGAACTTCTGGATCCCACTTTGTCAACTTTCTTTCCAACAGAAACGGCCCCTGTGCTCGTCACGTGGGAAATTACTCCAGGAAGGATGCTTAAGGATAACAGAGTGACCAAAAACTTAAAACTGATAACACGGTACGCTCATCGCGTTGAGGTGTGAATGTCACACCTGACAGGACACCAAGGAGGCCGCCATTTTTGTCACACAAACACATTCCTTGGAAAGCCCAACACTGATTAATGAAAGGCTTTTCCCAAACAAAGCAGAAGGAGGCATCTGATAGAGGCAAGACACAGCGCTAAAGACGCTCTTTCCCTAACAAGAAGGACCGGGCGCTTTAATTTATCATCTCCTCACTCCTCGGAACTACAAAACAAGTGACCAAAAGTTCAGCGTGAACTTCCTTTGGCCGACTGCGGCCGGCAGACGGCTGTATAGCCAGGCGATGCAGGGGGCAGGGGGCAGGGGCCCCGCCCACTTACGTGGGGTATCCTCGCACCCCCTGCGCGGAGCACACATCGGAGTCGGCGGTGCAGTCCACTTTGGCCACGTAGACCTTGGCATCCTCCATGCTGTTGTACTTGTCTCCCAGGTCATTCCAAGTGGGCTGCAGCCGCTGGCAGTGTCCACACCTGGAACAAGGGGAGGGAGCACGCTGAGTCCCGGCTCCCAGGCGCCGGCCCCACCCGGACCTTTCTTTCCTCTGCCGCCAGGGAAGGACGGCTCACCTTCAGGACACCAGGCACTGCCCCGCCTCAGGCCCCCCAGGGAGCCCCGCACTGTTCTCAGCAGGAAACTGAAGCTCAGCAAGGTCCTGTGCCACCACCCGCCTTGCTCTGGCCCCCCCTGCCCTCCCATCTGTGCTCCGTACACCTGCACCCACCTGCCCTGGCCGTCTGCCGGGGGCCAAACGATACCACGTGTGGCTTTCTAGAAGGGCCACAGCATGGCTTACCCCTGGAGATCGGTACTTGCTCTCTCTGACGCTCGCTTCCTAAACCCACCTGCCGAATTCCTGTTTGCTCTCTCGGTTTAGTTTGGGTGTCACTTCTTCCAAGAAGTCAGTCTGACTCCCCAGGCTGTCTGGTGCCCTGCTCTGCTTCTTCTAGAAAACTCCCTGGCTCCCCCCTCTTCTGCGGTAGCTGCTCACCATGATGGCTCCCTTTTAGTCAGGGCTCTCTGTACTAAATGAGTATCTGCAAAGGAAGGTGACCTAAAAGTTCATTCAATTCTCCCTTTTCTCTCTAAGACCCATGATTTAGAAAAGTCTGTGGCTACCCAAACTTCTAAGTCTGATGTCACCAAATGTATACTTAGGATATTGACTCTGGATTTACCAGTTCATTTTTTTTTTAAGATTTTATTTATTTATTTGACAGAGAGAGAGAGAGAGATCACAAGTAGGCAGAGAGGCAGGGGGAAGCAGGCCCCCTGCTGAGCAGAGAGCCCGACGTGGGGCTCGATTCCAGGACCCTGGGATCATGACCAGAGCTGAAGGCAGAGGCCTAACCCACTGAGCCACCCAGGTGCCCCTTACCAGTACATTTTTAAATCACCTACCATTTAAAATACATTAACACAGAATTCTTGCTTTTTGCTACTCTTCCCATTCCTTACAGCATCAGCATCTCTCCCATCACTAAAGCCACTTTTAAAATCATATAACTGATGACCTTCTTTAATTATCAGCTATCTGCAATGCCCTATTTGGAGGCTGTGTGAGCCAGTGCTGGAAACCTTGTCTCCAGCTTCAAGTACGGTCACAGAATTATATGGCACATGCGGTTTTTGTTTTTTGTTTTTTGGGGGTTTTTTGCTATTTTTGTTGTTTGTTTGTTTTCATTCACGTGGTGTATATTCATGATGTCTACAAAGTAACAAAGTTGCCACATTGCTTTTTAAAGTGATCTTTAAAGTGCTTGCTTATAAGAACACCCAGGGGTGCCTGGGTGGGTCAGTGGGTTAAGTCTCTGCCTTCAGCTCAGGTCATGGTCTCAGGATCCTGGGATCAAGCCCAATATCGGGCTCTCTGCTCAGCGGGGAGCCTGCTTCCCCCCAGCCCCCGCCTGCCTCTCTGCCTACTTGTGTTCTCTGTGTCAAATAAATAAAATTCTTAAAAAACAAAAAACTTAAAATTGTCAAGCTGTCCTCAGACTAACTTCTCAAGAAAATCACTGTTAAGTTTCTTTGCCTCTTTTTTCTTTGCCTCTTTTCTGACAGTGGACATCCACTATCAGCACTGAACACCTTTGCTTCCAGCTACCGTGGCTTCCCTGTGCAGCATTTTGCTGGCCGGCCAGGAGAATCCCCGCTTTATAAGAAACTCAAATACAGGATGATTCCCTCTTTTATGGAAGATAACAGTGAGGGAAAAGCAATGTTACATGTAAATTATACTGTTATATATTGTTATATAATTCAAATAGTGCAAGTGCCATGAAGACCAGCATTGTTCTTTTTACAGCTGTATTCCCAGTACCTAGCACATGCTTGAAAGGGACTCAGTTTGGCAATTTCTTAGTGATGGATCGACCCACAGGTGCCATATAGTCAGCACTCTGGTTTGGGACCACTGTGGCATCTCTGAGACAGTAGCTGAATTCATTTTGTGGCCATGTAATAGAGCAAAGCCACGTGGTCCTCCCAAGGAGGTGTCCCCAGCCTTGATCTCATTGTCACCAGATTCAGCATGACCTGCAACTGCCTGGGTGGGTCAGTGGGTTAAGTCTCTGAGTCATGGTCTCAGGATCCTGGGATCAAGCCCAATATCGGGCTCAGACAGAAGCTGTGGCCTGATGTTAGCCCAAAACACACAGCAGTAGGACAACGTTACATCTACCAAGTTCAGAGCAAAATATATAGGGCAGGTATTCGTTACATGCCACTCCTGCCCCCTAAGTCACATGTGGGCTTCCAATATTCCAGAGACGGAAACTGCAAAGAGATGAGGACCAAGGGGTAGCCCACAGCATATTCTATCTGTGCTCCAATCTGTTCTTAGCTTCTAACTTTTAATGCCAGGTTTAAATATTTGTAACAGACTAATAAGAAGCAAACAAAAACTTTAAAAGTAACTTTTCTGTGAGCATCCATCCAAAAAGAAAGTTACTTAATACCAAGTCCCAGGATTTGCCAGTCTTGTCCCCCACTCGGTCTAGGACTAGCAGGTACTGAGACTCCAAAATTAAAACTTTATTGGCACTACATCGACTTTAAACATCTACAGGTCAGTTTTTCTTTAAAAAAATAAAGAAAAAAAATCCACGGACTTACTCCACTGAAAGGCACTCCAGTTAACTAGTGTATTTAATTGAAACAGTTACTCTGAGAATATCCCTTCACAGAATAACTATTAAGAATGAACCATTTTTTAATGCTACAAAGTATTTTCCAGACCACTGTAGCCCTAAACCTTCAAGTCCGGCTGGTTCCTGGGAAGCTGAAACACAATGAACCCGACGGATACACTGTTAATACAGGACAGCTCTGACCCAGACCTGCCCCCCAAAGATAACTCCAAACAAATTGAAATACAGTAACAGCCTCGCTATGGAAAAAAGAGAAAGAAAAAAAGTTTCTTCCAACTTCCGCCTGCACATTTTCTGAACAAGCCATTTTGCTTGGGCATCTTCTCTCTCTTGCTTCCTACATCCCTTTCCCACATCTCCCTAACCCTCTCTCTGGCTCTGGGGAAGAATGCCAAATGCTGCAATAAGCCTGCAAACTGCCTTGTGCCCCAGAACTGGCTTTTGGCTCTGCCCCACGAGAACTGCCCTTCGGGGCATGTAGGCCCTGGAAGGAAAGCACTACCTATGCTTATGTGAACGTCAGGAAGTCCTTCCCTTATGGCAACTCCCAGGGAAGGGGCCTCTGGTGCTGGCACGTAGGCCCAGACTGACGCCTCCACCGGAGAACCAAGGCAGGAGGAACCCTCTGCCCAGCTCACACTTTCCAGAAGACCAGGCCCCAAGAGAGCAGAGGGGTGGAGGTGCCAGAGGGCAGCCTAGAGCGGAGCGGCCCGAGAGCACACCCCCACACGGAGCTGCCTCGGGGTCCCCGGCATTTGCACTACTCTCGGCTTCCCGGGGTAGCCTAGGAACCCCCCCGCCCGCGCCTGGGCCACCACCCCTTCCCACCTCGTGAACACACGAAGTAGGAAATCCCACCTTTGCGAGTTCTATTTCTCAACTAATCCCTCGTGCAAGGGATCTGCCCTGCAGCGAGTGCACGGAATCCTCCGCGCGTCCCGGGCCAGAACCCGGTGGCCCGCAGCCGCCGCACGTGGCGCAGGGGTCGCGGCCGCACCGGCAGGCCTCCGCCTCCGGCCGGCGCAACGACTTTGGGAAGGGGCTGGGGGCTGGGAACCGGCGGGGTGGCCCACAGGGCGACGCCAACACCTGCCCCTCCCCCGGTCCGGGGAGTCGGGGGCGGGGGGGGGACCCGGAGCGGGGGCGGGACGGCCTTTCCCGGCTGCCCCTCGGGGCCCGCCCCCTCCTGCACCGCCCCGGCCGCCCTGCGCCACGTCAGCCGCGAGCGCCCACGCCCCCGGCCCGAGCCCGCGCCCACCCCGCGGCCCCCGGCACCCCCCTGCCCCCCGGCTCAGTCCGCTCCGGCCGCCCCCGGCGCGCAGGGTGCGGGGCCCCGAGGAGAGCGGCGCGGCCAGTTACCAGGGCGCGAAGAACATGACGAAGTGCGCGGCGCTCTGGATCCCGTGCGTGAACATGTCGGCCGTGTACAGGTGCTTGGCGTGCGGGTCCTGCCCGTCCCCGCCGTCCGCCGCGGGGGGCCCGTCCGCCGCCGCCGCCGCAGCCGCCCCCGGCTCCTGGGCCCAGGCGCCTCCGCGCCCGCCGCCGCCATCGCCCAGCAGCAGGAGCAGCGGCAGCGCGGCCAGGGCCAGCGGCCGGGACAGCGGCGGGAGGAGGCGTCCGGGGCGCGCGGGCATCACGGCGGGGCTGGCGCGCTCTCGCCACGGCGGCCGGTCCCCCTCGGCGGCGCCCGCCCGCTGCAGCCCGCCCCGCGCGCCGCCCCGCCCCGCGGAGGCCGCGCCCCCTCCTCGCCCCGCCCCGCGCGCCGCCCCGCCCCGCGGAGGCCGCGCCCCCTCCTCGCCCCGCCCCGCGCCCGGCGCGCGCCCGCTGCGCAGAGTGCGGACGGTGAGTGGTCCCGGCCGCTGCGCAACCCCACGGTCGGCTGAGCCCGGAGGAAGGTGGCCGGTGGAGGGCCAGGCCGGGAAGCCACAGACCGGAATGTCGGCGTCGGTTACGCTCAGCCGCACACACAAAGACCCCGGGGATTTTGGGCCAAAGGAAGGAAAGAGTGGCGGTCAGCAGAACGGAGGCGCTGGGGCAAAAGTGGGTGGGGCTTGCACCTGAGTGAGTCAAATGCTTGGCCAGTCCTCAGCTCTGATTCCGGGCCTGTGCTCAGAGGCGGGATGAAACCCGCTTTCCAAGTGAACCCCTGGCCTGTTATCCCCGCTCTGCCTTAACGTGGGGGTGAGAAGGAGAGAAGGTCAACGTCACCTCTTTTAAACAAGTCCCGCAGAGCTCACCCTCCAGAGACGTGCTGGTGTCCCCCTAGGCACCCCCTGCATTAAGGTAATAAAGAGGAGTGACGACGCCCCACTCTGGCGGACCCCCATTGTGGAATGACTGAGAGGTAGCCCCTGGGCTTGGGCACCTCACCGTTCACACCTGCACACGTGCCTTATTGCATATGGTGATTGAAGTTCCTGGTTCTGCCCTGGCGATCTGAAGCTAAGTTAAGGAGAATCACTGGCTAGCTTCCTGGGATCCCGCTTGGTCCTTGATTATCCTCAATTTGGGAAACTCCAGGCAGTTATACTTGGCCTGGTGACAGCGGAAGCTCCCAGTGACTCACCTGTCATTACACCGCTCCAGCCTTGGGGTCAGCCACTACTAAACCTTGAACCAGGGTTTGCCAAATACCAAACCATCAATTTCCCTTCAAAACCTTTTCTCCCAATCACTTAAGCTTGAAAAATGAGGCTCACCTTTCACTTGTTCCCTCATTTCCTCTATCTCCTGTAATTCAAACCCACCAGTTTTCTTGCAACAATCATTTCTTCACACCATTCTGAATATTCCTACTCTGACCAGACCTTAATCCTGGCCTACTGCAGTAGTTTTCTAAGGGCATCCTTTGTTCACATACCTGGACAATTAATTTTCCTAAAGCCTGCCTTTGACCATGATAGTTTGCTGCTCAATACCCTCCTTGCCCACCATGTTCAAGGTACAACGCAGACTCCTTAGCTTGCCACTCAAGGTCCTCCATGATGACGTTCCATGTGCTTTGTGTCCTGTGAAACTCACTCACCACTAGAAGTCCAGGGATTCTCTCTAATAATCTGCTATTGCCAGATTTTATCCCCAGCCTCCCCCAACCTCGTACTCCCCAAAGTTTTCACCTGTGCTACCAGGAGAGTCCAAAACGAGATTTGCACACATGTCTTTCCTTAGCTTAATTAATACAAGCAGAAACACAAGAGCTCCCAAGTGTTAGCATTTTATTCTTTCACACCCTGAATCCCTTAGAGCCAGGAAATAAAGCAGGTGGCTTCCTTGCTTCCCATCGCTCCTTCCAAACCATGTCTCCCCTTTCCTCCACCAAAACCCCTAGCTGCCATCAAGCAACTGTGTTGCGTATGGCATCCATTACTCTTTTGCTGCTAGTCACCCACCCACTTCTGTCACCTAACTTCTACTAGTGACTTCCTCCTCCCACCCCGTTCACTGAAGATTTGGTTCCTGGCTCACAGTCTTCCCAGCCTCCCCTTTCGTGTTTTCATTCCTGGTGTCTTCAGCATCCAGGAGGACGCTCCACCTATCTGTCCTGCAGTGACTCCTTCCCAAAGGGAAACCCTAGAACTCGTTATAACCTGAAACTGCACTGTCTCAAAAATGTGAATCAAAGGCATCCCACTCCGCCCAACACCTCTCCTACTTTGAGTCCACTTGCTCAATGTCCCTCATCATGACCTCTGAGCTCCTGATCCCATCTGCTCACTACAATCCAGATCACTGTGTGCTCCCTTGCCCCCAACCAAACTGGCTCCCATGAATTTTCATACTTGATGCCTTGCCGTGTTCTCTTGCAGTGACACAGGCAAGGCCCGAGAGAGTTCGGTTTCCCACTCTGTGCCATGCTTCCATATCTCTATAAAAAAACCCCTCCACTCCCCTCTTCATCCTCTCTGTTGAACTTGACTTCACACCACTCTAGGAAACTGAAGCCAAAAGCACTCTTTCGTGTTTGCACCAGCAAACCTGCACAAACGTGCATGGTCCCTTTCTTCCTTCTGGTTAAAAGAGTGAAGGAGGGCGCCAGGGTGGCTCAGTGGGTTAAGTGTCTGCCTTCGGCTTAGGTCATGATCCCAGGGTCCTGGAATCGAGCCCCACATCAGGCTCTCTGCTCAGCGGGAGTCTGCTTTTCCCTTTCCCTCTGCCTGCCACTCCCCTGCTTATGCTCTCTCTGTCAAATAAATAAATAAAATCTTAAAAAAAAAAAGAGTGAAGAAGTATCCCCTTCCTAGCAAAGGCCAGTCCTTCCAGTGCTCTAGAGCTTATCCACAGTCTGCTGAATAATGCACCCCCCTCCCTGCCCCAGATATCCAGGTCCTAATTCCTGGGACCTCTGACTGCTACCTTATAGGACAAATGAGACTTTGTGGATATAATTAGATTAAGGATCTCCAGGTGGGAAGATTATTCTGGAATATTTATATAGGCCTGAAATGTAATCACAGCTGTTTTTATAAGGGAAAGGCAGAGGAAAATTTGACTACAGGAGGAGTATAGGAGGCAAGCAGAGTAGAGAGATATTTGAAGATGCTCCATCCAGGGTCTTCTCTCTCCTTGGCATGGATTTTGAACTGTTCTGTCTCTCCTAGACATTTTCATGCACGTACAACATACTTTAGATCTCCTAACTTAAAGATAAAATCCCTTAACCTCACAATCTCCCAGCTGCTATCCCAATTCCTTACTTTTCATTCATAGCAAAATCTTTCAAGAAGTATCTGCGTTTGGGGCACCCAGGTGGCTCAGCTGTGTAAGTGTCTGACTTCGGCTCAGGTCATGATCTCAGGGTCCTGGGATGGAGCCCTGTGTGGGGCTCCCTGCTTAGCCAGGTGTCTGTTTGCTTTTCTCCCTCTGCCCCTCCTCCTGCTCATGCTGCCCCCCCCCATAAATAAATAAATAAAATGTTTTAAAAAAGGAATTATCTACATTTCATGTTCCTCTCATTCTTGAGCCTATGCCACTGTGGCTCCCACACCCACCAGACACCGAAGTCACCACGGTTGTCCACACTGGCAAGTCAGAGGAGCGCTTTGCTCTCCTCATCTCACCCAGCTTCCTACAAGCAATCATGGCAGCTTCTGGAGCCACTCATGATCAAGACTGGGGGCAGCTTCTCTGATTTGCCTCCTCCCTTACTCACCACTCCGCAAGCCCCTCATCTCAACCCCTAACACATTCTTAGGCTCCAGGCCACTTTTCCTCTAGCTACACTCACCACCACCCCCCACCCCGAGGTGACCTCCCTCAGAGCCATGGCTTTAGACAGCATCTCCATGATGCTGACACCATATTGTATATACTGACTGAGACCTTTCCCTGAGCTCTCGCTATCTAATTGGTATCACCACTTGTTTATCTTACCAGCATGGCCGAAACCAAACCCAGGACCCCCCACGGCCATCTGCTTGTCCTTCAGTGTCTTCACTGGGTAAGTGTTGCTTCCTGGGAGGAGGAGGTGGTGCTCACAGGCTGCACCCCTTCCTTTCCCTTTTCCTTAGTTCTGTGTCTCAGGCCCCACCCCAGCCGCCAGCTCACACGAGCAGGCTCTGTCACTTCCGTTTCTGAAACGCATCTCCAATGACTTACTCCCTTCTACTCTCTTGTCTGCTACGAGAGCCTCCTGATGCAACTCCCCTGTGAGTCTCTCCAGTCTGGTTTTCACACAGCAGCTAGAATGGAACCATCACTGTCACTCAGCTTCCTTTGGGTGCCTTCCTTTTCTCTTAGGATGCAGTCCCAACTCCTTGCCTTGGCTTCCAAGGGCCTCCAGGAAAGATGCAGTCTCCTTGCATATCCCTGTGTCCGCTGCTCTCTTAGATTCCAGCCCTTCTGGATGATTCTTGACACTCTCCACTTACAGTGCCCCAGGCTTGTTTCCTCTCACTTCCTGTGACTGGCCTCTTTGACCCCTCAGCTCTCTCAGCTCCCACATCACCTCCTCAGGGACATCTTCCCAGCAGATCCCTCCAGAGCAGCCTCCCTCTGCTGGCCCTATTGTCTCCCTCACTGCAACTTGGTTGCTATACGACCCTTTTCACAATCTGATGTCCTTCTGTTGCAGATGTGTGTGTTAAGTTAGTTCATTGGCCCTCCTGTCCATCAACAAGCCCCATGAAGGACAGTCCTATCTGTCACAGTCACCACTCTCTCCCTAGAACCCAAATATCTTGCATGTGGTAAACATTCAGCAAGTGTTGGGTGAAGGAGTCCATCTTCCCACCCATGTCTCTCTCGCAGGCTCCGGGAAGACTGAATCACCTACTCTTTTCCAGATACACACCAGGCTACTCCTTGTGCCTAGAAGGACTCTCCCTTCTCTGGGCCAATGACAGCCATGCCTTTCCTGCACAAGCCAAGCCATCCAGCACCCCTGCCCCTGAGGGCTGGGCTGAGCGACCCAGCCATCACAAGGAAGGAAGGTGCTACTTTCTATAGTAGCAGCTTAGGATCCCACCTCTGAGCAGCCCGACTTCCAGCTTAAAAAAGTCCAAGAGTTGATGGAGACACGGAGTTTTTACACCAGGAGGTGAATACAACTTTCTCAGGGAAGACTTTTCTGAGCCGCAGCAGGGGTCAGCCCTCAGCACCCTATGCTCTCATCACACCTGACCTTTCCCTCCACATCCCTGAACAGAACAGTCATTACTGGTTTGTTTAACAGTTTGCTTAGTGTCCGGCTTCCCCTGTAGACTCCATGGGGTACGGGTTGTGAGCAGGGTGTCTGGTGCAGCCACTCAGATGTGTCTGTTGAATGAATGCATGAAGGATTCAATGAAAAGTCAGAGTTGTTGGCTCTTAGATGAGGGCTTCCTTTGGGAAGGACCATTATAATCACAGCCTTGTCCCAAGCAGAGAAGGCTAGAGGCATGGAAGCTAGTATCAAGTATTACGACTATGAACAAATGGTGTGGTTACGCTGCCCTTTTTAGTGTACATCTTTAGCCTTCAAAAGCCTCATCCCAACAGCAGTCCAAGAGGTGCGCAAAGTCTCTTGTTGGTAAAGCTGTCCTCATCCCAGGGAGTGCCGTCAGAGCTGAAATGGGAGGAGTGGGTGCTGAGGGAAACGACAGCTTGCGTTTTCCACCATCTGAGAGTAAAAGGAACCCCGTGTGTTGTCACTTTGGGAAGAGGACCCCACACAACATTCTGTTAATACAGAAACGAAAATGCCACCATTGGAACCACTTTAACAGGTGCATCCTGAGTTATTATTGGGCTGAAAATGCTACTTTTAGGCAGGTACTCAAAGCATTTACATCCTGTTGGTCTAACTATCGGTGGTCAGAACATTCTGGAACGTGCATCTGAAGGAGGAGAAACCATTTTTCTCAATGAGCCTTTGTGACTGTTCTGATGTGATGATTGATTGAGGAAGAGAGCAGAGCTGGGGAACGGCTCTCATCAGGCAAGGTCTACAGGAGCAGTTTAAAGACTGAAGCAGTCTCCCGGGAGCAGTCTCCCGGGTTGGACTCACTCGGAGAAGAAGAGCTATTTTCAGTGTTTGAAAATGGTTAATAGAGATGTGATGTTTACTCACTGCCCACATAACCTCCTTGGGCCACATGGCCCCCCTCCTCCTGGACCATCAATGAGCATGGAAAAATGTGACATAATAGATTCAGATCACAATTCCATGTGGGATCCTTACCAGGGGGAACACTGTAAAAGTTCTTCCTGAATGGCTTGTGAGCATTCCACTCTCCTCTTGGCTGGGCTAGCTGGCAGCGGCGGCTTTGGCCATGGTCTGCGACGTTTCATATGAGCAGGGGGACATAGTACACTCACGGTGTTTAGAAACCAGCTCTTTGAGGCCACCTGAGTCCCAGAACACAATTCTGAAGTCAGAATCCAGGAACATGGTTTACCTAAACCAGTGATTCTCAACTCTGGCCGCATGCTGGAATCAGCTGGGTCTTGAAAAGAGCCAGTGCCCTGTCCCAGCACCCGGTGTGGAGAAGCACTGGGATTAGGTAACACATAGTCAGGCTCTCTGAGCCTGGTGCTCCCGGAGGGTGTCCTGCTGGGCCCTGAGAGTACAGACAGGGAACAGACTGCCAAAGGGATTCTGGTATTCCCTGGAAGTTCATAGGGGGTTTCTTGAGAAAGGGGTCCTAGGGGCACCTGGTTGGCTCAGTGGGTTAAGCGATTGAATCCTGATTTTGGCTCAGGTCATGATCTCAGTTCTGGGATCGAGCCCTGCATTGCCGGGCTCCGTGTTCAGTGTGGAGTCTGCTTCCCTCTCTCCCCCTACTCCTCCCCTGCTCACACTCTCTCTCACTCTCTCTCTGACCCCAGAATGTTTGCAGAACACTGCATTTCAACAGAGACCAACAGAGAGGAACAATGCCCAGATCACACCACAGTACAGTTCAGAAGGAGCTGCCCCGGCATACCAACTCTGCTTGTCCCATCTCCAGTACAGGACACGGGGTTCACCCTCTGCAGCTGCTCCCTTGCCACCACCCTCACAGGAATGGCTTCTGCATGACACCTGCTTCTTCGCAAAGCTCGCTGCCAATGGAGCTCTCCCTGCAGTAGGGCCAGGCGCCCTGCACTCTCGCTCACTCTCTGCCCTCGGAAGCCCTGCAAATACAGGGAAGGCATGACAAGAAGCTGGGAAGAGTAGAAGAATGGCCAGATGATGTGAGAATGGGGAAGAAATGAGAAGAACCAAATGTGTTTGGAAGGATGTCCCAGAAACATCCTGGAGAATCCCCAATAGTACCCAATGCACGGTCTCCCCGACTTATTTGCTCACAGACCGCTTTTTATTTGTGGTATATCTTGGACCACTTATGCTTTGCAGAAGGCTTCACGAATGGCTTTATCAAGGTTAGGTAGTATGTCACGTGCAAAGATCAATGTCTGGTTTCCTTGACTTGCTGTAACTGCTGCATGTCCTCCTCCATTCTGGTTACCCAGTTGCAGGAAAATTCACTCGAACACGTATCAGTCTGTAGTTTGTGTCAGGCACATGTCTAGGTGCTGGGGATTCAGCAGTGGCTAAAAAATACACAAGAAACCCTGCCTTCATAGGACATCCAGATCAGGCAGATAAAGACTCCGTGAGTCAGGGGTAAATGGCAAGAAGCAAACAAAAGGCAGGAGGGGAATGTGATGTGTTAGGGTTCGGAGGGAACTGATGTTTTAAGAAGGGCTCACTGTCTTCGGCTCAGGTCATGGTCCCAGGGTCCTGGGATCGAGCCCCGCATCGGGCTCTCTGCTCAGCCGGGAGCCTGCCTCCCCCTTTCTCTCTGCCTGCCTCTCTGCCTACTTGTGATCTCTGTCTGTCAAATAAATAAATAAAATCTAAAAAAAAAGTGACTATTTGAAGGAAGAGCATCCTAGCTGAGGACATGGCCACAGCAGGGGACTCAGACCGGAAGGGCGGAAGGGGCCAGCCTCAGCAGAGGCGGTCAGAGAGGTGACAGCCACAGAGTCAGCAGTTCAGAGAGAGAAGGCTGGCTTTTATGAATGAGAAAGGAGGTCAATGGAGGGTTTTCAGCAGAAACCATGACGGGCCCTGACTTCCTGGCCAGAAGGATCATGTGGAGAACTGTGTTGAGGAACAGGAAGAGGTCAACGTGGCATTGAGGTGACCAGTTTAGGGCATGGTTATGGACATCCCAGCTGGTGAGTCACACTTTTTGATGTAAACACCAATAGGATTTCCTGCTTGAGCCAATGAGGGTTGTGTGACAAATATGCGAGTTAAGGATGACATGGAGGTTTGTAGCTCAAGGAACTGGGAAGATCAAGATGTCATTTGCTTTGATGGCAAACGGGTTTTGGGGGAAGTGGCCACTCAAAACTGAACATTAGAAATTGGAGATGTCTGTAGGGACACAGGGTAGGCGGTTGGATCTTCCGATGGGTCAGAGAGAAATTTGAGGATCGTTAGCATGTAGATGACATTTAAAGCCATGAGACAGGACAAGACCCCTGTGCGAGAGAGTCTAGACAAGAGAAGAGGTTCAAGGGCTGAACCCTGGGACCCCCCGCCATGGAGAAGACCAGCAGATGAGAAGGATCCTGAAAACAAGACTGACAGGGAGCAGTGAGCCCAGTAGGAAGACAGCTGATAACTGTTGCCCTGAAGGACAAGAGTAGAAATGTTTCAACGAGAAGGGAGTGTGGAGATGTTGCAAATCTGCTAATGTGTCTTCACTTGTCCTGGACAATCCCCGTTTGCACCTGGGGACCAGGTATAATCATCACTGGTTCCCCCCATTCCCTCTCAGATATGTGTCACCCTACACAGCACGTGCACAGGTCATCCGACTGACAGGCCAGGTGTGATGGGCATGAATATTTGCCTCTGAATGGGGCAATGTTTAGGCCCCAGTGACCTTGATCATGGTAAATCTGGATGGAGAGGTGGTAGCAAAAATCGGATGGGAGTGGCCTCAAGAGGGGCAGGAAGAGAGGAAGGAGAGAAAACACGTTTAAGAACTTCTCTTGCTAAGGGGCGCCTGGGTGGCTCAGTGGTTTAAGCCTCTGCCTTCGGCTCAGGTCATGATCCCAGGGTCCTGGGATCGAGTCCCGCGTCGGGCTCTCTGCTTGGCAGGGAGCCTGCTTCCTCCTCTCTCTCTCTCTCTCTGCCTGCCTCTCTGCCTACTTGTGATCTCTCTCTGTCAAACTCTGTCAAATAAATAAATAAAATCTTAAAAAAAAAAAGAACTTCTCTTGCTAAAAAAGAAAAAAAGAAGAAGAAAGAAAGGAACACTATAGGAAGGGAGAGTATGGCCAAGAGGGTGTTGTTTCTTTAACATGGATGAAAAGCCAGCATGTTTTCTAGGCTGATCCAGAAAAGGAGGGAGCAGTGATGGTGCGGAAGAGAGAAGGGAGGATCTGTGGGGTGGTATTCCTGGGTGAGTGTGGGGGATGTCAGGAGTTGCACAGTGGAGAGGTAAGCTGGCCCAAGGATCAAGGGCAGTTGCCTGTGATAAGAGGAGGCAAGCACAGGGGTGAGCAATGGTCCAGAGAGGCGGGGAGCTGTGGTTGTGGTGGGAACCTGCATTCATCCTCTTCTGGTTGCTTCTGCTTTGTCATGGTAACAGGAAGCAATGTCATGAGCTGAGACCGACGATGGGGGAAGAAGTACTGGAGGTTTGTGGAGGGAAGAGAAGTCTAAAATAGAGCTCTAGAAGAGCATGGGAAAGTGAGGGACCAGGGCAGGGTGCTATGACTGCCCAGCAGCCTTGAGGACCCATTTGAAGTCAACGTGACATGCCAGAATGTTCTCCGGTTGTAGCTCTGCCGCGAATCTGCTGGGTAGAGCAGCCACAGGGTGGACAAGGTGTTGGACTTGGCCAGGCTGGTGGCCTAGTCAAGAGGGAGCGAAGGCAGAGAGAGGCAACTGAGTCAGAGTAGGAAGGAAACGATAGCCCTTGACTATGGAAAATGAAGAGAACAATGATCTGAAGAAGTCGTCATGCTCAGACGTGTCTCCATACAGTACGCAAGTTCACTGCCTCTTTGATATGCTGAGAATTTCCAGTAGGTCACCAGTCAGCTTACGGAGAAGTCTCCTTCCACACGTCCTCCTCCAGTTCCCTACCACTCTATACTTCTGGCCTTCCCCACTTCCTGCCTCGATTCTCCCCCCAGGATCTCCACTATTCCTCCCAGTTCCAACGATTTTGGCCATAATAATCTAATTAATGATTAATGGCCAAGAAACTAATAAGTAATAATTAAATAATAAACAAATTAGTAAAGACCGTCTAAAATAATCTAAAAAGCAGCTTTGTCATGTCACTGCTTTGCCCCCTAGTAAAGAGCAGCTCTTTACTTCCTACGACAGAACCTCACACATCCTCGGCCTGGGGTTCACAGCTCCCTCTGCGTTTGCAAACTTCTGTCTTACATCATGTGACTCTGTTCCAGACAGGCTGGTCTCCTTATTGCCCCTGCTGGATGTTGCTCATGTTAGGCCTTCTGCATGAAACGCTCTCTCTGCTTTTTGAAATCCTATGTGCGATACCCACTAAACTGTGATGGTGGCTGATAAAAAGGAGAGGGGTGGGATTGGAGAGGGGTGTGTGTGTGTGTGTGTGTGTGTGTGTGTGTGTGTGTGTGTATGTGTGCGCATACACACACAGTTAACAGGTACTTGAATTTTTTGCAATATGCCTGTCTTCCTATCACATTTTTAATTTCATAACTGGAAACAGTTTAAATTTCATTGTAAAAAAATGCTTCTTAGTTGCACTGTAGCAATACGTGGTTTAAATTTAAATAAGTGTACCCCTTGATGGAGCAATGGGTTGAGGACCTTATCTCTGGGAGAAAACTTCCTAAGTTCATTGCAGCATTGTTTATAATAGCAAACAACCCGAGATCCCTTAGGAGGGGATTGAGTTTATAAACAAACAAACAAACAAACAAAGTATATTCAGACCATTCACAAATGAGCATGACAGTACATTTTAGTGGTTAATGGTGCAGCCATCGCAAAGACAACTTAGATTTGAATTTCAGCTCTCACCCTTGGGGCTATGTGACTTAGGGTAATTAAAATTTCTGTGCGTAAGTTCCTTCCTCTGCTATATGGGGACTACAATAATGTCTACCTTATAGATTTGCTGTAAGGAAGCAGTGAGTTGTTACATGTAAAGCATTCCAAACCATGCCTGGTCCTACCTAGGATGTAATGTGCAGGAAAAAGTATTTCCCTATCCTAACAACAAAAGAAAACCACATAAATTACAACAGTGTAACTTTTCACAAGCTTATCAGAGAGCTGAGGACACGGGGCAAACAAGTATCTTTCAATCCAACTGAAGTCAGGTTCCTGCAAGGAAAGATGGGATACAAGCATGACTCAGCTCTGGCAGAGCACAGGGGGAAGAAATGTTGGGATCATATGCGGGGGTAAGAAGAATTCAGCTAGATTTTAACTTAAATTGCAAAGGCCAAGTGTGGGCTAGCATGAGGACACAAACCCAGGAGAAGAGACACGAAGGGGATTTGCACTCACACATGGGATCTTTTGCCTGGACCTCCACTGGATGCTCATAAGAAAGTGGTTGGGAGCAGAGCAGGAGACCAGTAGAAATGCCTTTGGTTGTGTAGACCCAGGACACAAGCGGCTGCTACCGTAGGAAAGGCACAAAACCCTGGTTGGACCCTTCTCCCCTATTAAAAAACAAGTTTTTAATTTGCTCAGACGCTGGGGAACTTGAACAGCTAGGGGAAAGCTAAAAGTAAAAGCAACATTGTCTACACTTGAAGGAGCAGGAAGCAATTCTGGGTCCAGGATCACATACCAGTATGAAGAGAGGTGTCCCACATCCAAAGGAGGGGCAGGGAACTGGCCCATAAAAGACTCACTACAGATTCAGGGTGGTTGAGCTCTCCCGGGGAAAAGAAGCAGCATCACTGAGAAAGCCCCACCCCTGAGATCCAGGTAGACAGGACCAGCCTAAGACTGATGTAGGACCAGCGCAACAGAGAGCTGCTCCTTCCCTCTCCCACTACCAGGCTAGCAAGCACCAAGCAACAAGCAAGAACTTCTGGGGAGGGGACAAGAGCATGGTGAGAGCAGGCAAACAAGGAAGAATGAAAGTTGAAGGTGGAGTGGGAACACTGAGAAAAACCTTCTGAAACCTCAGCCCCACTTAAGCACAAGGTAATCCTAGGGGAATTCAAGCCAGTGGTGTATAAAAGGTAACCAGAACAATAATATAAGTCAAAGCTCCCTGAACTCCAGAGTACATTTCCTCAACACTAATGGTCTAACAGAAGAGGTGTGCCCATTTACAGGTATAAATACTATTTGCCTCAATGTTGACTATGCTATACATGATATTCAGACAAAATCAGTTCAACATTCAACCAAAAATTACAAGACACATGAACAAGATCAAATAATAAGAATGATAAATTTAAAAACCCAAGTCAAGAGACAAAGCAATGAATATAACCAGATTCAGAGGTAACACATATTTTGGCGCTATCAGAAAAGGAATTTGCAATAACTGTAATTCTTATGTTAGATGCTCGAGGGAAAAAAATATATGAAATCCATAAAGAGATGGGAAATTTCAGCAGTTAGATGAGAACCATTAGGGAGAGACAAATAGAAATACCAGGGGGAAGAAAACCATGGTAATTTAGATGAAAAATACCTTCAAAGAGAAGAGAAAGATAATTGTGTAGAAAAAAATATCTAAAAAAAAATTCCCAAAATTAATGAACTACCCCAAACCACAGATCTAAGGAAATCTAACCATGAAAACACCAAACAAATAACACTAACAAATATACCTACATACATCAGAGCCAACGGGCAGGTTTAAAAACTACATGCATAATATTGTACCATTTATAAAAACTGAATTGTTTTCTAGAAAGACGATCATCAGAACACTTGTAATGATTACTTGTGTAAAATGGCACGTCAAGTGACTTTTTGTGTCTGCTTCCTACTTACCATTTTCTTTGAATTGAAGATAAACAATAAAACTGTTTTCATTGACAAAATCTGACTAATTGTTTCAATAAGGGAGCTAATCTCATTTACCTTTATTTTCACAAAGAATATATTCTGGTTCATTCTTCAATTTTTACATTTTTTATTTTTTTATTTTTTATTTTACTTTATGAGTTATGAATTTTCCCCTCTCAAATAGTTTGTTACATAGCTACTTTATAATTTGGTCATCCTTTATCTTTGTTTCAAGAACATATTTGAAGACATACTTCTCTACCAATTGAAGGAAGAAACATTCCAAATTAAGAATTCTACTGAATGTCTTTGAACCATAAGACACAATAGGCTCATTTTATTTCCTGTCATCTAATCTTTTCCCCTATTTATGTTAAATTTAGACATTAATTTTCAGGTTATGATTTTATGTTATATAAATGTATATGTAGACTTCCAATATACATTTATTAAGATTTGAGTCTATGGTATTTAATTTAAATGTTCACTATAGTCTTCAGCTGTGACTTTACTGTTTGGCGGGGGGAGGGGTTACATCCTGATTAATTACTTGGTTTATTAGAGCAGTACTTCTTGAACTTTAACATGCATATAAATTACATGGAGATCTTGTTAAAATGCAGTTTCTAATT
Source organism: Meles meles (assembly GCF_922984935.1). NCBI lineage: Eukaryota > Metazoa > Chordata > Mammalia > Carnivora > Mustelidae > Meles > Meles meles. The sequence goes on from NC_060070.1 coordinate 134,734,391, forward strand.
CAGCGAATCTGAGGTGGAGTCTGGTTCTGCATTCTCAACAAGGTCCCAGGAGATATAATTCTGCCAGACTGTGGACATCTGACATGTTCTCCCCATGACAAGTACATGGATTGTATATTTTGAGCCCTTGAATCTCTGAAAATGTTTTTATGTTCTTGAGGAATCTGGGGTCCCAAACTTTCTCCCTCAAAACTCTATGACATGGATTGCATCATTGATTTTAACATCTATCTATCTTCTATCTATCTATCTATCTATCTATCTATCTATCTATCTATCTATATTTTTTAAAGGAATTCTGGGGCACCTAGATGGTTCTGTCAGTTAAGTATCTGGCTCTTGATTTTGGCTTGGGTCATGATCTCACTGGCCCTGAGATACAGCCCTATGTTGGGCTCTGTGCTCAGTGGGGAGTCTGCTTGTCCCTCTCTGTCCTCTCCTCCCCCCACTCTGACTCTCTCTCTCTCATAAATAAATAAAATCTTAAAAAAATAAAAAGGAACTCTGAGACCAGTTTGCATTTTCTTCCTTCCTTCCTTTCTCCTTTCTTCTTCTTCTTCTTTTTTTTTTTTTTTTTTGTAATCTTCTTTCAGGGCATTAAGAGACTTCTTAATTTTACATACATTTTGGAACTTTCACCAGGATACATATATGAAGACTTTGGATCTCTCCATTTTGCCTAGTACCCAGTGAGCTATTTTAACTGAGACACTGAGGTCCTCAGGAAGTTTTATATGTGTTTGAATATTGCTTTGGTCCATTTGTTCCGGCATCTTCTTCAGAAATATGCTTATCCACATATTGGATCTCCAGTGTATATCTATGAAACACCACATATTCTTTTTCTTTTTTTCCATTATTTTTTGCATTATACATATATATGTATTTCCTAGGCTGTCTTCGGTATCACTGAAATAATTTTTGGCATTTGGGGCACAATTCTGCTCTTCATTGCTTTGAATGCATTACAACACTCTGATATTATCTGCTTGGTTCTAAAACATTTATTCAAAAACCTCATTTATGTCTCTGTATGGTTCTCCCTAGATCTCAACATAATCTTCCACTCTCTCCTCATTTTTCAGTTCATCTAATTTTATGGACAGCATATTTTTTAATGTTGACAGTAAAGAGTAGATGCTGTCTGAAATTCATATATATATATATATATATATATATATATATATATATTTTTTTTTTTTTTTTTTTTTTTTTTGCCTCAAATGTTTTTCAAAAACATACACTTTCTCTGAATCTTACTGGTCAGATTGCATGAGAAAGAATCTTCCTGTGGACAGCATACTAGTTCATTCTTGCTTACTGATTGTTGCTAATCAGTGAGCCAGCCTGAGGGTAGCGAGGAGAGCAGGAGAGCCCCAGTACCTGCTGACTAGGGCGTTTGGTCTCTGTCTATACTGAAGCCACTCAGCCTGGCACTGGGATGATGGGGAGGCCTCCTATCCGGCATCTGCCTTTTCAGCCACATCTCTCTCTAGAGCTGTTGCTGTGTCCCCAGGGACTGGCCACCACCCAGGGCTGCTCCCACCGATCCCAGTTACAATCACCTTCACACTAACACCCTCTCCCGAGCTCGAAACCACAGCTCTTCACCCATCACAGCAGCGTGGGTCTCTGAGTCCTGGGTGGCTGGCACTGTGGGTGGGGGATCTGCCCAACCAGACCTCACAGGACACCTTCCAGGCTACTCTCACGGCCCACTTCTTCCTCCAGAACTCAGCCCTCCTAGCTCAGAGACACCACGGCGGGGGACAGGACTTGACCATTTACTTCCTGGGAGCCAGGCCATGCGTCTGGGGACAAGTTTATTTCCGCCATTTTGATGATTTGTTTCCTCAGCTTTCTGTGTAAATGGGTGTTTTCCCTATTTTATATCTTTTTTAGGTTATTTATTTAGGAATTGGTGGGTGATGAGTGTTCAGAACTAAAATGTGTCCAAAAGCCACACCTCTTTACCCAAAAGTGCCTGTCTTAGTCCATTCAAGCCCCTCTGACAGAACACCACAGGCTGGATGGCTTACAACCCACAGATGTTTATTTCGAAGTTCTGGAGGCTGGGAAGTCCAAGATCAAGGCCTAGTACATTTGGGGTGTGGTGAGGAGGCCCCGCTTCCTGGTTCATAGATGGCTATCCTCCTGCCGCATCCCCACAAGGCAGACTGGGCCAGGGCGCTCTCTGGAGGTCACCCCTCCCATTCACAAGGGCTCCACCCTTATGACCTCATCACCTCCCAAAGACTCTGCCTCCCAACACCATCACATTGGGGGTTAGGATTTCCACAGATGAAATCTGGGGGGATATGAATATTCACCGTAGAGCAGTCTCAGGACGTTTTTTTTAATGAAAGCAGAATTATCTCAGGCACAGTGATTACAGCAGGGTTTTCTTCCTCTTCCTTTGCTTTGAAACAACATGGCCTTTCCAAAATTGCACATTCTAAACTTGAAAAATTAGAACTTGCGTTTCCTTTTTGCATTGTAGATTAAATAGACTGTCAGCTAGGCACTGCCTTCATGATTAAAGCAAGCCTATTCACGAGTTTGTTTGCTTTGAGTGGAACCGTTCTAGTGAAAGCGAATGCCCCCACTCTCCAACAGAAGACCCCTCATCCCCTGTGGTATTTTATTTTAAACAGCTGATTTAGAAATATTGGAACACTTATTCCACATACACCAAATCAGAGTGAATTAACATTCATCTCTGAAAAATAAAAACAACAAAACCTTAATGCTGGTATATTCAAGCACTTAAGAAAGCATTAGTGTACTCTTAACTTCTATAGCATGATGCCTCATTCAGTGTCCATTTCATTTAATGAGTCTATCCAGATGTCTGTTGTTTGAGTCTAAATTCCTGGCACCTGAGGCAGTGAAATTAATTTTAAAGTTGTTTATAAACAGAGACCCTTATGGAAACTCTGAGAGATGTTTTCACACAAAAAAAGAAAAACTTACACCATACTCTTTTTAAGTCATTACTAAATGTATGTCTCCATAGAAATAAAAATATCTGTTTAAGGAGTTTTAGTCCAAATCAGTTTTTTTCTGTATATGTCATTACCTTCTATTTTCCCCTCTTAAAAAAAAAAAAATCCCATGAGTATAAAGAAGACCGAAATTGAAAACACTTTAAAAGCTGATTGAATGAAAGCAACAAAATCAGGTTTTCAGTCTTCATGCTTCGAAATAATGAGACAGCTGTGAAGGCACGTACCTTTTGACCAATGTTCAAAATCGGGTCTTGAATATCTGGTATTTATTCAGTTGTGCCTCCTTGCTCAGTGTTTTTACTAAACACGGAAGAGTCTCCAGCCTCACACACGTAGCTCAGACATAATATAAAATAAACCAAATGCATTTAATGATGGGCAAGCCCCAGTAACGTAACTATAACTTTTCTGCTCCATTAAAAATCTCTGCATTTTTCAAAACACCGTGGTCCTATTCCTGTTGTTCCAGCCAAACCCCTCCACATGCAGTGGTGTCCTCCCTCTCCTATCACAAGGAGCAGCCCAGGGCCTTCTTAGGGGCGTCGTGTCGCTACGTGCAGTCAGGCAGTGCGCGTGGGCACCAGGAACCGCTGACATCTGTCTCACCGAGGCTTGAGGAGTCTGGAATTTCTGAGCTACAGGGCTGCCTCTGCCAAAGACTTCCTGGCAAAGTGTTTTGTCTGCAAAACAGACACAATAATGAGGACCTCATATGGATCTTAAGAAATGCCCTACACCCTGGAAACTTCCTTTGGAAGAAGTAAAGGAAGAAATCCACCCTTTCCCTAGGAAAAAAAAAAAAAATTCCACAGCAGCTTGAGACTTTGTCCCTTGTGGAAGACATGAAGAGCTGTTTTCAAATGGAAAAAAAAAAAAAGGACTCGTGACAGAATTTTACACTAGAGCTCTGAAGCCAGGTCCAAATGGTCCAGTGTTCAAGGTTCTTGAGTGGTCCTCCTAGTCACTTCCCTGCAATCCTGTCTAGTTAGCCCGATAATCATTCCTGAGTCTAGCTGGTTGGAGGCACAGACTCTGAGGGTGTTATCAATGGGCTGAATTGTGTGCCCCCCAAATTCTTACGTTGAACTTGTAACCCCCAGTACCTCAAGATGTGACTGTGTTTAAGTTAATGAGAACTTTACAGAGGTAATTAAGTTAAATGAGATCATAGGTGGTGGGTCCTATTCTAATAAGATGGGTGCCCTTAAAAGACTATGTTAGCATCCAGGGAGAACACAGCCATCTATAAGCCAAGGAGAGAAGCCTCAGAAGAAACCAGTCCTGCCAACATCTTGATCTTAGACTTCCAGATTCCAGAACTGTCAGAATATAAATTTCTGGGGTTTAAGCTCCCTAGTCTGTGGTGCTTGTCACACAGCCCCAGCAAAGTGAAACACCATGTATGTCTTTGCTTCAGTTGGTGAGAATGAGCCTCAGAAGAGCCTTCCATTTTGGAAGGAGAGATGCATCATGGGAAGAGACGATGGCCAACTAGATGGCTGCTGCCTGTCCATACTCAGCTCTTTGAAGGAGGCACCCTTCTCTCCTAAGAAAAGGTCACCTAAGAAAAAGTGACCTTCCTTTCCTTATTTTCCTCTCTGCCCATTTTAACACAGCAATGGATGGATGAAGTCATTGCTGGTAACCCCAAGGTAAGTGTTTCTGTGAGTTGGACGGTGGTTGCCATTTGTGGACTAAAGGAAGTGAACCTTCCTTAGGCTGATGTTTTGATCCACATTTCATCATTCCTCATCCTCTCCTGTCCCTCAACACCACATCCTGTCAGCTGACACTTATTTCCAGCACCAGGAGCCTTCCTTCCCTTTGCCCCTCCCACTGACAATATCTGATCCTTTACATTTGTTCTATTTATTATATTTATATTTATATTATATTTTATATATTATATATATTTATTATATATATTTATATATATTATATTTATATTTATATATTATCAGATCTGTTGCGCTGACTCCCCCTTTCGGATCTGGAGAACACTAAGGTCAATGTCAGCTTCAGAATGAGATACCATCACTGATCCATCTTTGGTCATCAGCTGGTTCAATGAACGCTCCCCCACCCCTCTCCTGGGGTCTAAGAGTGGCTCAGCAAGGCAGAGAGGCAGTGTCTCCCCGGGGCTGTCCAGGGGCACGTTTCCCAAAGCTGCCATGGAGCCCACACTTTCATGCACTGGGGAGGCGCATGACGGGAGCCCAGCAGCCGGGCCTGATCTCTCACTGCCTCCCAACCTCCTGATTCCCGCTCTCGGCTGGCTGGCTGGCAGGGGCCACGCCTCTGCCATTACAGTTTTGACAGTACTTCAAAAGGCGAGCTCATTAATACGTGCCTCGAGGATTTACAGAGCTCACGCTAACGTCGGTTTTTGTTTGCACAGCTGTGCTCACACGCTTCAGTGAGGCCATTTCGAGGGAGATAGTATGACATAATGTCGGTGACAGCACAATTGTCATCCCGCGAAAGGGGACAGTATTGGGATCTCAATGGAAAAGAAAAGTGAGGCTCAGATCCCATTTACTGCAAGAATCTCCACCTCTGAGCAGAGCCAGGAGTGGAAATTACTACAGGCTGCCCAATACAGATGACATCATCCTGCCACCCACAAATCTTAGGAGTCTGACAGCCCGGAAGATGGCAGAGGGCTAGAAGGAATACAACTCCAACTCAGTACACAAGTGTGTGCTCGAGACGAAATATTTTCATGGAAGTTGTTCTCTTCTTCGTTTTCTGTTTTGGTTTGGCAACTGTCACTGCAGTGAAATGATGACCAGGACAACAGCTGTAAGCGTTCCCCCCAGAGCCATGACCAACAGCTCCCTCCGTGTGGAATTACACGAGTCTGGAGCCCCTCTCCGGAGAGCTTTCACAACATGGGGCTCCGGAGGCTGACGTTTCAGTAGGGGCTGTGGTGTGGTTTTCCCGCCTCTAACGCTGGTCCCCCAACCATCTAGCTTGGCTTGCCACGCGTACACTGATGTTGTCCTCGGTCCCAAAGTCAGTGTCTCCCCCCTGCTCATTCTGCAGCTTCTGTCGTCTGCTTGCTCGAATGCTGGGCACAGACCCACCCATGCTCAAGTTCTCGTCCCTGAAAGGTCACACACCTTCTTTACAATACTTCCGTATATAATACTTCTGTGATGCTTCTACCTCCATTTTCCCTGGCACCGTCATTCTGGATATGGTAAACCCCCACTACGAAACTATACGTGCTGGTAATCATAAAAATGGAAATAAATAAGAGGAAGCATCTCAAAGGAACAAATGGTACATAAGGTGCCCTTGACACAAGTGAGGCTTTGTGGGGGGGGAGGGGGGGGAGGAATCCTTTGCTCACTCTCAGGGCTTGGTGTAGCCCGTTTAGACTTTAGAGGAAAAACTGGTTTCATCAGTTTCTTTCTTCACTATCTACTACTCTTTCGGTGGCTTTATGACCAATGTGTTTCCATATCAACCACCAGAAAACGTGAGCCTGTGGCATTACCATTTCCAGGACGACTGTAATTCCAGAACCTGGGTGAGCCGGCCCGTGTGCAAGAGCGCCACCTCTGGTTGGGAAGACTCTTGACTCCTGCTCCCCAGAATTCTGAATGACCAGATCAGCATTCCTCAGTGTTTGTGTTTTCAGTGGGTTTCATAATTCTGGGGGATGTTTTGAGAACACTGATTCCACAGGGCCTCTTAGATCCTGCAGAAAGGATGTCAACAACACATGTGACTTAGAAAGAAAAAAGGAATTAAGTCATCAAAATTTTAAACTGTCTTGTCTCTTAATGTCCCTCAATCTAAACCCATCCTCTTCCCCCAGGAGTCCTGGGCTCTCATCCATCTTTGCTTTCTGGTTATAGTCCTGTTACAGCATTAATTTCGATGTAATTTATATTAAATTTATGTGGAAGTGCTTTCCTCACTATAATGTAAATTACTTGGGAACAACAATCACCTCTTGTTTTCGGGGGGGGGGGGGTTCTTGGGGGAGGGGCAGAAGGAGAGGAAGAGAGAGAGAATCTTAAGCAGCCTCCTCCCTCATGAAGGTTGGGGTCTCACAACCCTGAGATCATGACCTGAGCCAAAATTAAGAGTCAGTCGCTTAACCAACTGAGCCATTCAGGTGCCCCAACAATCACCTCTGGTTAATCTTGTTATTCCCCTCAAGGTATCAACTCAGTAAATGTTTGTTGAACTGAATTATGCCCCCAGAAAAGCTACCAGATCTGAGGCACCTGGATTTCTCCTGACTAAACCTCTAGAAACAGAACCACTAGAGTATTTGTTTTATTCATGAATGTAATATACATATTCAGGTACACAATTCCTAATTTGAAATCTTCGGGATCAAGATCTATCAGAAATTTTTGGATTGTCACAAGTTAAAATGGCTCACGGAATCCGTATTATGTAGCATGATTTTAGTGTGTACATTTACAAAAAGTATAAGAAAAAGAATAAAGACTAACCTGAGGCCAGGTTATGTTTCACCATCAAATAAGTTTGCTGCAAACTTCTGTCAAATTCTCTGTCTTCAACTTTTTTTGGATTTCAGAACAACGAAGGACCAAAGACCTATATTTATTTATTTATTATTTATTTGAGAGAGAGAGAGAGAGTGTGTACGTGAGTGGGGGAGGGGGAGGAGGACAGGGAGAGGATCTCAAGCAGATTCTCTTCTGAGAACGGAGCCCAATGCATGGCTCAATCTCAAGACCCTGATATCATCACCTGAGCCAAAACCAAGTCAGAAACTTAACTGACTGAGCCACCCATGCGCCCCAGGGTGAGAGTTTATTTTATGAATCTGATATTGAATGCCGTCTATTAAAGATTTTATTTTTTTATTTGAGAGAGAGAGAGAGAGCATGCACAAGGAGCAGGGAGGGGCAGAAGGAGAGGGAGAAGCGGACACCAGCAGGGGGCCTGATGCTGGACTTGATCCAAGGACCCTGGGATCATGACCTGAACCAAAGGCAGATGCTTATCCGACTGAGCCACCCAGGCACCCAAATATGTCTTTTAAAAAGAGGTTAGTGCTTATTAAGGAGATCTGGTCTTAGTGGCTGCTCTAAAGAGAATATTTGGCAAGGTTGCCTAAGGAACTTGTTTTGCATAGCCACAAAAACAATGGCAGAGTACTGTTACTCCCACTCTCCTAGGAGGTATTGCTCATTTTAATCATCTCTGTTTCAGAATAAATAAAAGGGTGTAGAGTATTTGAATCAGATATTTGGAATCCTAGTAATCTCCTGCAATCAATTTGGTTTGGTTTTTTTTTTCTTTTTCATAATGTATCACCACTTTCTTATACAATAGGGGCGAATTTAAAAAAAAAATCTCTTGTTCCTCGTTAAATTATGTTACCTTTCTCTTGGTGAAAAGGAAACAGGAAGAGACAGGTAGTTTCTTCATTAATCATTTTTAGAAAAAAAATAACTAGTTTATATAATTCATTGTGTTTTAGAAAAAAAAGTTGTCCTTATTCTTTTATTCGATCAACCTTTGTAAGAACAGAAAAGGCAGATTAAATTGTGATTAAAAACAAAACAACAACAAAAAAACCTCCCCAGATGTCATAGCCCTTTTAAATCTTCCAGGAACTGAAATTGGCTAGGTGGAATGACTTCTCTGCTCATTCTTCATGCTAATTGGTGCGGACAAGAGTTTTAATGGGAGACAGCAGGAAGCAGGGAGGCATGAAGAAGCAGAGGGAAGCCTTACTCAGAGCTGCATCAGGCAGGGCTTGAAAGGAGCCAGAGTGTGAAACTCTCTATAGCATCCATTAAGTTTGGTGACTAGGAGGGAGAGAGGGTTGTGCGAGAGGGGGAATGTAAGCAGGAATCCGAAGTTTCTAGATTGCAAGAATACCAATACCTTGGCTTTACTCTCAGAGATGAGGAGAAAGGGCGAGAGGGAAGGGGAGTGATGGGGCTGAGCTGTGGCGCTGAGGGAGGGAGGGACGGAGGGAGGGAGGGCTCTCTGGTCAGGGAGCTCCCCATACAGTCCTCAGCCCTCCTCCAACGTTCCACTTCCCATCCAGAAGTAGATGATCCTCAAGTCATCCCAATCTGTCAGAGGTCAGTAGTAGCCTGACACCGGGTCCCAGAGCCAACATTCTTCCCCTCACTGCCTCTCATCCCGTAGGCGCTTTTCCCCTCACATCGTCACAAGAAAGTGAGTACAGTCCAGTAAGATATTCTGAGAGAGAGAGAGAGAGAGAGAGAGAGACCACAGCCACATAACCTCTGTTAGAGTCTATTGTTATAATTGTTCTCTTTTATTATTATTATTATTGTTACTCTCTTATCTCATTTACACATTAAGCTCGATCATAGGTACATATGTATAGGAGAAACATAGTATGTGGAGAGCTTGGTACTATTCATGGTTTCAGGCACCCACTGGGGATCTTAGCACATACCCCGGGCAGATCAGAGGGGACCACTGTTTTGCGCACGCAGAGAGCACAGTGAACAAGTCTGGCCCTGCCAGCTCCAACCTCCCCCATCGGACCTCCTCCTTGTTACTTCTCAGTGTGCTTGCTCTTCTCTCTGGCCCTTTGGTCCACTACCTCAGTTGGGCCCTTCAGACTCTGTGGTCTTCTTTTGCTGGTTGCATGCTTCCCCTCACCCATGTGCCACCATTCAGTCTTGCCCATGGGCCAATCCTTCAAATTCAAGTGCAAATTGTAGTGCTTCCCAGCCTGGCCACAAACTGATGATGACTTCCCACTATACCAGGATAAGATCCAAACTCCTGATCTCCAGCCTCTGCCTTTTACCCTTCCTAGCCTCTCAGCCTCACTCCCAAGACACTGAAGGCACCCAGTCCCCGAGGGTACACGGGTTCTCTCTTTCCCATCTGGTTCTTTGCCCAGGCTGGGTGCTGGATCTATAACCCCCACTTTCTGTGAGACCACTTCCTTCCATGAGACCCAGGCACTGACTCCCTCCAGGAACTTTCCCTGATTTTCTGACCCCCTAAGTCAAGCAGACCTTCTCTGTTCTCTGATTCTACCTCTTCAGCCCTCTTGGGGAGAATACCCTCATCATTGTCTATGGACTGTCTATACAGGGAGCTTTGTGAGGCCAGATTGCTTTCTTCAATCTTGTTTCCCCGAGCTCTACCCCCATTCTGGCACCCTCAATAAAGATCTATGAATTAATGACAAAGGTGACATTTCTTCCATTCCAAAGGAGAAAAGGGCTTTTGCCTGAGGATGGAAAGGCTGCTTCTAGTTTACTGCTTTTCCTTAGGAGAACAGCAGGGAGGGGCAGGCAGGATGTCCTCCCATCTCTCCTGCTTGTGGAATATCACACGGGGGGTGAGTAGCTTTTATGTGAATGTGCTACAAGAAAGAAGTGTACTCGGGGGAGAGCCGGGGACCAGGAAGCTAGTCATCCCGGCTCCATTTTAAGTTCCATCTTCTTTCAATTACCCAAATGTTTCTTGGAGGTCCTAGTTTTCATACAGGCAAGCACAGGCATCTTCTAAGGAGACAACCTAAAAGGAAAATCCATCCGAGAAGGGAGAACGGTCGCAAAGAGGTATCTGGCAACACCACTGGGTATATCAAAGGCATATATTTTCTCATAATCCAACCACACAGCGGGAACTTGGGGGAGAATGAAGGAGCCGAAGGAATGACAACACACCCCCCACACGCATGCGCAGGCGCCACAGGACTAATCATAACAGGACATCATTAACAACTTGGAAATCCTATATTAAGCATTTCCATGTATCTCAAAAACTGTTAGTAAAGATGTCTTTAAAAATAGAAGCATCCCTAAATAACAAAGCAGCTCTAAGTGCTATTTTAAAGCCTAATGCTCAGTTGCCCTTGAAAAGGGCATGAGGAAGACTTTGCGCACTTACAGTCATCTCTAACCAGAAATTATTTGTACGGACTGGGCATATGATCAGTGTTTGATACGCGACTAACAAATGTTCGTGTTGAACATGTGAGTCGTGTTTTCTTTAAAGACTATTGTGTCCAATTTTAAGAAGAATTATATATATACATATGTATGTATGCACACATACACGTATATGCCACAAACAACCGTCGTAATAAATTTAGGAGTACTGAATACAGTAAAAGATATTGCTAAATACTAAATATAGGGTGCCCAGGTGGCTCAGTGAGTTAAGCCTCTGCCTTCGGCTCAGGTCATGATCTCCGGGTCCCAGGATCCAGTCCCGCATCGGGCTCTCTGCTTGGCGGACAGCCTGCTTGCCCCTCTCTCTCTGCCTGCCTCTCTGCCTGCTTGTGATCTCTCTCTCTCTCTCTGTCAAATAAATAAATAAAATCTTTTTAAAAATACTAAATATAATCATTTAATCTACATTACATGTTGATATATTTCACACCAGCCAAGTCATACCTCACTTTATGGAATAGAGATCTTTTGTGTAAGTAAATTTATGCTTATTTTATCATCATTAGCTTTCCTTACAAAATTGAAGGTATAGTTCAACATGTGATTACATTCAAGCAATAAAAATCATGGTGAAGGAGTAGGCAGATTTTTAAAAGTCATGCTTTTAATGGAAAACCTGTTTAAAAACAACATCAACATTTATAACTCAATGTCTAATATTGAGCCTTAAAATATGATACCAGGAATTAAATTCCCTGGGGCCTAGCTAAATCTACAGAAGCCAGAAAAGTGTCCTACTTTAAACTAAATCCACGATTTTATTTCCACCTCAAGGCAAAAAAAAGCTCATTTTTTAAGTCACAAGCTTATCAAAGGACATTTATAGTGTGTACCACGGATGGTACGAGAAGCTTCTTTAGCCTTAAAAATGCTATTACCTTAGAAGCTATTCCAGACTGACTCAAAGTGCTCCTCTGAAATGTGTAGATAGAGTATGAAGGCAGAAAGCCTATTCTGAATGACTTGTCAGCAATATTATGAGGGACACAATAACTTTCTAGAACTCACAAATACCACCCACAGCCGACCAAAGTACATATGCGACTGCTTCCCCGCCTTCTAAGCTAACACAGGAAATACTACTGAATGTTTTGAAGTACTGATAAGCCCACCGAGGGGCTGCTGATACCTAACTACTTTTCACAGTTGGATTCAGTACGGAAGAAAGAACTATTACCAGTTAACTCCTTTTCTGTAGAATCCCTACATGAGACTTACTCAAGTGTGGCTGGAGTTGAGGGGACTCAAATAATTAGTTAGGGTTTTGTTTTGTTCTAACTTAGTATTTTTGTGAGAAAATAGTTTTTAAGTTTCCAATTACATGACACCATTTTCTCTAGGGGGCAAAACAAATTCACAGATAGAGGCCAAAATGATTCCAGAAAGAAAGTTTAAGAATAAAATCCAAGGCAATGAGGGAACTGGAAAGATTATGAGTAAGGGAGAGGTTTGAGGTCAAATTTGCCTTGATCACTATCGATATTATTATTATTATTATGTTTTTCTGGAGGGAATCTTTACAGTTCTCCAACAGTTAGCCAACACCGGCATTTTCTTTGGTCTTACATAACAAATGGAATCTCCTTTTGTGTAATGGATATCTTAGATTTGACTTCTTAATGTCCTCACTATTTGACAAGCACATTACATATGATCTTTGTATTTATTTTATCAAGAGTTGCAGGACACTGGCAAGGACATTACTTAAATATCCTAGGTGCCAATGTGGAGAGCTTCCAAAACTCTTCAGGGACTTTTCCAGGGCGGATGGTGAATGCTATGTGTCTCAAGATGCCCTAGCCCAGAAGGATGTAAGATCCTCAGATATGATCTCCAAGTTTACATATCCCCACATTTCTGGACTACACTTAAGGCTCCTTCTAATCTTTCTAGATAATTCCTCAGTCATATGTCTTTGAACCTGGATGTTATGGTGATAGGGAGGGTCTACAGGGAAAAAAAGTTGCATGGTAGATATTACCCTATAAAAACCTTCATTTGGGACTTAAACTTCCACAAATTTATCTGAATTCATTTCTTTGAGCCGAAAGAAATGCATCACTTCCCCCAGTGCTGTGAGTAGGTACCATGAGCCCAATAAAGAGTTCCAAGGTTTTGCCGGTCGGGTGAGTTCCTGGCAATTCAGCTTCTAAAGGGAAAACCCAAGAGGAGTAACATAGTTCACTTTGTGTACTAAATGAATGGATTGTAATGGAAAATATCAGATCATCACTATGTCCACTATGTTCTGGAAATATAGACACTGAATGCAAAAAGGATACGCTCTTGGCATTTCTATTAAAAGTCGCAAAATTGTTCAAGTACTTGATTTCAGAACTATTTCTAAGAATTCATCCTCAGGAAATAAACTCGGAGGTTACAAAATATTTTCTTGCTTGTTGGGTTTTGTTTTGTTTGCTCTGATAAACAACATATGGTCATCATTAGCACTTACTGTAATTACAGAAAAGGTTAAAAAAAATTAAAAATTTGATTAAATACATCTATGGTGGAGCACCTGGGTGGCTCAGCGGCTTAAGCCTCTGCCTTCAGCTCGGGTCATGATCTTGGGGTCCTGGGATCGAGCCCTGCATCGCGCTCTCTGCTCAGTGGGGAGCCTGCTTTCCCCTCCCTCTCTGCCTGCCTCTCTGCCTACTTGTGATCTCTGTCTGTCAAATAAATAAATAAAATCTTTTAAAAAAATAAATACATCTATGGTTAAAGCACAATGCATGGAGAGCTTAGGCAGCACAGGTGGTTAAGATCTGACTCTTTGTTTTGACTCAGGTCCTGCTCTCAAGGTCATGAGGTCAAGTCCTGCCTGGGGTTCTGAGCCCAGTATAGAGTCTACTTAAAATGCTCTCTGCCCCTCCCCCCCCACATGCACTCTTTCCTTCAAATAAATAAATAAATCTTCTTTAAAAATAAAAAAATAAAATACCACATAGCCACCTAAAATGATGCCTCAGTAGAATATTTAATGAAAAGGAAAATATCACACAATATGTTAAATTAAACACTGCCATAAAACATGCAGAGGAAGAGGGCACAACAAATGGAAAGGTATACTATGCTCATAGACTGGAAGAATTAAGATTGTTCAAATGTCCACATTACTGAAAGAAATCTATACTTTCAATGTAATCCCTATCAAAATACCAGCAGTATTTTTTCACAGAACTAGAACAAATAATCTTAAAATTGGTATGGACCCACAAAACAGCCAAAGCGATTTTGAGAAAGAAGAATGAAGCAGGAGGTATCACAGTTCCAGATTTTATGATATACTACAAAGCCATAGTAATCAAAACAATATGGTACTGACACAAAAATAGACATATAGGTCAACTGAATTGAATAGAGATACCAGAGATAAACCCATACCTATATGGTCAATCAATCTACAACAGAGCAGGTGAGAATTATACGATGAGAAAAAGACAGTCTCTTCAGTAAATGATGTTTGGAAAACTAGACAGCTACATGCAAAAGAATGAAACTAGACCACTTTATGACATCATACACAATAAATTCAAAATGGAATTTTGTGAGATTTGAAACCATAAAACTTAAAGAAAACATAATCTCTTGGATATTGCCCTTAGCCACATATTTATATCTCTTCAGGCAAAGAAAACAAAAGCAAAAATAAACTATTGGGACGATACCAAAATAAAAGGCACAGTGAAGGAAACCTACATGAAAACAAAAAGGCAACCTAGTGAATGGGAAAATATATCTGCAAGTGATATATCTGATAAGGGGTTAATGTAAAAAAATGTAAACAACTTATACAACTCAACATCAAAAAACCAAAAATACAATTAAAAAATGGCCACAGGAACTAAATAGACATTTTTTCTAAAAAAGAAAAAAAAAAGACATCCAGAAGGCCAAGAGATACATGGAAAAGGTGCTCAGTCTCACTCATCATCTCAGGGAACTACAAATCAGAACCACAATGACATATCACCTTACACCAGTCAGAATGGTTAGTACCAAAAACAAAAATATCAATTGTTGGTGAGGATGTGAAAAAAAGGAAACCCCCTTGTTCACTATTAGTGGGGATGTAAATGAATGAAACCATTGGCACACACAGTATGAAGACTCCTCAAAAAAATTAAAAACAGAGCTACCATATGATCCAGTAATTCCAATATTTACCCAAAGAAAACAAAAACAGTAATTCAAAGATACATGCACCCCTATGTTTACTGTAGCATTATTTATAATAGCCAGGATGTGGAAGCAACCCCGGTGTCCATCAGTAGATGAATAAAGAAGATGTGGAATATATAGACAGATAATGGAATATTACTCAGCCAAAGAAAAGAACAATATCTTGACATTTGTAACAACATGGATGGAGCTAGAGAGTATTTTGCTAAGTGATATATCAGACAGAGAAAGACAAATACCACATGATTTTTCTTCGACGTGGAATCCAAAAAATAAAACAAATAGACTCTTTAATACAGAGAAATTGCCAGAGGGGAGATTGGAGGATATGGGTAAAATAGATAAAAGATATTAAGAGGTATAAACTTCTAGTTAAGAAATAAATAAGTCACAAGATTAGAAGTACAGCATAAGGAATATAGTCAATAATATAGTAATAACATTGTATCATGACTATACTTATCATGGTGAGCACTGAATAATGTATAAAATTTTTGAATCAACATGTTGTACACCTGAAACTAATATAACACTGTACGTTAATTATACTTCAACTTAAAAAATCAAAAGAAAAAAAAATGCAGAACCTGAGGCTGTATATTACATGAGATACTGCATGTTATCAGATGAGCAGTATGCCAAGATTTTAATTATTGATATATATACAGTAAGAGATAATTATCATTATATACCTAATAAAAGGCTAGAAAAAATACTCTGAAACATACTTCTGATTGGCTTCTGGTTGTATCCAAATGATAGGAGTAGGGATGATTTTATTTTCTTCTTTTTGATTTGTGCATTCTAAATTTCCTACAAGAAATGTGTAAGAAAACAAAAACCATTAATAATTACTACTCCCCAGAACTGTATTCTTTTTTTAAAGTTTTTAAATTCTAGTGAGTTAGCATACAGTGTAATATTAGTTTCAGGCGTATAGAGTACAGTGATTCAATGCTTCCCTACAACACCAGATACTCAACACAAGTGTATTCCTTAATCCCCATCATCTATTTCTCCATCCCCCCACCCACCTTCCTTCTAGAGACCATCAGTTTGTTCTCTAGAGTTAAGAGTCTGTTTCTTGGTTTGCCTCTCTCTCTCTTTTTTCCCCCTTTGCTCATATGTTTTGTTTCTTAAATCCCACATATGAATGAAATCACACGGGATTTGTCTCTCTCTGACTGACTTATTTCACTTAGCATCATACTCTCTAGCTCCATCTGTGTCATTGCAAATGGTAAGATTTCATTCTTTTTTATGGCTGAGTAATAATCCATTATATATAGATACCACATCTTCTTTATCCACTCATCAGCCGATGGACACTTGGGCTGTTCCCATGATTTGGCTATTGTAGATAATGCTGCTATAAACATAGGCGTGCATGTATCCCTTTGAATTAGTATTTTTGTATTCTTTGGGTAAATACCTAAGTATTTACAATTACAAAAGTTTATTTATTTACAAAGTAGTGCAATTGCTGGATCATAGTTCTATTTGTAACTTTTTGAGGAACCTCCATACTATTTTCCAGAGTGACTGAACCAGTTTGCATTCCTACAAGCAGTGCATGAAGGTTCTCCTATGTTGCTGATTTGATCCACCCCAGAACTATATTCTTAAATAATACTCAATTTAAATTCCTTTTTTAAAGCACCTGGAACTAATTTATATATATTAATATGGGTATATATTATCTTTATCAGAAATATAGTTTTTAAAAAAATATTAACTATTTATTTTGCAACATCAAGAGAAACAGTTTTGATATTTTCAGCAAGAGGCAAAAAGTAAAAAGCTTACTTGTAGAACTGTGTGAGAATACTTGACTTCCATGTGACCTCATGTTATTGTTTTCTTCCCCAAAAGTTCGTATATTCCAAATAATCAAAACTGGGTATTAATTATATTGTGAGGGTTTTTTTTTTAGATTTTATTTATTTCTATGAGTGTGAGAAAGAAAAAGAGAATGCACAACTGGAGGGAAGGGGCAGAGGGAGAAGTAGACTCCCCACTGAGCTGGGAGCCCAGCCCTGGAATCATGGCCTGAGCCAAAGGCAGGCGCTTATCTGACTGAGCCACCCAGGTGTCCCTGTTGTAAGTTTTTTGATAGCAGGAATTAGTTCTTACTAGCTTTGTATCCTTAGAACCTCATCCTAAACAGGTATTCTATATTGATTAAATGAATAGGTTAACAAATGCCTAAATTTGTTTGGTACAATCTGCATAATTCTCCCATATGTAGCCATTCATTCATATTAAGAAACACTTAGAAATAAACTTAGAACATGGACAAACCAAGAGGATAGCATTTAGAAAATTACTTTGATAGGCTGTTTACCATTATCTCCTATAGAACCAAGATCATAGTTGTGTAACAGAATTTTAAATGGCTTGGGTTTGGGTGAATAACCAAGGGTAATGTTTATGGCTTTGGGTTAGACTCTCTTCCCCTGAACCAAGCAAACTGACCTGAGAGGAATTAGAGAGGGGGTCCTTGGATGATGTTAGTGTCATGCTGTAAACTACGGAATCAACCGAGCAACCTTGTTAGTACCTCTCAGCCTGATGGGTGCCAAGTCGATGAGATGTCTGCACATGTCTACAACAGAAGGACTTTGGGGAGCACATGTTCCTTGAACCTTTTCTTATAACCTGCCTGTGCCATTCACTGCCACGTGGCTCTGGTTTCCAGCCTCCTTCCACGTATACAAGCTGTTCCCTGGCTCCAAGAGTATATAGCTCAGTGGAATCCACCCAGGTACAATCCTGATAAGGTTCAAAGGCTTCTCTCAAAGCAGAAAATTATTAACTTCTGAATTTCTCAGGCTAATTTGATGAACTAACCATCAAAAGGAAACTCTTGATGCTGACAAGTGCTCATGTTATTTTCTCATTGAAAACCTAGTGTTTAGTAAATAATCCCAACTACAAAGTAAAGAAGAAAAGTGGCAGCTGAAAATAAACTCAGATGATTCAAAAGTTTAACTACTGCTTTTAGGAGTTAATTGTGCAATGACATATTTCCTTTCCTAAATAAACACTCACTTTTTGACATCTGGAGTTGGATCTCTTACATTTATGGATACAGCTCAGTTCCTGGATATAGTGGAGTTAGTTACACAGAATGAGTCATCATGCCACACCTCAGTGTACTCAACACAAGGACACTAAGAAAGGACTCACAACAATTTCACAGATTTCATCTTCACGAAGAGTGTTATAAGAGGAAAAATGGTTCTTAGACATAAGAGTAGCCGGGGAATGATGGAAAATGTTCTTATATCAAATACAGATTTGGTTCATTTACTCTGTGGGAATAATGTAGCACTAAGCATATTATGTGATAGAATGAAGGATGGATTTGTCAGCTGCAGAGACTAACTTACAACCAAAACTTCCACAAGTCTTATTCTCTAAAGGTCATTATAGCTCAATTTCCTTTCAGAGCTCATGGTCTCTCACTTTAGGGACTGAAATTCTTCAGAATTTCCTGTGATTTTTTTTTCTAGTGTTAAGGGAAGGAAGGGTTATAGAACATATGAAGTTGAATTCTAAAATAAACAGAGGTCTTAAGATATGAAGTTAGCAGTGAAAAGAGATTAAGAATATATATTGGGCATAACTAATGAAGACTATAGCTAGTTTCCTAAAAACAATTGTAATAACTAACTGTCTTTAAAGAGAAAGCTTATTAACTACACTTTAACAGTTAAAATACAGATTTGAGGCATTTTAGGGGAGAAAAACAAAGTTCTACCCCTCTTCACAAACTGGAGTGTGTCTCTTTTGGGGGTCTGTGTAACTATGAACTTAGCTTTTAATTCACTCAACAATGATTATCTAATTATATGCCAAAAAAAGCACTCTACACAATGAAGATGTGGCAGGGAAGACAGACAAGGCCTTTGCTCTTACAGGGTTCACAATCTTGTGAGGGAGAGAGCTCAGGTACAATAAAGAAATAAAGAACATGATCTTTTCAGGTAGTGCTAGATGTTTATAAATAAAATAAACCAGGGAAATGTGATAAAGAGGGGGAGAGTGGCAGGGGGTGGAGTTAGGGGGACAAGAGGCATAACCTCTGTGATGAGGCAGCAATGAGCTGAGGCATGAGTGACCAGAAGGAAACAGCCTGGTGTATTTAAGGAATGGAAAGAAGGACAGAGAAGCTATACAGTGAGAGGAACAGAGCAATAGGCATTACGACCAGAGGGGCAGCAGGGGCAGACTCATACAGGACCTAAACTGTCCTGCTAATGCATTAGGATTTGAGTCTAGAAAGAGTAGCCTTTGGAAGATTTTAAGGATGAAGTGATACAGTCTGATTAACGATTTTTAAAAGGGTGACATGGGTTAGAATGGTCAAGTAAAAACCTCTGAAAATCATTTCCCTCCATAAAAGCAAAGAGAACACTCAAAATTTGTCTAAGTCAATTTTTTTTCAAACTCTGGACATTAGTGAAAGACTTGCAACAATCTGGGGAGCATTTTTTTTAAATCCTGAATTCTAGTTATAAGAGCAACTTTGAGTTTTTTTTTTTTAACTTGCTTTGTACCCATATCTCTCTACCAGCCTCTGGGTAGCCTTGTAAACAACCAATCCCACAATCTCAGTGAATATCAGAAGTCCAGAAGCCACTGGAGGGGCACATGAGGTTGGAATACCTCCAGATCCCCATACCTAAAGAATGGTCATTATGTGACCTACTTGGAAGTTCTTTGGAAAACTTTATTCAGAGAACATGTTTTCATTTGATGTGATTCAAAGATCACTGAATACAAATAGTTTTTCCTCTGAGGGTATTTGTTGAGGAAGAAAAAAAATCAGTGTCTATTGTTTAATATTGCAGCTGCCTGAGGTGGAAATAACAACTGGGGCCAAAAAACAGGTTGACAAAAACATTTAAGAAAGAAAATCTGGGAATGAGATGTCTGTGTCAGAGGTGGGGGGTGGGGTGCTGGTTGAAAATCTCTAACAAATTCCCGGGACTCTAGAATACTGTGCATGCTCAGAAAAGACCTGGGAAGGTCCTAGGCTCCCACTTCCTAACCCCAAAGTTCTGTTCAAGCAGGAATGGAGCCTAAGGCAGTTTTCAGCCACCTGACTGAGTGTTGAAGGCATGCCCACCATGCACACAGAGATTCTCAGCAAGGACTAAGAGACTTGTTTTTCAGATGTTTTAGGTATTTAAGGAAATATTTCTCCAATCTTTTGTTGATCACTAAAATAACTGAAAAGAAACTTCAGTGACTATACACAAGAACATAGACTTTGCAGAATCAGTTCAGAAAAGTCACCAAAACAACCATCACCACCACCACCACAACAACAACAAATATCAAAAACAACAAACCCGGGGCGCCTGGGTGGCTCAGTGGTTTAAGCCTCTGCCTTCGGCTCAGGTCATGATCTCAAGGTCCTGGGATCAAGCCCCGCATCGGGCTCTCTGCTCAGTGGGGAGCCTGTTTCTCCCTCTCTCTCTGTCTGCCTCTCTGCCTACTTGTGACCTCTCTGTCAAATAAATAAAAAACAAACAAACAAAAAACAAAACAAAACAAAACAAAAAACAACAAGCCCTGGGGAGGAGAATTTTCTTTTCAGGTTTGCAAAATTATATTATTTAAAATGCCTGATATTCAACAAAAATGATAAAACATAAAGAGGAAAAAGAAAGTGGCTATACACAGGGAAAAAAGCAATCAATAGAAACTGTCCCTGAAGAAGCCTAGATATTGGATTTATCAGACAAGGACTTTAAGCCAGCTATTTTGAATATACCAAAGAAGAGAAACTAAAGTATGAGAATGATGTGTGTCTCACCAAACAGAGAATATCAATAAAGAGATAGAAATTATGAAAAGAACCAAATAGAAATTCTGTAACTTAAAAGTACATTAAATAAATTTTTTAAAAGTCTAGATGGTTCAATAGGAGATTTGAGCAGGCATAAGAAAGAATTCACGACATCAACTTGAGAATACCAAGGTCAATTGAGTTCAATTGAAATTATCCAGTCTGATGAACAGAAAAAAATAAAAGAATGAAGAAAAAGGAACAGAGTCTCAGTGACTCCTAGGACACCATCAAGTACCTCAACACATGCATAATGGGAATCTGAGAAGGAAAGAGGGGCACAGAAAGAGTAATTGAAAAAATAATAGCCCAAAACTTCCCAAATTCGATGAAGGACATTAATACACACATCCAATAAGTTGAACAAACACTAAGTAAAATGAACACTTACACATTTCATAACAGAACTGTTGAAATCAAAGCCAAAAGGAGAGTTGAAAGTTCCAAGGAAGAAATGACTCATCATATACGAGTGATCCTCAATAAAATTAAGAGATGATTTCTCATCAGAAACCATGGAAGCAAAAAGGCAGTGGGATAACATATTCAAAGCACTAAAAGAAAAAGACAGTCAACAAGGAATCCTATATCCAGCAAAACTATCATTCAAAAGAAGGAAGTTAAGACACCCTCAGATAAATAAAAACAGAAATGTCACTAGCAGAACTGCTATACCAGAAATTCATTAGAAATGGAGTCTTTCAGGTTTAAATAAAAAAACTATAGAGAGTAACTTGAATCCACATTAAGAAATAGAGTATCAGTAAAAGTCACTACATGGATGAACATAAAAGACAGGATAAATGTATTTTTTGCAACCCCATATTTTTCCTATTAACTACTGTGTGGATGGGAATAAAATGTATAAAGATGAACTTACATGAAAATAATAACACAAAAGAGGAAGATAAGAATGGAGTTATGGACAATGAAAATACAGAAAGGGAAATTAGAGAATCAATTCCATTTACTATAGCACCAAGAACCATAAGATACCTGGGAATAAACCTAACCAAACAGGTAAAGGATCTGTACTCGAGGAACTACAGAACACTCATGAAAGAAATTGAAGAAGACACAAAAAGATGGAAGACCATTCCAGGCTCTTGGATCGGAAGAATAAACATTGTTAAAATGTCTATACTGCCTAGAGCAATCTATACTTTCAATGCCATTCCGATCAAAATTCCACTGGTATTTTTCAAAGAGCTGGAGCAAATAATCCTAAAATTTGTATGGAATCAGAAGAGACCCCGAATTCCTAAGGAAATGTTGAAAAACAAAAACAAAACTGGCGGCATCACGTTACCCGATTTCAAGCTTTATTACAAAGCTGTGATCACCAAGACAGCATGGTACTGGCATAAAAACAGACACATAGACCAGTGGAACAGAGTGGAGAGCCCAGATAAGGACCCTCAACTCTATGGTCAAATAATCTTCGACAAAACAGGAAAAAATATACAGTGGAAAAAAGACAGTCTCTTCAATCAATGGTGCTGGGAAAACTGGACAGCGATATGTAGAAGAATGAAACTCGACCATTCTCTTACACCGTACACAAAGATAAACTCTAAATGGATAAAAGACCTCAACGTGAGACAGGAATCCATCAGAATCCTAGAGGAGAACATAGGCAGTAACCTCTTCGATATCAGCCACAGCAACTTCTTTCAAGATATGTCTCCAAAGGCAAAGGAAACAAAAGTGAAAATGAACTTTTGGGACTTCATCAAGATCAAAAGCTTTTGCACAGCAAAGGAAACAGTCAACAAAACAAAGAGGCAACCCACGGAATGGGAGAAGATATTTGCAAATGACAGTACAGACAAAAGGTTGATATCCAGGATCTATAAAGAACTCCTCAAACTGAACACACACAAAACAGACAATCATATCAAAAAATGGGCAGAAGATATGAACAGACACTTCTCCAATGAAAACCTACAAATGGCTATCAGACACATGAAAAAATGCTCATCATCACTAGCCATCAGGGAAATTCAAATTAAAACCACATTGAGATACCACCTGACACCAGTTAGAATGGCCAAAATTAGCAAGACAGGAAACAACGTGTGTTGGAGAGGTTGTGGAGAAAGGGGAACCCTCTTACACTGTTGGTGGGAATGCAAGTTGGTGCAGCCACTTTGGAGAACAGTGTGGAGATTCCTCAAGAAATTAAAAATAGAGCTTCCCTATGACCCTGTAATTGCACTGCTGGGTATTTACCCCAAAGATACAGATGTAGTGAAAAGAAGAGCCATCTGTACCCCAATGTTTATAGCAGCAATGGCCACGGTCACCAAACTGTGGAAAGAACCAAGATGCCCTTCAATGGACGAATGGATAAGGAAGATGTGGTACATATACACAATGGAGTATTATGCCTCCATCAGAAAGGATGAATACCCAACTTTTGTAGCAACATGGACGGGACTGGAAGAGATTATGCTGAGTGAAATAAGTGAAGCAGAGAAAGTCAAGTATCATATGGTTTCACTTATTTGTGGAGCATAACAAAGAACATGGTGGACATGGGGAGATGGAGAGGAGAAGGGAGTTGAGGGAAATTGGAAGGGGAGATGAACCATGAGAGACTATGGACTCTGAAAAACAACCTGAGGGTTTTGAAGGGGCAGGGGGTGGGAGGTTGGGGAACCAGGTGGTGGGTAATAGAGAGGGCACATATTGCATGGAGCACTGGGTGTGGTGCAAAAACAATGAATACTGTTACACTGAAAATAAACAAATAAAAAAAAAAGAATGGAGTTATGGAGGAGTGAAGTTTTGTATACTATTGAACTTCAGTTGGTATTAATTTGAACAAAATCATTATGTTATGATGTTAACTGTAATTACCAAAGCAACCACTAAAATAAATGACTAAAATATATATAGTAAAAGATGAGAAAAAGACTACAAATGGTACACTAGAAAACATTCATTTAACACAAAAGGAGGTGGTAATAGAAGAACAGAGAAACAGAAAAGACATAAAACATATAGAAAATGGTATACCTAAATTTTATCTTATTGATAATTACAGTAAATGGATTAAATTCTTCCATCAAAATACAGAGACTGGAAGAATGGATAAGAATTTTTAACAAATAACTCAACTCTGTGCTGTCTATAAGAGACATCCTTTAGATTTAAATCAGTTGAATGAAAATGGGTGGAGAAAGATACACTATGCAAATAGTACACACAAAAAAAAACCTGGTATGACTATCCTACTATCACACAAAATAGACATTAAGGACAGAGACAAAGAAGGACATATAATAAATATAAGAAGGTCAAGGTATTGAGAAGATATAATAATATAAACATGTATGTACCTAATAACAGAGACCCAAAATACATGAAGCAAAAACTGACAGATTTAAAGAAAGAAATTCCAACAATTAATACTTGAAGACTTTGATACTCCACTTTAAATAATGAATAAAAGAAAAGATAAACTAGGAAATAGAAGACTTGGACAACACTATAAACCAACTAGACATAACAGATAGTTATGCCCAATAATAGCAGAATATACTTTCTTCTCAAGTTTACATGGAACATTTTTCAGGATAAATAATACACTAAGTCATAAAACAAGTCTCAATAAACTTAAGAGAACTGATATTAAAGTATGTTCTCTGATCACAGAAATAAAATCAGAAATCATAATAAAAAAATTAGGAAACTCACAAATATGTGAAAATTAAACATCACACTTCTAAATAAGGAATGAGCCAAAGGAGAAATTACAAGGGAATTTAAAGGATACTTTGATATAGTTGAAAATGAAGACATACCAAAATTTATGGGATATAGCTAAAGCCATGTGTAGAGGGAAATTTATAGTTGTAAGTATCTCTATTAAAAAAGAAGAAAGATCTCAAATCAATAACTTAAACTTCCACTTCAAGTTACTAGAAAAAGAAGAGCAAACCAAATCTAAGGAAAACAGAAAAAAAAAGGAGCTAATAAAAATGGAAACAGAAATTAATGAAATAAAGACTGGAAAACACCAGAGGAAAATTTTAAAGCCAAAAGTTGTTTTTGAAAAGACCAACCAAATTGTGGAAGCTTCAGAAAGATTAACTAGAAAAAAATAAGATTTGAATGATTAAATCAGAAATGAAAGAAGAGACCTTTATTATTGAACTTACAGTAATAAGGATTATAAGATAATACTATAAACAATTTTATGCTTAGATGAAATCACAAATTCCTACAAAGATATAAACTATTGAAACTGACTCAAGAAGAAATAGAAAATCTGAATAATTTGGTAACGAGTAGAGAAATTGAATTAGCAATCAAAAACTACCATCAAAGAAAAGCTCAGGATGAGACAACTTCACAGGTGAATTCTGACAAAATATTTAAATAATCAACCTTTATCCTTCACAAACGCTTCGAAAAATAGATGAGAATTCTTCTCAATTCATTCTAAGAGTATGATTTTGATAGTAATATCACAAGAAAAAATACTGCAGACCAATATCTCTTATGAATATGGACACAAAAATACTCAAAATACTACCACACCAAATCCAGCAATATATAAATCATATTACACACCATAATCAGGTGGGATATACCCCAGTGATGAAAGACTGTTTCAACATATAAATATCAATCAATGCAGTACACCATATTAACAGAATAAAGAACAAAAACACATGATCATCTCGGCCGGTCCAGAAAAGGCAACTGACAAATTCCAACACCTCTAGATGATAATAATGCTCAACCAACTAGGAACAAATGGAAATACCTGAAATCTAATAAAGGGCATCTGTGAAAAACCCATAGCGAACATCAAGCTTAATGGTAAAAGACTGAAAACTTCCCCCTAACGTCAGAAACAAAACAAGGATGTCTACTTTTGCCACTTGTATTCAGTATTAAACCAAAGGTTCTAGACAGGGCAGCTAGGCAAGAAAAAGGAATAACAGGCATTTAGACACAAAGGAAAGAGTAAAACTAACTCTATTTGCAGGCGGTATGATCTTCCATATAGAAAATCCTAAATAATCTTTTTAAAAGATAGAATAAACAAGTTCAGCAAGGTTGCGGGATACACAATTGATATACAAAAACCAACTGTATTTCCATCACTAGCAATGACAAACTGAAAATAAAATTAAGTAAAAGATTACATTTACAATAGCATGCAAAAAGACTAAAATACTTAGGAATAAATTTAACAA
This sequence comes from Meles meles, assembly GCF_922984935.1. Classification (NCBI taxonomy): domain Eukaryota; kingdom Metazoa; phylum Chordata; class Mammalia; order Carnivora; family Mustelidae; genus Meles; species Meles meles. The sequence goes on from NC_060070.1 coordinate 134,760,606, forward strand.
AAGCAGTGCAAGACTTGGACACCGAAAACCACAAAATATTGCTGAAAGAAATTGGAAAAGAGCTAAATCTATGGAAAGACATACGTATTCATGGACTGCAAGAATTAACATTGGTAAAATGGCAATACTCCTTAAAGTACCTACAAACTCAATGCAATCCCCATTAAAATTACAGTTGGCTTTTTTGCAGAAATAGACGAACTGGTCCTACAATTCATTTGAAATTGGAAGGGACTTCCAAATAGCCAGAACAATCTTAAAAAAGAAGAATAAAGTTAGTATAGACTAACAGTTCTTGATTTCAAAAATCCCATAGCTGTAGGGGTGCCGGGGTGGCTCAGTTGGTTAAGTGTCTGCCTTTGGCTCAGGTCATGATCTCAAGGTCCTGGGATAAAGTCCTGGATCAGGCTAGCTGCTCAGCAGGGAGTCTGCTTGTCCCTCTTCATCTGCCCCTCACCCCCGCTCGTGCTCTCTCTCGCTCACTCTGCTCTGTCCTAAATAAATAAATAAAATCTCTAAAAACTAAATGAATGAAATGTGCAAAATAGACAAATCTATAGATATAGAAAGTAGATTAGTGGTTACTTAGGGATAGCAGGGAAGAATGTGGTGGCTAAAAGGTATGGGATTTCTTTCTCAGGTGATGAAAATACTCTAAAATTGATTATCATGGACTTCGCATGTATTTGTGAATATAAAACAAGCTATTGAATTGTACACTTTGAAAGTGTGAGTCATGGGGTATGTGAATTATATGTCAATAAAAGTGTTACTTAAAAAAAAGGTTGATCTTGGGGTCCCTTGGTGGCTCAGTGGGGTAAAGCCTCTGCCTTCGGCTCAGGTCATGATCCCAGGGTCCTGGGATAGAGCCCCACATCAGGCTCTCTGCTGAGCAGGAAGCCTGCTTCCCTTCCTCTCTCTGTCTCTCTTTTTGCCTCTCTGCCTACTTGTGATCTCTCTCTGTCAAATAAATAAATAAAATCTTAAAAAAAATGCTGATCTTGCTACAAATTATAAGTCTAGTGCGACTGGACTGAGAAAAACAGGCCATGCTTCTTACAAATTATGGCAGCTCTATCGTATTTGGGAAATGATAAGCTAAAATATCATCCCATCCAATGTCTGAACAACTGCAAGAAAATATCCAGGACAGAAACCAGTATGGGGTGGGAGACCGAGTCAAGCAAAATTTCTTTTTTTTTTTTTTTTTAAGGATTTTATTTCTTTATTTGGCAGACAGAGATCACAAGTAGGCAGAGAGGCAGGCAGAGAGAGAGGGGAAGCAGGCTCCCTGCTGAGCAGAGAGTCCAATGCGGGGCTCGATCCCAGAACCCTGGGATCAGGACCCAAGCTGAAGGCAGAAGCTTTAACTCACTGAGTCACCCTGGCGCCCCAAGCAAAATTTTTGAATTCTAAGAATAAAAATGATCTCACATGAATTCCAAATAGGGTATTTCCTAGAAAGAATTTAAAGTCTGATTTTTAAAAATTTTATTTGTTTATTTATTTGAAGAGAGAGCATGAACCTGGGTGGGGAGTGGGATGGGCAGAGGGAGAGGGACAAGCAGAGTCCCTGCTGAGCAGGGAGCCCAATGCAGGGCTCGATCCCAAGATCCTGGGATCATGACCTGAGCTGAAGGCAGAAGCTTAACACTAAGCCAGCCAAGCACCCCTAAAAATCTGATGGGTTTTGAACTTTAGCTTGACCAGTCTTTCCCATGTGAAAGTAACAGGTGCAAATATTAAGAGGTTAATGAATAAGAATCAAAGGCAGATCCAGCCTTTGAGGATTCTAAAACAAATACAGTTGGGGGAACTTCTTTAAAAGTATATAGCATTACGGGCGCCTGGGTGGCTCAGTGGGTTAAGCCGCTGCCTTCGGCTCGGGTCATGATCTCAGGGTCCTGGGATCGAGTCCCGCATCGGGCTCTCTGCTCAGCAGGGAGCCTGTTTCCCTCTCTCTCTACCTACCTCTCTGCCGACTTGTGATCTCTCTCTGCCAAATAAATAAATAAATAATCTTTAAAAAAAAATAAATAAAAGTATATAGCATTACAAAACAAACAAACAAACAAAAAAACCCCACACATTACAAATGCAGCTTTGGGGGTGGGCCAGGGGCCAGGGCAGTACAAGGGAGAAAACCTGTGGCTTTCCCTTCAGGAGCACCTGGTAAAGCCATCTCTGATCTGAATTGCATTCATTCCTTCTTGAAAAAAATTACTTAAAGGTATAGACTATTTCGTTAACTAAGGTAGCAAATAAACAAACAGGAGGCTGGAAAGTTGGGACTAAAAGCATTAGCTGTGAGCAGCAGAGGCAGTAGAAGATAGGAAAGAAAGAACACAATCACAAATACAGTTGCTAAACTCAAGGCAAATGTGAGTTATAACAATCGAAAATTAACATGCATGTATTTACAAAATATAAAATAATAACAACAACCTGAGTTTCAAACTCCTGATGATATTAATGAAAACTGGGATTAGTGCACAGTAATAATGAAGAAGCAGAAACAATTTAAATTTCAGACCCTCCGTGGGAGTTGTGGGTAGAAGGGTAGGTCAAAAGCATCTTTATAATCTTTGAGTCAGGGGCGCCTGGGTGGCTCAGTGGGTTAAAGCCTCTGCCTTCGGCTTAGGTCATGATCTCAGGGTCCTGGGATGCAGACCCGCGTGGAGCTCTCTGCTCAGCAGGGAGACTGCCACCCCACCCCACCTCTCTGCCCGCTTGTGATCTCTGTCTGTTAAATAAATAAATAAATCTTTAAAAAAAAATAATCTTTGAGTCAGAAAATGGAGATTGGAGAATATTTTTGAAAAACCGTAAAAACAAACCCGAATAAGAGATCGGAATCACTAAAATCAAACACTGTTTGGGGTTAGAAGTAAAGCTAAGTGACATCACCAAGACGGTGACATGGGCTATTTCTGAATTCAAACCCCCTTATAAGAACAACTAACAGCTATTCAAGAACAGGACAGCACTGCGAGAACCCTAAAGTATGAGGCTGAAGGATGCCTGCACCACCGAGACCAAGAAGACTGCATTAGGTGGGTAAGAGAGGTGGCCACACATTAACCGCATTGCCCCTCCCCCAGGGCAGGGCAGCGCTATGTGGAGAGGTCTCCCCTGAGCCCGGGTGGGAAAAGTCAACCAGGGCCACCTCCAACCCCACCACTGTGGGTTGCTTTGTGGGAGGCCCTACTATGATCTTGCACTACAAGGACTGCAGGGGAATCTGGGGAGTTCAACCACTGGAGATCTGATGGTGATAGAGAAGTGGTGGAGGGCTGGCAAGAACCAGCATATGAATCGTGGCAGACTGAATTCACACCTGTAGTGCCCAAATAGAAATCCCAACCAGCAGCCAGCAGCTTTGTTCATCTGTAGAACGAAGTCAGGGGTACACTCTGACCAGGGAACTCAGTGGGGTCCAGATCTGCCCAATTTTGATCTTCAAAACAAGGAGTTTTGCCTCGGGCCTGATTTGCCCATGCCACAGGCAAAGGAACTGAATCTTACCCCACTCACTGTGGAGACGGTTGTCCAGCCCCATCTGAGCAAAAGGGCTGGCAACGACTCATGGAGACTGTGTGGGCCGTGGTGCTTGAACCAAGAGGTGGGCGGGCAGGGCTGACTGCCTTCCAGAGCAAAGCCAATACCAAATGTGCAGCATTCCCATGCTACACACAGGCAGGAAGATTCATTCATAGACAAGGCTGAGGGTAGTCCCTGGCCCCTCCAAACTGGAGATCCCATTTGGGAAACTGAGAGCAGCCTGGACTGGCCTCCCACACAGGCCATGGAGCTGAGACACAGTCCAGCCACTGTGGAGCATGTCTTCAGGACTCATCTGACCAGCAGGGCTGGAGACGGGCTCGTAGACAGAGCTGAGGGTTTGCAGAAAAAGCCAGTGGCCCTGTTTGGTCAGGGAATTTGTGCTTCAGGTTGACTTGAGTTAAGGCAATAAACAAATAGCCTTACTGGGTTTAGAGGTGCTTTCCCCATTGTGCCCAGATAGGGAATCTTATTCACCATTCTGCTCCTTGTAGAACACAGCCTTCAGCCTGTCCAACCAGGGAACATAGCCAGAGCACAAGAGAAGCTCTGTAGTCCATTCAACATCCCTACATCCAGTGGCACTTGAACACAGAGTACAGCCCATGCCCCCCACCCCCCCCGCCCATCTGCAGAGTGAAACTGGTCACCTCACCTAATCAGGAAAATTCAGTGCACACTCTGGCTTGATTCAGACCCCCAAAGCTATAGGAGCCCAGGGTCCTATCCTGCTGTCCTGCCAGGACAGGAAAGCTAATTCAGAGCCCCAACTACTACTGAATATAGTACCCAGTCCTGACCATCTAATAAGCAGGACCAGAAAAATCCAAGCAACTGCTGAGCCCATCCTATAGCCTCAGTTGGGTAGGGAACCAAGGCAGCAGTTCTACCCAACTATTCTCAGCCCGTGGCACACTCCCCTATCCCTAACGTCAGAGCTCAAATGGTTGTCTTGCCTCCAAATAGGCCCCATGTGCCCAAGAACATTACCAGCAGACCCACCCAGAAATCCAAACCGAGTTAGTTGGTGAAGAACTACATCTGCCAAAACAAACCTGTGAAGTCTGGCAGAGGAGCCCTGTTACTCAAATGTGCAGATGCTGCCAATGTAAGGAATCAAGGGTCAAGAAAAATCAGGTAAGTAGGAGGCCACTAAAGGAAAGTAATAAAGTTCCAATAACTGACCCCAAAGAAATGGAGATCTACAAACTGTCAGAAAAAGAATCCAGAATAATCCTCTCAAGGAAGTTTAATGAACTACCGGAAAACACAGACAGCCAACTAAATGAAATTAAGGAAACAATACATGAACAAAATGAGAAGTTTGACAAAGATACAGCAATCATCAAATCAAACTATCAAATCAAAGGGGTGCCTGGGTGGCTCAGTGGGTTAAAGCCTCTGCCTTTGGTTCGGGTCATGATCCCGGGGTCCTGGGATCGAGCCCCACATTGGGCTCTCTGCTCGGTGGGAACCCTGCTTCCCCCTCTCTCTCTGCCTGCCTCTCTGCCTACTTGTGTCAAATAAAAAAATAAAAATAAGAAATCAGAAAAACCCAACAGAAATCCTTGCATTGAAAAATACAATAACTGAACTGAAGAATTCAAGAGTTTTAAAAGTAGACTCGATCATTTGGACAAAAGAATCAGTGATCTGGAGGACAGGGTATTGGAAATTACTCAATCAGAAGAGCAAAATAAAAAAAAGAATGAAAGAGTGAAGAAAGCTTACTGGAATTACAGGACACAATAAAAAGAAACAATATTCACATTATGAGAATTCCAGGGGGAGAAGAGAAAGAGAAAGGGACAGGCAGTATGTTTAAAATAATACTGGCTGAAAACTTTCCAAAGCTGGGAAGAGAGATGAATGTTCAGGTTCATGATGCCCCAAATGCCTCCCTTTAGGTTGAACCTGAATGGGGCCACACCGAGACACACTATAATTAAATTGTTGAAAGTCAAAGATAAAGACAAAGAGTTTTAAGGATAGCAAGAGAAAAGAGAAGTTGCACACAAGGGAACTAGTGACAGATTTCTCAACAGAAACTTTCAGGCCAGGAGAGAGTGGGATGACATGTTCCAAAGAGTGAGAGAAAATGACTGTCAACCAAGACTTCTAACTTCAGTGAAGCCGTCCTTCAGGAAAAAAAAAAAAAAAAAAAAAAAAAAAAAAGGAGAGGGGATGGAAATAAAGACTTTCCTGAACAAAAAAAAGCTGGGGGATTTCATTATCACCAACCTATCTAACAAGAAATGCTAAAGGGAATCCTTCAAGTGGAAGTAAAAGAATGCTAATTAACATTTTAAAAAACATAAAAAGTTCTCAGCCATTCTCCTGAGCTTATTTAACTCATGTATCATTTCAGTCTTGGTTGCTTAGAGACATCGCAGGTGAATGAAAAAGCAATGAAGATCCAATCCCCTGGGAAAATTATTTACAAATATGACTTCTGGTTTCCAGTCTGACACGCAAAGAGCTGGGAAGTGATTGCTTCCATACTCATTACAAGGGGGAAAAAAAACTGAACAAACTGAAAATCAACAACTTTTCTTAGATCCATCAGGATTGAGGTCACAGGGCAAACTGCCCTGAACACTCGTCCAACAGATGGATACAGATAATTGCAGCAGAAGCCCACAGCTGGAGACAATATCAGCAGGAACATTTTCAACTTCAACTGACTGATGGCTGGAGGCCCACTGTAGACTCTCTCTAGAGTTAAAATCTCTGAGGGGGCCCAGTCTTTGAAGAGCTCCCATGTGTTCTTGCTGTGAAGATAATAGAATAATCCCCTAGTGTTTCCAGCAGAAAGTGGGGAAATATAACCATTTTGAAATATGCCCAGAGCTTTCTGTTCTTTTTAACAAGGCCTGCCTTGAAAGGAAACTGTTTTGCCAGAACCTAATCCACTGAGGTTATACCAAAGCCAGACTGCCCTGGGGGGTAGGAAAACACCCAACCTCAGCCCCCTCTAGCCTTCTGTGTGGTGGAAAGAAGATACTCAATTCAAGTTCACTAAAAGACAGAGACCTAATCATAGGACTATAGGATGCTCCCCCTCCCTCCTCCCCTTACCACCACATCAATAGAGTTCCTGTAAAAAAATAGGGGATTACAGCTTAAAAACAAACAAGCAAACAAAAACAAAACTGTGAGCTTCAGATCTGACTTGAGAAGTTTTAGGGACACCCCAAAATAATAAGAGAGACCAAAATAAGCATATGAGAGAGAAGTTAGCCTCCAAGACTAAGGCTACAGCAGAGTGAAAACAGCCTGCCCCAAACAGATGAATATAAAACTTGACACCAAAACTCTACCAACATCAGTTCCTTTTAACTGATGCATCACGCCTGGTTTCAACCGAAAATTACAAGGCACGCTAAAAGGCAACAAACATAATGTTATGAGACAAATCAAGCCTGAGGATTAGATTCATAGATGGAAGAGTTTAGAATTATATGACCAGTGATTTCAAATAACTGTGATTAATATGCTAAGGGCCCTAATGGAAAAAGCAGACAACACACAAAAACAGATAGGTAATAAAAATAGACAAATGAGAACTCCAATAAAGAGAAGGAAATGTTAGAAGTAAAAAATACTGTACCATAAATGAAAAACTGTAGTTGATGAGGTCATCAGTAGACTGGATATGGCCAGTGAAAGAATCAGTGTTGGTTCAATGATACGTCAGTAGAAACTTCCAAACTTGAAAGGTAAAGAGAAAAAAAGAATGAAACAGATGGAACAGGATATCCTAAAACTATAATGGGAAGCACAGGAATAAAAGATAAGAAAGGAATAGAAGAAATATTTGAAGAAATAATGATTGAGAATTCTCCAGAGCTAATGGCTGCCTCAAAACCACAGATGTGTGGGGGCGCCTGGGTGGCTCATTTGGTTAAGCAACTGCCTTCAGCTCAGGTCATGATTCTAGAGTCCCAGGATCTAGTCCCACATCAGGCTCCCTGCTTGGTGGGGGGTCTGCTTCTTCCTCTGACCGCTCCCCTCTCATGCTCTCTCCTCTCATTCTATTAAAAACAAACAAACAAACAAAACAATCCACAGACATGGGAAACTCAGAAAACACTACGCATAGTAAACACCAAAAATGTGTACACCTGGGCAGATCACAGTCAAACTGCAGAGAATCAAAGACTAAGAGAAAATCTTAGAGAAGAAGACTGGTGCCTCTTCACAGATATTAAGTATTTCAGACTGGGCCCAGGAAAGAATGTTTGAGTAACAAACTTACAAAATACTTGACGTATGAAATATGAAGCAGGTAATAAGGTGTTATATGATCAGATGACAGAAAGCAAGTATACTAGGAGAACAGAGACTCAAAGAAATGTTGTATACAGCCATGGTCTAATAAGTTAGGTGAAATATGCTATTTCCTTTGGCTGACGCTAGGATTTAGTTAAAGTTTGGTCAGAAATGTGGATATTCTAGGAGGGAGAGCTGTGTGATGAATATGCCAACCAACAAGTATGCATGTGTTTGTTTCTGTTGTTGGCAAGGTACTCACCAAAGTGCAGGGAATCATGAAAGTGCATCAGACATAGGCCCATTTTTTAGCAACTTAAAATGGGAACCATCATATATAAAGAGCACCCTCTAGTTAGAATCAGAGGTCTGGAATCACTTCAGTGCTCTGAAATGACTCAGTTGTGTGGCTTGAGGAAATTATTTATTCTAATAGGGAAAGTTTATTTCTTTGTAAGTTAAAAATAATCACACATATCTCATGTGTATTTTGTGAAGATGAAATGAAAGTATATGTAAAATTTTGCAAAAAAAACCACCTACTATAGGCTGCTCATAAGAGATATATCTAAAACAGATCCACCTAACACAGATCTCTTAAAAAAAAAAAATAGGACAGCACTATGGAAAACAGTTCAACAGTTCCTCAAAAAGTTAAGCACAGCAATTCCACTTCTAGATACATAGCCAAAGAACTGAAAGCAGGGATCTCAAGCCCATACTTATGGGCCAATATTCCTAGCCGCATTATTTACAACAGCCAAAAGGAAGAGACAATCCAAGGGTCTGCTGACAGATACATGGATAAACAAAACACAAATAGACATACAAGGGAATATTATTCAACAATAAAAATATATGAAATTTTGATTTGGCCACATCATGAACGACCTCTGAAAACGGGACATTACGTGAAGTAAACTAGATACAAAAGGATGAATATTGAATGATTCTGGTTATATGAGATACTTAGAAAGGCAAATTCATAAAGACATAAAGGAAAATAGAGGTTACCAGGGGCTGGACGGAGAGGAGAATAGGGATCCATTTAATGGGTATAGAGTTTCTGCTTGGGATGATGAAAAGTTCTAGAAAGGGATAGTCGTGGTTGCATCATACTGTGAATGTACCTAAGGTCAATGAACTGTATACTTACAAATGGTTAAAATGGTAAGTTTTACATTATGTATATTTTATCACAATAAAAAAACAAAACAATAGGGAATGATAGTTCAGGCATACTGAAACCAAAAGAAAACAAGTACAACAATATTAATTTGACAACAGGCAGAATTGAAAATTTCGTCAAACAATAAAAAATGGCATTGATAAAATGTATAAAACACAAAGAACATACAATAACTACTGTTAAATGTGCACTTTTCCTTTGGGCAAATTATTTCATTTAATCCTCCAGTAAATACTACAGAAAAGTAAGTCTTACCACCCTAGGTCACAAAAGAGGGAACAGAAACTCAGAAAATTTAAGCAACTTGCCATGGTCACATATGTGGAAAACAGCAGAGTGCACTTTTTTTTAAAAGTTCTTATTTTTAAGTAATCTCAACACCAAATGTTGGGCTCAAATTTACAAACAGGAGATCAAGAGTTGCATGCTCCAACTGAGCCAGCCAGGCACGCCCTAGAGAGAACTTTTAATACATGAATAACATGGTATCAAAACACACATACCAAAATCTGCTTTAATGGAGCACCTGGGTGGCTCATTGGGTTAAGCCGCTACCTTTGGCTCATGTCCTGGGATCGAGCCCTGCATTGGGCTCTCTGCTCAGTGGGGAGCCTGCTTCCCCCCCACCCTCTCTTCCTGCCTCTCTGCCTACTTGTGATCTCTCTCTCTCTCTGTCTGTCAAATAAACAAATAAAAACTTTTTAAAAAATGTACGGAACATTTTATAAAACCAATCACTTAAGACCATTTTAACCTTCACTGCTTAGTGTGTGAAATCGACTAAATACATAAGAAATGAATAAAATATAAAAATGAATCCTATTTTAAAAGTATACATTGCCCAGAGGAATTCTACCAAGCATTTAAAGAAGAATTAATTCCTATTCTCCTGAAACTATTCAAAAAAAAAAAAAAATAGAAATGGAAGGAAAACTTCCAAACTCATTTTATTAGGCCAGCACTACCTTGATCCCAAAACCAGACAAAGACCCCATCAAAAAGGAGAATTACAGACCAATATCCTTGATGAACACAGATGCAAAAATTCTCCCCAAAATACTAGCCAATAGGATCCAACAGAACATTAAAAGGATTATTCACCATGACCAAGTCAGATTTATTCCAGGGCTGCAAGATTGGTTCAACATCTGCAAATCAATCAATGTGATACAATACATTAATGAAAGAAAGAACAAGAACTGTATGATATTCTCAATAGATGCTGAAAAAGCATTTGACAAAGTACAGCATCCTTTCTTGATCAAAACTCTTCAAAGTGTAGGGATAGAGGGTGCATACCTCAATATCATCAAAGCCAACTATGAAAAACCCACAGACAATATCATTCTCAATGGAGAAAAACTGAGAGCTTTTCCGCAAAGGTCAGACACATGGCAGGGATGTCCATTATCACCACTGCTATACAACATAGTATTAGAAGTCCTAGCCTCAGCAATCAGACAACAAAAAGAAATTAAAGGCATTCAAATCAGCAAAGGAGAAGGCAAACTATCACTTTTTGCAGATGATATGATACTATCTGTAGAAAACCCAAAAGACTCCATTCCAAATCTCTTAGAACTTGTACAGGAATTCAGTGAAGTGTCAGGATATAAAATCAATGCGCAGAAATCAGTTGCATTTCTATACACCACCAACAAGAAAGAATAAAGAGAAATTAGGGAGTCAATCCCATTTACAATTGCACTCAAAACCATAAGATACCTAGGAATAAACCTAACCAAAGAGGCAAAGATTCTGTACTCAGAAAACTATAAAGTACTCATGAAAGATATTGAGGAAGACACAAAGAAATGGAAAAGTGTCCCATGCTCATGGATTGGAAGAACAAATATTGTGAAAATGTCTGTGCTAGCTACCTAAAGCAACCTACATGTTTAATGCAATCCCTATCAAAAAAACACCAATTTTTTTCAAAGAAATGGAACAAATAATCCTAAAAGTTATATGGAACCAGAGAAGACCTCAAATAGCCAGAGGAATCTTGAAAAGGAAAGCCAAAGTTGGTGGTATCACAATTCTAGACTTCAAGCTCTATTGCAAGGCTGTCATCATCAGGACAGTATGGTAATGGCACAAAAACAGACACATAGTTCAATGGAACAGAATAGAGAGCCCAGAAATAGACCCTCAACTATATGGTCAACTAATCTTCCTCCTCTTTCCTCCATTGTGAAAAGGAGGAAAGAATGTCCAATGGAAAAAAGACAGTCTCTTCAACAAATGGTGTTGGGAAAATTGGACAGCCACATGCAGAAAAATGAAACTGGACCATTTCCTTACACTACACGCAAAAATAGACTCCAAATGGATGAAAGACCTCAAGAAAGGAATTCATCAAAATCCTTGAGGAGAACACAGGCAGCAACCTCCTTGACCTCAGCTACAGCAACTTCTTCCTAGAAACATCACCAAAGGCAAGGGTAGCAAGGGCAAAAATGAAATATTGGGACTTCATCAAGATCAAAAGCTTTTGCACAGCAAAGGAAACAGTCAACAAAACCAAAAGACAACTGACAGAATGGGAGAAGATACTTGCAAATAACATATCAGATAAAGGGCTAGTATCCAAAATCTATAAAGAACTTAGCAAACTCAACACCCAAAGAACAAATAATCCAATCAAGAAATGGGCAGAGGACATGAACAGACATTTCTGCAAAGAAGACATCCAGATGGCCAACAGACACATGAAAACGTGCTCCATATCACTCAGCATCAGGGAAATACAAATCAAAACCAAAATGAGATACCACCACACACCAGTCAGAATGACTAAAATTAACAAGTCAGGAAATGACAGATGCTGGCGAGGATGCGGAGAAAGGGGAACCCTCCTACACTGTTGGTGGGAATGCAAGCTGGTGCAGCCACTCTGGAAAACAGCATGGAGGTTCCTCAAAAAGTTGAAAATAGAGATACCCTATGACCCAGCAATTGCACTACTGGGTATTTACCCTAAAGATACAGATGTAGTGATCTGAAGGGGCATGTGCACCCAAATGTTTATAGCAGCAATGTCCACAAACTATGGAAAGAGCCTAGATGTCCATCAACAGATGACTGGATAAAGAAGATGTGGTATATATATACAATGGAATACTATGCAGCCATCAAAAGAAATGAAATCTTGCCATTTCCAATAACGTGGATGGAACTAGAGAGTATTATGCTGAGTGAAATAAGTCAATCAGAGAAAGACAATTATCAGATGATCTCTCTGATATGAGGAAGTTGAGAGGCAAAGTGGGGCGTTTGGGAGGTAGGGAAAGAAAAAATGAAATAAGATGGGATTGGGAAGGAGACAAACCTTAAGAGACTCTTAATGTCACAAAACAAGCTGAAGGTTGCTGGGGTTAGGAGGGTAGGGAGAGGGTGGTGAAGGTATGTGCTATGGTGAGTGCTGTGAAGTGTATAAACCTGGCGATTCACAGACCTGTACCCCTGGGGCTAATAATACATTATATGTTAATAAAAAAAAATTTTTAATGTAAAAAAAAGTATACATTATTTGATCATAATATAATAGAATTTAAAAGTAATAAGAAAAGTTTGGTTTTAAAAAAATGACTACTGAGAAATTCCAAAAAAAAAATCTCCCAAATAACATAATTAAATAGAATACAACATGGTAATTATAATTATATGGAAAAAATAGGAAAAAAATGTAAGTAAGTATTAAGATCAACCAAATTTCCACTGCAACTGTCCATCAGGTAAAAACCTACTTCAGTTTTGCTCATGACCATATGGAACATCAAGTAGCTGAATTCTATTTCATTTTCAGTCTTCCTTAAGAATGATCGATGACCATGTGACCAAAATTTCTAAGCAGCATGACATCAGTTTACGATCTATTGTTGTTAGAATCTGAATGCTCACTTAAGGAAATTTAGTAAAAATTTTTTATATACTTTATAGGTTGAAATTTTATCAGTTAAAATATAGATGTATATTTGCAATACCAGAATAAAACAATGTCTGCAAAAACAATTCATGTGCAAAAACAGCAGAACTCTCAACAGTTAAATAAACAGTGAACAAGATTGACAATGGAATCAACTGTATAAGAGAGTGTATTAGGTAGATAATTTTAGGAAAAGTATTAATTCTTGTTTAGCTAATTCATTTTCTAAAATTTTCAGTAACAGTATAAGGCAGAATAATGGAGATTAGATCATAAAACTGTTTTTGCAGAATTGTTTGTTGTACTAGTATTTGTGATATTAAACTCATAGAGACAAAAAGCCGAATATATATGTATATATATTTCATTCAGTTTAGGTCATAAGTCAAGAGAAAAAACCTAATTGGCAATTCTTCACATCTTGTGAAGAGGAATTCAAAACAGAATGTTCACTTGCCATCTCAAAATTTCACAAGGAGGGAAGACACCTAAATCCTGTAAAATTCATCCATGATAAATCGTATTTGAACCACACATTAAAGAACATAAAAATGAAAAGAAGAAGAAGAAAGTATTAGACCAAAATGAGTAACCCCTAACTCTCTCTCCTTTCTCTGGCCTCATTTGAAAGTGAGTGTTCATTTTGTAGCTAGAATGCACAGTACAATGACTCAGGAACAAGCCTATGGCTGAGGAGGCTGAGAAGGAATTGTGCTTCCACTGTAATGTCAACATTAAAATTTGTCAACACTAAAATATATAATAATAGAGTTGTATTGAATGAAAATCTTAAAATAGAAAATTCAGGTATTCTTACCTCCCCCAGTAGATCACCTGTACTCTCTCTACCCCCAAGACATGGGTCCTTTTCAATGGCTGGTCATCTCTTTTCTTATTTTCTCCTCTATCTTTTCTCCAATGTGGCAACTGGGCAGGAAACTACTGGCTTACCAGAAATGTCCTAGGGCAAGGCTAGCTATAGGGGCAAATCCTGGTCTTCTGGATCACTGGAGTGGGATGATGAGATTCTTGCTCTGGTTCTACCCTCTCCCAATTATCAAGAAGACCTAGCTGTGTAACATGGATTCAATGCAGCCTACTGCCATTCAACTCTGCAGCACCAAGGCAGAGTCACAGCTGAATCTCAACTTTGCTTTCCTTTGTGTCACTTTGCTATTGCTCCCTGTTCTTTTATTTCTTTGAAGTCCCTTCAGAAAAGAGGACTGGCTAGGCCAAGGCCACATTTGAAGATTTCTGGATTTCCTGGCCAAATAACATATTAAAACTATCAGAGAAACCAGCACCTTGGTCTCTGAGTTTCTAAAAATAACATGAAAATTCACTAAAATTATAAGAGGAATCTATATAAATGCATGCTTGCGGCTTCAATAAACTTGTTGAGATAGAAAAAATGTCTTTTTTCAAAAAGATTTATCCATTTCATTTTCCTTCTAGATATATGTTCATTGAATAGTATGGAAAGCAGAATCCTATGCCCTATTCAAATTTTAATCCCCCCCCATTCCCCTTTTAATGGGCACATGCTTCAGTTAATCATTAAGAAGGTGCAGCTCCTCTGTACAGAGATCACATCCTAAGAGGTAATACAGGCACATCTAGGTAAATCCCACAATTGTGGGTTGTACTAGCTTTAGAACCATTTGCGTTTGAGGGTCTTTATTCTGAGCCATGAATGTAAAAGTCACAAATGTACATTAGACCAGCATAAATACCCACAACTTCTTTTTCATAGGTGGACTTCTTCCATCAGAGCTAGACTTATACCCCAATAAAGTTTTTTGAAGGCTAAAAAAAAAAAAATTTAGTTATTTGAGAGAGAGAGAGGTGCCCAGAGACAGAAAAAATTTCTAGAAAAAAAGGTGAACAAATTGATGAAATTCTGAATAGACTAAATACCAAGTAAAAGGGATGCTGGGGGCGGGGACTCACTCAGTTAAGCATCTGCCTTCGGCTCAGGTCATGATCCCAGGGTCCGGGGATCGAGTCCCACACTGGGCTCCTTGCTCAGTGGGAAGCCTGCTTCTCTCTCTGCTGCCCCCCTGCTTGTGCTCTCTCTCTCCCTGACAAATAAATAAATTAATAAAAATATTAAATAAATAAATAAATATCAAGGAAAAAATGTAGAAAATCATCAAATAAACTTTCCAATAGGTTCTGACATTTTTACTGGTGGATTTCATCCAACTGATAAAGAAAAAAATTCTGTGGTATAGAAGTGTTCTCAAAAATGGAAGGCAGAGGGTTGCCTGGGTGGCTCAGTGGGTTAAAGCCTCTGCCTTCGGCTCAGGTCATGACCCCAGGACCCTGGGATTGAGCCCCACATCGTGCTCTCTGCTCGGCGGGAAGCCTGCTTCCTCCTCTCTCTCTGCCTGCCTCTCTGCCTACTTGTGATCTCTGTTTGTCAAATAAATAAATAAAATCGTTTAAAAAAATGGAAAACAGAAAGTTATTTCTTCATGTCTACAAAGCAAATATAAAATTATTGTTATCATGGGAAAATAGTAAAGAAATGACTGATCTGTCTATTGCTAATGGAATTAACTTCAATTTCCGTAAGTTTAGCCCTAAGTACTAGTTAAGTCATGGGCTCTTTCCTAGGTGGTTGTGTTTGCCCATATGTACACTGGTGGTTTTAAGGTACAACAGAAGGCATCATGGTCCTTGGAGTTAGGGCAGGAGCTGGTTAGCATTGCTTATAAGTAGTAAGAACCCACCTTTGAAGCTCTGGAAAGTGAAGATCTCTCAGAAAGCAGAAGTTTTGACCAATAAGTCATTCTTTTGAGTGAGAAGTTGCACTTCTAAGAAAGTTTTAGTTTCAGTATCTGAGTCTATATTCAGAATGTCATATTCAGAGCAATTCTAAGATGCAAGATACTCCAATCCTTTGTAGAATGCTCATGTAAATCAAAAAAGTCATGCACCCAAGAAAGAAATCATCTCCTCTTAGATAAAAGAGCAAGAAAAATCAAGGCACAATAAAATGGAATGCAAACAGAAGAAGACCCCAGAAAATGAAAGCCTGATGTCCAGATGTTAGACATCTAATTTCTAGCAAAGGAAACCAGTCATTGCAGAATGCTTGAAGCAATGGGAAACACAGTGTGGGGCTGCCTTAGAACCCGGAGCTTTGGGAGTCCTGAGGAAGTGACAGTGGCCAGATTCTCATGTGATCTGTCACAGCAAAGACCTACCAGGCCCAAGATCATGAATCAAGATAGCCCATGAGCCAGGAACATAAAGGTGGAAAGTCACAAAAGTCTCACTCCAGACTGCTATGGAGTCTGGCCTATGGGATGCCACCATTACCCTACTTCCTAAAGAAAGGCTGAGGGCAGGAGCTGGTCTTGAAAGACTGTGACTTATTTCTAGTTTGGCACACTAAGGTTAATAAAACATTATTTTAATCCATGAAACACTAAAACACATCCTTAAGTTAAAGTACCTATTAATGGTATTACATTAGTCATTCTGCAAATATTTATTAAGGACCTTCTGGGTGTTTATTCATCTAGAGTATAGAAATAGATGCTGTCCAGAAATGGAAGAGGCAGAAACAAGATGAACAGACAAATCTAATTTGTTGTGCTGAGTGCTAGGATAGGAGTAAACATAGGGAAAAAAGAGGGCCCTGTGATCCAGTCATATAGGTCAGAATAAGTTCTGAAGGAAAAACATAAGTTAGGTGGGAGAAGAGGAAGGAAACATTAAAGGCAAAAACGGCAGCATATACCAAACATCCAAGAATCCAGAGGAATAACCACATCACCCCAGCCTCATTGGTACATATCCGTGGCAAAGAGTAATGCTAAGCAGCATAGTTTTTCTAAAGCATAAAATGCTTGTCAGTGTGGCAACAGAAAAGATTAGATGGGTAGGTATGGTAGACAACCTAGGTCACAAGAGGCCACAGAGTTTACATACATAAAACAAATTTGTGTTTTTATAAACACAAAAAGTGATTTCTATTTGTGGCCATAATAGAAAGCCTAGTATCAGACTAGTCTCCCCACTAGAAACAAGTGTGAAGCTGGACAAACTATATGAAGCAAATGTTTTCTGGCATTGGACACACGGAAATACAAGTCTGTGAGCTCTGAAAAAAGGCAACTCATGGAATGAGTGTGTCTTTTGATTGCTCTGGCTGTTTTCCAGGGACAATTTCCTGGTTGTGGTGCAGGGAGCTGGAGCCCCAACAGTGAATGGCAGTTCCTTTGAGCTGAGGAGGCAGTGATCAGAGTTTAGAGCTGTTAACACTGTTGGAATCTACAGGGGAAGAGTACAAGAGAAGAGGGAGCTGCTTAGGAGTTGGGGGATGGATGTGGGCAAAAATCTGTTTGAAAGTTCCCTTCAAGTCCTTTGCCAAACACTGGGCCGCACATGATGATCAAATTTCTTTGATAAGTATAGAACTATTTAGAGTTTCTATCTTCCCTTGAGTCAGTTTTGGTAGGTTGTGTTGTTCCCTTCACTAAGTCCTATGTAGAGAATAGATTTACATGGTCAAACAACACAACTAGTAAAATTGACTCCAGGAAAAATAGAAACTCTAAAGAGTTCTATACCTATCAAAGAAATTTAATCATCATCAACATCAAGAACCCATAAAGACAACTTGAGGCCTAGATACATCCCTGGTGGATTCTAACAAACCATTAAAGGAGAAATAATAATAATCTTAAACAAATTCTTCCAGTTGGGCTAATTCAAAAATTCATGTAGAAATGAAAGAATAAAGAGCTAAAATAATTTTGAAAATGTTGGAGAATTTACACTATCTGATCTCAAGATATACTATAAAGCTATCATAATTAAGACAGCTTGGTATTGCTATCAGGGTAGACATGTAGATCAATGGAATAAAATAGAGAGTCCAGAAATACATCCACACATATATAGTCAATTTTAACAAAGTCACAAAGGTAGTTCAATGAGGGAAAAGAAATGGACATTTGAACAATTAAATATCCATACAAAATGAAAAATGAACCTTGAATCCTAAAATAAAAATAAAAATAAAAAATGAACCTTGAGGAGAAGGAGTCAAGATGGCGGAGAAGTAGCAGGCTGAGACTACATCAGGTAGCAGGAGATCAGCTAGATAGCTTATCTAAACATTGCAAACACCTACAAATCCAACAGGAGATCGAAGAGAAGAAGAACAGCAATTCTAGAAACAGAAAATCAACCACTTTCTGAAAGGTAGGACTGGCAGAGAAGTGAAATCCAAAACGACGGGAAGATAGGCCGTGGGGGGAGGGGCCGGCAAGCGGCAGAGCAACGGAGCACAAAATCAGGACTTTTAAAAGTCTGTTCCACTGAGGGACATTGCTCCAGAGGCTAAACCAGGTGAAGCCCACGCCAGAGTAGCCCCAGATCCCACAGGGTCCCAGAAGGATCGGGGGTGTCGGAGTGTCGCAGAGCTCACAGGTGTTAGAACGGGGAAGCCGGCTACAGAGACAGAGCCGAGGACTGAACTCTCAGCTCGGGGTTACCTTGAACCGGTCGCAGGCTGGGTGAGCTCGGAGCACGGCTGGAGGCCGGGGATACAGGAGTGATTGGGCGCTGTCCTCTGGGGGCGCACTGAGGATTTGGGCCCCGGGCTCTCGGCTCCTCCGGGCCAGAGATTGGGAGACCGCCATTTTCATTGCCCGTCCTTCAGAACTCTATGGAAAGCATTCAGGGAACAAAAACTCCCGAAAGCGAACCCGAGCGGATTACTTAGTCCGGCCCCCGGTAAGTGCGGTGCAATTCCGCCTCGGGCAAAGACACTTGAGAGTCACTACAACAGGCTCCTCCCCCAGAAGATCAACAAAAAATCCAGCCAGGATGAAGTTCATCTACCAAGGAAAGCAGGTTCAATACCTAGGAGAGCAGCGGAATTCCAGAGGAGGAGAAAGCAAAGCACGGAACTCATGGCTTTCTACCCATGATTCTTTAGTCTTGTGGTTAGTTTAATTTTTTTTTAATTTTTTTCTTTCTTTTTTCTTCTTCTGCTAATTTTTTTAAACTTTTACCCTTTTCTTTTTTAACATTTTTAAACTAGTTTATCTAATATATATTTTTCTTTCTTTTTTATATTTTTTCTTAATTTTTTAAAAAATTTTTGTCTTTTTTTTTCTGAACCACTTTTATCCCCTTTCTCCCCCCCATGATTTGGGGTCTCTTCTGATTTGGTTAAAGCGCATTTCTCTGGGGTCTTTGCCTTCCGTCTAGTATCTTACTTGCTCCTTCATATACTCTTATATGGACAAAATGACAAGGCAGAAAAATTCACCACAAAAAAAAGAACAAGGGGCAGTACCGAAGGCTAGGGACCTAATCAATGCAGACATTGGTAATATGTCAGATCTAGCGTTCAGAATGACGATTCTCAAGGTTCTAGCCGGGCTCGAAAAAGGCATGGAAGATATTAGAGAGACCCTCTCTGGAGATATAAAAGCCCTTTCTGGAGAAATTAAAGAACTAAAGTCTAACCAAGTTGAAATCAAAAAAGCTATTAATGAGGTGCAATAAAAAATGGAGGCTCTCACTGCTAGGATAAATGAGGCAGAAGAAAGAATTAGTGATATAGAAGACCAAATGACAGAGAATAAAGAAGCTGAGCAAAAGAGGGACAAACAGCTACTGGACCATGAGGGGAGAATTCCAGAGATAGTGACACCATTAGACGAAACAACATTAGAATAATTGGGATTCCAGAAGAAGAAGAAACAGAGAGGGGAGCAGAAGGTATATTGGAGAGAATTATTGGAGAAAATTTCCCTAATATGGCAAAGGGAACAAGCATCAAAATCCAGGAGGTGCAAAGAACCCCCCTCAAAGTCAACAAGAATAGGTCCACACACCATCATCTAATAGTAAAATTTACAAGTCTTAGTGACAAAGAGAAAATCCTGAAAGCAGCCCAGGAAAAGAAGTCTGTAACATACAATGGTAAAAATATTAGATTGGCAGCAGACTTATCCACAGAGACCTGGCAGGCCAGAAAGAGCTGGCATGATATATTCAGAGCACTAAATGAGAAAAACATGCAGCCAAGAATCCTCTATCCAGCTAGGCTATCATTGAAAATAGAAGGAGAGATAAAAGGCTTCCAGGACAAACAGAAACTGAAAGAATTTGCAAACACCAAACCAGCTCTACAGGAAATATTGAAAGGGGTCCTCTAAGAAAAGTAGTCCTAAAAGTAGTAGATCAGAAAGGAACAGAGACAATATACAGTAACAGACCCTCAAAGGGTCTGTCCAACAAGAAGATCTAACAATTTTAAATATCTATGCCCCTAACGTGGGAGCAGCCAACTATATAAACCAATTAATAACAAAATCAAAGAAACACATCAATAATAATACAATAATAGTAGGGGACTTGAACACTCCCCTCACTGAAATGGACAGATCATCCAAGCAAAAGATCAACAAGGAAATAAAGGCCTTAAATGACACACTGGACCAGATGGACATCACAGATATATTAGGAACATTTCATCCCAAAGCAACAGAATACACATTCTTCTCAAGTGCACATGGAACCTTCTCCAGAATAGATCACATCCTGGGTCACAAATCAGGTCTCAACTGGTATCAAAAGATTAGGATCATTCCCTGCATATTTTCAGACCAAAATGCTCTGAAGCTAGAACTCAATCACAAGCCTTTCTCAAGAAACAAGAAAGGTCTCAAGTACACAATCTAACCCTACACCTAAAGGAGCTGGAGAAAGAACAAGAAAGAAACCCTAAACCCAGCAAGAGAAGAGAAATCATAAAGATCAAAGCAGAAATCAATGAAATAGAAACCAAAAAAACAATAGAACAAATCAATGAAACTAGGGGCTGGTTCTTTGAAAGAATTAATAAGATTGATAAACCCCTGGCCAGACTTATCAAAAAGAAAAGAGAGGGGCGCCTGGGTGGCTCAGTGGGTTGAGCCTCTGCCTTCAGCTCAGGTCATGATCTCAGGGTCCTGGGATCGAGCCCCGTATTGGGCTCTCTGCTTGGCAGGGAGCCTGCTTCCTCCCCTCTCTGGCTGCTGCTCTGCCTACTTGTAATCTCTCTCTCTCTCTCTCTCTCTGTAAAAAAGAAAAAAAAATAAAAAAAAATAAAAATAAAAAAAAGAAAAGAGAAAGGACCCAAATCAATAAAATCATGAATGAAAGAGGAGAGATCACAACTAACACCCAGGAAATACAGACAATTATAAGAACATACTATGAACAACTCTACGCCAACAAATTTGACAATCTGGAAGAAATGGATGCATTCCTAGGGACATATAAACTACCATAACTGAACCAGGAAGAAATAGAAAACCTGAACAGGCCCATAACCAGTAAGGAGATTGAAACAGTCATCAAAAATCTCCAAACAAACAAAAGCCCAGGGCCAGACAGCTTCCCAGGTGAATTCTACCAAAGATTTAAAGAAGAACTAATTCCTATTCTCCTGAAACTGTTCCAAAAAATAGAAATGGAAGGAAAACTTCCAAACTCATTTT
The DNA here is from genome assembly GCF_922984935.1 of Meles meles. Classification (NCBI taxonomy): domain Eukaryota; kingdom Metazoa; phylum Chordata; class Mammalia; order Carnivora; family Mustelidae; genus Meles; species Meles meles. Next base: position 134,782,072 of record NC_060070.1, read on the forward strand.
ATGAGGCCAGCATCACCTTGATCCCAAAACCAGACAAGGATCCCACCAAAAAAGAGAACTACAGACCAATATCCTTGATGAACACAGATGCAAAAATTCTCACCAAAATACTAGCCCATAGGATTCAACAGTACATGAAAAGGATTATTCACCACGATCAAGTGGGATTTATTCCAGGGCTGCAGGGTTGGTTCAACATCCACAAATCAATCAATGTGATAGAACACATTAATAAAAGAAAGAACAAGAACCATATGATACTCTCAATAGATGCTGAAAAAGCATTTGACAAAGTACAGCATCCCTTCCTGATCAAAACTCTTCAAAGTGTAGGGATAGAGGGCACATACCTCAATATTATCAAAGCCATCTCTGAAAAAGCCACCACAAATATCATTCTCCGTGGAGAAAAACTGAAAGCTTTTCCGTTAAGGTCAGGAACACGGCAGGGATGTCCATTAACACCACTGCTATTCAACATAGTACTAGAAGTCCTAGCCTCAGCAATCAGACAACAAAAAGAAATTAAAGGCATCCAAATCGGCAAAAAAGAAGTCAAACTATCAGTCTTCACAGATGATATGATACTATATATGGAAAACCCAAAAGACTCCACTCCAAAACTGCTAGAACTTGTCCAGGAATTCAGTAAAGTGTCAGGATATAAAATCAATGCACAGAAATCAGTTGCATTTCTGTACACCAACAACACGACAAAATAAAGAGAAATTAAGGAGTCAATCCCATTTACAATTGCACCCAAAACTATAAGATACTTGGAATAAATCTAACTAAAGAGGCTAAGAATCTATATGCAGAAAACTATAAAGTACTCATGAAAGAAATTGAGGAAGACACAAAGAAATGGAAAAATGTTCCATGCTCCTGGACTGGAAGAATAAATATTGTGAAAATGTCCATGCTACCTAAAGCAATCTACACATTTAATGCAATCCCTATCAAAATACCATCCTTTTTTTTTTTTTTTCAAAGAAATGGAACAAATAATCCTAAAATTTTTATGGAACCAGAAAAGACCTCGAATAGCCAAAGGAATATTGAAGAACAAAGCCAAAGTTGGTGGCATCACAATTCCGGACTTCAAGCTCTATTACAAAGCTGTCATCATCAAGACAGTATGGTACTGGCACAAAAACAGACACATAGATCAATGGAACAGAATAGAGAGCCCAGAAATCGAACCTCAACTCTATGGTCAACTAATCTTCGACAAAGCAGGAAAGAATGTCCAATGGAAAAAAGACAGCCTCTTCAATAAATGGTGCTGGGAAAATTGGACAGCCACATGCAGAAAAATGAAATTGGACCACTTCCTTACTCCACACACGAAAATAGACTCAAAATGGATGAAAGACCTCAATGTGAGAAAGGAATCCATCCAAATCCTTGAGGAGAACACAGGCAGCAACCTCTTTGACCTCAGCTGCAGCAACATCTTCCTAGAAACATCGGCAAAGGCAAGGGAAGCAAGGGCAAAAATGAACTATTGGGATTTCATCAAGATCAAAAGCTTTTGCACAGCAAAGGAAACAGTTAACAAAACCAAAAGACAACTGACAGAATGGGAGAAGATATTTGCAGACAACATATCAAATAAAGGGCTAGTGTCCAAAATCTGTAAGGAACTTAGCAAACTCAACACCCAAAGAACAAACAATCCAATCAAGAAATGGGCAGAGGACATGAACAGACATTTCTGCAAAGAAGACATCCAGATGGCCAACAGACACATGAAAACGTGCTCCATATCACTCAGCATCAGGGAAATAAAAATCAAAACCACAATGAGATACCACCTCACACCAGCCAGAATGGCTAAAATTAACAAGTCAGGAAATGACAGATGCTGGCGAGGATGCAGAGAAAGGGGAACCCTCCTACACTGTTGGTGGGAATGCAAGCTGGTGCAACCACTCTGGAAAACAGCATGGAGGTTCCTCAAAAAGTTGAAAATAGAGATACCCTATGACCCAGCAATTGCACTACTGGGTATTTACCCTAAAGATACAAACGTAGTGATCAAAAGGGGAACGTGCACCCGAATGTTTATAGCAGCAATGTCTACAATAGCCAAACTATGGAAAGGACCTAGATATCCATCAACAGATGAATGGATCAAGAAGAAGTGGTATATATACACAATGGAATACTATGCAGCCATGAAAAGAAATGAAATCTTGCCATTTTCGACAACATGGATGGAACTAGAGGGTATCATGCTTAGTGAAATAAGTCAATCGGAGAAAGACAACTATCATATGATCTCCCTGATATGAGGACGTGGAGATGCAACATGGGGGGTTAGGGGGATATGAGAAGAATAAATGAAACAAGATGGGATTGGGAGGGAGACAAACCATAAGTGACTCTTAATTTCACAAAACAAACTGAGGGTTGCTGGGGGGGCGGGTTGGGAGAGGGGGAAGGGAGTTATGGACATTGGGGAGGGTATGTGCTATGGAGAGTGCTGTGAAGTGTGTAAACCTGGCGATTCACAGACCTATACCCCTGGGGATAAAAATATGTTTATTAAAAAATAGAAATAAATAAAAAAATTTTTAAAAATGAACCTTGAATCCTACTTCTCTACTCACAAAAATTAATCTAAGATGGTTCTTTGACCTAAGTGTATGGGTTAAAAATACAAATTTTAGAAGAATACATGGGACAAAACTTTTACTTTCTTAGGCAAAATTTTTCACAGATTTTCTTTAAAAATATGTAAATCACCATAAAAGAAAGATTTGATAAACTGAACTGCAAAATTAAAAATTACTCTTCAAAAGAAACTGCTTTTAGGGGCTGATGGGAATGTTCATTATCTTGATTGTCATTCAATTGTGTACATATGAAAACTCATCAAACTGTACAGTTTAAACATATGTGGTTTATTTAACATCAGTTATACTTAATCCCTATCTTATACCAGTCAGAAAAATGAAATCAAGATGGATTAAAGACTTAAGTTTAAGACCTGAAACTGTATAAATTTTATAATATTTGCAAATCATATATCTGGTAGGAGATTAATATCCAAAAAAGAAAATAATTCATACAACTCTGTAGCAAAAAAACTAACAGTTCTTTTTTATTTTTTTTTAATTTTTAAAAGATTATTTATTTTAGTAAGAGAGAGCTTGAGTGAGGGGAGGGGCAGAGTGAGAGAACTTCAAGCAGACCCTCACTCCATGGGCAAAGAGCCAGACATAGTGGGGCTCGATCCCATGAGCCATGAGATCATGACCTGAGCTGAAACCAAGAGAGTGGAGGCTAAACTAACTGGCCCACCTAGGCTACCCCTAACAATTCTTTTTAAAGGTGGGCAGAAGAACTGCGTAGCGTTTCACAAAGAAAATACAAATGACCATCAGGTGTGAAAAGATACTCAACATCACCAATCATCAGGAAAGTGAAAATCAAAACCATAATGAGATATCACCTCACACCTGTTCGAATGGCTATTTAAAAGACAAAACAAAACCAAAAAAAAAAAAAAAAAAAAAAAACCAACCAAGATGTAGCAAGTGATGATACAGATGTACAGAAAAAGGAACCCTCACGCTCCATTAGTGAATGTAAATAGGTGCAGCCACTATGGAAAACAGTATGGAGGTTCCTCAAAAACAATTAAAAATAAAATCACCATATGGTCCAGCAGTCCCATTCCTGGGTATATAGCCAAAGGAAGTGAAATGAGGATCTCCTAGAGGTATCTGCACTCCCATGTTTATTGTAACATTACTCACAATAGCCAAGATATGGAAACAACTTAAGTGCCTATAAACAGGTGATTGGATAATGAAGATACAGCATATATACACACAATGAAATATTACTAGGCCATGAGAAAGAAGAAAATCTTGCAGTTTGCAACAACTTGGATAGAACTTAAGGACATCATGCTAAGTGCAGTAAGTCATACAGAAAAAGAAAATATTGCATTTGTGTCACTTATATGTTGAATTTTTAAAAAGACAAACTTAGAGAAAGCAGCAGAATGGCAGTTACCAGAGTTGGGGGTGGTGGGAATGGGGAGATGTTGGTCAAAGAGTATAAACTTTCAGTTTTAAGATTAACAAGTTTGGAGATCTAATGGATAACATAGTTGTTTTATTATGATAATAATAATAATAGCTAATAATACTGTATCATCTACCTGAATGTTGCTAAGAGAGAAGATCTTAAATGTTCTCATTGCCCCCCCCCCAAATGGTTATTACGTGACAGGACAGAAGAAATAGTGCAGCGATAATCATTTTATAATTTGTAAATGTATCAAATCAGCACTTTGTACACCTTAAACTTATGTAATTTTATGTGTTAATTGTATCCTAAAGATGAAAAAAAAAACCTCTTAAGCTGCTGATTGAAATTCATTGAATTTATGGAAAATGCCCACCCTATAATCCAATCAGCAGAATCAGTCCTATTTATCAAAAAAAAGGGGAGGATTGCCAATGAGGTTTACTTTGTTTTTAAAAGTCTGACTTTGTTTTTCAATTCAAATAAAAATATGTTAATGTAAAAGTTTAATTACATTAAAATATATTGTTCAGAAGATAAAAAGGCAAGCCACGTACTGGTCACGGTGAGCACTGGGTGTTGTAGGTAAGTGATGAATCACTAAATTCTACTCCTGAAACCAATATTACATTATATGTTAACTAATGAGAATTTAAATAAAAATTTGAAATAAGCAAAAAAAGGCGAGTCACAAACTAAGAGAAAATAATTGTAACAAATGAATCTGACAAAGAACTTATATCTGGGGTATATTAAGACCTCTTATTACTCACTAATGAGATCAACCCCATCAAAAAAATGAGCTACCCCTAAAAGAACAGGTGCTTCCCAAAAAAGATATGCAAAAATAACCAAAAATGACCAAAAATAACCAGGTGGCCAAAAATGACAGGAAAAGATACTCAACACATTTAGTCATCTGGGAAATGCAACTTAAAACCACAGAGGGATACTATTCACTCCCTAGAAAGGCTAAAAACAAAACAAAACAAAACTACCAACACCAAGTGTTGGCAAACATGGGGAGCAACGGAGACTCTCATACCCTGCTGGTGAGAATGTGAAATGCTACAACCAGTCCGGAGTTAAGCACACACTTCACTTGCAACCTAGGTTTTTACGAAAGGGTAATGAAATGATACGTCCATGCAAGGCTTGTCTCTGTTTATAGCAGCTTTATTCATATTAGCCACAAAGTAGAAACAACTCAAATGAGCAAATGGACACTGTGGGATGTTCATACAATACACAGAGCCACTTGCTGATAAAAAGGAATGAACTACTATACACAGAACAACACCAATGGCTCCCAAAACCTCAGGCTGAGTAAAAGAAGTCAGGAATAAAATCTCATGTAGGTAAGTAGGATTGCATTTTGTCATGCGATGATAGAAATAGGATCTAGTGATCAAATGAGATGACGGGTTGCTTTTGGGTGGGTGGAGGGAGACCAATTGTGAAAAGGGGCACATGACAACTTTCTGGATTAACGGAAACGTTCTGTCCCTTGATTCGGGTGGTATCGCATGGATTCATTTATTGTCGACACTCACCCAGCTGTTAAGTGTACACATCGTAAACCTCAACAAAGGTTATTTTTTAAAAAACACGACAAAAATGCAGTCATTTGGTTATTGTTGATCTAGCAGGAAAGACATTTACATAATTTTGTTTGTGGGAATTATGCTGAAAACCTTGTTACGAGAATAGTATGAGGAAATAAATATATGTCCCGAAAGAGCCAAATCCTCTGATCATTATCCAGGGAAAGGATTTCAAAAATACTTTGAGTGTCTCTTGGGATGCCTGGGTGGCTCAGTTGGTTAAGCATCTGCCTTTTGCTCAGGTCATGATCCCAGGGTCCTGGGATCTGGCTCCCTGCTCAGTGGGGAACCTGCTTCTCCCTCTGCCTCTGCTGCTCCCCTTGCTTGTGCTCTCTCTCTCTCTCTCTTTCTCTCCCTCTCTCTGACAAATAAATAAATAAAATCTTTTAAAAAAATGCTTTGAGTGTTTTTTAAAACTATTCAGATGGACACTCCAGTTGCGCAAAATGGGAAGACAAGGTTAGGTTTTGATCAACGTTCTCATTCGTGAATCAGCAAGTATCACAGATGTGGCTGCGGGATAGCACACTGGTTGTCAAGGTGGCTTGTAATCCTGTTTCCACCATGTTAGCTCTAAAGCAAGCCATGAAATCCTTCCAAGCCTTAGCTTCGTCTACCTTATGAATTTGTGAGAATTAAATTATATGAGAACGCCATGGAGAGCTCTCAGAACAGTGGTTGTTATCAAAGAGCGTGCAGTAAAAAAGAAGGTGCCATTTTCAATATCCTAGTCCATTTGGATGAGTTCTGTCTGCAAAGACAGATTCTCCAGCAGTCTGCCTCTCCCAGGCGTAACAATCACAGACAGAAATGCACCTGAACTACCTATCCCGCCAAGAATACGTATTCCTAGTCACACGCATCATCTAAGTTTTTAGGTGGCTGCGTTTATAAAAGGAGTAGAGCCAAGAAAGCAACCGTCCAAGGTGGGGGAAGCAGCTAGTGGATATCATCCCCTGCATTTCATCAGAGAAGAGGGCCAAAAAGGGGGAGGGAGAGGTCACTGAAAGAAGAGGTTTGCAACAGGACAGTCCAAGAGGGAGAGGGACTGATTAGAAAGAATTTGGGAGAAAAAGCAGACTGTTGAGGGCACTTGAAAAAACATCCTAGGGAAATTATTCACGCAAATCAAACGTGTTTAACCTAGAGATAACACAGGATAGTGTTCTCAACCAAAAGAAAAACTGGGCTTATTCTGTATGCTCCCCAATCAGTGCTCTTCCCGGGGGGGTAGAGAGCAATTTCAGCTCAATAAAGAACTGTCTAATAGTCAAGACCTGGCCAATACTGGAAGAGAGTGTCAGGAGCTAATGAACCCCAGAGGCCCCCAGGTTCTCGGGGGGCTTGAGGGTGGATGGGGACGTCTTCCTTCTCCTTCTAGCACTGATAAGACTTCTTCTCTTAAATGTTGTCTGCTCTCCATGGACAACTTGTAATTCAATTCTCCACGAGCAGCCTAGGCCTGACATTTTACGCAGTCCTCTTCACCAAATCAGCTGCAATATAGCTAGGATGTTTCTCCTCGGGATTCAGTCCTTCTGTTGACTTTCTCTTTCTCTGTGGATTCATGCTGGGTGTAAGCATCCCTTTAGCAAAAAGAAGAGCAGAGCAGGAAAGACCCCTGAAAAGAAATCCAGCTCACCCCTAGGAAACACCAGTGAGAAAACTCTCTGGATTTCTTTCCATTTCTGTTTCTCCAAGAATGGAATGGCTAGGGAGAAAGGGAAAGGGAGTCCCACCAGACCACAGAGAGAGATGGTCCATTGCGGTGGGGGAGTGGGGTGAGTGTGAGCTGGGGAGAGGGAAAGGAACGGGAAGCCAGAATGAATTTCCAGAACTTTGGGGGCACACACATCTACACAAAGTATTTTATAACCCATTGCATGCATTCGGATTAAACGTAGTGTTGTCTTGACGTGGTCAAGCAGATCCAAATTGATGGACCTATCTCAAATGAGTTCCAATTCAGAACTGCGACAAAAGTGTTATCTTTTAGTCCGATCTTATGTTGACCCGAAGCGTGAAACAGAGGTCCTTATAAAACATTCAGAGAAAGTTGCCTTTGCTGTTGAAAGTTCCCGTATTTGGTTTCAGTCCAAAAGTGACTTTTTCCCCCTCTGCATGACTTAATAATAAGGCATTCAGTCACTGGGGCTGCGGGCCTGCAGAGAGCTCCCCGTCCCCCAAACCTTCTTCACATTTCACTGTCACTGCCCTGCCTGTTCCTATTAATCCCCAGAGGTGTGCCCACCCCCCCCAGATTCCTGAATGCAGCATACCTCAAGGAGGGCCCTGAGGCTGACTGTGACCTTGTGTGCTGTGTGGACGTGGAGACTCGCTCACCACCCTAAATAAACAGAAGAAAGGTTTATTTATGGAGAGAGGAGCGGAGACCGGGAGAGGGAGAACCAGAGAATCTAAAAGAACAGCATTCCTGAGCTCTCGCTTCAGTAGGAAACCCATATGCGCCCCTCGAGGCTCTTTTGGGGACACTGAGAGAAGAAATGTAGGAGGACAGCGAAAGCCTGATCCTGTGGTTTTTATCACACTGAGCTTCCAGGAAGGGATGCTGGGCCTCTCTCAGCACACAGAGTTTACCAGACCTGAGCTAAGAGCAAACTCAAACTAAACAAATTTGGGGCCAATTTCTCTAATTTCAGAATTAAGATCAAAAAGCCCTTTGTGATCCTAAGGCAGGTCTGTTTGTCTCCAAAACCCACGTTTTCGACTACCACATACACTGGCTTCCATGCAGCGGGATCCTAGAATGCCCTCTTCCCCTCCCCTTTACATAGGGCTACCTCTGGGAAGCAGGGGCCAAGAGCCAAGGTCTAGGTCATTCAGGTTTCGGCTGAGATGCTGCTCCCTCTGAAAAGCCTTCTCTGAACACCCAGCCTAAGTTATGCACCACGCCCCATCAACCTCTATCGTCGTAGCCTATGTTAATATTGTTCTCACAGCATTGATTACACTCTGAAGTTAGCCTATGTATCTGTTTACCCATGTGTTGTCCCTGCTGGGAGGCCAGGCTCTCCTGGAGCCTGGGGGCTGGGGATTGTTGAACACTGCTCTATCCTGATACTAGACAAGTGACCAGTTCTCAAGAGATAGCGAATGAATGAATAAATGAAGGATTAAATGGGTGAATGGATGCACCAAAAAACAAGGTCAGGAAATTTTGATCTGTGGGATATATAAGCCAGAATAACAAGGAAGAGGAAAGAAAAGGAAAAATGAGATTAATTTGTTTGCTACCTGCGGTCTCCCAGCCACCCTCAAGCTACCTAGCCCTACCCTTATTTAAATCCAAAAACGTGCTCTGTATGATGGCCTTTCTGTACATGTCTGTTATGTCCATCTTATCCCACGGGCATTCAAAGACACTGTTTCCTTCTGACTTTCTGTCTGGATGATCTTTCCATTGGTGAAGTACAATGTTCAAGTCCCTGCTGTTATTGTGCCGCCATCAATTGATGTCCAGCGGCAATGTGTTCAAGGGTGCGGGGAGCCACGTTCCCTTGGAACATTACTGATGATCTTTGATTTGGAAGGGCCAAAAGGGGTGAAAGTCACATTTGTGATGCAGCTATCATCCAGCCCAGAAATTCTCAACCAGAGGGAACATCCCAGAATCTCTGGGGAAAAGGACACAGTGAAGTGCGTGGAACTTACAATGCTTTGTTTGCTTTTGGGTTTTTAACACTTATTATCAGGGGGCCCAGATTCAAAAAGGTTGGAAAGTGATCTAAATAATGTGATCAGAGGAGATTTGCAGGAAATCTCAGTAACAGGAGAGAGTCAAGGATGAGTCTGAAATTTGGAAGTTTAATGTCCAGGAGGACAGTGGTTTCTATTAACCATTATGGGGAATTTGGGACAAGCTAATCTGGGGGATAAGAATAAGTCTGAGTTTGCTGAGCTAGGTGGCAGAAAGATGTTTCGGTGACTGTGGTAGCTTGGGAGTAAGCTAGCAGAAAGTAAGAATCAGTGACACAAGTGTGAAACTTATACAAAAAATCTGGATTATACCATCTACCATAATGGAGAATATGTATCTGGTCCTGACCCCTTTTCCTGGCACAGAGCTTCAGTAACCCTTGGAATTCCCAGAGTGCCAGGTACCATTGATAGGGTAATGTGAGCACTCAAGGTGGGTCCCCAGGTAGCTTTCAGTTGGGGGCTCGTCTCCAGAAAGACCAACCATGTAACTGGAGAGTTGGAATTTGGACCAGCCCAACCTCCACGAAGGGGGACTGGAGAATAAGTTCAATTGTGGAACCAATGATTTCATCAGTCGTGCCTACATAAGGAAACCCCAGTAAAAACTCTGGATGCAGGTTCAATGGAGCTTCCCAGTTGGTGACCCCACAGATGTGCCAGGAGGCTGGTGCATCTCGATTCCACAAGGAGAGGCAGGGGAGTGGTGGACCCTCCCAGAGCTTGCATGAGCATGTCTTCCATTTGGCTGCTCGTGACTGGTGTCCATTGTGGTAAAACTATAATCGGAAGTATAGTGCTTTTCTGAGTCTGTTATCCCGGTGAGTTATTGAACCTGAGCGGCTCGTGGGAACCCTGACCTTGACAGCTGGTCAGTCAGAAGCGTGGGTGGCCCCGAGACTGTCAGCGGGTGTCTGAAGTGAGTGCAGTCTTGTAAGACAGAGCCCCTAAACCCATAGAGCATGTTGCTATCCAGGTTGTTGTGTGGGAGCTGTGTCATGGGACACCCATTTGGGGTGGAAACAGAGCATCCACACGTGTCAATGCCCGTAGGGTGAGCACGTGTAGCATACAACAGTTGCTAACGTACTGGGAGATCTTTGAGGGCTAGCTCCAAGTGGAAACATTTTGGATGAATTTCGTATTTTATTTCTCACTCCTCTTCATTGTTCACTGACAATAATTAAAGAATTCTAAGTGCTATGATGGGTGATGATTTTTATCAAAGAAATACAGCATAAAAGGATCGCCCTCATTTGGGACCCTCCTTTAAGGACACCCACTAAACCAAATAGGAAAATATTTAATCTTCCAACTTTAATATGTAAAATTATAAGGCTCTGCAGGAATGTAAGGAACATTTATCTCTGCTTAATTCTTGGCTTCTTTATTTTATTTTTTATTTTTTGCATTTTTTTAAAAGATTTTATTTATTTATCTGACAGACAGAGATCACAAGTAGGCAGACAGGCTCCCTGCCAAGCAGAAAGCCCAATTCGGGGCTCGATCCCAGGACCCTGGGCTCATGACCTGAGCCAAAGGCAGAGGCTTAACCCACTGAGCCACCCAGGCGCCCCGGCTTCTTTATTTTTTAAAGACTTCTAAAATGCCACTGATTTTTAAGAGGAGGAGGTGATAGATTTTGGGGGGAGGTGGGGAATGAAAGTAAGACCACCACATTAAGGATAGATATCCATGTAAGATACTATCCACAGCAGAAATGGTAACATGTAAAAATAATAAAGCACATCTTAGATTTGAGAAAATATGATGATACCATTAAGATCACCTTTGCTTCTCTTTAGCTCTCAGAGGATCTGCCTTACATGTATTTATGTAATCATGTAAACATGTCACTACTTTTTCCTTAATCAGTTTTCTGTTCTAAAATATTACTGTCTCGGGCGCCTGGGTGGCTCAGTGGGTTAAGCTGCTGCCTTCGGCTCGGGTCCTGGGATCGAGTCCCGCATTGGGCTCTCTGCTCAGCGGGGAGCCTGCTTCCCTCTCTCTCTCTCTCTGCCTGCCTCTCTGCCTACTTGTGATCTCTGTCTGTCAAATAAATAAATAAAATCTTTAAAAAAAATATTACTGTCTCAAGGCATAACTGTTTTAAAAAAATGTCTAGATTGCTGGTGACGTGGCTAAGACAGGAGTCCATTTCATTCCACGATACACATTCTGAAAATCAAAAAACACTTAATTTTGCACATTAATTGAATTTTGGAAAATACCTCTTCACTCCTCACAATACGCTGTACACTGGAAGAAGCCAGCTTGGTCTCCTATATACATAGGAGACCTTCCATGAGCGGGCAGTAGTCTTCCCCTCTAGGTCCTGATTTTCTATATGGAGAAGATGATTCAGAAGTCAACCCTAGGGCTTCTGGATCACTATATCGTTTCCCACCTGCCCTCCAGATGGCCAGCCCAAGGGAGGTAGATACACAAAATCCAAAACTCTATTTTTAGGGCTCTGTGCATTAAAACCTCTTCATAACAAGTAAGTCAATTTTATGTCCTCCTGACCTTGAAATCTGAGTTATCTATATTAAATTAATGAACCACTCAGTGCAAGAAACTAGCTACTACTGAGATCAGATGGCTAATCACAATCTTAATTAGACCAAGAGACTAAGGATAAAGACGTTGCCAACAGTGTGTGGTCCTTACCCTCCCCTAAGCTATCTATAGCTAAATCTAGCCTTCACCTGCCAAAATCTTACTGAAAATATGTTGTATGATAGCCGACAAAAAACATGGCTTTGATTGAGGTAAGACTCACACTCTGATGGGCCTCCTCTCTTCAGGGTGATTTAAATAACCAACATATGAAAACAAACCTACCCATCTATTAAAAGAAAGGAGCGCTCTAAAATCTAGAGGGATTTTTTTTTTTTAGGTGTTCTAGCATGATACCATGTTAGATGCCTGTTAAATACTCCTCAAGATGGTGCTGATTAGTTTATAATAACCATAAGAATAGGAGTCAGGCTAGGCAGCACTAGGCGAAGGGAAAGAATATGCTGTCTTTACGCACAATGTAATTAAGTTACTTAGCATTGACATGGGAGCTCTCCTGCCGAAATCTTAAATCACTATGTAAATATCAATTATGTATCAAAATTCCAAGAACTCAGCAGGCTCTGACATTTTCTTGGACTCACTGTTGAAGAACAAGTTCTGTGGCTTCGAATACTGATGAAACAAACCCAGTCCTTGCCCTCCACTGCCCTCAAATTAGTCAGGGTTATTAGCACCGACACGCTGCCCAGGACTTGGGTAGCCCTTTGTAACTCGATTCATAGTAGAGCACTGAACTTATCACTAACACAATCATTATTTTATTGCTGTTTTAGTTGTTACCCTAACAGGTTCTATGAGACAATGAAGGAAATGTTCATCACAAAACTACAGCAGAAACTGAATGGTGATGCCTATCTAGGCACGTAAGGACTTGAGCTGAAGAAGCCTGCAGAGCGTTGAGCATCATCCCTATCCCTAAAGGTGCGTTTGGTAAGTAGAACAGTTAATACTAATTTCAGATGCTCTTTGGACAGCTCAGAATAAGCAGGTCCAAGCTCTGAGCTATCTTCAACTGCCTCTCTAGGTTATCAGAACCATGACGTAAGAATGAAGGATGCGTCTGTTGGTGGGAATGCAAGTTGGTGCAGCCACTCTGGAAAACAGTGTGGAGGTTCCTTACGAAATTAAAAATAGAGCTACCCTAAGACCCAGCTATTGCATTATAGGTATATACCCCAAAGATACAGATGTAGTGAAAAGAAGGGGCACGTGCACCCCAATGTTTATAGCAGCAATGTCCATAGTAGCCAAACTGTGGAAAGGGCTGTGATGTCCATGGACAGATAAATGTATAAAGAAGATCCGGTCTATATGTACAATGGAATATTACTCAGCCATCAGAAAGGATGACTAGTTACCATTTACATTGACCTGCATGGAACTGGAGAGTACTATGCTGAGCAAAATAAATCAATCGGAGAAAGACAATTAACATAAAGTTTCACTCTATGGAATGTAGGAAACAGCGCAGAGGATCATAGGGGAAAGGAAGGAAAACTGAATGGGAAGAAATCAGAGAGGGAGAAAAACCAGGAGAGACTCTTAGCTATGGGAAACAAACGGAGAGTTGCTGGAGGGGAGGTGGGTGGGGGGCTGGGGTAACTGTGATGAGCCTGGGGGGTTACATGCAACTGATGAAATGCTCAACACCACATCTGAAACTAATGATGTACTTACTATGTGTTGGCTAATTGAATTTATATTTTTTGAACAAAGACTGTATTTACTTATTTAACAGAGAGACAGCGAGAGAGGGAACACAGGCAGGGGAAGTAAGAGAGGGAGCAGCAGGCTTCCTGCTGAGCAGGGAGCCCAAGCCAGGCTTGATCCCAGGACCCCAGGATCATGACCTGAGCCTAAGGCAGATGCTTAACGGACTGAGCCGCCCAGGCGCCCCGCCTAATTGAATTTAAATTAAAAAAAAAAAATGAAGGATGTGTTACCAATTGAGCAATTTATAAGACAACCAAACCCTTGCCTTGTCACACAATCACGTATTTTTTAACCAGAACTACTGCAAATGAACAGATTCTCTCTCCAAGATGAGTTGCTTGCATTAATTTTTTTTTTTAAGATTTTATTTATTTATTTGACAGAGAGAAATCACAAGTAGGCAGAGAGGCAGGCAGAGAGAGAGGAGGAAGCAGGCTCCCTGCCAAGCAGAGAGCCCGATGCGGGGCTCGATCCCAGGATGCTGGGATCATGACCTGAGCCGAAGGCAGAGGCTTTAACCCACTGAGCCACCCAGGTGCCCCAATTTTTTTTTTTTTTTTTTTAAAATCACATCTCTGGAAATTCCTCTTTGCAACATAACCTGTTACGGGTTTTTTTTTTTTTTTTTTGTTTGTTTTTTTTTTTTTTGGTTGTTGTTGTTTTAATCCGGCTCATGATAAAGTCAGTCCTTTGGGCTAACTTGAGACTGTTGGCTGGTGTTGACAGCAAGGACTGGGCAACCAGGAAACCATGTGCTCACCGGCTGCTCCATCCCCTTTTCCTCTTCAGCGGCTGCCAGGTGTAGCCTGGCTTCCCCAGGGCCTCTGGCTCTCAGTCGCATCCTGCCCGTTATCTCTGTCTGGCAAACAACCACTCCGGGCTTCCAGAACTTCAGAGCTTTCGGAGCACTGAAGATAAGTCATTCTCAGCGCAACACCCAGTGCCAAAAGCGCTTTTGGCCGGCAGCTGAGGAAGGCTATTGTTGTCGCGGCCGTTATCTCTCGCCCGAGTCCCCTTGGCAGAAGTGCAAGCCCATCCCTCGGGCAGCGAAGCGGGCGCGGGCCTCCAGATGAGTCAGCGCGTTCACAAACAAGCGTCGCGGAGGAAATGGCAACCGGTCTTGAAAACAAAAAAAGAAACATGTTGAGGTTTGTGGGATGCTGAGCTGTTTGTCCTCCGTCGTGCGCCCCTGCTTTATCTCCCTCCGCAGCCTTCCTATCAGAGAAACTGGGAAGTTAATCGTTTATCACATGTTCATCGGCTGCAATGTTTACGGACTCCTTACATAGCCTGGAAAGTATTTTTGGGGGCGGCGGGGGTGTGTGTTGGGGGGTAATGTTTTCCTTGATTGCAAACTTCTATCTTTGTTCTTCATCTCCCCTTCCGTCAGACTCCGTATTCTAGGACGTCCCCAGGCTCCCGAGGCGCGTGCTGTCTCCTGATCTTAGCCGGCGCCCCAGGAACACGGCCCCCGTGGCCTCGACGGTGTCTGCAGGCAGAGAGAATGGCGCGCTTTCTCAAGGAGGCGGGAAAGCAGCAGTGACAGCCGGCCCCGGGGAGGGCTCTGTCTCCGCGGCAGAAGCACAGGGCGGAGCAGGAGTGGGGGGCGCCGCTGGCCCCAGGCCTGCCCAGCAAACAGGGCGTGATGCTGGCGACTCCGCGCTGGCCACGGGGCCCAGCTACCCCCCCGCCCCGTGTCTGCCGGTGCCACACGTGGGCCAAACACCAGGCTTTGGTGATTCAGCAGGAACCCAGAGAGCCCACAGGAGATGAGAACTTGACCTTAAAAGGGTGGTGGGTCTCCCCCCCCGCCCCGGGATTGTTGCAGGAACACGGGAGGAGGAGGTCTCTGCGCAGTCCCCAGGACCACCTTCCTCTCGGAGATCTAGAACGCACAGTGTTGCCTCGCGTACCAGACTCTCTACGGTCACCTGGGGTGGGGACCACAGATGAGAGGGAGTGTCTGGGGTGACAGGCACATCTTGCAATAATTCTGTGGTAAGAGAGTCTTCACCGGGGTGACCGTATCTCGGTTTTCTCCAGAGGATCCTTGGTTTAACCTGGCATATGTATTTTTTAAATTAAGATTATTTATTTGTTCATTTGAAAGAGAGAGAGCACAAGCAGGGAAGGTGGGGGAAGGGGCAGCGGCAGAGGGAGAAGCAGGCTCCCCGCTCAGCCAGAAGCCCAACACGGGACTCGATCCCAGAACCCTGGGATCATGACCTCAGCTGAAAGCAGACACTTAACCGACTGAGCCACCCAGGCGAGCCCCCACCCCCCGCATATGTATTAATAACCTTTTTAATTAAATTAGTTTAATTAATTCACCTTTTTTCAAGGTGAAGTAGGAAGCTACCAGTTTTCTACAAGAAGTAGAAAATGACCAGCACCTCACTGTTTTCACACTCAAAAGCGTCCTCACTGGCATGATAAATTGTCCCCTCATCAGTCCACACCCTCGGGGCTACAGATAAGCCTTCCCCATGCCACAGCTGCACGGTTAGGGCCACTCACCACCTGGGCTTTTATTTAACGTGGTTTCGGCAAACATTTGCTCAGCACCCATGGGGTGCCAGCCACTGTGGTAGGCAAAGGGGACAAGGACATGAATAGGAGAGACAGACTCACAGGCAGATGACTGCAGGGCCCGGCATTAAGTGCAGAGCAGAGGCACGCACAAAACAGGACCTCAGTCTGCCTTCCAAATGTCCCTTTAGTGAAGAGCTGCCCGCCCACTTAGAAGGTTACACTAGGTAACCTATAAATTTACCTAGGGTACACGCTGGCTTGCAGGAGGGGATGGCAGTGGCGGCACGAGCAGGGGGAGCAGACAGAAAGCCCTAAGCCTGTGGAGTAGACATGTTCTCACTGTGCTTCTGGAAGCATTATCGGCAGCTGGAGAGCGGCGTGTGAACAGGCGCACAGAAGCACTCACGTTTTCCCTACAGATGTGCATAATTTTGAATTTCAATATCTACTCCTATCAGTGCTTGGCTACCAGCAAATGTATAAAATTAATCCACTCTACAGACACTGAGATCCATGCATGTAGTTTTAGATTAACAAAGAAGATTTGCCCTTCAATTCTATTTTTACTCGTGCCTCCTGGCAGGGGTCCATTCTCTCGTTTATGATCAGCCTTCGGCACTAACGCAAAACTTAATAAGTACCGATTTTTCTAATCATTTCTTTTTTTAGTGGCTGAGTGAACATGCCTCCACTTTTAAACTTGGCTTGTGTTTATGAATGTTCTACCCAGATATCCCCAGACACTTCATTTTGTTCTGAGGCTGATGATACTCTAAGATCCCGTTCACATGCTGACTCCTTGGGAAACCAATCCTGATCCCATGAGGCAAGACTGGCCCTCTTCTGTATGTTGATCCTCGACGGCACTTAGCGCATTGGTCTCTAAGTCACTGTCCACAGGGATATTGAATTCCTGGAAGCCAGACACTGCCTCTGATTCACCTTTCCAATTCTGGCACTGAGCCCCAAGTTCAGCAAAATAATATGTCTTATTTTGAATAAACCTCATCATAGGTTTGTATCTTTACAAAAGAGCATACAACTCAACAAATCATCCAGAGAATATTCCCGGGGACTGTCACCCGCGTCTAGAAGTAGACAGTTACTGGCACCTCAGAAGTTCCTCCCTGAGCCCCCTCCGAATCACTACAATCTCCCACCTCCCCAGGGATAACCAGGTACTAACTATACTATTTTGAACATTATATGAGTGGAATCATATAGTACATATAATTTTGCATCTAGCTGATTTCACTCTACATTCGTGAGAGTCATCCATATTATGGTCTGTGGCTGGGTCAGTTCATTTCGGGCATCTGTAAAGCATTGCACTGTATGAACAAACCACAATTTATTTATCCATTCTGCTGCCGATAGAATTTGGGACTCTTCCAAGTCATGCTCTTATAACAAGTTTTGCATCATTTCTTTACTCTTGTCAAACACAAAATTAAAAAAAAAAAACACAAAATTTTTAGCTTTGTAGGTCCTCTCTATTGCTATTTTCTGTTTTGTTCATTCCTCTCATCTATTTATTCTCTATTTTGGTTTTTTTTTTTAAGATTTATTATTATTATTTTTTTTAGAGAGTGAGAGTGAGAAAGAGCCAGAGAAGGGGCAGAGGGACAGGGAGACAACCAGACTCCCACTGAACAGGGAGCCCAATGCAGGACTCATTCCAGGAAACTTAGATCATGACCTGGGCCAAAATCTAGAGTTGGCCACATAACTGACTGAGCCACCCAGCCCTGCCCTTTATTTCTACTTTCTTTAGGTTTAATTTGCTGTTTTTCTCACACATCTAGAGATGAGTAATTAGAAAACTGATTTTTAGTATTTCCTTCCCATATACTATTTTTCTGTAAACTTAAGTTCATTTGTATATCTAATATTTTGCAATTTTTTTGTAAATTTAAATTCCATTTAAAAATTTTAAACTATAAGTTTTCCTTGAAGCGTGGCTTTAGTTGTATCCCCATAGCTTCAATGTCATAAATTCTCTTCCAGTTTACAATATTTTCTAACCTCCACTGTGATTTCTCTTTGGACCTGGGGCTTATTTAGACATAATATTTTATATAATATTTACATAATATTTCCAGTAATATTTTCATTTTTAATTTATAGCTTTATTCTAAGTTGTCAGAACACAGTGTGTGTGATCTTCAGATTTCGAAATCTGGTGAAACTTGCTGTACGGCCCAGCATGGGGTCACTTTTCATAAATACCCACTGTGTACTTAAGAACAATATATATTCTGCCTATTGTGCAGCAATAGGGACTCAGTTCCACGAATGCCAATTTGATCAAGCTTGTTAATTGTCTTGTTCAAATCTGCTATTGTCTTACTGATTTCAGTGCCTTTTTTTGTCAATTATTAAGGCAGTTACATTATTTGCTGCAAATTTAGAATTTTTATACTTTGTTGGTAAATTACATGTTTTACCATCCTGAAGGATTGCTCTTTATCTCTTGGAATATATTTTGCTCAATATCCTTTCTCTGATCCTAATTTGGTTACTAGTTTTCCTTTGGTTAGTGTTTCCACAATATACATTTTCTTATCTTTTTCTATCTTATCTCTATATGTTTGCTTTCAATCTTTTCTGTGTTCTCATAATTTAATGTGTCTCTTGTAAGGGCACAGTTTTATAAAAACAACTCAGCTATCAACGTTTATATTTTGAGAAAAGCATTTTGTCACTATACACCTTTATTTCCTAAGATTTATTTGTTTCAAAATCTACGGTCTCCCATCAGCTTCATGCTTGCCTAATCTAGGTTATCTTTTTCCCCTTCTTCCTTTTTGCCTTTTTTAGAACTGACTCAATACTTTAAGATAATTTTCTTTCATTAACTTGGCAATTCTCAATCTTTTACTATTTTGGTAGGAAAGACTACCAAACATGTACTATTGGGTGTCAAAACCTAATATTATGGTGCCTGGCTGGCTCAGCTGGTAAAGCCTGAGACTCTCAATCTCGGATTTGTGAGTTTGAGCCCCACACTGGGAGCGGAGATCATATAAATAAATAAATAAATGAATAAATAAATAAATAAATAAAATCTTAAAAAGAAAAGCTAATATCATTAACATTTTTACTTCTACATGCAAGCAAGGGACCTTGGAAGAATTTCATTTATACCCTTCCCAATTATTGCTGAGAGTCTAAAAAACCTTTTCCATTTTTTCAAAAAATTTTTTTCAAAGATTTTGTCTGTTCATTTGAGAGAGCGAGAGCAAGAGTGAGAGAGAGAGAGAGAGAGAGAAAGAGAGAACAGAAGCAGGAGCAGAGGTAGAGGCAGAGGGTCATGTAGACTCTCCACTGAACAGGGAGCCCACCCCGAGGCTTATCCAGGACCCTGAGACCATGACCTGAGCCAAAGTCATTTGTTTAACTGGCTGAGCCAGCCAGGGGCCCCTCTATATTTTTTTAAACCTCATTTGATATTTTATTTTATTTATTTGTACATTTTTAAAAATTGAAGTATATTTGATCATACAACCATCTAGAGACCCAAGTAAATTCTTAAATCAGTTGTTCACACTTCTTAGAGCTCTGAGTTCTTTCTTCCGTAACACACCGGTTTTGCTGTTTGAGAAACTTCTACATAGGAATTGGGGTTTCATTTTTTTAAAAAAAGATTTTATTTATTTGAGAGAGTGAGAGAGAAAGAGAGAGAGAGAGGGCACAAGCAGGGATTCAGGGGCACAGAGTGGGAGGGAAAGCAGACTCCCCACTGAGCAGGGAGCCTGACGTGGGGCTCTGATCCCAGGACCCTGAGATGTGACCTGAGCCAAAGGCAGATGCTTAATGAAGTGAGTCACCCACGAGTTGGGGTTTCAAGTATGCTTTGATACGAAGAAGGAAATGAGGCTACAGCAGTTGAGATGGTGGGACATACAAGTCATCAGATACAATTAAAAAAAAAAAAAAGCCTTGGGGTGCCTTGGTGGCTCAGTGGGTTAAAGCCTCTGCCTGCGGCTCAGGTCATGATCTCAGGGTCTTGGGATCGAGTCCCACATCGGGCTCTCTGCTCAGCAGGGAGCCAGCTTCCTCCTCTCTCTCTCTGCCTGCCTCTCTGACTACTTGTGATCTCTGTCTGTCAAAAAAAAAAAAAAAGCCTTAAGGGCAGGAATGAGTTATCAAAGAAAGAAACTGATGGATTGTCTACATGAGAACCAAGAAGAGAGCAGAAAAGGGACTAGGAAAAACTGTGGTTATCCTGTGAGAGCATCTTAAAATAGAAAAGTGAGGCTCTTGTTCTGTTAAGGGCTTCAGTTTACAAAGTATTTTCACACACAGACCATGATGGTGGTAAAACAGGGCAGGAGTCAGAGAGGGGAGGCGGCTGACTACACTGTGTCTCTCAGGGCAAGGGTGCAAAGGAAGTCAAGGTGGAAAGGAATGTCCAGGAGGGGAGAAGGGCCATCGTAAAATCTAAATTCAGAGGTAAAAATGTTGTGGAAAATGGAAATTTTTTCTGGTTCCGCATATCTCATCAAGGTAGGGTACCATTTATTCTGTACAGAACTAACACTAGTCATAGATGGTTTGCAGTGTCTATTAGTTGTCCTGTAAGTTCACATTATTGTTCTTTGTCTTGTTCCTGTGACCTATCCGCTAATAAAGACGCCGTCTTCAATGTTCCGTCACCAGCATCGTTTCTGAGCCATATCAGTTTATCCCTTCACATATTATTTCACTCATTTGAGAAACACTTATTAAAATTTATGCTAGGAACTAAGGAAACAGATAAAGGACACGGTCCCTGTTGCTAAGAAGGTGCTTGGCTTACTGATGGAATTTCCTAGTACCCCATGTCGCTCTCGGTTATGCAAACATGAGATTCCTAGATTTTTCACTCCCAGTTGCTCCATTTAGAAAAAAGAGGCCTCGCTGAGGTTGTTGCCTGAGATCGCCATTCAGGGGTTAGGCGTAAGGGCAGCCCTCAGCCTTTCCACAGTGATGAGACTGTATCGCTTTTACTAAAACTGTGTGAAAACAGCAAAGTGACACCCAAGTGTCGCTTTTAAATCCTGATGACAAAAAGAGAGCCAACGCACTGGCTGGGAAGGAACGAAATGGCTATGTCACTTGCTGGTACGTTAATGTCAAAGTGAGATGGGGACGTGAGGAGGGCTAAAGTCCAGATGGCGTTATTGTTCACAAGTTAATCCAAGTCGAATTGCACTCAGCATTCAGTTCCTTGGTCCCACTGGCCACATCCTAAGTGCTCAAGAGTCCTCTGTAGCTAACGGCCACCCCACTGGGCAGAAGAGATACAGCGCATTTCCATCGCCGCAGAAAGTAAACGCGATGGGTCTCCTGAGAAGGTTGCCAGTGCCAATGGGTCCGGACAGCACAAAAAGAAATGATAATTATAGGTAATGAGAGGGCTCTTTTTTTTTTTTTTTAAGGCTCAGTTAGAGCTTTCTAGTGTGTGATTAAGTCACACGATAATGATGGAGACACATTTTCTCCTGGCTTTCGATGTTTGGATGACCCACTGTTTGAAGCAGGTCTGGGATAGCAAGAGGCTGTCCCCTGTGTCCAGCTACCAGATGGGCCGGGGGTCACTAACTCTGTTGTCCCCAGCTCGTCCAGCTGAGGGTTGATGGAAAAGGCCCGTCAAAGCAAAGTCCTGGAATAAGGATACGCATTCATCCTGCACATTTAACAAACACCCTGTCTGCCTCCTTCCGGATTCCATAATATGAGAGAAACCCCATTTAACAAGAGGATCCTCTTATTCACGTGACTGGACACTTAATGGTTTACCCTGGAGCTGATCACATGAGAGGGACGGAATGGAGTCATTCCGCAGTGGGTCTTGCTAAGTGGAACTCCAAATCCAAGTCCATTGGATCCATTCTACTGTACATCTTTAAACAGAAGACAGAGGTACATAGAAGGGTGCCGTGTTTTTTGAATCACGTGGATAAACATGAGTGGTAACCCTATAAGACCTGTAGCTGGGCGAAATGAGACTGGTAAGCGCTAGTTTATGTCTTCTGTCTACCCCTGGTGGAGGGATTCATTACAAGCTGTAGCCAAAGAAGGAAAGAGAAAAAGCATGAGTTATTTCCCGAGTGTCTATTCAGTCCCTCCCGCGATAATCTAGCCTTTGTTGTTGATAGGAGATCGCCAGCTCCACAGGAGAAGAACCCAAACCTGTTCTTTCCCCAGGAATGGCAGGAGCAGCCCAGCAGCCAGGGGGCTCCCCTGCAAACATGTTCACCTCTGAACCCAAGGGGCACCACTCTGGGTGCAAAAAAAAAAAAAAAAAAAAAAAAAAAGAGTCATGAGTTTTGCTGCCCTGTCAGGTCTGGAATCCTTCCCTTGGCCATGGATGATACCTAATGATTCAGAGGAAGTACTGTCAATTCTTCAAAGTGAACCTAGCTAATTGTGTAATGTTATTCTGAGGCACTGGGAGAAGCCAAAAAAGAAGGGAGGCTGGGGAGAAATTCCTTCCTTTCCAACGATCAGCTTACATCCTGCACCATCAGATTTGATTATCCTTATCTTTTCTTGCATAACTACAAATGTTATGACTGGACAGAAGTGACCAGACTTCAAAAAAAAAAAAAAATCTCCAGCCACAATATCTGACTCCATGACTGTCTGTGGTGGTAAATTCCTTAGCCTGGCCCCATGCTGTGTGAACAGCTATTTCCTTTGATTTGTTCATTTACCAGTTCTTAATGCTATCAGGTGCCCCCTCATCCCCACATTAGAAAATGAGGCCAAAAGAAAACCGTTAATTTGGCATCATCTCCCCGCCTTTTTTTAAAGATTGACATATGTATTAGAAAGTGCCTGAGTGGGGGAGGTGCAGAGGGAGAGACGCTTCAGCAGACTCCCTGCTGAGCGTGGACCCTGATGCAGTGGGGGCTCAGTCTCACCGCCCTGAGAGCCTAAGAGTCGGACCCTTAACCCACTGAGCCACCAGCCTCCCTTCATCCCTTTTCATTTAGGCAATTTAACCTGAATATACTCTAACCTCTTTTTCTCATACTGCGTAGTGAGTGTAAAAGTTAATTCAAAATTTTTAAAGGTAACTTTAAAAAAGGAATTCATTCTTAAGCAACCTTAAATAAGGCAGCTTATTTAAGCTTGAATAAGTAAAACAAGGATATAATTAAAATCACTTAGGAAAAAAATAAAATACAAAATAAAATAATTTAGTCACTACAATAAATGAAAAAAGCAAGTGTGTCTCCCGTTGGAGATTTGGCTTCCCGGTCCCCACCTGGAAGGCAGTATTGTCACCAGCGGCTAGAATTCGTGGATGTGTGCTTTTCTTTTTTAAAAAAATTGCATTTTCACGTATCTTGGGGGTCATTTCATGTTGTCATAGTGCTACCTCATCCTTTTTAATGGCTGCAGAGTATACTAACATGAATACACCATAATTTATTCAACTAGTTCCAAACTGATGGACATTTGTGTGTTTCCAATCATTTGCTCCTCCATGAAAAGCCCCACACAAAGATCTCCGTGTACATGCCTTAACATACAAATGCAAGTGTCTGAATTTTAAAAGTCGGTAGATATTTCCAGATTGCCCTCCAAAGGTGTTTCTTTAATTTCTATTCTTATCGACTCTACAGAAGACTTCTGGTTTCCCACAATCTTCCATCAACTGCTTGTTCCACCTGAAAAGCCCCACGTGCTGTAGGAACCTCCAAATAAACACCGCGTCCTAACACTGCACCTTCTACCCTTGTAAAACCCATCTCCCCTGTGTGAGCCCTAACACCTGACAGGGAAGAAGTAAGAGGAAACAAACCAACAAAATGGGTCACATGAACAGACAACTAGAGCCACCTAGAGGTTCCTGGGTTTGAGCACCACCAAGTTTACGGACTGCTCAATTTGTGCCGATAACTGTGTATGTGCTTTTTAGGGGTGGAGGGGAGCGAGGCATCCATAATTTTATTAGATTCCTAAAATGACCGATTTCTGCCAAAAAGGCTCAGAAGCAGTAACCTAGATACTAAAAAAAGAGAAAGACATAAAAGGGAAACCGCACACAAATCCAAGGACCGGACTTTATGGCCTGATGTGGATAGACTGAGTAACACTGGGAACTTAAAACTATTAAGACGTATAATAATGAAATCACACTAGGGCTAGAACCCCTTCTCAAACTTTAGATCAGTTTTTTTTTTAATATAAACTGAATTTAGTTAGCATACAGTGTATTATTACATTATTAGTTTCAGGGGTAGAGTTGAGCGATTTGTCAACTGCATGTAACACCCATTGCTCATCACATCACGTGGCCTCCTTCATGCCCCTCCCCCAGGTACCCCATCCTCCACCCACCTCTGCTCCAGCGACCCTCAGTTTGTTTCCCAGAGTCCAGCATCTCTTCTGCTTTGCCTCCCTCCCTGTTTTTTTTTAATCTTATTTTTCCTTCCCTTCCCCTATGTTCATCTGTTTTTTTTTCTTAAATTCCACATATTAAAACAAAATTCATGGCCCAAGGTGGTTTTGTCTAAGTTCTGTGACATCGGACAGACAGGTTAATAAAAAAATAACTCACATTCGGCCACCATTTTGTAAGAATATTTTAACATCGAAAAGTAGGAAAGATGTAGCCTTAGAGTAAGAGGCAGAGTCCTGGAAGTTGAGTACGATTAACTCTGTTTAAAACTCCCTACACTGACCCTCATTTTCTCATTTCAGTCATCTGGCCCAAGAATACGAACGGCATGGACAGGAAAACCCCTGTCACGTGTTCTCACTGCCCCTGGACTGGTTGGAAACTGCTGCTATCAGGGACTGGCTCTTTGATCCCCAAAAACCAGGACTCCTTGGATCGCTGAAAAACCCAGAGGAGAGAGCACCAGAGTTTGAGTCCTGGGTTTGCCATTAATGAGCTTTCGCTAAGTTACTTTGCCTCTCTTTGAACTTCAGTTCTTGATATCCCAGGGGAACAGCAACACCTTTCCTGCTACTGCACAGGACGGACAGGTTCAAATAAAACAAAGAGTGGAGCAAGGCTTTTTCTGTAAAGAATAATGTGGGATCCACGTTAAGTACTAACATTTACTGAGCAAAGACAAAACAAAAGAAACATCTACCGAGCATTGTTAAAGTGGTTTTTTTTTAAAGATTTATTTTATGATTTATCGGGGGAGGAGGCAGAGGGAGAGAGGATCGTAAGCAGACTCCATGCTAGCGTAGAGCCCAACGTGGGGCTTGACCCCACGACCCTGAGATCCTGACCTGAGTCAAAACCAGGAGTCAGGCACTTAACCGACGGGGCCACCCCAGCGCCACTTACGGGCCAAATATTGTTCTAAGCAAATATTACCCCGTCTAGCCCTTGTAGGACTCAAAAGAAGGAAGCTGAGGCTAAAGTAATAGACGAGGCTGATCCCGCTGGCAAGGAGCAAGGTCAGGACTGGACCCTGGGGCTGTCTGGTTCTAAGTCCATATTCTCAACCATTTCTATACACTCTTTTCTAATTAATCATATTCTTATTACTATTACAATTCTTGTAGGTTTTAATTCCAGCTTCTGGCTGAATATACAATAATGATTCATCATTTGCCAGACTCGGGCTCCTCTGATAGATCAGCAGTGCCTATGGATGATAGCTTTTAGGTTTAACAAAGGATTTGTTCAGGGACCATTCAGCTAATACATGCCCCCCCCTCCCTTTTTAATCTTTGGATATTAACAGAGCTGGTATAACCATTAGCCTATATTGGTAAGAAAGAAGATTGGGCATTATTATACTAGACATAAGTCATTGGATAGAAATGTAAGAAACGGGAAATATGGGATATGAGATTCAACATGTGAAGTCAGCTTGAGAAGTGTTGATTTGCTTTACTAAATCTTTAGTAAATGATAGACAGGCATTAAAACAGTATGTGAGGCTTGCTGAAGCCAAAGAACTATTAAGAGACACTGTAGTAAACTGTTTTATTCATTCATTTTTTTTAAAAGATTTTATCTATTTATTTAGAGAGCGTGAACATGAGCTGGGGGAGGGGCAGAGCAAGAGAGAGAATCCCAAGCAGACTCCATGCTGATCTCGGAGCCTGACATGGGGCTCGATCCCAGGACCCTGAGATCACGACCTGAGCTGAAATCAGGAGTCAGACGCTTAACCGACTGAGCCACCCAGGGGCACCTCTCATTCATTTTATTTTGCGATTTATCTAGAATAAAACAGTATTGATTTTTCTCTTTTGCTCGAGACAGGGTCATCTTTGGTTAAATTTGACTCAGCTTTGGGTAGTCTAAGGTCTAGGGCCGAGAAGCCCTGGCGGGGTGGCATAGTCATGGGCAGCGCCCACGAGCAGCAAGGACAGCGCCGAGAGCCCCGCAGTCCTGCTGTCACCCGACTGAGGTGGTGCCACCGCGACCAGCAGCTCCTACATGCGCCCTTTCTTTTGGCTCTTACTTCCCCCCTGCAGGACCACATCCTCTCACACTTTACTTGCCAGCTCCCCAAGTGGACTTCCATCCAGCAGCCCTCACCACTACCTCACACACTGTTCAGAGCAACACTCTCCCCATGCCCTTCTCCCGTCCAGAAACGAGCTGGCTTTCCTGGTCCCCATGGCCTCGAGCTCCTAAGGGCCTATGTAATTCACTTCCATACGATTTATCCAATCCCTTCTTCATCACCCCAACCCTACTTCAGGCATGAAGGGGACTTCACTTTTCTTTAGCAGACAAAATGCTTGCTCTTATTCTGTGCAGAATTTTCTACCTGCTCCCTCCGCAAGGTGATATGGAATCAAGAACATAGACTTTGGAATCAGACAAGATGGAGGTAAAAATCTCAAACTCTCTCTCTCTCTCTACACACACACACACACACACACACTTAAATGTTTAATTATACACAGGTACACATTTAAACATTTATTGATGGGTTACAGTACCTCAGAAATGGCTAAATTCTTCATCTCGTTAAATAGTTTGTTCACCACATTAAACCTAAGAGGCAGTTCTTCTTACTTTCCCCTAGTTTGTAGGTGAAAAAACTGAAGCACGAAGAAATTCAGCCCAGCCAGTCAGCAGAGGAGCTGAGATTCAAATCCCAAACGACCTGAATTCAGAGCCCCTGGTCTTAGCCATCACTGGTCACCAGCTCGCTAGCTATATAAGCCCGAGTCAGTTACTTATCCTGTCCAGTCCTTCATACTCTCCCGTATAAGCAGGGATATAGATGTCCACCCTGCTGGATCGATGAGATTATGTATATGAAGTTACTATCAAAGAGTCTGATGGTCAAGAGCCTCCAAAAACCGTTTCTGTCCCTTTTCTTTTCTGTCCAGTTATATTCCACTCATCTTTCACATTCTGCCTCTCCCATGAAGCTTCCTTGGAAGAAAGAATGAACTATTTCAGCCTACAGTGATTTCTTCCTCCTGTACCATCCAAGAGTTCTACAATTTAGCTTTAAATTGTATTCCAACTATTTCACTTAGGTTAGCCTTTGCTTCTCTGCCTAAAATATTATATAGGCAGTAGCTGAATTTTAAATTTCATTTGTATCCCCTGTACTTTGCAAAATACATCATAAGAACCAGGTAGATGTTGGCTGGACCAGCAATGCAGCTCCTGGATACAGTCCAGGATAGATCTCGCTTTAGAACAACTGCATTCTATCTTAGCAAATGCTGATGACAAGGTCTTATGGTAAATGCAGATTCATAATTTATCATGTAGTTAGCCTGGGCAACAATGAGTTGAAAATGAGGAACAAACTCTAATTTAACTTTCCTTCTTTGCTTACAGCCTGTTCTATACCTGGTTGTGAAGGCTAAGAAATTCTTGGTATCTGAAAAGCTATACTGCACCTTACAGAATTGCTGTATTACTGAGGAAAAAATGTCGGCACTAGAAAACATTAAGGGCAGCCATCCTTAAATATGTATGACAGCAGTTAGGATTTAAGTGCTTCATAGACGCGTTAAATATTCATAGCTGGTGATTTCCCTCTGAGGCAATTATAAAGACTATTAAAGTAACTGGAATCTGTAGAATTGGCTAACTATTGTGTTAAGTCCATTCTGGGAGTGAGCCAAGATAAGAAGCCAAAAAGGATCCCACTGATACAGACCACAGCCAAAACAACAAAGACAACTGATTTAAGGCTCCAGACACAGCTCGTTCCCTCTCAGTTCTTAAATCAGACTGAAGGCCACCAAAACCTGGCCCTGGCACACTCCACACAAGGAACAAAGTGCCAAGACCTCATGCCTGGCCCTCTTCCTCCGCGAAAGACTACTTTAGCCACCATCCCAGAACCGCACATGGCTGCTTTCCATCCTGTAATGTGTGATGGCTCAGGCCCTCCTTTTCCTTTTTGCTGCTGTCATGGACTCTTCTTGAGATGGTCTTAATTTTATCTATCCCTTTTTAATTAAAAAAAATTGACCATCTCCATCTACAGTTTCTCAATTGGAGTCTCTTGGCTTGGAAAGGGTCAGTGGGAGTCAAACGACAATGTCAAGTGGTAAGGAATTCTCGAATGCGGACATATGGCCACCAGGAGGAGCTGGATGAAGGCTGCCAACTACACTGGTTGGCCAAGTCAGGGCCAGGCTAATGGAATATCCTAAAGGAAGAAAACCTCAATAGAGCTATTTCTACTATTTTCCGAAGAACTGGTCAATTTCTAATACAATCAGAAATAAATACTTTTCAATGCAAAATTTCACATGACTAAAAGTTATATATTTCACCACAGAACGGGACCAACAATTTCATTCTGATGTATCCAAATGAGAAGGCACTAAATCAATACCCACACTTCCAGACAGGGAGAAGATTTATGAATACCTAAACAAGCCAGACTGAAAGTAGTCAACCCCACTGTGAAAAACTTCCGGTGACGGCTTATGCAACCTCTCTAAGTAATGTGACAGTGTCTCGAGTTTCTCTTCATTCTGCTAAATGTCACTACCTGCGACACTTACACACGATATGTTATACCTCTTACTTTGTAGGGAGGCTATGTCAAAACAAAGTCCAACACTCAGATGAAATTTCCAACAGGCAATCTTCTGGAAGTTTCCAAAGATACATAGTTGGCATAGTCCACACTATATAGGCTCAAAGTCCGTGACTGTCCCCAATTTCTTCTCAGGACACAAAGAAGAAAATCCATGATGAAATCATTTATTATGCCAGTTTTCCTTCAGATGAGATTCCAGAAGGCAATGTCTACATATTAGAAGTCTTTGTTTCTCTTGTTTGCCATGAACGTGATTAGGCGACCTCGGTGATGCCCAGATTGTTAAAGATCACAGAGAAGACAGCTCTTATTATGAATATCTACCAAGCCGCACTGAAGATAGAGGGTACACAGGGTTCAAAGAAAGCTCTCATGCTATTCGAAAACATGTTTTGATGAAATGGATATTCATGCTCTCCAGAAAGTATACATTTCTTATCGGAAAGCCTGAAACAGAAGCCACAAATTCTCCTCAGGAGTAAAAGAAAAATAATGCCATAAATAAGTAGAGTTCCAGAAGCTGCAGGTAATCTCTGGGATGGTTCCCAGAAGTGGACAAAAAAGGACCCGAGGCCACCATCTCACAGGAGTCTGTAAGGCGGTGAGCAGTGTTCCCAAAGCAAAGACAAACAACTTACCCAGCCAGAGTCCCTCTTAGTAACGCCAAGTGGGTAGTAATTCATTACTGCTGGTCACTGGATTCCAGTGAAGGAAACTGAAATGTCATACCTTCATTCACAACACCGGCTCATGGAATTATTTTTTCCGGATTCCTTGGGAAGTTAAAGTATTTGAGAAGAATATCAGGAACTGTTGTTTCAGCCTGTTTTGTGAGTAGATAATGGCCTTCCAACTCTATTATTTCAGGAAATGATGTGTGCAGCATTGTTCTTGGATGGGGGTAGCACCGTGTTTTAGCAAGACCCATACATGCTTATTAAACAAAACAAAACAAAAGCACCCAGTCTAAGTCACTTCGCTGAACTCAGACTTTTTGAGTCTGGGCTCTGATAAGAGGCTGGCCCCAGACAACCTACCCACATACCAGTAACATTCTTTTGAAAGGGTGTAAGCAATACTTGTTTTGAGAAACGAGAAATCTCACCCAAATTACTAAATGTGGTAATAAATAACCCTGGTCAATTAAGTGCTGTCAAAATTGGTTCAGGAAAGACCTGTTTGAAAGGCTAGGTTTTTCTCTAATTTGGGTCTGAATCAAAGACCAGCCTGGGAACTAGAAGTAAAACATTTCATCCTAAGCAGTACCTTTGATCCCATGGAATATATTAGCTGATCTTCCTGAAATGTGACATCATTTGTGGTACCAGCTGTATGGGTGTGCCATCTAAGGATTTACAAAACTAGTATTTCTTTGGCTTTAATATGTATTTTAAGATCAGAGAAAGCAGTCTAATCCAGCTAAGTACTCCAAGGGGAATGGCTATGGACTTCACTTTAAGAAACCTAAAGTATTTACAATCATGATCTATCAACATTTTTATGGATGGATTGCAAAGAATAAATCCCCAAATGGACATCTAGAACCAATGATGATGATGATGATGATGATGATGATAAAACTGTTAAAAAATACATTAAATATGGTACTTATACGTCAGGCTATGTTGTAAATATATGATGTAAGTTAGCTCATTTAATCCTCAGAACAAACTTCTGAGGGAAGTTTTGGTACTTCCACCACCCCTATTTTACAGATGAGGAAACTGAGGCACACAGCAGCTGAGTAACTTGGCCATGGTCACCTAATTAATAAGCAGTGGAGGTGGAACGGAACTCACGCCACCTCAGCTATCCCGTATCTCATGGTTCTCAGATACCTCTGTCTGATTCAGTCATGTATGTTACAATGGTCACATCTCCTCTTAATACAGGTTATTACTTGGATGCTTTGTCAATGAAATGAGAAGTACTGAAAATCTTCTTGTTGGCAGTCTCTATTATGATTCAACATTCATTTCCAATAATTGCTGTAGAGAACTCATTTTCCCCTTGAACAGTATGTTACTATAGATAGGATATGTCAGCAAAGAGACAGCCATTTCTATGAAATATCTATGCCTGGCATTGTCGTTCAAAGGTTTAAGGATGTATTATCTTTAAAGGTTTTTTTTTTTTAATCCATTACCAAATGTAGAATTAAGCTATGAAGAAATCCCTCAGCTCTTCCATATTACATTTTAGAAAAAATCAGGAATGAAGAAATCTAGGTGCAGTGCTAGACTACAACATACCCTCCCATCCATCCATCTACCCACCCATCTACCCATCCATCCATCCATCCATCCATCCATCCATCCATCCATCCACTGACCCATCCATCCGTCCATCTATCCACCCACCCACCCACCCATCTATCCATCCATCCATCCACCTACCCATCTATCCATCCATCCATCCACTCAATAAACCCCATATGCCAGGCACTGAGAATATAGAATGGGTAAGACACACAAGGGTCCTGCCCTGATGAAACTTATATTTTAGTTGGGGACACTGAATACAAATGTGAGGGTGCTATTTTAGGTTGAGTGGTCAGGGAAGGCCTCTCTGAGGGTGATGTTTGAACAGAGAACTAAAGAAAGTGAGGGAGGGAGTCTTGATTGGACATGGGGAAAAAGCATGTCAGGCAGAGGTTCCTAGATGGAAATCAGTTTGGGTATGTTTGAAGATTAGCAAGAAAGTCAGCATAACCAGACGAAACTAATCAATGGGTACAATGGCAAGAGATAAACGTGACACAGACAGGACCTCAGAGGTCATGCAAAGGAGTATGGATTCAATGATCTAGTCCGTGCTTTCTAAAAGACACGTGGCTGCAGTGAGGGAAATGAGTGGGTGGGGAGGAAGAGCAAACACAAGGAGGCCCATTGAGAAGCAGGAGTCTAGGTGGAAAACCCGACAGTGGCTTAGACTAGAACTGCAGCACTGAGTTGGTAAAAGCTGGTGTTTAGATTAGGGATACGAAGGCAGAGCCAGCTTGGCTAGCTGATGTACCAGATGTAGCATGTGACACAAGACTCAAGCACAATGCCTCGATTTGGATGGAAGCAGCTGGATAAAGAGTGGGGCCTCATACAGGGATTTGGAAAAGTAGGGGAGGAACCATGTGGGAGGAAGGGGCATCCAGAGTCCTCTTTAGGCACTGAAGCTTGATACCTGTTAGCTACATAAGTAGAGAGGCTAATTGGGTATTTCGGATGTGTGAGGGGAAGAGTCAAGGCCAGAGATAGAAACTGGGCTGGTAAAAGTCATGGCTGTTGGGAAGAGAACAGGTTGGAGGTTGGACCCTGAGAAATGTAAAATTAGAGGCGGAAAAGAAAAGGAGTACGTAGAGAGGTGGAAGGCACACTGGGAATATACGGTGGTCAGAGAGCCAAGTGAAGAAAGTGTTTCTAGAAGGAGGGAGTAATCAACTGTGTCAACTTCTGAGCTACAGTAAGATGAACTCAGGGCCAGTCACTGGACTTGGCTTGACAGAGGTTGCTGGTGACCTTGACAAGATGGGTGGAAAGGTCTCAGGGAGAATACAAGGTAAGGTAAGGTGAGACAGCAGCAAATTTTCAGGCATTTTCCTATAAATGTGAGCAGATAAATGGAACAGTAGCTAAGGGTAAATGTGGAGCCTCTGGGGGATACCCAGATACCCATCTTGGGTCCAGATGCTAGTTATAACACATCTGTAATATATTAAATGAATGATTTTCTTGATCCCTACATTTTTATCTTTATATCTGAAAAAATGGTAATAAAAGAAATAAAATTAGTTTGATTATAACTAATGCTTGAAACATGCATTCTTTTTCCTGCACATGTTTAGTCAAGGTTTTGTTGGTTGTTGTCGACACAAGGTGGCATACAAATGGGCATCTAGACGTGACTCTGCCGGTCGGTTGGCCACAGCAACGATGAGTATTGCCTCCTACTTTCCAGTTACTATCATTGTTTTCCTTTCCCTAAAATGTAAAAAGGGAACTTCCTTCTTCTTTACTAAAATCGAATCTAGATGCTCCTAGGTGAGCAATGGAGATGAAATCTCCACTGGGGAGTAGTGACCAGGCCTCATGGGGACAATGCCCCCACCCTCGCCTTGGCGATCTCTCCCTGTTATCACCACCATGTACTTTACGCCAAAGGACACCTCCTTCCCGAATTCCCCACACAACTGAGATCATATACATTTTAAAAAGATTTTCACTGAGTATTTGAGGGCTACAAAATGGAGACAGTCATAAAATGGAACTAGAAAATCTGGTTTATAAAACACAACTCGCTCATCTTCGGCTCAAACACTCCTGTCGAAAAGACTCCCTGACTGGCTCCATGTGGCAGGGGTTATCTCTAACCCCAACCCACCAGAGTGCTACCAAGTGTGCCTACCTTTCTCGAAGTCCAGATGAGAAGGAGAGGAAAGGAGAGGTTCTCAACCCCCCTGGTCCTAAGAATCACCACTTTCCCAGGTGATTGACAGTAATGTCCACGCATCCCGGGACTCAGGGACAGTCTCCCTCTGTGTCCCTAAGAAGGTACCTACATGAGATTAGAAGACAATAAACCCATGATCAACACAGGACATACACACATATCAGATACAAGCAGGTCTTCTGTTATCATCTTATAATCGTAGGCACCACTGGGACCTGGGATCTCCACCACCACCCTAACTCACTTCATGGTAACCCAGGTGATGGCAGGGCCAGTTTGGGTGAGAAAGGAGGGAAAAGAAGTGAAAGTAAACCCTTGGGAGTTGCTCTCTACTGCCACTTGTCATTTCTCAAGCCCCAGAATAAGCTTGTAGAGAGCAACGTCACGGCCGACTCAGTCCTCTCACAGGACATCCCACACTTAAGAGAACCTCAGAAAATATGTATGAAGCTCACTGAATCTACAAATGAAATACCTTTATCCAGTGGTGGGTTTAAAAAACTATCATAGTCACCTGAGTACACTTACAGATGTGTGTGGAGTGTGCATGGTGGTGGTAGGGAAGGGCTTCTCTTCTGTCCTTTGGTTCTTATTTTCCATAAATCCTATTAAAAATTCCAAAATCTCTTCAGCATCAGATGAGAAACTGTGACTTCATTTGGAAGGGAGATAGATAACGTTCTGTTTTGAAACAGTAAGTATAACAATGGAAAGGCAAGCAGACTGGTGGGAGCCAGGAGTGGGGATAAAGAAGGGTTTGACCTATACTGTATTAGTCTCTCTTCAGGAACTAAGGGATTCCTGCTTCCTCTGGTCCTACCGAGCAGCATTACTTTCAGAGCAATAGCAAGAAGGGTTCATTCCAGGTCTCTCAAGTTGAAACTCTGGATACATTTCTCAAAAACAAAAAAATTAAATATAGTGGCTTATAGCATTACATACTACTGGTATTACTATTGGTACCATGATATTTTGAGACATAATAATAGTTTTTGTGGGCTAGCTAAGAGCTTAATCACTATGTACATCATTGTTTCCATCTAGAGATTCATTCCAAGTTCCAAACAGATGACCTAAATTTTAGAAAAATATTGGTTAATTGGGAGTGATTGTGTGTGTGTGTGTGTGTGTGTGTGTGTGTGTTTCAAAAAGGTAAGACTCAAGTTTCTATTTTTGTAGTATATAGTTCACCCTAAAAGCTTTCCTAAGAGAAATAGCAAATATTGTAAGTTAGGTGACAAGAGACCAGAAACCCGATGGTGTAGACTAAAAATAATGGAACACATTAATCTAGCCTAGGTATTTCTTCATATTCAATCACTGGCAAAACACAAATGCAAATGGCAAGGATAATTCCAATCTCCCTTAACCAAACCCTTAACTAGCTTTGTAATACAAAGTTCCCCTTGTCTAATACATAGTCAGCATGTGTTCTCTGCGTGGATATAAAACAGCATAAAACACATTCTTTGTCCTTGAACAATTTAGTCTTCTGGGAAAGGAAACAGGAAATCCTTAAAGAGGGGTAGCTGCTTAATAAAACCCCATCGTATTTTCTCACTAGTTATATAAAAGCAAAAGATCTAAAAGGTGAAGAGAAGACCGTTTGATATCTTTACTTTCCTAAACAGTGGTGATGATATTCTGCAAAGCAAAAATTCAGTTATTTGGGATAACAATTAAGAATGTATATGAAAAGGAAATATCTAAATCCGAAACTGTGCTAGTAATTGGCATACTATAAATAACACATAAACATATCTATATATAAATGTTAAAAATTCCCACTACCTTAAATTCCAAACCAAGATCTTCATCTCTATCCCTACCCTGCCTAGACTAGGCATTGCTGTTTTCAACGACGTTCTCAAAAAATCCAAGAGCAGGTTAGTAATTTTCTCTATCAATCAGTCATTCATCTGAATCTACTGAGTAACCTTCCAGTAACTTCTACAGTGCCACTCACTCTAATAATCTCATTAACTATAAGATAAACACAAAATACTCAAGTTGGAAATGATGTGATAATTTTCTAAGTGATGTCTTTAAGTCCCTGTATAAATTTAGTGATGGAAGCATGACTAAAACCTGTCTTTTGGCTCTCAAACCAGTGTGCTTTCCAATTCCTAGTCTTCCCTATCCCTGCCTTCAACATCGAAGAGTCTATAAATTATCATTTCAGTTTGCCAGGAATATTTCTGTCTATGTTTTTGGTAAACAAGGGTGGAGACCAAGCTTCATTCACTTCTTAATCCTTGATACCTACAGAGGAATAGAGTGGCTTGAGTATAGGTGCTCCATAAATGTTTACTGAACTAAACTGAACCAGAAATATTTGGCCATTCTTTTCATCTTCTAAGTCCTAATCAATTCAAGTTTCATCTGTATTAATAATAGAATGACTGAGGTGCCTGGGTGGCTCAGTGGGTTAAGCCTCTACCTTTGGCTCAGGTCGTGATCTCAGGGACCTGGGATGGAGCCCCACATCGGGCTCTCTGCTTGGCAGGGAGCCTGTTTCCCCCTACCCCCGCCTGCCTGTCTGCCTACTTGTGATCTCTGTCTCTGTGTCAAATGAATAAATAAAATCTTTTAAAAAAATAATAGAATGACTCTGTGATTACAATTCACAAGGATAGTTCCTACCTGGAAGTCACTTATTTTAATCATAAACTACTTGCTTGTATATAATGGTATGTGTGTGTACAGATACATATATACACACAAAAAATGGTCATTGATCTATTAATATTATGGTCCTTGGTATATTATTGTCTTTTCTATTTTATCATTATATATGCACAACTTGATTATAAATTTCTTTAAGACTGAGTACGATGTTGACTGTATTGCTCTTGGAATAAAATCCAGGCACTCTACAAAGCTCCAGTGAATAAATGTGCATTAAATCTACTTTGGTTTCCATACCAGGTTGGGGGGAGGGGGGAATGCGCTGACAACCAGCTCTTCAATTCCTATTATTTTCTACCAATTACATATTTTGGTCTCTAAACATTCATTTAGAAATTATAACTCTACCTTACTTTGGAGGGAAGGACCAAGGGCTTTTCAAAATTCATTTGAAAACATTCCTGGGTGGGGTGCCTGGGTGGCTCAGTGGGTTAAAGCCTCTGCCTTCGGCTCAGGTCATGATCCTGGGGTCCTGGGATCGAGCCCCACATCGGGCTCTCTGCTCCGCGGGGAGCCTGCTTCCTCCTCTCTCTCTGCCTAGTTGTGATTTCTATCTGTCAAATAAATAAAATATTAAAAAAAAAAAAAACATTCCTGGGAATGCTGTTTCTTGATGTGGTTTTGGTTACACAGCTGCAACCTAATCATCTATGTACTTCTCTATACTTCAGTAGAAAGTCCAAAATATCACCTGGGTTTTTTTTACTATATGCTTTTACTGCTAATAAAACTCTCACATCAATAATATAATGAAAAAATCTGTATGACTGAGACATGAAGAAAGGAAAAAAATATACAATTCTCACAAATACTCCTCACCCTCCTGAAATCCTGTATGTACCTTCCTGCATTCTGGTATTTTTGTTCAGTGATGTAACTTAAATTATCTCTTATACATCTTTGTTCATAGATGGTATACACCCATCTACACAGAGCTCTTAGATGGACGGGGGAAAATCTGTTACACAGTGACACCTGCTGGTTTTAGTTATAAATTTGAAATTTCAAGTGAAGGACAGATTCCTTAGCATCAAATGATTGCTTAGTAGAATTAAACACTAATGTTTTCCATTTTAATAAATTATTTTTAAGAGAAATTTCATATGCAATTGAGGACATCTTTTAAATTTTGTGACAATGATTTCACTGTAGCTTTATAAACTATTTTCTTAAAAAATGTACATTTCCAAAAAAGCTGCTTAAACCTTCATACTACATGGCATTTTTAAAAAAGTGATTTGACTTGTGGCTTTCTTTTCAAATTCACTACAAATATATTTTAAGGGAATGCATTATTTAAACTTTAAAACATTTACAAGATATTTTCTTTGTAGAACTGTAATTTTAGCAATATAAGCAGTTTCATAAAAGTCGAGAATTACATCTATGTAATAGAGAAACTTTGAAACACAATCTAGCTAACCTCATATATTGACTCTTTCCTCTCAGCTTTATTGAAATAACTGACATATAACATTGTATTACTTTCAGGTGTACAACGTGATTTGCTGTATGTATATATTGCAAAATGGTCACAATAAGTTAACATCCACCACCTCACAGTTATAGAATTCTTTCTTGTGATGAGAACTTTTAAGATCTATTCTCTTAGCAACGTTCAAATTCACAATATAGTACGGTTTATTATAGTCACGGTGCTGTACATCTCATGACCTAATTTGTTTTCTAACTGAAGTTTTGAGCATTTTAATCCTCTTTGCTCATTTCACTCACTACCCACCCCCATGCCTCTGGCAACCACTGATCTGTTCAGTTTCTGGGAGGTTTTTTTTTTTTTTTTAATTCTGCATATAGGTGAGATCATACAGTACTTGTCTTTCTCTAACTTATTTTACTTATAATGCTCTTAAGGCCCATCCATGTTTTCACAAATGACAAGATTACTTTCTTCTCTATGGCTGCTTAATATTTCATTGTGTCCATATAATCACATTTTCTTTTTCTATTCAACCATTGATGGATTTAGGTCAATTCCACATCTTGGTTGTTGCAAATACTGCAATGAACATAGGGGTGCAGATATCTCTTCCAGATAGTGACAAGGTTTCTTTTATATACATACCCAGATGTGGAACTGCTGGATCCTCTGCTAGTTCAAGTTTGAACTTTTGGAGGAAGCTCCATACCGTTTTCCACAGTGGCTGCACCAATTTACATTCCCACCACGAGTGCACGGGGGTTCCATTTTCTCCGTATCTTTGCCAACACTTGCTATTTCTTGTCTTTTTGATAGTAGCCACTCTAACAGGTACGACATAATGTCTCTCTGTGGTTTTGACCTGCATTTCTCTGATTAGAGATGTTCAACACCTCTTTATGCACCTGTGGGCCATTTGTATGACTTGTTTTGAAAGTTGTCTAATTAGTTCCTTTGACCATTTTTTATTGAATTTTTTCTTTATGCTATTTTTACTTTATATATTTTGAATATCAACCTCTTATCAGATACGATTTGCAAATATTTTCTCTCATCCCATAGTTTTCATTTTTTGATGTACAGAAGCTTTTTAAAGTAGTTTTACTTTTTGCTTTTGGTAGCAAATACAAAAAAAAAAAAAATCAAAAGTCAAAGATCTTACCCTTGTGCCATCTTCCAGAGCTTTATGTTTACAGGTCATACACTCAAGTTCTTTAATCCATTTTGATTTTTGTGTATGGTATAGTGATCTAGTTTCATTTTTTTTTTCTAGTTTCATTCTTTTTTGCATGTGGCTGTCCAGTTTTCCCAACACCATTTACTTAAGACATTATTCTTCCCCCATTGTATATTCCTGATTCTTTTGTCATAAATTAAATGACCACATATATATGGGTTTATGTCTGGGCTCTCTATTCTGTTCCACTGGTGTGTCCGTTTTTACACCAATACCATACTGTTTTGATTACTATAGCTTTGTAACATACTTTGAAATAACAAAGTGTGATGCTTCTAGCCTTGTTCTTCCTCAACATTGCTTTAGCTACTCAGGGTCTTTTGTGGTTCCATACAAATTTTAGGATTATACTAGTTCTGTGAAGAAATGCCATTGGTATTTTGTTAGGGACTAACACAACCTAGCTAAGACATGTAATCTGTAGTAATCATATTGAATTTGGGTAGTACCGACATTTTTTTTTTTTTTTTAAATATTTTATTGATTTGACAGACAGAAATCACAAGCAGGCAGGGAGGCAGGCAGAGAGAGAGGAGGAAGCAGGCTTCCCGCTGAGCAGAGAGCCCGATGCGGGGCTCGATCCCAGGACCCTGAGATCATGACCTGAGCCGAAGGCAGAGGCTTTAACCCACTGAGCCACCCAGGCGCCCCAGTACTGACATTTTTAAAAATTGTGTAAGTCTTCCAATCCTTCAGCGTGGATTATCTTTCCATTTATTTATATCTTCTTCAATTTCTTTCATCAACATCTGGTAGTTTTCAGTGTACAAATATTTTACATCTGG
Organism: Meles meles; assembly: GCF_922984935.1. Classification (NCBI taxonomy): domain Eukaryota; kingdom Metazoa; phylum Chordata; class Mammalia; order Carnivora; family Mustelidae; genus Meles; species Meles meles. Next base: position 134,821,857 of record NC_060070.1, read on the forward strand.
CTAAATTTATTCCTAGGTATTTTATTCTTTTCGAAGGCGATTGTAAATGGGATTGTTTTCTTAATTTCACTTTCTGATTTCTCTTACTTTTTTGTTAGTGTATAGAAACACAACTGATTTTTGTGTTGATTTTGCATCCTGTAACTTTATTGAACTTGTTGATTAGTGCTAACAGTTTTTGGTGAAATCTTCAGGGGTTTTCTATTTATCATGATATAAGTAAAACTGTGTATCTGCAGATAACGGTAACTTCTTTTATAGTTAAATTTTTCACCCATACATGGTGATTATTTGCTATGAGGGTTAAACTTCTCCAGGCCTGCCCAGTCTCAATCAAACTTGATTTTCTTTTTTTATACTTAAGGGAGGAAAACAATTAGTCCAAAGGAATAATGGGAACCTCATATTCTGTATTCGCTTTCATCTTTAAAAAGTATAGTACTGCCCATGTTGACTATGAAGTTGATTTGCTGGCCAGGAGGGTTAAATACATTGTAAAGGGCTTGTATTCCTTTTCCTTTAAGTAAAGGCTGGGCCATTTGCGCCTGGTGTGTGTGTTGACTGTTCTCAGCGACCTCAAATCATAGAGCGGTCTGTTCCCTAATGGCATTTATCTGCCTTTTAACCTTGGCCACACTCATATTATTTTCTATCCTGTGGCCCAGACTGAAACAGTAGTAAATACCTTTAGTAATTCAGAATATTTTAGAAGACTGAAATACCGACTTACTAATCTTTGTAGTACATAAAGCATTCTTAAAAAAAAAAAAAAACAACAACTACGTAACGGTCAATAAAAATTGGAGACATACATACTGTGGATTTTCATGTCATTATTTATGGAATTTTTTTCAAAAAAGATAAAAGAATTATCTAGCTAATGTTGCTGGTTCAATGTTAGGTGAACAAAACACTATATTCCTTGTATTTCTATCACTTTACTTTTTTTCCAAAGAACAAAGTGCATAAGGCTTTGTTGTAAGGATGAAGTAAGATAAAAGTACATATAAGGCACTTGAAAGTACAACATAAACTGTAAGCTATAAGCTGTGTTATACAAATGAGAGTATTGATTACTTACCTTAAATAAATTTTGATTATTTCTGCAGAGATCATTAGAATCGTGAATTTTTGTGAGGATCAGATGTTAGTGTATTGTTCTGTGCAGTACACCACCTGTGAAAATGTCAGTTTCTTTTTTTCACGGAATATAAATATGAAACTATCAAAGGAAATACTGCTGTTTGTTAATTTTGCCAGATCAATCACAAGAAGAGCACTGTTTTTAGCAGTTAAATTTTAAAAATGAAAAAGGAAGAGAAGGTAGTGATTCGACTGATTTTGACCCTCCAATCCTTCTGTGACCTTGAGTTGCATGTAAGTCAATAAAATATTAAGATCTGTATTTATTGGAGTTGAAAATTAATGAATGATTATAAAACTTTTCTGAAGAACTAAGAACAAACTAATAGAAAATATATTTTCTATAATGGTAGATTCAAACATTTTAACTGAAAGAATGTTTAAAAATATTTTTCTGGTATTGTTCATCCTGAGATACAGACTTACAGCACCAAATGGCAAAGAAAAGAGCCTCTAGGGTACAGTTTCAGGAAAAGCAGTCATTATGCTAAATTCCAAAGCAATAAAACCCTCTACTTTTAATTTGTAATGGCAACCAGAATCTAATACATCAAAATACATGCATGGCAAGAAATAAAGTGAATGGAAGTGTTCAGATGGAAAGCTTATGTGTTCCGGGAGCAAAGAAGAGAACCTACGATGTATCTGGGAGGCATTTGTGACTCCTCCAGGTTTTCATGGCATTTCATGGCATTTCCATAGATCTAGTACCTCTATCTATATATCCATAATATTTATATACTCACAAACCACAGTATGTCCTAAAAAGAAAAGAATCCAAAATGAAGTATTCAGACAAAAGTGATATAGGTTCAGAACAAGACTATTATATTATTTGTCTTTAGTAGCTCACAACCAGTAAAAATTAAGAATCCATCAGAAGTAATAATCAAATTAGTTCACAGATAATAAATAATCAAATGGACAGTATTTGCCACAATAATTAAAACGAAAGGTATCACTTTTATACCAGAATACGGACATTTCTTTTGTAGGTAAATTTTAATATAGTAAAATCAATGCATATTTGTCTAACATGTTATTTCTGGGGGCGCCTGGGTGGCTCGGTCATTAAGTCTCTGCCTTCGGCTCAGGTCATGATCCCAATGTCCTGGGATTGAGCCCCACATCGGGATCTCTGCTCAGCAGAAAGCCTGCTTCTCCTCTCCCACTCTCCCTGCTTGTGTTCCCTCTCTGTGTCTCTCTCAGTCAAATAAATAAATAAATAAAATATTTAAAAAAAGTTAACATGCTATTTCTGTACAGAGAAATCTCACTAGCAACTAAATATCAAAAACACTGCGGAAAAATTTTTATCTATTTTTGAGCAATGTAAATAAATGGCAACAACTGAAGGCAGATAGGAAAGAGTGAAATTCCATACCAAAATTTAGACTGGGAACTGGTTAACTGCCCTAAAGACCTTTCCCCATCCCTGTAGCCTAGAAGGGCCTCAGCTTTAAGGAGCCACATCTACACGGGGGACAGGAGTTACACAGTTTGAGACTTGTGCATTAGTCTCCCTGACTGCCATAACAAAATACTACAGATGGGGCAGCTGAAAAGAGATCTGGTATCTCATAGTTCTGGAGGCAGTGAGTCCACAATCACAATTCCAGAAAATTCAATTTCTGGTGAGGCTTGCAGAAGGCCAGTTCTTGCTGTGTCCTCCTATGCGCTTTTCTGTGTGTGCAAGTGGGGAGAGTGCTCTGTTGCCTCTTCCTCTTTTTAAAAGGATACCGTGTAATGGCATTAGGGCCCCACTTCATTTAACCTTAATTACCTTCTCAAAGGCGCTATCTCCAAATACAATCCCATTGGGGGTTTGGGCTTCAACATATTAATTTGATGGGACACAATTCAGTTCATAACAGGGACTCAGCTGGATGAAGGGCAGGACTGATGAACCCCCAGAGGGTAGCAAACTGGAAAGGGTAGGTAGTAAACTAGAAAGGGCCTCAATGTGCCCTTCTTTACTTCAACTAGATCTGTGAAGGGAAGAAAAGTCTCTTCTAGGAATGCCGACGCTCACATATGTTTGAGGATGAAAGTCCCACTACTTGCGAGTAAATGTCCGTGTATGTGTATGTTCACGCACTGAAGGGCAGATGAGACAGAGGAAGGAAACCCAAGATGAAAATGGAAGTGATCCAAGACTGGTCATGCCCCAAGGAACAAACTGATAATTCAAGAAAAAACAAAACAAAACAAAACAGTATCTTCTTTACGGGAACATATTTTAAATAAAAATTCCCCCAAAATAAAGATTAGAAGAATACCAAGTCAACCAAAATCACTGATCTTACTAGAAAACAAATCATTGTAATTGTTTCAGACAACACTACAACAAATTGTAGATTTAGAGCCACAAAAAAGGAGAAAAATACTAAATTTTATATACAGTATGTAAATACATTTATATAGTATAGTATGTAAATATATATATTTACATGTATATATAGTATGTAAATACATTTAATATGTTTTAAGATAAGAAAAAGAGGAAACAATGTAGCTATGACAAATGACGAGGAATATTTGAGAAAGAAACATACAATACTTTGGAATTTAAAAAAAAAGAAAAAAAGACTAATTAAAAACTCAATAGGTTATTTAAAAAAAAACTCTATAGGTTATAAATAGGCTAGAGATGGTGGGAACACAAGAATTAGGGAACAGAAAAACAGATTTAAAGAAACCATCCAGAATTCAACACACTGAAGAAGAGACAGAAAATATGAACCAGATATAAAAGAGATACAAAGAACAGAGTGTGATGATTTCCTAAAGGAAAGAACAGAGAGAATGAGCAATATGCAATATTTAAAAGACATAAAAAGATGGAAAATTTTCCAGAATTTAAGAAAAGCACTAATTTTCAGGTTTAGGAAGCTCAATGAATGTATACAGGATAATAAAAAGAAATTTAACAAAATAAAAAATACTGGAATTAAAACAAAACAAAAAGAAATCCACAGTTAGACACATTGTATTACAATGACTTTAATTGGGTTGGGTGAGCCTGGTGGTGGGTATTATGGAGGGCACGTATTGCATGGAGCACTGGGTGTGGTGCATAAACAATGAATTTTGGAACACTGAAAATAAAAATTAAATTAAATTAAAAAAAGAAAACATCAAAGATAAAAACTGTAAGAAAAACTGTGAGAGAAGAGACAGATTAGCTTCAAAGGAATACGGATCAAACTACGACATGATTTCAGAAGCAATGATGGAAGCAAGAAGACAAGGAAAGAATATCACTAAATACTGAGAGAAAATAACCGTCAAACCATCAATCTAGAATTATAGAGTCAGCTATCTTTCAAGGATAGTAAAATGATAAACTGTGGGTAAGTCTAAATAAACACTGACTGTATACAGTAAAATAGCTATTTTTGGAGTTAAACTGAGATAAAGTAAAATTCTGATTTTACTTGATTTAAAATTCTAATTTTAGTTGAGTTAAATTTAGTTGATTGAGGAATCAAACTTTGTTCAACAGTTTCTGGTGTTTAGGAAGACAGCAAGGATACTGACTTTAGAATTTGTTAACTACGCAGATTAAATTTTTTGGTAAGCACTAAATTTTTACCTTCTAAACTAGTAGAGGGAGAATAAACAGGAAAACAAAAAAATTAATCTATAAGAAAGCAAAAAAAAAAAGGGCGTGAGGAAACAGAAAAGGTAGGACAAAAAGCACGAAAGATGATATAAATGAATCCTAATACATTAATAGTCTCAACAAATTTAAATGGATTAGATAGAAAACAAATCCAGTTATAATTTTTAAGTTACAAATACTAACCAGCTGATTATGTGCAGCCTGTATAGATTTTTTAAAAACTCCACATAATTAAAAGCCATAAAAAGTGAAATAAAAACACTTCTAGAAATAGAGGCTATGACAACAAGAATCAATTCCAAGCTTGGAAGACAAAAAATTCCAAAGTTGTATGTACCTAACAACAAAGCTTCAAAATATAGAAAACAAAACTGACAGAATTATAGGAAGAATCAGAAAACTCACCAGAGTATGAAATTTCGAAGTATCTCAGAATCTGCGGGATTACACAGAAGAAAAGCAACAGTAAAACAGAGATCATCTGAACAATACAGTAAGTTTGGTCTAGTGGATACCCAAGAACTAGAAAACAGCATGTTGAAGTGCTAATGAAACAGAAACTAAAAATATTTTAGGTCATAAGGCAAATAACAAATTTCAATATATCAATATAACAAAGTCTCTAACCACAATCCAATTAAAGCATCCATCAACAAGAACAATTTAAAAATCTACAGGTTAAGAAATGAAAAAACACCCACAAATACGTTAAGTCAAAATAGAAATCATAATGAAAATAGAAAATACTTAGACCTTAAAAACAAATACTTTTATAATACTTTAAAAGGGCAGAACATTACTTCACTTGATCATTATAAAATAATCCTGTGAGCTACACAGAACTCATTTCATCTCTGCTCAACAGCATAAACAGAAATGTTGTAAATTATGTAATTACTAATTTTTTAAAATTTATTTATTTTTTCAGCGTAACAGTATTCATTGTTTTTGCACTGTAATTACTAATTTTTAAATGTAAATAAAATATCTGTCCAAAGTGATTTGGAAACTGTGAAATATAAGTGAAAATATTAGGGGGAAGGCAAACCAACTGTCTTTTTCACACACCATGCTGACTAGCTAGCAAAGTTACAAAGAAAGAATTTACTATCTTCATGTTTACAGTTCAAAGAGCTTACCAACTCATTTGGGTTTAAGAAGTCCTTTAGATCCTTGTATAAAATATACAAACTTAGACTATATTTATTATCACATGAGAGGAGCAAACACTATCAGAAACCTTTGCTGTGCAACTGGAGCAACCACATTAAGAGCACGTTTGCTCTCACACACACAGTCCTGATTTCTTGGTTACAGCATCTGTTCAAATGGTGCGTTGGCAATTAAGAGCATTCCAAAAACTGCCTACAGTACAAAGGGAATTTTCATTTAAGGTTCCCCTCCCTTTTCATGTGTGGGCTATTTTTGGAAGTATGGTTTTATTTTTTTCCATCCACTGAAAGAGAATTAAGAAAATTCCAACATGCCTTAGTGTCAGCAAGTGCTCTTTTTAGTCCAGGTACCAGAGAATGATTGATGAACCTGTCAAGCCTACAGTAGCGGACAGAGAAAGTTGGCAGAAGTTCAGTGTTATTGAAAGAAATCTCAAATACTTATTTCATCTCCTCTATTAACTTTAATCACATTTTCAACATGCAGCCAAGAATGAAGCTTTGACAGTAAGCCATAAATTTACACAAGCAAGCATTGTCACTTCTCTGCAGTAGCAACACTGAGATAACACAAGAAAGTTGGTTATTTTCTTTCTTGTGCCTTTCTTTACAGGAGAGCAGCAAAAAATATTTGAAAGATTTATCCATACCTCGAATTCATTTGCCATAAATCTCAGAAATTATTGCATTTAATTTTGCTAGGTTTATGGCGAATAAAAAATCAACTTAGTTTCTCAATTAGGCTGTTAAATGCAGATTTTTTTAAAGATCACAGTGATGACAGAATTGGTACATGTTTCATCAAAATACACCTGCTTATGAGAACAGACGTTAAACACTAAAAAAGGATTTACATTTAACATGGATCATTTGCCATGTGGGCAAACACTTCTGGTTTATTCAGAGTCAGAATCTTTATATGGTTCCAGAGGGACTCCTTGGCAGGTTTTGCTGATTACTCATTACACAGTTTAAACATGTATAGACATTATTTATCTTACAAAGCTTACCCACAGCAAAACAGACACAAAAATGAGGTAAATACTATGGATAAGATTATGGTTTTTGGAAAGGCTAAACGTCAAATTTATTTTTGGTAAGCTTTTCCTTCTAAGTCTGTTTTAAAAGCTGAAAATATTAAGTGCTGGAAGGCCACTTAACAAGTGTGTTTTGTCATTCAGTGAAACACGTGGCATTATGCTGTCCTGTAAAACCTGTAAAACCTGCAACCCTTCCCAATGGGCGGTTCAAAGACCAATGTGGCCATCTTTGCCTCAGTAGAGAAAAGATTTTGACTCTCACCTCTCTTAAATGGGATCTCTGCTCCAAAGACAGTTGTTTTTGTCCACATTACCCATGGAATAATACTGTATACATTCTTCCCATAGCCAAGGACGTTATGACAGGTAGCTATTCTATCTGCCTTCTAAGCCACAATAACTAACCCAATATGAGAATGAATTAAATTATTTTTCTAAGTCTATACCTACAGTTCTCTGAGATAATCAACTGAAAAGACACCCAATGCTGATTAACAAAAAGCATACTTATCCCATTTTTTCCTCCTATCCTCCCCATTCAAATAGTCATATATAGGCACTTAAAACTGGAAAGTGTGGCACTCTTCTTCTATTAGACACTTCATTAATACTCCAATAGAACTTTCTTTCTTCTGAGTAAGAGTGCCACTGAATATATTGCTAAGCTTGAAGCAGAGGCTAAATGGTTTGGTGGGAACAGTTTTTTTGGGGGAAGTCAATGTTCTCTTACTAAATTGTCACTGTTGCGGTTAAAGTTCTTAAAAGGTTGAAAATTTCGCTAGGTCCTTCTCCATCTCGGCATACTGTTCTTTAAGCCTCTCCATGGCTTTTCTGTGTTCTTCATCCACTTCAGCCTGTCTGCTGTGCTGTTCTTTCATGAAATCTTCCCACTGGGTTTTATGCTGTTTTTCACTAGCTATTAAATGGTCATAAAGAATCTGAGAAAAGAAATTTGAAAGTCACATGACATTTTCCAGACAATTATTCTTCTATGCACAAGAGACAAACATAACTTTAACTCCTGGTATTTGCCTACTACAGCAATCAGCTTGAAAGTCACAATGCTAAAATGGCATTGCAGTTTTAATGTCCAACAAAAACATGACAAATCAGAAACATCTAAGGCTTCTCTTACTATGAGTGAACTCGGATGGTAATCGTATTTCTGAAATTTCTAAAATGTCTAATATCTTTAAATGACAAAATCAAATACAATCCAAGTAAATTTTCATGTCTCTATTTCTTCTCAAATTCCATTTAAGTGTATATAATTTTTAAATCAAGTGTAAAGAATATACGCCAAAAGAAATCATTATGAGAAACCAAGGTGCATGTCTTACATAAAATATTTTTTTGATGCATTAAAATAGATTTTAAATTTAAAAAAGCTTTGGGGGTACCTAGCTGGCTCAATCAGTTAAGCATCTGCCTTTGGCTCAAGTCATGATTCCAGGGTCCTGGGATTGAGCTGGGCTCCCTGCACAGTGGGGAGCCTGCTTCTCCCTCTGCCTCTGCCACTCCCCCATTTGTGCTCTCTTTGTCAGATAAATTAATAAAAAAATCTTTTAAAGAAAATTTTTAAAAGATTTTAAATCTAAAAAAGACCTGAGATGCAAAGATTATTAATCACTGTAAAAGAACTCATGACATTTCTTCTGGTTTAGTTCCATTCCTTAAAGTAAATAAACACCAAAAGCATCTGTGCAAATAAGTTCTTGAGATGTTCCTGAATATTTCTACATGAAGATGAAAAAATTTTCTTTTGACTACCACAACAATAAAGATAAAACAATGTATAAATGAAAAGGTGTAAGTTTAGTACGATTTTAATCATCTCTGAATATGTACAACAAAGAGAAGCTAAATAGGAAAAGAGAGTTAGAAAAATTATTTTATCTCCCTGCCTTAAATGTTCTACATACATGTCTTTAGAAGTCTGGATACAGACTAAGTCCTATTAAGAAAAAAAACAAGGGCGCCTGGGTGGCTCAGTGGGTTAAGCCGCTGCCTTCGGCTCAGGTCGTGATCTCAGGGTCCTGGGATCGAGTCCCGCATCGGGCTCTCTGCTCAGCGGGGAGCCTGCTTCCCTCTCTCTCTCTCTCTGCCTGCCTCTCTATCTACTTGTGATCTCTCTCTGTCAAATAAATAAATAAAATCTTTAAAAAAAAAAGAAAAAAAGAAAAAAAACAAAACAAACAAAAAAAAGGGACAGATACAAACCATAAAAAATTATAAAGCACCAAAAGTCATTATAAATTCCAGCACTCTAATGAAAACAGGACACCTGGCACACTCAGATACTGGTGCCCAGATGCTTGGTCACACCGAAAGGATAGCCAGTAGGGAAAAAATGGGAACTGTGTTTTCATGCTGTCATCACATCCTTGCTGCTCCACTTTCTCTCTCATCTGAGATGATGATAAGCAGGATAAAAAGGTGGATAATCTGTTGTTCTCTACGTACCTATGAAATGCATGTTTTTGCTACCTGTCCTGCATATCTTATCTACTCCTAAAAACTACTGTTATAAAATGACGTTATTTTCACTTTACACGCGAAGACTAAGGTTTAAGGACACTAAAGGTATTTCTCCATGGTCACTCACCTATTAAGCTGTAGATTCAAACTTAGGTCTTCATGATACCCAACCTATGCCTTTTTTATCCAAAGTGCGAATTGGATCTTTCCAGAGGAAGGTTTACACAGGTAGAAAAAGTCTCTTTTACAGGACAAAAACAATTACTACAAGAGCTTTTTCTTGCCAATCTGATCCGGTTTCTCTGCACAGAGGCTTTTCAAGTGAAACCAGATTGGAGTGAGTCTGAAGTTTGCCTTAAAGTCAAACATTCTAGTTAAAGTCTAGTTAAACTAGTTAAAGTCAAACTAAAATATGTGCCCCAGACAAGGCACTTACAGTGGTGGGGAGAGGGTTAGGGAGGGGTTTGCTGGTGGCAATAGAGTTGGGAAACAGGCTAAACAAAAAGTTGGGAAACAGGCTAAACAAAATTCAGAACTTTATTTTTTAACTTTTCAGCCTCATGGATTGTAATTCTCCAAAAGATGAATAAAACATGAAGAGTTCATTAAACTCTTTTCATGGAACTTTGGCAAAAATTATTATAGCCACAGTTAGCCACAGTTAGACTAAAGATAGAAGAAAATGCACATACACTTTCTCAAGATGGGATCCTGCTTTTAGCTGTAAACTATTTTTTAATAAATCAGAAAATACTCAACATGCACACTCAGATGTTGCTTAATAGATTTTTCTTTTCTTTTTATTCTTTAAGATATGCCATAATTGGCTTAGCCAACCCTGTGATTTGGACCACAAGGCAACAGCCCTGATTCCACTTCCCACCAGAGAGCACTTTTTCCAGTGCAATTCAATGGAAAAATGATTTGGGAAGCATACAAACCTAACTTCAAATTCTGGTTCACTTGCTACCAGCTGCATGACCCTAAGCAAGCTGAAGTTTAACTTTAAAATGAGGAAAATACTTTTACATTCATAAATAAACATGAAGACCAGAGGTAATACATGTCCAGTTCCTAGCTCATTGCCTGTGGAACTTAATAAAAATTAATATCACTATTATACAAATTATAAGCAAAACATCTAGAAGGAAAATCAAACCACTTTTTATCCTCTTCATTTTTTGTCCTTTAATTTTAATAATTTATTTATTTTATTAATTTTAATAAATTCAATAAATTATTTAATTTAATAATTTTTAAAGATTTTATTTATTTGAGAAAGAGAGAGGGAGAAACCTTGCATGCATGCATAGGTCCATGCGGGGCAGGGGGTAGAGGGAGAGGGAGAAGCAGGCCCGGGCTGAGCTGAGGGAGCTCAATGCCGGGCTCCATCCCAGGACCCTGGGATCATGACCTGAGCCAAAGGCAGATGCTTAACCAACTGAACCACCCAAGCATTCCTAGTTTTAGTAATCCAATTTCAGCAATGGATTCTTGTAATAATTTGAATACAGGCAACTCAAATAAAACTGAGTTTCCCCTTCTCATTCCTATACTCAATTTAATCCTCCTTATCATTTGGCTCTAAGAAAGGACTTTAAGATGTCATTCAATACAAGTATGTCTATTTGGTAATTTCAGAATATTATGACTAAAAATATATATATCCAACTAGCTTTAGCTTCTTCACAAAAGATAGATCATTCCTTGGCCTCACAGTTCAGGTAAAAATAAGTTGAATGTGGCCTATGCTCTAATCTAGCTGAAAATTTAGTCTTGCTTTCTCATCAAGAACTTCTTGAAGTCACTCCTACTTTTATCTCAGACTCTCACTTTTAATAAAAGAAAGTACTATGAGGGATGCCTGGGTGGCTCAGTGGGTTAAGCATCTGCCTTCAGCTCAGGTCATGATCCCTGGGTCCTGTTATCAAGCTCCACCCAGCTCAGCGGGGAGTCTGCTTCTCCCTCTCCCTCCGGCTCTCCCCCTGCTTATGCTGTCTCTTTCTCTCTCTCTCTCAAATGAATGAATGAATGAATCAATGAATAAAAAAGTAAGTGCTATGCAATCCTGCATTCTTCTTACCGATCAGTAAAGAAAATTAAAGGACAGTTTCTACATTCATGTACTGCTAATACCATACTCTTTACATAAATAAATAACATTTGCCTAGCTGGAATAACATCTACTGAAACTTAGGGGAGAACTATATGGTAAGTTTTGTTTTTTTTTTTAAAGATTTTATTTATTTATTTGACAGAGATCACAAGTAGGCAGAGAGGCAGGCAGAGAGAGAGAGGGAGGGAGAAGCAGGCTCCCTGCTGAGCAGAGAGCCCCATGTGGGGCTCAATCCCAGGACCCTGATATCATGACCTGAGCTGAAGGCAGAGACTTAACCCACTGACCACCCAGGCGCCTCTAGAGTAAGTCTTTTAATCCAACAAAAGGAAAAAAAAAGTCAAGTCCAATTACAAATACTGCAGTATTCCTGAAAAGCTTGTTTGATACTGAATTAACTTACCTTACTTTACGCACAATTCTAACCATGTTAATTAACTGGTTTCCAAAAGTACACCGTATTAAAAGTCACAAATTAGAAAAAAAAATGCTGATAAATGAGATAGGAAGAAATGATAGGCATCAGCCTTATGGGGAGGGAGAACATAGATACAAAAACTTAGAACACACATAGTATTTGAGGGTATTTCCCAAAGAGAAAAACTCTCTAATTCTCTGAGGACAACCCCATATTCACCATCATATAAAACTATTTTCAGTAACTCCTAATTTCATAAAGAAATTTAGCCTATAATAATAATTTTTATGAAAACCAGAAAAGTATGAAATATACTTTTTAAAGATTTCCTCCCAAAATAAAGTGATAAAAGTGGTGCCTGAAGAAGATAAAAACCTCAGCTGTGAGGTAAACTTGGCTAGATGAAATGTTCCATTTTCTAAGATTCACATAAGGTTTTATTTTATGTAATAGCAGAAAAATCCCCAATTAGCTGTATCTTACATACCACCTAGGCAAAGAGGTAAAAATTATTCTACGACAGGAGTGAAGGTTATCCTAGGGTCTGGCTATTCAAAATGTACGGAAATGCAGTTTGGCCAGTTGTAACTTCCCTGGAATAGGACGACAAGGAGCTGAGCAGCTGCTTAATCAAAATCAGCACATAAGCCCCCTAACAGACTGTCACAATACTTCAACTCCACTGAAGCTGTTCTAATGCCAACATGCGCCCCAGCTCATGCATGAGGAAGTTACAGAAGCCAAGGACTTAGCCCGAAATGCCAATGAATCTGGTCACAACTACAAAAACCTCTCGGAAATCAGAAAAATCTTTTATAAATAACCACGCTAAGTGCAGACCATCATCTCCTGGGCACATCACTTTCAGAAACAGCAATTCAGCTTTTATGTTCAAGAAATGGGGTTCTATGTGAGATTTAGTCTGAAATAAGTGTTCCTTTAATTAAAACACATTTGAAAAAACAATGATCCCATTTAACTCTAGTTATAGTCAAACAGCTTCATACAAGTCTGATAGGAAGTGATAGTTCCCTACATACACACCAAATCCTTTCTCTAGTATCCTTTTTCCTGGTATTATAAATAGTTCAATGAGTACTAAAGATTATTTTCTGATGTTTGTACAAATGTATTTCTTTAATAACAACAAAATGAAGTCACATCACATAGGATGGTCTGCAGCTTTCTCTTTTCAATAATGATACAATATGTACCGGGCACAGCAACAGCAGGAGGGTGGGAGAGTTCTGCCCTGGGTGCAAGCAATAAGATGGTGTATTGTCTGTAGAGAATTTACATCAAGGACACAAACAAATGAAAGACGTTTTTTATCATCACCAGGCACTGACCATACTGAAAAATGTCGGTGATAAAATACTCCTAAACCAAAAATCTTTCTTTGGTCTAAAGCTCTATATAATTACTGAGGTTATTGTTGAATTTTAATAATGTGTTTCAGATTAACACATTTTTATTATTTATCCTTTAATAAACTGTGTCTTTTACACTGAAGTGAATTTAGAGGACTTCCAGTTACATAACCAGTCTCGGACAAAGATGAAGTCAGCTATACATGTTTATTTCCAAAGTAAATACCAAGTAGTCCAGAATCATTTCAGCTTGCTTTAGACACTAAGCCCCTCCAACCTCCGGGGAATTAAATATAACTGCACTTAAACAATGACAGTAGAGCAAATGCAGGTAAGATCTGAATCAGTTCAAATCCATTATTCTATACTACCATTTTTTGGTACTTAAGTTTGAGTATGTTTTCACTGAGATCTAAAATTTTTATAGTATGGGGACACTGAGAGCCATCAGAACAACTGCCAAAGAATAAAGACTAGTATTGCAATATCCACTATTGCAATTTCTAGAATTCATTGTGACGTGATTTTTATGAAGCTCTTCCGGACTTATGCTTAACATTTTCTGAACTATTTATCTTATATTTATTATATTATGTTAATTTCTTGTTATTATTTTATTATTTATTATTAATTTATATTAAATTATATAAATATAAATATATTTATATTGTCACAGAAATTTCAAAATTATAATAAAAACCATTTTAAATCAACTTTGAGTCAAACAGATTAATAAATCTGTGTATATTATTTAATTTGAATAGTTAAATATCAAATTCAATGAGGTTATTAACCAATCTGCCTAGAATCAAAAGCAAGGGGTAATATTATTAATTACCATAACAGACAATATATAGGTGAGGTTTTTTTTTCCCCCTAAAATAATCAATGCACTTAAATTTATTACTTACTTTTTTCCTTTGGTGTTATAGTTCTTTTTAAATTTTTTATTTTTTTATTGGTGTGACTACATACATGAAGTTAAAAATAATACCATCTGCATTTTCGTTCTTGTCATTATTCTTTAACATCTGGCTTATTATTAAACATAATTTTGTTGGGAGAAGTGTTAAAAGAAGGTCTATTCTTGGTGTCAAATATGGTATGTATGCTGCTCCTATACAGACATACTTCCATGGATACACACTTACAATAAGGTAGAATCAGAGTAACAATCAAGTTTTCTACTCTTTTTTGCTATATAACATTGCTTAAACCAAGTAATAAATTAAATTATTAGTCTCAGGATTGGCAATGTTTTAAAAAATGATAGAAACTAACAAGTATTTCACATTCCAATTTCAAAAGTAATTAAGAGCTTCAAAAAATCTGAATACACCTGAATAGGTAGAGAAAAAGTACAGGCACACTGTTAACCACTCGGGGATTTACATGCGGGGCTCCTGCTAATTTTCAAAACAAAAGTGCAACTAACTTTAAAATAGTTTTTCCTCTTCTAGCAAGAGTTTATGAGAGCATGTGATATTAAAAATCAAGTCACATCAGAACCAGAAGAGTTTACTGGTGAATTCTACAGAATACTTAAAGAAGAATTACTACTAATCCTTCTCAAACTCTTCAAAAAATTTGAAGAGGAGGGAAGACTTCCCAACTCATTCTATAAGGTCACCAATGTCCTGAGACAAAAGCCAGATAAAGACACTATAAGAAAAATGGGGTGCCTGGGTGGTTCAGTCGTTGGGCATCTGCCCTCGGCTCAGGTCATGATCCCAGGGTCCTAGGATTGAGCCCATCAGGCTCTCTGCTTGGCAGGAAGCCTGCTTCTCCCTCTCCCACTCCCCCTGCTTATGCTCCCTCTCTCACTGTGTTTCTCTCTGTCAAATAAATAAATGAATCTTTAAAAAAAAAAAGATACTATAAGAAAAAAACAAGTGCAGATCAATATTCCTGATGAATACTGATATAAAATCCTCAATAAATTAGTGGCAAACTGCGTTCAAAAGCATAGTAAAATAGTCACACACTATTTTGTTCTTGTAATGTAAGGATGGTTTAAAACACACGAAAATCAATGGAAAAAATATACTACATCAACAGAATGAAGGGGAAAAAAACCACATTAACCATTTCAATCTAATGCAGAAAACATATTAGTCAAGGTTCAAGACCCTTACGTGGTAAAAACACTCCACAAACTAGTCACAGAAGGAAACTATCTCAACATCATAAAGGCCAATATGTGAAAAACTCACAGCCAGCATCATATCCAATGGCAAAAAACTGAAACCTTTCCCTCTAATATCAGGAAGGAGACAACAAAATTTTGCTTTTGCCACTTCTACTGAACATAGTATTAGAAGTCCTAGCCAGGACAATTAAGAGAGGAAAAAAAGAAGGCTTCTAAATTGGAAAAGAGGTGAAATTATCTGTGCTTACAGAGAGCATAGTCTTATATGTAGAAAACCATAAGGTTCCACACAAAAAAACTGACTAGAATCAACAAATTCAACAAATTTGCCAGATACAAAATAAAAACTCAAAAATCAACTGTATTTCTATATACTAACAATGAACAATTCAAAAAGGGTATTAAGAAAATTCTATTTATAGTAGCATTGAAAAGACTATTTGGGAATGAATTTAACCAAGGGGACTTGTACAAAAGACTTGTACACTGATAACTAGAAAACATTCCTAAAGAAGAAATTAAAGACATGTCAATAGAAAGTCACCTCATGTTGATGGGTTGGAAGGCTTAATATTGTTAAGATGTCAGTACTATCCAAAGTGATCTGTAGGGTCAGTGGAATCCCTATTAAAATCCCAATGACGTTTTTTTTACAGAAATAGAAGAATACATCCTAAAAGTCATATGAAATCTCAAGTGACACTAAGTAGCCAAAACAATCCTGAAAAAAAGAATGAAGTTGGAGGTCTCACACTGTCTTGACCATGTGTTCTACAGTGTTGATAACTGGGGCCTTGCTAACTAACCCTGGAAAGAGACTCTCCCTCCCAGGGCTAGCCTATTCCTAGAGATAGGACTCATGACTCCCCTGTGAGTGTACCTTTTATATGCAAGCCAACCAGCTGAGAGTCCATACCCCAACCACCTTTACTGGGATCTCAGCCCCTGGGCCACTATCTACCTGCTCTAATCACACAAGGCCAGACAGCCTCTATCCCCTAGAGCCTGCTGAAATTGTTCAAATTAGCTAATCCTAAGTCTGCTAACACTGTCTCACATGTTCCTTCCTGCTGAAACCACAATAACCTGAACCATCATAACCTGTCTCCTTGCCCCTCACCCCGCCTCCTGACTAACCTTGGTGCATCCTCATATGGTCCTGTGTGGTACAGCATGCAACCTCCACTTGGGAACTATGAATAATAAACAGTCTTTCCATGGCAGTCATCCCCTTATCGGTTGGTCTTACCATATCTGAATAATAATAAAACCTTCATTTTACAAAATACATTTCTTGATTTCAGAACTTACCACAAAGCTACTGTGGTCAAAACAATGTCGTACTGGTATAATGAAAAACACACAGACCACTAGAAGAGAAGTGTTCAGAAATAAACCCTTAGAAAGATGGTCAATGATTTTTGATAAGAGTGTCAAAAATCGTTCAATAGGGAAAAGGCAATCCTTTCAACAAATGGTGCTGGAAAACTGGGTACCTACATGCAACTAAAAATGAAAATGGACTTTACCTTGCATCATATACAAAAATTAACTCAAAATAGGTCAACGATCTAACTGTCAAGATCTCAAACTATAAAGTTCTTAGAAGACAACTGGGGGAAAGCTTCATGACATTAGATTTAGCAATGATTTCTTGGCTACCGCACCAAAAGCAGAGGCAATGAAAGTAAAAATAAATTAAACTTCATCAAAAATACGAGCTTGTGTGCATCAAAGGACACTATCAACAGAGTGAAAGCCAACCCACAGAATAGGAGAAAGTATTTACACATCATATATATGATAAGAGGTTAATATCCAACATATATTAACCAACTCCTACAACTCAATAATAACAAAAACAAAACAAAATAACCTGATTAAAAGATGGGCAAAGGGCTTGAAGGAACATTTCTACAAAAAAGACACAAAAATAGCCAATAAACAAAGGAAAAGATACTCATTAAAGTAATGATAACAATAATCATTAAAGAACTGCAAATCAAAACCACGATAAGATACCATCTCACACCCATTAGGACTGCTGCTACCAAAGAAACAGAAAATAACAAGTGTTGACAAGGATGCGGAGAAAATGGAACACTTGTGCACTGTGGATGGGAATATAGAGAGATGTGACTACAGAAAACAGAATGGTCGTTCCTCAGAAAATTAAAAATTGAATTACCATTTCACCCAGTAATTCCACTCTTGAGTATATACCTAAACGAACAGAAGGCAGGGGTTTGAACAAATAGGTGTACACTCAGTTAGTAGCAGTGTTATTCACAATAGTGAAAATGTGGGAGCAACACAAGTATCCAAAGGCAAATGAATGGATATACAAAACATGGAATATACATATAATGGACTCTTAGTCATTCTTAAAAAGGAATGAAATTCTGGGGCGCCTGGGTGGCTCAGTGGGTTAAAGTCTCTGCCTTCAGCTCAGGTCATGATCCCAGGGTCCTGGGATCGAGCCCCGCATCGGGTTCTCTGCTCAGCAGGGAGCCTGCTTCCTCCTCTCTCTCTCTGCCTGCCTCTCTACCTACTTGAAGTCTCTGTCTGTCAAATAAATAAATAAAATCTTAAAAAAAAAAAAAAGGAATGAAATTCTGATATTGGCTACAACATAGGTGAACAAAGAAATAAGCCAGTGACAAAAAGATAAATGTTGTACTATTCCACTTAGCACAGGTACCTAGACTAGTCCAATTATAGGGACAGACAGTGGAGTGCTGGTTGCCAGGAATAAAGAAGTGGGAAAGGGGAGTTAGTGTTTAACAGGTAGAGTCTCAGTTGGGGTAGATGAAAGTTCTGGAAATGGATGGTAGTGACGGTTGTAGAGCAATGTGAATGTACTTAATGTACATTATGTACTTAATGTCATAGAACTACACACTTAAAACCAGTGAAAATAGTAAATTTTATGTTATACGTATTTTACCACAACAAAAAAATTCTCACATCAGGTGTCAGAGGGTTCTTTCTAAATGGAATCATTGCATTCTTAAATGAGTGGATAAATGTGTTTTTAAAATAAAATTAGAAAATGCCAACTTTAAAAGAGAAGGAAGAGAAATTTATAAATGAGCTACAACTGTGTATAGAGTATTTCGCTGTAATGATTTTTATTTTTCTTTACAAGGAAGAAATAGTAATAGAACACTGACTTACATATATCTCATTAGAGATAAATTTAAAAAGAAGTCAACCTATGTCTAAGAACAGGTGTATAAGTGAACTGTAGGATACATAATAAAAACAAAATTTTGTATATATTATAGTCCAAGTCAGTGATTCTTAACTGGGGCGGGGGTGGATTTTAACCATCATTTAATTTTCTCTGGTCCCTCAAACTTTTGGTTATCACAGCACAGGTTAGGGGGAAGGAAGTGCTATTGGCATGTGGTGGGTAAAAGCCAAAGATGCTTCTAAATATCCTACCAAGCTGCCACAACAAAGAATGATCTATTCTAAAGGTCATACTGCAGAGGCTGAGACACCCTGGCCTACAGGGAAACTCTGAATAAGCCAACTAAGGCCTAAAAGGCCCTTTCAAACATCTGTCAGTAATACACTGTCACTAATTTAACCTAGGCCTTATACCAAAAAATGAAAAAGAATTTACTGCAGTAAGAAGTGTCAGAATGTGATAGCCATCAGAAAGGATTTTAAAGAGACTACTGCATACTGATCTATTCCTTTGTACTGTCCAACTCCATGACGAACAACGTATGTGCTATTTCGTTGCTCTCATGAAAAAAATCATGCAGGGGTATAACTCAAATCTAATGAATATCTGTAGAAAGGATGAATCAGAGGATTCGTATTTACTTTATTATTATCTCTAGTCTTGTCAAATATGGCTTCAAAAGTTGACACGTGGGCATGAACCTAAGTTTAAAACTGCTGACAGGTATTCACAGCGTGTTTCCCTTGATGGTATATTTTTAAGTCAGTGAATTTTCTAAACTAGCTGTATTTTCATTTCACTACTTTTAATGCTAGCTTCCAAAATGCAACTTTGTACTAGAGGGTAGTTTTCAAGACATATGTTAAACAACTGGGGAATGTGCATTTATTGTTCTTCTGAATGTACTTTTAGGTATCAATTGTGGGAAGTGTAATTTGGATGAATGACGTTTATCATAATTTACTTCCCACAGAATTCCACATATTGTCTTGACATAAAAGAATTAAAGATTAATGGCAATAGTCTATTTTATTCCATTACTACTCCCATCTTTCTTTGTTCTCAGAGCTATTCAAATATACAAAATGTAGCCAACAGTATAACCAAGGGCAACAATTAACATGAGACTGTACGACCCAACTAGAGGTCAGTTTTGCTTTGTACACATTTGCTAGATGAAAATTTAAACTTTATGTCTGTATCTTTTATATATATGTAATCTGAAACCTCTGCCATGTCAAAGTTTCGGCAGAAATCAGATACAGCAGTATAAAAAAAAAGGTCCTTAAAGATACATATTTCAAATGTTCTGCTAACTAGACAAGCACTAAAAAAGAAACAGAGACTAAAGGTTTATTGATCTGCAGAATATGAAGAATTATTACTTTTCTCTGAGCGTTGTCTGAGAAATGCATCTTTGTGTAACATTCAGCTGGTGAATTTTATTAAATTATTTTGAGAAAAGAAAATAAATAATCGGAGTGGATTCTTACACACATAGCTTCGTAAATGCCATTAGCATGGCACAGTTAGTGAAACACATTTCAGTACATTCTAAAATACTAATTTTTAATGTGCATTCCACATTAAAAAATAGTTCAGTAACATTCTCCGACATAATACCTATAAGAAATATATGGAAGATTAACATAATCTAAGGCCTTTATTATTTCTTGAGGCCATTTTTATCTTAGTATCTTAGTATCTTAGTATATTAGTATCTTAGTATCTTTTAATTTAAGAAATCGTGAATGGGTGGAATTCTCAAATGCTCACCAACTTAAGAGACCACAGCAGGGCTCCTACCCACAGAGTGACTACCTGCACCTTAAACAATAATCGAGCTGGCAGAGGAAAAATGGTGCCTTTCACTTGATGCAGTACAATTTGCAAAGCTGTTTCATGCAGATTATATAATGCAATTTACCTGGTAAGGAGAAACATCAACCTATCAGGTAAGTGTAACTGGTATTTATTTTGCAACTGAGGAGCTTGAAGCTCAAGGATTTGTGTAAGGGGATGAGGCGAGCCAACAAAGGGAACACCGGAAGTAGAAGACTCCAGGTATTTCCTCACCTAAGCTGGTCGTCTTCCTACTTACACACTGTTAATACACCAAATGTGAAGAAATTCCATGTGACAAGAGAAATTATTCCAATTAAATTTAATTTTAGGTTAGTTCTGCTAAAGAGTGGCAAGAATTGACATTTTATCACAATTGTATGTCTTAGGAAAAAAGATCAATAATGTCTGAGTGCATATTCACGTGAATCTGCTTAAATCATATAATAACATGCTACACAGAACGCTCTTTTTTAAAATTTTTATTTTGAAAAATAAATAAATAAATAAATAAAAAGAATTGCTTATTTACACAACAGCCAGTATAGCCAGTGTTCTATCAAATAGCTTTTCTGCTTCTCAAAACCAGAAATGCTCCTGGTGCCCTCCACCACAAATTGTTTAATACAGCATTCAAGATTCTCCACAATCATCTCCGGAAATATCCATTTAGATACTCTACATAGTGGCTGTGCGAGACTATGGACTTCTCACGTCTTTTGTCTTTGCTTACACTGTATCCCCTCATCCTACAATAGGTTTCTTCCCATCCTCCATCAATTTCTACTCAATGATTAAGGTTGGGCTCGAATGCCACCATGTTCCTACTACATTACTCCTTCTGCCAAGATCCTACAAAGTTCTTTGTAACTTAAACACAGCTCTTACTTTATCCTACATCATACCAGTGTTAGTGGTTTGAGACTCCTCTTCTGGATTGTTAGTTCCTGAGTGTATGAACTGCCTTAAACTTAACAAACTAAAATCTTTCATCCCCAGTGGCACCCTGCAGAGTAGAGAAATAAAAAACATCTGCTGTCCAGCCTGGGATGGTCCACATGAGCTCCTGTGCCTGCCTTTACAGTGCTCTCTGACACTGAACGCACCACACGCTGACAGGTTTCCCAGCCCTGGCTTTGCCTTGCCATTTTGTCAACATGCTCAGGGGCCCTGCTTCCTGATCCAGCCTGCCAGGCCCCTACTCCTCCTGTGCAGTCTTCACCTGCCTGAATGTCAAATCCTTTCAGTAAAGTCTAACTTACTAAATTTTTGAATTTTTAAACTCTGTATCGATATTTAGAGTTGAACAGAGGCTGTGGAAACTTAAACTCTGGCAAGGTTTATTTCACTGGATTTTTATACAGTGCAGATCTTAACACAACCCATTCCATAGAAATGGAGATAGTAACACTTGTTGATACATAAAAGGCATTATATTCAGAGTGATTTAGTATTTTCAACATTTCTTAAAAAGTCTATCTTTGTTAGTTTACAACAATGATTAAGTTATAAAAATACATAAATTATAAGTGAAAAGAATAAAAAAATCATAGGAACTTAAATTCTTGTGCTGTTTTTCCACATCTGAATGTACTTAAGATATACTTTCAATAAGCAAAGCACTACTCAGCAAGTGATTCACATACTCATAGGACTATTCATTAAATAACTCACCCACAGGCATGAATCCTTCCTTTTCTAGAAGAAATATACATAACCTACTCATCAATGTTTCATGCTTAAATAAAAGATTTATATTTCCAATCTGGTCGGTATTCAGGGAAAAGATGGAAATGTTGAAAAAGAAAAAAAAGAGGTCTGCAATTTGAATTAGAAAAATATGGATGGTGCAATCATGTGTTCACACCTCCTCAATGTATCTTCAATGAATTAGTCATTTTTAAATCTTTTTAAATCACTGCATAAAGAAAACAAATTTGAAGGGTTTTTTTTTTTTTTTTTTTTAATCAAAAGCAACTGCTGGGGCACCTGGGTGGCTCAGTGGGTTAAAGCCCCTGCCTTTGGCTCAGGTTATGATCTCGGGGTCCTGGGATCAAGCCCCACATCAGACTTTCTGCTCGGCAAGGTGCCTGCTTCCCACCACCCCTCTCTGCCTGCCTCTCTGGCTACTTGTGATCTCTGTCCATCAAATAAATAAATAAAATCTTTAAAAAAAAAGAAAAGCAACTGATAACAATATGATGACAGTAAGAGTTATAGACCCCATTAGCCAAGTGATCTACTTTTACCTTCTTTCGTTCCTGCTCCCTCTGTTGGAGTCTACAGACTGAGTCAGAAGCTGCTTGCACTGAAATAAAACAGACAATGGGTTTCAGTCAGCAGTCCTCATTCAAGACTTACCTGAAAAAAGCAAAACAAAACACACCAAAACTTGGATTGTTTCAGATCTCATGAAGCTATACAAAAGAAGTGATACTATTTTGATCATGGTGAGGTGGCCAGAAGGGAAAAAAGAAGTTTTGCTAGAATATTCAGGATGCCATCATTAGAACCATCGTCATTCTTGAACCTTGAGGTACAAGCCAAGGGCATTTAAAGTACTAATTCCAATGACAAGTTGTCAACAATGACTACAGAATTCTCTAAAAAGATATAAAAATCCTGATAAATTTATCATTACAGTCTGTCTCTACAGTGTCTCTTTGATTTGTTCACCCTCTCTCCCCCCTTTTCTTATACATATGAACTTCTCTCTTGCAGGCAGTACCTGATACTTACAATGCTTCCAGAACTTTCTGTACTTGCTTCTCCTCTCTTATCTGTTAATTCATCCTCACTGCCACCGCCACATTCAAATTTCTGTTTTCACTGAGTGATTTCCCTTTCCAATGGATCACAGCTATTAGTAGTAATTATTAGACTTATTTATTAAGTATTACTATGTGCCTAGGCCTATGCTAAGTACTTCCCATGTACTATTCCTCTTAAACCCACTTTCCTATTAGGAGAGGATCACTGTGCCATTTTACAGATTTCTGGCATCTGTAAAAAACCGAGATACAAAGAGGGGGTAATATGACTAGTAAGTACAGAAAGCAGGATTTAAAATCAGACCCTGCCTCTAAGGACTTGGCTCATACCCTCAACACTCTGCTCCTCTTATGATCTCATCAATGAAACTGGTTTTCATCCAACAGTTTTTCAGACCTCTTCATTTACTCAATCCACTGTATTTCTGTACACAAATGTTTTCACTTATTTCACTGTTTCGCATGCAGGTTAATAGCAAGCCATAGTCAAATCTGGAGTTGAGCACTTAGTCGCATAACTTGGCATGCCTGCTTGCTCATTGACTTACTTGTCTAACACTTAATGAGCATTTACTACGTGCCAGGTGATGCGACTGCTGTTGTTCCTAATGCCTTAGCACCTTAGTTCCTCATGTGTAAACTAAACCCAACAACTAATAAGAGGACTTCGGAATTGACATTAAATGAGGTAATACAGTAGCTCTAGACTCACAAATAATAACTGCCATATTAATGCCACTGAGAACAGTTTTTCGCACAGTGTAAGTAGTTAAGGAGTGTTGTTACCACTATTTTTCTTCTTACTGTACTATACCTACTGAAACTACTTTCCTTACTCCTTCTTCTAATGAAAATGTTTTGCTTGTCTTCAAAGAACAGTTCAAGGTTGACATAATAGGTTCATAATAAGGACCTTCCAGATTAATCCTTTCCCTATAAGGATTTTCTCTTATTTGAAATCCCTTTACCAGGAAGGTATGTATCTCACCATTTTATTTTGCAATTGCTTAAACAGAGGTTTGCCTCGTATTTTACAATTCTGCTTTCCTATCCTACTCAAACCTAGCCCCAAATAGCTCACAAGTTCCATAACAGGGAGGGACTGTGATTTCCCTTTCAGAAAAATGTTAGGTCCCTCCCTGTGAGAATATGGTAAAAGAGGAGGACTCTGCTTTTCAAAAGTAATGTTTTTATCAGTAACCATTTATTTTAGTTATATCAAAGACAGTATTTTAGGACTGAAAATTGTGTTCCCAATCATTGTTTGTTCTAAAAGAAAAGATGAAAACAAAACAAAATGGGAGCTGATTAGATCTGCCTTCTTTCTATGGCATATTAATATTACATCATTTTTCCCAAGCAGTGGTTCTATCATTTCCTGATTGGATTCCCCCCCACCCCCGACTCCAAACATAACTTTTTTAAAAAATCCATTTTGTGGTCTTTGGGTGCTTCTTCATTTTCCAATCATTCTCGGTTTAATGTAAAAGAAGAGTTACAAGACCATAACACTATTCTGTCATTTGTTATGTTCTTTAAAATTTTAATTAGAACACATCAGACAGAGGCAAACTTTTGTTCCTTATAGGGACTGTCTTTGGTCTCAGACAGAATGATCATTTTTAGAAATTTCAGTCCCTTAGAAGTAACTGATTTTTTAATTCTTTGGCCACACGATAATAAAGGCTTACTTTCTAATTTCATGAAATATGCTTTTCTAAAATACAAGAAAAATCATGTGACTATACCAAACATTCCTTCTTCATGATTAGAGATCCCAAGGGAAAAGACCCATTATGTAAACCTTCCCATCACCTCCATATCACTTACTGGTTATACCTAATTCAGTAGGAAGCTATTTCCCCTGTTGTTTCAGTGTTTTAGGAGACTGTACTGATTTTAAAGCATCGAGAATTTGTCAAATTATTTTCTTTCAACCAAAGATTTTTTGAAATTATCACCACATACAGTAATTGTGCCACAGATAACAGTTAACAACATCCTGACTGTCCTCACGCAAGAGAAGCCAATACATTCTATCAAGGTGTGTGTATGTAAACTTCAAATACATACATAAGCAAATAATTTTGGTTTGGTAGCAGAAGACGTTGGCTGAATTCTCATTCATTCATTTCAATGAGCACAATTACTTCATGCCCACAATGTGTCACTGTTTTAGGTGTCGGGGTACTGCAGAGAACAGTCTCTGAGCTCACGGAATGTATGTGTTAGCTGGGGAGACAGACAACATATGGATAAATACTGAACACGTTAGGTTGTGGTGGATATTCCGGAGAAAAACAAAGCCCAGTAAAGAGGCTAGAGAATGCTAGAGTGACGGGCGATATTATTACAGAGGAGCTAGGAGGGTCTCACTGTGGACACCTGAGTGGAGGTCTACAGGAAACGACAATGTACGAAAATCTGACAAGAGTATTCCAGAGGGAACACTGAAGTGGGAGCACATTTGGCACATACTAGGAGAAGAATAAGAAGGCTGGAGTAGCTAGAATGAAGTGTGGGAAAAGAAAATGGAAGAAAATAAAAGTCAGAGTGGGTCCAATCATGTAGAAATGTCCAGGCCACTGTAAGGATTTTGGCTTTTCTCTAAGCAAGGTGAGGAGATCCTGATATAGTAATGACAGAAGCCAAGTCACATTTTAAAAAGATCACTCACGTTCCTATGTGGAGAGCAGATAACAGGGAAGAAAGACATGAGTTACGTGACTACTAGAACAATCTAGGTGAGAGGTCATTGTGGCTGAGACCAGGGTGGTGGCAGTTAGGGACGTGATGAGGGCGGTCACATTCTGGTCACAGTCTCAAAGTGGAGCCAAGAAAATACGTTAATAAGATACATGTGAGGGAATGAATGGGAAGGAGAATGGAAAAGGGAGAAGAGGAAGGAGATGTGGAGCAGCGGCAGTCAGTGAAGAAGAAAATACTGGTGAAAATTCTAACTGGTAAAGTGCTATAAAAAATTGGTTAGTATTTTAAACTACTGAATTACTAAAGATTTCTAGATAGAGACAGACTGAAGCAAAACCAGGCAAACTTAGTCCCCCACCTAACTCGCAAGATAAATAAAATGTTAAGAAAAACAAAAGGTAAAAAATTCCATCATTTACTGAACAAGGGGGGAATTATAGTTGTATATCATAAACTCTGAAATATGGCAGCCAAGAACTGAGACTCCTCGTCCCACTTTAATTACTTCATCTCCCAAAAGTTAGAAAAAAAAAACGAGTTAACAAAATTCTTAGAACTCTAATATGCTTACATTTGTACAGAAACAGATTTGGGGAGGAGAGAAACCACATAACATGTGAGAGACAGATAAGACAGACTAAGCACCTATTCAGAAAAGAAAACCTAACACAAGTTTCCACAGGTACTTTGTTATACAAAATAACAATATGAACTCATTAAAAGAGAGCAAACACACTGCATGAAATGAAAAATGAAATTACAGTGCTAAGGAAACAAAGTGAGAACTATGACAATATCATTACAGATCTAATCAATAAATCAGAAGGAACTGAACAGTCTGTGACTAAATAAACAATCGGTAGCACTGGAAGTGTAGGACAGAAATCAAATACTGCAAACCTTGATAAAGTTAAAATTGCCAAGGGATGGGTTGGGGAAGAGAGGCAGGAGGGGAAAGTGGCCTCCAGCTCTCAAGGCATTAATTAATGCAGAAATAATAACTACGTGACTTTAACTTCTGAGTGTTTTTTTTAATAATTTTTTTTGTTTTTCTAATTTTTTTCTTTGCTCTTTAGTAACTACTATCTTTTATAGTAAAGAAACACTTAAAATAACATAAAGGCTGCATCTTGCTGACTTGATGGACTGCTTTTTCCCTATCCTCCTAGAGCTCTCATTTACTTTTTGTGATTTTTAAGGAGCCACGGGTCAGTTTTTGTTCTAAAGCTTCTGGTCACCAAATCTGGAGACACTCTGCAAGGTGGGTGGCTACCCAGCCCAAAGCAGAAATACTTCCAAGCTGACGATTCCGTCATAGTTCTACATTCCAGTAATTCAAGACGTCCACACCTTGCTGCTGCACAGTTCCTTAGTTCTGTGCAACACGTGGGACCACCGGCTTAAGGCCACACTTGCAGAATTCTGAGCGCACAGCTCTCCACCGTGCACGGGAAGAGATAAATGTGGCAGTTGTGTTAAGAGGCACAAAACAAAACCTAACTCATCCCTTGGCTTGTAAAGTGCTACTTAGGTTGGAATATATTCCAGTATATTCCATATAAACTTGCTTGCATGATTTCATAACTCATAGATTTTTACCAAGTTTAACCCAATTTATTTCTATATACTCAAAGTGTAGAAAAGGCAAGTTATAAGCACATCTCAAATGCATTCATAAGTATTCTCATTAATAATACTTCAAGTTTTACTGTTAGTATAACATCTAGAATGATTGCCAGGGTTAAGGAAATGACAGACAAACATGGGACATCTGTAGTAAAATGCAAAAGCCTACAGTCAATTTTAGACGTTCTACTATTCCACTCAAAGAAATCAAATGTAATCTTGGGGTATTCACTCTCTCTAAGCTCCTAAAGGCATCAGACTACATAAGACTAACCTGGATTTGAATACAAAGACTTGCTTTCAGTTATCAACCAAATCTCCCTGTTCAGCTTTCCTTCATAGATCATTATATTACTGGCTAGTTTTGTTTTTTCTTTTTTATTCCCCAGAAAGGTATTTTTTCAGTTACCAGCATTAGCTATCCCTGGACAAGCTGAATACTGTCAACATAGATGTAAGGAGAAGCCT
This sequence comes from Meles meles, assembly GCF_922984935.1. Classification (NCBI taxonomy): domain Eukaryota; kingdom Metazoa; phylum Chordata; class Mammalia; order Carnivora; family Mustelidae; genus Meles; species Meles meles. The sequence continues at coordinate 134,849,980 of NC_060070.1, forward strand.
TGAGTAAAAGCAGTTATTAATAAAACTTTTATTTTATGTCATTACTTGATATGTTTAATAAGGATTCTTTTTGAATATCTCTCCAAAGTACAACATTTTGCTCAATGAAAAATGTTATAAGATACAAACATTTATGACAGGATTTTTTTTTTAGAAAGTTAAAAACTCTAGTATCCTGTTTGAAAAAGAAGCTTCATTTCATAACCTAACTCCTAGTTATCAAACTTCTTCTTATGGATAATTAAAAAAACAAAAAAGGTAAAATGTGTTCCAACAGTCTCACATCCTAAAAGGACTGATTGTCTTGTGCACCCCAGATACACACATCTCACTTTGGAGATTGAGATTCTCAATGTCAGCGGCAACGTACATGAATCACAAGATAGTCAATGTTCTCTGTGGCAGGACTTCCAATTTGTACATTTTCGTTAAGAATTCTCTACCTACTATCAAAATACTGAAGGAAATACATCTTGGCATAGCATTCATTTGAAATAAAACAATATATATATTAAAAAACAAAACAAAACAACAACAATGCTGGCTTACATCTCTGGAGAACTTGATTTAAGTTGTCCTGCATGATTTCTCTACATTTAGGAAGAGTATGTTCATTTGTTTCATGGATCATATTCTTCAAATTTTCAAGAACTCGCATTTCTCGAAGACCACGTTTTTCCTATTAAAAGAAAGTAAATTACTAATACATACTGTGTCTTAAATCTCAGTAATTACTTTCTGGGATTTCCAGCCAGGTTTCGGTGGTTATGCCATTACTTATTAATGAAATTTACACAGCTTTCTTCCAATTATTTGGCAATAAATGAGGTCACAACCTGGAGGCATTTTTTTATTTGAAATGCTTCAAAAGTTGCAATATGAGTAATATTTTTATAGCAACGTTTAAAACTGGGGCAGGAGAAACACTAAATGAACAGAAAGAGGCCTAGACTGCCACATACTTCATTCTGTACAGAAAAGAAATTAGACACCCTTGATCTAATTTTAATTTTGCTGTTCTTACATCAAACACATAATAATAGCTCCCATTACTATGCTGTTTTTAAATCTCATTCCATTTTTCTCAAAACTGTGCAGTAAAGGTAACAACATGTAGATACTCCTCTATACAGAAAAGAGTTAACACTGACCGTTCTCTTTAGAAAGGCCTGCTTACAAGGTTGGCCTTTGGCCAGGGTCTGGGACGTGGCCCAGTAAATAGTTCCCTGCACTAGTATAAAATTTTCTATAAATGATAAGACACATCTTTTCTTCTGGGACTCTGGAATTTCGACCTATGCCAGGCACAGACTGCCTACCTGAGCAATTGCCAATAAAATCCCTGGACTCCTAGACTCCGGTGAGTTTCTCCAGTAGGCATTTCACCTGTGTCGTCACAGCTCATTGCTGCGGAAATGCCGCACATCCTGTGTGACTCCACTGAAGACTCTTGGAAGCTTCTGCCTGGTTTTCTCCAAAATCTTTGTCATGCACCTGTTCCCTTTGCTGATTTTGCTCTGTATCCTTCTGCCGTATTAAAGCCTACCCACCAGTATGACCATATGTTAAGGCTTATTGTCAATTACTGAACCTGGATGTGGCCTTGAGGACCCCAGACACACCCCCTCTTCAGAAAGCGACTTTAATACCACCCCCATCACCACCACTTGAGGGTAGGCCAGACTTAATGACTTGCTTCCAAAGAACACAGTAGGGAAAGCAAAAAATACTGACTTCATAGTAAAGACAATGAAGGTTGACATCACTGGTGATGTCATGGTGATAACATGTACTCTCTGATGTAATGTGACAAGGGCACTTCCCCAAAACCCATAACCCAGTCTAATCTTAAGAAAAACATCAGACAAACCCAGATTGGGAGACATTCCACAGGCTACTGGCCAGTATTCAAGACTGTAAAAGTCATGAAAAACAAAGAAAGATAACTGTCACAGGCCGAAGACGAAAAAGACAGTCGAGTAAATGCAATGTGGTACCCTGGATTAGGTTCCAGAATAAAATGAGGACCGTAATGGAAAAACTGATGAAACCCAAATAAAGCCAAGTATTTCATCAATAGTAATGTATCAATGTTAGTTTCTTAGTTTTTTACCCATTATATATTAGTAGGGAGAGAAATTGAGTGAGGGATATATGAGAACTATTTATACTACCTTAGTAACTTCACTGTCAGTTTAAAATGAATACAAAATAAAAAAAGAAGGGTAGTAAACTTGATTGTAGGGAAATAATGAGTTAATTGTATTGCTGAGGTTTTTATTTTGTTCTGAGCCACTCTTAGCTCTTCTTCATTTTGTTTTGAGCAGCTGTGGCCAGATTTTTATTAATTTTTCCACAGTAAAAATGAAAAAGTTATACAAAGGTTGAGAAAGAATCAAAAGTGAATCCCATACTTAACACCAAGCAACAGTTCTCAACTCCTGGCTTTTTTTGTTCCCTCTATAACAATGCATACCTTCTCCTGCCCACAATTCTAGATTCTTTTGAAACAAATCCCAAATAGCACATCATTTCAACATCTTTAAAAGACAAAGACTCCTCTGTAAAAAAAAAAAAAAAAGTACATGGGCGCCTGGGTGTCTCAGTTGATTAAGGGACTGCCTTTGGCTCAGGTCATGATCCTGGAGTTCTGGGATGGAGCTCTGCACTGGGTTCCCTGCTTGTCAGAGAGTCTGCTTCTCCCTCAGACCCTCCCTCTTCTCGTGCTCTCTCTCTCTCTTTTTTTCTCTCTCAAATAAATAATTTTTTTAAAAGTAAAAAAAAAATACAGTAAGACCACCTCTCTGTCCCTTTCTCTCCTCACACTCACAGAGACACATGCACACACGTGCTCAATAATAATTCTTTAATACTATTAAATATCAAGGTGGTATTCCCATTTCCTCAAGTGTCTCATTAATGTTCTTTTTTATCCCCATTTAAACCAAAATCAAAGTAAAACATATATTGCAACTGATTAATATGTTTCTTAAATCTTCTTTTAATCTACAGATTTCCCCTCCATCACTTTTTTCTTTGTAATTTGTTGAAAAAAAAAAGTGAGTCATCTGCTCTGCAGTTTCCCACAGTCTGTTATTTGGCTGAATGAACCCCTGTGGTGTAATTTAACATATCCCTTTGTCTGTTCTCTTTCCTGTAAATTAGTAGTTAGAACTAGAGGCTTGATCAGATTCAGGGTTTTATTTTTTTGTTTGCAGGAGTATTTCAGAGGTGGGCTGTGTACTTTCAGCAGGATGTTGGTAGCATTCCGTCTTCGTTTATCAGCAGGAATACTTCTGGGAAAAAAAAATTTCCTCTCAACTATTTAGTTACTCTTAGGAATGCTTACATGTGAACAGCAAAATAGAGCACTTGATTATTTCCTCTTATTTAACAGTTAAAAATAATGATTTGGTTCCCTAGTATTCTCTAAAGGTTTCTGTTTGTTTCTACGCATTCCTATGACTCACAGAATTAACATATTTGAAGTTTTCAAGCCATTACAGTATTTTTCCTTACTGGTGTTCAAACTGTCCTATCTTTGTCCAGTGGGAGCCCAGTCAAGTGGGCTCTGTAATGCTTTGACAAAATTGTATGTTCTTGGGGCGCCTGGGTGGCTCAGTGGGTTAAAACCTCTAACTTCGGCTCGGGTGGTGGTCCCAGGGTCCTGGGACGGAGCACCGCATTGGGCTCTCTGCTCAGCGGGGAGCCTGCTTCCCCTTCTTTCTCTGCCTGCCTCTCTGCCTACTTGTGATCTCTGTCAAATAAATAAATAAGATCTTACAAAAAAATTGTATGTTCTTCAGTAGCTGCTTTGCTTTCTGATACAACTGGGCTCACCTTGTAGATTTCTGGACTCAGATTTGGTTGGAATCAGCAGGTCTCTAAACACCACTAATATTTAGGAATAGTATTTGAGAATGAACAGTAGGAGCGGTCACTGCTACTGGGTCTGTCATTATTTCTAGGGCTTTCAGTGGACAAGGCTACAAAATAGGTTATGTGCTTTTAAAAGACACATTTTAAGTTCATACTCACGAATTAAGAATCAGGTTTTTAACTACTGTTCTGTTATCCGTTTCTTTGCAGTTCTCAAAAACACCAACAGAACTAAGCATTTGCTTTATCACCATTTCACTCAAATGATAATGAGGACACTAGCTTCAACAAAATGATTACTGCAAACAGCTGAAGGGTTGGTTTGCTGTTGCTGCTGCTGTTCTGAAGGGAGCTTCCATTAGGAGTGTACCATCAAACCGCTGTGTTTCAAAGTTACTTGCAACATAATTTCTCTCTGCATGCCAAGGCAACCATCCAGAACACACTGGTTTGTTTTTTGACGCTTTACTTGATTTTTAGGATCTGTTCCTTAAAACTTAACTTTTTATGTAAAATATTTACATGTCTCCAAAATTACATCTATAAAAAATATATACATTCAAAAAAGTCTAGCTTCTATCCATGTTCTTTGCATTGTATTCCTTCCTAACTCTCCCCATAGGTAGGTATTTTAAAAACTTCATCTTACCACTGTCTTAAGTATGTGGCTACACATCCGCATACATACGTGTATATACATATGTACACACACAGGCATGTATGTGTATGTGGATGTATTTGATATGAAAATGCTGGAGTTTGGAGTGAATGGTCAAGAAAGAGTTCTTGAGGTGTCTTCAGGGCAAAAAGGTGGTTTCCTTAAAGCCTGGAGACAGGACCTGTGGGCAGAAAGTGCTGCACTTGGGGTTGTGAGGATGATTGATTAGGGATAGCATAAGCCTCTAAGGAATTTGAGATCAGGCATGTTCAGGGGGGTATGGCCATAGACATCTTCCTTTAAGGAGTGTGGAAGTATGGTTTCCAGGACCTTGAAAGACTAGCTGTTATGAGGTAAAGGTCATTTACTACTGTTCAGTAAACCCTTAGTCATGACACCCTTGAGACGTTTATCAGGCAGCCACATGCTTGGAGGACTATTGCTAAAATATAAAGAGATATGGGGGTAGAGAAAAGGAAGTTTCCAAAGCAATTTTTGTATGTTAAAGGAGACTGAAAGGATCCTGGAGGTCGGGCTGGTATTAAGCTAAGGCTGCCTTTTGCCCTTAGCAAAGCATTAACACAGAGGCAGTTGAGCTCTGAGAAGAAGGTCACTCTGTCTATCTCAAAGATTTGTCAATGGGCTGTACGTTGTAAAAGTTGTAAGGAAATTTAATTCTCTCTCTTTCGCCTTTATTCTCCCCATTGTATTTATTCATATGTATGTGTAAGTATATATATATATTTCCAACTCCTTCCTTCTTAAATGTAAACATGACATACAGACTATTCTTATGTCACTCTATGAGGGTAACTCATAAATGCACATACACAATGTACATAATCTTTTCCGGTGTGGTCATGTGATCTATTTGTTCTCTCTCTTTTGGCATCCCTTTCAATATTGAGAAGAACTCGGCGTTTTTGTTCTCACGGTTGTGTTTATACTTATACTTTATATAATACCCTTGGGCTCCACTTTTTTGGTCACTGTCTACTGGTTCCCTACTATAAGTAGTATTAATATTAGGATCACCTCCTTCTCTAGCTTTCACAGTTCTTCAGGATCCAACGTGAAACAATGTCCTTTTATTCTCAGTTAATATTTATAAGGCAATAAGAGACGATATCCTACTTTTCATATACACTTCCCTCGGCCTCCACTTTCTGCCAGACCGCATCTGCACTATCAGAAAGCAGCCACTGTGTGTTATACTCTCTCCCTTACAACTACCGTTCAGTCTTAGTTTTGTAAGTAAATATATATTTAATGCTTACCAACTATTGTTAGGTAGAAGTCTTACCAACTATTTAGGTCATCTGAAACTCACTCTGTGGATTAGATAATAGGTTCCTCAGAAAAGGCTCATTTGAACAATATTTGCAGAGTCCTGCATGACCCAGCAACAGGGAATCTGTGGTCCCTATAGCTCAGGGTCAGTTAGGCTAGACATAAAATCCCTGGCTGTTCAAATCCATTGTCTTCTAGCGTAAAATAGATAAGTCTGTTAACAATCAGGTCTTCTTCCCCATTTTGTCTATATGCCCAAAGGAAAAATTTTTTCTATGAAATCCAACAGATTAATAAAATTTCTCACTATAGGCCCTTCTGGGTTAATTTACCCTGACAGCAGTGTGCCCTTCCATAAAATTTCACTAGTATTTTATTTCAAGAAAGCTTTCTTGAATTTTAGTTTTCACATTTGTTCTATTACATCACTTTGGCTTTCTTCTGTAGGGGCTGATTATCAGACATACACTGTATTGCATCTGCTGTATTTACTATCAAAAACTACTCCTTTCTCTTGAATTCTTCTTATCTTTCACTATGTCTTAAATTTCAAACAAGGACTACCCATTGTGTTTATTCACTCCTGAGTTCCTTCTAGTTTAGTTTTCATTCCTGAAATAATTTTTAAAATTTCTTTTTCCTGAATTTTTCACCTTAGCTTTTTTTTTCCATTTTTGTTTTAGCCAATCAATTTTGAGTTTTTCTGATTCTGATTTATACCATTTTTTCCTCACTTCTAATAATTTTCTTATGCTTCCCAAGCTCATTTTAAATATTAGGGCATCTTTTTTTGTGGTCATACTTCATTGCCTTATAGGACATTACTGTTATGGGATTTGACTCCTGCTTACTTTTAAGTGAAATCAGTTATCCTCTGTTTTTAGAAGGGAAGGGTGGTCAGGACAGCCTTTCAAATTTGGAAGTTCTAAAATCCCTTTTCCTGTTGTTTCACAAAGTATTCAATCTCCTTTAGTTTCTCTGGGTGCAGGGCCTTGTTCTAGAAGGGTGTTTTGGTTTGTGAGTTTCAAACTCATAGGTGGCTTCAGCCTAAAAACTTTCCTGTGGTCTGTTACCACTCACTCAGAAATTAGAACCTGTGAAGCCCCTCCGAAGATTCTACTTTTTCCTCAGAATGGCCCTTCAAGCATTCCTGATAGTAATTTTGAGGTTTTCTAGCATTCAACGGCTTCACAAGACCCTCAGGTGTTCTTCCATGTATTCCTTCTGTTTCTGATTCCACAGAAATCTTTTAGCTATTGGTGATTTGGTCTTCTGGTATTTGGAGAATATCTTGTCCCATCGTTTTATTACAGATGTTGCTTGGTTTTGCTAACCTAGCTGCTCTATCTCTATAGACAGATTGAAGCGAAAAATCAGACCAATTATGTCAAAGCTGTTACCACCTTGCGCCCAATGGCACTGGAATCTGAATGAATCAAGACTATAGAGATTTTTGCATTCCTTACGGTACACTTTTCTTTACCAAGATGCAAAAAAGTGGTTCTCAATTCAAATACAAAGACAATGAAAAACGGAAACGGGAGTTCTGTAGTTCTATTCAAATCATAGGTCTTACTCTAGGGTCGATGGATGGGCTCTGGGATTCCAGAATGCCCTTGAAATTGTACTCAAATTGAATATATACGTCCTCTACATATTCTTCTGGAAGAAAAAATTCTCCAAGGACACCATAATGTACTAAAGTTAAGAAACACTATCAAAGTTAAAATAAAATATAAAATTAAGAATCCCTATCAAGGGGCGCCTGGGTGGCTCAATGGGTTAAGCCTCTGCCTTCCACTCAGGTCATGATCTCGGGGTCGTGGGATCGAGTCCTGCATCGGGCTCTCTGCTCCGTGGGGATCCTGCTTCCTCCTCTCTCTCTCTGCCTACTTGTGATCTCGCTCTGTCAAATAAATAAATAAAAAGATCTTAAAAAAAAAAAAAAAAAAGAATCCCTATCAAAACATCAATAGCGTATTTCAGAAATAGAAACAAATAATACTGAGGGCGCCTGGGTGGCTCAGTGGGTTAAGCCGCTGCCTTCGGCTCAGGTCATGATCTCAGGGTCCTGGGATCGAGTCCCACATCGGGCCCTCTGCTCAGCAGGGAGCCTGCTTCCCTCTCTCTCTCTCTCTCTCTGCCTACTTGTGATCTCTCTCTGTCAAATAAATAAATTAACTGCTCTTTAAAAAAAAAAAAAAAGAAACAAATAATACTAAAATTTTCAAGGACCCACAAAAGAACCCGAATAGCCAACAGTCTTGAGAAAGAAAAACAAAGCTAGAGGTATCATAATCCCAGGTTCCAAGATATACTACAAAGTTGTAGTAATCAAAACAGTACACAGAACTGGTACAAAAATCACACATAGGTCAATGGAACAGAATAGAGAGCTCAGAAATAAACCCATGCTTATGTGCTCAATTAAGCTATGGCAAATGAGGCAAGAAAATACAATGACAGAGTCTCTTCAATGAATGGTGCTGGGAAAACTACAGCCACATGCAAAAGAATAAAACTGGACCACTTTCTGACACTGTACAAAAAAATAAACTCAAAATGGACTGAAGACCTAAATGTGAGGTCTGAAACCATAAAAATCCTATCAGAAAACACAGGCAATGATCTCTTTAATATTGGCCTTAGGCAAAAGCAACAAAACCAAAAAGAAGCTATGGTATTACACAGAAGTAAAAAGCTTCTGCACAGCAAAGGAAACTTATCAACAAACTGAAAAGACAACCTACTGAATGGGAGTAGACATTTGCAAATGATATACCTGATAAGGGGTTACTATCCAAAATACATAAAGAACTTATACAATTCAACACCAAAACCAAATAATCCAATTAAGACATGGGCAGAGGATCTGAATAGCCTTTTTTTAAGAAGACATACCGACAGCCAATAGACACATGAAAAGATGCTCAACACCACTCACCATCAGGGAGATGCAAATTAAAACGATAATGAGATACCACTTCACACCTGTCAGAATGTCTAGAATCAAGAAGACAAGAAACACCAAATGTTGTCAAGGATATGGAAAAAGGAATCCTTGTGTAGTGTTGGTGGGAATGCAAATTGGTACAAACACTGTGGAAAACAGTATGGAAGTTCATCAAAAAACTAAAAATAGAGGGGTGCCTGGGTAGCTCAGTCGTTGGGCATCTGTCTTCGGTTCAGGTCATGATCTCGGGGTCCTGGGATTGAGCCCCACATCGGGTTCCCTGCTTGGCAGGCAGCCTGCTTCTCCCTCTCCCACTCCCCCTGCTTCTGTTCCTTCTCTTGCCATGTCTCTCTCTGCCAAATAAATAAATAAAATCTTTTAAAAAAATTAAAAATAGAATCTACTACTGGGCATTTACCAAAAGAAAATGAAAACACCATTTTTAAGACACAGGCACCCCTAGGTTTACTGCAGCGTTATTTACAATAGCCAAGATATGGAAGCAACAGAAGTGTCCATTGATAGATGAATGGATAGAGAAGATGTGAAATGTGCACATGCGCGCGTGCACACACACGCATACACACACACTCTGGACTATTACTCAGCCATAAGAAGAGATGAGATCTTGCCATCTGCAACAACATGAATGAACTTAGCAGATACTATGCTCAGTGAAATAAGTCAGACAGAAAAGGACAGGGGCACCTGGGTGGCTCAGTTGGTTAAGCACCTGACTTTTGATTTCAGCTCAGGTCATGGTCTCAGGGTGGTGAGACTGAGTACTACATGGGTCTCTGTGCTCACTGGGGAGACTGCTTGAAGAGTCTCTCCTTCTTCCTCTACCCCTTCCCCCAAAATTAATCAATCAAAAAAAAAAGGACAAATACTGTATGATTTCACTTATATGTAGAATCTAAAAAAAATAATACAAAGAGCAGAAGTAAATCTATAAATACAGAAAAGAAGATGTTTGCCAAACGGAAGGGTGAGGGGGGGGGGATGGGCAAAATGAGTGAAGGGGGTAACAAGTACAGGCTTCCACTTATGGAATGAGCAAGTCTCAGGGATAAAGGACACAGCACTGGGAATATAGTCAATGGAATTGTAATGCATTGTATGGTGAAAATGGTAGCTATATCTGTGGTGAACACAGTATAACATATAGACTTATTGAATTACTACCTGTAGACTTGCAACTAATGTAACATGTGTCAATTATACTTCAATAAAAATAAAAATTAAAAAAGAAGCACTTACTTAAAAGGTTATTTCTTCTAGCAGACAAACTGGTAGTCTTACATTGTAGAAAGGGAGTTTGTAGCCTCATTCATTTAAACAATAAATAGGTCCAATGATAGTGTTATATAAGACAGGATGTTAGAAATTTTCTTTCAATCGCTAAACTCATCAGTCCCACAAGATTTAAAACCATACTGTGTGTATGTGTGTATATATATGTCTATCACATGCTATATGGGACAGACTTTATCCTGATACTTAATAATCTGACAGTTACTCTAATAATCTAACCAAAAATGAGAGATCAGGATGTCATGTGAAATTCTAGTTTGTCCTGCCTTTTAAGGAATTTTCTCTCCATTAATTCAACCCAACCCACATTCAAACTCATAGACACAATCCCTCCCGACTCTGTAATTACTATATTTATTTGAATCCTTTTTTTTTCTTTGGCCTCTAATTTTAATCATTTTTTCTATTTTTCCCCCTTAGGGGCCTACATCCATTTTTCTTTCTTAGCTCAAACACTACCCCCTCCATGAAAATTTTCCTCCCACCTCTGCTGGGAGTTGCTTCTGGAGTTGTTTCTTCTTGAGATCTCAAGAGCTTTGTGCTTATTTTATAATAATTCCACCATTAAAACTCACTGTTTATATGTCTTTTTTCCCCTAGACTGTAAACTTCCTGGAGGGAGACTGTTTCTTATTTATTTTTATCTATCTTCTTGACATTATTTGTGGATCCATTCCCTTCTCTTCCTATCAGTCCCCAAATACTATTTGGAGTGGTAAATGTGCCTGCACAGACTGCTTGCTATTTCCCATCTGCCTTCTTTTTTGTTACATGAAATGCAGATGTTGTGGTTAGAGCTCCCAAAGCCACCTTGAAAGCATAAGGATAGGAACAACACTCCAGGAGGTAGAAGGCAAAGTTAAAAGAAAAAGTTGACTCCAGCCCTGGGTATTGAGAGAAAAATAAATACTTGTTAAAAAGTCACCATTTTTCAGGTTACTAGTTTAGTTACTAGTAACTAAGCACATTCCTTACTGATATACCTAAGTAATCAGTAACTATTCAATAAAGCATTCAAAGAAAAAAATTTTCTAAAAATGAAATAAGCAACCAGAGGGGAAGAGGTGGGGGGATGGGCAAAATGGGTGAAGGGGAGTGGGAGACACCCGCTTCAGTTAACAAACTGAATAAACAGGTCATGGGGATAAAAGGTACAGCCCAGGAAATATAATTAATGGTACTGTGATGGCATTGTATGATGACAGAAGGAAGCTACACTTGTGGGGAGCACAGCATAATGTATAGATTTGTTGAATCACTATGCTGTACACCTGAAATTGTGTGTCAACTATGATTCAATAACAAAAGGTTTTCCCAATAAAAAAGAGACTTATGAAACTAAAAAAAAAAAAAAAGAAAGAAAGAAAGAAAGGAATTTGTAGAGGACCATATACCCCAAAAGCACTCCAGCAAAGCTCACTAGCAGTTCCACAAGGAGAGGCCGTGACCTCTCCCCTGCAGCTAGAGAGATTATGGTCCAGCAGACAATGCTGCACCCACAGACCCTACTGAATGCTCACTGAAAGGGCTCTACTGAGATCTCTGTGCACCAGAATCAATGACATGGAATCATGCAGAAAAGATCTGCATAAAGTCAGGAGAAAGATAGTCAACTGTCCACAAATACTAACAAGCACAAAAACAGAGCTTAAATATAACAGAACTTCAATAATTTACGTAATGCTGCCACCATGTGGCACTTGTTCCCCTCTTCTAGAAATAAAATTTTGTATAGAAAAAGATGATTGTTCCCCTGCGCATTACCTTGCTGAAACACAAAAAACTATAAACAACTTTAGTTTGAAATACTAGCCAGGTTTTCTTAAGATGAACTACATTTAAATGCGAGAGAGAGGAAAGTTCTAGGAAGTCCTGATAATTCTACTTCACCATTCCTCTCTGCCCAACCATGGCATCTAGGGACAAATTAGAGGATGTTATTGTCTGCAGCAAGATACAAAAGAGCTGTAAATTATGTAGGTATAAATTCAAATCAAAGGCCTCTAAAATGCTTTCAGTTTTTTCCTTCTAACTTGAAGGGAAATGTCAGAACACGATACACAAAAAAAGTTAGTTGAACCTGATACACAGGAAAGTTTCCACACTACTCTAAACCCTCAGGAAGACCAACTAGGAAGGTTATCATGTAAAAAGCCTAGATCACGTAGGTGGCAAGAAAAGGATTTGGGGCAGCTGGATGGCTTAGACGGTTGTGCATCCCACTCTTAGTTTCAGCTCAGGTCATGATCTCAGGGTCCTGAGATCAGCCTCCCCCCCCACCCCATCAGGCTCCACATAGGGCACTATGCTCACTGAAGGGTCTGTTTGTCCCCCTCCCTCTGTTGCTCTCTCCACCCCCTGTTCACTTGCCCTCTCTCTCTCTCTCAAATTTAAAAAAAATTAAAGAAAACCATTTAAAGGAGTATATTACACTTGGTTGAAGACAACCACTTAAACTTAGCTGACAAGATATTTCTGAGTCCCTTAGAGGTCAGTCTTTAATGACAATATGAGAATGCTTCATGAAGGGTGGGTCTGTCTTCTTCACCAGGATAGCACTGGTTCCTGACATTCTGTCTCACACAAAACAAGTGCTCGAGACACTTAAAGAATAAGCTTGTTTCTATCACACCCGGTGTGATCATTTCCTTCTCTAGTAAACATTTTTCTAATATAAGCTCATGTCATTTGCTTCACAAATCCCTATTTTCCCTAAAATGGAACTTATTCTTGTTCAAATTATTGCAAATTCTGAATTAGAACATTTTTATTTGACTGTATTTGCTACCATCTTTCTCTTAATACTAACAGTTAACAACATTCATCCAACATCTCTACGTCACGGATTTTTTAAAGATAACATACCACTTAATCCTCGCAAGAACTGTACAGTATATGTTATTGCTCCCATTATTAAGTAGGCACCTTAAGCCTTAGTGAAGCAGATGATCTTAGCTGGTAAGGAGGAGGGGCAGGATTTGAGCCCAAAGATGTCAGGCTTCAAGGCCCATGTTCTTTTTCCCTTCCTCAATATAGCCTCCTTTCCTGACACAGGGCTTGGTCTCACAACCCTGAGATCATGACCTTAGCCAAAATCAAGAGTCAGACATTTAACTGACTGAGCCACCCAGGCACCCTGGTTTAGGCATTTTTTAATACAACAGAGAATAAGGCATTTCTATACAATGAAGAGTCCTGACTCTTATGGTACCTCTATTCTAATGAAAGAAGACAGGTAATAAATAAGTAACAAGGAAAATATCAGGTAGTTACAAGAGCTTATAGTAGGCAAAATTCTATGATGGTCCTTAAGACCCCCACTGCACAGTGTACACACACCTACTCCCAGTTATTCAATCAAGACCTAATCGAGGTGCTACTGTATATATATATATATATATTCTACAGATTTATTAAGGTCCCAAATCAGGTGACTTTAAAAAGGGGAGATTCTCTTTAGTGGCCCTGACTTAATCAGTGAGTCCTTTACAGAGTCTAGGCTCTTCCTGGCAAGCAGGAGAGGGAGGGACTCCATGTGAGCGAGACTGACTTCTGGTTTTGTTTTTGTTTTTCTGGTTTGAGTAATGTGTACACCCAATGTGGGGAGTCACACACTCTACCAACTGAGCCAACCAAGTGTCCCCAATTTATGGCTTTGAAGATGGAAGGGGCCACCTATCAAAGAATGTAAGTGGCCCCTAGGAGTTCAGAGGGGCCCCTGGCTGAGACCAAATAAGGAAATGGGAACTTCACCGTACCCAATGAATGAACTGGGGGAATGAACTGGACTTGGAGCTTCAAATAAGAACAATGTCTGATCAACACCTTGATTTTGGCCTTGGAAGACTCTTACACATAAAATCCAGCCGTACCATGCCCAAACTTTATTCTCACCATGGAACTGGTAATAATCTTCATATAGCATGATAAGGGAATCATTTCTGGGTAATATTCTGTGTGTCCCAGATTATCCAAATCCCACCACATAGTAATGATGATAAAGAGAACTAGCAGTTATTTATTCCTAGATACCAAGTAATACTCTCAAATACACACATACAGACACATGCATTGGGTGCACATGCATACCTTTGATCTTTATGCCCACCCTGTGAATCAGGTATTATGCAGATTTTAAGTAAGCCTGTTGAACTCAGAAATGGTATCTGAGCTGCAGCTCTGTCCCTCATCTGGAGTGCTCTGTGCCGCAGGCCTTCTCTAGTTTTAAAGGATTTATGAAAAGGTTCTTTCCTTTTGGCAGGTTTAGACTTCCTGTCTGGTTGGGGTCTTATTTAAAAACAGCACCCCAACTCACACAGCATCATGAAATTTGTGTGTGCAGCACCATTTACCATCTATCTGACAGCAGCTCGGGGCGTTACTGTCTAATGCACAATGAACCAATTATACATGTGCCAAACACCAGGAATATGCAACAGGGCGGCAGGCTGGTGCTTCAGTACTGCTGGAGCACAGCATGGAATGTTGCGTGGCAGACGGTAAAGCCAACAAGGTAGGGGCCAAGAGAAGGATGCTTGGACATCCTGTAGACAGCAAATATTATTAACAGGTTTTATTTTATTTTTTTTTTTAGATTTTTATTTATTTATTTAACAGAGAGAGAGATCACAAGTAGGCAGCGAGGCAGGCAGAGAGAGAGGGGGGAAGCAGGCTCCCTGCTGAGCAGAGAGCCCGATGCGGGGCTCGATCCCAGGACCCCAGGATCATGACCTGAGCCGAAGGCAGAGGCTTTAATCCACTGAGCCACCCAGGCGCCCCTATTAACAGGTTTTAAAAAGCGAAGTAACATCAGAGCACTCTGGCAGCATGGTAAAGACCGGATTTGACTGGGGTGATAAAGCAGGAACACAAATCAGAAGGGATGGAGACATTATGAGTAATATCCAAAAGAAATGGTCACTGAAAGTGGGCCCTGACCGGTTAAGAACAGCCAAGGATGAGGCTCATGTTTTAATCTGAGTACTCTGGGTGGGTGTTGATACTACAACTGAGAAAAAAAATATAGAATGAATCTGGGAGATCTACACCCATCAGTATTTAAGATCTTTTTTCACTGTATCTCATTTAAAGATGAAGAAAACTGAGATCAATAGATATTCAATACTCCAGAGTAGGCACTAGCACTTGAACCCAAGTCTCCTGCTGTTTAGTCTTATGCTCGTTCCATGAATGGTAATACCCCTGAATGAGTTTCCTTTGCCTGTTTTATGACCACGCAAATGGAAATCAGAGATTTTAAAATCAGAGAAATCCCCTTGTGTATATGAACACACTAACAACTAGGGCAGTATTTTTGCAAAATAAGTTTTAAATACTCACTTCAAATTCTTTCACAAAATAACGGGTTTCGCCTTGAATAACTGGTCTGTGATCTAAAAGTCTTGAATGAATTTCTCCAAGGTCTATAAAGACAAAATGAAATTCAGAGTTAATCCATGCTGGGTGGCGCAATCTCTAGGACCTCTAGTTTGTTTTGCTCTTCCCAATTCCCATGAATAGATGTAGGTTAAAATCTAGTTTAGACTTGGAGTGAGAGGAAATCTCACCCACTGCCAGTAAATTGGCATAAGTACTTCTGAGAGCATTTGGCAATACCTGATAAAGCTCAAGACATGTATACCCAGCAATTTCATGCCTGTGTGCACGCCCCAGAAAAACTCCTACACAAATGAAAGACATTTACAAATGTTTACTGCAGGATGACTATAAGGTCAAAAGAAGAAAAAAGTTAACAATGGAAACAGACAACAGAATACTAAAAATCAGCAGGTAAAAATGAATACACTACAGTTACACTTATTAACATGGATAAATCTCACAACTATAACGCTCAACAAAAAAGCAAGTTTCAGAAGGATAAAGCCATTGTACATATGCAGAAGACACTTCCTGTTGGGACACATACAGAAGCAATAACACTAGAAAGAAACGCATGAAAATGATAAAGAGTGAGGCTCCTTGGTGGTTCAGTGGGTTAAATCCTCTGCCTTTGGCTCAGGTCATGATCTCAGGGTCCTGGGATCAAGCCCTGCATTGGGAATCTCTGCTCAGCGGGGAGCCTTCTTCCCTTCCTCTCTCTCTGCCTGCCTCTCTGCCTACTTGTGATCTCTATCAAATAAATAAATAAAATCTTAAAAAAAAAAAAAGAAAATGATAAAGAGCAAAACCAAGACAGTGGTTACCTTTAGAGAGGAGGGAGAACAATGCAATTAGAGCAAGGTTCCCAGTGAGCTTTGAACGTTTATTTATTAAGATGGGTGGTGAGTGTGCATTATAGGTTTTTTACTTTTGGATAAGTCTGAAAAAGTTGTGAATTTTAAATTGTTTTTGGTTAAGTCATTCTACTCATCCTACTTTGTAACAACTATAAAATTTAAGAGGTAAACCTCAAACCTCCCGGAGGAAATTAGATCTCCAAATAAAAATATGTAACTTTCATGTTCATTTACTGGCATAACCTGTTCCTCTAATTTTTTATTTTTGCAGACATGAACGGGGCATATTTCAATTCTTTATTTAAGGAGTCTTAATAGAATACATATGGGGAAGTATGCTAAGTACAAAAATATAAAGAGAACTATTATTTCTGCTTAAGTCCTTCAATGGTTCATTACCCAGAACACTTCTGTAAGAAAATAATAGGAGTTCATTTAAAAAAAAAAAAAAAGTTCTATGCTGAGTTAAGTTTGGGAAACATTAGATAAAATCAAGTTAGACATGTTCCTTCACCTCAGATCTTCTGGGAGCCTATAGTATACTTTTATGAACTATTAAAGCCCAAGTGAGGGCTACAGTATGCAGAAATGTGTGGGCCTTGTTTGATAAGAGAACCTATGTGGCAAAGAGTATCTGTTCACATTTCAATAAATACCAGCGTCTCTGAAACGCAACTGGCTGACAGGCTGAAGTTCAATCCTCCTAGTAGCCACACATGGTCCTCCATGTCTGGCTCCAGCCTCTTCTCCCCACACATTGGCAATTCTGAACTAGTTGCAGTTTTCCAAACATATCAAGCTCCTCATATGTCCTTGCCATAGTCCATGCTCTGGAACCCTTCCCCAATCCCTGCTCTTCCTTCAAAACTGCTCAGATACCACACTTCCTTGAAAATTTCATTTGTTCTATTCAGCTTCCTCCTAGGTTTCAAGGAGTGTCCCCATTTAATGCTCCCAAAGCACCTGGGGCGATTACTTCTAGCATACTACTTACTGTATTGTCCTGAAATTGTGTCTCTCTTCCAGTGAGTATCTCAGAGACCAAATTAGTTCTATCATCCACAGAAGACATATGGGTTAACATGTATCTTTCTAGAGGATAGAAAAGGCACTAAGCTTTGCTGATTTGAATCGGGGAGCCTGATATAATGAGAACTTATTTGGCCTTTGGAGAGAGAATTCAATTTTCTTTAGAAGTAGATAATGATCACCTCTTAAACCTGAATCTCCCAAAATTTAAGAGAGTAAAGATCTGGGGAGAAAATACACATGACCACAGAAATGAGGCCACTAACTAGTTTTGTTGTAACATTATAACAACAAAGCAAGCACATTACAATGCAGGAGTCCTAAGGATTAGAAATTCTCCAAGTCTGATAGTGTAAATATAAGCTACAGATTTTCACATAAATTCAACCCTAACCTTACCACATGCAAAGCATTCTTGTGTTGTTTGATACATTCTTCTGTCTTCCAAGAGTTCATACTCTAATGTGGGAGCCGGACCCATATCGTTTCACACAAAAGACAGAGATAAGCACTTTCACAGAAGATCAGTACGCTCTGTGGCTAAGGAACAAGAAGAAACAGTGCACTGTATAGATCTCTCATTATCTAATAAAAGAAGTTTCTCCTCTGGCCCTGAATTTCCGGCCTTTAGTGTAATATCATATGAAACAATTTACTGCAATTTTTTTCTGATAACATCCCCCACATTGCCAAACAGATGTTACTCTTCCTCACTACTTCTCAGGTCCATGCCCTTGTTTTCATCCCTGCTTGTCTCGCTAGGACTATTTGAACAGTCACACCTCTCTGTAAGCCACTCCACAGAGTTCTTGTCATTTGCAGTAGTGATGTTTACAAAGCTGCCTCAAACACTGAACTAGCACATACAGAACTAGTGCTCCTAGAGGAAATACAGGCTTAGGTTCCTGCAGGCCTCTGATCACATTTCTGTCAAAACAAAATGTCATTTGTATCACACGAGTTTGTTTACCAACATCCTTGTAAAACATGCCAGTCTTGGCATTCCAAAAACAGCCCTTCCAAGATAACAATTTCTCCTGTATTAACACTTCAGTTATTTTTATCCGTATAACTTCCTTCACCTGCAAGTCGAACGTTTTTCACACTGTACCATGTCTGAAAGTGTGGCCAGCATTTAACATTTTCCTGACCTTACCCAACTGACCGTGAATTTCTTTAGCTTTCAGCTTCACAACAATGCTGTCCACTACGCTCTCTCAATCACCTCAGGAATCCACAAATATAGCTGCTTTCCCATCACCACATCACACACTATAAATGATACTTTGGCACTCTCCAGAATGGCCTAACACACAAATTGGTGAATGTCCTTCCTTTTTCCGGATTGTTGACTAGCACCAAACAGCACTCTAACTGATACCTGAAAGAAACCTCTCTAATACAGCTCTCTTTCTCTGTAAGGCACACAGCTTTCTTGTACTGAAGGGAAACTCAGCACTATACACCTTGGGGATCATTCTAAAAAGCAAAATCACCATCAAAAAGCACAAAAATGTGAAAAATATGGCACCGAATAAAAAGTAAAAAGGACACTTATGTGTAGTATAAAAGCTAACACAAAAAGCAGAGCATTGCCTTGCTCAGTCTCGACTATAAATGTGCATGTAGGGAGATTCAAATTTGTCAGTTCTATGCACCTAGGAATAACCATGAAAGCACCATCAGTATTGAATCTGGAGTTACAAATTCATTTTAGCAATTAGGCAAATTCACAAACACCCAATCCACAAGATAAGGACCCATGGTCATCTGCCTGACTGCTTTATTTGAAATACAAATCAGGGCACCTGGGTGTTCAGTGGGTTAAGCCTCTGCCTTCCACTCAGGTCATGATCTCAGGGTCCTGGAATCAAGTCCTGCATTGGGCTCTCTGCTCAGCAGGGAGCCTGCTCCCTTCTCTCTCTCTCACTGCCTGCCTCTCTGCCTACTTGTGATCTCTCTCTGTCAAATAAATAAATAAAATCTTTAAAAAATAAATAAAATAAAATACAAATCAAACCACACAACTCTCAGACTTACGGCTGGATGGCTTCCTGCCATTCCAAAAAAAAAAAAAGTCCAATCCCCTTAAAAAGGCGAGAAGTCTTCTATGGTCTGATTTCCACCAAACTCCACCTCTCTCAGTCACACTGTAGCAATGTATAGTTTCCCAAACATGCCATGCTGTTTGAGGCCTCCACACCTTTGCACATGCTGTTCTAAACTCAATCCAAAGGAACCTTGCCCTCTTTTCTTAACTGTTTACACTTGACTCTTTTAAGACTCAGATCAGACACTCCAGTGTACAGGAAGCCCTTCCTGTTTCCCAGTCCTTACCTCTTACCACTCAAACCATGGGCCAGAAACCCTTAAAGACCTAGGGTACAAGGACAGAAATCATTTATTTATGTTTCCCTTTCATTAAATTCTGGCAATAAAATCCAACAATGATGTGTTCGTAATTGATGGTCTTCACACAAGGATGAACTAAAAACAGATTTTCAGAATGCAAAGAGTAAATGGTTCCATAAAAAAAGCCAAGGAAATTCTACATATATTTGTAATTAAAACTCAATTTTCAATTAACTTGAAAAACTTTCTTTGAATTACCTTTAAAAAAAATCTATGAAAATTTTTTTAAAAAACTATGCATCAAGGGATACAATCAAAAGAGTGAAAAGGCAACCCATGGGATGGGAGAAAACATAAGCAAATCATCCATGAGCAAGGGGGTTAATATCCAGACTATACAGAAAACCCTGACAACAACAAAAAATTACCTGACTGAAAAACTGGCAAAGGACTTGGAATGGACATTTCTCCAAAGATATACAAATGGCCAATAAGCACATAAAAAGATGCTCAACATCACTGATCATTAGGAAAATGGAAAATAAAACGATAAGACAGGACTTCATCCCATTAGAATGGCCACTGCCAAAGACACAGAATAGCATGTGTTGGTGAGGAGGTGGAGAACCTTTTGCACTGTGAGTGAGACTGTAAAATAGTGCAGCCACTATACAAGACAGTATGGTGATTGCTCAAAAAATGAAAAACAGAATTATCACTTGATCCAGTTCTGGGCATACACTCAAAAGAAAGGAAAGCAAGGAAAGCAAGGGCTCAAACAGGTATCTGCATACCAATAGTCACAGCAGCATTATTCACAGCAACAAAAGGCGGAAGCAACCCAAAAGTCCACCCAGAGATGAATGGATACATAAAATGTGGTCTATACATATGGTGAAATAATATTTAGCTTTTTAAAAGTTAGGAAATTCTGACACACGCTACAACATGGATAAACCGTGGGGACATTATACACAGTGAAGTAAGCCAGTCACATAAGGGCAAATACGGTATGATTTCATTTACATGAATTATCTAGAGTAGTCACAAAGAGTCAGAAAGTAGAACGGTGGTTGCCAAGAACTAGAGGGAAGGAAGGGATGCGGAGTTAATGATTCATTGGTGCCATGAGTTTCAGTTTGAGATGGATGGTGGTGAGGGCTGCCCAACAATGTGGATGCCCTAATACCACTGAACTTAAGGGTTAAGAAAGGGTTAAGATAAATTTTATGTTACATGTATTTCACTGCAATTAAGAACACTTTTTAAGTAGCAGTTCACTTAAGGTAACATATGTAAACATTTATAATTTAGCCCTAACACTCACGCACCACTCCCACACTCCTAATCAGATTTAAAAGACAACCTGAAGTCTAGAAAAATAGCCACAGCCAGCTGTGCAGGAGCGGTCTACCATCCTGACAGATAAAGTTAAAATGAAATGGTCAGCAACTGAAGGATGTCATTCCCCTGACAGTGAAGGACTCTAGCATATTATGAGGGCTTCAACGCTGCAAGATGTTGGGACAGACGGGATCAGCACAGGGTTGAGAAAGGATAAGGATAAAAAATCAAAAATAGGGGCGCCTGGGTGGCTCAGTGGATTAAGCCGCTGCCTTCGGCTCAGGTCATGATCCCAGGGTCCTGGGATCGAGCCCCACGTCGGGCTCTCTGCTCAGCAGGGAGCCTGCTTCCCTTCCTCTCTCTGCCTGCCACTCCACCTACTTGTGATCTCTGTCTGTCAAATAAATAAAATCTTAAAAAAAAAATCAAAAATAAAAAGAAAAGGGGGGCCCCTGGGTGGCTCAGTGGGTTAAGCCTCTGCCTTCAGCTCAGGTCATGATCTCAGGGTCCTGGGATCGAGTCCCACACCCGGCTCTCTGCTCAGTGGAGAGCCTGCTTCCCTTCCTCTCTCTCTCCCTGCCTCTCTTGTGATTTCTCTCTGTCAAATAAATAAATAAAATCTTAAAAAAAATAAAAAATAAGAAGAAAAGGATGAGTATGAGAAAGTACAGAATCTAACTGTCAAAGATCCTGCTACTGGAAAACAGGGTTGTTCCTGAGCTTTGGGAATCAAGTACTCAGGTTCGTGAGAATCCAGGAGGTAACCTTCTTCCAGAGCAAAGCAGACAAGACAAATGGACATCTGTACATGTGTATGGCGCTTTAAGGTTTTAAGATGGTTTTCATGTAAGTTATCTATGTTTACTCCTCTCATGATCCAGGAGCAGAAAGGGGCAGAGTAAGTAAAGTGGACCACCCAAAGTCACCCAACTCCTAAGCGACCTGCAGCGGGGCGCAGGCCCTTCCCGACTCCCCAGCTCCATGCCTCCCTCAGCTTTACAGGACCGTGGTGAGGCAGCGTCCAAAGAAGCTCGGT
Source organism: Meles meles (assembly GCF_922984935.1). Lineage (NCBI taxonomy): Eukaryota > Metazoa > Chordata > Mammalia > Carnivora > Mustelidae > Meles > Meles meles. The sequence goes on from NC_060070.1 coordinate 134,872,071, forward strand.
GCTCAAAAGTCCCCGGCAAGAGAAAGGGGTGAAGGGGCGGGGCCCAAGACTCACGTCCGCGGCTTTTTCGAAAAAGTAGGAGGGACTGGGTGGGTTAGTTGTACTGGGATGCACCTGGCGTAGGAAACCAGGCGGGGTCTGGCCACCACTCCCCCAACCTCCCACGAACCCAAGGCCGCCCGGAAACTGGGGGTCGTCCTGGGGAGCGGCCCCGGGTCAGAGGGTGCAGCTTGGGAGGTGGAGTGGCGCCGGGCTCCACCACAGCGATAGCCCTACCACTCCGTACCCTTGATAATGAGATGCGCTGGCGAGCCCGCGGTTCCCAACGAATCCTTCTTCTTGTCGCCGCCGCCCGGGGTGGCCTCACTACCCACAGGAGTCTCCGTCCCTCCGCCACTCATCGCGACCTGCTCCGCCCACCCGCCTCCGCGTTGCGCCTGCGCAGACCTACGCTGTCCGCCTTCCGGGCGCGGATTTTGGGCGTCATCAAAGGGCGTTGGGAAAGCTGAGTCTCCTTATCGCGCAGTTGCGTTAGTGTAGCCAGAGATGGGGCTTTAGGAAGCAGATGCCGCCATGCTGGGTTAGGGCAGATGCTGCCGGAATTGGAACGTTAACGTGAACTTTTGTTCATTTCTCCTTGAACTCGCTGGAATTTATTCTGGTTTAGAGAGGTTGGGAGAGAAGGTTTACAGACGCAGATTATTAATAGCGATTTAAGTATACTATCTCTATTATTACCTGACACCAGTATCTTATAAAGCATTTCGACGTGCATTGCCACGTTTGGTCATCATAGCACTCGGGGAAACGCTTTTGTCATTTCTCTCTAACAAATGAAGAAACAGGGTTAAAGGCTAAGTAACCTGCCCAAATCACTTAGGCTCGTTCGTGCCCATGTGAAGAAAAAAAAAAAAACTGTTCTTGGTATTTGTATGTACGAAATTTCAACCGGCTGTTATATGGTTTAAGATAAAATACATGTAATTACGGAAGGGACCGGTTCGCTTGGCAGCTTTGAATTGTGGTCATGAAGTGTCAACTTTGGAGCTGTATGTATCTAATGGCTGCGGTTTGTTACACTTCATAAAGTTCATCTTGTAATCTCAACAAGTCTTCATGATTGTTCTAAGGACAATGTGCGGCTTTGCAGTGACTCCTTCAGCTCTTGTGTTCATCCAGTGGTTCTAAGAATCATCCAGTCTCCCCTTGTCCCTTTCTTTCTGTACACCTCTTACCCTCCAGGGTCTCGCAGCCTAGTGCTGAAGAAGGAACATAACCCAACGTTTAGAATATGAAGTCTATAAATGATAGCATGTAGGAAGGTACAGTACACATGTGGGACACTTGGAAGTGGGAGGTGGCCAGGAAAGACTTCCCAGAGGCGGTACATATTTGTCCTCAGAACCGGAATGAAGAGGTATTAGTCAGGTTGAGTGAGGAGAAGGTGGAAATTGGGGTTTTCTAGCAGAGGAAATAAGCCCAAAGGCAAAGATGCATAAAATAGATGAATTAATGCATGAAATGTAAACTTGGTTGATTGCAAGTTGTTGAGTGTGGTTTGTAACCTTTCTAGTCCCAATTTCATTTCCTTGTTTTTAGCATCAACCTCTAGAAAATGTAATTATTTTTAAAGCCCTTCATTTTTCTCCCCACTTCTAAGTACTTTTCTTACTCAAGCTTTCTTCTGCACCTGCAAGCCTAAATTTCCTTTCAGCTTGTCTTCTTAGTGTCTTTGAAATAATGAAAAACCTGAAAAGTCTCACTATAGTACAGGGAGGTTAATGCTTCTTCCACATTAGTGTGGCTGTTAAATATGCAGATTGTAGGTTCCACATTAAAAAATTCTGTTTCAGTAGTCCTGGGGTAGCAGCTACCTCCCCTTACCCAACTGCTGATTGCTTATAAGTGATAGAAGAATTCTAGGTGCAGTAGTAGTTAAGACTTTGAAACTAGACAGAACTGGATTGAAGTTCTGGCTCTGCCACTTGCCTGCAGTTCCTTCACTGTAAAATGGCAATAAAATATCCATTTGTAAGGTTGTGATGATTAAAGAAGATAATACCCATAAAGCCCTTAGTACAATGCTTGGCGCATAGCAAATGCTCAATACATGTTATTATGACTATTATAATTTCCTCTATCTCCTTTTAAAGCCCTGTATAAACTGTTCTCATTATTCCAATCCACATTTACCAAGACCACTAAAAAATCTTGTACTTTTTTTTAGCACTCTACAATCTATAAAATGCTAGCATATATCATATGCCATGTCTCCTAATCTTCTCAGGAAGATTCTCGTGTATCTTCTCATGAACCTCAACCTCTAGTTGAGGTAGCTTTTTTTTTTTTTTTTTTTTTTTTATTTGACAGAGAGAGATCACAAGTAGGCAGAGAGGCAGGCAGAGAGAAAGAGAGAGGAGGAAGCAGGCTCCCTGCCCCAGTTGAGGTAGCTTTTAAAATATCCCCCTTGATTAGTAAACTGACGGTCAGAGGACATGGTAGAGTACCCAAAGATGACCGCAGTGATTCCTTCCCTCCCTGTGTACACATGCAACATGCTGCTTTTTCCATCAAGAGATGGAGTTTGTCTCCCCCCCGTCCCCCCGCCTTGAAACTAGACTGGCTTTGTTATAGCTTGGACAAATAGAACATGGAGGCAAAAATGTTGTGCTAGTGTTGGGCCTTGAAACACCTGGTAATTTTTACTTTTGCTCTCTTGTCGGGAAGTCCAGGCTGTCTTGCTGTAGGAAGGCCATCACGTGGAGAAGCACTGGAAGATAAGACATCACATGTAGAGAGAGGCTATGTGGGGGAGAGCTGAGACAGCGAGCAGTCAGCAAGGCACCAGATGTGTGAGGGGGCCCTTCTTGGCTCTTTTCATCCCAGCCATCAGCCTTTTAAAATGCAGTCCCGCGACCTGCAGTGGGCCTGATCAACACCACACAAAGTCAGAAAACTGCCTAATCTGACCATGGTATTGTGAGAAAGAATGAATTTTGTGGGGGAAATAATACATTGGTGAGAAATAGTACAATTTTGAGAAATGATAAATAAGTTCACTAAATGGTGTGTGTTTCAATGATGTCCACCTCTCCTAGACAGAATTCACAGTGGGTTCCAATAATACACATGCTCCCATAAGACGGCATCATGGCTATCAAATAGCAGAACAGTAGCTCTGGTCTTTAGCAATGTAGCAAAGCCCAATCAGCTAGGGGGTCTTTCCACTGTGCCACGACTGTGCCAGGCATATTGCTGCTGGTTCTGTTTAGACACTCCCTTCCTGGAATGCTTTCTTTGCCCCTTCTGCCCATTCAATTCAATAAAGTTTATTATGTTGTATAATAAAGACTTGGGCTGATCTTTGTTCCTGGTTGCTTGGAGATAACCTCTAAATCTTTGGAATATCTCAAGTGACAGCAGTGTCTCTGTTATTCATGGTGGTCTGAGTTTATGCTAACCAAGTCACTCTCAAGGGCCCTTAGATGGCTTGGGGATGGGTGTTGGCCATGCGTGAAGACCAATGGGTGATTAGAGGGTTGGGGCTTTGAGCCATATAATAACAGTCTGATCCCTGGGGAGTGGAGGGGGACTGGGGACTGAGTTCAATTACATGGTCAATAATTCAAGTATCCACGCCTAAGTAATGAACCCCCCGAAAAAACCTCCTGGACACAGAAGCTCCAGTGATTTTCCCAGTTGATAATCTCCTACTGATGTATCTAGAAGGTGGGGTATATTGAGGATACAGAAACTTTGTGTTTGGGACCTTCCCAGATCATGCATATACTCATATTCATGCATATACTCATTTCATTGGTCCTGATTTGTATCCCTTGCAATGACACTATAACTAGAAGTACAGTACTTTCCAGAGTTCTATGAACTGTTCTAATGAATTACTGAACCCAAGAGGGTAGAGTGGGAACCTCCAAAATCTGTAGACCACTGGTCAGATACATGGGTGGCTTGGGAACCTGGAGTTTGTGCCTGGTGTCTAAAGGGAGGCTGGTCTTATAGGGAATGGTGTCCATTACCTGTGGGGGCTAAGCTAATTCCTATAATTAGTGTCAGAATTGTGTTTCAATTGAACAAACACCTACATGGCACCCATGATATGCCAGATAGTGTTGTAAATGCTCTATACATACTAATTCATTTAACCCTCATGTCAGTCCTTTGAAGTAGGTATTATTGTTAATATTCTTACAGATGAGGAGGCTGAGGCACAGAGAAGTTAAATGACTGCCCAACTTTCATGTGGCAGAAACAGTCTCGGTCCCTGTGCGTGTGTTTATGTGCAGATGGCAGGTGAGGAGAGAGTGGGGAAGGGAGATTGGGAAGGAGCGAAGAGAGAAGCCATTCTATTTATCACTATATGATTACTCTTCTACGATTCTGTTGCTTTCAGTCTGCAGATACATGTTCTAGCTGTTTTATCTGTTCTTGCATATCACTGACTTATGTTGTTCTCTGGGATGGTTAGGTCCATAGCAAGGAGTCAGAGAATAGCCCCATAAGCCGTGCTGTTGCACCGTGCACCTCAGCAAGGATTAGGGCTGCTGAGAGCATGTCCTTGGACTCTATGTCATCCTGACAAAAGTCTTGTGTTCTCTCTTGTTGTCTGTCGAGATTCTGTATTCTTGAATGAAACTTTGAAATAATGACAGATTATCACACAGTTGCAAGAAATAATAGATTCCTCTCACACCTCACCTTGCTTGCCTCCAAGGGTAACATTTTGCAAATGGTAACATCACAACCAGGTATTGACATTGATACAATTCAGGAATCTTATCCACCTTTCCCATTTTATTTGTATTCATGGTGTGTGTGTGTGCATGTGTGTATTTGGCTCTATACAATTTTTTAAAAGATTGATTGTGGGGGCAGAGGGAGAGTTAGAGAATCCCAAGCAGACTCTCTGCTGAGAACAGAGCCCCATGTGGGACTCAATCTCTACCCTGAGACCATGACCTGAGCTGAAACCAAGAGTTAGATGCTCAATGGCCTTGATGCCCCTGGCTCTGTGCAATTTTATCACATGTGTAGGTTTGTCTATCTATCATCTCAGTAAACATGTTGAACAGTTTCAAAGCCATAATGATCCCCATGGGGCCTTTTTGTAATCATACCTATTTTCTTCTCTATCCCCTTCCCAACCCTATAATATATCCTCCATTTCTAAAATTCTGTCTTTTCAAAAAAGATTACATTCATGGAATCATACACTACTTCTGTGTTTTTAAGAATAGCTGTTCTCACCATCATATTACACCATACAAGATCATTTTCCAGAGACTCAATATCAGACACTTTTCAACCATGGAATTGTAAAGGGATTTTTCCAGTTCTTGTGCTTTTTCAGAGTTAAGACATCTAAGTCATGGAAATAATGTTAATTTAATAGAAGTAAAGTTCTGACTTCATGGTAATAGTTGCTACATCCATGTAGAAGCTTATGAAAATTTAAAAAACAGAAATAAAATGAGCACTTAATTATAAACATACTGAGAACAAAACTGAAATTCATTCCTTGGCATAAGCTCATCAAGGATAAACATAAACATAACGAGGGAAGGGACTTACTAAATTTATTTTGCTTTTTATCATATCTGCTTCCTGAGATTTCCTCTGGCACATTTTCTGTTGACGTTACTGTTTATTCCCTTTTGTTTCACCTATTTTTGAAGCAGATGAAAAAAATTAAAAATGGAAGAAACTAATGAAAGCAAAGGAGAGGAAAAAATTGGAGGGTCTTTTTGGGGTAAGATGGTAAGTATCACTGCACATTAATCTCGTGAAATTTCGGGAATGCGCCGGGCACACTAGACTTGAGACTTAGGTAGAAGTAGCGTGCTGTGCTTTGAGAGCAGCTGTCTTCCAGGTGGCAGCCACCAGACAGTCCTGTCCTCAATCTTGCTTGTTGCCCCTACAAATGCTTCTGTTGTAGGTACACCACTTGGAGAACATGAGGCATCCAACTGCAGAGTCTCCACGAAGAGCATTTGTGCTCTTGTGATGAGCCCGACTAGTCAAAACATAGAGTTCCAACCCCCCCAATGGTCACACCTTCAGAAGATGTGACAGAAGTACCAGCTGTTGAGTGATACAGCTAGTCTATGACTGACTGTCATCCCAGCTTGGGACAGGGGTAGTACAATGGTCCTCATGGTGCAGTCACTACATTGGACCTCTTGAATCACACAAACTCAGATTGGGGCCAAGTGACATGTGACTTGAGAAGAGCTAGGTGATTTACCACACATGCTAAAGTTCGAACCCCTGCTTTAGTGTGATGTCTGTTATGCATTCCCCACACTTCTGACAAAGATAGTCAACTCTAGAGTTCTTTTATCCAAGTGAACAGGGCTCAAGTTAAATTTTGAAAGCAATCAGAAACTATGAAGCTGATGAGGCCAACCCTCATCATGATAACCCCAAGAGGGTTAAAAATCTCTAAGTGACTTGAAGAAAAGGGTGTGTGTGTGTTGCAGAAGGTCGGGAACCGTGAGGCAGTAGAGGAAGGATAGCCTACATTCCGTGAACAGACTGGTTCATGGACTGCACCAAAGAAACTTTGGAATTGGTAATCCAATGGCTGGAAGTTTGTGGTCTTGGTCAAAGCAAGCCTCTGGCCTTCTTCTTCAGAGCTATGCCTTGTCAAATTAGTTGTGTGGCTGCTGTATTTCAAGTTTAACTTGGACAGACAGGCCTGCCAGGCACAAATTTCTCAAGCAGATGATGTTAGGGGGGACAAAAATTATCCACTGTGAGACTGTTAGGACAGATGACAGTCAGCAGGAATGGCAAGCCAAATCTGCAAGATCCATAATACAATTGGCTAGCCCTAGGGACCCAGTCTCTTTGAAGTAGAAGAGACAGCACGCAAGAGCCATCACATTAACTCACCAGGCTGGAAAAGATGCAAAGCTTTCATCCTCCCCACAAAGAAATGAAAGTTTGAAAGATTAAAATATTCCTAAAGGAATCACGATAATGGAAGCAGAAATCCTTGAGACATAATAGCAAAAATAGCCAAGATCTCAAATTCTCCTGACTTCCTATCTACCTTCTTTAGGCCTCCCTCGTAAGTGAAAGATGAGTTTTGCTAGATTAGGTAGCAGTTGGAATTAGTTTTATTCACCAGCAGTATCGGGAATAAAGGCAGAGCCTGCAGGAATGTGGGCTCTAGCAACAAGTAATCATTATTGCAAAATCAAATTCCCCATCTCATCTCTGATATGCCTGTATGTAACCCTAGAGCTGGGCTTCAAAGTGTTATAAATTCAGCATACAAGACATGGAGCAGTGGGATATAGAGCCCCTTGTGTATCTAAAAGCTCTGCCCAGCAAGAGAGATATATGATGGTAACTTTCTCCCCATTGCTTTTGCAATAAAATTCACCCAGAGCTCCAGGAAGTTAGGAATGTAATTCAGCTTCCATAAATCAAGACTAAAATTAAGATGGCCAGATATGTAGCAGCCTGCTCAGGTGTACGGAGAATTTGAAATTTAGTGCCCTGGTAATGGGTAGGAGCAGATTATCTAATTATGGAGAGAAAGAAGAAATATTGCTCTCTAGAGTAAGAAGCTAAATGCTCTAATCCATTAAACCACACATTTCTGCCAAAGCTGGATTAATATCAAAGTTCATGTAACGTCTGACTTTTTTCTTTAAAGGAATGAAGTCAAATGAAAGAAATATATAAATGAAAGAGCTATACTTCACAATATTCTGATTCCTTGTCAACAAGTTGCGTATTTGATCTTTCAGTGTGATGTACCTGTACCTGATTATAAGAGTCCTATTCTTTCCCAACAATAGATCTGCTTAAATTTTTATCAACACATCCTAGGCTTTTCTGGAAGGACTTTTCAGCAGGGCTCTCTTGTGCTGCCCTGGCAGTAGGTGGTCTTGCCATTCATTCTGCTCCTACCTTCCTGCCTTCATCCTGCAGGAGACCTTATGTGCCTATCACTGACTGTGCTTAACTATGGCTTCAGATTTCATTGGGCAGAGCCAATGGAGGACCCATGTTTAACAGGGATTAAAGTTGAGAATGTCCACATTATCTGTTAAAAACCTCAGTCCAATAATCTTATTGCCGAATCTGGATGGGGAGGAGTGGAGTTTTGACCAGAAAGCCAGGTCATAGATGGGTGATTGTGTCATCCTTGAAGGTTTGTTACTTCTCCCACCATATTGCAACAGCAGCTACTTGAGATTTACAAACACACTTCATAAAATACTTCATGACATCTTGGATGCTTTGGATAGAATTGTGCCTAAAGGCAAATGACCTTTTGATATTACGTCCAGCCCTATTATTTCCGTTTTAAAACCAGTGTTCGGGGCACCTGGGTGGCTCAGTGGGTTAAGCCTCTGACTTCAGCTCAGGTCATGATCTCAGGATCCTGAAATCGAGCCCCACATCGGGCTCTCTGCTCAGCAGAGAGCCTGCTTTCCTCTCTCTCTCTCTCTCTGCCTGCCTCTCTGCCTGCCCCACATCGGGCTCTCTGCTCAGCAGAGAGCCTGCTTTCCTCTCTCTCTCTCTCTCTGCCTGCCTCTCTGCCTACTTGTGATGTCTGTCCGTCAAATGAATAAACAAAATCTTAAAAAAACAAAAACAAAAACCGTGTTCATGGCAATGAATGAAAAATTTCTGGATTCTTGACTGAAGAATGTTTGTTCCTTCTCTATTTGAAATTTTTTACCTGTTCTTGAAAGTTGCACATGGAATGAGGAGACAGGGCCATGTATCTGCTCAGGGCAGTCAAATCAACCCCGGTGTGTAATATGGTGACAGATTTTGTCCTCAGCCTCTGAAACTGTACACTTCCCATTCACTTCAGCCATGGTTTAACTGAGGTGTTGGTTGGCATGTGGGTTGTCTATGCCCCCAACCTAAGTCCTCAATTAATGTGAGATAATTGAATGTGTAGTGCCTGGTACAGAGCCTGCAACATTGTAGGCATTCAGTAAATGGTATCTGATTGCTTTTATTTCTTTCAAGCAACACTGAGTGGCAGCAGCCTCCCAAACTTTATGTGCCGTTTCAGAAATTGGTCACAGACCATTGGACTGTAAATGTGAGCAATAATGTCATTGTCATCCTCAGGGACAGGCAGTTTTTGACACATAGTAGGTTCTAAATAAATATTTGAGGGATTATTGAATGATCAGTGATGCAGACTTCTGAGCATCAGAAAGAACATGGTTACAAAGGGAATTCACAATTGTGCATTCACAAATGCACAAAGATTGTCCCACTTTCTTTTAGAGTCATATTACTATTCTTTTAGAAAACAAAACAAAACAAAACACAATGAATAGAATGCTGCCTGTTTTGAACAGCTTGAAAGATGTGAGGACCAGAGATTTTTAATTTGGTAAGTCATAAGACAAATTCATGTTTAACCAAAATCACGAGATGCTCTGCTCAACTGTCTTATCGCAGATGGGCTCACAGTGCCTCAGGGACAGCAGAAGGGGACTTAAGAATGTTTAAGGATTTGAGTTTATAGAATTGTGGGTTATGATTTTATGATCTACCATTGCAGTTATCTGATCACTTTCTGTGATGCTAGGCATCATACCAAGTAATTTTTATATGTTCTTATTGCAAATTAAATCGTGAGACCATAAATTTTTATCTCTAATTCATAAGAGGGATTTCATGTGCACTGACTTCTTCAAGGTCTCCTGATATATAGTGAGGCAAATGTAAGATTCCATTCCTTAATTTAGTGTATTCAGAGTGTGTAAGTATCTCATTAATTCCTGAAGTTATGTACTCATTTGTTTTATCCAATGCTTAGGGCAGCTTTTCTCCTAAGGTTGGTAATAAGTAATTTCTCTAAATGATTTAAGGAGAACCTTACTGGCACATGGGTAGTTTACAAGTTAAGTCTGAGCCAAACGCATGTCTGAATCCCACCTCCTTGATACTGATTGTGTGATCCTGCCCAAGTTCCTTAACCAGTCTGTGCCTTGGTTTCATTAATTGCAAAAAAAGGGTAATAATTAAAGGAGTGAATTCACTCATAGTACTTAGAATGCTACCCAATACATACTAAATTCTCAATAAATGTTAGCTATTATTATTATTATTAAAAGTACAATAGATTTTCCTGGTAATTCAAGAGTACTGCAGAATTCTAAAATAGCTTCTGAATCATGGACATTGTGGTCAGTGAAAAGTATTTACTTTATTCTAATTCTTTGCAAACTGATGATCCATGGAGTGTCAGCAGTTTACTAATAAAAATTCTTTTACAAATTATTTGGTATTCAGAAGGTATTTTCCCATTTAAATACTACTTTTTGTGACAAAGATACCAAATGCCTATCTAGTATCCCATTTTTCCGTTATTGACAGAGCACTGATTTTATTCTGGATGACAATGTGTGGGCCGAAGAACTATGTTTCTGGCCTTCATCCCAGCTGCAATGGCCACAGATATAAACAGATAGTGCTGAATAGGACTTCCAGGAAAGGCCCTTCCTTCGGTTGACTCAGCTGGAGAAAGTCTTTTTGCCCCTCCTCTCTTTCTCCTTCTCTGGGTTTTGATCACAGACCTGATGTCTGGGGCCCTGGTTGCCATCTTGGACTTTAAATTGAACTTGAGAAAAGAAACGACTTGTTCAGTACGGAGAAGCAGAAGGATGGGAGCTGGATGCCTAATACCAGTTGTGGACTGTCTTCTTTCACAGAGAGGAAAACAAACCACTTTAATGTTACTTGGTTTTTCTGCTACTTACAGTTGTACCTAATTGAAATTCACCCTTATACTTTCCTTGGTCACTGCAAAATGGACTTAGAATACTATAGTCGGCATTGTTTTGGGGCTGAATATAAGAAGGGAAGAGTCTGTGTGCTCAAGAAATTAACGGCCTCATAGAAGAGATAAATAATTACAGTAGTACAATGATCTCAAGTGCCAGAATCAGGGGTAGGAGATGGGTTGGTCAGGATAGACCTGACTTTCAGGAGGCCATGACACAGTTGAATAGTGAAGAATATCAAGTGAGAAGGGAAGGGCATTTCTGGCACAGAAGTAACTGACAGAAATGACCCAAGATGCACTGCAACATTTCAACAAGGAAACGAACTGGTTCTGTTTTAGGTGCCAAGAACATTATCTAACTTTTGCTTATGGAAGCCAGGTCTTTACATTTCTGCTATACCGTCATCCTCTAACAATCCAAGTTAGTGACAGGCAGTCCTGCGACATGATAGCAGTGGGTAATATCTGTGGAAGCAATGCTGGGCCCTTGCATAAAAAACTGACTAGCAGATGTAAAGATTCCTATATTCACAAGATAGACATGGGAAGAGAGCGCATTTGGCAAAGAAGTAGACAGGTGTTATCCTTTCCTTATAGCTGACTGGAGGAAATGGCTGGAAAGGAAAAGCTGGGTAGCCCATCTCTCATCTATCCTGTCCTGCTTCCTCCCCCTGCAGTCCTGGGGGCAGAGAGAAGTGTTAGAGGAAGGAGGAATTTGCAGCAGGGAAACATGACATGGAATGCTTGTAGCAGACCCTGCTGGGGCAGTGGTTTGCATGAAAAGTCATAGACTGGGTCTGCCTCTATGGCACACATACTAGCTCCCAAGACTAGACTCCTCTAGTCTCAGTGCGCAAATATAAGTTTACCATTTCTAATTTAAAGGCTGTATTTTAAAATTAAAAATGCTCCCAAGGGCAATGAAATGTGAGATCTAATCTGATAAAAATTGTCCCATCTATTACAGAAGAATCACCCACAGTTGGCCTCTTAAATCTGACTTAGTAACATGAAGGACAAAATTGGGGGGTGGTCTTAGGAAACTGTACCGATAGACGTGAGCTTTGTTAGGCTTTTCCCAATGTATTACCTCATTTAATCCTCCTAACTTAGATTTAGCTTTATTTTTATAGATTAAGGAAATATGGCTAACTGATTTGCTCAAGATCTTATAGCTAGTAAGTGATAAAAGCAGAACTCAACCACAGGGCTATTTCCCAAATCTCTGTTTTCACTTGACCTTTGAATTGTATACTACTCAGATTCAGCACCAGCACCAAAATAGTATGAAACAGTAAAGCGCTAAAGGCTCTATTTTTCTAGAAGATTTTATTTATTTGAGAGAGAGACTGTATCCAAGTAGGAGAGAGAGAGAGAATATGACAGAGCATGAGCTGGAAGGAAGGACAGAGAAAGAGGGAGAAGAGGACTCTGCTGAGCAGGGAGCCTGATGTGGGGCTCTATCCCAGGGCCCAGGGATCATGACCTGAGCCAAAGGCAGATGCTTAACTGACTGAGCCACCCAGGTGCCGTTCAAAGGCTTTATTTTTCTTATTATTTGGAAATATCCCTTATTTAGCTTTCAATAACTGATTACTTAATCAGCCAGCAAGTGTTAAAATGTGTAGATTTGTTAATAATACGTCTTCGTTTTTTACAGTGCTTCAGCAGCAACTTTGAGTTGGCTTTTAGTTTAGAAAAATCTAGATCGTTGTCAAGTCTGAAGTTAGAAAGCAGTAATTTCCCCTCCTGTTTTTATTCCCTGCATATTCCACTGAGCCCAACAACAACAAAAGAACCATTAACTCCACTGAACGTGTCTTACTCCAGCTCCCTCCAGGGCACTTCAGTAGTTAGTTTCACCTCAATGAATACTGACTACAGGAAAGAAAGAAACAAAGAAGATTTTTTCAACCACATTTACTGGCTCACATAAATATTTGAAAACGAATCCATCTGTTTTCCCTTTCTGTGTCCTTGGCACAATTTATTACAGTTCTTATTACACAAATTACTGTAAATATCCATAAGGGGAAAATGAATTGTAAAATATGAGAGGGAGGATGATAAATAGCCAAGTATGTCAGCCACTTGAAAAGACTATTTTTTCCCTTAAGATTAAGCCACTGATTTGCAAGTTTTACTAAAATAAGTTTCATCTATTCAAAAAAAAGGTTAATTTATAACTTGATCTCAACTCAAGTTTTGACAGTTGAATTTTTACATAAAAGCTGCAAAATTTCAACTAAAGAACAAATAAAACATTCAGAGGTAAGTTTATTCCAACTTCAGCAAATAAAGAATGACTGCGTATCCATTTACGTTATTTCTCTGGTCCAGAATGATACACTTTCCTTTAAAACATTTGTGATCACGCTTCTGTGTGTCATGGACAGCTTCTAGTGGGCATTGGTATATAGTCTGTTCTTGATGAAGACAACAACGGACAGATGTTGCCTGATCCCTGGATAATGCTGAATGTGACAAAACCAGCGAGACACATTAAGATATTTCTCCTTTTCTTGAACTGTCAGGTCAACCTAAACAGAGATTAAAAACACACACAACACAGACATTGCATAAGAACAATTTTCAAAATCATTCACGTAGAAGACAGAAAACTCAGGTAGAAAAATTCCAGTTCTCAAAAGCCAATATATTTAGATAGAAATAAGAGTTTCAGCTACTTAGAAGAGTCATTTGTTTGATGCTTTTACGTTCAGTTCAACACCAGGCGTGCCTTTTAGGGAAGTCTCAAATTTTCAACAAATGCAAGAATTACATTAACCCAGCATCTGGAGGTCCAAGTGTTACAGAACTTGGGTTCCCTCAGTGCCCAAGCCTGCGCTGCTTCGAAGAATAAAGAAGTCCAGATGAAGACTGGTGGACAGCAAAGCAAATATTGAGGAAGAGTATGAAGTTCCTGGAGAGGGAGGGGGGGCCTGAGTGGGCTGCCCTCAGAGTTTCTAAGTTTAGGGGTTTTTATGAACTCTTTTGAGGAACTTTCTTAAGCAATCAGCGTGTGCTGAGTCGTGCCAATCAGGGCTTTGGTCAAGTACGTATGTCCATGTGCTGACGGTCTTTTTTTTTTGCTGACATCTGGGGGCTTAGATCTTAACTACCTCTTGCCTGTGATATTGACAAATACTTCTTTGGTTAATTGTCTTATTTTAGAACGTTTTGCAGAAGTCATTTCTGCAAAGGCTGCAAAGCAGAATGTTGGTATGATCCTGTCTAAGCTGCAAAACAGGATGTTAGTGCTGTTTTATCTTAGCTGTTTTGACTCCATATTTTCTTGTTGGGGATGCTGGCTCTGATCATCAAACTAACAGAAAGAGTTTGTTCTTTACTTTTCCGAAAGGAAGATAGGAGAAAGGAAGACAATAGCTTTTAAAAGGCTAAGACATTGGTTCTTTCTACAATATTTTTTAGCAAATCCAAAAGCAAGTTTTATTAGGATTTAACATGCTTAACAAGGGAATACCATGTAAACTTGAAAAAAAATATACACTTCCTTTCTATTAAACTCTTGGGAAAAACTGTATTCAAGAAGACAATGACCCACTTAATTTCAAGTGATTATTGCCAAACACAAGAAGGAAGGGCTATTTCCAGTGGCATATGCCTCGGAGGAACAGACCTCAATTTGGTCTGCTACAAAACTGAACTCTATCTCCAGTGAATGTAGTACGTCGCACAATTTCCTGTCAAGCTACAAGAATGCCCAGAGATTTGGTTAGAGAAAGATGAAAAAAAGAACAGTTGGTGCCAATCATTTCACTGAGCTCTAATTCCAGAGTAGGTGACTCAGAAACTTTTCTCTGAGACAAATCTTGGACTGGAATCATAAAGAGTTGTCAGATAAAGAGAGAGCCAATAGGGGCAGTAACTACAGCTATGACCCATGTTTAAGAATAGGGTAGCTAGCTCCTTTTCATGTTGTTAAATTAACATTTACTCAACTACTATTACAAGTGTCTGTAAAACGGACTGGCATATTTACACAAGAGAAAAAAAACCCTCCTGTGGTTCAAACACGTTAGCAGGCTGCTTGTTGGAAGGTACTAGTGAGACAGACGTCTTGTGGCTGTTCAGAATTTAGCATATATTCATGTCTATAGGCAAATACTCTGCTATGTTACTGAGTCAACAACATTGAAGGGCAAATCACTCTAGTAGGCAAAGTGTATTGCAGAATACAAAACTGTATTAATAAAATTAAAAGCAGACACATAGTATTCTCTCAGTAAATGTTTACTTGAACTCATATTCCCATTTCATATTTACTATGAGGCAATTTAAAAAGAAAATTGATACAAATCATCCTGCTTTCCTTTTTACCTTAGATATGAGGATATTATTGTATCAATATCTGATATCTGAACATTGTCTTTGGTGGCCTCTGATGTCCAACTCTGTTGGCTCAGTTTACCTAAATTATTAGTAGTGAGTCTCCTGCTTTTGCTACATAAAAAAAAAAAATTAAGTTACAGATGTAGGTCCTTACTTTTAAACTGCTAAACAAATTAAAAAAATATACTCATCTTGTTTAAGGTGGTATAGGGTTACATCTAGTTATCAGAAATATGTTACTATAACTGTTTCACCTATAATATCGTTCATCTATGGCCTGGAGGTACAAAATTAACACATTAGTCATAAAAACTGGCCAAGAATGTCTTTTCTTAATATAAAAGGTACTTTTTTTTTTAAGATTTTTTTTTTAAATTTATTTGTTTGACAGAGATCACAAGTAGGCAGAGAGGCAGGCAGAGAGAGAGGAGGAAGCAGGCTCCCCACGGAGCAGAGAGCCCGATGCGGGGCTTGATCCCAGGACCCTGGGATCATGACCTAAGCCGAAGGCAGAGGCTTAACCCACTGAGTCACCCAGGCGCCCCTAAAAGGTACTTTTTATTAAAAGAGAATTCATGGCTTCACATATGAAGAATTATCTTATCCCTAAGAATTATCTTACTCCTAAGATTTATCTTACTCCTAAGAATTATCTTATTCCTGGTCTGTACACAGGAGGAGAATAAACAACCACTACAGAATAAACTAATTATCAGTTTATATTTCAAAAGGTAAAACACATTTTGTAAAAGAGCTGACACTTCATTCTTTTTCTAAATCTTTCCCATATGTGAACCTCATCGCTGACTTGAAAAGAAGACACAAAATTTTTTAAAAATCTCAGCAACTAGTAAACACAGCGACAAATCTAACAGGAAATGGGGGGTGAGTTTTCTTCATTCAAACATACATACATTTGAAATCAACTTCAGCAAACCTCTTTCGTGAAAACAAGATACTACACACAGCAAAATCAATATTCTCCAACTTAAAAATTTCACACTAAGTCTCTAGTGTAAGAATTATGAGTAGACTCATGGCACAAATAAATTTGTCATTTTTTGTTTTTGGGGGGTACAAAATAAATGTTAAGATTTATTTATTTTAGAGAGAGAGCAAGTAAGTGGGGGGAGAAGAAGAGACTCTCCACCAGGCTCCCCACTGAGCATGCAGTCAAATGCAGAGCACCCTCCCACAACCCTGAGATCATGGCCTGAGCTGAAAGCAAGAGTCGGACGCTTAACTGACTGAGCCACCCAGGAGCCACAGTACAAAGTAAGTTTTATTCCAAGAGGTTCTAAAGCTTCTGCTAACACTTCCAATTTATTCCAATAATTTTTAACTAGATGATCTACTTCAGAGAATGTAAATCTATTCATTTTCCCTCAGAAAAGTTAGCCAAAAATACACAAGAACTTTCCCAAAAGGTTCAGGTTACCACTTACCCTCTTTTTAGTTTAAACTTTGGAGCCTGTCCCATGAATCTGAGAAATTTATGACTGATCTCAATTTGTTATCTCTGCCACATTTTTGGTAGACATTTTATTTCTGAATTTACTGTAAACAAACACAAAACAGATCCCTCCCCTGCAAAGAAAAACCTTACAATTTTTTAGAACTTTTTAGATGGAATCCCCTGGGCCCTTTCACATAAAGCATCCCTCTCTAGTTGGCTAGTTTCTTTTTGCTTCTTACAGCAGGAAACACAATGTGACTTTTCAGTCACCACTTCCTGTTGCTTACTGGCCCACATGCCAGTGTGTCTATAGCGATGATGCTTGGCTCCTTCTACCTAATCATCCCTTTTTACTTATACTGGCTCCCTATACCTAGTCTGAACCTTCAAAGCCAAAGAGATGATATTCTTAGTTACCAATTTCCCACAGGGACATGTGAGCACCATGTTAAGTGACCCATTCCAGATAGGGGCGAGAGGCCGGTTTGCTACCTTCGGGACATTCTTTACGGCTGGTGCTCCTGGACTGCACTGCAGCTGTTTCTTGTACTTTTCCTTTCTTTCTAAAAGAACAACGTACCTCCACTGGTGTTCCTAACTTCAAAACAAATGTATTTTAGTTGATAACAATCTCATAGTCAAGCAGCACATAACGCTACAAAGGATTTCAATAATCTTGAGTAACAGTCTGTTCACAGGGACGGCTATCTATGAGTGAAATCACTTTAAGAAAGCAATGAGTCACTAGTAGGATAATAAACAGCCACGCTAACTGGCAGTTTCACAAAGAAAGAACAACGTAATATTCCTCAAAGGGAATTAAGATAGACCAGATCTTATAATTAGAGTAACTTAGCCACAACTAAAATTGGGCTCACAATGAAACAAAATACTTTGGGATTATCTGATGACTTGAAGGTTCCCTGACTGCTGTTTTGTACACTGTGCTGATTACATATTAAGTATTTAATAATGGGAACAAATAAATGAAGGAATGCATGAGGGCAAAAATAAATATATTGCCAAAGCAAACAAAGTACAAGAAACTATCTCGTGAATGTGAGCAGGTAGCCAACCTGAGCGTCACACGACTCTGCCTGAACTTAATACCGAACAATCACCTTTTTCTCATCTGGATATATTTACACCTAAGTCAAGAGGGATGTCATTTAATACCACTGTGCAAGTCTATCACAGCAGAGCTTTGAGTCTGTGAGGAGTTCCTTAAGAAGGTGTTTATTTCTCGGATGTACTTTACCTGCAGACAGACCAGGCTGAGAGAGATGTTTTGGTTATGGACTCATTTCATGAATGCATAGGGATGGTGAGCTGAATGGTTTACATATCATTCCACTCACTGTTATTTTGAAAAAGAAAAGCATAATATCCTAGTCACTACATGTAAAGGGAATATACATCCCCAAACAGGAAACATAAATGGGCACATTATCATTAAATATTGTTAATGTAACCCGAGTTTTAACATGCTGCATGGAACAAAACACTTCTAACCTGCTTGAAAAATCAAACACGCTCCAGGGCACCTGAACTTATAATTAAATATCTCTGTAGCCTGTGCTATTACTGTTTTGCTTTATAGAATTAGACCGTGTTCACTCTGCTGGCCAAGAAGTTCCAGACAAGCTCCCTCCTTCTGAATATTTCCTTTTCCTACTGCATGAACTGCATAAGCCAGAAGAGAGAAAAACATAAATACACATTTGGTTTGCAAGAGTTACACTTTATTACATGGGAGAAATGCTGTCCTTAATGAGAGCTCTATGCCACAAGAAGCCAGGCCTTCACTAGCCTGCTGACAGCATCACATATAGGATTAGAGATGACATTTTTCCTAATATTAAGCTTTTAAATTTAAGTAATGTCATGTTTAAATGTTTTAAAAATGCCTACAAGGGTGCTGTTGTTGTTAGATATAAGTTGTTCTTTTGCTCCTCTAGAAAGTAGCCATGGTCTTAACAGTGGACTTACCCTCAGGTCAAGCAATGGAAACCTCCGAGTTTAAAGACCGTAGGTTTGCCACCGGGATAAAGATAGGTAGATACCGTAACAGCAAATTCTCTTTAGCTAGAGGCTTTTGTATTTTGGAATGACGTAAACTGTGCCATGTCACCATTCTACGTTTAAAAAGTTACTAAAATATTTTGAATCTAGAAAAAATAAGAGAAGGCTGCTGTGATCAAATTTACTTTAGCTCTACTTAAACTCTCTTCACATTCGAATAAGGCTTTAGAGTTAACCATACTGAAGCATAAACTAAAGACTGCACTATAAAGATATACAACCTAAAACAGGAAGTACAAAGAGGAAGAGACTGCTAAGTATTGCTGATCTCAATAAGCTCAATAAGTTGTAAGATGCATTGTGCTCAGAGCTGGAAGGGATACAAAGAGAAATAAGACATGATCCTCCTTAGTCCCCTTATTTTGCTTAAAATAGAGTCTTATCTCTTCAAAGTACAAGGAACATTTGTCCTACTTTTTTCCGGTTGTACCAATGATAACTATCCTTTCACTGTCAAAACTATTGTTTTGGATGAGAAATCAGATGGTCATCCTACTTATAGGCAAGATTTATATTCAAACTTATCATAAACTTTCTAAAACAACACAAATTCCGTTAAATAGCCAAATCCTGCAGATATTTTTCTGACAATTTCATGATTCTCCATTTTATTTTATTCTATTTGCCTCTTTAAGTTTTCCATAATATTCTGACCAGAAATTAGCACTTTGCCTTATGCACTCATTTCATGTGAAACAGTCTTATCTCTTTGAAGAGATCAACAGTTGCTTAAAAATAGAGTTTTGTATTTATGTCTCTCAAGAACAGTATTATGGACACATATAATGAACCCAGTAAATACAGTTGTAATAATAGAGACTAGCAGGTTGAGTGAAGGATCCTATTAGGTGGTTACAATGATGTTATAGAACTGAGCACAATCCCTTGGGGATTTTAGAGAAACGATGCTTAATAAGTTGAGTAAATCCACTGAGGAATTAGAGCTTGAGGAGGGATGAGGAAATATTATCATACATTATGGTATTTGATGGTGTATGACGGGCGTCGCCATACACTGACACTTGCAGCAGAAGATGAAGTTTGTTTTGGCCCCTCCAAAACCCAGGCTGTATCTTTGCACAAGGCACTTGATGTTCTAAGCCCAAGTTTCCGAGTTACGAGGTAAACTGAAAGATCTAGAGGAATCCATTATGTTGTTCAGTTTATGAAGAAGAGTGCAGACGCTATGCATGTGGGAGGAATTACATCGGACGGTAGCGTTATAGATATGAGTTGCTGCGGTGTCTGGCTCAAGCAGTTTACAATTTAAGAGAGAGAAATTTTCCAAGAATGACAGCAGAAACTGAAACAAACCAGAGCTGATGGAGTCTGTGAGGCACAAAGAGACAGAGGTAAGGGCACTTCACTATGCTTCAGGAGCCTGAGAGGGCTTCACCAGAAGTCAGTGCTGCGGCTGAGTGACACCAGCTGAAATGTGAACAAATTTGGGAGCCAAAGAGAAAAGCAGTGCGAGGACCTTGAGGAGAGGGAGCACAGCTGAGAGACCAGGGAGTATGTTATGGCTGAGAGAGGGGTGTGTGGGCAGAACAAGGGCAATGAGGCCGGCAGGGGAGGAAGGGTCAACATGAAGGACGGGCTCCCATCCCAGGCGGTGAGGAGCTACTTAATTATTTTGAGAAAGACACAATTGTGAGAAAATCACTCCAGTGGCAATGCAGATGGACTGTATGAGATGAGAATGGCGGCAGGAGGCTATGAAATGGATAAGAAGATAATGAATTCTGGAACTAGGGCAATGTCACCCAGGATCACAGGAAGACACATGAGAGAGGCATCCAGGGGGTGGAAATAAAAGAACCTGATTAATTAGATGCATGAGGTGCGGAATACAGAAAAATGTATGGGTTATTTTTTTCCCGCAGGGAGAAGCTGGGTGTTGGGAAGATGTTTAGGTGCAGACAGACTTAAGGAAGCACAAACTCTGGAGCCAAACTGCCTGGTTTCCAGACCTGGTTTTGCCACTAACTGGGTGATCTCAAAGAAGGTATCTGACCTCTTCGTGCCTCCCTCACATCATTTGTAAAATGGGGATGATAATAATAGCACCTACCTTGTAGGGCTGCTATAAGGATTAAATGGGTTAGCATTTATAAAGCATGGAGAACATAGTGAGTGCCATATAATGTTTGTAAATAAATTTAAGATGGGATACAATTGAACAAAACTGACCAGGGGGCACCTGGGTGGCTTGATTGGTTGGGCGTCTTGACTCTTAATTTCACCTCAGGTCTTGATCTCATTGTCCTGGGATCAAGCCCCAAGTTGGTCTCTACATTCAGTGGGGAGTCTGCTTGTGGATGCTCTCTCTCCCTCTGCCTCTGCCCTTCACCCGCTCGCACTTCTCTCTCAAATATATAAATAAACTAAAGAAATAAAGAGACTGACCAGATAAAGGGAAAAATTGCACATACGGGAAAGAAAGGGTATAAAATTTGGGACAAGATCCAGAAATGGGGCAGGAGGGTGAGTTCAGTAAGAGGGCAGTGTGAAAGGGGACAAGGCAGATGAGGATGAGCATGCAGGGGGCTGGAAGATGAAGGCATTCGAATCAACAGTCTTTAATTTCTAGGTGAAAGAGGGAGGATGGCTCTGTGATAATGACTGAAGATAAAGGGGGAGGGAAAGGATGGGGTTAAGGAAAGTACTAAAGGTCAGGAAATATGCCTGGGAACAATGAAAGAGCGGATTTATAGGAGAGCCTGGCTGAAACGGGATAGTATAAATTTATAGTGGTACCAATCTCTACTTTGGGATTACTCTAACAGAGCTCAGCCTAGCCATGGGACTGAATGCATTTATTAGAACTGAACAAGAGGTGGGGATTCACAAGCATAGGGTGGTGAATGCACAATGGAGCAAGAAGCTGCAGATACTTATCAGAAGTTACATAAAAGGGGATCTAAGTTGAATGGGGAAAAAGTATATCGGTTTGGAAAATGTGAAGGAATCCAGTTGCCTCAGATAATGATGGGATTGGTGTGTAAGAGATTAAGAACTAAAGATTAGAGGTTGCACAGAATATGGGGTACTGCAATTAAGATGTTAGAAGGACAGTGGGATGGTGATGATGGGGGTCAGCCAATGATGATGGTCAAATTCAAAGGGTGGCAAGAGAAGTAAGTGTGAACAAGAGTAGAAACGATGACAGGAAGTAAACACATTAAAGAACAGGAAGCTACTATACTTGATGGAACTGTAGAAGGAATATGGCATAACATACTTTGTATAAAAATAATTCATTTTTATTTGAGAAGGTGAAAATGCAAATTTAAGACAAATAAAAATCATTCTGCACATTATAGAGAAAAAAGCTAACAATACTCACTATAAAGCGATGAAGTCCATAGTACAATAGGATATCTGCTAAGGTAAAGTTATATCCTGTAAGGTAGACTTTATCTTCAAGATATGAATTAAGATCCTAAAAGAAACAAATAAAAAACAAAATTTTAATTTAAAAATAAGTCATAATGGTGTGGCTCAGCCAGGTAAGCATCCAACTCTTGATTTCAGCTCAAGTCATGATCTCAGGGCTGTGAGATAGGGCCCCATATCAGGCTCCACACTCGGCATGGAGTCTGTGTGAGATTCTCCCTCTTCCTCTGTCCCTCCTCCTACTCATGCACATGTGTATGCGCTCTATCAAATAAATAAAATCTTCCAAAAAAAAAGACAGTAATTATAAAGTTAACTACCATATCACTGGACTTCAAACATTTAGAAGACTATGAGAAAACAAAACACTCATTTTTAATTTGATAAATTTAATCTGACATTAATAGATTCAGATTCATTCAAAGGAATGGATCATATACCAGTAACCTCAATTTAAAAAATATGGTAAATGTTATTAGTCTAATTTTATTTTAAAGAAATGAGAAAAAACATTAAAAAATGCTATTCAAAATGCCATCTATGATCATTTCAAAGATACCAATTTGGGGGAGGGGTAGAAATAATTTTGTAAATTATGTTGTTACATTTACTTTTTCCATTAAAATATAAAAGCTCTTCAACAATTTCTCTTAAGAGGATTATAATTTATTGGTTTGCTGTATTTTTACATATGTATATTTAAAAACTTTTAATTGTAATACAATCATGTTTCCATCTTAGCCACTTTAAGTGTATAATTCAGTACCTATCAGGGGTCTTCACACTGTTGTGTAACCAGTCTTCAGAATTCTTTCACCTTGCAAAACTAAAATTCTATTCTATTAAACAACTCCCCATTTCCCCCCTCACCCAGACCTGGCAACCACCACTCTTTCCATTTCTATGAATTGGCAACTTTAGATACCGCAGGTAAATGGAACCATAGGGCATTTGTCTTTTTGTGACTAGCTTATACTTAGCATAATACCATCAGGGTTCAGTCATGTTGTTAACATGAGTTAGAATTTTCTTCCCTTTTGGGGCTAAATAGAATTTCATTGTTTACATATACACCACATTTTGTTCATCTAGTCATCCGCCAATGGGCCCTTCTAGGCTATCGTCGATAATACTGCTGTGGATGTGGGTGTACATACATCTCTTAAAAGCCCACTTTCAATTATTTTGGGTATACATCTATACGTAGAATTATACAAACAAACACACACACAGTAATTCTACTTTGATCTTTTGAGGAATCAGCATATTGTTTTTCATAGCAACTGCACCATTTTACATTTTTTTTTAAAGATTTTATTTGTTTATTTCACAGAGATCACAACTAGGCAGAGAGGGAGGTGGAAGCAGGGTCCCTGCTGAGCAGAGAGCTCCATGTGGGACTCGATCCCAGGCCTGAGATCACGACCCGAGCCCAAGGCAGTTGCTCAACCCACTGAACCACCCAGGTGCACCACCATTTTTACATTTTTAACTGGGTTCTTCATTTTTTTGTTGCTGGGCTACAGGAGTTCTTTATATATTTTAGATACTAACTCTTTACTAGTTACATGATTTACAAATATTTTCTCCCATTCCATGGGTTGACTGTTCACTCTGTTGATTATGTCCAGTGATGCAGAGAAGTTTAAAATTTTGATGTAGTCCAATTTATCCATTTTTACTTTACTTGCCTATGCTTTTGGTGTCATATCCAAGAAATCACTGCCAAATCAAATAACATGGTATTTTTTCCCCTAAGTTTTCTTCTAAGAGTTTTATAGTGTTAGGTTTTACATTCAGGACTTCAATTCATTTTGAGTTAATTTCTATATATCGTGTAAGGTAACATTCCGACTTCAACCTCCATCTTTTACAATTGGAGATCTAGTTTTTCCAATACCTGCAAGACTCCACAGTTTTTTAAAAAAGATTTATTAATTTATTTGAGAGAGCGAGAGAGAATGCAGGCGTGGGTGTGAGGGAGGGAATTTTTCAGCAGATGCCATGCTGATTGTGCAGCCCCATGCAGGGCTCCATCTCACAACACATGAGATCATGACCTGAGCCAAACCAAGAGTCTGACTCTTAACCAACTGAGCCACCCCTAAAAGATTCCAGGTGTTTTGTTTTTTTAAAGATTTTATTTATTTATCTGACAGAGAGACAGAGATCACAAGTAGGCAGAGAGGCAGGCAGGGGGGCAGAGGGAAGCATGCTGCCCGCTGAGCAGAGAGCCTGATGTGGGGCTTGATCCCAGGACCCTGAGATCATGACCTGAGCCAAAGGCAGAGGCTAACCCATTGAGCCAGCCAGGTACCTCAAAAGACTCCAGTTTTAAACACCACTTAAACCTACAGAAAGTCCTTTGCCATTTGTTCTCCAGACCACAATCATCAAAAGGCAATATTAAGTTATATACACAAAAGAATTCATTTAAAAATCTTTAACAACAACAACAACAAAATACTAGCAACACTGAGCTCCCTCAATGGTGAATAAACACTTTTGAAGGAAAAAAAGAATTAAAGTACATGTTAAAAAATGAAATAAAAATCTTAAGAAATCCTAATCCAAATCAGAAGTAAAGTCTAACAGAACAATGTGAATTAATCAATTCCCTCCCAGAGAAAATAAAAAAAAAATGTAGATTAAAAAAAAAAATCATATGAATACTTTGGGTTCCTCTCAAAATTAACATATAATTTAACAGCACAGGAATTCACGATGCATTCATTATGCTGCATTCAAATCAAATGAGACAGAAGATTCTTATAACCTTTAGACAAAGGTTTATAAATCCGTTACATGGATTATTATCAGGTGTTCTCATAGGATCCTCCTCTAAGGACAAGTTATAGAACACGGCTCAGTGGTCAATAGCATTTATTCCAGAAAAATGCCGTAAACTGTAGAGAACATTTTGTTTTCTCAAATCACATCCCAAATACCTGGCACACGGTAGCTCCATATATTTGCTGAATTGAATTTAATGTCTTTGAGTATACCCATGTCTTCATCTAAAGACAGTAATTTTCAAGATGCTATATAAACATGGAATTGCTAGGGTTGGTACAGATGAGGGCATAAAGGAACTGGATAAAAATGAGACAAATGCTGAAAAATCAAAATAAAATTTGGGTACAAAGGGTGAAATAGACTGGTATATAAGGAGCTACCACTTAAATTCTAGAGTGATCTGTGAATGGAAATGGTTTCTCTCCAAGTGTCTTCAAATGAAACAACCTGGATAAAGTTAAGAATAAAATAAATATATCTTCAATTTAATTTTAAGAAGCATTTTTAAAAAAGGTCTAAACCAGTAACTGAACACGGCTCTGTACAGTGTGTATTTTCTTAAAACAGAATCCATGTGTAAGTTTTTGTTACAGAGACTCTCAAGGTTGTTGTCTTTAAAAGATCTTTATAATTAAAATTTTTCTGATTAGTGATATAATTCAAATTTTTTCTGCCATATCACAGAATTTCACATATTCAGAATATTCACAGAACATTCAATATTCATGTTTTAATGAATTGAATATTGAATTGAATATTGTTTTAATAAATAATGAATCGCATGCCACTGCCAAAATTTACCAAACATTTCCCCCTACAGAGTTCTACCTGAGGTTTTGTTTCCTAATTAGTATTAAACTTTCTAGTAACACTGAAAAAGCAGGTAATAAACAGCTATATATTCTCCATCTAGATTCAACAATTAGTGTTAGAGTTTTGTAATGCCTGTCATTTTGAAATTATACATTACCTTAATTATGAGCCATTTTTAAACTTCGAATAGTGGTTTTAGCCTGAAATGGGAACTTTAGAGAGTAAGAAAATAAGTAATACAAAGATAAATAGCCTGGTATTAAAAATGAGCAAAGAATGCATACAAGGAAATTTTTTAAAATGATTTAAATCCTGGTACACCTACATGAGGCAATATTAACAGGTTATCAAAAAGACAGCATCAGGGGCACCTGAGTGGCTCAGTGGGTTAAAGCCTCTGCCTTTGGCTTGGGTCATGATCCCGGGGTCCTGGGATCGAGCCCCACATCGGGCTCTCTGCTCAGCAGGGAGCCTGCTTCCCTTCCTCTCTCTCTTTCTGGCTGCCTCTCTGCCTACTTGTGATCTCTGTCTGTCAAATAAATAAATAAAATCTTTAAAAAAAAAAAAAAAAGACAGCATCAATAATATTTTGTGGACCTGAAAGATGTTCACAACTGTCAGTAAACAAAAAAATGCAAGTTACAGCAGCCAATAACTGTCCACTTTAAAAAAAACACACACATATCTATCTATATGGAAAAGAAAAGCATGGAAAGAACATGAAGGGATTTCAATAAATATCTGAGGACCAAGTTTAAGTGTTATTAGCACTTCTCTCTTGGTGGGGCTACTAATGCTTGAAAACTTTTTTCCTTCTATTTTTTAAATTTCTATAACAAGTATTTACTACCTTTAAGATAAAAACAGCAAAAAGCAAAACAAAACAGAAAACAATGTTTCCTCATCTATGCTCATATGGCCAAAAATCACATTGTAGTCCATTATATATATATACATTTGTCTCCCTCACTGGTCTAAGCTCTGTACAGGCAAAGACTGTGTCTACTGGGTCACTGCACCACTGCCCTTAGAACTGCATCAGGTCTATCAGTGCAGGTATAGGTAAGAAAACTGGCAGAGCAAGGATGACAACCAAAAAACTTGTTCCCTGTACACTTCAAAAATGGCAATATTTCTAGTCAGATTCTCTTCACTGGAATTTCAAATAATATTTACATTTCCCAGATACAACACTTCGGTGGAAGTACTTCCATGTTTTTAATACCCAATCTCTGAATACAACTTTGAACTTATAAACCTAATTTGGTGAAATCCTGTTCACATCTTTCAGAATGAAGTACTTTATTACTATCCTTGTTCCTGGAAAATTTTAAGAGATAGTTATATTTTATTTGCCTGAAATCCCACATTCACTTAAAGGAAAAACATGCTTGCTTCGCTCTGGAAAGGCTGCTGAGCATGGCAGAGGCCAGTGGAAGGGGTCGGTATGTATATTAATTAAGCATGCGTAGTTGGTCAGGATAGACCTATAAAGAACAAGGTCGGAAATTCATTTTTTATCAGTTCTCTTGATGATATCTTTCAAAATTCAGTTTATTTATTTAATTTTTAATAAGATTTTATTTATTGGACACAGAGAGAGATCACAAATAGAGAGGCAGGCAGAGAGAGAGGGGGAAGCAGGCTCCCCGCTGAGCAGACAGCCTAATGCTGAGCTCGATCCCAGGACCTTGAGATCATGACCTGAGCTGCAGGCAGAGGCTTAACCCACTGAGCCACCCAGACGCCCCCCAAAATACAGTTTAAACCATTTCCCAGAGTGATCAATGAAAAGTTTTCAGTTCTATGAGACCTTCTTTCACAACTTATACTACCAATTTATATGATAATGGGAATAAAATTACAAAACAGAAGGGATTCCTGCAGTGATATGTGGTTACCTAAATGATCTCTAAGGTGCCTTCAAATTCTAAGCTTCTATTAAAAATATGTTTTTTAATCTGCTTTATTTTTATGTAAATAAGTAATAAAAATATCATTTGGAATGTTTCTCACTGCTGGTGACTCTGGAGCCATATTCAGCTTATACCTTACATCAATAGATTCTTTTGTTCTGATTTTGCTTCTTTAGAAAGAAAATACAAATCTTAAAGCAGTGAATCTGAAGGGAAAAATGTGGGTTTTTTTCAGATCAATCTACCGGTTTTTTTCAGTAGTTCCCAATGATTCTGACTTCCTTTTTGCCTTTGAGAAAGTACTTTATTGCTGAGTGGAGAAACTAAGTATTTAGACATTACATTAAAAAAAGAATCATACAAGTAATGGTTGACTGTGATGAGTGTTAGAAAGAAAAAGCATATAGAACAAGGACCCACATGCATTAGAGAGATGGTCAAAAACATTTCTGGAGAAGGGGCATCTGGGCTGAGATCTGAAGGGGAAGGGCAGGCAGAGTCTGTTTCCAGCACAGGTAATAACAGGTACAAATTACCCTGAGGCAGAAGGAAACAAGAAGGCTAATGGCTTCAGCTAGTGAATCTCAGGGGAGAGAGCTTCCTGCTACAAACAGTTCATGCATTTTAGTCTCTAAAGAGAAGTCACAATACCTTCAACAGAGTGCGGATATCGTCTTTATTGGAGTGTCCATCTACTCGAGTTACCCTGTATTCCAACCACTGCTGAACGATTGCTTTTTCTTCTGCAGTGTTCCCCAGCAAATATTCTTTGTTGGCCTGCTTGACAAGATGAGCTGCTATAGTAGTGAGTCCTGTTAGACTTGGACCATTGTTTGTCTGAAGAACTGGAATCTTAAAAAGAAAAAAAATTCTTTTGATAAATTTAAAAAACAAATCTCAATAGGACCTCAAGTTCTAAGGATTCACTAAATCATTCACTGTTTTTTCAAATGCCCTAGGATTCTACTCTAAGCTACTAAGTTATATTCAAATGAAAATCAGGAAAACAGTAGTTAAGATGTTATTTACAATTTGATAACAGATGCTTCAAGTGAAACTGGTAGTAACATTGCAAAAATCAATGTTTCTACATTAATTCATAATTGTGCATACACAAGAGGAAAAAATAGAAATCCCAATAATATTGCATTAATTTTTATCAAGTTTACCAATATCCTCTTTTAGCAAGATGAACATACTTAAATAAACCCGACTTCTATAATAACAAAAGGATATGATTATAGTAACGCTGACTTAATGTCGATATAGTTAGAACCAGCAAGTGAGATCTGGCCTGGTTTTAGTGATAAGTGATCTAATATAATTATATCTCGTTGATGTAGGTATGGACTGTGACAATGACTTGGTTGCCATGAATTGCGTATCTACCAATTTTGGAATCATTTAGAGTGAAGTCACTGTTGGCCAATATTTCATATCTAAAAAACATTTTAAAATATAATTGGGGCCACTGATAATAGTCTGGGCTTCAGGTAATCATCTGAAAAATAGTCCAGTTTTTGTTTCCCTTATTAGAACAGCAATACAAAGACTCAGATTATAAGAAACTGACAGTTAATTTAAAGGTTCTTGATGCAAAACCAAGAAATTTAAAGCACAATGAGAAATTGTGCTTTAAATTAGAATTCTACTGTGCTCACTCTTCTTATGATGATGCAAGGTTTCAAAATGCCTATATAATCAGATGAAGCGAGGTGAATCACGTAGGCATTGTGACACAGTGCTAGGCTACTCCTGACCTTCTGACACTATGTCAGAAGGAGAATCATCTGTTTCTGGACATGGCTACCATGGGTAACCAAAACCACAGATATCGAAACCATGGATGGGGAAGAGATACACAGATGGGTGACTACTGTATAACTGGCAATGTTGCAAAGAATGCTTTATTCCTTGATGTGGAGAACAAAGGCAAAAGAAAAAAATTAAATTTCCTTACAACTTACAGCCCAATGACAAGTCCTCAAGACAGGCAGATGACATTCCTCTAGGAACTCAACTGCCTCCATCGATGTTAATAGCTTGCTAAAGGCAAAAGGCAACCTTAGCTTAAGAGTAGCCTGACCTCCAGGATCCTGTAAGTCTTCTTTAACATATAAAAATCCCTTTCAAAACTTCCTTTATCTCTACCCCCCAGGATATATGTTAGTACTCATCCTCCAAGCATATGGCCCACTGATATATGTCTGAAAGGTCTCATGACTAAGGTTTTACTAGACAGTAATAAATGATCTTTTCCTAACAATAGCTAGCCCTGCAAGATCCTACAAACCTTGCTTCCAGATTCCTTAGAGACTAATGCCCTTTCCCAACTTGAAAGTATATTATCAGTCACTCCTCACAACTCCTGTGCAGCTCTTTTTGCCCATGGGTGCTGTCCCTGTGCTTTAATAAAACCACCCCTTTTGGGGCGCCTGGGTGGCTCAGTGGGTTAAGCCGCTGCCTTCGGCTCAGGTCATGATCTCAGGGTCCTGGGATCGAGTCCCACATCAGGCTCTCTGCTCAACAGGGGGCCTGCTTCCCTCTCTCTCTCTCTGCCTGCCTCTCTGTCTACTTGTGATCTCTCTCTGTCAAATAAATAAATAAAATCTTAAAAAAAAAAAAAAAAAAAAAACCACCCCTTTTGCACCAGAGATGGTTCAATAATTCTTTCTAGACAATTTTCTCCCAAACCCCAACATTTTCACACCATTGCTGGCTTACTGCTGTCAGTCGTCTCTCTTCCCCACCAAAAACAGACCGAATATTATTTATTCCCATCCCTTTCACCAAACATGTAAATAGAAATAGAAACTTTCAATAGCTGCCTTCTGCTAAGATCTCCCCCCACCCACCAAAAACGTTTTAATTAAAGTAAGAACCACAATCTGAACTCCATAAAGCCCTCACAACTACCCTCAAACTATAATTTTGGGCTTATTTAGCATTGTAGTATTTTTCATATTGGTCTACTCCTTGTCCCAAACTTCCCAATCTTTCATAATTTTGGTCTCACACGCTTTAAATACCAGCTTTCTGTGAAGTTTACTATGAATCCATTCTCACAGTCGAAATTAACCTTCTCCTCCACATTCCTCAGCAACGTCTCCTCTATTTAGTAGATGTTCTGTCTTGCTTTAAGTTAATTGCCAATGACTATTTCTCATACTAGGTAAGCTTCCTGAAGGCAAGACTCATGTCTTGGCAATGTTCTCTAAAAAACAGAAACCAAACTAGGGAGCAGTGGGTGAAGGGAAGGAATCAGCATGAGGCCAGAGGAAAAAGCAAAAGCAGGCGGCTTGGTCTCCAATCAGTGGGTTCATCTTAGGCGAGCCCCACGACCTTTCTAGGCTTCAGTTGAACTTATGTGTAAAAACTACACTAGGACTGCTTTTAACATAAACCAAACGAAGAACAGAAAAACTAAGAATAAACGTCACATGGAAAAAATCTCAAGGAGGGGCAAAAATGTTATCTATCCAAAGTAGTCGCCTTACAATCATTCGCCTTCCCTAATGCTTTCCATCCACGTTAAACAACGTTTATGAACGAAACACAAATGTTCTTCACTGTCCTGAGAAATCTGAGTCCTTATATCTTACCAGCTTCATACTGCATTAACCTTCCTCCTTCACTCTCTGCACGTCTCACACTGAACTTGAACTCAGAAAAACCTTCCTTGAATCTCCCACATTGGACCAAGACCAAGTATGTGCTCTCTCAGCCATCTCGGCTTCAATGTAGCATTTTTCACTTATTGTAATTAAAATAGCAGCAATCTTTGTCCACCCAGGTTAAAGCCAAGGTTCCTGGGAGGAAGGAGTGTGTCCGTCTTCTCAATCACTGCTGCATTCCCCAGTCCCAGCACAGTGCTACTCGGCACCCCGTTAGCTCTCTGGAACAGCTGCTGGACACTGAATGAAAACTAATGTTACAGTAAGTGCTGTCACTGAACCCAAATACGGGATCTCCAGATCGGCCTAAGGGCTCTCTGAGGGCCCTCCTCGCTTTCCTAAAATAGGACGACAATTTCCCAGGAGGAAAAGTTCAGGCAAAGCCGGAACGAGGCAGATACCCCTGAAACCCTCAGGAGCCAGGACCGCAGGAGACCGAAAGACACCAGCCAGCCCGCCCTGCGGCGCAGACACGTGGGGAGAAGAGCCGCATCCTCCGCCTCTGCTGGCCTGCCCATCTTACCTGGGCTCAAAGGGCCCGCTTTTATCCACCTCTTCCCCTCCACGCCGCCCGGCTTCTCACCTGGCGCTCGCCCTGAGCGCTGTATTTGTTCCCTTTACTCAGCCCCAGGGATTTCTCCAGCAGCGTCAATTCGGCTGCCGCCGCCATCTTCCGGCAGGAGTTCCTGGCAGGGGCAGGACCAGGACAGCAAGGATCTCCTGCATTGGCTGGGAGGGAAGGCCCACTCCCACAAACGGCACCAGCTATTGGCTGAACGCAGGGGGGCGTGGAAAACGTGCCTGAGCGAGGAGGCGGGGCCAATATAAGGGGCGGGACGGAAAGATGGGTGTAAGACAGGTGGAGAGGTGGTGGCGAAGAATTCTGTGAGTTCTTGGAGCTCTTGAGGACGTATCGGCATAACGGGCTTTGGTGTTGCAGTAGGCGGAGCCTGCCAATTTCTAGACAGCAGAGTTAACTGGTTAGCTGATTTGGCATGCCAAGAGACTTTTTATGCATAATTGGAATAGACATTTACCGTAGCTTGGCTTGGGAATCTCTGAATTTGAACAATCAAATTAAATAGCAAATAGTTCACGGTCTATTAGGAATTTCTAACAGGGTGTTATTCATGGGGATTTTAATTGTATTGGAAAAACAAATTTTTCTTCTTTCAATATACAGCTCAATAGTAGCAGAGCATTAAAATTTAAAGATTATTTATAGAGCACTGGGCATATTAGATACCATCAAGCAATTCCTGTGGCCCAGGAAAATCAGCCATCAATAGTTTTAATGATCTTATATGCAGTACTACAAAGATAAAGTACTGATGTAATTTATGTAGCTTTTGTCAAGTACATAAGAAATGCACATAACATCTTCCCCTTGAGCTGTTATGTCCTTATGTCTTTAAGTAGAAAATGGGTAGTGTATGTTGAAGCCTGGACTATTTCCAAAAGATTTCTGGAATTTTTTTCTCCACATTGAAAAGTGAGTAAACAAAATGTGTATTAGTCTGAGAGAAATGAACTACTACAAGGTAGCTCATCACTAATTCAGAAATATGGCCATTTCATAGGGAAATGTTGTCCTTCCTTACCCCCAAATACTCAATGAGTTAACACTGGCAGCAGAAGTAAATGTAAGGAAAAGGAAAGTTGGTCAAATCAACATAAACAAAATACAAAGGAAATTCCAGTGGAAGTGGATTATTGCACATTGATTTTCTATTTTCCATATACAGAGAATTGAATGACTATTTCATTACTTCTAAAAAGACCAGTTCTCTGAGAAAATTAACCTATTTTCAGTATTTAGGTTCGGGTTCTGCTTATAATAAAACATTTTTTAAAAATTTCAGTTATGTAATTCCAGTGGATGGTATATAAGTCTTGACCTTAGTGACCTGAACTATGATTTGAGCTCCAGGATAAAAAAATAACTGAATGGATATTCCCCTAAATAATAGAAGTGATAATTTCAGGGAGTAAGATTTGATAAATAGGTAGGATATCATCTTTAAATTTATCCAGTTCAAATTATTACAGATAGATTTTGTAATTGAAAAGAAAATTTGTTTTGATGTAGATAGAAACTTCTTCCCTTTTTTTTTTTTTATTTTATTTATTTGACAGAGAGAAATCACAACTAGGCAGAGAGGCAGGCAGAGAGAGAGGAGGAAGCAGGCTCCCTGTGGAGCAGAGAGAGAAATCACAACTAGGCAGAGAGGCAGGCAGAGAGAGAGGAGGAAGCAGGCTCCCTGTGGAGCAGAGAGCACGATGTGGGGCTCGATCCCAGGACCCTGGGATCATGACCTGAGCCGAAGGCAGAGGCTTTAACCCACTGAGCCACCCAGGTGCCCCGAAACTTCTTCCCTTTAAGCCCTGAAGTTTTTTAATATTGAATTTCTTTTTGTTTTCTGGTATTCTTACTTTTTTTGTGGATGTTCATGAATGGGATGGGGGGAAACTGATGAACCCATGAGTGCTTCTGAGATGAACGGGAAGGGAGATGGTGCCATATAAAAGAGGCAAATTTACACTGGATTCCAGGAGCCAGAGGTTCCATACTCTATTCAGAACTAACTGGTTGGGTCACTCTAGGCAGGCAGTCAGCCTTATCAAGACTCAGTTTCCCCAAATATAACCCCAGTGGGCTTGAATTCTATCTGGTTCCTTTTCGTGTTGACATTATGTCTTTCATGTTTAAGGTAAGCACACGTGTTTCACTTTTTCCCTTAAAGTGAACATGCAATTTTGTATACTGGTTTCCCTTAAAGTGAACATGTGTTTTAGTACAACTAATGTAATTTTGTAATTGTAATTTTGATATGTAACTGCACACTGAAGTAGTTTTGTATGGTTGGCTGGAAAGTCTTTTGTTGTGGCCAATTGTGACATATAAATATCACGGCTTGCTTGTTTTAAACAGAATTTAAGGGGAGCAATGGAGGGATCTAGGTGTCCCTGTCATATTCTCTATTCTTAACAATAACAGATGAGAAAGAGATCAAAAGTGTTTCATTTGGACACGGCAGGCTTCATGGGCATGCAAGCTGAGAAGCGCCCTGTGGTTGGTTTAATGCTCTGCTGTTGCCATCTTGGAAATTCATTACATATAAAGTTTTTTTTTTTTTTTTTGAGAGAGAGTAAGAGCATGCATGTATGCATGTATCCATGCCTGTGTAAGCTGGGAGCGGGGGGAGTGGTGGGCAGAGGGAGAGAGGGAGTCCCAAGCAGTCTCTTTGCCCAGTGCGGAGCCCCATGCGGGACTCAATCTTACGACTCTGAGGTTGTGACCTGAGCTGAAATCAAGAGTCAGTCACTTAACCAACTGAGCCACCCAGGAGCCCCCCCATTATAGTTTTTTTTTTTAAAGAACCTTGCATTTTCATATTGCAGTGGACCCCATGACTTACATAGCCAGTCATGTATATAAACCTTGTTACCTTTGCTCCTGAGTTTAATAGACCAGGAAGATTCCAGGAAACATTTGAGGTTTGGACATTCCATGTCCAGTGCTTGAATATGTCTTTAATAAATGAAGATCTATTTCAGAAACTTCAAGATAATCTACCATGGCTGCCTGTGTACCCTCCTTATTTACCTCTTCAGGAACCCATAGGGAAACTAATCCTTGCTGAGCACTGCTGAGTGTCTGTTCAGTGTGTTAGCGTAACGTATATCATTCAGTCTCTACAAAAATAGTAGAAGATGTGTGACCTTCCAGGTATGATTCAAGTCAGGAGGTTTGGATACAATCAACAGTATCTACTCTAAGCAGGGAGTACAGAAGAGGATTTTAGGAAGTTCACAGTAGTGTTAGGCTGGGGGCTAGAGAAGATCTCAAACCTAGGATTCCAAAACGAAGTCGGAGTATTGGCCTGTTGAGAAACTTCTACTCTATGTGTAATGGCTACAAAGTACAAACACCAGAAACGGATGTTACTGCAGTTACCACTGCTAACAGCATCAATGCCGCTTCTGCCTCAGGAACATGACCTTCAAATCACTGGGAAACTTCTCTTTCATCATTACCTGTGGAAGCTGGTTGCCTGGGCCACTGGCTTTTTCAGCAGAAATGGCAGGTCCATGCACAGTGGCTTCCTAACATTCCACACCTCTGGATCAAAGTTCTGATTGCAGAACTTAGTCACTTGCTTGTGTCCAAGGCTGTAAGGTAATCTAGGAAATTGAGTTTTGACTTTCGTATTCAAGGGGAATTGATTTTATCTTTTTAAAATAAAGATTCTGTTTATTTATTTGACAGAGAGAGAAAGAGAGAGAGAGAGAGAGATCACAAGTAGGCAGGGCTGGAGATAGAGAGAGAGAGAGGGAAGCAGACTCCCTGTTAAGCAAAGAGCCAGGACCCTGAGATCATGACCTGAGCTGAAGGCAGAGGCTTATCCCACTGAGCTACCCAGGAGTCCCTGATTATCTCTAGTACCATGACTAAATGATGGACGTAATGAAGGTAGTCATTATACAATGCTTATCTTCTCTGCATGGTAGGAACAATATAACTGTAAAAATTGTATAACTATCAAAAACTATAACTATTTGTATAACTATCAAAAGTGGGAAGATAAGATGAAGAACATTTGGAACTGAGACTAGCTTGCTGATTGGTGTTGGTTAGAAGAAAAAAGATGTTATTTCACATTAGGTGCTGAAGGAGCAAGAGGGAAGGAGAACGAAAAGATTTCTAGCAAATTCCAATATTGTTCGTAATAGGTAAATGATAGGCAGTATCCCCAAGAAGAGAGGATTCAGTTATTATATAAAGGTATTATTCTAAATGTAACCTTAGAGCAAAAATATAAGCTTTCTTAAGCACCAAAAGAAAGAGAAAATGCAAGCAAATAAAGCAGACCATGTAAGTGGATGGCTGTATGTCTGCCTGTACCCATTTAACAGAACTGAGACCAAGTATATGGATTATATTAATAAATACGTAGGTTTAATTCACCTATAAAAGAAAAGGATTTTATTTTTTACAGATTACTATTATTATTATTTTATTTACTAGAGAGAGAGAGAGTACACATGAGCAAAGAGGAGTGGCAGAGGGGGAGGGAGAAACAGATTCCCCACTGAGCAGAGAAACATGACACAGGGCTCCATCCCAGGACCCTCAGATCATGACCTGAGCCGAAGGCAGATGCATAACTGACTGAGCCACCCAGGTGCCCCAAAAAGGATTTTAGAACTGTCTAACAAAGCAAAATTCACATGATGCTGTTTACAAGAGCACATCGAAAAGAACAAAGGGGAGTTTATAATGCTTTAAAGGCTACAATATAGGATAAAGATAAAATAGTGATTAATGGGGGCATCTGGGTGGCTCAGTGTGTTAATGCCTCTGTCTTCGGCTCAGGTCATGATCCCAGGGTCCTGGGATCGAGCCCCACATCGGGCTCTCTGCTCGGCAGGGAGCCTGCTTCCCTCTCTCTCTCTCTGCCTGCTTTCTCCGCCTACTTGTGATCTTTGCCTGCCAAATAAATAAATAAAATCTCTAAAAAAATAGTGATTAATGTTCCATACCCAGAAACATGAGAAAATTTTCACCAGGAGATCCAACAGGAGATGGCCGGGAAGTAGAAACTCAGAAATAATAGGAGCCTTTACTGTATCTCCCTCAATCTGAGACAGAGCAAGCAGAAAAAAAAATCAGGAAGAATATAGAAAATCCAGAAAGATAAGGAGTAATTTAGAACATAAATATATGTACAAATCTCTGAAACCTGATAAATAGAGGAAACACCTATGTGTTAGCTTTCCTATGGCTGCTGTGACAAATTCCTTCCATCTTGGTGGATTAAAACAACAAGAATTCATTTGTCGCATTCTGGAAATTAGAAGTCCCAAATCAGTTTCACCGTACCAAAATGAAGGTGTCAGCAGGCTGCATCATTCCAGTCAAGGCCAGCGTCTTCAGATTTCTTTCTGTCCCATCTTCTCGTACCCTTCTCCTTTGTGTGTGTCAAGTCTCCCTCAGTCCCGCTCTCATAAAGACACTTGCAGTGGCATGGAAGTTCCAGTTGGGTAATCCAAGATAATTTCCCCCATCTATAGATCCTTAACTTAATTATATCTGCAAAGACCCTTTTTCATATTCCTTTATAGAGTAATATATTTCCAGGTTCTCGGGATAGGACCTGATATATTTGGGCCCTTGTCAGCCTCCCATACCTCCATTTCAAGTGCACATGAGCATTCATGAAAATTGATTGCATCTTAGATCATGAAGAAAAAAATAAACTTGAAAAGTAATAAATTCTAAAGAATAAAAATAATTTTGACCACAATGCAGTCGAATAAGAAACTAATAAAAATAAAAATTTAAAAAGACTTCTTTTAGACATGTAAAAACATTTTAATAAGCAACTCTTGGATCAATGAGGAAACTCAGAGTAAAATAGCAGAATCATGTGGATCTATGAATGCATTTATGATAGGAAAATTTATACTGTGAAATATTTATATGAATAAAAGTGAAAAATAAAATAAAACTGTAGTGTAAATAATTTAAAAATAAGCCAGGGGAAAGCACAAGGGAAGAAGTGATCAATGTAAAAGAATTGTGTAAGAAAACAACAATAACAAAACAGTAGAATCTACGGATAAATTCAATTTGCAAAAGTTGAAAAATTCACAAAATTCACAAACCACTAGCTAGTATGTAGGAAAAACATAGGAGAAAGCATAAAGGCACAGAATTAAAAGCGACAAGGGCAATAACCATCCTAACAGAGAGAATTTTAAAAGTCATAAGATTTACTTTATAGAATTCTCTGTAAATAAATGTAAACTTAGATGAAGTTTCCTACAAACATTTTTTGAACTTTTTTCTAGAAAAAAGCAATGTAATCAAATTGACACCAGTGAGAAAGATCCTAAAGATTCCATAGTAATTACTATGGAAGAAGTAGGGGAACTAGTAAAAGAGCTGCCTCACCAAAAAGTACTAGTTCCAGGTATTTCCATCATGGAATTCTATCAAAGTTAAAGATCACATCATCTCAATGCTGGTTAAACTACTCCAGAGCAAAGAAGAAAAACTTGGAAATTTGATTTACAAAGAGACTAAAACACTGATCTCTAAACCTATCAATAACTACGAACAATCTCAGTTATAAACATATATGTTAAAAATCATAAACGGGGCGCCTGGGTGGCTCAGTGGGTTGAAGCCTCTGCCTTCGGCCCAGGTCATGGTCCTGGGGTCCTGGGATCGAGCCCTGCATCGGGCTCTCTGCTCAGCAGGGAGCCTGCTTCCCCTCCTCTCTCTCTCTCTGGCTGCCTCTCTGCCTATCTGTGATCTCTGTCTGTCAAATAAATAAATAAAATCTTTAAAAAAAAATCATAAACAAAATATTAGCAAATAGAACCCAATTACACATTAAAAATACATAATGAATACATGGAATTCATTCCAAGAATGCTAGGGTGGTTCAACATTAGGAAATCTGTTAATATAATGCATCGTGTTAATATGGCCAAGGAGAAAGGTCATATAATCATCACTGCAGGCTCAGAAAAGTCATTTAACATTATTCAATACTCATTCATATTAAGAACACTCAATAAAATAGGAATTTATATTTGTGTGTGTGTGTGTGAATGAGTGTGTGTGTGCATGCACTTATGTGCCAAAATCCCAAAGGTAGAGTTTGCTTTTTATTTAATAGGAGAACAGGGGCGCCTGGGTGTCTCAGTGGGGTAAAGCCTCTGCCTTCGGCTCAGGTCATGATCCCAGGGTGCTGGGATTGGTCCCCGCATCGGGCTCTCTGCTCGGCATGGAGGCTGCTTCTCCTTCTTTCTCTGCCTACTTGTGATCTCTGTCTGTCAAATAAATTAAAAATTAAAAAAAATAGGAGGACATTAGAAGCTTTCTTGTTAAACTCAGGAAAAAAGCAAGAGAACTCACCATCTCCACTATTTCATAACACTGTGTGAGAGAGTTTTAGCCAAAGCTTTTAGATAAGAAAAAGTAACTAGAAGCATTCAGATGGAAATGAGAGGTCAAAATCTATTTGTAGAGAATTTGGTTTTATATCTTGAAAAGTCAAGATAACCAATGGAGAAACTACAAATAAGAGAATTTATCAAAGCAGCAGATTATAATAGCAACATAAAAAAAATCAATAGAAGTTGCAATTAAAGCGAAGATCCCATTTGTATTAAATATTAAAAGATGGAGATATAAAAACACAAGTGTTATTCATGTGAATAACAATATAAAAACACAAAGCTGACGGGCGCCTGGGTGGCTCAGTGGGTTAAGCCTCTGCCTTCGGCTTAGGTCATGATCTCAGGATCCTGGGATTGAGCTCCCCATCAGGCTCTCTGCTCAGCGGGGAGCCTGCTTCCCCCTCTTTCTCTGCCTGCCTCTCTGCCTACTTGTGATCTCTGTCTGTCAAATAAATAAATAAAATCTTTTAAAAAAAACCACAAAGCTGAAAAAGTACAGTTGAACAAATGGACAGACATGCCATATTAATTTATAAATTACCAAATTTTCTTTTATTAATGTGGTGAATCACAGTGATCGATTTGCAAATATTGAACCACCCCTGCAGCCTGGGAATAAATCCCACTTGACTGGGGGTGAATAATTCTTTTAATGTACTGTTAGATTCGGTTTTGGTGGTTTCTTGTTGAGAATTTTTGCATCATGCTCATCAGGGATATTGACTTGTAATTCTCCTTTTTAGTGGTCTTTGTTTTGGAATCAAGGTCATGCTGGCCTCAAAGAATGAGTTTGCAACTTTCCCTTCCATTTCTACTTTTTGGAACAGTTTGAAAAGAAAAGGTACTAAGTCTTTAAATGTCTGGTAGAATTCACCTGGGAAGACATCTGGTCCTGGACTTCTGTTTGTTGGGAGATTTTTGATTACTGATTCTATTTCTTTGCTGGTTATGGGTCTGTTCAAACTTGCTATCTTTTCCTGTTTCAGTTTTGGTAGTTTGTATATTTCTAGGAATTTATGTATTTCTTCCAGATGGTCCAAATAATTTTTCATAATATTTTCTTATAATTGTATTTCTGTGG
Source organism: Meles meles (assembly GCF_922984935.1). Classification (NCBI taxonomy): domain Eukaryota; kingdom Metazoa; phylum Chordata; class Mammalia; order Carnivora; family Mustelidae; genus Meles; species Meles meles. Next base: position 134,912,404 of record NC_060070.1, read on the forward strand.
TGTTGGTTGTTATCACTACTCTTTCATTCATGATTTTATCTATTTGGATTATTTTTCTTTTCTTTTTGATTAGACAGGATAGGGGTTTATCAATTTTATTAATTCTTTCCAAGATCCAGCTCTTAGTTTCATCGATCTGTTCTCCTGGGTTTTGTTTGTTTTTTGTTTCTATATCATTTATTTCTGCTCTAATCTTTATTATTTCCCATCTAATGCTGGCTCTAGGCTTGCTTTATTCCTTTTCTAGCTCCTTTAGGTATAAGGTTAGGTTGTGTATTTGAGATTTTTCTTGCTTCTTAGGGTAGGCATGTATTGCTATACAGTTCCCTCTTATGACTGCCCTTGCTACATCCCAAAGGTTTTGGATCATCATTGTTTCATTGTAATTTGTTTCCATGTATTTTTTAATTTCTAATTTAATTTAATATCCTGGCTGACCCATTCACTCTTTAGTAGGATATTCTTTTACCTCCATGTATCTGTGGCCTTTGACTTCATGTTTGACTTCATGTTTCAAATCATTGTGATCTGAAAATATACAGGGAATAAACCCATCTTTTAATACCAGTTGAGTTCTGATTTGTAACCCAGTAAGTGATCTCAACCCACTGAGCCACCCAAGTGCCCTCAAGTCACCTTTCTGTTCTCAAGCCCATAGAGTTCTAACTTCCTGCTATTTCCTTTCTCTGTGAGTATGGTGAACAGATGCATGCTCTTTTTTTTTTTTTTTTAAAGAATTTTATTTATTTGGGGCACCTGGGTGGCTCAGTGGGTTGAGCCTCTGCCTTCAGCTCAGGTCATGATCTTGGGGTCCTGGGATTGAGCCCTGTGTCAGACTCTTTGCTTGGAAAGCCTGCCTCCCCCCCTCTCTCTGCCTGCCTCTCTGCCTGCTTGTGATCTCTCTCTCTCTCTCTGTCAAATAAATAAATAAAATCCTTAAAAAAATATTTTTATTTATTTATTTGGCAGAGGGAGAACACAGCAGAGGAGCATCAGACAGAGGGAGAGGGAGAAGTGGGCTCCCTGAGCAGGGACCTCAAAGCAGGACTTGATCCCAGGACCCTGGGATCATGACCCGAGCTGAAGGCAGACGCTTAGTGACTGAGCCACCCAGGCACCCCGATGCATACTCTTCACTCAATGTTAGGCATAAGAAAGAGGAGAAAGTGAATTTTATTTAAAATTAAAATCATGTGTTGTAAAGAATGCTGGGTCTTATATGCAAATAATGAATGAATCATTGAACACTACATCAAAAACTAATGATGTATTGTATGGTGACTCACATAATAGTAAAAAAATGAAAAAAGTAATCGATGAATATATTTCTTAGATGGATTGGAGATATCCCTGTCTCATAATCAGCCTGACTCATAATAAAAATAACTTGAGGATCTGATTTTGTCAGACGGAACACTTCTCTAATCTGCTGTTTTAAATCCACAGTACCTTAGGATAGAAATTGAACGTCAAGTGAAATTAATTTGGCAAGTGGAACATGAACTGGCTGACTTTCCTTTTTGGAGCAGGCCTGACAGCTTTCTGTATGTCATATTGGCATCTGTTAAAATGAGCTGCATATGCCAGAAACTGTTACTGTATCAGATTGCTCTTAGCGGTGCCTATCAGACAATTTTCAGATGTAGGAGAGAGCTTAGCTTTCTATTTCAAAACATGTTGGAGTTTTGAACCCGTGTTTAAGTGACATCAACTGTGAGGTGAATAGGTGCTGTATGTACCACGTGTGCTGGCTTCTCTTTGTCACAGAGACCTCCTGTTAAGCCATTACTATGTGCCAGGCACTGAAAAGCACTAGGGACACATTGATGAGCACCCCTCCTCCCCATCAAGCTTAGGGCATCTTGAGGGAAGAGACTGGAAAACAGATAATTGCAACCCTGTAGTAGATAATGATTGGGAAGCAGAGTCAAAGGCAAGAACACACAGAGGGACACTTAAGGTGGAACTTGGGGGGTGGGGTCAGGGACATTTACAGGAGGTTCTGGTACCCAAGCCAAGACTTGAAGGATGAGCAGGTTGGTTGGGACCGAGGTAGGGTGGGGTGGTGTTGGGGGAGAATTCTGGGTGGTGGGAATTGCATGTGCAGAGACTGTATTTGTGAAGAGAACATGATTCTCTGCAGAAACTGCCCAGGGTGAGTACTGAGAGGGGAGGCTGGATAGGTGAGAGATGCTGGATGAGAAGGGCCTTGTAAACTGCATTCAGAAGTCTTTACTTTGAAGACTCTTAGGTGCATCAAATTCAGCATGTCTGAAGTGAGCTCACTGTGCTATCTCATGCCCTCTCCCCAGGGCTACACCTTATCTCCTCTCTGTTTCACTGAATGACATGCAAACATTTGCCCAAGTCAGAAGTCCAGGTGCCATCCCTGACTCTTACCTCTCCTTCATGTTCCAGTGTGGCCAACAGAGGGTGATTCAAGGCCCAAGACAATCTTCCTTCTCCTGCCTCCCCAGCATGGGCAGACTGGGTAAGGAGGTCTATACTGGACCTGTGTTTGGGCCAGTATTTCCTTCTGGTCACTGTAACCCCATGCATGCTGCTCTGCTGTTCTCCATCCTCATTGCTCATGCCTTATCATGAGCACCATCATTGAACATTTGGAATTTTTCAGCTACCTAGAGTAGCTCCTACCTGGGGAACGTTTTTCCTGCCTTGAGTCCCTGTATCCATTTTGTCCTCTTCCCTTCTGTCCTCCACCCTGCACCTCCAGACATCTATCTAAACTGTCAGTCTATTTTGGCAGTGTCTTGCTAAGGACTGAGAATTTAATCCAGACACCTTGGCCCAGCAACTAAGGTCCTGACCACCACTGACTTCTTCAGACTCATCTTTTGACACTTCTTCCCTTATGTTGTCTTCTCTAGCCCTGCCTGTCTCCTCATAGTCCTGAAAGCTCCCTGTGCCCTCTTGCCTTTGAGCCTTTGCATCTGTGGTTGTCCGCACCAGAAATGCCCCCACTCTCCTACCCTTACCCTCACCTAGGGCTGGGGGTCTGAGCTCTCATAGTAGCCTTGGGAATGCTCTCTCCACAAGAAGTACCCCGCTGCATTCAAACTGCTTTCTTGTCTCTCTGCCTGCCGCCAGCAAACCTTCTGAGGGCATAGACTCTGTCCTGTTTATTGCTGAGTCATCAACACCTGACACAAGGCTCAGGACAGAAACGGGGATAAATTCATTTGTTGAATAAAAAAAGGGAGGTGCAGGGGCACCTGGGTGGCTCAGTGGCTTAAAGCCTCTGCCTTCGGCTCGGGTCATGATCCCAGAGTCCTGGGATGGAGCCCCACATCGGACTCTCTGCTCGGTGGGGAGCCTGCTTCCTCCTCTCTCTCTGCCTGCCTCTCTGCCTACGTATGATCTCTGTCTGTCAAATAAATAAATAAAAAATCTTTTTGAAAAAACATTAAAAAAATTTTAAAAAAGGGAGGTGCAAAGACACAGAATGATGTAGAAAGCTAGTCCGATGGGTCAAAATGATTAACAGGCAAATTGTGAAGATATGGTAGAGTTCTGCCTTTAAGTAAGTGTTAAAAACCCAAAAGCAAGAAATCTGTATATGAGCAGTAGGCCAGTGCAAATGAAATGATTCAGAAAACACAAATTGGGAGTTGGCAAGCAGTTTCCTCAAGGAAAAATAATTTCCTTCAGTGGCCCCCATCATTTACTGATCACCTGAACCACCTTCCTTGAGCTCAGGAAGTGGCCATTTATCATCTCATCAACACCATCTCACTGTCATACTTGTCATTGGACTATGACATTTGTTACTCACATTGGACTATGACATTTGTTACTCACTGTTGTGCCCCAGACACCACGCTAAGCTCTTTACTTGTATTAACTTGTGGATCCTCACAACGAGTGTAAGAAAATGCATTTTCAGAGGATTCATAGAGAGAAGTACCTTAGAAGAATGAAAGAATCAAATTTTCCCCAGGTTTTGAGGGTCCCCTCCCTGATGGACTGGTTCCTTGCAGCCTCATACCTCTCAGACTCAGTGGATCTCAAGGAAGCTCTAGACTCTTCTTGGGGACAGCACTTCATTAGAACTCAGCTAGAGCATGGCCTGAGAGCCATCCAGGGGTCACTGCTATGCCGTAGTGGCTTGCCCGCCTGCCAGCAGCTGCTGCTGGTGCCAACATTGTTGCTGAATGTGTTAGGGAAGAGCTATTGGCCCAGCTTCAACCTCAGCCCCGGAGGTGATGATGGCAGATAATCACAGGATTTGTAGCAGCAGAATATCTGCCCAGTGTATCTGGAGGAAAGTCCAAAGGCAAAGCGTGTCCTCTGTGCTACCCTTAAAGTGAAGAGTTAGCCTGTGACCAGCATACACGGACCCATCTCTTGTTGGGGCAGGCTAATTCTTTCTCCTAAGAGCAGTGCAGGCTGTTGGGTGCTTATGTGCCTGTAGAGCTACTTCTTTTCAGCTACTCCGGGTCACCTTTTCTCTGAAGACTTTCCTAATCCATCCATACCCCTGCTCCTGACCACGGCAGAGCAAAAGCTGGGCACTCCTCCTTTTGGGTCCCACTGAACTCTACAGGTACTTCCAACAAATCACTTGTTACACTTCATATCTAGGACTCTTCCAAGTAAGCAGTAAGTCACTGGGAAGGTGGCTGGCACAGAGTTATCATTAAATAAATGTTTCTAGGATGAGTGAATGAAGATTAAATGAATAGTAATCATAGGAATGAAATCTTACGGAGATAGAATAACATTGAAGAAAGAGGATGGGCTTTACAGTGGTCCAAACTATATACACACGCAAGGACTAGCAGTCCCCATGCTGGTGTTGAAAGGCCCCACTTGTCCCCATTTATGGAAGATATGGTTGAATTCCTACCCAAAAGCTATTTTCCTTTCTTTTCTTCTATACAAGAGAGCACGCCTTCAATAATACTGGAAGAAAGCACAGAGGCAAAACTAATGAACCAAAGGTTTGATCATTTTGGTCCAAAGTAGGTAACCTATTTTTTCATGGTCTTTTATTGCTAATGATTTTTAGAAGTTGTTTTTTAGTCTCTTTTGCAAACTTCAGCTCAGTTTAGACTTTTTCTTTCCCAACAATATTCATGTATGTATTGGTTATAGTTGTCTAAATAGCAGTTCCACAGACTCAGAAGCTTAGCACATACAAACTGATTTCTTACTCATGTCACTGTTGAGCGTGGGTCTCTGATCAACAGTCATTTAAAAACTCAGACTCAGCTAGTCTAGTGGCGCTGTGATCACTGAAGACTTCAAAGTCCTTCTCTGGACCCTTTCAATCTGAACTATGGATGGAAACACTGGAAGAACATAGAGGGCCATGTCAGGTGCTATGGGCTGGGACTGAAATGGTCACACGTCACTTCTTTCCACATGCTATTGGGTAGAACTCTGTTACGAAGTTTCACCAAACTGAGGAGAGGCTGAATAATGGTTTCTGTCTATCTGCTGGTTCTTTGACTTTTGCCCCCAGGTTCCATTTTCCATTCTCTTTAGCTCGCTCTGGGCTCCAGAAATATGACATCACCCTATGGATGACATTACCCAAGATTTCTCACCCTCCGGCTTCCAGAAAGCATCATTGTGGGAGGCACAGACAGGGGATTGCAGGACTAGAGTTTAGAGTTTATATGCCTTACTTCCTTCTTCCATTTTTTGGGCTGTCTGATAGAGTCTGACTCAATTTTTGATGTTTGATGGCTGACAGCTTTTAGGCTTCTGGCTAACCCTTCCCCACCAGCATGTACCTGGTGCTTTATGTAAGGAAATTCCATACACCTCCTTGAGCTCTTGCATCAGTGGGAAGTTTGAACCTCATTAGTCCTAGTCTGGGCATGGGAACCCTTCTTCACTCTGATGCCCTGGGCATGATGAAGGTCAAAGCAACTCTCTGCTCTTTGCTTTTGCTGTTCTAGATAGACAGCCTTGCACCTACCCTTCTCTCCCCTGAAGTCCCCTGGGTGTGAGTAATACACTTCCTTCCAATTCTCTTGGTGGATGAAGAAGTGTCATTAGTCAAGATGGCCAGCCTTCAGGAGGAGTCCATCCTGTATGTATGGGATGACCAGAGGACAGGCTATGCTATCTGAGAGCAGCTGGCAACCTAGTAGTGGTAATGGCTTTCTCTTCTTGCTCGTCTCTGGGACGAGCCTCAGCATCCCTTATTGATTTTCTTAATCATTTCCACACCTCTGTAAATAGTTCTTTCATTAAAATTTCTTGAGTCATCAGAGTTGGATTCTGTTTCCTGTAAGAATTCTGATTGACAATGGAAGAGGAAACAGATTTGCTGAACATTTAGTCATTTGTTGTTACATGATGGTCAGTGCCAACCTTTAGATTTTATTTTTGACTTTCAGCATATATGGCCATGCCAACATAAGTAAATGGGATTCAGTTAGGAAGTTTAATAGAGGAGCATCTTTTCTATGTACTTGACATTATAGTGTCATTTTGCTCTAAAACACTTTTGAGAGAAGGATGGCATTTACATATGTATTGGAATGAACACCACTTATTGGAATGGACACTTACGTGTCCAGCTAACACGGGACAAGCATGTTTCATGTAATTTTTCAGTGTAAGGCCAACTGTGATTCTTAGTAAGGGAGCACTGCTGTGAAGATCAGTCTACAAATCAGATACACCTTTTCCTCCAACTCATCCTGCTGAGGTGTATGTAGATGTGCATATAGATGTCCTTGGTTTAGAATCAGCTGGTGCTGGAAACAGGTCCATACAATTAAGGAAGGACCTGCTACAGAAAATCAGGAGAACAGATATGTGTTCCCACAGTAGTCTTGAAATTCCACAGATGACCTGGCTGCTTGTACCTCATTCTGTTGCTGCATTTAGATTAAGCTACTGAAACTTGTGTCGCTGGACTTTCTTTGATTTCCTATCAAGCATTTTCCAAATTGAGAGGCATTTTTCAAATTCCCTTAAAGTTTGTGAACAGGAATCTCCAAGGAGGTTTTGGTGTCTTTGCTCCTGATTTGTGTGCCCTCACTAGCTTCTAGCTCCTTCCAGTTTCTCTGGTGTTAAATTAATAACAAATGATGTAGAGCTGACAGGTAGGTGATGATGGAGAGTACCATGATATTAAAAAAAAAATCTCGATCTGTTATGTAGCAAAACGTAAAACACTTTGTCGGTTTTGCCTGTAGGTATCTTAATTTAACTTACATATTTTGCTCATATCTCTTTAACCCAGAGGAAGGAAAATGGCCTTCAACCTTTCTCTCTTTCAAAGTCTGCTGACTTTGTAACATATATTAGTGTGATACAGAATAACAAACTTTGACCATTATTTGGAATTATTTGAAAAATGCACTGAATGCTACAAAAAGTATAAATATGATTTCTTTTTTTAAAAAGATTTTATTTATTTATTTGACAGACAGAGATCACAAGTAAGCAGAGAGGCAGGTGGAGAGAGCGAGAAAGAGAAGAGGAAGCAGACTCCCCACCGAGCAGAGAACCCTATGTGGGGCTCGATCCCAGGACCCTGAGATCATGACCTGAGCCGAAGGCAGAGGCTTTAACCCACTGAGCCACCCAGGTGCCCCTAAATATGATTTCTTGCTGGGGGAACTGTCTGGTTTTCATTTGAAGTTATAAGAGCTCATACTTCGGATCAATATCAGCATTTTCTGACAAAACAGAACTATCCAACTCTGAGTGCCTCAAAATCGTGTGCTCTTTGTCATTCTGAGTGTGTAAGCAATGGTAGACCACCTTGGAAATGATTCTTAGCAAGTATGCTGAATCTTGGAAGCATGATTTCACAGTATTTAAACTGCATGCATTTGGGGCACCTGGGTGGCTCAGTGGATTAAGCCGCTGCCTTCGGCTCAGGTCATGATCTCAGGGTCCTGGGATCGAGCCCCGCATCGGGCTCTCTGCTCTGCATGGAGCCTGCTTCCTCCTCTCTCTCTGCCTGCCTCTCTCTGCCTACTTGTGATCTCTCTCTCTGTCAAATAAATAAATAAAATCTTTAAAAAAAAAATAAACTGCATGCATTTAGTTTGTTTTGTAGATTAGGTTTCAATGCAATATTTCTTTAAAATATTTTTTGTGGAAAATTTCCAACATACACCAAGTAGAATAATATAAAGAATCCCTATACCAATTCCTCAGTTTTACAATGACAATATTTCTTTTGAAGACAGGTGCTGCCACTGAACATGAATTTAGAAACGCTGGATTGGGTGATGTCTCAAGTTCCCATGATTCAGTTTTATAGGCTAATTAAGCTTTCCTGTTTTGAAGGGTCTTGGTATAAATTGAATGAGAAGATATTGATTTGTGCTCCTTCTGAGCTGTGCTTTTGGCCGCCAGTCCTCTTCATCTCTGCTCCCATCTTTCCCATGGACATCTACTCATTTCTCTGCTGGATACAATTTTTTGATAAATTTTGCTTCCATTCTGCTTGCCTGGGGAGGGATGAAGTTAGGCACACTTTGCAACTGTTTCTGGTCTTTTCCTTTGTTTTCTTTCATACCATCTAATTTTACTGAATAGTCAAGGCCTCTATTGGGAATTATAACAAAAGGGAGAAGGCTAAAACTGAATCCAAATCTGACTAGGTTAGTTCAAGATCTGGTCCTTATCCCAGAAGTCATACCTTTCCTGAGAAACATACCCAGGATACCCTCATAGATCTTCCCAGATCCTAATTGCATTTCTCCCGTCCATAGATTGATACAATTTCACAAACGGTTGGGACTTGAATTCCTTTTATCAGCTCCAAGGGAGTCTGGGATTGAGAGTTTCTGGCTTCTACTTTGAGAAGGTAGAACTAATAATTAGGGAGATTACAAGAATGTAGGGCAGTTGTTCAGAGATGCTAGTTAGCTACATGTGATGAGTATGTAAAACGAGTCTCTTGTAGACAGCATATGGATAGATCTTGCTTTTTTATCAAATATGATACCTTATGTCTTTTGATTGGAGCATTAACCCATTTACAGAGTAACTACTGAAAGATATGAATTTAGTGTCATTGTATTACCTGTAAAGTCACTGTTTCTGTATATTGTCTCTGTTCCTTTCTGGTCTATGTTACTTTTGAGCTCTCTCTTCACTTACAGGATCCCCTTTAATATTTCCTACAGGTGGTTTAGTGATCACAATTTTTTTTAGTTTCTGTTTGTCTCGGAAACTATCTCTCCTTCCATTCTGAATAACTGCTTGCTGAATAAAGTACTCTTGGTTGCATGTTTTTCGCATTTAGTACCCTGAATATATATATCTTGCCGCCCCTTTCTGGCCTACAAATTCTCTGTGAATAGGTCTTTTGCCAGTCTAATGTTTCTTGTAGTTTAAGGACCTCTTGTCTCAAGCTGCTTTCAGGATTTTCTTTTTATCTCAGATTTGCAAGCTTCACTATTATATGTTGGGTGTTTACCTACTTTTTATTGATTTTTGAGGGGGATTCTCTGTGGCTTCTGGACTTGAATGTCTATTTCCTTCCAGATTAGGAGAGTTCTCAGCTATGATTTGCTCAAATATTCCTTCTGTCCCTCTCTCTCTTCTTCCTCTGGACCACAATAATTCTAAAATTGTTTTGCATTATGGTATCTCTGATTTCTCAAAGCCCCCCCCCCCCACCATGATCCATCAGTTGTTTTTCTTTCTTTTCCTCAGCTTCCTTACTTTCCATCATTTTGTCTTCTATGTCACTGACTCTCTCTTCTGTTTCATTTTCCCTTGTCGTTAGAATGTCCATTTTAGACTGCATCTCAGTTAAAGCATTTTTAATTTCAGTCTGATTGATTTTAGTTCTTTTATTTCTGCACTAAGAGATTCTCTAGTGTCTCTTATGCTTTTTTTTTCAAGTCCAGTTAGTATTTTTATAATCGTTTTTTCTAAATTCTGACATTTTACTTATATCTGTATGTATTAAATCTATGGCAGGGAGTATTACTTCTGGTTCTTTCTTTCTTTTTTCTATAAATTTCTCCTTCTAGTCTTTTGGTCCAGAGAAGAATAGATGAACAAGAGAACAAAATAAAAATACCAACCATGACCCCAGCAGAATATACACTAGACACATCTGCAGACATCTGAAACCAAAAAAAAAAAAAAACAAGAAAAGAAAAAAAGGAAGGGAGAAAAGTGAGCATATGATCTCATAGGTGGACCTCATAGGTGGACAAAACAGGGTGATCCACTTCATCCTGGGTATATTTTGGTATAGTCTGTCTGTTAGAAGATACTAAATTCCAATATTGTAAGGAAAAAAAGTGATAAATATATGAAAATAAACACAGTGAAAGGAAGCCAAAAGTGAAGAATATATCTATAAAATGTAAAGTTAAAAATGAGAATTTAAAAAAGACTTAAAAACAAAGAGTTGATAAAATAAGAAACTAGTTGCAAAGGGAAAAAAAAGAAGAAAGAAAATTTTAAACTGAAAAGGTGAAGATTCATGAGAAAAAAACCCTTGAATTCTGTATACTATTTTCCCCTAGCACAGAGGTTTTTCAGTTCTGTGTGATCCATAAACTTGGCATCAACCTGATGTTTCTGCTGGTCTTCTGGGTATGGAGGCTGTTACACTGATTCTCAGGTGTCTTTGCCAGGCTAGAGTTGTGCCAACCTTGGCCAGGGGGTGAAGCTCAGTGTAAGTGGCTTTGGGTTTCTCTATGTGGCTTTGTTCCCTCAAAACTTTCCATGCCACTTGCAAGAAGTGGTTCTTTTCTATTTGTAGACTTGCAGCAATTCTTTTCTTAGATGTCATGTTGAATTCACAGATGTTCAGAATGATTTGATAGGTATCTAACTGAATTCAAGGGACCAGGTGAAATGAGAGTTCTCTACTCTTCCATCACCTTCCCCCAGCACTCTCATGCTTTCTTTGATTTCCTAAAGGGATGTATTCACTTCTTTGATGAGCCTTCTTCTCTTCCTTTAGTTGTGGACTTTGTTTTGTCAGACTTCAGGCTGATTTCTCAGGCATTTGGGATGATTTGACAGTTATCTTATGTTTCATGCATAAGACCAGCCTAGAGTCCTCCTACTCAGTTGCCATCTTAGCTTCCTGGGCACACCCAGTCTTATCACAACACCAGATCAATGGTGAATATCCAGTTATGATTTACACTTTTAGTTATTTCTTTTAGTCTTTTTCACATTTCAAGTGATGGTCATGAGTCATTCTGGTTGTTTTAATTTTTTTCCTCTTTTCTGGTGAGGATCCATGGGGAATCTTAGAGCTTTATGCATGAGAAGAAGAGTTGAGCTTTCATACAGATCGATGACATTTTGGAAAATTTACTTCTAAAATTACCAAGGCTTGGGAGTCTCAATATCAGTTTTATCCCAGTCTATTAATGAAGGGTGCCCTGACTCAGGGTCCAGGGAAATAGACCCTATCTCTGGAAGAGCAGCTTCAAACTTCTGGAAGAGCATGCGGGACTAAAACTATTTTTGCCACCATTTTTTGGAAAATGCCATCTTCTAGAGTCTCCCTTCTCTCTTCTCCCACAATAATTCAAGTCTCCCCTGTATGGAAACTATACTTGCTCCAAATCCTCACCTGAAACACGGGCTCCAACTCAATGTCCAGTATCCCATCATTTAAGTCTTATCCAGGGCAGGATGAGGCTTTTCAGCATTATACCTCTGAAACAACTTCTTGACAACTATTTTTTTTAACTGAAACACCTGTAAATACAGTGATACATTACCTGGATCCCACTTAACACAACATGCAATGATGGAATAGAAATGGGATAACCATCGTAGACATCCATGTTCAGAAAAGATGAAGGAACACCCCCCCCCCCCACCTTACAGGTTTATAACAATCCTGAAATCCAGCCGGGTGAGTGTTGCCAGTTCCATGATTAAGACCAGCTCCATGATTAATGCTTGGGGATGATTCACTGTAGTTCTTGGCTCCATCCTCTGAAATAGCTTTCCTCTTCCATTGGATGTGGACCTTGTTTGAAGCTGAATAATTCTTCAGTCTACTTCCTAACTGTGCAAGTTTTAGCATTCATTTTGTACTGTCCACACTCTCAATTCAAGCTAATATTACTTCTTTAAAAAATTCATAATTTTTTTTTTTGGAGAGGAATTGGAGGGGAATAGTAGAATTGGTTTATAATCCATTGCATTAGACAAAAACAACACCCCAAATCTCTTGAATGAACTCCTCTGCAGCTTAGATTCCCTGAAAGGAAGCTGAGGGACAATGACTTTTAAGACCCTCAGGGAGATTTTTCCCTATTTTGAAGTCTTCTGAGGTCTTATAAAAAGACTTTTCAGTCACAACCTTGGCTCCATCTTTAGGCTATGTTCTCTTGATCATGCCTTGGAGTCAATCTTTTTCCAAAAGGTATTTCTTATTTTTATCACCATTTGCCATCTGGAAAGGCTGGGAGTGAAAAAGAGTTTTATTTTTATTTATTTATTATTTAAAGAGAAGGAGAGAGAGATGCAAGGCTGGAGACCTCATGATCCTGAGATCAGGACCTGAGCTGAAATCAAGAGTTGGAGGCTTAACCTACTGAGCCACCCAGGTGCCCCAAGAGTGTTACTTTTGAAGATAGCAAGTCCTGGATCCTTTTTATGTTTTGTTCTTTAGCTTATTTAATTTACTTTATTTCTGTACTCACATTTCGTGCTACACAGCAAATAGAGGCAGGTGGCATTCTCCTATCTCCTTAGCTTAGCAAATAGAGGCAGGTGGCATATCTCATATCTCCTTGGCTAGATTATCCATTTCAGACACACATTTCTACCTTTGCATAACAACAGTATTTTTAAATTTTCTGATACTACATAATGAGGATCCTTTTTCCCTTAGCTTCTCAGAATGTTTTCTTGATTTTCCTTTGAGCTCTCTGCAACTGTCTCCTTGGGTCCATCGATAAGATTCTGCTCAAGGACCTCCCCTAGACCTTCAGGACTTCTACCAACAATTCTGTCCTGAAAACTTGCATATATTCTAGGATTTTCTCAGGGCAGCACCCCACTTCCGGGTCCCCAAATCAGGTTGTAATTTGTCTGTGTCATCCACAGCACAGCACCTGGTGAGTAGTGGACATCTGATGCAGAATGGAATTGTGAGCTCTTTATTTTTGTCTTTCACATTTTTACTGATAATCATAGTAGTTATGTTATTTTCATTTTTCTTTTATTAGATGGAGCCTATCTTAAAGCTTTATGCATGAGAAGAGAGTAGTAATTTTTATAACAGATCAATGTCATTTTGAAAAATTTTCTTCTAAAATTACTTATTACTAATTACTTATTATTAACTATTAGGCAAATTAAAATTACTTGAGCAACTTGAGACACTATGTTTTCACTCCATAGGGGCATTCACAGTAATCAGGTAATCATTTATAAAATAAATACAAAGATCAAAGTCATTTGATATTCAGACTGATTTTATGCCTTTGTTTGGGGGGGTGGGGGTTGCTGAAAATTATAAACTTTCAATACATTTTTATTTAAGCTCATTCTTTTCAGGAATGACAAGAATGGAAATTTAATCCACTTCAACCATCAAACCATTGACTCTACATTATATTTATTCATTAAAGTAATCAATCAGTGGGAATGAGGTTTTCTTTTTAAGATATATTAAATGGTGAAAATTATGAATTTATTAAAATGTCTGGGAACTTTCATTGTTCATCTTAGCTCCGCCTTCTGCAATAGTATGATCCCATCTATGGGTATGTGACATAACTCACTTGCTTTTTGAGTTGTTTCAGGTGCCTGTGCACCATCTGTGTATATATGTGGTTTCCCCATCTCTGCATAAAATGGGAGTGCAAGGGACAGTAATTAAAATTAGGGACACAAAAGAGAGCAGAAACATGAGCATTTACACCTTTTGGGGGACAGATACTGCCCCCAAGGTCAACATGCTGATGCATTCCTCCACGGTCCCTTTGTCTACAGCCTACAAATCCCAGTTGTCTGTCTTCAGTCATGGAGATTTGCAGGAAAAATCCACTCACCATCCTTGAATTGAGTTTCAAAGATAGGTGATAACTGAATGCAATTACCATAACTATTATTTTTCTGTCAAAAATAAATTATTGATGAGGGTGGATTTCTTTCGTATTTTTAAGATGGTTGCTATTGGGGGCACCTGGGTGGCTCAGTTTGTTGTGTTTGACCCTTGATTTCAGCTCAGGTCATGATCATAGGATTCTACGTTAAAGCCCCATGTCAGGGCTCCATGCTCAGCCAGGAGTCTGCTTCTCTCCCTCTCCCTCCCCCACCCCTATGCTCTCGCTTGCTCTCTCTAAAATAAATCTTTTAAAAAATATGGTTGGTATTTGTTACTATTTGTTAAAAGAATAACAGCACAACTTGCCTACAGAAAAATGCCCCGTCATGAATATGTGGATCAATGAAATTTCACCAGTAGAACACATGTGTGTAACTCAAATGTGCATATAGCTCAGGAAGCAAAATCTCCCACACCCCTTCTAGTCATGACCTATCTCAAGAGGAACCACCATAGATTAGTTTTGCCTGCTCAAAAAATACGTAAATATTATCATATGGCAAGTTCTCTTTTAAAAGCTTTATCGAGGCATAATTGACATAAATAAATTGCATGTATTTGGAGTGTGCAATTTGATGGGTTTTGACATGTGAATGCACTTATGAAACCATCTCCACAATTAGGATAATGAACATATCCATCAACCCCAGAGTTTCCTTATCACTCTCTCTTCCAGCCCTACCTCTCCTCTCCCCAGGTCACCACGTTCTGTCACCATAGATTAGTTTGCATTTTCTAGAACTTTATATAAATGTAGTCTTACCGAATGTGCTCTCCTTTTTTGTTTCTCACTCCCCTTAATTATTTTGAGACTCTTCTGTGCTGTTGTGTGTATCTAAAGATCATTCCTTGTAACAGCTGAGTAGTATTCCTTCATGGATATACCAAAGTTTTTTTATCCATGCATCTGTTAGTAAGTACTTTTTGGCATCTGGCTTCTTTTGTTCAACATTATGTTTGTGAGATTCATTCCTAGTAGGACATTTGTGGGAGAAAAGGGGAAATGATTTTGTAACACTCCATGGGATACAACTCTGTACCAGAGAAGACAAATCTATCTACATTTAGTGTGAGGTCACTGTCAATGTTGTCATTCACAGACTAATTCAAAGCATTTATTGAGCATCTAATTTGCACAAAACACTGGGCATTTTATAGAATGGTGGGATTGCAGTATTGTTTCTAATTGTTTTTTGCCTTCTCTATAAAAGCATTATATATCCTTGTTTGTAGCCATGTGGCTTGGAATGTATCCCTGGGGGAGGATTATACTTCCTCACCACCCTGATATTGGGGAGTGGATGTTTGACTTATTTTTGAGAAATTGACAAGCCATCCAGTGATTTGGTCTTAGCTCCTTTCTCTGCTGCAAGATTACCGTGTCCTAGACACCAGACACTTCTTCAGCCTGGTATCTGAATTAAGAAGGCACATAGAACAGAAGAAGTGCAGATGTGTGGCTGAGATGGGTTGTGAGCAAGGAATCTTTGTTATTGTAGCAGTAGTTATGGATAAGAGCTTAGCTACCTTCTGCATAACAAAATCAACTCAAATGATTGAGTTATTGGTTGTGTTTTTATGGTAACACTTTCCAATATCTAAATTTAAAGGCTTTCTACCAGTGTTAATCAGTCTCCTTATTCTTTCTTTAACAATATATTTCCTTTACTCTTAAAATGAGTTTTTGAATTAAGAAATAAATCATTTCCTGACTGCCTGACTTCTTTCACTTAATACCTTTCCTCCGCACACTGTTAGGTTTCAGACAGTTGTTTTCAAACTCTGTCAATTGCTCTGTCAATCTCAGGAATATTTCTTAATCTCGCCTCTGCTTCCCACTGTGAATTACAGGCATAGTGCTCTAGATTCTTCTTCTATCCTTGCCTTCTGGTTCTGCTTCAACCACAGAATCTCCTGTACTGTTAAAAAAAAAAAATGGAATCCACAGGATGAAGAAATTTTCAGTGTTGTGCCAAAATTCCTACCGAAGGCTTTTCTCTGGTAAACCAATCAAAGAGGTCTAAGGTAGGCTGTGTTATATTTTCTTACGATCAAACCCCTGAATCATTCATTTTCTTGTATTTTAAACTGGACCTGGGCTAACTGAGCTGTGCAACGCTCCAAAAGGGGTCATTTTATGTGTTAGCACTGTCAGAGACCCTAGCTCACTTGTGCTCAGCTGTTACTCAATATCATAACATTAAAAATCATTCCTGATCCATAAAAGTCACATAGCTAATTTGGACTTATTATTATATTGTTGTCACTGGAAGGTTTGAAAGTGCCATTTCTAGGAGCTGACTTCTAAATTTGTATTTACCACCAGCTATTAACATTATAGTCACACCCAGGAGGTACTGCAGGTTTCCAGACCACTGCAATAGAGTGAGTGTTGCAATAAAACGAGACAAGTGAATGTTTTGGTTTCCCAGTGCACGTAATTGCTCTGTGTACACTCCACTGTCGTCTGTTAAGGATGCAGCGTCATCATGTCTGGAAGAACAATGTACGGATCTAAATTTAAAAATACTTCATTGCTAAAAATGCTATCATCTGAGCTTTTGATGAGTCCTAAGTAGTGATCACAGATCATCATAACTGATACAATAATAATAATGAAAAACTTAAACTATTGTGAGAATTGCTAACATGTGACACAGAGACATGAAATGGGCAAATACTGTTCGAAAAATGACGCTGATAGACTTTCTTGGACCCAGGGTCGCCACTTTTTTTTTTTTTTTTTTTTTTTTTGATTTGTAGAAAGCACAGTATCTGCAAAACACAGTAAAGCTAAGTGCAATAAAATTATGTCGGCTTGTTCATATTTGGAAGAAATATGAAAATCTAATTTATGTGCCCGTGCTAAAATACTAGTTTACTCAGGGATTCCTGGCTATAGTTGAATTTTAAACATTTTCCTGAACCATTTCCTCTCTAGCTAGGCTGTTGTTTCGGATCTGACCAGCTGATGTCACTATGGGACCGTGAATGCAGGCCTGTTTCAAGGCCCTTGGTTCAGAGAAACTTTGGATTGGCGTTCCAGCAGCCCCAGGAAAGATAACCTCCCTCCCACCCAGCGCCAGCCTCCGCCCCGACCTCCTCTCTCCCCCTGCCTGCATAGTTTATAAAATTGAGAACTAGCTGACGGATTTAATTTTGATGGAGAATTACCTGTAGGCAAGAGGGCAATCAAACCCATACTGTTAAGGAGAGGGGGCCGAGATAATGAATCTATTATCTCTGTTTAGCAAATGGAGAGTGTCAGCCTGATAATCTGTCAGTTTCTTTTTCCTACGCTATAAGCTTTCATTTCCATCATTAGGTACGACTAACTTAGGACTATCTATAAAGCAGCTGATTAACTGGGTGGTGTATTTTCTAGACTCATGTTCTGTGTCCTTTTCTGTGTCTGCCCTTGACCTATCTGGGCTATCACAGAGTCCCTGCTGGACCTGAGACTTCAAATCAATCTCTTGGTCACAAAGTTTTAGAAACCAAGGGGATCCTGTATGGGGGAAGTTTGAGAGGAAGAGCTAATAAGAGTTTTGGGATTACCTAGAGGCAGAAGGCACTTATGCCACCACTTTCTATCAGCGCGACAAATCATGGACAGGTTCCCAGAGGTCGCAAGGGTCACTTTATTTACTTATTTTTATTTTATTTTATTTTCTTTAGGGAAGGAGAGAGAGGGGTGTACTCAGAGGAAGAAGGAGAGAGAGAATCTCAAACAGGCTCTACACACGGCATGGAACCGGACATGGGCTTGACCATACAACCCTGAGAGCATTAACGGAGCCGAAATTAAGAGTCAGACAGTTAATCAACTGAGCCACCCGGGTGCCCCCGCTGGGGATCACTCTAAATTTAAGTTTAAAGTTGTATTAAAAGAAGAGTCCTACTAACTCAACGATCACCAAATACCTATCTCCTGCATTCCTTTGCTAGAGTCTCTGCAACAAAGTATCATAGACTGGGTGCCTTGAGCAACAGAAATTTATTTTCTCACAGTTCTAGAAGTCCAAGATCAAGGTGCCGGCAGGATTGGTTCCTTCTGAGGCTCCTCTCCTCAGCTTGTGTCCTCCAGAGGCCACTCCTCTGCACAGGGGAGCACCCTTGGTGCGTCTCTTGTTCGTGCTAATTTCCAGATTGGATCAGGACCCACCCTAAGGGCCTCATTTTAATGTAATCACCCCTTCCGAAGTCCTGTCTCCAAAAGCAGTCACATTCAGAGGTACTGGCTATTAGGGCTTCAAAATAAGGATTTGAGGGAGGAAAGCAGTTCAGCCCATAATACTCCTTTCACTCCCCTTTACTGATTTAGGTTGATAGATGGATCAGCATCTGGATACAGATTATTGGACAGAAACACGTTTCCCAATTTCCTTACCTTCTTTATGTCTTTTTGAGTGGCATAAAATAGACTTGCTGACAGCCTCTTTAGAATGAGACCTCAGGGAACTTCTGCATGACCAGGGATCCCCCGAAGACCACGGAACCTGGGAGAACAGGGATCTGCTCACCAGCAGGAGCCGAGGCTCAAGCCTGGGATTCATAATGAGATTTTGATTGATCCCAAAGTACCTTAACTTGGACTTCTTCCATTTACCCTCAAGCTATAGATATGCATTTTTTAGGAACCCTATACCAAGATGCTCTAAAACTTAAATTATTGAAAATAGACTTAATGCAAAAATAATTGAATTGAGATTGTGCTTTTGCTTTGTAGTAGAGATGGTTTAGCCTTTTACTAAATAAAAGTAAAACAACACAAGTTAAAAATCATGTGCTGATATTATGGTTTTATTATAAAATTAGTAGCACGATAATACCATGTTAGAAAATTTAGGAAGTGTAGATAAATAAAAGGAAAAAAAATCAGTTAGCTACAACTCTTAACATAGGGATTATTTATCTTTTCTTTATTTCTCTCTGAAGAGATCATACTATTAATACTGCTTTCCAGCAAAGAACAAATCTTAACTGAAAAGAAGGAATCTTCTCCTAAATTGGTAGCTTAATAGAATGTATGAATAAATTAATTCAATCACGTCTTCATTAACTGTTTATTGAGCACAGACCACACCAGGGCTGTGGTGGGGCTAGAGACATTGTTGTAAATAAATAGGCAAAATCTCCGATCTCACATTCCAGCGAGGAGACACAGAGCAAATATAAAATACATAAAAGTGCATTTTATTGATTCCAAATGCGTACAATTATTAAAATACGTTTGATACTGAGTTGCATCTTAAAGTCATCATCGGTCTGTATTGGTCAAGGCCTGAAACTTGTGACATCATAGACTTCGCAATGCGTGTCAAGAGTTGGAAGAAAATTCTAGAGACAGTGGGTATCCTCAGTCTTTTAACCTCTGTGAATGGGTGGTCTTGGGGTGGGAGTTGGAACACTGATGAATCTGAGCGATGTAAAGCGGCCTCCAGCGGGATGGGATCCCAAAAGGCCCACACTGCATGATACGAAGCTGAGTGGGAGCCCAGGTCCAAGGAGTTTAAGGTCGCCCATGGATTTATTTTAAGAAATGTTGCCCCCCCCCCAAAAAAAAAGTTGCATGGCCAGAGATTTTTAAGACACCAAAGATGATATTGAATGGCAAAACATAAACATAAGATGGGTCTGGGTTTTCAGTAAAACCTTAAAAAATAAAAGGATTGGTCTGGGTAGAAAAAAAATGATTCAAAAAATTGTACTCTATGAAAAAGTCTTAGTGATATCTCAAGCAATTTATTTCACTTTCTACAAACGTTAGGTACAAAAGAGATAGCTGAGAAAATCTATGCTTAATCCGTTTTAAAAAGCTCTCTTAATGAACATAGAATGATTTTCTCTGAGGTAAGGAAGCATTGTGTCCTAGGGGAAATGGAGGTAGTTTTTCTCTTGGCGGTACACATAAGATCCTGCTGTATGTCTCAATAGTGTTTTGTGTTCTATGAAATATGGTGCTGTATCAGGTAATTATAAGTCACTTGTATAAATTCAAGATAAGTGTGGAGGCCTTATTAGTTAGCTCAGCCTGTTATAACAAAATACCACAGACTAAACCAATAGACATTTTTTCTCACAGTCCTGGAGGCTGGAAGTCTAGATCAAGAAACCTGAAGATTTGGACTTGGTCTCTGATCAGGAGGGTCCTTTTTCTGGCTTGCAAAAGTTCCCTAGTTGCTGTATCTGGAAAGAGAGAGAGAGAGAGAGTGTTCTGATCATGAATTCCATCATGGAAACCCCACCCTTATGACCTCATCTAAACCTGATTATCTTCCAAAACCCCATCCGTAAATACCAACACAATGGGGCTTAGAGCTTCAACATATGAACCTTGGGAGGAAGTAAACATTCAGTCCGATAAGAGAGGCACCCAGTTAGATAGAACTGGGTTGCAGGAGGAAACAGGAGCACTAGTAATTTGGGGGTGACTCTGGGGAAATCTTTTACCTTCTTTCAGTCTCAGTATCCTCATTGGCCAAATCATACCTGCCCTCCATATTTTGTAGGGGTTTATTGATGGCCACCTGGTATTTATTCATATGATCTTCACTGAGGACCATGCCGCAGGTCTGTGCTTGGTGTTAGGATGATGGGATTGAAGAGAGCAGAGATGGTATCCTCCTTGAGAAGGCAACACTTGATGGAGTACTGGGCCAGCTTTCCCCCATCTATCCAGGGAGACTTTTCCCAGTTCCTTCTGCTTCCTCTGGCCAACTGATAAAAAGTAATGTGCAATATGCCAGAAAGGGTGGGGACAGTTGTCGTCATTTGAGCCATATTCAAAAAGAAATAAATGAATTTGAATTGCCTCTCGCTGAAGTTACTTAGGGTTTATTTAGTTCTTTCAATATTTGCATTGGGCCTTGAAAAAAATGATAAATTAGGAGATGCTGGCTTTCAGGACCTGGGGCCCTCTAAGACCCCACTCTGTCTTTCTGCCCTCCCTATTTACCCTACACATTCTTGCTGTCAACACTTGATGTTAGAAGATAACTTATACTAAGGAGTAAATGATTGATAAAAGCTTAAAGTGTACCCCATCCTACATGCTTTGTATTTTAAGTGGAATCAGTGCTTTGAGGTAAATAAGTAACTTTTTTTTTTTTTTAACAGTAGATTTTAGGTCATAATCATTAAATTAAAAACTTGGTATCGGCCACGCCACCTAGAGGTCATGTAGGAAAATTTAAATCATCAGGGTTGCAACTACTTAATTTTCTTTCTGGAAACTTTGATTCTACTTAGAGGAAACTTTCTTGTCATTGTTGTTATTTTACTTATTTCCTATTACAAATAATGTGTTATTTATCAGATTTCCTCAAACTCAAATTTACGCTTAGAGAAAACCTGTTCCTTAATTCTTAACAACGAAGGCCTTGATTCTAACTCTGGAGAGTTATATTTTACACTTCATTTCCTAGAACAGCTTCTAATTTTTATTTTAAAACATGAATTAGATAGTAAGGTGATATGTAGTGTTGGACTATGACTTGCATTTTTTTAAAAACACTGAAAATAATAGATATAAAAATGTATTTCATTTATACTCCTCCTTATACTTACATCTGATTATTCATTTTATTCTTAAAAAATTGGGATTTCTTGTTTTAAACATGAGTGACTTTTCTTTTTAAGCTTAAAAGATTTTTTCTTTCTTTTCTATTAATACCAGCTAGTAGGATTATAGACAACAGACAGTGCCTGCTATCCTGAAGAATGTATACAATTAACCCTTGAAGAACACTGGGATTAGGGGAACTGACCCCTCCCCACCATGCAGTCAAAACTCTGCTTCTAACTTTTGGCCTCCTCTAAAACTTTGCTAATAGCCTGCTGTTGGCCAGAAACCTTACCAATCACAATAACTGTCGGTTAACACATATTTTGTAAGTTTTATGACTATTAAATACTGTGTTCTTACAATAAAGCAAGCTAGGGAAAAGAAAATGTTACTAAGAAAATCATAAGGAGAGAAAATGCATTTATAGTACTGTACTCTATTTTTTGAAAAAAACAAAAACAAAAACAAAAACAAAGACACCCAACATGTATAAGTGGACCACACAGTTCACACCTATGTTCTTCAAGGGTCGTCTGTATTTGTTATAGCCCAGGCTTGGTTAATATCATCTGGGGAAACATGTTTTTATCACCAGGACAGCCTAATACAATGTGAAATTTTGGGAAAGTATGTTCTCAACAGTGAACAATGACCACGTAAAAATTACTATGTTGTTAGCAGGTTTCGTCAATCAAGATAGCAGCTTTAAATGTGCTGCACTCTTCGGTGCCCCGGTGAGGTTGTCCTCTGTCTCTCGTCCTGCATTCTGTCACTCAAGGAAAGGGAGTCTACTGTGAACGGTGCCATCCTTGCTCTGGAAGACGTGGAGGCACGTGTGCAAGGTCTTCTGTAGTTCAGATTCTAGGGACATGGAGCCAAGCTCTGCTCTTGCTCTATAAGCTTCAAGACCAAGAGTGGAGAGAACTAGTCCATCTTTGGTGCTCCTACTGCTAAAGAAGGACATGACAGGGGAGAAGGGCACCCAGGATCACCCTTCCCGTGGAAACACCAACCAGGTCAACAACCTGAGCAATGCTGGGCAGTCGGATGGAGGAAGCCACTGACAGATCATGATCCACCACCATTCTCTTCAAAGAAAGTTCATTTTCCTCTTGACTCCCCCAGGGAAAGGAGAAGTTCAAGGGCAGATTCATTTAATGTTTACTCCACCTCAAGCGCCGCCTTTGATGTCAATATCATTCCTTTCATCTTACCACTGAGGAAGCAACACTGGGCTCAAAATGGTTAAATCACTTGTCCAAGGTGTCATGTAGCTATCAATAGAAGAGTCAAGTTTTTGATTACTAAAATAGAAACTTACATATATACATTTTTTAGAAAATCATGCTGTTTACTTACATAGATGCTACTCCGTACTTAAAGAACTTTAAATCATGTATTATTAGAGGTAGAAAAATGTTTTTAACTACATGCCTGAAAGACAGAAACTCCTGTTACAAACTTTTGGAAAAAGTAGAACATGTGTGGAGAGGAGAAGTGAGTTGAGGGAAATCAGAGGGGGAGATGAACCACGAGAGACCGTGGACTCTGAAAAACAAACTGACAGTTTTGGAGGGGAGGGAGATCGGTGGTTGGGTGAGCCTGGTGGTGGGTATTAAGGAGGGCACGCATTGCATGGACCACTGGGTGTGGTGCATAAACAATGAATCTTGGAACAATGAAAAATTAAAATAAAATAAAATAAAATAACAACAACAAAAAGAACACGTGTAGGCTTTGTTATTGAACATAACAGGGCTTAAAGTCCATGTGCTACTGTGGGTTCTTGTGCGGTATGTTTAGCCCTCCCCCCACCTCAAGTTTTTCATTTACAACCTGAAAATGCTTGCCCTTAGAAATAGTAAGCATTAGGTAAATGTTATCTTTTGTAGAATTCTAAATATATCACATGAATTGATAACAATAAGGAAGTTTCTGTTAAGGATGAGGAGTATTTTCTTTTCTTTTTTTTTTTTTTGAGGCTGATCGCTTTTATTTTTTTAATTTAAATTTTATTTATTTATTTATTTTTAAAGATTTTATTTATTTGTTGGAGAGAGAATGAGCAAGTGCACAAGCAGAAGAAGTGGCAGGCAGAGGGAGAAGCAGGGTCCCCACCGAGCAAGGAGCTCAGGGGCTCAGTCCCAGGACCCTGAGATCGTGACCTGAGCTGAAGGCAGACACTTAACCAACTGAGCCACGCAGGTGGCTAATTTAAATTTTAGATGGTTAACATAGAGTACAATATTGGCTTCTGGAGTGAATTCAGTGATTCATCACTTACATACAACACCCAGTGCTCATCCTAACAACTGTCCTCCTTAAGGATGATGAATGTTTCTTGAAAGGATGAATTCAATTACTCTTCACACGTCTGTACTGTTCAAATATAATAATTTGGTCAGAGGTGTTGAGTTGATAACTTACGTCTTGATAAAGCAATTTCAAATTGAATACACTATACTGTAGATGTCTGAAAAAAATGTATTTGTCCTTATTGTAAACTTAAACATGTATTACTCCTGAGCCCTATTCTCATTGACATTAGAAGACATTTTTTAAAGATTTTATTAATTTGAAGAGATTGTCTTTGTTCCATTGCATATTTTTTCTTGCTTTGTCAAAGATTAGTTGACCATAGAGGTGAGGGTCTATTTCTGGGCTCTCTATTCTGTTCCACTGGTCTATGTGTCTGTTTTTGTGCCAGTACCATGCTGTCTTGGTGATCACAGCTGTGTAATAGAGCTTGAAATCAGGCAACGTGATGCCCCCAGCTTTGTTTTTCACTTTCAATGTTTCTTTGGTGATTCAGGGTCTTTTCTGGTTCCATACATGTTTTAGGATTGTTTGTTCCAGCACTTTGAAAAATGCATTGGTATTTTGATTTGATGGTGTTGAAAGTATAGATTGCTCTGGGCAGTATAGACATTTTAACAATGTTTATTCTTCTGATCCATGAGCATGGAATGTTTTTCCATCTTTTTGTGTCTTCTTCAATTTCCTTCATCAGTGTTCTGTAGTTTCTAGAGTATAGATCCTTTACCTCTTTGGTTAGGTTTATTTGAAGGTATCATAAGGTTTTTAGTGCTACTGTAAATGGAATAGATTCCCTAATTTCTCTTTCTGCAGTTACAGTGTCCACAATGGCCAAACAGTGTAAGGACCCGAGATGCCATTCAATAGATGAAAGGATAAAGAAGGTGTAGTCCATATATACAATGGAATATAACTCAGTCATCAGAAGGGTTGAATACCCCCTATTTTCATCAACATGGATGGGACTGGAAGAGATTATGCTGAGTGAAATAAGTCAAACAGAGAAACACAATTATCATATGGTTTCACTTATATGTGGAACATAAGGAATAGCACAGAGGACATTTCGAGAAGGAGGGGGAAAGTGAGGGGAGGGAATCAGTGGGGGAGATGAACCATGAAAGACTATGGGCTCCGGGAATCTAACTGAGAGTTTTGGCAGGGGGATGGGTGAGCCCAGTGATGGGTATTAAGGAGGGCATGGATTGCATGGAGCACTGGGTGTTATACACAAACAGTGATTCGTGGAACACTATCTCAAAAACTAATGATGTAGTATATGGTGGCTAACATAACATAATAAAAAAAAATTTAACACCATACTATAGGGGCAAAGTTAAAAATGATTTTATTAATTTATTTATTTTAGAGAGAGAGAGAGTGAGCAAGGGGAGGAGCAGAGGGAGAGGAAGAGAGGGAATCTCAAGCAGACTCCGTGCTGACTGCGGAGTCTGATGCGGGTCTTGATCTCATGACTCTGACATCACAAGGTGAGTCGAAATAAAAAATGGGACGCTTAACCCACTGAGCCACAAATGTCGCAGAAGACACTTACATTTGGCAACTAAACATAATGGTTCCTTTCTCTTGAAAATAGTCCTTTTCAGAAAATTGGCTCAATCCAAAAACTTCTAATTCCCTTCCAGGGTCTTCTCCTGCCACTCGCTCTTCCCCAGAGAGCATCTGAATGAAGGGAGAAGCCCATGAATCCTCCTGGGGGCTGATGTCCCCTCCTTCCTGGACACTTTGTGCCTTGGCAGGGATGTGGGGGAATATGGCAGGTTCTGCATGGGCCCTGGGCATCCTCCTAGTGCCTGCTGGGGATTCAGTGGCCCCTGAACTCTGAGATCCCTTTGAACTGACTCCAGACCTCCATGGGCTATTGGTTCTCTTGGTACTTTCACTTAAGAGTCTACTGAAGGATGTAAACAATTAAACAATTTGCATAAATCCTCATATGTGCTGTGGTAGATGAAGTACTGCCTATCAGGTTGTGTAAATCAGAGGTGGAGGGAGGAAAGGTAGAAGTAAAGTGTGTTTAGGTGGAGTTGGGAGCGGCAAAAGGTGAAGCTGGAGAAGGGAGCTGGGACCATGTGAGATGGGCTACAGCAACCACAGGAACGTGGTCTAAGATCTTGCCCTGGGAAGCCACCGAAGGTCTGTAAGCAGACGAGTCACAGGTCACGTGGTCTCTGCGGGCTGTATACTGCAAGGCCAGATCAAAGGGTCTATTGCATCGGTTGGGATATTTGTTTGGAGAAATAGATGACTAGTTCAGTAAAATACCCTTTTTAGGTCATGGTTTGGCATCCGACATCATTAAACACAATTTTTTTTTTCTTGGAGAAATAGAAATCACTAACATACACTACAATTTTATCAGAAAATTCTAACTTACTGGAAATTCTATGTATTCCATGGTTTCTTTCCAAACCATGCTCCACTGAAAAATTAATTATGGGGGGCTTAGTTGGTTTACCGTCTGCCTTCTGCTCAGGTCATGATTTCAGGGTCCTGGGATGGAGCCCCATGTTGGGCTCCCTGCTCAGTGGGGAGTCACTTCTCCTTCTGCCCTTCCGCCCCCCCACTCATGCACTCTTTCTCTCATAAATAAATAAATCTTAAAAAAACACAAATAATTATGATACCAAAACCCCTCAATGGATAAGGACTTAAAGATGAAAACACATACATTTAAAATCTGGTGGGATTATAATCTCCCCATGTTTAGGTGACATGTTGTGGACCATTAAAATGATCAAAAGAGACATGTGATACTGCAAGAAACTGAGATTTGGGGTACAGTTTGTTACCCCAACATAACCTGTTCTGATGAACACAACTCTATTACATCATAAAATAATATCATACAAAATATGGAACTTTAAAATATCTCGATTTCCTATAGAGATGGAAATCTGAAAACAGTGATTAACTTGGCTTTGCCAGTACACAAATGACTGGTGCATGAAAACGGATGCTTCCCAGACTTTTAGGTATGTCATAATAAGAAAACAGAGGGGGATGGGTTAGCCTGGAAAAGGAGGAGAGATAGCTTTCTCCAGACCAAGATGTGACCCAGGGAACCTCCCTCTCAGAAAGTCCCCTTGTATCTGGCTCCTGCTGCCCTCCCTGTCCATCTCCCTTCTCCCTCCAGCTTCCTAGTTCAATCCTCATTAAGCTCAGAGGGATACATGTTGGAAGCATTCCCCACAAGGATGCATGAATTTGTTGCTTTCGATAAATGGACTGACATGAAGTCGGCACCCAGGCACTTTGCTTTAAGATGCCTGTCAGCTCGAGCTGATCTGTTTACAGATTCTGTACCATATGCAAGGGGGAATATCTGTACCCAGTTTACGGGTCCTTAAATGACACAACTGTGGAACAGACAGTTTAGGGAAAGTCTGCGAAATTCAAGCAAATAACGTGCATCCCTTTTGAAGAGGGGGCGATCGTCCTGTGTCAATATTTGCATCCTGTTTGAGGAGTCGTAATATTTAAATTCTGGTATTTGCTTGTATCGTTAGATTTGGTTTCCTGTTTGGCAGTTATGGCAATCTTACATGAGATGGTTCTTGGTGGTGATTATAAAATGTTTGTTTTTATTCTGTGGTCTTTTATGCTTTCTCGTGCATCCACGTGCTGTGTTGTTTTATGTCCGGAATGCTGATGGAATAGTTGAAGGAAGGAGCAGCTAAAGAAATGGGCTCTGATCCTGTAGCGTGGGTCTAGTTCCAGGGATAGCAGCCATGGTGAGTTTGTAAAGCAAGGTCTGTGCAGTCGGCACCGTGACCCAAAAAGTCGTGAAGGCAGGCAGGAAAGAGGCCCGCACATTTGTTGCTGAGAGAATCCAAAAAGATTTGGGATCATGAATCTTTAAGCCGAAGAGTTGTCTTTTCAGCAAATGTCACTAGTCGCTGTAAGTAAAAGAGAAAATTAGAGGGAGAAGTTTACGGCTGCATGTTATGTGTAATTACATAGATTTATAAGGGGGATTGGATGGTTTCCTTAAGCTCTTTAGAGGGAAGTGGAGGATTCTATGGAATGGAAACAGGGCATGCAAGGAATGGTCTTTCCCAGGTCACGGAAAGGCATGTTCTCTCCTAGGGCTCTTGCTTTCCATTTCCAAATTGTTGGATATTTTATGAACTTATCATCCCCAAACTATTTGAAGCAGTTCTTGAATATTTGGCTTATAGATTAAAAAAACAAAACAAAAGCTGAAACCTACGTGGTCAAGGCTTAAGAATTGTAAGTGAAGTTCCTAACTTTCCCGCTTCCTGCCTGATCCCCTCAGCTTTAGCCATTCAACTATTACGAAAGATACATTCATGTTATTTTAAATGTTAGTGGACATTATCCACCATAGTGGTTATGCACAGATGAAGAACACCGACCGCTACCTTCAAAAGGCAGAATAGCTTGAAATCAGTTCATCAGAATGCCAGAGTCGCTCACAAGTTTGTGCCTTCTCCTTGTGGCACAGGGTCTAAGTTGAAGAACTGGGCCCTGACTGGAGTAAAATCCCCATAAAAACTTTCTTATTTAGGGGCATCTGGCTGGCTCGGTCAGTAGAGCATGCAACTCTCACTCTCAGGGCTGTAGGTTCAAGCCCCATGTTGGGTGTAGAGATTACTGAAAAAATAAAATCTTAAAAAAAATAAAAACTGTTGGTGGCTCAGTCAGTTAAGGGTCTGCCTTTGGCTCAGATAAGGTCCTGGGATGGAGCCCAGCATTGGTCTCCATGCTCAGTGAGGAGTCTCCTTCTCCCTCTGTCCCTCCCCTCCTCACCTCCGCTTCTCTCTCGTGAGCGTGCATGCGTGCTCTCTCACTCAAAATCTTTTTAAAAAATTTAAAAATCTTTTAAAAATATTTTATTTATTTATTTGAGAAAGAGAGAGAGAGAGAGAGAGAGAGATCACAAGTAGGCCGAGAGAGAGAGAGGAGGAAGCAGGCTCCCGGCCCAGCAGAGAGCCCGATGCGGGCCTCGATCCCAGAACCCTGAGATCATGACCAGAGCTAAAGGCAGAGGCTTAACGCACTGAGCTACCCAGGCACCCTAAAAATGTTTTTATTTGCATAGAAGCCCAAAGTGGTTTGACTTTTGTGTCTCCAGGCTTTAGGGGTCCTTCAGGTAGTTTTTTGGTTCTGAAAGTCTCACTCAAGGTTATGTTTTTTAGTGTCCTGTTTTTCAGATAACTGTCACATTATGAGCCAAATGCTCCAGCGGATCTGCAGCCTGGCTGCGTTCCGCTGGGAAGCCATCCTGTGATGCGGGTCTCGGTGAGCGCATCAAAAGTCTTCCAATTCTTGGCTAAAGCTCTGAATGTAACAGCATGTTTCCTAGTGAAAATGACTTATTTTTCTTCCACTACTGAAGCGGGGTCCATTTTTCCTTTTATCATGTGTTATACTTATAAAAGCAGCTGTAACCAAATTTTAGGGGTGTGCTCTACCGGTAGTCATTTCTTCAATTAAAAGTGCACTGTTAACTAATCTGCAGATGGATTGCACTTCTTCATGCCTTTTTACCTTCTCCCCTCTATAAAAGGAAATAGAATTTTTATAGGTTTCCTGGAAAGAAGGGCAGAGGCGCTATGTGAGTGTGCATTTTCTAAAACATTCCTTTATGTTGCAGACCCTGTGAGCTTCCACATTTATATACTCAGTAAGGCTTAAGGCAGATGTGAAGAGCTTTGGTTGGTACAAAATTTAGTTTCCTTAGAAGAGAGGTATAGAAAATTCGGACAATAAAGGAATCCACTGGAACTTTGAGCCTTTTTGAAGAACACATTTTATCTTACTTCGGTTAGCAACCTCCTTATTTTATTTCCTTGCAGTTTGGCACAGGAAAAATCTTAAGCTATTTGGAGTTAGAATAGACACAGGGCAAATTCTCTTTTTGGAGACTCAGTTTCTCAGTTGAAATAGTATTAGCCAGCTCTCTTTTTGTGAATATTGAATGAGATAGTGTGTAAAAAAATTAGCATTCCATCAAACATAATAGTCAATAAATATCCATTCCTTTTCACTTTACTCTCTGACATACTCTTCGCTTAAGGAAAATCTGTTAGCCTTATAATGAATGAGATAGAATGAATGAAACCCTGGAAAAAGGAAGGGAAAGAGAGAGGGAAAAAGAGAAGGAAAAAAGAATAAAGGAATTGTGTCAACGTAACATAAAAATTAGTTCAGAAGCGCACTAAAATGATCATTTGGTGTCATGTTTACAAAAGTAAATCGATTCAGGCTTTAAAGAAAATTTGGTTGTGCCACATTTATTTAGCACCTACTAATTGCCAGGTGCAGGGCTTGGCACCAAGGATTGATTACATGGTGAGCAGACTAGTGCCAGCCCTCTAGGACCTCAAGTTCATGTGGGGAAATAGATACAAAAATAATCATCTCTAATAAGATATGTTAAATTCTGTAATAAAAAAAAGTCTGCACATTGGTGGGCAGATGGGTGATACTGTACTATAAGGATTATTCAGATGAAGCTTCCTGAGCTCCAAGAGTCATTGGTCATTACAGAGATTTCAATGCCATGCCCTTTCCCCACGAAAATTCCTCACCGTTGGATGGATGGTTGGGGTAATATTCAGAATCAGTTATTTTGGCTTCTATAAAAATTATCTGGGTAGTGAGGCAAAAATGCTGAAGCGTTAAGGAAAGCCATAGGCACTCGATTTCCTCAAGGATGAAGAAGTTTTATCATTTATGTTTTATTTAGTAGCAAAACAGACAGATGCACAGGAGACCAAGAAACAAGAGAAGCGTCTCACCACTTGCCTTCTAAAGGAAGTTGGCATTTCCAGAGAGAAGGTACAGGCTGGGAAGAAGTCCCTGTCGCTCATAGCTTTAAGCAGGTCTGACAGTTTCTTGTTGAGAGAGAATGCGTTCCTTAGTTGACATGTAAAGTTTTGATGACACACCGCCCTAATTATCCCTACTCTCTGGAAGAGCTGAATCCACAACCCAATTCTGGGTGACATCTTCTTGCCCTTCTTGCTATTATCAGTCTCCGCTGACCAGTCATCGCATCAAGTCAACTTGCAAATAAAAACTCCTGAGTGATTTAATGAGGCCCTGTGTCTCCACCCAACACTGAGGTCTCCAAAGAACTCTTTCCTGTTTCCTCTTCTGATGAACAGCATCAAGTCATAGTTGCATTAAAATAAATGCATCTTTGTTAGAGATGTCAGGTTTGGGATCGTCTGGCCTCTGAAGCTGGCTAAGGCGTCACTCCTCTGCTAGGACAAGGTAGAGAGCTCACTGAAGCGATTAGAGCAATTATTCAAAGCTACCTGTCACAGCTAATCAGCTCTGGCCGGGTCTGATGGGAAGAGGTAACTCGTCCTGCCTCCTCAGACCAAGCGCTGTTGTCCGATGGCATCTTTGCCTCCAGCATCTCCTTAGAAGGGCTCAAGTTTCAAACATTTATTGTCAAAACTTAACTTCCTTACATCTATTGCTGTTCTGTCTTAATAGTCCTCCTACTCAGAGAAGGTCCTCTGAGGCTTCATCTGATTTATTTCTCTTCTGCAATTTCTCCTTCATCCCACTTGACATGTTTTATTGTGTTTTTTTAATGTTTTTTATTGTGTTTATTTTATGTTTTATTGTGGCGTTCCCTGGTGATGAAGCAAGTTCTTCTGAGTTATGAACGCCTTCTTATCTTCTTCCATCCCACCAAATCATCCTGAAGATGATTTCCTTCCCACTGCATCCTGAAGGGCAGGTGAAAGCCTTTTAGTGAAACCTGGTGTCACCAAGGATGGAAGAAATTCGAAAGCCATGGAAAAATGGTTTGTATTGTATGCAGAAGGTGGCGAAGAGGAAGACTTATCATTAATCATTGTGAGCCTCTTTGTCCTCCTCCTCCTCCCCAACATTGTCTTCACCAGCGTTGTCCGTGTTCGCACTGCCGCTAGGTACTTGCGTGTATGTGCAAGTGTATGGCACTAGGAATGCCCTAAACACCTAATTAAATGCACAGTCCTGCCTCTCTGTCATGCAATTCAAGGCAACTGGTTCATACATAGCCTAATAAAATGTTATATTTTGAATAAAGAGTAAGCAAGAGCTTAGATTGCAGAAATAATTGAAATATTGTCTTCACATATAACGTTATTTTTTAAAAAATTTTTTATTTTTTTTATGGCTGAGGAGTGAAGGAAAACTTTAACTGCTGTGTACTCACTCACCCAGAGTGAGGTGCGGGGTGAGGGGTAGTTTGGGGGTGGCCGGGAGAATGCTTTTACCCCCTCCTCTAATTTGTTGGAGAGAGAGACTTAGGGAAGAGGTGGGAGGCCTTAGTTTAGGAACTGCTTTGGAAAAAGGGAACAGATATCTCACTTGATGGCCACACCAATAGCTTTATTAAAATGATCTTGGGAATTTTTATGAAAGTGAAATTATTTCCTTTATCTGATGCTGGACAGCAGTCATAGTAATTTGGGGATTTCTTTGGTGATCATTTCTTTGGTGATCAAAGGTAGCTCTTGATACGTGGCAAGGTTTTGACTTGATCTGGGTCAGTGAAAATGTTCTCTCCTCCTGATTTCTGTTTCTCTTAACTGCCACCTTACTCTAGAACTCAGTGGGATCTTCTCTTATTTATGGTCCAGAAATAGACTTTTAATTACTTCTTACCTTTCTAAAATCAACATGTTTCCCGGTAGAATTGAAAGGAAGATCCCCTGCCAAGTATAGATCTAGGAAAATGATAATTACTCGTTAGAATTTGCTCATGTTGTTTTCCTTGCTGCAAATACTTTTTTGGATCACCATCATTTACTGAAACCGGCTTTTCCATTCTGGTCTGGCCCAGGCTGTCCCTCCCCTGGGAGGCATTTTTTTTTTTTTTTCAACTAAAGCTGTCCCTCATGATATTTGGCATTTGAAAGTGTAGGGTGGTTCTTCTGAATTCCACAGTATTTCACTGCCTTACAAAACAGATGTTACTTATTATTATTTATTCTTTTTTTGCATGAATTCTAATGACACAGTGAGTCCCTTCAGAGACATGACCTAGTAGAAGCCATTTAATAATGAGTCTTAAAGTTCCCATCTATAATATGGAAGATACTACTAATACCTTCCCAATCTAACCCACAGACTGTTTTGAAGCTAAGGATGAGATAATATATGTTGAATAAATAAGTGAAAATATGTTGAAAAGTATAAAGGACTGTGCAGAGGTAAGTCCATAAGGACACAGAAGGACAGATCTCTTGGATATTGCCCTGGGCCGGTGCTCTTGTTCAAGACGTGAGCACACCGAGTTCTCAAAGGCAAAGCTGCAGAACTGATTAGTGTGGCTGAGCTTCTGTTCAGGTTTCTGGATTCTGAGCAGGTGTAGTCTCTTTCCACCCGCTGCTTCCCTTACTAGGCAGAACAGAGCACTTCCTGGGCGCCGAATAATTGACCTGTAGAGGCAACACAACTTGATTTCACATTGGGGTGTGAGGAATTGATAGTGAATCCTTTCTTGAAAGCGGAAGCTGATAGAAAGTTGTGGGATCAGCAGAAAAGCAATGAGTCTTGACGCCTGCAAGAGGATGGGGAGAGGAAGGGTTTTAGAGGATGAACAGGAGCACACAAAAGGGAGGCTAGGCCTATGGAGATGAACTTTGGTGAAGCTCTATATTTTCCAGGTTGGGATGACCTGCTTAAATGGGTGGGGAAACCTAGTGTGGATTTATGTTTGGATAGGAAGCTCAATTTCTGTCTTCCAAGATCCCACCACCCTCCACCGTGTGACCACCCACATGCGTCCAAAGGGTGACTCATTTCTAAAAGGAGCTACCAGCAAGCACAGTACTCCAGTGGGGGAGTTGATTCCCAACAGTGGGGTCATCACCAGTCTTATCAATTCATGATATAGGGACAGAAGAGGTCAGATTCAAAGTGCTCGGGTTGTGGGTAGCAAATTTGAACATCAAACTTGGAACAGAGAGAGGGCACCAGAGGCAAGACTGGCAAATGAGTAGAAGTCTGTAACAGTCAAGATAGGTATGGGATCAAATTGAAGAGATGTGGCTGTTCTGGACCAAACTGCATCAGGGTTGGGATGCTGAGTTGCTGAATGGGGTTGGAGATAGGGTCAAGCTGTCCGTCGCATTTACGGCTTCGCTTGGCACTCCAAATTCTTAGGAAGAGAAGATGGAAATGCAGTCAAGATAAGCCTACTGGTACTTCCCCTTCGGTTGGCTCTGTAGGGGGCTCCAGCTGCGTCTCTTTTCAGGTGGGCGGATCATTTCTCTTATTCCCACCTCCATGAGAATACTGCTGCTCTTTCCTTACCACTCATCATAAAAAGGAAAATTTATGTTTGTGCAAGCAGAGGATTCAGTTTCCTTGTGCATACTACAAGTAATGGAAACAACGCTATTGCTCTCACCAAAAACAAAAGAGACTGCCCCCAGGCTTCTTACATTACATACACATACAAGCACTTACTATTATGCATGTGACACTCAGCAGCCACCTTACACACTGTGAGTATTTGAAAACAAACACTTATGGCAAGGGAGTTGTTCACTTCTATCTTGGGTCCAGCTGTTTGCTCAGTCTCAAAGAGACAGACTTCTTCTCTTCATGTTTTGACACATCGCAGGCAAAAATCTGTTTGAATTAGCAGACTGTGGTTCAGCTTTGGAACACTGACACAGTTGTTCCTGCGTTAAGAAAAATCTTTGTCAACGATCATCTCACTTCAACTTTATCACTTTGGGTTGCTTCTATGCCCCTTGTTCCCCCTCGTTGGTGATGAGCAGAGCCCTCACAGGCACACAGTCTCATTCAATGCCATCACTCGTAACAGAAGCAGAAAAATAACACGTGTGAATGGTGGTATTGTGCAAGCCTGGAGCGTGTGAATTAAGGGTCTTACTGGCGGGTCTAAGTGCTTCATCACATAACAAGGGGATGCCTGGAAACATTCCTCTTCACAGCTTGGTGAGGGAGAAAGCTACATTGTTCATTAGAAGAGAGGAAAAACAAAATCAAATGTGAGTGACTGAAACAGTACTAGTAATCTTACAAGTAGTGTGATCACTCAGTGTGATATTACAAAACCCCCTCCACTGGCAAAAGGAGATGAGTCGGTTGATCAGTTTCACCCTCAACCAGGCAGGAGAATGACAGTGTTCTCATGGTCACACAGAGAATTTTTACATGTGATATTTACATGGCATCCATTTTAGAACTATAGTCTAATAGCCCTGGTATGCAAGTTTTTATATTTCCACAAACTCTTTTGTGCATTGGGTTGCTACAGTGTTTGCCTGAGTTTGAAGTTTCTTCTGAATGGAGAATTGGAAATTAAAACAAAAAATACAATTATAAATAGTGTGAAATTGAAAGATGCCAGGGAGGGATGCCTGGATGGCTCAGGCGGTTAAACAGCTGACTCTTGATTTTGGCTCACATCATGATCTCAGGGTCATGAGATCAGCCCCTGTGGGACTCCCCATTGAGCCCTGAGCATAGAGCCTACTTAAAAATCTCTCTCCCTCTCCCTTGGCCGATCCCCCCACCTCACTTGCATTGTCTCTCTGTAAAAAAGGAAGCTGCCAGGGACATTATAGCAGGGTTCTCCAGAGAAACAAAATCAATAGGATTCATATATATGGAGAAAGAGATTTATTATAAGGAATTGGCTCATGTGATTATAGAAGCTGATAAATCCCAAGGTCTATAGTTGGCAAGCTGGAGACTCGGGAGAGCTAATGGTACAGAACCTGACAGAAGAGCTGATGTTTCAGTTTGAGTCTGAAGGCAGGGAAGAGCCAGTGTCCTGGTTCAAAGACAGATGGGAGGAATTCTCTCTCACTCTGGGGAAGGTCGGCCCTTTGGGGCTTGTCAGACCTTCAACTGATTGGACGAGGCCCACCCACACTAGGGAAAGGAAATTGCTTTACTTAGTCTACTTATGAAAATGTTAATATTATCCAGAAACACACTTATAGACATACCCAGAATGGTGTGGTTGATACACAAAGTCAAACTGACACATAAACTTAGCAATCACAGGCAACAACTAACAAGGTACTAAACTGGGCATTGGGAGGTCTATGAGATTAGGTTTTTTCCCACTAGGCCGACGAGGCAAATTCTTCTAACTCCCTGTTATCACACAACCCTTCTTACCCCTGCCAGTGTGGGCGGGTGAGCCACAGGTCACTCAGTTGATGGTTAATCGCTCAGCTGAATACTAGTCCTTTGATTTTAGAGTTTTCTATCCTCATAAACAAAGTGAGGCTTACATTCCCTGCCTGTGTGAACTCTGGGAATTCCTTGAGGATCATGTGCTGACTAGGAATTGAGTGCCTTGGCTTTTCATTTGGGTTTGACCACCCCCTTCTTGTGTGTCCATGCAAATGATTTGAGCTTCATTGTTATTTATAAAACAACCAAGTCAGGCATAATTTACACGATCTCAGAGGTCCCTTCCCAACCTCAAATCTTGAAATTTGTAGATGACTTGGAAACTATTTTTAATTTGTTGGTGTCTTAAGTGTGAAGGATTATTTGAGTCCCTTTAGCTTTTTGATATCTGGAAATGATAAGCTTCTAACTTCCACTTTGGAAAGAATTTTCTTCTGCCTCAAACCTCTTTTATTTTGCTTTCATCTTCTGTCTAAAATATGCCATAATGATTTTTGAAAATAAGCTTATTTCTTTCCACAGTAATAAAAGTACATTCTGTGGGAAGACTTGACACCCTGTAGGATAATTGTTAGCTCATGACTAGTAAGTGCTAGATTTTGTAGCTCAAAGCTAAAAACCCAACCTGTGCTTTCCATTGGTCAGTTTTGAGTCCAGTGACAAGAGACACCAAGAAGACATTCAAGAATGTCAGTTCAGGGGCGCCTGGGTGGCTCAGTGGGTTAAAGCCTCTCCCTTAGGCTCAGGTTATAATCTCAGGGTCCTGGGATGGAGCCCCACATCGGGCTCTCTGCTCAGCAGGGAGCCTGCTTCCTCCTCTCCCTGACTGCCTCTCTGCCTACTTGTGATCTCTGTCTGTCAAATTAATAAAATCTTAAAAAAAAAGTCAGTTCCCATTTTTTTTTAAGTTGGATCTGGAACTTGAACCCACAACTCTGAGATCAAGAGTTGCATGAGACTACGGACTGAGCCAGCCAGGCACCCCAAGCATGTCAGTTTACATTTTGAGTACTTTCCTTTAGCATGTATGATGGTTGGACTTACAGTCCACGGGACAGGAGACACACTTCCTCTTGCTGTTTTCTTTTTCAGGGAAGGCAAACAACCCACAGCTTTAGTGATAAGACTGCTAACCTCATCACTTCACCCTTGAAACTGGTCCCCATCTCTTTTAATGCCACACTGTGTCAAGGAGAGAGATGCAGGCTATTGATCAAGATCCTTATGGAATCCCCCCCCCATTCTTCATAGAATCATGGCTGACAAAGTGACATGCTATATGTTTTCACAATGACATGGAGATTGAAAATTGAAAAGTTAAATATAAATCTTCATGGAAGTTTCAGTAATTTTTAATAATTTGTTCTTTTGTCGCATGCATATGTGAATGATATATTTGTCCTAGAGCAATACGAATTCATTTCCCCACATCTGTAATATCTGCAGTAAGCTAAATTAAAAATGCATTTGTACTTGTACAGTTAAATGATCATATTTAATGAAATGTCAGAGATGAATCTTAGCAAATAGTCAGGAAATTATTTTAGAGAGGGCAGCATTTCATTACTAGCAGTCGGGGAAAAGCAAAGTGATTAAACAAATGGTTTACTGCTCTTAGGTGGTGGCCATCTAGTGCGTGAGGCTGATAGGCAAATGTTGCATTTCTAAGTCTTAGCTCTCTCTCTTTTCCTGCTCCTCCAAACCCTCATGGAATCTTGAATCTGAGGGGGGCTCATATGAGGAATTGGGGAGGCTCTCCCCATGTAGTGAGGAAAAGAAGTCATTAGAAAGTAGATAGCAGGCATGAGAATGACCTCACATGATGTCTGCCCAACCCAGCTTGAGCAAAGTTGAGGTACCTGAGTAGAAGTAGGAGACTCAGGTCAATTGAATGAGAGCAGGAAGCAGCT
Organism: Meles meles; assembly: GCF_922984935.1. Classification (NCBI taxonomy): domain Eukaryota; kingdom Metazoa; phylum Chordata; class Mammalia; order Carnivora; family Mustelidae; genus Meles; species Meles meles. Next base: position 134,950,424 of record NC_060070.1, read on the forward strand.
GGGCAGAGAATGATGGACTGTTTAAGCTACAGGCTCTGCACCTGTGCGGTCCTGGGATGAGAGAAGACATTAGGGAGCTGGGCTGCAGTTCAGAACAGAGTGAATGAGGGTAGGTGGTAACAGGCAGCAGGTAGGAGCAGAGGGGGAGAAGAGGAAAAGGAAAACAGGAGGGGGCGTGAAGGGAGTGTATTCAGTGATTGGGAAAACAGAGTGGGACCATCAGGCAGCTGAGGAGACCTTCTCTGGCCACCAACACACTGGCACATCCCACACAAATCCCACCAAGCAACTTCATGTGCTAGCGGGTTGAACAAGCAGTTATATAAGAATCATCAGCTGTGTTGGTGGGAGTTATGGGCTGAGTTGTGTCCTCCGAGAAGACATGTGGAAGTCTTAACATCCAGTACCTCAGAAGGGGACCGCATTTGGAAATGAGGTCATTGCAGATGTGATTAGTTAAGATGAGGTCAGATTGGAGGACGATGGGACCTTAGTCCAATACCTCTGGTATCCTCGTAAGATGACATGAAGACACATAGAGAGATGGCCCTGTTATGGGAGAGGAGAAACATGGAGTGATGTATTTGCAAGCCAGGGAAAGACAAAGGTTTCCCACCACCACTTGAAGCCATTAAAAGACAAGGAAGGAATCTCTCTAGAAAGTTTTTAGAGGGAACAAGGCCCTGATGCTGACTTAATTTCAGACTTCTGGCCTCCAGAGTCATAAGAAAATAAATTTATGGTGTTTTAAGCTACTCGGTTTGTGGTTCTTTGTAATGGCAGCCCTAGGAAATGTATACAGTTGGTAAAACACAATTCTGAATGGCCAATCAAGAAGTTATGTTTCTCAGTCTTTTGCATTTTTTTCTTAAGGAAATACTATGACTTTCCACTTAAATTTTTTGTACTGCCATCTGGGACCAGGAGGGGAGCAAGGCATTCTCCTTGGCTGCCAACAACTTGACAAGGAAGGAAAAGAGCATTCCGAGGCAATATTTTTTTAAAAATTAAAATTAATGTAAGAAAGCCATGGTGGACAGAATCTCAGAATTTTATTTCATTTATTTACTTTTAAAGATTTTAAAGATTTTATATTTTTATTTGAGAAATATAAGGGGAGAAATATGAGGGAGAGCACAGAGGGAAGCAAGAGGGAGAAGCAGACTCCCTGCTGAGCAGAGAGCCCCAATGAGGGGCTTGAGCCCATGACCCTGGGATCATGACCTGAGCTGAAGGCAGATGCTTCACCGACTGAGCCACCCAGGCACTCTAAAATATCAAAATTTTAAACTTTTTTAAAAAATATTTTATTTATTTGACAGAGAAATCACAACTACGCAGAGAGGCAGGCAGAAAGAGAGGAGGAAGCAGGCTCCCTGCGGAGCAGAGAGCCTGATGTGGGGCTCGATCCCAGGACGCTGGGATCATGACCTGAGCCGAAGGCAGAGGCTTTAACCCACTGAGCCACCCAGGCGCCCCCAAAATATCAAAATTTTAAACACAGGTTCAGTATTACCAATTTTTCCCTTTCCTTCAGCGTGGTCCGGCATGGCACTCCTGCCAACAACTGAACAACACGGCGAAGTTAAAAATGCATACAATGAAGGGCATGGATATAAATATATTCACATAAAAATACTATATTTCAGCTTTGTCTCAGGCAGACACTGGAAGAAATGATGAGGTACAGCGAGACGACTCTGGCTGAATTCACTTTTCCCAGTGTAAGAACCAGGCGGTTGGAAGACAAGGTCAGCAGCATCAGGTAACAATGCAAGCCCGGTTAAGCATCGGTCCAATATAAAATCTGCATAAAGACAGCTGCTGGAATCCTAGCAGCGAAGGGAATTAGATTCTTTGGCCTTTACCACATGACAGTAAATGACAGAGTAATAAATAAAGCAAAAATGATTTCTGACTTATACTTTTCACATCATATCCCGGAGGCGCTTTGCTATTGTTACAAGTATATTAAATGTAGGTCTGATTACATCCTAAGGAGAGCTGACAAGAGGCATATTCTGGAACAGGGAGATGTTGGCCGATGTCTGGTGGTTAATATTTATGGGGTACACACTTCTGAAGCTTCAGAGAGATCAGGAACTAGGAGAGACCAGGAGTGGAATGTCATATTGTATGCTTAATTCAGATTAACTTTCTTTCGATTTCTTCAAGAGATCGTGGAGTGTTTGTGTAGTCCTGAGGATGGTTATTAGCTATTCTCGCTTATCCTCTAGAAGTAAAAGAATGCTCTCGTGGCCAATGGAGAGGCCTAGGATGCGGATTCTATGACTGGGAGAAAATGCAAAACACAGAAAGGATTAAATTAAAAGCGGAAATTTATGCTATCAGAAAACATTTATACTGGCTCCTTTCTGTTGTATAAATTTTAACACAGGCTGAGATTTGTGCAACCATGAGCACATGAAAACCATTTCTATAACATTCCAAACTCCCACGCGCTGCTCCTTTACCACCACGTTCTTCAAAACTTGGATCCATCTTTTCTTTGCAGAATGGTCTGCCAATTTTGACTGTTTTAGGGCTGAATTCCCATGGTCCCACTTGATTACAGAATTACACATTCTGCAAATTCACTCTTATCTTAATAATTCAATAACTAGCTCTTAAGTGTAGAGTTTTGTTTCGTTTTTTGTTTTTGTTTTTGTTTTTGTTTTTTTTGCTCCAGGGCAATGTTAGTAAAAGATGTTTGAAAACAGGAGAAAAGAAGGATGGAGATACAAAACATGGAGGTCTGACCATAGTTTGAACTTGGCAAGATACTGTCAGCCAGGAATGGTACACACCATTGTGTGTAGGATAGGCTATATCCATTCATCTTTTGAGGAGTTTTTAATATTTAGAACATAAACTTTCTTTCATCAGTTAATATCACACACTTAGTATTTTTGATAATGTGCAAAAGATTCAGATCTTTTTTATTATTTTTTCTTTCGTGATTTTTTTTTTTTTTTTAACTTTAACCATTTCCAAGCATATAGTTTGGGGATGTCATGTGACATTCACCTTGTGGAACCATCACCACCATTCATGGAACGTTTTCATCTTCCCAAACTGAAACTCTGCACCCATTAAACAGTAACTGCCCATACTGCTTGCTCCCCCCTACCCTCCAGCCAATCCCCTTCTACTCTGTCTCTATGATTTGACTACTTTAGGATTCTCAAATCAGGGAATCACACAGTATTTGTCCCTCTGTGTCTAGCTTGTTTCACTGAGCATAATGTCTTCAAGGTTCATCCATGTTGTAGCCTGTGTCAGAATGCCCTTTTTAGGGCTGCATCATATTCCATTTTATGTGTGTTTTGTTTATCCACCCAACTGTTGAGAGGCACTTGGGTTGTGTCAAACTTTTGGCCACTATGAGTAATGCTACTATGAACATAGTTGTACACATACCCGCTTTCAGTTCTTTTGGGTGTATACTCAGAAGTGGAATTGCTGGATTATATGGTAATTCTACGTTTGATTTTTTGAGGAAACACCACATCATTTTCCACATCAATTGTGCCATTTTACATTTCCATCAGCAATGCACAAAGTTCCATTTTTTTCTGTATCCTCACAACACTTCTTATTTTTTAAATTAAATTAAATTAAATTTAATTTCAGTGTTCCAGAATTAATTGTTTATGTACCACACCCAGTGTTCCATGCAATACATGCCCTCCTTAATACCCACCACCAGGCTCACCCAACCCCCCACCCTCCTCCCCTCCAAAACCCTCAATTTGTTTCTCAGAGTCCACAGTCTCTCATGGTTTGTCTCCCCCTATTTCCCCCACTCACTTCTCCTCTCCATCTCCCATTGTCTTCCGTGTTATTTCTTATGCTCCACAAATAAGTGAAACCATATGATAATTGAGTCTCCCTGCTTGACTTATTTCACTCAGCATAATCTCTTCCTGTCCCATCCATGTTGATACAAAAGTTGGATATTCATCTTTTCTGATGAGACATAATACTCCGTTGTATATATGGACCACATCTTCTTTATCCATTTATCTGTTGAAGGGCATCTTGGTTCTTTCCAGTTTGGTGACTGTGGCCATTGCTGCTATGAACATTGGGGTACAGATGGCCCTTCTTTTCACTACATCTGTATCTTTGGGGTAAATACCCAGCAGTGCAATTGCAGGGTCATAGGGAAGCTCTATTTTTAATTTCTTAGGGCATCTCTGCACTGTTTTCCAAAGTGACTGCACCAACTTGCATTCCTACCAACAGTGTAAAAGGGTTCCCCTTTCTCCACATCTTCTCCAACACTTGTTGTTTACTGTCTTGTTGATTTGGGCCATTCTAACTGGTGTAAGGTGATATTTCAATGTGATTTTGATTTGAATCTCCCTGATGGCTAATGATGAACACTTGTTATTTTAAGATTTTTTAAAAAATACATAATAAACATCCTAATGGATGTTATGAGGTATCTCATTGCAATTTTGATTTGCATTTCTCTAGTGATTGTGGGGTTGAACATCTTTTTATGTGCTCATTGGCCCTTTGTATATCTTCCTTGGAGAAATGGCCATTCAAGCCCTTTCCCATTTTTCAGCTGAGTCTTTTTTTTTTTTAATTATTGAGTTGTAGAGGATCTTTACATATTCTAGATATTAATCCCTTATCAGATATACAATTTGTAAATATTTTCTTCTAATCCATAAGTTGCCTTTTCACTCTGTTGATTATGTCCTTTGATATATAAAGGTTTTAAAATTCTGATGAAGCTCAGTTTATCTACTTTTACCTTTGTTGCTGCACTTTCAGTGTCATATCCAAGAAATCATTGCCATATCCAAGGTCATGAAGCCTTTCCTCTGTTTTCTTCTAAGTGTTTTATAGTTTTGGCTGTTAGTTTAGGTCTTTGGTTGATTTTGAGTTAATTTTTGTGTATGATACAAGAGACCAACTTCATTCTTTTGCTGTATATCCAGTTTTCTCAGCATCATTGGTTGGAAAAAAGTCATTTTTCCATTGCAAGGTCTTGGCTCCCTTGTCAAAAATCATTTGACCATATACGTAAGGATTTATGAATGGGCTTTCTATTCCATTGGCCTATATATGTCTTTATATTGGTACCACACACTGTTTTTGACTAGTTTAATTTTCTTTTTGAAAGACTTATTTATTTATTTGAGAGAGAGAAGCAGGGGCAAAGTGAGAGGGAGAGAAGCAGATTCTCTGCTCACAGAGCCTGATATGGGGCTGGATCTCATGACCCTGAGATCACAACCTGAGCCAAAATCAAGACTCAGACACTTAACTGCTGGTACCACCCTGGTGCCCCTTGACTAGTATAATTTTGCAGTAACATTTGAAATCAAGAAATGTGAGACTTCCAACTTTGTTCTTCTTTTTAAAGATTATTTGGTTTATTTGGAGGGTCCCAAGAGATTCCATATGAAATTTAGGATGACATTTTCTATTTCTTTTTATTTTTTATTTTTTTTTGACATTTTCTATTTCTGCAAAAGAAAAAATCATTAGGATTTTGATGAGAATTGTATTGAATTTGTAGATCACTTTGGGTAGTAGAGACATCTTCTCAATACTTAGACTTTCGGTTCTTGAACACAAATTGTTTTTCCATTTATTTGTTTCTGTTTCATTTCTTTTAGCAATGTTTTGTGGCATCCAGGGTATAAGTCTTTGGCCTCCTAGGTTAAGTTTATTTTCTCTCTTTTTAAAAAATATTTTATTTATTTATTTGACAGACAGAGAGATCACAGGTAGTCAGAGAGGCAGGCAGAGAAAGAGGGGAGAAGCAGGCTTCCTGCTGAGCAGAGAGCCCAATGTGGGGCTCGATTCCAGGACCCTGAGATCATGACCTGAGCCGAAGGCAGAGGCTTAACCCACTGAGCTACCCAGGCACCCTGCTTAAGTTTATTCTTAAATATTTTATTCTTTTCAGTGCTATTGTGAATGGAATTGTTTTCTTAATTTCCTTTTTGGATTCTTCACTGGTAGTGTATAAAAACAACTTTTTGTGCCTTGCGATTTTGCTGAATTCATTTATTTTAGTATTTAATGGATTTTTTGGGTGGGGTTTATGATTTTCTGCATATAAGAAAAAAGGTTTTTATTTCTTTTCCAATTTGGGTGTCTTTTATATCTTTTCCTTGCCTAACTGCTCCGGGTAGGACTTTGAGTACTATGTTCAATAGATGTGACAAAAATGGGCATCTTTGTCTTGTTCCTGATATTAGAGGAAAAGCCTTCAGTGTTTCACCACTGAATATGATATTAACTGCAGATTTTTTAATATATGTCCCTTATTGTGTTAACATAGTTTCCCTTTGTTCCTAGTTTGTTGAGTGTTTTTATTATGAAAGAGTGTTGAATTTTGCCAAATGTTTTTCCTGCATGAAGTGATATGATCATGTGTGTTTTTTCCTTCATTTTGCAATGTTGCATATTCCATTAATTGATTTTCATATGTTGAACCATCCTTGCATTGCAGGAACATATCCAGTTAGTTCATGATGTATAGTTCTTCTAATGTGCTCTTGAATTCTATTTGCTAGTATTCTGTTTGCTAGGATTTCTATATCAATATTCATTAGGGGTATTAGCCTGTTTTCTTTTCTTTTAGTGTCTTTGTCTGGATTTGGTATCAGAGTAATGTTGGCCTCAGAGAATGAGTTTTTAAAGTATAGTTTTTCTCTTTGATTTTTTTTAAAGAGTTTGAGAAGGATTGGTGTTAATTCTTTAAGTGTTTGGTAGACTTCATTAGTGAAGCCATTCATTTCTGGGCTTTTCTTTGAGGATTGAGAGGCAACTTATTTATACAGAATCAGAAAAATGTAATTCTAGCAAGCGGGAAACCTCCTGGTAGCCAACAGGTATGTTACCAGTAAGTTCTATTCTGCTCCTTCTTTCTGATTGTGCAGCTCTGGGCAGAATGTGGGTCAGGGGAGAGTAAAACATTACCAGATATCCTATTATTTTGAATACGGACTAAATATTTACTTAGTGGATATAACTTTAACTAGTTTTTCTCTTAAGTTATTTGAGTCTGTCTTAATTTTTGTTTTTGTTTTCCATGTGTGAACAAGGGCCTGGAGTTTCCTTGTTTGCCATCTTGCTGGTGTCACTCTTTTCTTTCACAATTTAATGGCAGTGAATGATAAGGTCCAGTGACAAGGTCAGACTTGATATAGGCGTGCAGTCTCATCCTGTAGTCTATCATGTCAGATCATCTTCTACATCATCATTAAATGGGTTCAGCAGAAAACACTTTGATCACAAAGAGAGATTTGGGTGCATTCTAACACTTGGGAGAAGAGTATTAATATAATGATATGGGCCATTAACTCAGAGGTTTGTCAGTAAAACAAAGCACTTTTTTTCTAAATGCTGTATATTTTTAAAAATCAGCTTTCAAAATGTTCTTAGAAGGTGGCAGAAATATTGTGTTTTGCATTTGAAAAGGGAGGCACTGTCATGAAGAAGGATTTGTTAGAGGCTGTGGAATGACAGGATTAGATTTCATGCTGGTGGTGTTTGTATCATTACATAATGACAGCCTTCTTATCAGCAGAGCAAGTGAATCAAAATAGATAGAAAATATATCATATTTATGTCAAAATCTCACTCTTTTTTGAGTCTGTATCAATGAGTCGTCTCTAAATCCTGAGCAAAGTGGTAGTCAAATAATAATGCACCAGGACTGGAACCTGTGGGCTCCTAAGGCCTCTTGTCAGAGATAAAATATATAAGGTGGGGTGAAAGTGTAAGACGGTGTTGACCTTGCATATAACTAGACTGATTCTTTGCTTTGTTCTGAGTAGAGAGTTTACCCTTCATACTCAGGACAATACAACGGGGTGGAAAAAGTTTGTTCCAATTACACAATGGTAGGACTTGCATTGCTACTATTTATTATGTGAAATTAGCTCATGGGCTGAGTTTCTTGACCTTTGCTTGTCCTAAAGGAAAAGTATTATTTTCTGTTTACAACTTAAAAAATTCACATTTATTAGTACTTTTTTTTTACTGTAAAAGATTTTTTAAAAATTTAAGTAAAACAAAACTTAAAGAACCTATAGAGAAGAATTTTCAGGAAACTGAATATTTCAGTTGTGTTTGAAGTGTCGTTTATGTGACCCCAAAGCAAATTAAAAGAGAAAAATTGAGTTAATACACTAATGTACACAAAGGTAAAATTTTGACATTTCCACCATTGAATTAATGAAATAACTGACTGCTTTGATTTCTCTTACACAAAGCCCCAAAGCTGTCAAATGTTATAAAGTAACATAATTAAATTCATTTACTTTTTCCCTAGTTTTATTGAGAAATAATTGATATACATCACTACATAAGTGTGAGGGATACAGCACATTGGTTTGATTTGCATATATTGTGAAATGATTGCTGCAGTAAGTTCAGCTAACATCTATCTTCCCATATGATACAATAAAAAAAAAAGAAAGAAGAAAGAAGAAAGGATAAAAAGAAATTTCTCCTTGTGATGAGAACTCTTAGAATTTACTCTCTTAACTTCAGTGTATATCACACAGCAGTGTTAGTTATCACCTTGTACATTACATTTCTGGTAATTATTTATCTTATAACTGGAAGTTCGTATCTGTTAACCAACTTCCGCTAATTCTTCATTCCTCCACCATTTAAATCTTTATTCCATTTTGAGTTAACTTTTGAGGGTGACACAAGATATGGGTATAGTTTCATTCTTTTACATGTGAATCATTATCCCAACACTATTTATTGTAGAGACTGCCTTTTCTCCATTGAATATTCCTGGCTCCCTTGTCAAATATCCATTGATTATATATGTATGGGTTTATTTCTGGGCTTCAGTTATGTTCCATCGATCTGTTCATCTTTATGCCAATATCATTTGTTCTGATGCATATAATTTTATAGTGTAGCTTGAAATCAGGAACTGTGATGCCTCCTGCCTTGTTCTTCTTTCTCAGGATTTTGTTTTGTTTTGTTTTGTTTTTTGCTATTTGGGGTCTTTTGTGGTTCCATATAAGTTTTAGGAGTGTTTTTTCCTACTTTTGCAAAAAATGCTAATATAACCTGGTAGAAATTACACTGGATCTATAGATGGTTTTTGGTAGTGCTGATATTTGGTAGTGTTGACATTTTAACACTATTAATTCTTCTAATCCAGGAACCAGATACCTTTCCATTTATTTGTATCTTCTACAGTTTCTTTCATCAATGTCTTGTAGTTTTTGGAATAGAGACCTTTCACCTTCCTAGTTACATTTATTACTAAGTATTTTATGTTTTTTAATGCCATTGTAAATGAGACTGATTTCTTCTTTTTCAGAAAATTTGTTGTAAATGTACAGAAATGCTGATTTTTGTATGCCAATTTTGAATCCTGCTGCTTTACTCTACTTCCTGTATTGATTGATTAGATCCAACAGATTTTTTGATTGAGTCTTAAGGATTTTCTCTATATAAAAGCATGTCATCCAAAAATAGAGATGTTTACTTTTTTATTTCCAATTCTGGTATCTTTTATTTCTTCCTTTCCTGATTGTTCTAGCCAGGATTTCTAATACTATGTTGAATAGGAGTAGTGAGAGTGGACATTATTGTCTTGTTCTTGATCTTAGAAAAAATGCTTTTGATCTGTCACCACTGAGTATGATGTAACTATGGGCATGTCATAAATGGTCTTTATTATGTTGAGATATATTCCTTCTATGTCTAATTTAAAATATTTTTTATCATGAATGGATATTGAATTTTATCAAATGCTTATTCTGCCTCTATTGAATGATCATATGATTCTTTTATTCTTTTAATGTGATGTAGCACATTGATTGATTTGTGTATATTGAATCATTCTTGCATGCCAGGGATAAATTCCAATTGATCATGGTGACTGATCATTTTGTCATACTTCTGAGTATAGTTTACTAGTATTTTATTGGGAAAATTTGTATCTATATCATTGCAAAGATTAGCCTGCAGTAGTTTTTGCTTTGTTTTGGTTTTCTAGTAGTGTTTTTCTTTGATTTTGGTATCAGGGTAACACTGGCCTTATTGAATGGGTTTGAGAGTGTTTTTTCCTCTTCAAGTTTTGGAAAGAGTTTGAGAATTAGCATTAATTCTTTAAATGTTTTATAAATTCATCAGGTAAGACCTCTGGTTCTGGGCCTTTTTTCTTTGGGAGATTTTTGGTTCATGATCCAATCTCCTTACTAATAACTGGTGTATATATATTTTTCATTTCTTCCTGATTTAGTCTTGGTAAGGTGTATGTTTCCAATTTTTTTTCCATTTCTTCTAGGTTGTCTAGTATATTGACATACATTGTTCATAGTAGCCTTCTATAATAATTTGGATGTTGGTGGTATCAGTTGTAATGTCTCATTCTTCACTTATAATTTTGTTGATATGGTCTTTTTCCTGTTTTCCGTATTTAGTCTAGCTAAGGGTTTGCCAGTTTTGTTTGTCTTTTCCAAGAAACAACTCTTAGTTTGGCTAAGCTTTTCTATTGTTTTTCTTTTCTCTACTTCACTTATTTCTGTTCTAATCTTTATTATTTTCTTTCTTCTGATAATTTTGGGCTCAATGTCCTCTTTTCTCAGTTCCTTAAGTTCCTTAAGGCATAGAGTTAGGTTCTTTATTTGGGACCTTTCTTGTTTCTTCATGTAGGTGTTTAGTGCTATGAACTTCCCTCTTAGAGCTACTTTTGTTGTATCCTGCAAACCCTGGTTTTTGGTAGTCTTAAGAAAGTTTTTAATTTCCCCTTTAATTTCTTCTTTGATCCATTAGTTGTTTAGGAGAGTGTTGTATAATTTTCATGTGTTCATGAATTATTCAGTTTTCCTCTTGTTATTGATATGTGGTTTCATGCCATGTGGTCAGAGAAGATACTTGGTATGATTTCAGTCTTCTTGAAATAGCTAAGACTTGTTTTGTGACCTAAACATATGGTTTATCAGAGAAAATGTTCCATGTGTACTTGAGAAGAATGTGTATTCTGCTTTTGTTAGATAAATGCCCTGTATACGTCTGTTAGGTTCATTTTGTCTATAGTGTTGTTCAGATCCACTGTTTCCTTATTGATTCTCTGTCTGGATTATCTATCTATTGTTGATGGGAGTATTAAAGTCCCTAAGTATTATTGTATTACTAATTATTTCTCCTTTTTGTTCTGTTAGATTTTGCTTTATACATCTAGATGATCTGTTGTTGGGTGCATAAGTATTAACAATTTTGAAATCTTCTTGATGTATTGACTTTTTTATCATTACGTAGTGACTTTGCTTCTTTTTACCATTTTTAGTTTTAAAGTTTATTTTGTTTGATATAACTAGGATAGCTACCTACTCCTGCTTTTTTTGGTTACCCTTTGCTTGGAGTGTCTTTTTCTATCCCTTCACTGTTAGTGTTTGTGGGTCTTCAAGGCTAAGGTGAATCTTTTGTAGGCAACCAAATCTTTTGTATGCATATTGTTGGATCTTGGTTTTTCTTTTTGTTTTGTTTTTTAATCCATTCAGCCATTTTATGTCTTTTGATTGAATAGTTAAATCTGTTTGCTTTTAAAGTAATTATTGACAGGTAAGGATTTACTATTGCCATTTTGTTAATTGTTTTGTTTGTTTTGTAGATTCTTGTTCCTTATTTCTTATCCTGTTGTGTTTTTCGTGTTTTGAAGTCTTTTGGTATCAGTCTGTTTTGATTTCTTCCAGGAGTTTTCTCCAGCCTTTCTGGTCAAATGTGGCAGAAGGCACTCTCCACAGAGGGACTGTGACATAGCTCCTTGCCTGGGAATAGGCAAACTAGGGTCTAGGGCCAACAAACTCCAGATCAGGCAGATCTGCACCCCACTGTGTTCTCTGGCCAGAGTGCCTTCCTGACTTGGTTCTGCAGTTGAACAAAACTGCTGGTTGGGATTACTACTTGGGCACTGCAGGTATGAACTTGCTCTGCTAAGATCCCTGTGCTGGTTGTTGCAAGCCCCTCCTCCGTTCTCCATCATACTCATATTCCCAGTGGTTGAGCCACACAGATTCCCCTGCAGTCCCCGTGGTGTGAGAACAGAGAGGAGGGAAGCTCCCACAAAGTGACCCACAATTCTGGGGGTCTAGTTGTCTCCCCTAGGTCGTCTTTTCCCACCAGAAGAACTGAAAGCTCAGGAGAGACCTCTCTGTGTGGTGCTGCACTGGACTGGGGGAGGAGCAATGTGGCCCATTGCTTCTCTTACTCTTTTGATGCAGTCTGTCTTGGTCTTTATGGTGCAAGGGTGCTTCACTTTGTTCTAGAATTTGCTCACTGGCATCTTGTTATTGAATAGTTGTTAGTTGTTCTTCTCATGAGGAGGGGTGAAGTCAGAAACAATCTATATTGCCATCTTGGTGACATCATTCCCCATTTGCTTTTTACAAGAAATGGGAAACCATAAAAATGAATTATTTAAGGCAGGCATTGGGAATCTTCTTAAGCTTGCTTGTAAACATATGCAGTTTCCTTTATGTGCACATACAATGTAAAATGAAAGACAGAATCTTCAGTTTAGTGCAGATAGTTAATTTAAATTTCTTATTTATGAATCATGGAACACTGCATCAAAAACTAATGATGTATGGTATGGTGACTAACATAATATAATAAAAAATAAATTTCTTATTTGTTAATTGAACTTAGATACCTATGTTTCATATAATTTTTCTTTGAATGAACATAGTTTGTTATTGATTCATTCATTCAACAAATATTTTTTGAGCAATTAAGCTATGTTAGGTCTGTAAGGAAAAAGATGCAGAAGAAGACTGTGCCCTTAGGGAGAGTACTTTTTTGGAGGAGATAAAACTTAGAGCAATAACTATAAACACAATGGAAGGGTTACAAGAAGGCCAAAGACAATGGTCCAGGAAACTCAGAGAGGCAGTGGGCAAAAATAAGGGTTTGTGGGAGGGATAGTGTTTAACTTGAGTTTTTTTTTTTAAGTTTTTTTTTTTTTAATTTATGAGATAGAGAGAGTGTATTTGTGTGTAGTGGGGGGAGGAGCAGAGGGAGAGGGACAAGCAGACCCTGTGCTGGGTGCTGAGTCATCAGAAGTGGGGCTTGATCTCAGGACCCTAAGATCAGGACCTGAGCCAAAACCAAGTCAGACACTAAACTGACTCAGCCACCCAGGTGTCCCTAACTTGAGTTTTGAAGAATAGGCAAGATTTGAATACTGAGGGCTGGGACCACAGCACTCCAGGCAGAATGCTGTGTGTAGGCAAAGCCAAAGAGAGGGAACACAGGTATTAAAAGGGAACCTCGATTTTGAATGGAATATGGGATGGAAGGATGGGATATGTGGAACAAAGATGGAAAATAATGCAAATATTAAAATTAGTGCTTACTTTGTACTAGGTACTAATATATCATTTTGAGGATGTCATAATTTTTAGTCTCTAGACCAACTGTCCTCCGATAAGTGTTATTTTTCCTTTTGCAAAGTGTTATTGTTCCTTTTCTACAGATGGGGAATCTGAAGCATAGAGAAATTAAGGAATTTGCTAGAGGTCACCTCTCCCTAAGGGGCAGGACTAGCATTTAAGCCCAGTTCTGATGGAATCCTAAGCATTCATTTGTCCTATGTTTCCAAGCTGTCTTGAATGAAATTCTAATGAAACAGCAGGGGGGGAGCCTCTGGGGATGTTTTGAGCAGAAGAGAGGCAGCATTAGAGCTCTTTGCTTAGAAAGCTGGCGGTGGTATGTAGGCTGGGCTGGAGAAAGTACAGTTTATTAGTTTTATACTCAATGAAGAAATATGCTAATTTGTGTCTAAAGAAAAGTTAATAATATGCCTTTCCCTAGATTCTACTGGTTAAGTGAGCCCAGGGAAGCTAAGAATAGGGTTGCATCTAAAACATGCAAAGCTTAATTGGGTGTCTCGATTACTGTGCTAAGCGCATTATAGACATTGGTTCAATGAGTAATTATAACCACCTGAAGTCTGGTGTTATCTTAAATTCACAGAAAGGAAAACTGAGGCTTAGAGATATTATTAATTCATCTGTTCAAGGTCAGAATTAAATGGGGAGACAATCTTCAAATCTAGGACTCTCTATTTCTACAATTTTGTACTGTTCTATCTCTTGCTATTTGCCTAAAAACCTGAAAGAATATTAATTAAAAAAAATGTCTCTACTCAATTCTGCCATCTGGGGAGGTAGGCTTCTCCTGAACATCCCTGACTGCACCAACTCTGGCAGGTCCTTGACTGTTTCCAGGCATCTCTTCTCTTCATCTCAGTCCACTCTTAAGGGTTTCTCATTTCATTTCCTACAACCATCCCAACATGCACAAATCACCTTTATAGACAGAGACATGAGTATGGAGAGAGCAATTCATGAATACCAACATGTCCTTGATGAAGGGTGGTTTGTCTTTGCCAGGCCCAAGAGTCTCTTATGAATTTCATTTGATGTGGTTTGCTGGGCAATGGAGGGGTTATGGTTGGTGAGAGGTTTGAACTTCAACTGGCATATTATTAAAGGAAGCCTATGCTAGTTTGAAAATGTTGTTGGTCTTGATTTTTTTTTTTTCAATATAAGGGGAAAAACGCATGCTGGTCAGTTGATGGTTCTTGCCATAATTCATTTTATGTCTTCGCCTATTTCCCACCACCACCACACACCACATGGCAATGATCCCTACCATCTAGTCTTCACTATGTTCTCAGAATAGATAACTCAATTAGGTTAGATATATTTATTGAATGACTACTATGTGTGAAGCATTATACTAGGTTTTTTAAAACTACTGCAATGAGTCGCTACATGAAAATGGGGAAGATGATGATTACTAAGTGAATGAATGAGATCTGGACTATGTTGCATCCTTTTTCACATAGGTGCTGGTCTTAAAACGATGCACATTGCAGTCCTCATGTAAAGCTGGAGAAGAGCCAAAGAAAGCCAGGAGCTTAAAACTTGGTACTTGGTAATTCATTCAACCAACTGAGCCACCCAGGAGCTCAGTACTTGGTAATTCATAACACTAATTACTGCTCATGCAAATAGGAAAATAGGTTATTTATAAGCACTTATGATTCCATTTTCTCATGTTCTAATTAAAGTAATGATATACAGCTTAGATATCTTACAGTTGCAAAGGCCTATGGGTAAGACCAGCAATGGGTCAGCATGCCCTATGGTGATTGATATGGGGACATTTCTAGAAACAACATTTCTTTTGGCCAATCTTGGAAAAAATATAGGAAGAATTGAAAATTTTATTGTTATTGAATGAGCCATCTTTCCTCATTCTTGCCAAGTTCCCTTTTTTGACTGGTTCTAGTGACTAGGGAGAAGTTTAAAATAGTGATTTTTCTAATCCATTATATCTGTTTGAAGAAGCATAGCTATTATTATAAATTTATATTAGGAAAATTAAAAAAAATGCCTACTGAGAGTTAAGCTCAATAAAATTTCTTTTTCAGAAGGGAATAGGCTGAAGATTGTCTTTAGGACTGTATTAGTCTCCTATGGCTGCTGTAACAAATCACCACTAACTGGGGAACTTAGAACAATGGAAATCTATTCTATCATAGTTCTAGAGGCCAGGAGTCTGGAACAATGTATGGGCAGGGCTGTGTTCCTTCCTGAGGCTCTAAGAAGAGTCCATTCCTTCCTCTGCTGGTGGCTCCTGGTGGTGGCTTATCTTGCAATCTCTGCCTGCATGGCCACATTGCTTCCTCTTCATTCTGTCTCAAATTTCCCTTCTCCTTTCTCTCATAAGGACATTGGCCATTAGATTTGGGGCCCCACCTGCACAATCTAGAATGATCTCATCTTGAGATCCTTGCCTTAATCACATTTGCAAAGACAGTTTTCTCAAATATTTATAGGTTCTAGGAGTGAGGATGTGGACATATCTTTTTGGAAGTCTCTAGTTAACCTACTACAGTAGCTTCCTTTCTTCTTCTTTTTTTTTGTCTCTTTAAAGATTTTATTTATTTATTTGAGAGAGAGACACAGAGATAGTGAGAGAGCATGAATGGAGAGGAGAGGGAAAAGCAGGCTCACCGCTGAGCAGGGAGCCTGATGTGGGGATCAATCCCAGGACCCTGGGATCATGACCTGAGCTGAAGGCAGACACTTAACAGACTGAACCACTACATACCCCCTATAGTAGCCTTCAAACTGCTTTTGAACCACAGGAAGAAATACATCTTACAACATAACCTAACTCCCTTGTATACAGGAAAAGGAAATTTTTATTTATTTATTTTATTTTGAAGATTTATTTATTTATTTATTTATTTTTAGAGAGATAGAGAGAGAGACAGAGAGAGAGAGAGGGGGTCCACATGAGTAGGGGGTGGAGAGGGACAGAGGGAGAGAATCTCCAGCAGACTTGTTGAGTGTGGAGCTTGATGTGGGGCTCCATCCCAGGACCCTGAGACCATGACCTGAACCAAAACTAGGAGTTGGCTGCTCAGCTGACTGAGTCACCCAGGTGCCTCATGGAATTGAAAAAGTTTCACAGAAACAGTACTTCCTCTTAGCACATGAGGTGTACTGTGTTCCATTCCATTCTATATCTTTGCATGGTACACCAATGAAATCCTGTTTTCTGATCTACTAAACCAGTCACATGACCTGTTAATGGTGTTGCCACCAACAATTTTAAATTCCAGATGACCCTGGACTATATCAGAATGTCTGGACTCTCTTGGTTGGAGAACACTAGTTTGTCTTGGATTCCTCAGGGCTGGCTGAACTGAATTGGCTTTGAAGGAATGGTAGGGAGGTTAAGGGTGTGACCAGGATACTACGCTATTTAATAACCCCTTAGTTATATTAAATGCAATGGATGAAAATTTACCTACATCTTTCCATGAATCAAGCATTGTGTTAGATATGAAAACCACAAAAATGAACGAGGCAAACCCACCCTAGGTATGGCCTAAATTCTCATCCCTATTATACTATACAGATTATTTTAAATATATATTCTTCATCACCAATTTCTCTGCCAAGGCAAATAACTATTTATAAATGGACTGTGAGATCCACTTAGTAACTTTTCACATGTTTTCTTAAATACTCAAACGGTGGTGTCCCACTGAAGCACCTAAATTCATGTTTTCTGGTGTTTTGAAAGGATTTACAGACAATTGGAGGCAAGCTATTTCGGAGAAGAGGCTAACCCGCCTTTCTCATAATTGCGTGGACATTTTAAGCGCTTTGCAAGAGAGACTACAAATGCAATAGCAGTAACCAAAAAAAAAAAAAAAAAAAAAAAAAAAAAAAAAGGCCTGCTTCCATTTCAAGCAGGTGACGTAAGAGAACTAAAATTCATGATTAAGAAAAATGAAATTGTATAAATTATAGCAGAAATGCCTGTCATCACCCGTATTAGCTGCTGAAATGCCTCCAGGGGGTTAGATTAGAAAAAGAAAATTACTTATCTGTAATTCTTATTCTCTTTAGGTAGCAATTATAATAGATATACACTCTTGGGTGTAAGTCATTGGTGTGAGAACCAGGAGTAGACGAGAAGCCGGCTAAAGAATTAGAACCCTCAAGGAGATGCACCCTGGGACGTCAAGGGCATAATGTATATGGAATGTCATTGCCCTCAAATATAGTTCCTATCTGACCATCAAAAAGAACTAGCGAATTTAGTCCCTCGGAAGAAAAGAAGGAATGAGTGGATCTATTATTATTATTATCATATATTAAATGTATAAAGGTGTAGCCCGAGGCAAAATTTGTGAATTGGGTCTACTCATTTTCTCTCTGCACCTCTACCTACTTCAAGAATCCAATACCCACCTTCTTGCCATTTCTCTCACTCTGCTCTTAGGAAATACCTCATTAAATTTATTTACACCGAAGCCAAGACTTCGATAGCCTTGGAGAGGGAATAAGGGGCCCCAGGGCTGATGCTGGTTTCATTACCAGTTTGTCCTGAGGTAGATGTGAGGTGAATCGTGTCTCCTCTTTGGGCCCCAGTGTCCTCATTTGTATGATGGAAGGGTTGAACGAGGCGAGCGATATTTCTAGAACACTTCCAGCTCCACGATTCTAGGTGGGGAAGACAGGCTAAACATTAGGCTAATTTTGGTCCAAAATGTTAGGCTAACAACGTTACCCTCGAATACGGCATTTAAGCTTGAGCAGAATGGACAGAGCCTCACGCCCAACCAACGAAACCTAACTTGAGGCCTCTGTTGGGACACAGGGAAGTATTTGGGAGTTTGTGCTTGCTTGACTAGAACTGCTGAGGTCCTTTCATGTGAGTGGCTGCCACACAAAACCCAAGACTGGCCCTACGTGTATCTTCATGTAACTTGAGCTGGGCCGTGGTTCACATATGAGTTCCTGGTTAGGCAAGGGCTTTTTGGAAGCTGCCGGTTTCCAGAGCGATGTTAGCACTGAGAAACAATCACTCATGAAGGGCAACTACAGTGTCGGAAAGAGCTGGGGCCGTTTCCAGAAATGCCTGCTTCATGGTTAAGGAGCTCTGGGTCTAGCTGTGCCTGCCTCGTTGGACCTAGAGACAGAAGAAGGCATTTCTTTCCCTTACACCAATCCCTGCTTCCCTTTTCCTTGGAAAGCAGTGGCTGTTGTAAGGAATGTCCTGGAAGCCATTCCAGGCCAGACTGAAGGAAGTAATGTAGGAACCGAAGGTCCAAATCAGAAACCCAGACCCATTCCTCCTTTCAAACAACCTGGGGGTGGCTTCATAGCAACCCTAACCCTGTGTTCCTTTTGTATCTGGGAAGACAAGAATGAAGTAGCAGGTCTTCAATCCATTTGGTCCCTTTACTATGGGAAGCAGTGCAGTAGGGGAATGTTCCCAGGAAAATGAAAATTCTGGTAACTCAGTCTAATTTCCTTGTAAACCTGGAAATGACAGACCTTCTGGCAAACAACTGAGTGGTATTTGCTAGCAGGAGAGTTCGTGTCCATGGAATGTTCTTAGCAGGATATACCCAGTTGCATAGAATGACCTGTCATAAGCTGACATGGGATGTATGCATAAATGGAGGACGGCTCCCTGGGAAATACCACGGGAACATCTGAGTAAGAATGGATGTGTTGTGGGGCACCTGGGTGGGTCAGTCGGTTAAGCGTCTGTCTTTGGCTCAGGTCATGATCTCTGGGTCCTGGGATCGAGCTCTGCATTGAGCTCCCTGCTCAGCAGAGAGCCTGCTTCTCCTTCTCCCTTGGTTGCTCCCCTTGCTTATGCTCTCCCTCTCTCTCTGTCAAATAAATAAAAAAATAAAATCTTTAAAAACAACCTGAGGGTTTTGAAGGGGCAGGGGTGGGAGGTTGGGGGAACCAGGTGGTGGGTAATAGGAAGGGCACATGTTGCATGGAGCGCTGGGTGTTGTGCAAAAACAATGAATACTGTTACGCTGAAAAAATAAGTAAATTAATTAAAAAACCAAAAACAAACAAACAAACAAAATGGATGTGTTGTGGAGGACATGGAACTCTTCTGTCAGTGAGGTGAGTCATACACAGTGCTTGGAGATACCGTGTGCTAATCTAAGCCAGACAGCATCTGATGGGGTGAGAAGAACCTGGAGAGTCACCATGATGGCCCCAGAGCTTCCTCTGCCTCACTGGTGCCTCTGGATGACGTGAATCCTTGAAATGACCAGTAAAGCTTGGTATTGAGTAGAATTTCTGACTCCAATGAGACTGGCTTGACGATCTCATCCTTTGCATCATCTCAGTGTGCGTGCTTCTTCTTTGGTGGTAGCTGTTTTTCTTAATTTTTTTGAAGTTGCATTTGATAAATTGTTTCATCCATCCATTCATTCATCCACTCTCTCATTATACACCTACAGCACGCCAGGCCCTTTTCTTTGTGGGAGGCATACACGATGAATGAAACAGACAAAAATGCCTGCCTTTGTGGGGCTTACCTTTCCGGGGAGGCAACAAGCAAAAAAAAAAAAAAAAAAAAAAAAAAAAATTAGTAGAACAGTAAAAAGATCCTATGGTAGAAGGTTATACATACTATAGGAAAGAAAGAAAAGCCAGACAAATGAGATGGGGAGTGCAGTGGGGAGAGGTAAGAATTGCAAACAGAGTGGCTAGGGTACGCTTCCATCTGTCGGATGCCAGAGGGAGGTGAGCAGGTGGACCAGGTGAATACTGGGGAGGAGATTGGTGGTCTGAGGGGGAGGCTGGAGAAGGTGGAAGTGTGGCCAGTATGAAGCAAAGCCTGGATGTGTCCTCTGTGTCTGGAGAGCAGCAGAGGAGTGAGCTAATGCCGCCTCACAGATCGGTTACAGCTTTAGAAAATCCTGGAATGTCTGCATGGCTCAGTCAGTTAAGCATCGACTTTTGGCTCAGATCACTATCCCAGGGTCCTGGGATCGAGTCCTGCGTTGGGCTCCCTGCTCAGAGAGGAGCTGCTTCTTCCTCTGCCTCCTGCTCCCCTTGCTTGTGCCCTCTCTCTGACGAATACATAAATAAAATCTTAAAAAAGAAGAAAGAAAGACCGAGGGGACCCTGGGGAGCTCTGGGAGCAGAGGAGTGGCATGACCCAACTCGCATTTGTGACTAGAGTTCATTTTTAACAAGAATTCACCTGCAAAAGCTCTGAGGGAAGAAAGCTGGTTATTGAGGGACTCGGTGCAGGCCCAGAGTCATCTGACCAGAGCCCTGTCCCCCTCAGGGGCAGTTTTATAGAAAACCTCTTTTGAAAAGGGGGTGCAAAAAGTCTTCATGCAGAAATATAAATTTGTTCGGGTGTCTGGGTGGCTCAGTGGGTTAAAGCCTCTGCCTTCGGCTCAGGTCATGATCCCAGGGTCCTGGGATCGAGCCCCGCATTGGGCTCTCTGCTCAGCAGGGAGCCTGCTTCCCCCCCCCCCCCCGCCTGCCTCTCTGCCTACTTGTGATCTCTGTCTGCCAAATAAATAAATAAATGAAATCTTAATAAAAAAAGAAATATAAAGTTGTCTTGAACATCATTTTAAAAACCTTTAAGAAATATAGTTCATTTATGCAGAAAGTTCACAAACCATAGATGTATACTTTAGTGAATTATAATAAAGAAAATAATCACATAACCACCACTTAGGTCAAGAATTTGAACAAGGGCAGAGACTCTTCTATGTCCCTTTCCAATTCCAGCTCACCCCCTCCCGCGTTCCCTAAAGGTAACCGTTCTCCAAACATTCATGGTGATCACTTCCTAACGTACTCTATCCATTCCCCACCTGTGTATGTGTGCCTGTGTGTGAAGTACACTTTTGCTTATTTTACTTGTTGTCTGACCTCTTTTTCTCAATGTTGTGATTGTGCATCCCCTCCAAGTTGTTGTTTGTCTTTGCGCTTTGTTTGTATCGTTATATAGCCCACAGAATAAATACCCCCCATTTTTTGTTCATTCAACCATTGATGAATATTTGCCTTATTCCCTGCTCTGAATGTCCCTGAGGGTCTCCCTGTGCCCAGTGACAGTCATGTCTGTAGGGAATTTATCTAAGACTAGAATTGCAGGATTACAGGATATCTGTTCATTTTTAATAGATGGTGTCAAACTATCTTTCAGAATGATTGTTTTAATTGCCTCTCTTTCCAGCAGGGATGGGAATTACTATTGGTGCATCTTCTTGTCACTTGGTCAGTTTGCTTTTCTGAATTTTAGCTGTTCCTGTGGGTATACAGTGGCATATAAAGTGGTTTTAACTTGCATTTTCCTTGTTATAAATGAGTTGGATATATTTTCATGTGTATAGACCATTTGCATGGCCTCTAA
The DNA here is from genome assembly GCF_922984935.1 of Meles meles. Lineage (NCBI taxonomy): Eukaryota > Metazoa > Chordata > Mammalia > Carnivora > Mustelidae > Meles > Meles meles. The sequence goes on from NC_060070.1 coordinate 134,972,165, forward strand.
TGAGGTAAAGTCTCCTACTCGTTTTCTTATTGAGTGGTCTATTTTTTTTAATTGACTTATAGAAGCTTCTTTTCTTTTGAAATATATTTGAGATAGGAGCAGGGTATAATTGCAAATATCTTGTCTCACGCTTTTCATTTTCTTACTGATGTCTTTTGAGGATCAGATGTTCTTAATTTTAATGTGGTCATATTTATCAATCTATTTATTTATGATTTGTGCTTTTTAATCCTTTAAAAAACTTTCCCAACTTCCAGTATTATCGCAGGATACAAAGTCAATGTACAGAAATCAGTTGCTTTGTTATACACTAAAAATGAAAACACAGAAAGGGAAATTAGAGAATCAATTCCATTTGCTAAAGCACCAAGAACCATAAGATACCTGGGAATAAACCTAACCAAAGAGGTAAAGGATCTGTACTCGAGGAACTACAGAACACTCATGAAAGAAATTGAAGAAGACACAAAAAGATGGAAGACCATTCCATGCCCTTGGATTGGAAGAATAAACATTGTTAAAATGTCTATACTGCCTAGAGCAATCTATACTTTTAATGCCATTCTGATCAAAATTCCACCGCTATTTTTCAAAGAGCTGGAGCAAACAATACTAAAATTTGTATGGAATCAGAAGAGACCCCGAATTGCTAAGGAAATGTTGAAAAAGAAACACAAAACTGGCGGCATCACGTTATCTGATTTCAAGCTTTACTACAAAGCTCTGATCACCAAGACAGCATGGTACTGGCATAAAAACAGACACATAGACCAATGGAACAGAGTGGAGAGCCCAGATATAGACCCTCAACTCTATGGTCAAATAATCTTCGACAAAGCAGGAAAAATTATACAATGGAAAAAAGACAGTCTTTTCAATAAATGGTGCTGGGAAAATTTGGACAGCTATATGTAGAAGAATGAAACTCGACCATTCTCTTACACCGTACACAAAGATAAATTCAAAATGGATAAAAGACCTCAACATGAGGCAGGAATCCACCAGAATCCTAGAGGAGAACATAGGCAGTAACCTCTTTGATATCAGCCACAGCAACTTCTTCTAAGATATGACTCCAAAGGCAAAGGAACAAAAGCAAAAATGAATTTTGGGGACTTCATTAAGATCAAAAGCTTCTGCACAGCAAAGGAAACAGCCAACTTCCAGTATTATCTTATAAAATCTTTCCATTTTTGTCTTTCACATTTAATCTATAATACTTTTAGATTAATTTTGGGGTTTTTGTGTATGATATGAGACAAAGATATTTTTTCCTTCCTTCCCTTCCTCCTGTCTTTCCTCCTTCCCTTCCTTCTTTCCTCCCTTCCTCCTTCCCTCCCTTTCTCTCTCTCCCTCTCTCTCTTTCTCTTGTCTTTTCCTCCCTGTTTCTCAGTGTCATTCCATCACGGGTCAAGTGTCCACAATACATGGGGGTCTCCCTTTTCAGATGCTATTCTAAATTTGTTTCTTCCTTGGGAAGAAAAGCCTTTACCTGATAAGATTTTTGATAAAAATAAAGCAGAGCATGAACTCCATGAGAGCAGGAACCCTGTCTTGTCCATTTCTGTTTCTCCAGGGACCAGCATGGTGCTTCGTCTATGTTTATTTACTGAAGAGTTCATAGCTCACACTTTCATGGTAAGACAGAGTTAGATGAAAAGCTCAAAACTTTTTCCCAACTAAAGAAGCCTTGGATAAAGCAAGTATCAGGGATCTATTTCTCTTACAGTTTCTTTAGCTAAAAAATAAAGGTCAGACAGTGGTTCTCAACTTTGCCTGAGGTTTGGGATTGCATGGGAGGTTTTAAAAATACAGAAGCCTGGGTACCAACCCCCAAGGATTTTATTTAATTGTCCTGGGATGTGGATCCAGAGTTTTCAGATTTCTTCATGTGATTCTAATGGGCAGCCAAGGCTGAGAATCACTAGGAAAAGAAATAGAGGGAACACACTCCTACTATCACAATCTCCCGATAAAATACAGGACTCCTAGTTAGGTGTGAATTTCAGATGGTCAACAAACATTTTTTTTTTTTAAGCGTCAGTCTGTCCCAAATATTGCTTGAAGCATACCTATGCTCAATCATTACATGTTTATCTGAAATTCAAATTTAACTGAATGTCTTGTGTTTTTTATTTGCTAAACCTGGCTGCTCTAATTACTATGAAATTATTCCTCACATGCTAACCTTGTTTGAATCATTGTGTTCAAATGATATTTGTCCCTTCCTGTGACATCCTGGTCCGATGTGATGCTGCCCTTGCCGTGCTGATCTGCTTTTGTCCCTCCAGCTGACTCTGCAATTCCGACTTCCCACAAAAGAACATTCTCAAAACCAGAATGCCTGGGGCCACTACCAAAAACCCCACTCAGCTTCCTAGGATGTCAGGCATAAGCAGGCAAATTTAGGAACAAGCCACTGAAACATTCATTGTCGAGCTGCACCGGGAAGCAAAAGGTTGAGAGATCAATTTCACTTTGTCAGCTATTTATGCAAGGTGGGATTAAAAGCAAAAGGGAGGAGCATGAGCACCTTGGTTTTCATTTTCCCCAACCAGACTAAGTGAAATAACTTAAGTAATTGGGTGATTCATAGTGAGAACTGTGTAAAGGATGACCGGTGTGTGAAAACAGAAGACAGAAAGCATCTCTCCCTTATCTCCCATGTTGGAGAAGGGCACGAGCACTGCATTTTTTCATCCTTCCCTCCTCAGATGGGCAGATGTTGCTCTTGAGTCCCCTGGAAGGTTCTAGAAAGGCAGGACCTCTTGTTTGCTTGTTTATGCTGTCCTCGTTCTGTGTTAATGAGATTCAGACTATGTACATCAGTAATCTTGTTTCTAGGTTGTCACTCACATTATAGAGAAATCATTTCATTTGCAAGTTTTTTTGGGCATTCCTGATTATATTGCTCAGCACTGAAATGCCCATTTACTCTCCACTTTGAGGGTTTGATGCCTTGGAGCTAGAGGAAAGTCCATTTCTCAATAAGCTGAATAATTTTGGTTGACACAGAGTTCATTATACTAACGGTGCTTTCTTAAAGCATTGCATTTGATTCTAACAATGACCCTGCAAGTTGGTATGGAAGGCATTATTTTCCTTCCTTTACAGATAAGGAAACAGAGTCAGCTTCCTTAGACAACCACGTGAAGCTGTCTTTTCAGGAAAGGACAGCACTGCCTCAGTTTGAAGGATCCCAGCATGTGGAGATCTTGTTAAAAACATATGGATTCCTGAATCCTTCTCCTGTCTTCTAAAGCAGTGAGGCTGGGGCAGCACCCGGGAGTCTAGTTTAAAGACCAGCTTTAGAGAATTGGGAGAGGCTAGTGTATTTGAATATCATCACTGGAATTCTTGATTAAAGTTCTAGAAATCCAGCTGTTTTGGGGAGGAGCGCAAATAAATGTAAGTGAAAATATTTACTACCTGTTTTATAAAAGTTGTTGATATTAGTTTACTTTAAAATATTACACTGGCAGGGATGCCGGGGTGGCTCAGTCAGTTAAGCATCCGACTTTTCATTTTGGCTCAGGTCATGCTCTCAGTGTTGTGAGATCGAGCCCTGACGTGGGCTGAGTGCGGAGGTTGTTTCAGATTCTCTCTCTCCCTTTCCCTCTGCCTCTCCCCCTCCTCCCCCTTTAAAGGAAAAGAAAAGAAAAAATTACATTGGTAGTCCTTAATAAGTACAACAGAGGTGGAAAGGTAGAGATATAAAAGTCGATTAATTATTGACTTGTTCATTCTGCTATAACTTTTGGGACTGACTGAGAAGGAGGCTCCCTCTTTTAGACTTTGTTTCATTCAATCCATTTTTACAAAGAACATTTCCTGATTATCTATAATATGCCAGACACAATGCTAAAAGTTAGAGGTAAAAAGCTGAATGAAGCGTATTCCTTGTCTTTGAGAGGTTTCTGATCTACTGGGCAGGCAGACATGGAAATGTACAGATTTAAAAAAAAATGTGATCAATGATAATTGGGGTGTGGATTACATGGTTAGGGAACCCAGATGGGTGGGGAGTCTGCTCTGTTGGGATCAAGACACACTTCAAATTTGATGCAGGGTCTTGCCGAAGGTTTTCTGAAGGTTCATGGGTCTCCAGCCTTTGTTCTGTGTTGCACGGACGCATTCAGGCTCACCCCACCCTTTTTGTGCAGGGTGTCCTCAAAAGACAAGTGTTGTTCAGAACTGAAGTCAAATGACCTGATCCTCCCCTCTGTCCTGAACTTCCCACATGCATTGCTTCCTGGGGAAAATCTGAAAATGAAGTTCAGTTTAACGTGAACCAGCTGGGCTCTGGGCACGAGGCTGCCGCACTTCCTAGCCTGGGCAGTGAGGCAGTCCTGAGGATGGAAGCTGATGGATTTCACACTCCCTGGTTCAGTGTGTGAAGAAGGCTGCTCCCGGATATGCAGATGTTGGGGGGACTGATGCCAGCCTTCAGTGTGACCTGTGGCCATGCCTCCCGAGAACCTCTCTTTCTCTGCCGTGCTGAGCTGATTGCAATGGACAAGAACTGCAAACAGGGAGTTTGGGAAGGGCACCAGGATGAACCTGGCCCGCTCAGACTAACTTGAGGCTGCTCTTGGGAGCCCTTCATTGTCCTCACTTAAATAATTCCCGAGTAGAGCTTCCCCCTCTCTGACTTTAGGGAGTCTTAATTCCTTTTCTTTCAACTATTCCTCCCTCCCCCTTCTCTTCTTCCTACGCTCCCCATCCCCCACCGCACAACCTGCCTAAACCATTTTTCACCCTTTGCTTTGACGACGATCACTATAAATAAAACCAGAGAGACAGCAGGTATTCTGGGAGAGGGGAGAGGTCACAGATGCTGCCCTTTGAGGGCACGGTGGGCTCGCTTGAAGTCAAACGGACAGCCTATTTCATGCCCCACTGTCCCTCTGCTTCTATCCTCACCTCAGGCAATATTTTTGTTTTTACTGTTTGCTGCTCAGCTCCCTGGAATGTGGAGCTCTTTTGGCGGCTTGTATCTGTTGAGCGGTTGTCTGGGTAGCCTTCTTCTTGACATGGAAGGGAACAGGAGGGCGGGAAGGAAGGGCTGGATCAACCAAGTCCAGAGGGAGAAATGGGTTTCTAAGACAATTGCACTGAGCATGCTCTTATTTCCGCAATTGGTGACCCTATTTCGTCTTCAATGGATTGGCTTGAAATGTAACTTCCTGTTTTGGAGGTGGTGATCAAAAATAGTAAAGCGCTTAAAAAGTTGGACTCCTTTTGATAAAAAAAAATAATTACGAACTTCTATCTCTGGGTGCCTGAAGCCATCAAGGACTTAAGCAACCGGGGCTACCAAATTCTGATCTTAGATGTCTGAATTAAAATCAGAAAGTCGGGTGCCTGGGTGGCTCAGTGGGTTAAAGCCTCTGCCTTTGGCTCAGGTCATGATCCCGGGGTCCTGGAATCGAACCCTGCATCGGGCTCTCTGCTTAGTGGGGAGCCTGCTCCCTCCCACCGACCCCACCTGCCTCTTTGCCTACTTGTTATCTCTGCCTGTCAAATAAATAAATAAATCTTTAATAAAAAATAAAATCAGAAAGTCAAAGTGGAGAAAGATATGAATATATATCGACTGCCTTTTATGGGCCGGAAGATTGACCTACTGGTCTCATTAATTTTCACAAAATGGTCCTCGAGTTGGTGTCACTGTTCTCAGGTTAGAGATGTCAAAGCAAGGGTTCAAGGGGTGTAGGAAGCAGAACCAGAGCCCATGGAAGGCTGGGATTCAAAGGAAATCCCTGTGTCTGGCTACTGCATTAAGAAAAAGGTTTGGTGTCTCACTGACTTCAGAGAGGTATACATGTAACGTTCTGTTATGAGCAGTTTATATACGCTGTGATCTGACTGCATGTTATTAGGGGTGCCTGACCAAAAATGGCACTTGGAAAGAGAGAAGGGTTTATATAGAAAACTGGAGCACAGGATAAAGGCTGGATGTTTTTAAGCAATTCTTAAAGTCTATCTTCTCCCATGTCCCCCTTCCCTCCCTTTTTTTCTTCCTCCCTCCCCACCCTCTCCCCTCTGTCCCTCTGTTTCTCTCTCTCTCCTTTCTTTCTATTTTTCCTTCCTTGCCCCCTCTCTTTCTTCCTCTCTTTTTCCTTTCTTCCTTCCCCCCTTTCTCCCTTCCTTTGGATATTTCTCTCCATCTAGAGATATGATGGACAGTGATATAGTTCCTGCCGTTGAGAGTTTCAGTCCATCTGAGGAGATGGCCATATAAGCAAATTGCTATGATGTCTTTGGCAAGTTCTGTTATAGTGGTTTATGTCCAGTTTTGTAGGTATAGATGAGGTAGCAAATCATTTCGCCTGGGGAAATGAGGAGAAGAGAAAGAGAGAAAGCGACATTTCGTTTGGCCTTGAACATTGGGCAAACATTTCCTTCCATTCTAGGAGAGACAAACATGTCCTTTATATTTGGGGCATGGTAGGACCAAGTTAGCTGTACTTTGAGGGAGGTATGAGGGCCCTTTTCCAGAGGACTTGGAATGATTTTTTTTTTTTTTTTTTTTTGGAAGGCATAGATGTTGACATGAGTACTGGAATCTGGGAGAAATTTGAATAGTCACACTAGGCCAAGAGCCCCTGGCTATCGGTCCTATAGAATCTATACTTTTATCCTCCTCTCTTGATCCACACACGGGACAGTGTAGCAAGTCAGTCAACTCATGTAGACCTCTGGGAAAATCCCAAAGAAACGTGGGAGTAAACGCTGTACTTGGCAGTGGATTCAAGGACATCTTTCTGTAAACTGAGTCTCTTCACTCAATAGAATTACGCTTGAAGCAGAGTCGGAAGGCATTGAGAGAGAATCTCTTTTGTCCTGTGGAAGTAAATAAAGTCCAAGAAGAATAAGCAAAGGCTATTTATTATTCAGAGCTTTCTCTCATGAGGGAGCCAATCACCATCACTGACTTATGTTTTGGAACCTCAGGCAGGCATACTGTTTTATAGTGGGGAAAACGGAAGGCTTCAGGTACGCCTTGACTGGCGACCATTGGCCTGGGGATACTGGAGGTGGGCTAACGAGAAGTGGGGTATCCAAATGTATGGGTAGGGGTACATATTTGACTTTTCCATGGTTGGTCCTAAGTTGGAAGTGGAGACAAAAATTAAGGAAGGTGTCTGTTAATTAACACATTGGTGTCCTGAACTGTTACTACAGATAGTAGTCTGAATACTTCTAAGTCTGGCTTTTAGATAGCAGGTTGAGTTCCTGGGCTGGTTATTGTAGATAATGGGTTGGGTTCCTGGGTTGGTCCTGCAGGTCGTGGGTCAGAGCTCTACTTTTATATATGGTCTTGCCATTGTCCGTTTGTATATACAGGCTCTCAGTCCCTAGACGTGAACTAAGGCCTGGCTTCTGGAGTTTTGGCTGGCTCTAAGAGTAGAGACTATTTGGTAAACACACAGGCATGACAGGTAGAAAAATTGTGGGAGGAGCTGCGTGTCGAGTGGAGATATGGAAGGCTGAGGCATGTCCAGTGCTCACGATTGTTCCAGGCTGTAGGGGCTGGAATGGGGCTCCTGGGGGCTGCATTCCCTGGAAGAAGGGATGCCTTTTAAGGCTCAGGATGTGTTTAGGACATTCTGGAAATATCCTATATGGATTGTTGGCTTGTGCCTTCCTTTTTGATACATAGTAATTTGGAGTCCATCCCAATAATATGCTTGGCCTCTCCTAGATGGAGCCAGGAGCTGGGTCCGTTAAGGCTTCTGTTAGAAATAAACTATGACAAGAAAAGAGGCTTTGTTTTGACGAGCCAATATAACAGATGTGCTGCCTACTACGTTTACGGAAAAGTGACTTTCCTCTTCTCTACCCTCCCCCGAATTAAAAAGCCTTGACTAGAAAGGGGGAATCTGGAAAAGGGAATCACTGTTTGTTTTTTTATCCCCCCTTAACTACTACCAGGTGTCCTACTTAGGTAGTTGGGTAAAATAGTCAAAATATTTTTATAGGGGTTATAAACGGTTTTACAATATACTTGCTGTTTATGAGGAAGACCAACATGTTGGGAGCTTTGACGGCTGTGACACGCACACAGCAGAACGGCCGGCATTCCTCACAGAGTTTTGTTAAGATGAGTTAATCCTAGTCACAGAGCCAAGTATAAAATTTTAGTGGCTTCTGAAATGGTCGCCCTTTTTTATGTCCCTGGTCGGAGCCTCTCTGGAAACCAGTGGAACCTGGCACGGCTAAACATCCTTGCTGCTGTGAACTGTGTTTATGAGGCCACATACGGTCACCGGCACAGGGAGGAGGAAAGTGTAAATATCACCTTTTAAATAATGAGTGGACTGATATAAATCAGTATTACTAATGTTTTGGGAGACTTTTTCACTTACGTTGAAGGTTTTTTTCCACCCCCAACCAAATGGTATCTTTTGACCCAGAAAAATGTAAAAATTGAGAAAAAAATTAATTGAAAATAAGGATGCTTCATTTTTTAAAAAGACAAGAATGAAGATATAATGAAATGGGACACAACATCCACTTTTTTTTTTTTTTTCCGGATCAGGGAGTAAGTTTAAGTTGTTAGCATCCTCTTTAATAGCCCATAGCAAATAACATAGCTTAATGACCTTAATGATATAAATTCTTGCAAATTAACAACATGCTAGAAGATTATAAAGAGATTCTCATTAAACAGACACCAACAACCAATGTTGAGAGATGATTATGATTTGGCAGCAGTTCTTTTAAAAGCAACTGTCAAGTGTGGCTACACTGAGTTTTTTTCTCATTTATGTGAATCCCGAATGATCAGTGTACCAGTGGTTGGTTGAACTGGAAAATTCAGTTCCTAACTCTGTGTTCAGAGGAGAAGCGTTCCTCAAATTTCATCTCTGAGTTGTTTTTTTTGTTGTTGTTGTTGTTGTTGTTTTGTTTTTAAATGATACCAAACAACAGAGACAGTGAACATAGAGGAAAATGTGAATAAGAAAGTTTATCTAGTCCAAAAGGCGAGTGACAATAACTTTGGTTCATTTTAAAGATTTTGTTTGTTTGTTTATAGAGCATGAGCAGGGGAAGGGGCAGAGGGAGAGGGAGAGAGAATTTCAAGCAGACTCTGTGCTGAGCATACAGCCTGACACTGGGCTCGATCTCACCACCCACTGACCTGAGCCGAAATCAAGAGTCAGACTTAGCCAACTGAGCCACCCAGAGACCCCAAGTCACTTTCTTTATTCAGACAAGAGAGGACATCACTTTTTTGTATTTTTTCCCTTTAGTGGGATTATCCACCTTTCTCCTTGCTGGTGAATTAAGGCATCCGTTGGAAGTAAGTGTCTTGTCAGTCACTTAGGCCATGGAGCACTACTGAGCATTTTATTCCCTGATCTGCATGTAGCCTTATAGCAAGCTAAACTGATATATTGTTCTCCAGAATTTGGCTGGATATATTGATCGAATTTATATTCTGTAGAAATTACCTAACTAAATGTCCTGATACCCTTGCAGACAGTTGGGGACAGACCCAAAGTGTAGCGGGGCTGTGTTCTACCCCGTAACACTACACAGTCGAGTCTTCCTTGCTCAGGATCCATGGTGTTCGGATTCAACTCTGTCTTACTTGTGGCTTGTTGTTCTTCATCCTGACTCTAACGGTAACTCCTAAACTTACTAGAGAGCAAAGAGCTTATGTGACCACTCCTTTAAGACCACTCTGTAACATTTTAAAATATTCAAACTGATCCAATCAGGCACCAGCCCAAAGAAGTCCTAACACTGTCTTCCTTCTGATAACAGGGATTTGGAGAGAAAAGCAAGCTTGAAAGAAACTCCATCCCTGTTGTTTCAGGACAGCCTTGGGTACTGTACAGTAGAGCCCAAACTTTTGAGTAATGTTTACAAAATGGGCCTCCCATTTCTTGATGCCTGATGGCCAGTTACACTGGTAATAAACTAAGCATGATCTTGAGAGGGTTCATAAAAAAAAAGCAATTTTATTCAAAGGCTATTGGTACCTGAACAACAGTACAAATTTATGATAGAATGCTGGTTGTCAGAGTATCTTAAGTGTCAACGTCATCTAGTAAATTCTTTTTTTTTTTTTAAGATTTATTTATTTATCTCAGAGAGAGAGAGAGAGAGAGAATGAGCAGGAGGGGCAGAAGGAGAGAGAGAATCTCAAGCAGACTCCATGTTGATCACAGAGACTGATGCAGGGCTTGATCTCACGACCACAAGATCATGACCTGAGCCCAAACCAAAAGTTGAATGCTCAACTGACTGTGCCACCCAGGCATCCCCATCCAGTAAATTCTTTAACAAATGTTTCTCAGAGAGCAACGTGAATTATGCAAAAATGTTGGCGTATGGGTTAGTGGAGTGAGGAGAATACTGGGAGAAATAAGAGGGTAGGTGGGGGAGACAGAGGAAGTGGAGGGAGAGAAGAGGAAGAGAAGGGTAGGATGAGGCCTGCCTAGAGTATCAGTTGCTGTTGGAGGAGAGAGACTCTTTTCTGGATCCTGTGTAATGCCTGTCATTGTGGGGACCGGAAGAGTCTTCAGTGTAGTTATGAAGGTGACGTGAGTGAGGTGTGCAGATAGATAGCAGAGCCAATGGGATGGTGTAGAGGCAGCCATAAAACCCCAGGGACGGTCTAATAGATGAGGGTGAACGATAGTTATCAGAGCAAAGACCCACTTTGAGTCTCTTGGGAGAAATCCCTGAGAAGGCTTAGGCTGATACCTTTCTGGTTGGGATCATTCACCTCCCCAAAGACTCATACATACCCTTCCCCCCAATCATCTAGGAGCTAGTGCCTCTACGTAGTGTATTATGAAGTGGCCACTGATATCTGTGAATACAGGTGCTACAACGATCCTCCTAGAAGCTGGCCCCTTCCGTTGGAATAGGCAAGAAGGTACTCAGGTGGAAGGTTCACGGTTGGTGTTTCCCTTTGCTTTAAGTTGGTTTTTCAAGATAAAATGAGAAGGTGTGAGTTCCTGGCATCCTTAAAAATCATTTTTAATAACTTCAGATTGAAAATGATTTGTATGGTTCCCTTCTGCGTACTTTATTTCCCTGAGCTCATCTTTACGGTCCTTTGAAGCTTAAAAAATAAACTTCTGAATGACCCGCCCCATCTTGTGCTTTGGCATTCCAGTGATCTTTTTCTTAGCATGGCCTCGGGCTCCAACAGTGTAGCTGTGATAAAGTAGTTCAAAAGAGATTAAGGTTTTATTTAAATATGAGGTGAGTTGCTACTCCAAGTGCGATGATCAGTTTTCCTGATGGGAGAGGTGATACGTGGTCCTACTCTATCCCATGTGGGCTCTGAACCAGTTGGCCCACAGGAGTGTGATAAGGACCACTTTATTGGCTTTCTTGCTGGCAAAGCTGAATTGGAGGCTATAGGAGAGCATTGAGGTAAGAAACAGTCCTCCAGTTTCTCCTCTTAGAATTGGGTTGGCTTAAAGAGCCAGTAGCATGCTGAGCACCTGGGGATCTGTAGGCACCCTGGCAGGTGCAGGCTGCTTTCTACCTGGGGAAGAATGTACATCAGTTGTGGGCATGTGAGGCAAAGAAATGGCCTGGGGACAGGGGATGAAGCTAAAATGCTCAGGACTGCCCTCCTCCCTTGGTGAAGAGCTAGTGAAAGATAGATAACTTTTCTGAAGACTTCCAGAAAGTTGGAAACCTCAACTTTTTTTTTAAACATTAAAAAAAATATTTTATTTATTTATTTGACAGATAGAGATCACAAGTAGGCAGAGAGGCAGGCAGAGAGAGAGAAAGAGAGGAGGAAGCAGGCTCCCCACTAAGCAGAGAGCCCGATGCGGGGCTCGATCCCAGGACCCTGGGATCATGTCCTAAGCCGAAGACAGAGGCTTTAAACCACTAAGCCACCCAGGCACCCCTCAACTTTTTTTTATGGCTTAGCAGGAATATTTGCCAAAGGATAACACCTAACCAGATCCTGCAACTTACCATTACTGATGGAAGCTGTAAATGTCTATTACTCCAGTTTGCTTTTGTGGTCTGTGATCACCATGATCTGTCTACATGGTTGACATGGTTGACGATTGCTGTGTAGACACAAATTCAGAAGGATTCTCTGTACTTTTATAACAACAAATGGAGAGGCACCTGGGTGGCTCAGTGGGTGCAGTGGCTTGGGCCTCTGCCTTCGGCTCGGGTCATAGTCTCGGGGTCCTGGGATCGAGCCCCGCGTGGAGCTCTCTGCTCGGCAGGGAGCCTGCTTCCTCCTCTCTCTCTGCCTGCCTCTCTGCCTACTTGTGATCTTGCTCTCTGTCAAATAAATAAATAAAATCTTTAAAAAAAAAAAAAAAGCCTCTGCTTTTGGCTCAGGTCATGATCCCAGGGTCCTGGGATCGAGCCCCGCATCAGGCTCTCTGCTCAGCGGGGAGCCTGCTTCCCTCTCTCTCTGCCTGCCTCTCTGCCTACTTGTGATCTTTGTCTGTCGAATAAATAAATAAAATCTTTAAAAAAAATGGAAAAATTCTAAAGTTTTTAGGAACTTTAGGGAAAAAAATTCTGATCCGTGTAGGGGAATGCATCAAACAGGCATAACATGAATAATAACAATTTCGGGATATATTTTGCAGCACTTAGCAGAGCTCTTTTATCTAAGGTTGTGGGACTTAACAACTAAAAATATCAGTATTTAATTTGGCAGTCTTACCTTCATCCAATTTGTAATGTTAACATTTCCACCTTAATATATCTTCTTTACTTTTTATTTGTTTTTTTTTGTTGTTGTTTTTTTTTTTTTAAAGATTTTATTTATTTGACAGACAGAGATCACAAGTAGGCAGAGAGGCAGGCAGAGAGAGAGAGGAGGAAGCAGGCTCCCCGCCAAGCAGAGAGCCCGATGTGGGGCTCGATCCCAGGACGCTGGGATCATGACCTGAGCCGAAGGCAGAGGCTTTAACCCACTGAGCCACCCAGGCGCCCCTTTTTATTTGTTTTTTTGAAGACTTATTTGTTTATTTTAGAGAGAGAGGGAGAGTGAGTGAGAGAGCGAGCCTGAGGGGGAAGGAGCAGAGGGAGAGAGAAATCTCAAGCAGACTTCTTGCTGAGCACAGAGCCCTTTGAAGGGATCGATCCAGGAGTGTGTGATCATGACTTGAGCCAAAATCAACAACCAGCTGCCTAACCAACTGAGCCACCCAGGCGCCCCATCATCTCTACTTTTTAAATAAAGACAATTTTATTGAGATATACTCTGTGAGTCACTCATTTCAAAGTATATAATTTCATGATTATTGTTATATTTAAAGGGTGTGTATCCTTTGCCACAATTACTATTAGAACATTTTTGTTGGCCCAAGGCAGTCCTCTGGACCCTTGATCCGTCACCTCCCAAATTTCCCACCCCTAACCTCAAGTAAGCACTAATCTACGTCTTGTCACTGTAGATTTCCCTCTTCCGGACCTTTTGCATAAGTGGAATCATACAATATTTGTCCTTTTGTGTCTGACCTCCTTCCTTTGTATAATGTTTTCAAGTTTCAAGATCATGGCCTGTGTCAGAATCTTAATGCTGGATCCACTGTAAGTTTGTACCATATCTTGTTTATCCATTCATCTGTCAGTGGACACCCGGGCCGTTCTACATCTTGGCTCTTGTGAATAATGCTGGGTGTACGATTATCTGTTTGAGTCCCAGTTTTCAATCCTCTTGGTTAGATACCTAGAAGTGGTGTGTATGTTTGCCCATGTGGTAACTCCGTGTTGAACTCTTTGAAAAACAGCCATGCTTACTTTCAAGCAATGCATTTTTCTCTATGATTTCAATCTAGAAAAAGTAATAAGTGGAGCAACCTTTCAAATCAATCACTCTTGTTTTTGTAAGGAAGTCACATTCACTCAAGGCTGTGAAAAGCCCTCTTGCTATCTGATCTCCTACACCTAATAAAAAGGAAGAAAAGTAAGCGGAAATTGTCTTGACGTAGCATAAAAAGTGAAAAACTTTGCAAAACTGTATGGCCAACTGACAGGGTACTTTTGCAGGGTACTAAAAATCCCTCAAGTCCGGGACGATTTATGAATTTTCAAGGTTTCGCTTGCTCCTTGATGCCAAAACGCAGCGAAGGTATTTTTGATAGTTTTGAAACAAAACCCACAGAATCCTTCATGGAAATCTCGACATTCAGCCCGTCTTCCCTTTCTTGCCCCTTGAATCATTTATTTAAGCGGCAATAATAAAAGGTGTCAGCAATTCAGTTGCAAGCTCAGGAAGATTTCTGTGCGCATTGACCTTTAAGCGTTTGCGTCTTGACAGGTGAGCTGTTCTTAACGTTTCCTGTGAGATATGGTGTGGCCAAGGGGTCAGGCATGCTAATGATAAAATTACCATTTACCTTTTACCTCGGCAGGCTCAGTGCCTGACATTATAAATGTAGGTAACCTTTCACCTGCAGCACTCTTTCTTTCGCTTGGCTGGAGAGTCTGTCGGGAAGAACAGGCTTAGGCTGGCAGAAGGCTTGCGAGGAGAAAAGAACTGAATTTAGTGCATTTTCCCCCCTGTTTGGGTCTCTTTTTTGGGGGATGCCTTCTCTCTCTTATTCAGCCTGGATAAAACACGAGCTGTTCTTGGGGGGTATGCGTGGGGGGTGGGGAGGAGGCTCCCTTTGTCATCTTGTATTCTTGACGTTTTTGAAGCGTGGCCATGGCTCGAGTTCTTTCTCTAAAGCTGTAGGTATTAATGAGGTTTTATTGGTGGCCTGCTTTCATCTGTCACAGCAGTCCCCTTCCTGCTGATTCCAGTAGAATGGCATTTCAGTGCTACTGGGTACCGGATACGGTTAAGTAATTAGGGGACTTGGTGGCAATTTACAGAGATGCATGTTTCAAGTTGGTGCGGAAGAAAAATAAAACACGGAGGGTCACCCATGATAGAAGGGTCTGAAGAGGCAGCAGGCAGTTTGGGCGAGTCACGGAAAGTTAATGGAAAATGATGTTAATGACAACTTCCTGAGCTAGTGATCCACAGCTGTCCAAATTGCATTATTTCCCTATTTATTGGTGAGTCTTCGAGGTGTCGTGGGATTATCAAATTCTCTATCCAAAGCACTTAGCTAAATATCCTGGGACTCTGTCCTGCACTAAAATTAAAATCAGCATGTTTTCATCATGAGGTAGGAAGTTTTGTTATTGAATGTTTACTTTCTCTGGTGTGTTGAGAATGGAGAATGCGATACGGAGAGCAGAAGTGAGAGAAAGAAAAAAAGGCAGAGAGAGAGAGAGCAGGAGGATGAGAAGGATGGAGGGAAGGAGGAAAGAAGGAAGGAGGGAGGAAGGAGGGAGAAAAACCTTTGCTTTCCCACTCTCAGTCACATTCTATTTGAAGCCGGTCCAGAACAGACCATCGTCACTGCACACTAATAAGAGGGAATAAGAGGGAACCTCTTGCCCTAAGAGGTGACCCGAAGGGCTACACAAGTCTCTCCCGTATTCCAATGCTCGTCTCCACCTTGGGAGAAATGAGCAGTTAATAAGGAGCCAGGAACCCAGGATCCCTAGCCTCTGCAGAGGTGTCTATCCCTCAGATCCTCTCCCTAACACCGCACATGGGACTTTAACGACATTCGCCTGGTGGCTGTAAGAATACTTAGTAAATAATGATAACTGGGACCCCAACAAGTGCTGCCTGATTGCTTAATGTGTCCATTTATCTCAAAATGAGGTGCCTTGTGATTGTCACCTGGAGTAAATCTTCAGAAATAATAAAAAAAAAAACCTCATTATGGATGTGTTCCGCTAAGGAAATATAAATTTTTTGGAGCATTTGTAGCATATTCAAATGAAAGCTGGTGCTAATGAAATTATTCTCATGTAATTAGATATATTAAATAGTGTCCCAGGTTGGTTCTATGACATGGCTGGACTGCTAATTTTTATTCTTTCCAGGCACGGAGAGAATTCTCTCTGAAGACTCGTGACACAAATAGCCTCAGAAGCTTACTGATTTTGGAATCAAGGCTGCGCGGAAGGCAGAACCATGGCATCCTCTTTAAGAAAATTTAGTCTTCTCGTTCTTTCTCTCTGAGCTGGTGACCCAGGACTGAGCACGCAGGAAAAGCCATTTTCCTTGCAACTCTTGAGCTCAAATGCGATGTGTTGACAAGGTCCCGGTAGGGACCTCATTCGGGCTGAGTGAATTGGCAGAGTCATTTCCCGGCTTATCAGATCACGTTCCCCTTGTCTTGCTTTATTTTTCGAATCAACCCCAACTCAGGAGGCCAGAATTACAACAAGAATCCCATTTCCACCAGACAAAGGACTCAGCCGTGCATTCAGTCATCCATTTTTCCTCATCCTTCCCTGGGTCTGGAGTGACATGGAGCGAGACAGGGGTTCTGTATTGGGTATTACTCAAGGCTGGACCTTCCAGTCATGTTCCTGGGCATGGGGGGAGGGGGGAGGATGACAAAGCAGGGTCAGAGTAGGAGTGGGGGGAAGGGGAGCCAAGTGGTGAATTCTCTTTTTCCCTTTATACCTTTAAACCTCACCTCCAAATTATTTCATTCATTTTACTTAGAAAGGAGCCCTCACCTCAAAAAGAATTGGAAGTCATTGCTTTGTCTTCGTGACAATTTCATGTCATGGTGCCAAAGAAGAGAGGATTCGGAAGAACCTCTTCTCTTGTCTCTTCTTCAACTACAGCTTTGTTAGTTCTGTTCACTTTCCTGGGATCTTGCCTGTTGGACACATTGCGTTTATAGACAGTAAGGCCACACCTTTCCCCCACTGAGGAGGCAGAAGAGTCAAACTGTACGGCCTCCGTAGAGAAGAGAGTTTTTCTTAGTCTAAGTGAATCATGTTTGCTGGGACAGGCTGGGTTTCTAAGCACTTGTGGTTGATTGTCTGTTCCAAAGAAACCTATGTGGGGTGTGTGTGTGTGTGAGAGAGAGAGAGAGAGAGAGAGAGAGAGAGAATATAAGAGATTTCTCTCAGCTTCGTTCTTTTAAGAAGACGATATCACAATATCAACAGCATGAACTTGGAGCATCCAGGGACGTGTGTAAACCCGTGTGGATGGAATTATTCCCCCAGCCACCAGGGAGACCATTTGGCGTACTCCTTACCCTAGGACTTCCATCCTGAAAAGGAAAAACAAATCTGAATAAAATTCCTGACTCTCATCAATCAGCCAAGCCTGCCCCTTCCTCTCCAAAGGGTAATGCATTTTGTAGATTGAGTGGGAAACTGAACAGGCAACCCTCTTTGGGGATGTAGATATCTCTGCTTCTGAAAATGTTTATTGATTCTCCAGGTTTCTCAGAACAACATTAATCATGCAAAAAGGCAAAGGCATGAGCCTCAGAATCCTGGTGGCAGGAGACAGGGGAGCTGATTTTCTTTTTACAGTAAGACTTATGTCAACACATTTCTGAAAATGAATCAATAGTCAAATAACTCAAGTGACAGATTGATCATTCTGGCAGGGACCAAGGACTGTAAGATGCTATCCAATTAAAACTGAAACAACACATAAGGTATTTTATTGGATATTACTCAACATTCTACTCCCCTCTAATCCCCTCACATTTAATTCATCTTTTTCCTTCAGCCTTTGGATATAAGGAGATAAAAGTTACAGTAAAATGAAATGTAGCCATTAGATTAGAAATATAAACTTGAAGAGTGCTTACCATGATTTCAACTCCAGCTTAATAACAGAAAATAAGGTTATAAATTCTATATAAGCTAAAAGAGGCTGTATAATATATTATGTTTGTAATATTAAATATAATATCTATTTTAGATAACAGAGCACTTTTTAATTATATCGTTTCCATTATAACATGGTTTTCTTTAGCTGTTTTACTTTGAAAAAAATTTTTTTATAAGGTTTCAGCCTTGTGATTTTTCTCTTATAAAATGGGCTATTTCTTCCTTGCTTATCAACCAATGTTTATTTTTCTCCTTTTTGAGTTCTTTGCATGTTGAATGTTGCCTTGGAAGCTCATGAGGCTTTCATAAAAGAGCTTGGGGGTAGACAGGTCAAGGTTCACATTCCTCTTTCTACCTTTAACCTGGGCAGGCTTGAAATCGCCGCTTGAAGGTAAAAGGGATGGATCACAGTCTGTCCCTTAGGATAACTGTGGGGAGACAATGAGTTATATGTTTGGCAGCTAGTTTGGTGATCTTACTACTACCTGATGTTGCTGTGTCCATGATCATGATTATTATTACCCCATAGAAAAGCTTTCAGTTATTTAATAGTTTCCATCTGTAAATCTTTATCACAGAAAAATGATGAGTATCCCTAAAACAAATGACATTCAAAACCATGATCACATAGTAATGGAAAATTCTGAATTATCTTGAATTATCAAAGAAAAGTTATATTTGGGGCCATATAGCTTGAGTAGTATGCATATTAGAGCATATTCTGATTCCCCAAATGGTTTATGTGTTATGTGCAATGACCTTTGGTTTACTGGAATATTTAATCAAATACCTGAGTAGGCTGAATAATTTTAAGTTTCTGATATTCTGTGTATCACCAGGCAAACAGACAATGAGAGAAGTTGTTTCAGTTCTGAGTAGTGAGTGAAACCTACAGATAATAGCAGTGAGTAATAAATAATTACATGATAGGATCACACTGATTATCCCTAAATTTTCTTTGTCTGTTATATTTCTCGGCCTTTGAGAGAGAGCTGTCCTTATAAAGTGGCATTTATGAATCTGACAAAATTACTTACTTCTTAGCAGGCTAGTTGGGATATTGTCTTGACACCAGTAAGGGTAGGTCATTATAAGCCTAAATCTCAGCAGTTTAACACACCAAAGTTTGTATCTTGCTCATGCCTCACATACAATATGATTTGGCAGGAATAGGATAGGCTCTGCAATTTTTGGTGCTTAGTGAAAAAAGAAAATTATTGAGAATTTCAAGATGGTAGCTGTAGAGCACTGAAGTCAGTGAGAGGCCCTTTGAAGCAAGGGGCTTGCTTAGGTCACACGCCCCTGAAGCTGGCCTGGGCAGAGCCTCTGCTCCTGGTAGTCACTTCAAAACTCAGACTGCCTGAGACTCGGTCTTGGCAGATACAGCAATGATTGCCAAGGTAGGAGTGACACATGCCACTTGTCACTGTTACTACAATCTACCCCTAACTGTAGAATTGTCAAGGAAGCACTTCCCTATCAGATGCGGAAACTAGAAATAAGTAGTGAACCACGCTTATGACCACCACTGACTTCCACTTATGAACACCACTGTGTTGGAACCACACTTAGATGACTGGGGAAAGCAGGAAGAGTCCCTAGATGGAAGAGGTGACCCTCTCAGCGTCACTGGGAGAGGACCAAGGACACCTTTCGGCATTCACTGTTCCAGAACATCCTGCTGAGGGACCAAGGGCTTTCAACTCTAGACATGTTCTGTACTAGTGGTTCTCAAAGTTTAGCACGTGCCAGGATTACCTTGGGGCTGTGTTAAAACCCACCGCCCAAATTCCTGATTCAGTAGGTCTGAGGTGGACCCGGAGCATTTGTATTTTGAATAAGTTCCCAGGGGGTATTCATCTAGATTCTCTAGAGAAACAGAACAGAGGGAGATATATAGATACAGATCTATAGATACAGGTGTTTAGCTGGATGATGAGAGAGGGTGAGTGCAAGACCTATAGTTGGCAAGTTGGCGACCCAGGAAAGCCAATGGTATAAGCTCCAGTCCAGGTACAAGTCTGAAGGCAAGAGAAGATCAATAGCCCAGCACAAAGATAGGCAGAGAGACAGAAGTCCCTCTTATGCAGCCTTTTTATTCTATTTAAGCTTTAATCTGGCTGCTTGAAGCTCCCCTCCCCCAATCTTAGGAGGGCAATCTGCTTTACTCAGCCCACTGAATCTCATCCAGAAACACTGTCATAGAAATACCTAGAATAATGTGTGACCAAATATCTGGGAACCCTATGGGCCAGCCAAGTTGACACATGAAATTAACCGTCATCACCCAGGTGGCGCTGTTGCTGTTGGTCCAAGAATGGCACTTTGAGAACCACTAGCCCTCACTGTCTCAGGGTCCCCCAGTGGGATTGAGCCTCAGCTGCTCCCAGTGGTAACCTGTTCCATAGAACACCTTTTATTGATTTCCTTTCTTTCTAACTCTTTCTTTTCTACACCCCACTCTTCATCCCATTTTTTTTTAGGATCACCTTTCCAATAAATCACTTGCTCTCAAAGTCAACTTTTGGGCGGAACCTAACCTAAAGCTTGCCCATCGCACAGTTGTGCCTGGGGTCAGCCCTGTCTATGATGATTATTTTGGAGAATGTATTATGAGCAAGAGAATATTTACCTTTTGTCTTTGTGGGAGAAAGGAGAAAAAAAGGTCAGTCCAGTATGTTTTATCTTTGATTTTAGATTACATGTGATTGTCCCCATGAAGGCTGTTGAGAGTCTGGACAATATTATCACATGGGGCAGTGTCTGTCTTTGGTGCTCTATGCTTTGACTCTCCCTCTTCTGCCTGCTCTGTCCACATTCTTCTTGTCTCCCAGGGCACTCATGTTGCCCATGTTCCCTCTGTTTCAGAGGAAAACAAGTGGATGATACCGATTCACTGGAAAATGTTGTCGGTGGATTCGTCTCCCAGTTAAGTTAAAGACATCTATCGAAAACCTACTATGTGCTGGGCACTTTAGCTAGGCATACGGAATTGGGTCAAGTGTAGTTCCCAGAGCTGTTTAAACATTGGAGTCACTTTGGGAATTCAAAAAGTAGAGTTTCTCAGATCGCATCCTGCGAGAGAAAATAGGTCTCATGTAGGGTTGGGAAGCAATCATTTATGAAATCTTTCTAGGTTATTCTGATGTGCTATTGGGTGTAACGACCCTACAGAATGCTTTATTTAAAGAAATTCATCTCTAATGAGGAAAATTCAGGGACAATGAGAGGCCAGTGGAGGAGAGAATCTGAGGTCAAAGTAACTCTCCTAGTACCCTAAAAACCACAATATGGAAGATCAGTGTTATTCTTTATGCCAGGATTCTCCTTAATAGGTTTGATGCTGATGACAAGGGAGTATGATACCCACTGATTAAAATTGGCTAAGGATCTCATTATTTTATGGTGTTAGTTGAATCAGACCTGGCTCATTTCGATTAATAATTCAGGGGACACACTAAGACTACTGCCCTGAGAGTGTTTGCAGGTGAATACTTTCCAAGGCTCAGGTACCAGACAAAGTGAAAAACGTGGAAGTGAAATGTGTTAAGGGACTAAGACGGGCACCATAGCACATGTTCTGATTCAAATAAACCTTTGGAGTTGAAGTTTCTGGTCCTCAGTATGTCCTCCAATTCCTCCAAGACTGGTTTGATTAACTCTTCCTCAATAAAAACTTTTCTGGGAATACAAGTCTTGGGCATTACCCTTGGGTCGTGAAGGCACTTGACATCAGGGAAATAAGCAGGGGCAACAGGGGGACTGGACCACTGAGAGTGAGCTTGCCACCCAGGCGGTTTATAGGCTAAAAAAATCTCTCTTTAGCTGAATTTGCGATGGGAGTGACCCAGTGAGAAAGATCTGCAAAGTTCTAAGCAGCAACACAGAGAAATCTTTTTTTTTTGTTTTAAGATTTTATTTATTTATTTGACACAGAGAGATCACAAGTAGGCAGAGAGGCAGGCAGAGAGAGAGGAGGAAGTGGGCTCCCTGCTGAGCAGAGAGCCCCACGTGGGGCTCGATCCCAGGACCCTGAGATCATGACCTGAGCCGAAGGCAGCGGCCCAACCCACTGAGCCACCCAGGCGCCCCAACACAGAGAAATCTTAAAGTAGAAGAAAACCCTCAGGACGCCACATAGCACCCTTTAAGTACCGAGCTGCTTAAAATATCATTCCGTTTATCGTAATTTGATGTGTGAAATTCTGGCAGGCATTTACAATTCAGATCCCCTTCCTAAGGGATTCCCATTTAGGGCCTGTGCATTTGATTTATTCCGAGCCTCTCTTCACTGATGGACGCTTGAGATCGTTAGGTAAAATGCACATATATGCTCAGAGACAAATGTTCATCATCATTCCCTCAATGAATCATTTACCACCCCTGACATGTTCTAATGTCCCTAGCGCGCCAGCAGCACCCCCTCCTGCCTCTCTCCTGTCCATGCCGTTCCCTGCCCTCTCCCCTTTAGTCCCCTACATCTCCAAATTTCAGAGTATTGCCCCCATCAATCATAGGAATTTAGCTGGCAGCAGGGATGTGGGGGAGGAGGCTGGATAGGCAGTGGAATCATTATCCAAATACCTCATTCAGAAAAAACAAAAAGATAACGGCCTCTTTGTTCTGCAGGGGAAGGCGGAAGAGACGGCGGATGAGGAGGCTCTCTGAGACATCAAACTTAAGCTGTTTTCAAGATGGTGAGGGTGTTTAGTGACAGCTCACACGGTGGGGGCAGCCCCCTTTGCTAAGGAGAGAAATCCTTCTGCTCTTATGGCTGGACCTCCACACTCAGGACCCGCCTCAGGAGCTGGAGCCCAAAGGGCAGAGATTTCTGCTTTTCCAAACACGGTCCTTTATCCAAGGTGTAGTTACGCTACGGACCCTGATTCTGGCCTGGTTGGGCTTCATTTTTCTCATCGCTGGACCAAGAGAGGGTGTGATTCTCGTCACTAATTATACACTCTAATTTAGCTCTTTCAACTGACTTAACAGAATGACCTTGGGTAAGAGCACTGACCCCTCAGGGTTTTTTTCCCCCTCTCCTCCTAGTTTCTTCTCATGTGGCCGGAGCATGGTTGGTTGGTGTGTCTGGTTGTTGGCACTGTGTGGTGTATTTGATGGGACTGTGCGATTAAAAAAAGAATGTATTGTCGTGGTTTTTAACAGAATCCTTGTCAGTATTTTGCTGTATTTCTTTCCATTCTTTCTTTTACACTTTAAAAATACAGTCACAGTAGTAGCGAATATCCAAGTTTGTAGTTTATTTTGGTAACTTTTCCTGAGTTGCTGAATTATTTTCATAAACCATGATTTTTTTTGTTTTTTTTTTTGTTTGTTTGTTTTTTTAAAGATTTTACTTTATTTATTTGACAGAGAGAGAGGCAGGCAGAGAGAGAGGAGGAAGCAGGCTCCCTGCGGAGCAGAGAGCCCGATGTGGGGCTCGATCCCAGGACCCTGAGATCATGACCTGAGCCGAAGGCAGTGGCTTAATCCACTGAGCCACCCAGGCTCCCCATAAACCATGATTTTTAATGGCTTTATAATATCAGGACGTATTTCTTCATTCCTTCTACTTACTCCACCTAGAAAAGATACTGGAATTGAAATGCAATTTTTCCATTGAAAAATCCCTCCTGGATTTGCTCTTGCTGTTGCCCGAACAAAAAACAAAAAATGGGTTCATCTTTTTTGAAAGTTAGTCTGCCCATAGACTCTAAGCAAACCCCTTGATTCCTCCAACTTTTGGGTTAATATATCCCAAGGAACATTCCTTGAGTTTTATTCCTAGGATTGCTGGTAAATTCTTCTGGATGGTAACTCTTCCTAAAGCCTAGAGGAGATCTTGCTGGGGCACAGAGACCAGGGCGTCAAATCTATTTAAAGCTGTCCGATGCAAGGACCATGCCAGGGGAGAGAACTCACAAAGATCTAAGAGTGACTTTTTCTGTCCCCAGGTTAGCAGGGGAGGCAAAGTGAAGGATTATTTGAACACTTCTGTCCAGATCATTGAGTAACAGGGGAAGCCACGTATCTACATCAAGAGAGCTCCTCTCTTCGTTGGCTTCTGAATGAATGACCACCCACCTGAGGAGGTTTTACATTCACGGGGATGCTATGCACTGTAGTCATAATAGAAATATTCTTATTGGGGGGGAATAAAACTTTCATTTAGATTATTAAAAATCCAAACAACAATTTCAGAAAGTGGTAATTTTTGGACAGTGTTTTCCTTTTCCATTGATAACTTACTTTTTCCAGGTGAATTCATCAAGACCCTACCACACCAGACCCACCAGCTGCTTCCCCACACACTGTGTTATAATTGGGAGTCATCCTAGATTTGTCTTTCAGTTGTAACATCCAGCACTGACACGATCTTATTAATTCTACCACATATGGTTTAGTTCTCCTCTCCCCTACCCACGCTGCACTATCTCAGTTCATGTTCTTACGTGCTGGTTGACCAGATTTCTGCATAACCACTTTAGCTGACCTCACTAAGTGATGTCTGGCATCTTTGCACCCCATGATGCCCAATCCCACAACCACTCAACTCATTCTATTCATTTGCATTGGGGTCAGAGTCATCTTTCTCAAATATCCATCTGACCATGGGACTCATGTACTCCTGAACCACCTTGCTTTTACAGTAAAGTCCGGGGCTGCTTCCCTTCCCAGCTTGGTCTTTACTCCAGATTTTGCCGAATCACAGTATCGGTTGGCAGACTCCAGAAAGACACATTTTTTAAAAGGGTCTCTAGGCAATTCTCATGCATCAGAAGCAGTCATTTGGAAACTACTCCTCCAACAGCTCAACAAAATGCTATGTGTGCCTCCGTTTTTCTGTAATCAAGTCTCAGGAAAGAATGCCTCATAACATATTTCGGTTACTGTGCCACCATGGTGTGGGTCTAAGATGGGATCCTGGCGTGGTTAATTCTGCATAAAAAGGATTAAACTGCAGGATATTTATGTTGCTCATACCTAAAAGGATTGTATGTTGTAAGCCTGTCCGTGCACTAACCCAGTTACATTATTCCCCTGTCTTATTTGTTTCTGGAGCAGCATACCTCTCATGCCCGGGTCAAGTCTTAATTTAAAAGGAAGAGAAAGAAATATGGAAATAATAGGGTGATAAATAAGAACAAAAGAAGACCGCTCCACTAGATAATATGGCAAAACAGGAAACACGGGTACCCGAGATTTTGGGAACTGACTATCATATCCACTTTCATATATTATCATCTGGTCATATCAAACATGCAACTTTTAAATGCGGATTTAATCATATGGGAAATGCTTATTATTTACTAATATGGAAAGATATTATTTTAATAATGTGGAAAACGTTAGTGAAAAATGTCAAGATGCAAAATTGCTTTTGTGATATAATCTTAATTGTATACAATATGTATAGAAAAAAGCCTTACAATATCAAGTTAATATTAGTTCTCTCAGGTGCTGAGATTATTGATTTTTTTTAAGTTCTTTTTTTATTTCTCCTTCTGATACTTTCCAAATTTTCTGAGTGGGCAGAGAAAGCTTGCTTTTATGATTGTCAGTGTTAGGGCTTGAGCAGAAAGAGACGCAAAGAGGATGGGGTGGTTGGTAATGGGTGGAGAGAGAAAGAGAGAGAAGAGAGAGAAAAAGGAAGAAAAAGCAAAGACAGAATTAGAAGAAAAGCATATGACAGTCAGACATGATGCATTTTGTTTTGAAGCCCGAGGAAGCGCACATTATTCTCAGACTTCATCTTCAAACTGGGACTTTTGGTTTTCTAAGCAGCCAGGAACTGTGATCAGAAGCCACTATTCAGGGGCGCCTGGGTGGCTCAGTCAGTGGTGTCTGCCTTCTGCTCAGGTCATGATCCCAGGGTCCCGGGATGGAGTCCCTGCATCAGGCTCCCTGCTCAGTGGAGAGCCTGCTTCTCCTTTTCCCTCTGCCTGCCTCTCTGCCTACTTGTGCTCTCTCTGCATATATCAAATAAAGAAATAAAATCTTTAAAAAAAAAAAAAGAAAAGAAGAGAGCAATGAGCTCCTGGACTTGACTTTGCTTCATTTACATATTGACAAAGGAGTCACAGCTTGGTAAAGATATGGTCTTTTAGGAAAATACTTGATCAGGTTCTTTCTGCTGCTTTCTACTATCCAGAGTCCTCTCGAGTCAGCAAGGAGACTATGAATCTCTAGTGCTGAGTGTCAGTATGTCCCCCCGTCCCTGGGTGAGTCCAGGACCTGGCTGTTCCTGTAGCAGTCCTGACCCAGAGAGGGCTTGAGTCCCTGTAAGATTGGCAGATGGATCAGGCCATGAATATGCAGAAAGCAGGATGAAGGGAATGACTACCCAATGCATAATGACTGAATTACAATTTTAAAATGGAATGAGTTAGATAGTTATTATCAGTGTAATTATTCATAAATGTGCCTAATTATTCATAATTATTCAGAAGCATATTACTTCCCTGATTGCCATAAGTGATCTCTGAGACCAATTACAATTTGATTCTGGTCACAGGACTCAGGGAGTGTTATTACCGTGTCTGTCTTGGTGAATCCTGAGCTTGGTCTCTGGCCTGACAGCCCTGGGAGCCCTTTATGTCATCTGGCCCTTTAAATACACACAACAAACGCTAGTCTCTAAACCCAGCTGACTTCGAAGCCCCCATTGTCTTTTCTCCCCCCTTGCCAGCGAGCTCCTCTTATTTGGGTTCAGGCTGTTCCTTCGAGGGCCTTCGCTGCTGCTGTTTAATTAGGGCTCTCTTGTTGTCATTTCTGCTTTTGATATCTTAATAGCATGGGAGGCCACATGGAAGGAAATGGGGCAAGAATCTGTACACACACAGGTGATGCTGAGAAGTGGGCAGCCTGGAAGCCCTGGCCGTCCTTCAGAGGATGAAGTATTAAGTCCAGGGTTTCAGATTTCTTGCAAATCAAGAGGCCCTTCCGGTGAAGGAATGCAACCATTTTTAACTCATCTACAATAGGCTACAGCTCACCGCCTACCGGTATACATCATGCTTCCCGGGATCATTTCAAAATAGTGTAGCCCAGGAGACTATTCCCAGTGTTACCAGAGTGATTTCGCATTGACCTCAATGTGGCAAGCCACCGCTGTGGGCTCAGGCTTTATAACTTGTTCTTTGTGTGGAGGTTCTCATGAATGCTCAGACTTCAGACTTGGAGCCACGGCTCAATTTCTAGTTTTTTTTTTTTTTTTCCTCTCCCTGGAAAACATTACAGCAATTACCATATTGTGGGACGGCATTATCAAGTGCAAATTAGCATATAGATTAGTTCTGGGGGGCAGGGAGAAGGAGAGGTGGGTTAAGATCTTTAAAATCATGTATGGTTACGCTACACACAGAGTGGCGTGCAGAGATTTTCGAGGTCCTGGTTTACCTAACCCTGTGTACGCAGTAACCGATCTGATGGGGGCAGCCAGTAATTTCTAAGGGAACAAAGGCAACTCAGCTCTGATTGTAGCTAAGATAGGACTGGAATGGGGCTGTGTTAAGACCTTGCAGATCTGTTCGGTGGATTTTAAGACTTCCATCCGCTTTTAGTTTCTGGATGGAGAATCCTTGGTTTGGTTACGAGGAACAATCAAATTGGAATATGATTAATTGGAATTACCAAGTTTAGGTTTTGCATCAGGTCCAGGAAATGAAACTAGTTAAATTTTTACCGATGGGGTAAGAAGAAGGACAGAAAAGAAAAGAGTGTAATTTGGAACCGAGCGTTTTCAAGAAAGTGGGCCAAAGGATAGAATGCCAGAAACGAGCTTGATTGGATTTCTGTCTTCCAACATAAGGATAAAAAAATAGATTTATTGAACAATATACATGGACAGGACCCACTTTTTCTTTCTGGTTCCTCTCACAGTGCAGGAGACTGGTTTACCATCAGTCACTCGGTCAAGTTTTTATTGAGTACCGAGTATGTGCACAACACTGTGAATGGTACGAAATACAGCATATGGCCCATCACGGTTTCTACATATATTTTGAAGAAACAGGACAGGTTATACCTATGACTGCTGTAGAAGGGAATTTGGAGGAGAGAAGGAACTTGGAGGACTGAGTGGCTGAGAGAATATGAATAGGACTTGAGAATTGACTTGACCATAAAGGACAGGCAGGGAATGAATAAGCATGTATGTGGACATTCCAAGCCAGGGTGAAGGACCCCAGGACTCAGAGGATGAAGAGTCATGCACGAAAGGACTGGCCTGACTGAACAGAAGGTCTATGTTGGGGTGGCGGGGGTAAATATAAAATGGGATAATGGTGTCTAAGTCAAATATCATCCTCTTTCAGTCTTTGTAATCTACTTAAATGGGTCGAATAGTAACCACTGTGAAAAATGATTGTGGAATAAAAAAGTCAGTTCTTTTTCCTGATGCCTTCCTGGCACATAGTAGGCGGACAGCGGTTGCTTCATTAAATTAGAATTAGTTAAATTAATTTGGTTTCATTTAATTCAATGAAAAGTCACATAAGGACCGCTCGAGGTTCAGGATTAAGCATGCAAATTTCTGTGGAGCAATAATCATCACTAAGAAACAGATAAAACAAAATATGTTTTATTAAATGAACCCAGTTCTTCTTAAAAATAGTATCCTCAAGTCCTTTCTGGGATTGCCTCCTCAGTAGTTCTGGTTGGGAATAGGCTCTAATTGAAATGCAGAAGAAACTGTCCCAGCAAAACAGAAAAATAAGGATGTGCGCCTGGGAGCCACGAAGACAGACAAACCAGAAGTAGCTGCACATAGATTTCTTGTCCCTCCACAACTTGAAAGGAGAAAACCCTGAAAAATATCCCTCCAGACCTTGACAGGTCAGCAGGGCAGAACGGGTCCACATGGCTTCCTTGATTGCCGGAGCCAACACTACACATTTCACGGTACATTAGGTAGATTTTAAAACCTAATCTGGTCCCATGAATGTTTTGTCACTGGTTTTTATCAGGGTACAGATTGCTTGACAAGAGAGGGATGGGGTAGGGGCATGAAAGGGACGTCTTGCCATGTGTAAACGGCATGATGTCCTGGGTTCCAGCCCTAGTACCATTCATTCTTAGTGGAGGGTCCCATCACCTCTGCCCCCATAGACCCTGCTAAGTCATCTGTGGGTGTTTTTCAGTATCTCTTCCACCCAGCCAAGAGTCTGGGTAAGAAAAGCACAGAGTCGTTGACCTTGGACAAAAGTGCCCGACACATAGTAGATGCTCAATAAATATTTGTGGAGAAATATTTGTTGAAAGAACCTTCCCTTTTTTTCAGTGTGAATCGCCTGTTCCTGTGGTGTTTAGTGCCTGTGCTGTGTTTTCCGATCTATTTTCCAACATTTAATACTGGTATTATAGTTGTTTTTTCATTTTGTTCACAAAATGAGACGTCTTCTTCTTCCAATTAGGTCTGAAGCCATTGCAGGACAGGGAGCTTTTGTTCCTGTCTGGTCCATAGTATCCATTTTGATGCTTTGCTCAATGCACATGTCTCGATTCGTGACCGTGGAGGGCACCTGTCACCTGGTGGAACAGGCACTAGATTGGGAAATCATAAGTCAGGTTTCTCTGCGCTCTGACAGGCAATGGAGAGTGAGGAAACCATGATCTCTTTAAGCCTCAGTGTGATCATATGTAAAGTATGGATAATTCATGTCCTACCTATATAATGGGATCAGAGTAATTGGATTTGTCAGGATCAAATACATTACTATATGCTAAAGTGTTTGAGCAGGGACTTCTTGAATTTAGCCGTGATGATATAGTACATACACGAGCATTTCTGAATTTGAGGCATTCCAATTCTAAGGAAGGAATGGATCCTTTAAAACCTTCATGGAGTCGAGATGAGCTGATGTTGTTGTTGTTATTATTATTTTGCCTTGGTTGCAACTAGTCCAAAGCCAGGATGCCTTGTCTTCTCTTCTGATGCAGTGTGATAGTCAGGATTGCTGGTTTAGTAACAAACAGCTTTGGGAATAAGAAGCACCTTCATCCAAATAGGAATTTATGCTGAGCACAGAGAAAATGAAAGAGTATCCCATCTGAGAAGAGATGAACAAAACCAACAAGCTATGCAAATCCCATCAAACCCAGGTCTATAGGGCATGAAATTCCCTGGACCAAAGTTTGAAAAGTCTCGGGAGGAGAGCTTGGAGTCATTGCTAACATACAGTTTGATGGGGAGGAGGAGTTTTCCCATGATTGTTAGAATGGCCTGGTCCTAGATCTTTTCACTCTGTCTTTATTTCCCTCATCTGCCTCTTGGACTAGCAGATTCCCATCCACCATTGGCCAACTGGTCAACCACCACAGTTGGGGACATTATTTCCTTTTATTCTGTTCAACACTGAGCATACCATTACCTCCACTATAATTTAGTTTCTCCACAGCAAATGCTTCTCTACTTAACATGGATCTTTGAAGTTATCCAAATAATATAATAATCTTGATAAATTACCCTAACAGTTTTTGAAGACATTTTCTCACTTTATGCCTTAGCTGTGTTCCTGGGAGCAGCAGGGTAGTACCCTCGAATAAAAAAAATCTAGAGAATATGACTAATTGGTTAATCAGCTTGATGAATCTTGATGAGATTAGGGCCAGCTAATAAGTATTTTCAAATGCTTCCTAAGCGGTTATAATTGTAGATACAGTTTAGAAATAGTTGAATAGAAGTTCTTGAGCCATATTTTCAATATACGCTGGTGTTTAAAGAAATCGTGCAATGACCCTTTTGTTCCCACCATCCTAATTTTGCATTTGGAAGTCTGACTGTATATATAACTGTGTGTGTGTATATATAAACAATACACAATGACACAATTCTACAGACTTTGTCACACAAGAGAGCGCCTTTGGTATACAGAGAAGGTATCTTATTCCTGTGTGTGCATTGTTTCCATATATACCCTCAAATGACCTATAATCTTGCAGAAGTTATCACATAATATGTATCTATATTTACATTTAGTAAAATGTATATACCTACATTAAAATTTAGTAAAATGTAAATATAGATGCATATGTAGATGAGAAACATCTACAAATTCTCTGAGTTTCAAAAAGCCTTATTTTTCCATCATAGTAATTTGGGTGACATCTTTTTTTCTTTTTTTTGACTTTTTATTATGGGCTTTTAAAAAACATACACAGAAATGAAATGATCGACTCAGTGCCTACTTACTGAACATCCAACTTCAACAATTATCAATGTTCTGTCCATCTGGTCTCTTGTCTTCATCCTTTACCTTCTAAGCCCCCATCCCCGTTTGAGACTATCCTAACCTTATAATTCTTGTCCTTCCTGTTAAAAAATCTTAATAATTATTTAACATTACATCGCCAACAACCCTCCCTTATCTTTGACTGAAGAGGCAGGCTGTAATTCCGTCTCCGGTTTGCAAGGTTTCCTGCTAAACCGAAAACCCTTAAGCTATGTTCTTGCAGACTGGGACATTAGCAAGATCTCTCGATTGAATTACAGAATTGCATTCCACTAAGGATTCAGTTTTGCAGAGTACTTAACATTGAACTACATGAGGAGGCACAGGAGTAATGGGTCTTTTCAGTAATATCATCTTTTTTTCCTTCCATAAATCAAAGGCGGTATTACAAGACCTTCCGTTTTGTGGCATGAGTGGAGTTAAAAGTATACAGGGGCTGGAAATAGCCCCCAAATTAAAGCCCTTCTGCCATCTCCTGAAGGTTTATTCTCTTCCCTATGGTTGTTAATATGAATCATTGAAGTATCTGAGATCTTTTCCATGATTTGAAACTTTTTTTGGATACAGATTTGACGGTTTCCATTGAACTACATGCTAAAACAATAAATTACCTGACTCATTTCTGCCTTCTGCCAGTGACCTATGTTGGGGGTTCTCCCAATGCAGGGGGGGTGCTTTGTCTTCCAGGCTAGAGGATCAGCATTTCTGGATGGCTGCGGGCTTGGAGGCAGCCTGTACCCTCTTCTGGGTTGACTCTGACAGTACGATAAAGAGAACATTGAGGAGAATTTCCCATTCTCAGGAGGATCCATGAGCAAAGCAGAGAGGAAACCCCAAATGGGATCCTGCTGGGAACCCAGACCAGGAAGGTGTGTTTGCTCCAGTCCAGATTCAAGGACCTCTGTAATTTTTATCACAGCGGTTCTGAACCTCAGTTTCAACCCTCTGGTGTCTCCTGTGACTTCAAGGTGTATGTGAATTTTCTGGAAAATTTCTCAAAACAATACTTAATTTCATGTCACGTTTATAAAAAAAAAATAAAAACAAAAAAACCACAACTCTTACAATGTTGTCTGCCAATCTGGGAGCGGAGAGAGGGAAAGAGAGAAAGCCGTGGAAATTCGGAAACCAAAATTTTACAAATCCTTTTTTTTTGGAGGATGAGGGGTGGAACCGTTTTCTATGTCCTGACTGTGGTAGTGTCGACACAAACCTATATGTGTGTTAAAATTCGTAGACCTGTACACCAAAGGAAAAAAGTCAACGTTCTTGTGTTACAGTTTTAAAAATAAGATAAATTGTTAATCAGGGAGAAAAATAAACCTTCTCGTGCTTTTCAAGATTGAAAGTACAGAGAAGCCAGTGAATGAATTGAAAATTCTGGAAAGGAAAGGAAAATAGCACACTGGGATCGTCAATTGTTTCAAAAGTTGTTTACCTTTTTTTTTTTTAAGTTTTAAAAAACTATAGTTATTAAGCAAATGATATTGTAACAACCATGATAAAAATGAGATTTTCAAAAGGTACCAAGAATCTGTTTACATAGAAAAAAAAAATCTTAAAGGATTTCATTAAGCTCTGTTCTCTTTTCCATTTACAGGACCAAGACTAGCCAGCTGGAAGCTTCCTGGTGAGAAGGTTCTCACTACTCCCAGTGAAGTCTGAGGACCACTTCTCCAGACCTGCAGCATCAGAAGCTACCCTTTGGCAAGATGAGCCTTGGTGAATCCTATCCATGTGGAAGTTCGCCACTGGTGGGAGGCTTCTGGTTGCCATGGAGATTGCTGCAGAGGCCTCAGGAAAATCCTTCCTCTAAGGGTGACCAGCAGCACGCACACACACCTCCGCTGATCCCCTGCAGTGGTGAGGCTGGGTGCATTCCCCAGAATTCCTTTCAGCAACGCGGGACCAGAGTACATCAGAGTTGCCCAAAGAAGCTTCTATTTATTCCATAACTGGAATCCTGTGTCTCCCACTCCCCTTCACCTATATTACCCATGCCCACACCCCACACCTTCATTCCCTGGACCCCTATCCCCTCAAGCAGCCATTGGTTTGTTCTAATCATCCTCTTAGCCAAATTGAGGGGGGCAGGCTGAGGTAATGGGGAGTGAGTAGACTCTGGGAGAAATGTGGGATTCAACCACGAGCTATGGAAGGTGCTCGTTAGCAATGATAGGTGTCTGGTGCAGAAAGAGTCCCCTTGCTTCACACTGCTTGCTGGGGACAGAATCGTTCCATGTGTGACCTCTGTGTTCATACACACGTTTATGGGAGGCTCAGCTGTGAATGCTTTGTCCTGAGCATATTTTCCGACTGACGTCCAGACGAGAATTTCTCGAGGTTCCGAGTATGGGTGCAGAGAGGCTCCAGAACTTGCTGTCAGTGGGTGAATTCCCCTGGAAGAGCTGTAAGACCAGTTTGGCCTGTCCCTATGGGTGACACGACTGAGTCCCTATGCCTTTAACTTTCAGCAGAGAAAAATTCCTGGTGAAAATAATGAGTTAGCACCAACTGAGATTGCTTCCATCATATATTTTTCTTTTTAATTAATATTTCATGACCAGTTAACCAGCAGTCTGTTATCCTTCTAATAAAGAAAAAGGTATTATAACCAATAAAATATATTTATTGCCCTCATTTAAAAGTCTTAATTAAAGACCTATCTCTCGTGAAAATCTTCTTTAAAATACCGCCAGAAGTGCACAATGAAGAGAGAAAGGGGCCTTTGTATGTTAAAAAAGAAAAAAAAATACCTTCCTATGGATAGTCCATTAAATGTGTTTCTTGGACACATTTGTAAAAACAGTTGATTATGGAAGAGGTAGAAATACGCCCGTAAGTAAAAATAAGGATCTGTTGTTTGCTCAGTGTAGATTTTGAATATAACATGTGTACGTATAGAATCATTCTTACATGTGAGGAATTCACTTTTTTATTATTATTATTTTTTTTTTGCTTTTGTAAACTAAATATAAAGATACAATGCAGCTCTAAGTTATGGGAGTAATTTAGGAACATGTTAGAAGAAAAGGGGTTTAACGCCTTCAGAATCACATAAAATGGGCATAACCCCCATATCTCAAGCCATGGGTCTTTCTTGTCGGATGCTTAAATTGTGGGTTCCAGGAGTTGGCTT
Source organism: Meles meles (assembly GCF_922984935.1). Classification (NCBI taxonomy): domain Eukaryota; kingdom Metazoa; phylum Chordata; class Mammalia; order Carnivora; family Mustelidae; genus Meles; species Meles meles. The sequence goes on from NC_060070.1 coordinate 135,006,212, forward strand.
GTGTTAAGCAGGTAAGCACAACTGAACACTCTGTGCAAGACGGCTCGAGCAAGAGCCTAACGAATCCATTCTCACGTGGCCAGAGTAAGTAAACAAATTGTAAACCAAAGCATTTCTCCATGCTTTGTGTATGTAGGACTCCTGATTGCACTCATCGGAGAAGCAGAAGCTGGGAGGCAGTCTTCACACTCTTGTCTTTGTTAGGGCTAGTTATTGTATGACGAGTTTTTCCAAGCTTCTCCTCTTTTTCTCAATTACTTTGCAATGCTTTCTTATGGTTTGTAATTCGATTCGAATATAGATAAAAATCGTAGTTTTTGTAAGTGAAATGGAAAATGGAGCTTTAGAAATGTTCTACTTGGTTTAATTTTTCTTTTGAAGAAAAGAAGGTAGAAAGACTTTACATAATTTGCTCAAGGTGACACAGCTGGTTAGTGGCATCTCATTCTATCGTGATCATTTTAGAACTGAAGGAAGCAAAATTCCCATTTGTGCAGTCTGTTTGGTCAGTGGCCATTAAAAGTGCTGGGTATAGCGCTATTTAACTTACTGCTTCCTAGTGCTTAGTCGACGGAGGTAAATCCAAAATGTGTTTGATCTACCACAGTAAGAAAAAGGGGGGCACATCTTTTTCAGCAAATTAAGATGAAAGACACAGTTACTTTTAGGCAGGAAAGACTATTTCAAAGGCATTATGATGATCCATGAATCCAAATTAGTATCAATGGGGGATTCTCTTGAATTACTTTAAAAGTTGGGACTATCTCGATTAATTGTTTTGGCAATAAAGTCACTCAAAAAATGTTGGAAAAATCTACTGAAATCCTTACAGTGTTCAGAATTCTAATGAGATGGAATCTATTTCTTTTACTTGATCCCCTCACTCTTCTGAGTAGTGCTTATAAATCTAGTCATAGGCTTTGCAATTATGAAAAGCAAGTTCAGAATATTAACCACCAGCGATCCTTGCGCGAGCATCCTGAAAAGTAAAATTATTTCTCCAGTTGTTTCTGTTACTGGCTAGAGTCATCAGTGGACTTATTTTTATTGGTATTGCTGCTCATCACTATGTTTATGTCCTATTGGCTCAAAGCTTAATGGGAAAGCAAAGCAATGTAGATTCATATTTTTATGATGCTATGTTAGTTTTTGTGGGTATTCAGGTTAGAAAACAGCAAACAAAAACTAAAGTGTTCTTCCAATGGTATTTTCTTTCTGCCCTTGGATGGTGGAAAGAAGGCACTAGTGTGCCACCTGCTGGTTGAATATGGATGGCATGATAGACTCCCACGTGGGTTTTTTTTTTTTTTTTGGACTTCCATTTTAACATTACTCAAAGCATATCAGCATTTCCTTAACTACTAATTCTTTCCTCCTCATGCACGTTTATTTATTTATTTACTCTAAAGAGTACTTATAAAATACTATTATTCTGTTAAAGATCAAAAACAAGTTTTAAAATTCAAATAAGTAATTGCCTCGACTGTGCTTTTCAAATTATACCTACCTATGGCCATTTGCCATTTGAGTTCTACCGATAAAGGCATTAAATTAAATTAAATTAAATTTAGAGATCACTAAGGACTGTATATAAATATTATGCCATCCCCAGTTACATAATGATAAGGAATCGTATATTAAGATATTAGTAATTGTTTCATCTCTGTGGACTACCAGTTCACTTTTCAAATAAACATTGATTTCTGTTGCTTGATGTGTTATTAGATACTCCATACTCAACCTTTTCAGTGTACATCTTGTCTGTTTGGTAGAATATAGTCAACAATAATCACAAAATCTTACTCCCCATAGTTAACCTTACCTTTCTTGATTCTGATACATTTTTATATTCTAGACTATGGTTATGGGCATTACGTGTATATGGCCGATCCATTACACAATTCAAGCTCCCCAGATCTATTTGAGTTAGGTATTGGATTTTGAGATTTTTATCCTACTTTGTATTATGCTTCGTATATCTGAAACCCTGAGTCAAGTTTCATTAGATGAGTGTTCGGGGAAATTCTAATCAGGATCGCTGAAGAAAAGTTTCAGAGATGGTAATTTACTTACCATCACAGGCCTGGATGTATCTTTCGGTCTTTTGTCTTTTTTCAAAGACAGCCTTTAAAATCAGAGCCCAAAGAATTTTGGACAGCATAGCTAAATCAGCCTCATGATGGAGTGTTCTAAGGTTTGCCTTATGAAATTGAACTTGAAATTACATATTTTCTTACTGCCGAGGAAATCCTAATTTTGTTCCGTTCAGAACTTTTAGACTTTTTTCTGAAGGCTAAATTTTATCTTCCCTCCCCCCCACTGTAGCTTTGCACAAGCCTTTGGCTAAAAATAATAACACTCTTATTTAACCTGTTCTAACACTTATGATCCTTCAAGTTATGGAGACTTTTAAATAGGTTATAATTCCAGAAGTTACAGCGTGCATTTACATTCTATTTCAGGAGAAGATGAAGCAAGAAGACATTGGTAGGTAAAGAGAAACCTGCATTACTCTGATTGCTTAAAAATATTGTGAATAATAATTCTCTTCTGTGGAAGAACATGAAAGAGAAAATATGATTCATGGCTGGTTTTGCAACTTCGATGTCCTTTATTCTGAGGTCACTCGATCATCTTCAGTCAAAGAGACAATATCTTGTGAGTCTACCTCCATTTCTAACATAATGGCATTAGTGAAATGTCATATCAAGGGCACGATGTCACATTATATTATAATAAGTCCTTCCTTTCATCTTTTTTTTTTTTTTGTATAGAGCCAGATGATGAAACACTGCTAGTGAGTGGCACCCCCCAGTTTTTGGTGCAATCTTGGAAGGAAATGTAGCAATCCATTCAAGGGTATAGAAGTCACTGCCCAAAGTCCTTACTGATGAGAGAACTTTCTTCGCTAGGTGATAGGTCATAGTCACAGAAGTCCTGCATTTTTCTCTTTACTTTTCAGGAAATAGTAGTAGGCAGCATGATGGAGAAGAAACATCATTTAGCTCGGAGTCCTGCTCTTCCAGAAGAGTTTTATTTCTTTTTAAATTTTTATTTATTTATTTATTTTTAGATTTTTAAAAATTTAATTGAGAAAGGGAGAGAGAGAGAGCATGAGCAGGGGGAGGGGCAGAGGGAGAAGCAGACTCCCTGCTGAGCAGAGAGCCCTACGCAGGACTCTCTTTCGGGGCCTCCAGGATCATGACCTGAGCTGAAGGTAAAGCTTAACCAACTGAGCCACCCAGGCGCCCAGAAGAGCTTTATTTCCTATTGATTTCCTATTGATTAATCGAGTTCGGCAACTAACTACCTGTAAGACATTGAATAAGTCATTTGACATATCTGGGCCTCATATGGAATATAAAGTAACTTGGGACACAAAGTGCTTGAACAGTAATTACCAGTACCAGATTCTGTGGTCTACCTGTGGCTCAGACTTTAAGCAGGCGGTGAGTCATCACGAACACAAGGCATTCATGGGCCCCTCGCTCTGTCCTCCTCTTCACCAGGCTGATGGGATCTGACGGCACAAGGCCACTGAAGGGCACACCGGTACAGGATGAAGGCTTAGATAGCGGGAGACAGAAGGTAGCTGCCTTCTATATTGATCTTTCTTGGTAAGTAAAGCAAACAACAGGCTTTGGAGGGAATCAAAAATCAAGTGGAGTCCTGACCCCCAAGGACAGTGCCTAAATACAAAGTCAAGGGCAGTTCCCTGCTTGCTTATGAGTAGCAAGAAGGGTCCATGCAGACAGCAAAAGAGAGCGAGAAGAGCACATAGGTGAGTTTTGAAATATTTCCCATCAAATCAGGTGAGGAAGAGCTTTCCCTTGCACTGAGGACAACTGTGTGGTTGTCCTCGTTTTCATTTGCTAAATCCAATGAGCCTTTCTGGAGTACCATTGTCACGGTCAAGTTCATTCCCTTGAACTGAGCGGATTCTCCCAGTGGCTTGCGGAGGAGGCCGGAGAAGTGTGCATGCTCTCAGGCTTCTGTTTCAGTGCGGTTTATTTCTGACTACATTTACATATGTTAGGCTCCCATCCGCAACTAACTAGCTGTAAGCCATTGCACAAATCAATTGCTGTGTCCGGGCCTCAGTCTTCTCATTTGCTAGATGAGGGAGCAGAACTATATGCTTTCAAAGGTCACTTCCAGCTCAGACTTGCCTGTCATTCTAGGAAATCCTTCTTAAAGGCGTCTTTAAAAAAGTCTTGCTTATCAAAGCGTTAGGAAGCGCTTAGATACTTTTATGGTTTGGATCAAAAATATAAGCTGTCCCTTCTCGGGAAGCTTTATTACCTCCACTTCTCAGCAAAGGCTGAAGTTTAATATCATTATGGTATCCCTTAATGAGGATTCCCTAATTTAGGAGGACGCTCATGATAATGATCACTTAAAAAGATCACTGGTTTGAGAAATGGTTCAAGTCCTAATGGGTGCTGGAATGAAGGCTGAGTGATTACTTCTTTGCTGGGCTGGGAAGGTTGATATTTGTTCTGCTAATTGTACTTAATATACTGTGAAGTTTTTTCAGGGCTCCTGTTGCTCTGAGTGATGGTGGTACGCTGGGCAAGGCGTTGAGCTTGGAGCCTTTATTCGTGGGCTATCACACAAGCCTCAATAGTGAAGGTATCCAGGATTTATTTTAGGTAACTTATTAGAGGGAGTACCCTGGAGTTGATCCAGTGGTTTTGCACCTTCCTTCCACATGGGTTCTTAGACATGTAAATAATTTTACTTCCCGGTTAATAAAAGCCTAGGAGTTGCTGAGATTGCCAATGGTTCTGACAAAAGGTCACTATTCCTCAAAGCTGGTTCTAGAGTTTTCTTTATGAGAGCCAATGGGCATTTCATACTGGGACTTTTTGGGAAGTTGGGATGAAGGGAATGTGACGTCAAGAACAAAGGGAAGGGAAAGAAAATAGTCCCGATGAAAAGCTACGAGGGCCCCTTTGCTTTTACGGGGAGCTTGGCAGACCACCCGCTTCCCAGCAGCACCTTGCGCTGGGGCTCAGGGAAGAAGCCTGGCCTTAGTCTCCTTTGTGAGGGTTACAGAGGGATTGTTGGCGTGACTGATAGTAAGCTCACATCTTGAATCATTCACAAACCCAATAAACCCTAATCCTTAAGATAAAGAGTTCTAGAAGATTCTGCATATCCCCAGTGAATCAGTTTGTCCCTTCTGATGTATGATTTTATAAAAAAGGTTAATTGACCCAAAATGGGGGACTGTGGACCCACCCCGCTCATTCCCTAACACCAGTCCCCCCTTTCTTTCTTGCTAATGGAATCCTGATTTCTTGTGGGCTTCAATGTGTCTACTTCTTGGGGATGGATCGTGATTGGTCTAAGCAATTAGAATCATCTTGCCCTCCTATTTCCAGGCTTCTGCGGCAGCTGACAGGTGCCATGTGTCCTGATTCTGGTCAATGAGACAAGAAGAAAGCGGACATCAGCGGCAGATGCCAGCCCTTCCTGTTTTGCCTTCCCTACGTGTCACTGCCTCTAACTGGAATCCGATGAAGCCACGTGAGGTGTGAAGTCAGCGGGATGACAGGGAGGAAGGATAGAAGGAGTCTGTGTCTTTCACTTTGCTGCCCACAACGTACTCCAAACCTCAGACCCCTGAACGTTTGGCTATATCAGGTGCCCTCCATTCTTGACTTTGGGCTGCGTCATTAGAGGAATTATTTTAAATACTCCTGCAGTTAATCCCATTATTGAAGCAGAAAAGGGCTGACTTGTATCCAGAGAGAAGGCAGGATTACCTGGGAAGATAGCATCCCCCAGAAATGAATGATTATCTGGTGTTTTGGGTTTCCGTGACTAGAAGTATTTCTTGGGAGTCATGCAGCTCTGTGCCCTGCAGACTTTGTCTTCTATTTATGTTCTACACACAACACAAGAGTACATAAAGAATTGTGTGCAGTAAACTCCATTAGATATAATTATAAATAATGGGAGTGGTTTTTTTTTTTTTTTTTTTTTTTTTACTTATTTATTTGACACAGAGAGAGATCACAAGCAGACAGAGAAGGGGAAAGCAGGCTCCCTGCAGAGCAAAGAGCCCTATGCGGGGCTCAATCCCAGGACCCCGAGATCATGACCTGAGCCAAAGGCAGAGTCTTAACCACTGAGCTACCCAGGTGCCCTGGGACTGGTTCCTTATATGCATTCTATTCACGGTAACAGTTGCTGGCTTTGGTCAGTAAGGGTCCCATCACTTTCAGTGAGCTAAGGAAAACTACACCACAAATCGATGGCGGGTTTTATAATTTGGGCAGTTCTTTGTTCTCCAAAGATGGTATGAGGATTGAGAAACAAGATAATTCATGTAACTGGACCTAGGAAGTCATCCTGATCCGAAGACCAGGTGTCTGGTGTTTCCACTAAGATTTATTGCCCTGTGTGTCAGCCGGGCCAGGCTGAGCATTCCTGAGTAATTAGGAGTCACTTCATTGGCAGGTGGGTACTGACCTCACCTTGCAAAGCTCTCCAAAGCGTGTGAGCCAGAATCCACCCCTTTGTCTCGCATACCTTTGCAACAATATCCTGGCAGATACTTTATGACTTGCTGCCATTGACATAAAGCTTGCATGAACCACATTTCATTGCCCTGAGCCCCAGGCTACTGGGGAAAAATGGTAAGTGTTCGAAGTTTAAGCTAAATAATATGCTTTTAATGAGATCGTGTGCGTTGCAGATCAAAAGCATCACCAAAAGGTAAAAAGTTCAAAAAGGCCTTTACATGTGCGGTGAATTTGACCAAAGCAGTTCTCATGATCTTTCTGATAGAATTAAAAAAAAAAAAAGTTTTTAAGTTTCTGATCCCCAGTGTTGCACTTCGGTGGGTTTCCCTCTTACCCTCCATCACAGAGACACGGGAACGATTTTGTGATTTCGTGGCAGTGGAATTATTAGCAGGGAAATAGCAATGCTTTGCAATCTGGGAAGTTGAAATCTGCTGGGTCTGGAAGCAAGTGGAATGGTATCTGGGTGGTCTGGCCGTCTGGGGGGATACCACCTCTTCGAAACATGCGGAAAAAGCACATGAGCAGCATAATTTAAGAGAATTTAAGTTTTGTTTAAGTCCCATCTACTTCATGAGAATCTCCCAGAAATCCTCTCAGTTAGAATCAAGAGAAGGGAGGGAGAAAGAAAATGAACAATTCGCTGAGTCCCTATTAATATAAATAAGAAGGACGTGTTGGGGTTTTTTGATGCTTTATTTCATTTAATCCTGAAGGATCCTTGTGAGGTGGTCGTTAGGAATAACCTGTTCCTCCACTGAGTTTTATTTTTCAACCACAGCTGTAGCATTTACTGTAATCCTCCTTGCACAAAATTTTGTTAATATCAGTCTTGACCTTGATGGAGACCGTGTGCAGTGAGAGAGCAGCCGTGGGGTCACTTCCTGCTGCCATTTCCAGCCAACTGAGGGCTGGTCCCAGAGCCAAGTTCCCTGTGTGCATCACCTCTTTCAGTTTTATAAAAACTCTGGGAGTTTGGCTTTGTGGTGCTTGTCTCACAGACGAGGACGTTGTCTGGGTGCCTGGGTAACCTGCTTCAACCCATCCCACCAGGCTGGAGCAGAGCTGCACTCTGACCTCGGGGCCGTGAGTGTGAAAGTGCACGTTTCTCTGTTAGGCTCTCAGCCTCCAGTCTTCGTGTTGTCTTCAACACCTAGTGTTCCAGCCTTTGATTGGCTGGATGCTTGCCCTGCAAGTCATCCATTCTCCAATCAGACAGCTCTGCCTGCCAGGCTCTGATGGCAGTATTGCAAACTGCAGTATTGCATTTGGCTGGCCCCTTGCCAACATTCTCCCAAGGACCAGCAGTATGGGCATCCCCTGGGAACTCTCTGGAGAAACACATTCTGGGTCTTCCCTGGATGTTCGCGGTCTGGGCTGGGACTCAGCAATGCGGTTTTAATCAAGCTTTCTAGGTGATTTGCAGGCATGCTGAAGTTCAGAGAGCACTGTCTTTTTTTTTTTTTTTTAATGATTTTATTTATTTGAGAGAGAGAGAGCACGCGCGCCAGCACGGTGGGTGGGGGGGAGGGCGGGGGTGGGGGAGAAGCAGACTTCCCGCTGAGTGGGGAGCCAGATGCCTGACTCCATCCCAGGACCTGAGATCATGACCTGAGCTGAATGCAGACGATTAGTCAACTAAGCCATCCAGGCACCCCATCAGAGGGTACTGTCTTCAATGGTTTCTACATCTAGCATACATTATTTAATTTATCCTTTAATAAACCTGCTAGTGACTTCTTTGTTTTTAAAGATTTTATTTACTTATTTGACAGAGAGATAGAGAGAGCGCAGATAGGCAGAGTGGCAGGCAGCGGGAGAGGGAGAAGCAGGCTCTCCATCGAGCAGGGAGTCCAATGCTGGGCTCGATCCCAGGACATTGGATCATGACCTGAGCTGAAGGCAGTGCTTAATGGACTGAGCCACCCAGGCATCCCAATCCTGCCAGTGATTTCTGAAACACACCTAGCCTTGTATCCTATAGGATTTAACTGCTCACCTCGAGCAAGGCATTGAACCCTCTTGGTGCTTCTGTCCAGGCACCTGCAACATTTTATGTGAGGACTTGGCTGACCTGCCTGGTAACTCTCATTGACCATGAAAGTTTTGAAGGGCTTGGTCTTGTTCATCTTCATGGCCCTTGTGCCTAACACTCTGGAAACTATTGAACAAACTAAGTGAATTTATTTATTTATTTATTTATTTATTTATTTTTAAAGATTTTATTTATTTGACAGAGAGAGATCACAAGTAGACAGAGAGGCAGGCAGAGAGAGAGAGAGAGAGGGAAGCAGGCTCCCTGCTGAGCAGAGAGCCCGATGCGGGACTCGATCCCAGGACCCTGAGATCATGACCTGAGCCAAAGGCAGCGGCTCAACCCACTGAGCCACCCAGGTGCCCCAACTAAGTGAATTTATAAGTCATATGTCATTTTTTTCTTTTGTGGCAAAAGGTAAACTCATTAATTGGTCTGACAAGTTTACAAGGATGATTCCAATTCCTTTTTCTAAGTTTTTTTGATGATAGGTTTTCCCCCAATTAAAATAAAATAGCCAGGAACTGGGGGCGATAATTACATGAGTAAAGCCCCTTGTTAGAAGTCATCAATGGACATAACCTTTGCTCTAGTTAAAGACACCGTGAAGGTGTCTGTTGATTACCCAGGCAGACAATACTTTTTAAGGAGGCCATTATCCATTGGTTGGCAAAGTGGCTTTTTTTTTTTTTTTTCCAAATAAGAAGGAGTAACATGGGTATGTTCCCTCCTATCTCACTCCTGGAAGTTTGACTGGGGGCTCCAAATTAAACATTTTTTCATTAACAGGTGCATTATCTTTCCTTCTTTCTTTTGTTCTCAGAGATTCCGGGATTAGGCATTGCTTTTCAAGTATACAGGGCAGGGGATGGACAAGGCTTAAGGCTGCCAAAGATTCCATTTTATGGGTTAAACACTGAAGCTTGTAGAGATTTGATAATATATCACAAGTTCCACTGGTGAGACAGGTTGAACTCAGATTTGCTTTTCTTCTTTTCCCTGTAACACTGACTTCCCAAGAGAAGGATTCCCAAAGGCCTGAACCTCCGGGCCAAATGAAGAGCCTTTTTTTTTTTTTTTTAAATTAACATATAATGTATTATTAGCCCTAGGGGTACAGGTCTATGAATCGCCAGGTTTACACACTTCACAGCACTCACCATAGCCCATACCCTCCCCAATGTCCATAACTCAGCCACCTTATCCCTACCCCACCCTGCAACCCTTAGTTCTTTGTTTTTTTTGTTTGTTTGTTTGTTTTTGCTTTTGTTTTTAATATACATTCCAAAGTACCACCAGCACGCTACTAAGTTAGAGTCTTGAGGGTAAATTCAGGGGAATTTGTATTTTAAAACACATTTGGGTATTTATTTATTAAATTTTGATGCTCAGATGTGTTTGAGAAATGTGGAAATGGGAAGGCCTCACGCACTCAGAAGGATATGAAGCTGCCTCAGGCAACAAGTGGGTATCTTCCACTAATTTGGTAGTTCTCAGAGTGACCCCCGTGCGGCAGCATCAGCATCACTCGGGAACTTGCTAAAGATGCCCGTGCCCGGGGTTCCATCCATAACTCCCTAACGAGGATCTCAGTTAGCACCAAGAAACTTGTTTTGCAATTGTTTTCCAGGTGATTTTGATAGTTGCCAGAATTTCAGAAACACTAATCTCATTGGTTACTGTAAAAATACACATATTCCAGAGAGGGACGGATCTGTAAGCTTTTATCAGTTACTTGTAGCTTAGTGAAGTGAAAATTTTAAATGCACACACCCTGCCCTTGGAGATGGGGAGGCAGCAGGAGAGAGGGCTGGAGAGAGGTGTGGGAATCTGTGAAGTTAGGAAGGGGGCAGGTCAACCAAGAACAATCTCTAAGATTTCCCAATTTTGCCTCAGGCCAGCCCTGCCTCTGTTGGTTCTTGCCTTTCTTCTAAGAAGTAAATGTCAAAAGTAGTTTTCTTTGAAGGCGACATAGGTATTTAACACCTCAAACAGCTAGAATCCTACCAGACAGTTTTATGATGTGATAATTTACCTCCTACAAGTAAGCACACTTTGCCAGGTAGAATTTAACTAGCAAAATTTGGGTTTCAGAAAGGAATTCTGCTGAGGCAATTTCTCTTGCTTTTTGAAGGCAAATCTGATTGACTTACTTTTAATTGGAAAATTAAGTTCCTTTGGGCTCATTGCATCACTGAAAGGATGAGCCAATTATCGGTCGATGAACAAGTGTGACCAGGGATCCTATGGTTTCGACATGAAATGAAGCCCTCCAACCTTAATTTTGCACAGCGTAAAATGAACGTGTTAATTCTTTCTGTTAATTCTTTCTTTAATGCTTTTAAAAATGTATTTAGGTAAAATGTTCCTTACCCTTCATCTAAATATAGTCAAGCGATAGTCATTGTGTAAGAATCAGGTGTTGGCACTATATTAGAGCCTGGGGATACAGTGAACGAACAAGACAAGATCTTGATGCCCCAGTAGCTTCTAGTCCAGTGAGAAGCTTGTAGTCATTACTAACATGTGTGTGCTCTACTCTCCATCAGACATCTTTTTTTTTTTTTTAAAGATTTTATTATTTATTTATTTGACAGACAGTGATCACAAGTAGGCAGAGAGGCAGGCGGGGGGTGGGGGGGGAAGAAGGTTCCCTGCGGAGCAGAGAGCCTGATGCGGGGCTTGATCCCAGGACTCTGGGATCATGACCTGAGCCGAAGGCAGAGGCTTTAACCCACTGAGCCATCCAGGGGCCCCTCCATCAGACATCTTGATGGGCCAAGCTATGCGTGGATAGTAGTGACATAGTCGTTATACAGACTTACCTATAATCAAGCGCGTATGTCAAGTCAAGAGAATGACTATCCCTTTGGGGATATCAAATAAAGGGAATTTAACATAGGAGTTTGGCTACAGGAGCCCTAGAAGAACCAAGGAGAAGGACAAGTCAGTGGGGCACTCAGAGGTTACCAACAGGAGGAAGGGCTGGAGGGACTCGGGGAAAGGTGGTGTTATCAGACTCCAGAAGCTGGCTCTTTTGGTTGGTTCTAGAACCACGGTGGAGAGCTCCTGGTTGGAGCTGGGATCCTGGACAGACGCAGCTGCTTCTAGAGATGCCTGTGGAAGTAGAGCAAGAAGGAAGGAAATCCCTGGTATCCCTCTTGGGTATCATGTTAGAAAGTGGACTTTAACTCCATTGAGTGGAAGGTGCTGGGACAAGGACAGCAGATGTAGGGACACGGACAGCAGATGTAGGGACACTGTGAAGGAGGCTGTCATAGTAATCCAAATATTAGATGTGGCTTTCAGTAAGGGTTGGAGGAAGTAGCCCTTTTTAAGAATAATTCAAAGAAAAGTCACATATGACTTGCCTAATCCTTTTAGAATTTTATTTTTTAACATTTGCTCTTTATTATTGAAAGGCCCTTAGACTGTGGGTGGCTCTCTAGAAGCCTCAGTTCTCTTTGTGTCTCTTCAATGGTCTCCTCACAAGACCATCTTCATGATCCATGGTCTGCCCTCTGGTGCTGCTCTTGAGTCTTGTGGGAGCCTCTAGCTTTGATGAGATGGCAGCAGACCCCCATATGTTTATGATATCTTCCTCTTGTCATTCGACTCTTCAGAAATATCATTAGCTTCCTTTCCGGGCTGCACACCTGCCTCTTTATGGGGTGCTTGGAGTTGGGTTGACGAATGACAACCATGTTTGTTCCCTGGGCTCTTTTGACTAGGTAATGATGAGCTGTCCCCTGGAGGTGTTGTCTGGGGTTCTTCTGAGAACTGTTCAGATGGGTAGCTCCATACTGGGAGTAGCATCTAGAAGTTCGCTGCATTCTTCTGCCAGCATCTCCCCCTTGCCTTCATTGAACAAACCTAAGGAGAGCCAAGAGGACAAGGGATTCTGGAAACCACCATCCCTGTGACACTGAACAGGGGAAAGTGGGGAATAGATTTGAGAACCAGTAATCCCATTGGGGCAAACTCAGCTGTCGTCTGACTGAGTTTCTCATCAGCTGGATCAGAATAAGAAATTTTAGAGCGGGTCAGGATCACTCCCTGCTGAGTGTGGGGTGGGGGAGGACCATGGAGAGAGGCACCCCATGGCAGAGATGTGGAGGTCAGATCAGCGCAGGGGCACAGTTCCATGGAAAGCTGTTTCAGAACCAAGATTCTTGGATTCTCTACTAAGACTCTGTCTCAACACATTAAAAAACAAACAAACAAACAAACAAACAAACAAACAAACAAAAAACCCACCTCTTTCTTCTTACACCAGAGCTTGAAAATCTGCCTAGTTTACTCAGTGAAGATCAGTTTACCTGTGACTCCATATGGGTATCAGTGCATCTACACTGGCCCCTTAGATACTCCGAGAAGGAATGCTTAGCTCAAAGTAACAAATTGCAAGCATCATGCAAAAGGAAACAGATTTTGGTCAACAGGGTCCTACTGGGCTCCCAATGGAAAGAACTCTGCCGAGAGGTTTGACTTATCACAGTTGCACCAGAACATTTCAAGTTGAGCATAAGGACATCAAATTTAGGATATGACTTCCTGAGGACCAGTTTCCCCCCTCCTCAACTTATTGTAGACCCATAATTTGTATAATACAATCTATTTTTAAAAATTTATTCAACAAGGACCCACAAAGTGGCGGTTCAAATATTTTTATCAGATTCAAACGGCATAAAATCAGCTCTTTTGATGGTGTTGGAAGTTTCTAAACACTTACTCCCCATTTTGTCCTTTTGTCCAAGCCAAGCTGTTTCCAGACAGTGTCTGGACTGCTATCCACACTTGCTCCGAATAGGCCGATTGAGGGAAGTCACTCAGGAGAAAGCTTGTTTTTCTCATTCCTGCCTTCTGACCTGTGAGTTTCTGGAAGCTACAACAGAGACGTAACAAAAAGCAGGGGCTGTGAATCAGAAAGGATCGGGTACAGAAGAGCCACCAAGGCCACGGAGAAAGTGAGAGAACCTCCCCCACTGGGCTTGGCATCTGTCTGCCTTCTGACCCAGGGGAATGGGGCGCCCACATTTTTTCCAACCACGTCATTTTATGTTCTTTCGAGGCTGACAACTTGGAAAAGGCAGCAGACATATCTAAAAATGACAGTTATCTTCAGGGAAAGGGAAATGGCAAATATTAGACCAAAAAAGTATGAAGTAAATATTTCACCCTGAAGGGCCAAAGAAATCATTAGAGTTATCTGACAGCCTCAGTCTCCAGGCACGTGACCTGCCTGCTGGCTATCTCATTGCTATTTATATGAGTCAGGGCGTCTGTCTTGCCGCCACGGTGGAAATCAGGTGGGATCAACGGGAACTCAGACATGGCCCAGAGTGAAAGAAACAGGCAACCCCTGCTATCTGCCTTTAAATTCTAGATTCCAAATCATTCACCTTGAGTTTATAATTAGTTACTCTTCTCCCAACACACACACAGGCGCGTGCGCACACGCTCGTGATTTTATTCTTTCCTTCCCCAAAGCATCACACTGAGCAAAATAAAACTTCAGGAGCTTGTTTTTTTTTTTCTTTAAAGATTTATTTATTTGACAGAGATCACAAGTAGGCAGAGAGGCAGGCAGAGAGAGAGAGGAGGAAGCAGGCTCCCCGCTGAGCAGAGAGCCCGATGCGGAACTCGATCCCAGGACCCCAAGATCATGACCTGAGCTGAAGGCTTAACCCACTGAGCTACCCAGGCGCCCCAGGAGTTTATTACCAAGTCTCTTCCACAAGGTATTACTCAGCCTACAGAATGGGTATTAAAATGAAGTAAAATGAAAAGAGGTGCTCTTTGCCCAGGTTAAGATATTCAAATAAATAAATTGTGGGATGGAAAGTTCAAAATCTTTCTCTTGCTTTTTCTTGACATTTGCTTATACCTACCACGTTTCTCGTTAAAAAAGTTGCCATCATGGAAATGTTATTAGAGGGGCGCCTGGGTGGCTCAGTGGGTTAAGCCTCTGCCTTCAGCTCAGGTCACGATCCCAGGGTCCTGGGATCAAGCCCTGCATTGGGCTCTCTGCTCAGCAGGGAGCCTGCTTCCCTTCCTCTCTCTCTGCCTGCCTCTCTGCCTAGTTGTGATCTCTGTCTGTCAAATAAATAAATAAAATCTTAAAAAAAAAAAAAAAGAAATGTCGTTAGGGTCCGATCACTCAAGTTCAAACACATACCACTGGAACATAGCTTTGGAGGCATTTACTAGAGATGGAGCGTTTCTTTCCGGTGGAGAAATAGATTCTCTCTCATGGCCTTTATTAAAGTTTAAAGGAAGTGTTGACTTGGCGGAGAGAAGAGGGGTGGGGGATGAGCGTTCTTGGAGCTGACCTTTGGGAGATGTGTGCCGGCCGTGCTGTCAGTAAGCATGGTGGGATGCAGTCAGGTTGGTGAGAAAATGTTAAAAAATAAGCAGAAGCAGAACACCGCCCCACCCTGAATTCATCTCCCGGGATCGCTCTGTGGTTTGGACATGGCTCTGGGTGTAACACGTGTTTTGAGGGAGGGTTTGATCACTGCTGTCCCAGCAGCTCAAATTCTGACCCCTATGTCAGCATGCTTATCAAAGAGAAGCCGGACTCCGTTCCCTTCCTGTGGTTTCAGCCATAGATCCTAATCACCAGAGCTGAAAAGTCTGTTCCCACCATCTTCTGACAAGTTAAAGTTTCTCCATTTCAGCCCTTCAGCATGATAAAAAAAAAAAAAAATTCAAAACCTCCCACCCGTTGAAATTCTTGCTACCGCCAACCGTCTGCTTCCCCTCTGAAGATCACATCGTCTTCTTTTGACTAGGTTGTGCATTTAAGACCTGAAAACTGTGACCTCTGTTGCCTAGCAACTGAGAAACTCAGGCCTCAGCCCTGGTGGGGAAGATGAAAAAAGGTCAATTAATGTGGCAGGCCTGTCCTTATCAATATGCTATGTGGCAGCTACTTTTATTTCTTTATAGTAATATATCATAATAAGTTTTGTAGGTCTTTATACTATGCTTCTCCCTTTTGAATAAAAGCATAACTAAGACTTGAGGGGATGTCTGATATAACAGAAAATGTAACCATAAAAAAAAAAAAAAACCAGAATAGAAATCATCTGACGCTGAGTACCCTGCCGGGCTGCCTGAGGCAGTTACACATTTCCATTGAGTTATTTTATGATCAGGCCAGTATGTTATTGAAATATTATCTCTTTAGCCTTTCTCATTCTGATAAGAAATGACAGGCTCTCAGAACAGTAATACATACAGAGTACAAAATAGGGAGCTGTGGACAAAATTCAGCTGGGGTGAGGAAACTTGGCTTTGGAGAATTGCCATTGAAACTGATCATCTCGGGTTGTTTTTTCGAACCGGGCGCAGAACGCACCCTAATGTCCGCTTGAATTGTGATGAGATTTTGGAGCCTCTGTCGATGATTAAATTTAGACAATTACCAAGGAGCATTAAAGAAAAAGTCCATGTTGTTTTTAGCAACCTCATTGAAGATACAATTTCTTTAGTATGCAATGCTGTAACGTTTGAGACACTCAGGTAACAGTGACACTCAGGCTTCGAGGGGTCCCTCATGCAAACAGCCCAAGGAGAGGTAACGAAGGATAAAAAATTTCAAGTTAGGGGCGCCTGGGTGGCTCAGTGGGTTAAAGCCTCTGCCTTCGGCTCAGGTCATGATCCCAGGGTCCTGGGATCGAGACCCATGCTGGGCTCTCTGCTCAGCGGGGAGCCTGCTTCCTCCTCTCTCTCTGCCTACTTCTTTGCCTACTTGTGATCTCTGTCTGTCAAATAAATAAATAAAATCTAAATAAAATAAAATAAAGTTTCAAGTTAAATATGGGGGGGGGCAGTAGCCTGATTTTGAAAGCTTTGTTACCTCGTTTCAAAGTTTTCACAAGAAGAAGAGTAATCTTGTCACTGTTTACTTATTGATTCTTTGTTGTTTACACGAAAATCATTTCATATACACAAGATCGATGTGTACATACTTATAGATAGGGAAGGTAGAATGTGGTCCCTTTCCAGGCCCAGGTTTTATTGTCCACTCTGTATTGATTAGCCAGTGATCTCAAACAATCTGGGAATTCTCGGGGTCTCAGCAACAACCACCTATAAAACGAAGCAGGAAAACTACATAATTTCTAGATTCCGTCCCTATGATTCAACTGTCTTCCACAAGCTGCACGCTCCCTCTGTTCTCTCTTCCGTCATCTAGATGATGCACATAATCACATTTTTGTTCTGCAAAATATGGTATACTTGTGATTTTGCCTCATTGCCACTTTGTATACTTTAAGACTTTGTGAACTTCGGACAAATGACATTCAGGAGGATATACACTATGAGCAGCATTTTTGGGTTGTATAAATTGACCTTCCACCAATCCGAACTTAGCATTTTCCTCTGTTCAGGACAGTCTCCATGAACTTATGGGATACGCGCCTGTTTTGCTTTTTCTCTTCTTTTCTTTCTTTCTTTTTGTTAGAGCATTAATGTAGAAGCAGATGTTGTCTCCCTCCTCACAAATGCTACGCAGTGAATCATCTTAGCCTCTCTGTAAAATTTTAACTTAATGGAGTCCTGGCATTTCTGATGAGACGAGGAACTTAATTTTATAGAACAACCTATTGAACAAGCTGTTGTTGGACATTCCCATCTCAACTAAATGTTAAAAGTATTAAAATTCACATTAGCGCAAGAGGAAATTTTGCATGGGTAATCCTTTAATACAGTGTTTTATGGCTCTATTAGCTACACAGCAGCTGGAGACATGATGAATTTAATCCATTAAAAAATTCAGTAAGAGGTTTAAAAGTCAGCTTTTTAAAACATTATCTTGCTGCAAGGAAAGAGAACTTCTCCTCAGGGCCCGAACCGGGCTGGCCTCACACTGTGGCAGGTATAAGGAAGGCACCTGCATGACAAACTTCCCTCCGCTCAGAGATTTGCACCCAGAGACGGCTGGAGTGATGAGCGGGAACCCGGGATGGGGGAACTGGAAGGCATTGCCGACCATCTCTGACTTATGTCTTGCTTTTGAGCTGTGATTTTTGAAGAAGGTGTCACCCAACTATTGAATGATGGTGTTGTTTCTCAATGGGTCAAGTATGTTTGTGTAAGTGTATATATATATATGTAAAATCAGAAATTCCCTGAGCCTTTAGTGATATAATTATTTCTCTTCTGGGGACACTGCTAAGAAAAGATTTCGATATAAAGAAGCATGTGCAAAGTCTTTTATGTATACAAGCTTTGGCCCAAGGGATCTAAAGTCTCACTTTGAAGAAATTCTCCCAGTCTGTATCTCTGTGGAGCATCTGGAGGGATTCGGGGGCTCAGCTACATCTTGGATGACTGGGTAAGTGAGGGTCCCATCTAGGTATGGATCGATGGTGTCCTCATGTCTTAGACACTAGCCTTGACACGCTTCATTTTTCTTTCCAAATTGTGACTTGTTTTGCCAAAATCAAGCATAAAATCTACATTGTCCACTTCCTACCAATAGACGCTATGAGTTACTAGATAAGATTGTTTTTGGAGTCAAATATGTCAGAAATATGTATTCCTTTTTTTTTTAAGATTTTATTTATTCATTTGAAAGAGCAAGAGCACAAGCAGGGAGAGAGGCAGAGGGAGAGGGAGAAGCAGACTTCTGCTCAGAAGGACTCAATCCCAGGACCCTGAGGTCATGACCTGAGTCGAAGGCGATGCTTAACCATCTGAGTCACCCAAGCACTCCCAAACATGTATTTTTGAGCAGAGACACTTACGGGTCACCTTGAATCAAGTTGCCTCGAATCTATAAACCAGTTGGTTATTATATTCAACCCTTGTGCATTGCAACATAGGAAGCTTAACTTAGGCGTGGTTTTGTCCAACAACTCCTTTATATAATTCCCATGTTAATGGAAATCCCCTCATTTTATCTCCTCACTTCGCCGAACTTGATGTAGGCGGGAAATTGCTGTTTCTTGTGGCACAGCTGTTATGGATCATAAGAGCAAAACTGAAATCCACTTCAGTCTGCTTGGCAGGAGACCTCTAATGGTCCCTACAGTTTAAACAAACCATCAGGTTGAAAACGGAAATAGCTATTGTAGTCTCGAGTATAAAAATTGGTTTATTTTTCTTCCGACATGAAAGGCTTTATGTTTCTCCAAGTGCACTGGTTACTTGGCTATGCAATGACCTTCTTTTTGTTCCATGGATGGAGACATGAACATTCTAATATTTTATTTGACATATCTGTCACCCCTCCCCCCCAATACTGCCAAGAATTTACCTTTTAATGGGAAGTTCAACATCTTTAGGCAACAGCTGAACTTGAGAGCTGATTGCTGTTAGCGTGAGTGAAATCTGTTTTGATAATATCTCATCCTGTGTTTGAGGCTGATTGATCTCGATGCATCCCCCCTCCCCTCCCACCAATGCTTTTACAAAGACGCCTTTCATGGGTGTGCAGTAATGTGTTTCTTTTTCCAATCTATGTGGTTCCTGGTGACTGAGCGTGTTGTGGGAAGGGTTATGCCGTCTGAGAGCTCAACTAATGATACTGCCTTTTTTAAAAAAATAAAACACAAACTCCACTCACATGATTTCCTTATTGAAAAAAAAATGCATAACCGAAATCCAGCCAATAGTGTCATCAGAAACCAGCCATGTTTCCACGTATATACTATTTTCCTACGCAAGAGAAATTCTGGCTGACATTTCAGATTTTATAGTCAAGGATAAAGCACAAGCAGAACAATCAGATCTTCTCAGCCAGCATAAGGTATTGTGATAGGATTTGGTATGTCACTACCATTTCCTAAGTATTTTGAAGGGAGAGCAAGTTGGGTTTCTTGGTGGCTTAATGGAGTCCAGTGATTCTTGAATGTCCTGGTTAGGCCACATGGGGTTACTCAATGTGGGATTAGTCAATCCCACCTAAGAAGAAGTCCATAGTCTCTTCTATGTTTTCTCAGTTCCTCCCGTGGTATGTGAGAGACCCATCAATGACCTCTGTGCATCGTCTCCTATGATGCTAATTAGTTCACTGTTAGCTTAAAAGGTCACCTGTGCCAAACTCAACATTTTACACACCAATTATTTAAAGAACAGACTGCACAAACAAATGTTTAGCCATGTAGAGATCTGGTGCAAACTTGTTCACTTGCTGTTACCTATTGATAAAGTACAGCTTGCAGTTAAGAGGTTCCAAGCTGCTATGCCCTTCTGAGCTCTCTGTCCCAGAGATTCCCCACCATGCTTCTGAGCTCCATCCCCTAGATGTGTAAGCCCCTTCTCCGGAGAGGTCCCTTGCTATCCTTCTGAGTGGTGACCCCCCAACCCCCATGTTGTGAGGGGTTCTCCACATGCAACCCTGTGCCTTCTGTGGTCATATCTTTTTCCTGGATCAGCACCATATTTCTCAAGCCCCTGACTCTTCCTCCTCCCCTGTCTCCTCCCTCCTTTCCTTCCTCTCCCCGTTTCTCTTTCTCCTCCTCCTTTTTCACAATGCACCAAGGAGTGACTGCTGTGGCCGGGAAGGGAAGGAGCAGGAAGTGTATTGGGATGTAAAAAAGGCCACCAGAGTTTACCCAACTTTGACTACATTGTGACAAATGACCACTGGTCCCTTACCACACTTGCACCCATCCATGCAAGACCCAGGCTTGTCCTCAGGAAGTTCCAGGCTCTCTGGGTGGACAGCACAGTTGCACGTAAAAGAGAACAGAGTGGCGGCTACTCCTGACTTGTATTCCCATAATTCATAAGCTGGCCTCTTCCTCTGCTCCCTTTCTGCTATCATTCACTCATTTATCCTTGGGTTCTATGGACTTCAATCCCTCTTATATGACCAGCAGTGTTGTGGGCATTGGGATATAGCAGAGAATGAAGCAAAGACATGGCTTAGATTATGATACAGGGGAAAGGTCAACCAGATGGGAAGGGAAGCTAAGAGAAACCTCACTGTTTCAAGCTCTAGGAGATTGCAAGGGGGGTGGGGAGAAGACAGAGTCAGGACAACAGTGCAGGGGGTGGAGGCAAGGACCTGCTTTCACCACTCTCCAGCCCAAGATCAGGAGATTTTGGGTCCTGTAGAACCAGCAGGTTCTCTTTGGAGAAGTGGAAGAGAGCTGGACCTGACCTATTATGGCAACACCCCAAATGAATTCCTAGTAACTTCAGGACGTGCTTATGGTGGAAACCGGGCTCTTTGGCTAACTTTATTTAAAAAATACTGCACACAGGGGCGCCTGGGTGGCTCAGTGGATTAAGCTGCTGCCTTCGGCTCAGGTCATGATCTCAGGGTCCTGGGATCGAGCCCCACATCGGGCTCTCTACTCCGCAGGGAGCCTGCTTTCTCCTCTCTCTCTACCTGCCTCTCTGCCTACTTGTGATCTCTGTCTGTCAAATAAATAAACTCTTAAAAAAAAAATACTGCACACAACATGGTCCTCCAAGACAATGCTTCCCAGAGTTTCTGTGCGTAGATCACCAGGGATCTTGTTAAAATACAGATCTGACTCAGTGGGCTTGATTGGGGTGTGTGATTCTGCATTTCTAACCAGCGGCCAGGTGATGGGATCCTGCTGGTCCATGAACCATATTTTGAGAGACAAACTCTCTACCTCTTAGTGGATGAAAAGTGCTAAGAAATCCTCCACTAATTCTTCTGGTTTTATTAGTTGAACATGACCATTTACAGAGCTATCTAGCTACAGAACACTGATGGGAGCTTTTGGAATACAGTTTAGGAAACATTACACCACTAGCCATGTGGGATTTCACTGCGTTATCAATCAAGAATTCTATTTATCGGGTGTGAGCATGTGTGCACTGGAATGTGTAAATCTGTGTGGCAGATTGTAGTTTCTGCACAAATAGCTACAATGTTATTTCCCATCCCAGATGGGAATCTCTCAGAACCTTGCCAGATCCTCGCCCAAAGACAGAGTCCACGTTTCCTCCCCTCCAACGGGACCCATGCCTATGTGATGGTTCTAGTGAAGGGAGCACGGCAAGAGTGGGATTTCGGGGGTCAGGAAATGTGGCATGGTTTCTACATGCCCAGTCTCAAGAGCACGAGGCTTCAGTCACCCTGAGACCGACTTGTGCAGAGACACCCTGGAGAAGAAAGAGCTGGAGAGAGTGGGAGGGAGAGAGGGAGGAGGGTTGCCCACCGTTCCAGTACCCAGCTGTTGGGAGCTCCCTAACCCCAGGCACTGAACATGCATCAAAGACTTTCAATGTGACCTTGGTCAAATCTGGGCTCCTGTTACAGATTGATTGCAACTGATGCAAGAGCTCAGATGAGAACTGCCTAGCTGAACCCAGTTAGCCCCCAGACTTATAAACAAACTAAGTGATTTGTTATTGTTTGAAGCCACTACTTCTTGCGTGGTTTTATGCAGCAATAGGTGTCCGAGAGAGACAAATAATAAAACACTAAACACATTGAAGACTTGCTTTTTATATTCACGTAGGGCCAAGGGAAAATTTGGTACCATCTTTGAGCTGAGGAAAAAAAACCCAACTTAGTTTCGGAATTTTCCTATGAATGGAGTTCTCGTTGTTTGTAGCTAGTATCCAAAGCTTAGGCATCCTCTTTCCTCCTACCCATCCAAGGATAAGGGTGTATTCCATAATGCCAAATGACACACTTGATAAAAAAGCAGACACCCATTAAAATGAATGACTGTCAAAATTTTTTCATGCTTATTTGTTATTAACGACAGAGAATGTGAAGGTGCAATTCAAATAGTTTATTATTGTTATACGTTTGTAGCAATATATTACAGTTTACGCCTTGGCTTGGAAGTTGATTACAAGTTTTATGAGACTGAGTGCCTGTTATTGGCAATCTTGATGTTTTCCTTCTCCCTGTAACATGTCACAGGCAATTGATTTATATGCAGTCAACGATTTTTTTATATTATATCATTTCAATGAAAAAAATTAAAGAAGAAAGTGTGTAGTAGGGAGTAGAAAGAGGATAATGAAGGTTACATCAGTCATATGGAAGGATTTTAAAGTGTATTAATAATAACCGTGTACTCTGTGGAATCCATTCTAAGAACACTTTATATTCTTTGCGAGAGACAAAACAAGTCATCAGAGACTTTTCATAAACACAGGTGGTGCTTATTAACTGAGAAATAAAAATTTTACACTCCTGATGATTAGCCTAGACAAGTTTTCACGTGCTCCTGCACTTTTGGAAATGGTTCTTATTTCTTTTCCTAGTTTTCCTCTTGATTCTGATGACTCTCATTCCATATGAACAGCTTGAGTTAGTGGTGCAATGACACCTAAAATAACTCTGACAGATTTTGGGGGAGGGTATTAGCAATCTCTTTCATAATGATCAGTATAATAAAATATGACACTACCCAAATTTAACAGACACAGCCATGAAACCTCAATACAAATACAAAAAGACCTCATATGTGAATAGAGAATGAGAATTTACGTCTACAAATAATTGGCTGAAAAGGGAAAGTCCAATTTTGCCTCTTTTATCTGTCATTGCCATACATGGCTTGTATGCCTCTTCTCAAGGTTGCCTGAATTGGCTGGTTACTTTGTTATTGTCTCAATATGTATGGAAGACAGACAAAAAAAAAAAAGATAGAAAAGAAAAATTAAGAGTATCCCGGGAAACAAGAGGGACAAAGTAGACAATGAAAAAAGAGAGTGCAGGGAAAGTGTTTGAAAGAAGAGGTAAAGGATCTCAGAATACTCGAAAGAGAGAAATCTGTCATGTAAGGAGTTGTGAATTCAAATTTCCAGAGGGCAAGAGAGGCGAGAAGTTGTGTGGGCATTTGAAGCAATTAGAAAAAAATGTGCTTTGGAGAACTGTATGAAATTAGGATCCCTGGAGCAGAGGATGAGCAAAGAAATTTGACTTCAATGCATGTTGTAGAGACCTTCAGACACAGGAGCCCCCTATCTGTCAAGAAGTTTTTATTTCTCACAGTTCTTTGTACCAATTCAATTTCCTGCTTAAAGAGATGCAGAAACATTGTATATGAGAACAGATTGGTGAGTATGAGGTGAACAGTTAAAAAAAAATTTCTTTAGGGGCACCTGAGTGGCTCAGCGGGTTAAGCCTCTGCCTCAGGCTCAGGTCATGATCCCAGGGTCCTGGGATCGAGCCCTGCATCAGGCTCTCTGCTCAGCGGGGAGCCTGCTTCCTCCTCTCTCTCTGTCTGCCTCTCTGCCTACTTGTGATCTCTGTCTGTCAAATAAGTGAATAAAATCTTAAAAAAAATTTTCTTTAGTTAAATAAATAAATGTCTATCATCTATCAATCATCTATGTAATCCATCTATAATTCAAGATTATAAGTGACCTAAAATGATGGCACAGAAGAAGGTAATCTAAAACCATAAATTATTATTTAGGAGATGAGATATTAACTAGAGAAAAGTAAGTCATATAAAAAAAGGAAATGTGGAACACAAATAAATGATAGGTAGATTATTGGTCCTGGCTACTGGAGGAGATCTGTCAGGGTGCGAGGCCTCACAGGCAGATGAGAAGAAAGGAACCTCCGCTCACAGCAAAGAATGGGTTTCTCGGAAGTGATCACTTCCTGAACAATTGGTTGTATATAAGAGAATGGACTCTCCCAGATGAGGGGTTCAAAACACAGCACAAGTGACTCCAAGCTGGAGCAGATCTCAGATATCTTTCACCTATGAATTCTTTGAAGAGCATTCCTACTGTCTGCTTTTCTGCCCAATTGCCTGGGAAGCTGGTTAGCCTTTCTTGAGTGATAGTAAGTGATCCAGAAACTGGGGCAGAATAGAGAGAGGAATATTTAATGCCTGCTGGTGAGGTCCTGAGCCTTCTTTGTTTTTAGTCTATCAACTCTATTTGGGACTTAAATATTTACTAGGATAAAAGTTAAGGAAACTTAATTTGGGATTTGAGATTTAGACTCAAGGCAAAGTAGAATGTTTAAATAAGACAATTTTACTTCGTAGCAAAGGAGTCTAATGGCTGAAGTTGTGACCCAAGAAAATAAATCTACAAAACATAACAATGGATGAGATTCCTTTATTCACCTGGGTATTTACTGAGCACATACTGCATGTCTACCATCTGTTAGTCTTGTTTTGGGAATGAAGAAAAATACAAGTATTATTCTGAAGGAAGAGGCAGCAAGATAGTTGGTGACATTTGCTATATACTTGAGGGAAAGGAAATGGAAATATTTATACCAAATATTAATAGAAGGCACCTCAAAATTAACATTTGGGATTTATTTTATTTTTTGAGAACAAAGATTGGAATATCTGCCTACCTGAGATGTGAATAAATAGGAGCTGTGGAATTATAAAGAGGAAAAATAGAGTGTGATAAGGAAGAAGAAAATTTTGAAAAGTGCATCTATTATACAGACAGATGGGTGATTTTCTCCAACTGTCCTCTGCAGACTTCTTATAGTCCCTGGTGGTTACAAGTTACCCACAGGCAAAGTGCAATTTCAAGCAAAAAGTGATTAAATTATTTTATTCATATACATTGTCCAAATTTGAAAGACTATTATAATCCCATAAATATCATTGCATTCTAAATAATTGCAACATTATTAAAAGCAACATATGCTTTACAAAGGCTGTGTGTGTTGCTCATCTTGCCTAATATTCATGTAAAAGGATGCACTCTTCTTTGGGCTATATATTTTCACATTACTTGGGTCTTTGACTTAAGTTTGTGAAATGTCCACTTTCATTGTGACCATTGAGTTGCACAGTATCCCCATTTATAAAAATGACACACACACAAATGCTCAAAAATGATTAATCAGGTAATGGTAGAGTGGCTTCTATCAGATCAGTCCTTCCATAAATAATGACTATAATCTCGGCTATCTATATCATCTATATCTATATCTATATCTATATCTATATCTATATCTAATCTATATCTATCTTTTGAAGACACTGGAGAGCAAATAAAAACAGGCAGATATTAGAGAAACATTAAAAGCTGGCCAAGGGAAAGGAACTGAGTTTGTCTCACATTTTTAGGCTTCAGCTTGGGGTAAGTCCCAGTTGGTGCCAATGTGGGCTTACTAAAATATGGATTGGAACTCATCCTCTTACTGGTTTAAAGATACATATGACAGAATTCCAGGTCCACAGCATCCAGAGACTGAGACAAGAAATCTCTGAAGGGACAGAACCAGAGAAGAGGGGAGCCCTGAAACGAGAGTAAAAACTCTGTTCAAATCTCTAGATAACTCTCAAACAACACATCTAAAATGTAGACTTCGAGCATCCCAATTAAAACCAAAAGGACCAGACAGAGGTTTCAGAATTTGGTATCTGAATTCACTTGAGTTAACTATTTATTTAAAAGAAAATAAATTTTAGAGAAATGAACAGAATCTATAGTTGTATAATATGACCTTCCTAATGTTCAGGATATAATCTAAAACTACCAGATACATAAAGAAAAATGAAAATGTGATTCACACTCAAGCAAAGGAGGAATCAAAGGAGAGTGATCTCAAAATGATCCAGATGCTGACATTAGTAGACAAAGATTTCAAAACAGCTATTATATTTATACTCAAAGGTATAGAAGGAAATATGGTCAAAACGAATGAAAATGTAAAAATCTCAGCAGAGAATTACAAACTATTAAAAAGAGAACCAAATAGAAATTCTATAACTGAAACATGCAATGTCTAAAATTTGAGAATTATTATATGTGCTTAACAACATAGTGGATATGACAGGAAAAAGAGTTCATGATTTTGAAGACTGAGCAACAGAAATTATCCAATTTGTTGAACAAAGAGATAACAATTTAAACAGAAATGAAAGGAACCACATGAAACCGTGGAAAATATCAAAATGTCTAGCAGACGTGTCATTTGAGTCCCAGAAGGAAAAGAGAGGGAGAATTGGCAGAAAAAGTATGTGCAGTCAGTACAATATAAAATGAAAATATCCAAACCAGCCAAAGAAAAATGACACTTCACATACAACTGAACAACATTTTGAATAATCACTGATTTTTCATCAGAAACTCTGGAGGCCAGAGGGAATGGAATAACTTCTTTAAAGTGCTGAAAGAAAAGCAAAAACTGTCAACCCCAAATTCTATATACAGTGAAAATGTCTTTTTAAATGAAGGCAAAGGAAAAACATTTTCAAATGAAAAACAATCAAGGGAATTTGTCAGCAGCAGACCTGCACTAGAAATGCTAATGAAGTTCTTCTGACTGAAAGGAAATAATACCAGATGGAAACTCATATTTTCAGGAAGGAATGGAAAGCATTAGAGATGGTGACTATCTGGATAAATAAACATGAATTTTTTCTCTTATTTTCTTTTAAACTGTGTAGGTCAATTTAAAGCAATTATTATAACATTTTCTTATGGGATGTATATTGTATGTAGATGTAATATATATGCCAACTATAGCGTAGAAAATGGAAAATGATACAATGTTAATTATAAAAAGATAGTGAAAAATCAAGGATGTAACCCCTATATCATGCACTAAAAAATAATGCAGGGTAGTAAATGTAGGTGTTAATAGATAAATGAAAATGGAATTTAAAAAATATTCCACAAATTCATAATAAGGCAAGAAGAATAGGGGGGCAAAAATCAAAGAGTATAAACAGAAAATAAATAATAAAATAGTAGACTTAATTCCAATCATATCAACAAGTACACTAAATATTAATGGACTAGAGATTTCAATTAAAAGACAGAGATAGTCAGCCTGGATAATATTAAAAACTCAACTAAAGACAGTCTACAGAAAACGTGCTCTAAACATAAAGACATAGACAGAAATGGACAGAAAAATATATACATGCAAATAGTAACCATAAGAAAAGTTGAGTGAGGGGCGCCTGGGTGGCTCAGTGGATTAAGCCGCTGCCTTCGGCTCAGGTCATGATCTCAGGGTCCTGGGATCGAGCCCCGCATCAGGCTCTCTGCTCTGCAGGGAGCCTGCTTCCTCCTCTCTCTCTGCCTGACTCTCTGCCTACTTGTGATCTCTCTCTCTGTCAAATAAATAAATAAAATCTTTAAAAAAAAAAAAAGAAAAGTTGAGTGAAATTAATAGATAAAACAGAATTCAAGGCAAAGATCATTATCAGTGATAAAGACATTTTATATAAAAGTATCAGTTATTTTTAAGAGAGTTATAAACAGTCATAAATTTGTGTAAGCCTAATAGAGTTTTAAAATGTATTAGTTAAAAATTAATAGAAATAAAGGGAAAGGTAGTCAATTCCATTATTCTAGCTTGAGATTTTAACATGCCTTTCTTAGAAATTGATAGAAAGCTATATGAAAAAAATCAATGAGGACATAACTATCAGAACAACACTATCAACCATCTTGACCTAACTGATACTTCACCCAACCAAAGCAGAATATTTTTTATTCCCAAGAGTACATGATATGTTCACCAATGTGAATATCCAGGTCAGCATATGGTGTACAGTACAAATCTCAATAAATTTAAAAGGATTGAAATGGGACAGAGTACATTCTTTGATCACAGAATGAAACACTAAAAATATATTTTAATCACATTAAAATTAAAAGCCAGTATGAAAACACTAAATAATCTGGAAATTAATTGACTTGCTTTTAAATAATCCAAAAGTCAAAGATGAAATTACAATGTAAATGAGAAAATATTTTGAACTGAATAATAATGAAAATACAACATACTGAAATTTGTTAGATACAACTAAAGTAAGCTTAGAGGGAAATTTACAACTTTAAATACTTATTATGTTGGAGTTTCTATGAAAATCAAAGGAACCAAAGGGGTGTGGTGCATAAACAGTGAATTTTGGAGCACACACACACACAAAATGAAATAAAATAAAATAAAATTAAATTAAAAACAAAAGCAAAAACAAATAAAAAAACTTATACTTCCTGACTTTAAGACTTAACATAGGGGCTGCTGCGTAGTTCAGTCAGTTAAAAGACTGACTCTTGATTTCAGCTCAGGTCATGATCTCAGGGTCATGGGATTGAACCCTGCATAGGGCCCTGTGTTCAGCAGGGAGTCTGCTTGAGATTCTCTCTCTCCTTCTCCTTCTGCCTCTCCCTCAAGCACTCTCTCTCTCTCTCTCTTTCTAAAACAATAAATAAAATCTCAAAAAAGAGACTTAATATAAAGTTATAATTATCAAGATAGTATGATGCTCATAAAAAGACAGGCAAATAAATCAATAGAATAGAAGGGATCCTAGAAATATACCCATGCATTTGGATGAAGTTTATAGAAAAGTTCTCAATGGTAGTTCTTCAATTTTTCAAGTCTAAAATTGTGTCAAAATAAGAAAATTAAAGGTAAGAATATAAAAATATTAAACTATTTGGATGATAAAAAACTTGAATAGATAATTGTTGAATGGATGGAAGAATCTATAAAACAGCTATGCTAACAAAGTATTAATGCTCTAAAATTTAAAATTTCCCAAAGATTAACATGTAATACTTTCATTTAAAGAAAATCTTACATGTTACAATTGAGAATAATATTTTAGTGTGTAATGAGTATTTGTATTAACATCTAAAAGCACATAAATACACGTTTAAAAAATGAAGACCCAACAAACCACTTGGGAAAAAAATTCCTAAATAAAAATGGAAGCAGATCTGTTCATATGTATCATAGTAGATGCTGCTGATGCTCATTCCTAGTTCCTTAGACTTTGCCTAGGTTTGCTTGCAGCTGAGGTGAACAATATCCATGAATAGGGATTGTTTCATATCTTGAACCATGATGGCTTTATATTTTTTTACTTGAAATATTTCTCCAGTGTGCTGAGCTCCCAGACATGACAATGGGAAATTACTGAAGATTTAATACTCCTAGGAATTTCTGTGGATACATACTCCAGCTTCCTCTTTCCTCAATGGAACATTTCCAAGACATGATATAAACTTTTTTTTTAGAGGTGGAGCCCCCATTGTCTGTAGCATTAAACCACTTATTAACCTGCCCTCTATTGTTTTTTATTCTCCTTCCCCATTGACTGTCCTCATTTCCTCATTTATGCTTGAAGAATCACATTTCAGAATCACATCACATCACATCATTTCTATACCCAGGCACTTGCTCAGGGTCTGCTTTCAGGGAAACCCAAACTACAGCACACATTACCTTAAAATAAGATAAAGAGGATCGGTACATCTCAAAAACTTATAGTATGTGACTAATAACCTTGAATAAATTTTGTAGCACTATAAATTTATATTATTAAGAAATAAACATATAAGAAGTAAGTAATCCATTAAAAATCTTAGAAACTAACAAACATACCTAAAAAATGTAAAGATAAGAAAACTATACAGATAAATACACATGCAAAGTAAGTGTTAGAAAGCAAATTGAAAGTAAAATTAGTACTTTACTCCAAGAGCATGTTCTTTGGAAATGATTAAAAACGAGCAAATGTCTGGTAATTCTGGTAAACAATTACAACAGCAGGAGCACCTGGGTGGCTCAGTTGGTTAAGTGTCTGCCTTCTACTTAGGTCATAATCTCAGGGTCCAGGGATCAAGCCCTGAGTCAGGCTCAATGGAGAGCCTGCTTCTCCCTCTCCCTCTGCTGCTCCCCTACTTGTGCTCTCTTTCTGTCAAATAAATAAATAAATAAAGTCTTTAAAAAATAACAACAACAAAACAAAAATGAGAGAAAATGAAGAAGCAAAATAAGAGATTATTACATCAGATATTGAGGACATAGGATGGAGAGAACAGTGTGCATATTTATGTTAACAATTTGAAAACCTTGACAAAATGAATGATTTTATGGAAAACATGGATGATCATAATTAACTCAACAAATAGATGGTTGAGTATAATCATGGAAGAAATTAAAAATATTTTTGAAGAATTACCTTAAAATGCTCTGGGGCTGGATTATTTTTTTTTAAATATTTTATTTATCTGACAGAGAGAAATCACAACTAGGCAGGCAGAGAGAGAGGAGGAAGCAGGCTCCCCGCGAAGTAGAGAGCCCGATGTGGGGCTCGATCCCAGGACCCTGAGATCATGACCTAAGCCGAAGGGAGAGGCCTTAACCCACTGAGCCACCCAGGCATGGGGCTGGATTATTTTGATATAACTTTCTTTAAACTTTCAAATCATAGTTCATTCCTACACTACACAAGCCATTTCTAAACACAGATGGGAAACTTTCTAGTTTCTTTTACAAAAATATTGTGAACTTGATACCAAAACTTGCAAAAGATAAATAAAAAATAAGGAAAACCACTGAGCAATTTTTCTTCTAAGTATTCTTAAGAAAATGACAAATTTCTACAATCAAAAGGCAATAGTTTCCTAGGCAGTGAAGAGCTAGAGGCATTGCCATTAAAATTAAGAACAAAACATGGATATATGCTATTGCCACTATCAATTTATGTTGTCCTGAAACTTACAGCTATTAAAAATAAGACAACAAAAGTATACATGAGGCAATATGTTAGTTACTGAGAGGAAAAAAAAAACACCTCAATTATTTGTAGATGGCATGGTTGTCTTTCCAGAAATTGCAAGAGATCAATTGGAAAACTGTTAACACTAATAAGGTCAGATAGTTGATTATTTAGATTAATGGCTCTTGTAACAGAGAGACCACAAACATAATGGATTAAATAAGATAGAAATTTCTTTTCATCTTTTACAACAGTCCAGAGATCAGTGGTTAAGAGTGCCAGAACTGCTCTGCTCCAAGTTGTCCAATAATCAGTCTGCTAGAACAGGGATGGGCAAGTAATGGGCAGAAAGTAAATAACTCTAGGTTTTGAGTGCACATACAGTCTATCACATTTTCATCTTTTTTAACTTTTCTTTTTCTTTCTTTCTCTCTCTGCTTCCTTCCTTCCTCTCTCCTTCCCTCCCTCCCTTCCTTCCCCTCCCTTCTCCTCTCGTCTCCTTTCCTTTCCTTCCTTCCTTTTCATCCTTTTCTTTTGTCTTTTTTTTTTTTTTTGCAACCACCTAAAATTTTAAACCCATTCTTAGCTCATGGGCTGTACAAAGATCAAGCCACAGGTAGATTTGGTCTACAGGACATAGCCTGCTAATTCTTGCTTTATAGTTGTTCACTGCTTCTTGATTGAAGATGATTTATCTCATCTGTGTTCCAGGAGAAAAATACAAAGATTTTTTTTTTTTAAAGATGGCTTGGAAGTTGCACATGTAACTTCCATTTACATCCCACTTGTCAAACACAGTCACCTGCCTACACAGAGCTGCAAGGTGGATTGGGAAATCTGGGTAGCCATGTAACCAAGAAAATAGGAAGAATATTCGCAGATGGGACAACTATAAATCTGACTTACTTGTTAAAATAAGAACTTAAAAAAAATCAATGCCTCCTACATATCAATAATTGCCAATTAAAAAATACAATAGAAAATGGGTCATTTACAGTAGCAAAATGTCCTTAATAACTACTTAGAGAATTTGGAACCAGAAATGTTTAGTATCTACCTAAAGATAATTAAGAAGTATATATTAAAGACAGTAAGATTCAAGAAATTAAAGAAAAGACACAATTGCCAATTGGAAAGTATTTAAAATGTCTATATAAATTTTTTCCAAATTAATTGACAGTTTTAATGTAATACAAAAATTTCAACAAGATTAACTTTGTGTGTTTGACAGCATGGTTCTGAAATGTATGATGTTTCAGAACAATAAATGGGAGAGAATTCCTAGAAAAAAATTTGTAAATGAAATGAGAGGAACTTGATCCATCAGATATTTAACTGTACGTGCCATCAGTTGAGGCTGGAGAGGGAGTTGGAATAGTGCCAGCTCATTGCCCCTTCTAAATACTTCTGGGTCACAAGATTTGGGGAAATAAAGTATCCCAATTTTTTAAAAATTTTTAAATTAACATTTAAAATTTTTAAATTAACATATAATGTATGATTAGCCCCAGGGAGGGGCACATGTCTGTGAATCACCAGGTTTACACACTTCACAGCACTCACCATAGCACATACCCTCCCCAATGTCTATAACCCAAACACCCTCTCCCCACCCTCCTCCCCCCACCCCCGGCAACCCTCTGTTTTTTGAGATTAAGAGTTTCTTATGGTTTGTCTCCCTCCCAAAAATAAAGGATCCCAATTTAACCACTTTTTGTATGACTCTAGGTGAGTGATTTAATCAACCTGAACATTAATTTTAGCATAAAATCAAGATGATAATAATACTTTCTAGGGGATTTTCAAGGTTTAGAATTTGTTCTGTGTTACTTCTCTACTGTTCTATGAATTCATGCATTAGAAGATTTCATCTCACTAAAATTATGTTAAATCCAGTGTTCCTAATAGAGTTATATCACCTGGAATTTCCAG
The DNA here is from genome assembly GCF_922984935.1 of Meles meles. Classification (NCBI taxonomy): domain Eukaryota; kingdom Metazoa; phylum Chordata; class Mammalia; order Carnivora; family Mustelidae; genus Meles; species Meles meles. The sequence continues at coordinate 135,039,133 of NC_060070.1, forward strand.
ACGTGATTCCTGTCATCACTGATGATGCTGAGGAAGAGGAGAATTGATAAGTATAACCTTATCTTAATATGCCACAGCATTTTCCACAGGAGCTTATCTAAAAAATAGTCATCAGTTTGGGGAAAGAAAGCTGTTCTGAATTTTAGTTCTCTATTTCTAGTTACATAATACTGGAATGTTACTTAATTCCTCTGGGCCTTTATTTTTTATCAGTAATAATTCCGTTAACAATGATAACAGTAACATACCAAAAATAAGCAATTTATTTATCATTCACTGTGTCCCAGACAAAAGGTGCTCTGATTCATTAAATCATTTAGTTCTTCACACAGATTTTAAGAGGCAGGTGCCATTATCATCACCAAGATTACGGTCATTATTTGCATTTTGCAGCTGAGGAAACAGAGATAAATATATTTCTATATCTTGCCAAAAGTCACAGTTGTTAAATGTGGACGTCAGGACCAGCTCTTAGAAAGCTCTTCACCACCAGGGAACTACAATTAGTATAAGGGTAAGTACTTGGTAATCAACTGTTTCATCTGGACTAGAACGATGACTAGAAACATGGGTGCTGACATTGCAGAAGCAGTAAATAGAAGTTGAATATTATGATCTAGCTGTCTGTCTTGTATAAACTTTATTTAAACAAAAGGTAGTTAAGGCTCAATGAGGTCAGGGATTGTGTCTTGTTTGCAAAGCACTTAGGACAGTTTGCGGCATATGGTAAACATGCAACGAATGAGTCTATCATTGTGGTCATTCACCATTGTAATTAAAGGGTCTAGGAGAGTGCTTAATTCTTTATCATCCACTCAATAAATATTAATTGATTGAATCAATGCTTTAATAAAATCTCTGATCTTCCAATGTCTTTGATATTCTTGGGTTTTCCTTGAGTTATGATTTTTAAGGCAGTGAAAGATATGTCACAGTGAAAAGGTTTGTAGTCATAAATCAGTGTTGGTCTATTACATAACTTTCCTATCTAAATTTGGTTTAGAACTAATGAGTTTGTAATGGTAAAAATCTGAAATAAAAGAAGTGAAACGCTGATTCACTTTGAATCAACAAACATTGCTTGAATATTTTGGAGTAGTAACTGATTCCTTCCCAAAACTCTGCCTCATGTGTTTTATTTCAGATACTCATTGTAACGAGTAGCACAATCCATTAAAATTATGAATTTTAGCAAAAATGATGGCTTTCACAACAAACATATTTTACTTGCAGTACTTCTGATTGTTTTCAATTGTGTATCAAATTGTGTATCAAATGTCTGAGTTAAGACAATGAAGATAACAATGCTGTTTTATTTTTCATTTTATTTTACTTCTTTTCAGTGTTCCAGCATTCATTGTTTATGCAACACACCCAGTGCTCCATGCAATACGTGCCCTCCATAATAACCACCACCGGGCTCACTCAACCCCCCACATGGCTCCCCTCCAAAACCCTCAGTTTGTTTCTCAGTCCACAGTCTCTTATGGTTTGTCTCCCCCTCCAATTTACCCCATCTCACTTCTCTGCTCCATCTCCCCATGTCTTTCGTGTTATTCCTTATGTTCCACAAGTAAGTGAAACCATATGATACTTGACTCTCTCTGTTTGACTTATTTCACTCAGCATAATCTCTTCCAGTCCCATCCACATTGATACAAAAGTTGGGTATTCATCCTTTCTGATGGAGGCATTATACTCCATTGTATATATGGACCACATCTTCTTTATCCATTTGTCCATTGAAGTCTGTTGGTTCTTTCCACAGTTTGGCGACCATGGCCATTGCTGCTATGAATACTGGGGTACAGATGGCCCTTCTTTTCATTACATCAGTATCTTTGGGGTAAATACCCAGTAGTGCAATTGCAGGGTCATAGGGAAGCTCTATTTTTAATTTCTCAAGGAATCTCCATACTCTTTTCCAAAGTGGCTGCACCAACTTGCATTCTCACCAACAGTGTAAGAGGGTTCCCCTTTCTTCACATCCCCTCCAACACGTGTTGTTTAATATCTTGTTAATTTTGGCCATTCTAACTGGTGTAAGGTGGTATCTCAATGTCGTTTTGATTTGAATCTCCCTGATGGCTAGTGATGATGACCATATGTCTGATAGCCATTTGTATGTCTTCTTTGGAGAAGTGTCTGATCATGTCTTCTGCCCATTTTTTGATGTGATTATCTGTTTTGTGTGTGTCGAGTTTGAGGAGTTCTTTATAGATCTTGGATATCAGCCCTTTGTCTGTAGTGTCATTTGCGAATATCTTCTCCCATTCCATGGGTTGCCTCTTTGTCTCTTTGTTTTATTGACTGTTTCCTTTGCTGTGCAGAAGCTTTTGATCTTGATGAAGTACCAAAAGTTCATTTTCACTTTTGTTTCCTTTGCCTTTGGAGACATATCTTTTTTTTTTTTTTAAAGATTTTATTTATTTATTTGACAGAGAGAGAGATCACAAGTAGGCAGAGAGGCAGGCAGAGAGAGAGGAGGAAGCAGGCTCCCTGCGGAGCAGAGAGCCCGATGCGGGGCTTGATCCCAGGACCGTGAGATCATGACCTGAGCCGAAGGCAGCAGCTTAATCCACTGAGCCACCCAGGCGCCCCTGGAGACATATCTTGAAAGAAGTTGCTGTGGCCGATGTTGAAGAGTTTACTGCCTATGTTCTCCTCTAGGATTTTGATAGATTTTTGTCTCACGTTGAGGTCTTTTATCCATTTCGAGTTTATCTTTGTGTACGGTGTAAGAGAATGGTTGAGTTTCATTCTTCTACATGTAGCTGTCCAATTTCCCCAGCACCATTTATTGAAGAGACTGTCTTTTTTCCACTGTATATTTTTTCTGCTTTGTCGAAGATTTTTGACCATAGAATTGAGGGTTCATATCTGGGCTCTCTACTCTGTTTCACAGGTCTATGTGTCTGTTTTTATTCCAGTACCATGCTGTCTTGGTGATCACAGCTTTGTAGTAAAGCTTGAAACCAGGCAACATGATGCCCCCAGTTTTGTTTTTCTTTTTCAACATTTCCTTAACAATATGGGTTGTTTTATGAGTTTTGTGGGGTCCCTAATATTCAGTTACTTTAATCCTTTCTGGAAATTTTGGCTTGACACTGCTTTATAATTATTATGGTTACCAAGTAGAAATGTCCCAGAAAGACATTATTTTATCAAGGTAGACTATGTGATTTGCTGGGAAAAAATAAAACCACTGAAGACAACAGATATATTTAAAAATTATTCTTTATTATAGAAGTCTTGTTTGCTAGTATAGATGGTGCCCACATTTCAGAAAACTAAAACTGGTTTCCAGTATTTTGTTGTGTCATTTTAGATTTTCTTATCTGTAGCTATATATAGTTTACTAATCACTTGGAAATGGGGTGTCCATTTAACATAGGAGCCACCCCAGTTTATCAACCCTTGGAGAAATGAATCTTTAAGGATGAGAGAAATAATAGTGGGGAGAGAGCAGAGGCTGGAAAAATAATCTCGCACTTTCTATATTAGTTTCCAAATATCATCCCCAAATAGCTCTTTGAGACCTCAATTTATTGAACCTAATGGAGATAAGAGATGGAATGGTGAGACTGATAATGATTAAAATGTGGTGCTTCAGGAGGTCATGGGCTTGGTTAATTCCCTTCCAAAGGGACAGAAGGAAGAGGGATAGGAGAAGGGTGAGTGCAGCCATTCAGCCCCTCACTTTTAAGCTAACTGGGATCTGTTTCTAATGAATGTCCCTGCCTCCATCAAGGGCATTTCTTCCATTTAACGAGCATGCGGGAAGCAGACATTGCTCAAGTACAAGGGTTCAGTTTGCAGTGAGCCACAAATCACATTTCATTTATCAGGCCCTACAGATGACAGGATATCATCGAGTCCCTGGAGAGCCATATTCATTAAAAAGAAATCTTAAGTAATTACAACAATTAATTGACTTGAAACAGTTTCTGGTGGATAAGGTTTACATAATTCATTTGCCAGACAAAACAAGCCTGATCAGGTCCGGGAACCTGATGCTATTTTGGAGCATCCCTCTATCCAAAACCGTGTGGTCCCGGAAAGGGGCTTGTCAACTAGGGCCCTCCCTCCCCCACTTTTTTGGGGGAAAGGAAATGGAAATTTCTAAAGAGAGAAATGGGAACCTATGAGGATCTGACAGACTCTATTTTGGGTCCATAAGATGGTTCTGTAGCACTTCTTTACTTACTTTTGTTATGGAAAACTGATTAATGAGAAATGAAAATGGGTTGTATTAATCAAGAAGTCTCTGTGTCTACAGTCTTGAGGAGGTTTAGATGGACCCAAGGCAAGGCCTTCCAAAAAGGTATGCAATCATTTAGGATAAGGTCAAGGTCCAGTCCAAGAACTCCATTATGCCCAAAGTTACTTGCATGAGCAACTACTTTTGTCAAATTAATACTTTGCTGATATTTTCAGGGGTTAGTCCTAAATTCTTTAGTGCTAAATTTTTAAAATGTGGGGTTTATGATTAAATTTGGAGAGGGATATTGCTGGAGAGCTATGGGAAATAATTTCTTTTAGGTATTGTGAAATATGATATTCCAACCACCTGGCAACACCGGCAAGTAAGTAACTGTATTATCGGACTCTGTTATACCAGCACTCAATTTTGGAGACATGATTTAGAGAGCACGACAATTATCTTCTAATACAGTTCCAGTGCTCTTTGTTGGGCTGGTGGGAGAATGGATGATCGTAATTCTTCAGAAAAGAAGGAGAAAATCATATGCTATAGACTCTTTGAGATGCTATATTTTATTTCATGGATCCAGGGAGAGTTACTAAGGCTTTTAGCACTCACAGAGATAGCCTCACTCAAAGGGCCACACACTGGGCAGTCTCTTGACCCAAGAGTGATAGTCTCTAAAGTTTGGTTCTCTTCAATCAAGCCACACACAGGCTGCTTCAATATCATCTGGAATCTTGTTGAATATATAAATGTAGGGTTCAACTGACACACTGACTCGATATTTTTAGGAGGTAAGACCTGGGCTTCTGTCGTTTTAACAGACATCCCAAAACACAATGACCATTGGGGAGATTCAGATTCTTTGAAAAGCTTATGGAGTGAATTTCAGTTTATTGATTTTTTTTTTTAATTACGCTTTCTTCTATATTGGTCAGTGTTTTTAGAGAAACAGAAGCAATAAGCTATGTACGTATGTATATTTATATTTATATTGAAATAAATATATTTATTTATTATGCAGAATTAATTATGTGATTAAGGAGGCTGAGAAGTCCCAGTATCTGCCATCTGTAAGCTAGAGACCCAGGAAAACAGGTGGCTGTAATTCAGTTCAAGTCTGAAGGCCTGAGAACCAAAGGAGCCAATGGTGTAAGTACCAGTTCAAGGGCAGGAGAAGATGAGAAGAGATGTCTAGTTCAGCATTGATGAAAAAATTGGATGAACTCCTTTGCTCACCCTTTGTTCTGTTGAGCCCTCAAAGGATTGCATGTTGCCTACCCAGGGATCAGGATCAGATACACCCCAAAACAGTGTTTAATCTGGGCAATGAGGGCCAGTCAGGTTGACACATAAAATTAGCTATCATCGTCTCCAAGTTTCTCCCTATCTTCATTATGTCACTTGTTGAAAACTGTACATTTCTGGACTCTAGAGTTCTGGAAAGAAGTTGCAATGCTATGTGTTTTATCCATGCACAAATCTTATTGAACCCCTGATACTACCTATAAATTATGCCCAGGGCTAGAGTTACAAAATAAATAATATTTCCAAAAATTTTTTTTAAATTTTCTTGGATTTCTTTACAGATAGATAGATTTTTATTTTGTTATTCTGTTTTCATTTCTATGATTTTCATTTCTTTAAGAAATAACTTCTGTTTCTTTATTGAGATTTTCTAGTTCTTTAATTCACTTTAAGAGATGTCTGATTGCTGAAGTGTTTTTATGACAATTGATTTATAACCCTTGTGAGAATATCCCAACATTGGATTCATCTGCTGTCAGTGTTGGTTGGTTATCTTTTTCTCATTCGAGTTGTGATTTTCTTGGTGTAACACATAATTTTCTGTTGTCTCCTGGACATCCTGGCTATTATGTTAAGGGATCCTGGGTCTCACTGAAATCTTTTACTTTAGCACACAGTCATCCTGCATAGGTTAGTTCCCAGGTCCTGGTCCAATTTGGTGGGCTGTGGTTTCAGTGGCAGTGTAATTAATTATGGTATTCTTTTGTCTGCTTGGTTTATCTTGTGCCATGGGGGCTCTCACTGGTCCCTGCTGGTGCTGCCTGAGGGGCTGGAGGGATTTCTGTAGGTAACATCCTCTCCACCTTGGTGGGGGAGGGGAGTCTCTGCTGGTGTGGAGGGGGGGGCTTCTCTGTTGTGGGCGTGTCTGCTGGGGAAGTATTCTCCAGCCCTGCCTAGAAGGTGAACATCTCTCCTGGCAGCTTAACCTCCTTGCAGGCACTGCCAGTTTGCCTCCTGTGATTGGAGAACATGTCTGTTCATTCCAGAGAAGGAATGAGCCTACCGGAGGTTAGGCTGGGAAATGATGGTCTTTCCTCACCTTCTTCTTTTGTTGGGGGGATACAAGGCATCCTGCTCCATGTTGTTCCTCTAGGCCTTGGGTCTCACAGAAGGAGGTTTTCATCTCACTCCTCCCAAAGTTCTTCTTTGCTTGCTTCGTCTGCTATTTCCAGGATTTATAATCTGGGCCCATGTTATGGATAGGTTTTAAAAGACAATTTCCCATGGAAAATCCCATGGATAGATTTTTGAAAATAATTTTTTTTGTCAAGATCCCGAAGTGATTTTCAAAAATTTTCTGTGTGGCCGTTTAAATGAGATAATATATTGATAAATTCATGTTTGCCTAATTATATTTCTATTTGAAGTCATACATAAAAAGTACTACAGTTTGACAAACTCTATAATCTGGGGAGAAAAAAACAAAAGAAATACTCTGTTTTCAGTTTCAGGTTTTATATCAAACAAAATTCATACTTTTATTTAGCACCTTTTCCTCCCTTGTTATCCTTGAAAGAACAATTATTCGAGACAGGCAGTTTCCAGAGTTCAATGCCAGAAGTTTTTCAGAAGGGCTAGGCCAGTGGTACAACTGAAGCTGGCTGATGAGTAGAACTGCCTGAAGAGATTTAGCAAGCCCCAGCCTCCTGAGTCCCACTTTCTTAAAATTCAGTCGGTGGGGGTAAGGCCCCTGGATGTATATATTTTCCTAACATTCTCCAAGCAACTACAGGTGATTGGCCATATTTGGTTACCATTTGTAATGAGATGTTGGAACATTTCCAAAATGGGATAGAATCTAGAAAAATAATGCCCTTATCCAGGGTGACACTTTATGCAAGGAGAGCCAAAGGGAAAATTGAAATATTAACCTTACAATTACATTTTAAAAGGGAGGATGAAAAATCAGAAACTACTGAGAAGTATGACAAGGAATATATAAGGCAGGAGATATCTGGTATATGAGGAAAACAACTGAACTAACTGGGATAATGGACTTGGTAGAGAAGAGTCTTGGAGGATATGATAATAAACAGTCTTCACATATTTAAAAGTCAGGACTTACTACTGTTTTAGACTGGGAACCTGCTTCTTTTGCAAACTTTCCAGGTGATCCTGAGGCAGTCATTCTGTGTTGAGAAGGAGAGTGGGAGCACTTATGGTTATGGGAAGGATTGTGTTAGACTTTTATAAAAATGGTTCGGGTGCTTGAGAATAAAGAGCTGATGGGAAGAATTATAGAGGAAGCCTGCCAAGATAGAAAAGGAAGGAAGGAAAGTAAGAAAGGATACAGGGAGGGAGGGAAGAGGGAAGGGGAAGGGAGGGAAGGAAGGGCAGTTGGAAGGAAGGAAGAATAGAGGCAGGGATGCTTTGGGTTTGGAGGTCCCACCTCTGATTAAATCCTGGTTGTATGAATTTCTGTAATAAAGCCTGGTGATCTGAAACAAAGAAGAAAAAATTAACTACATTAACTTGAAATTAGAAAAGGGAAAGGCAGATAGAGTCAAGAACTAAGAGGCAGAGAAGATTGTCGCTGTCGGTTAAGACCAGGTTAAAATGCAGGATCTTGGCAAAGTGAAGGCAGGTGAGCAAAGGAGACCAGCAGACCAAGAAAAGTGAGTAAGGTCAGTGGGCTAGAGCTCACTGCCTGTGAGGGAAAGACTCAGAAAGCAAGGAAGTAGAGAGGATTCCACATTTGGAGTAGTTACCACTCTTCGTGGTCTGTGAGTTAAGGAAAAAGATCCTTGTCCACCATTGGAGTTAACTGTGGAGCAAGTGTTTTGCCTAAGGCAAGATTTTCAAACAGAAGCAAGTGTTGGAATTGCCTGGAGGACACGTGAGAACAAGGGGGCTGGACTCTACCACCAGAAACTCTGATTCAGTAGGTCTGGGTGGGACCCTAGAGTTTGCTTCTCTAAGGAGCTCCTAAGAAATGTGAATGCTCTGGTCCTGGGGCCACACTTCCAGGAGCAGTGACATAGGAAAAGTCAGGCTTCCATTAAATTAACACCTTTGGGCTGCCTCTTTGTTTTGTTGACTGCTTCCTTTGCTGTGCAGAAGCTTTTGATTTTTTTTTTTTTTAAAGATTTTATTTATATATTTGACAGATAGAGATTTCAAGCAGGCAGAGAGGCAGGCAGAGAGAGAGAGGAGGAAGCAGGCTCCCCACAGAGCAGAGAGCCCGATGCGGGGCTCGATCCCAGGACCCTGAGATCATGACCTGAGCCGAAGACAGCGGCTTAATCCACTGAGCCACCCAGGTGCCCCGAAGCTTTTGATCTTGATGAAGTCCCAAAAGTTCATTTTCGCTTTTGTTTCCTTTGCCTTTGGAGACATATCTTTTTTTTTAAATTAAATTAATTAATTTATTTTTTCAGCGTAACAGTATTCATTGTTTTTGCACAACACCCAGTGCTCCATGCAATACGTGCCCTCCCTATTGCCCACCACCTGGTTCCCCCAACCTCCCATCCCCGCCCCTTCAAAACCCTCAGGTTGTTTTTCAGAGTCCATAGTCTCTTATGGAGACATATCTTGAAAGAAGTTGCTGTGGCTGATATCGAAGAGGTTACTGCCTATGTTCTCCTCTAGGATTCTGATGGATTCCTGTCTCACATTGAGGTCTTTTATCCATTTCGAGTTTATCTTTGTGTACGGTGTAAGAGAATGGTCGAGTTTCATTCTTCTACATATAGCTGTCCAGTTTTCCCAGCACCATTGATTGAAGAGACTGTCTTTTTTCCACTGTATATTTTTTCCTGTTTTGTCGAAGATTATTTGACCATAGAGTTGAGGGTCCATATCTGGGCTCTCTACTCTGTTCCACTGGTCTATATGGACTCTGAAAAACAACCTGAGGGTCTTGAAGGGGCAGGGGGGTGGGAGGTTGGGGGGAACAAGGTGGTGGGTAATAGGGAGAGCACGTGTTGCATGGAGCACTGGGTGTGGTGCAAAAACAATGAATACTGTTACGCTGAAAAGAAATTAAAAAAAAATAAATAAAATTAACACCTTTGGGAAGGATGAGGACAGAAGAAACTCAACCAAAATAGATGGTTCCAGAAGCAGAGTAAACATAGCTGGAGGGCGATTGGGAGCCTGAGTTACAATAACTTCCACCAGGGCAAGATTTGGGGCACTCTTATATGGCTGAGGATGAGCTGATTGTATTCCAGGGCGCTTTCAAGTAACTGTACGCCTATACAGGTAGTTCAGATTTGCCCATCAGTAGTTATTTAAAACTGGGTCCTTTACATGCACGTCCAGCTTTGTTGATGCCAGAAGCTTATTTCACTGTGCCTGAAAGGAGTTTTGGCTCAGATCCAGTAATGAGTATAATTGGTCCCCTCACAAAGAAAGAGCAGTTTCGCAGTAGAGGGCTTTAGTGAACGCTGACAGCACGATGATGTTCTTTACAGGTTTTCTTAGAGCCTTTCGACAACTTCCCATAGCCCTTGGGGTATGATCTAGAAGCCAGAATAGCATGTGCAAGGTTTTTCCCAATCTGACCTTTTAGCATCTTCTCTATGACAGGATCTCTCCTTCCTTTTCTAGACTTTGTCACAAGGGATGTGTCCTATGTCTTGCATCCATGTTTTCTCCAGCATCAAGGCCTTCACACATTCTCCTGGGTTCTCTAAAAATGTTTTTCTCTTATTTTCTTAACTAATTTCCACAGGTTCTACTAATATCAACTTCACTGTCTCTTCTGGGAAATACTTTTCTAGTCATCAGCCCCTTTCTCTTTCCTGTTCACAGCATGTCCACTGGTTGTAATTCTGTGTTCACTGTCTGTTTTCCATTTTCTACCCATAGTTCTAGCATGGCAAAGGAGTGACTCACTTCTCCAGGTTGCTTTGGGACTTGCTGGTTTTATAAGTTCAAATGCTATGTCCTCAGCACTGGGTAAACCAGTATGGTTGGTCATCCCCACCTTGTTCACCCTGTTCCCGCAGATCTAGCACTGTGACTGGCATACAGGATATGCTCAAAACATTTGCATTAAACAGAACTGAATAGTGTTTAATGTGGGTCAAAGGGGAATCATCCCTCACTCTCAATATCTTTATGACCTCAACAAATGTTATTTCAGAAGGGAAAACAGATGCCTGAAAGTCAATATTCAAAATGATTTTGGGGGTGTGATTTCAACATTTCACTTTGTAAGTCAGTGGTGGATTCAAGACTCTGACATTTGGTATGATAATGTACAAGGCAGGCTTGCTGAGTTTGGGAATATTCATTCATTCATTCATTCATTCATTCATTCATTTTTTAATGCCTATCCCCAAAATAGCCCCTCCTCTCCAGCAGGTTCACTATAAATTATATTCAGTTTCTTGAGAGTTTTTTTTTTAGAAATTAGCTATTGAAGTGCAAATACTCTGATTGGAGATTACCTAAAGCTCTGTTAGCTATAAATCTGAAGAGGGCAGGGGGATTAGCATTGGGCTCCACGACAAATTGCTGCAGACACAAGGACTTCTAGGGTGGCTGGGTTAGGTTGTGATGACATCGCATTTGTTTTCAGGTTCCTTCTTCCTCCACAATCCTGGAGACGTGAGCATTTCTCTAAGTAAATGTGTGATCTGTGCCCCTGAAGAAATGGAGTGGCTTACAAGGAACAGAATGTGTGCATCACAGTTTGAGTAAACAAACTCAGTAATTCATTTATAAAGTCTTTTGTAATTTTTAGCAGACTCTCCAATGCTTTGAACGGTTGAGGAGTATTTATTAACATAGCATGCGTGAGAGCCAGCATCAAGGATTTCAGTCTTCTAAACAAGAAAATTAGAAAGCATGTCTTGTTCCCATTGAGACAGAGTAAGAGCAAAGGCTATTAGGACAACTCATCTCCTAGAATATTAAAAACACCCTAACAGGCTTCTCCAGGTCCGAAGAAGAGGGACACACCAGAGCAGGGCGTGAAGAACAGCTGTGTGGTAGCGGCTCTCCGACAGGTGTGTGCTGAGCGTGTTACAACTCATGAAGGCAGAGATTAAAATGAGGAAAAACGGAAACAGAAATGCTTCTCTTCAGGCCCATGACTCCCACTCTCAGAGCATGTCTCTCAACTGTAGACTCAGAGGAGAAAAGAAGAGGGAAAGAAAGTCTAGAGAAGCCCTGGGAGAAGATGCTCTAGAGTGCATTTCACCTGTTGGACACTAATTCCTCTAAGAGAATAGATGCGTGATTTCTCTTTATTACCCTTGACTCAAACAGTGATGATAGAGGAAGCTGCAGTAATCTTCAAATCATTTTTGACCTTGACAACTATCTAAAGGATATGTTCTTCTGGCACAAGCTGCAGCTATGGGAGGAGCATGAAATCCATCAACCCAAATCTGTCAGTACTTGCTCTGGTTTACATGTTCGTAGGTGACAAATTATCCTGAAACTTAAAACAACCACCACTATCTTGTGCCTCATGATTTTGTGGGTTAGGAATTGCAGCAGGGTTGAGTTGGATGGTTCTTCCATCCCACAGGGCATCAAATGTGATCACTTGATGATGCATTCCATTTCAGCTGGGCTGGTTTGGAGGATCTGAGACAGCTTCACTCACAGGTCAGGTACATTGGTGGTGTGGTGGGCCCCCAAAGATACCCAGGTCTTAATCCCTGGGACCTGCAAATGATACCTTGTATGGCAAAGGCACTTTGCAGGTGTGATTCAGTTAAAAATCTCAACATGGGGCGATTATCCCGAGTTATCCAGGTGGACTCTACCTGTAATCAGAAGTGTCCTGATACAAGGGATGGAGATTTTGACTACAGAAGAAGAAGGTCCTATGACAATTGAAGCAAGCCACAGCATTGCTGGCTTTATAGCTGGAGGAAGGGGACCAAGAATCAAGGAATGACCTGGATGTGGTTCTGGAAGCTGGGAAAGGCAAGGAAACAGATTCTCCTCTGGAGCCTCTGGAGGGAGTGAGACCCTGCTGACACCTTGATTGTGGCCCTATGGAACTGATTTTGGGATTCTGACTCCAGAACTGTAAGAAAATAAATGTGTGTTGCTTTAAGCGACCACCTTAGGTACAGCATCCATAAGAAATGAACAGCAGGGGTGGCTAGAAGACTGGACTGATGTGACTCTACTGAACAGAGTGTCTGCTATGGCCCCCCCAGCCTGGGAGCTGCTCACAGAACTTACGTGCTGATTCCAAAGAGTCTTCCGAGAGAGGGGTGGAAGCTTCCAGTTTCTTAAGGCTTGGATAAAGCTAAGGCATAGACCCACCTCTCCAAGGGAGGATTATCAAAGACTTTGGGGCTGTCTGTCTATTTTAGGAAAGAATATTTTGACGACTCATGTCCTGCTGATTATGGATCACCAGCATCATGTTTTCTATGTTTATTCAATCTGGTGACTCTCAAAGTCCTAGTTCTGTGGTAGATCCAATCATTTATCAGTCCAACATACACAACAGAAGGATTCCTTATGGAATCCAAGGTCACATTGACTTGTCATCCTAAAAGAGGCTGAGAAAATGAGCTGGGTTTTCATAGAGCATACCTTCACTCATTCATTTATAATTTTTCTGCAAAATTTGCTAGAAAATGGACATTGTGTCAGCCACTGGGACTGGTCATGTAGAAGGTGCCATGGCAAAATGGACAAATCTTCATTGCAAGACTGGTCTCCAAAAGGGATCTGGGATTTCTCTCCTCTGTGGTCTGAGCATATTGACTGGAAAGAACTATGCAGAATGTACTGCACCTCTACTTCCTACCTAAGCTATCATATGGATAAATGTTCACAGCACTTCAGACACTTTCCCACACATTATTTCTTTTGAACCTCATAATGTCCCATCTCTCAGTTTATTATTTCTAATAACAGGAAACAGAGGCTGAGAAAAGTTACCTAGCTAAGTAAATGATCCTGCCAAGGCTCTGAGATGGACTTGCTCTTTCTTGCAGCTGAGAGATTTCTGGGGACGGATACCTGGTATAAGTGCACAGAGACATGGATTCCCTACACACTTCTTCTGCCCTTTTTGTCAACATCAGAGAAGCATGCTGATTTCTCACAACTGGCTGGTTTGACAGGGGTTCACGTGTCTGAGTATCTGGAGTCGAAATAGGTCAGAGATGGGGTCCTGGATCAGCTTCATGCAATGCACATGGGCTGATGTGTAGAACTTCCTTAGAAGACGCTTTCCTATTTTTTGCCACAGTAGGGAAAAATTCAATCAGCCCAGTAATGTTGGTCATGAGACCAGCTCATGTTGGTCATGAGAACAGATCGTTTGTTCCCCCCAGGGCTGGAGCTCCATCGCCTTCCACCCCTCCAAAGTGATGTTTGGGTGTGTATAGAAGTCCATGTATAGAAGTCCATGAAAAGTGCTACAGTCAGCACTTCTCTTGAGGCTTTTAAGAAATCATAACAATAATAAAGTTGAAACTCCTCATACGACAACTGAGAGCTCTGGGAGTAAAGGATTATTTTGCAGGTATAAATTTGTGAGAGTACTTTTCTCATGTGGTGGGATGATGGTGGGACATTCAAGACTCTTAGCTGAGTCCTAAGTCATTTTGTGGTGGGAAGGGGTTCCAGGGTCCTGGGTGGTTGTAATCCCCATCCACTTCTCTCTATGAGACTGGCTATAGGCCAGGCACTGTACTTGGTCCTTTATTTATAATTTTTCTTTGGGCTTAAAAGATGTATTTCCTCCAATATTCCTTTCAAGGAATGTATCTCCAAATTCTCCCATGGCTAGTGACCCACTTTACTGAGGGCTGCTGAGCATCATATGTCACAGCATAATGAGAGAAATTTTGTAAAAAGAAGTTGGATTTCGAGTTATAATATTTTAGAATCCATTTTCTTACTAGAATCGAAGATTTAGAAGCAGCGAAGGCATTGCTAAACTTTAAACTTCTTATATTATAGACTTTACAAAGAAACCTGACAAATGGGCTGCAGAGGGGTCTTGCCACCAACCAAGAAAATGGAAAAGAAGAACTATGTTTGAAAGTTACTAGATGCAGCAAACACTGCCTCCAGAAGAAAACAGGAAGAAACATGGGTCACGAGTAGGATTTGGTTCGGATGTGTGCGCCGGAAAACCTAAATGCTTGTGTCTTATTCAAGATAGTTGTTTATCTTTTCCCTCTGAGGAAGGAGGCCTGGGGTAGCTGGTAGGTTCTGGTTTGATCTCTCTTAATTGCCAGGGATCCAGCTTGCTCTGTCATTGATCCACTGTCCTTGGTCTGATGTTCCCTGATATAGGAAGCCTTCCTGAACTCCAGACAGTGTAGCTGCATTTTCTCCATCAGGAAGTGTAAAGGAAAACAAAAGCATCAAATGATACAAACCAGCTATATTTTAGGGAGCTTCCTAAAAGCTGTTACTCATATCACCCCCTTTGTGTCCAGCAAAAGAACTGTAAGGGACAGAATCCTTAATCTGGGAAAAAATGTGCCTTGCTCAGAAGTGAAGGCTTCCATTCCTAAGGAAGACAGGGAAAACCAGGAGTGGGTAGAATACTGGAAGTTAGGGGAAATGCATCTGGAAGAAGTGATAAAAACATGGGCGTCAGAAAAAAGAATGATCTGGTTTCCAACTGGATTTCATATTGAAATTAACAAGTCATGCCCTCATTTTCCAAAATCACATTGAAATCAATTCCAGTACATGTATTATGAAACTATTTTTCTTGTCCCTAATTTTTTTCTGGTAAAATTGGGATGTATCTTAACGTTCATTTGTGTCTCTTATTTAAAATTTAGGAAAAGATGGTAAATGCCTCATTGAATTTACTACTTCATATCTATGAAGTAGATAACATTATCCTCATGATTCAGAAAGGTCGTTCAAGTTCAGAGACAGGTCTGAAATCCAGATGTGTCTGGCTTCAAAATTCATGTTGTTGCGGCTTCGAAATACTTCATGCCTCCTCAAAATACACAAAAACCTTTGGACTTCAGGAAATAACCTTGATGTGAGGGGCTCTATCCTGTTTCTTCTGCACTACAACAGTGCTTGGTGGATAGAGGTAATTTAACACGGAGCAAGTGATATTTGTGTAATATAAAGAAAAATTGCTGTCCTGGTAGAATTTGGTGTGACTATAACAGGTAGTAGCTAGGGCTCTGGGGTCCTTTCTCTAGCATTGCCTTGCTTTCACAACAGTTACAAACTATCTCCCAGCTGAATTTATGTTACAACCCTGTGGGTACTCAGTGTAAACAATCCAAACTGGATTTCCAAGCATACAAATACTATAGAAGATCCTTGTATGCAGAACAGATGTGAGAAATAAACTTGGATCATTTGTAAATTGAAGAGGGGAAAAAATCCCCATGTAGAAACAGCTTGGTTTAGTGTTAGAAGAATTTATTTTTTAAAGACGATACTTGAGGAAACTTGAATAACAGAATGTTATCGGGTGTTTGTTAGGTACAGTGTTGGAGTCCAAATGTCTCCTAGAAGACAAGTGTTATCCTTTATCAGCATCCTAGATATTCACATGGTTGAGTCTTAAACTCAGGGAATGTCTAACAGCTGTTAGAGTCCAGGTTTCATCTCAAGAGTAGGCTTGAGTATTGTCATGAAAGGTGTATAGGTACATAGCCAGAGGTTTTCCCATAATTCCTTCCTTGTATGACCTAACGATATGGAAGTAAATTTGAAGGAATTATGTCTATATGGCTTTGATACAATTTGACAGACTATCTGCACTGAGACATCTTGGTTTTCTGGAGCTACCTCGAGACATCTGAAAAACTCTCTGACCCACAGCCAGCTCTCCTGGTATAGTCAGAGGCTTCAAAACAGTTATTAGGTCTGAGTTGAAAACAGTGGTGTGGTTTAAAATACCAGGGTGTCAGACTTCATGGTTTGAGAACAAGAGTTGTCAAAATCAAATGCTACCTTCTACACCAGAGGAAAAGGAAGTTGGTTGGATTTGGCAACGTTTTTGGAAACCTGGTAAATTCTCCCATTGGTATCTGAATACTAAGTGAAATTAACCTCCGAATCCCATAAGGTCCTAAAGAAATCATCTGTCCCCAATTCAGCGACTTGCTCTCGTGAGTACTTTGGGACTTATTGTCAGGTACAAGTTCAGGACATATAAAAATACACCTGCTGCGTGTTATTGAGTTCACCTTTAAAATAGATTCAAAGACCAGTTTCTTTGCTACTTCTTTCCCGTGTCTTGAGTTATGATATTGATGGTTCATCACCGAGGAAGGAGCATTGAATATTTAAGGAGCATTTTCCCACCTTACCTGAGGTATGATTTGATTGACAAATAAAACTTGTGCACATTTAAAGTGGGCCATGTGATGTTTTGCTATACTTAAGACATTGTCAAGTGATTACCACATTAAAGCTAATTAACACACTCATCACATCACATAGTTGCCATTTTATTTATTTGTTTATTTATTATTTTGGCAGTGAGAAAACGAGGTCTGTTCTCTTAGCAAATTTTAGGTAATAATACATTATTATTAACTATGGTAATGTATAAGTTAGGGTTCTTGAGAGAAACAGAACTAATAGAATATATAGAGAGATTATATATGAAGGGAGATTTATTACAGGAATTGTCTTTTACACAGTTAAGGAGACCAAGTTCCACCATCTTTTGTCTGCAAGCTGGAGATCCAGGAATGCAGGTGGCATAATTAGCCTGGTCTGAAGGCCTCTAGGTCAAGGTAGCTGATGGTGTAACTCCCATCCCCACATCAAAATCCTGAAAGTCAGGGGGTTGCTGGTATAAGTCCCAGAATCCAAAGACCCAAGAACCTGAATCTCTGGTGGCCAAGGACAGAAGAAGATGGATATGCCATCACAAGAAGAGAGAATGAATTTACACTGCTTTCACCTTTTTGTTCCATTTGGGCCTCCAAAAGATTGGGTGATGCCTACCCACATTACTGAGGGTGAATCTCTTCACTTAGTCTACTGAATCAAATGCAAATCTCTTTTAGAAACACCCAAATGGACACACCTAGAAATAATGTTTGACCAGCTATTTGGGCCCCCCTTAGGCCATTTAAGTTGATGCATAAAATTAGCCATCATGGTGACCATGCTGTACATTAGGTTTCCAGAAATTATTCATCTTATAACTGAAAGTTTGTACCCTTTGACCAACATCTCCCCATTCCTTCCACTTTCTCAATCCATTGTAACCACCATTCTGTTCTCTGCTTCTTTGAGTTAGGGTTTCTTAGATTCCACATATAAGTGGCATAGTATAGTATTTGTCTTTTTATGTCTCACTTATTTTACTTAGCATAATGTGGTTCAGGCTCATCCATGTTGTCACAAATGGCAAGATTTCCTTCTTTTTTGAAGCTGCATATATACACCACATTTTCTTTATTCACTCATCTGCTAATGCATACTTAGGTTGTTTCCATATCTCTGCTGTCTTGAATAATGCAGCAAAAAACATGACAGTGCAGATATCTCTTTGGGGTAGTGATTTCATTTCCTTTGGATATAGCCAGAAATAGGTGTGCTGGATCATACGCTAGTACTATTTTTTTTTAAAGATTTTATTTATTTGACAGAGAGAAAGAGAGAGCACAAGTAGGCAAAGTGGCAGTCAGAGGGAGAGAGAGAAGCAGGCTCTCCACTGAGCAGGGAGCCGATGTGGGGCTTGATCCCAGGGCTTTGGGATCATGACCTGAGCCGAAGGCAGCTGCTTAACCGACTGAGCCACCCAGGTGCCCCTGTTAGTACTATTTTTTAAGATTTTGTGGAAATTCTGTACTGTTTTTTTATAATGGCTGTACCAGTTTACATTTCACCAATAGTGTAAAAGGGTTCATAAGGGGAATTTCTTAACTACAGAGGCAAGGAAATAGATTCTCTTTTCACTTAAGTACTAATGAATGTGAACTTCATGCCTGGAGAGGCACAAGGTTCCCTAGGAAAGGTCTTTCTGGATTTACACGTTTGGGAATATCAAGACTCTCCATTAAAAGAACACCAGCCTCATTTATTCCTTATTTTGTGTTTCCCCTTCCTTCCTTCCCCTCTTTTCTTTCTTTCCTCCCTCCCTCCCTCCCTCCCTCCCTCCCTCCCTCCCTCCTTTCTTTCCTTCCTTCCTTCCTTTCTTCTTTCTTTCTTTACATTCAGCACATTTGGTGTGCTTTCTTTGGACAGCTACCATTATTGGTCACTAGAATTCCAAGGAGAGAGAAAAACTATAGACAACCGACTGCTTCTAGTGCAAGGAGTGCTTAGTATTTTCCATAGATCAAAGGATCAAAGCACGGTAAATTGGCTTCAAAAGAGTTGTTCAAGGTGACATGAGAATTGACAATAGGACTTCTCAAAGAACATAATCTGAGCGGAGAGCTGAAGGAAGAGTGGGGAGGAGGGAGAAGAAAGGGAGAGGAAAGAGTCTATTGAGGAGATGGGGTATGTGATTGGAAGAAGTCCCAAGTATCCTAGAAATGAAACAAGGGTTGTGTAGGTAGAGCAGAGATGGAGAGGGATATGTGGAGGGCTCTGGCATTTCCCCATTTCTTCCCCTTCCCATTTCCCACAGCTGGGCCGTCCTCAAGGTCATAGAAAAATCCAGATGCAGAGTAGGAAGTCAGAGCCTTCCTCATTTCTAAATACGTTTATATTGTTCCTTGTTCATCTCTGAATTTTCGACCCACCCACTTCTGCCCTGTGTAGGTAGATGAAGACTTAGCTTCCTCACACTGCCTTTCATACCTCACTCTCCCTATTTCCCCAAAATGGTTATAATCACTATTTATGACATCATTCATGATCATGGATTTTGTGGCTATTGGTCATTGCTGAGCCCACTGTATACTGTGGTTATTATTTTTTATCCTTGCACAGTTTTTTGACTTTGCTCGAATTAATACTTTGCCTTTTTTCCTTATTGGCTTCATCGTATCCCTATTACTCCCCATCCAACTGAAAGGAAAAAAAAGAAAACTAACAAAAACAAGACTCCTGCATTGAGAGCACATACATGCATGACCACCAGCATTTTGGGAGAAGAGTGAGGCAAGGAGGTCGAGCAGCCTATTACTCACTCCACCTACTCTCTATCATCTTTCTCTTTTAGGATGGTATCACCCACCCTCCACCATGAGCAGCATCTGGAGCCTCTCTGGGTGAATCTATTCAGACACTAAATCTATTATTCCCGCCCTGTTGTGAAGAGCATTACAGGTGTTCTATGTGCAAAGCAGTTTTCTACTATTCTGCTAAGTCAGTTACCAGCCTTCCACTCTCTTTTCAGCTTCCAAAAAGTTGGTAAAAATTGCTCATCTTATGATGTATCCTCTCCTGTTCTCTTTGTCCTGATACGTTTGTGCCTGTTCTATTCCCTTTCTCCTATTCTACTGGCATTTCAGGAGAGAGCAGGGCTAAAACATGGGGCCAGTCCACCACGTTGCCTGGAGTTTCCTGTGGTTTCCCAGTCAGACTTGAGACTAGTGGGGCTCTCACTAGGCAAGGAGGGGATAGCTATCATGCTGGACACGAGTTCCCTGGGACTTACTGCCTGCCTTCCTCCTGTGACTTGTTGTGCCACACTCCGAAGTCTGGAGATGGGTCAAGAAGGATCACAGAAGATTCATATCCACTTGTGGTTTCTGGGGTTGCGTGCTCTGTGTCTCGGAAACAGGAATGACACCAAAAGATAAGGATGCTTTTTAATCGCTTCTTAAACAAAACTTTAATAATAGAAGCCTCCTTCTATCCTGGCTTCTATCTCTCTGTGTCTAACTTCATTGAATCTGGACTTTTGGAATGTAGATGTTTATTGAAGAACTCAAAATCACAGGTCAGTCCTCCAGCCTCCTGGGCAGCTCTACCCATTATTCCTGAGGTACCCATCTCTGTCTTCTATGATCCCAGGCCCTCATTGGCTCGTGGATGAAGCCCTACCGAGGATACAGGAGGGTCTTGGAAAATGTAAATGCTTTTGCATTCCGAAATGAATGGAAACAAAAAGAGAACATTTTGGAAATACCTATTAGGAAAAGCCAGCAAGGGAAGAATCCAAATAAAGTATAAACGGGAACGTGCTTGCCTTCTGGGGCAGGTGAGCACAAGCCTCATGGAGGTGGGGGTCATTCACGTTCCTCCGGGTTACTCAGCGACAGAGACCGTGAATAATAAAATGGAACCACATCCATCTTTTCAGAGGCTGTGCTCCTGGGTGTCGGGTCTGCCCTGCCACAGAGCAGCTGGGAGGGAATCTTTGCAGCTGCAAAGAGGGATTTGTAATGGAAATGCTGACAGACCCTTAACCAGGGCAGTGCTAGCAAGAGCTGTGATAATACAGTGAATAAGGTGAATGGGCTCGGCTTATCTCATTTCACAGCTGAGCTGTGTATTGCCAGATAAATCAAATCAGGGTAAACGGCTTCATCTAATAAACTGGGTCAACATATAATGTATTTGTTCAGGTTCGCACTTTCATTGATTCTCATTTGATTTAAGAAGAGATATTTCAGCTCATGTTTGAATGTGTTTAGTATTCATCCCTCCTTCTGGAAGGAGAGACCGAGAGGCAGGGACGCATGGCCAGGATTTTTTTTTTCTTTTAAATAAATTAAGTTTTGCGATTCTTAGAAATTCTTTTGCTTTCCATCTTTATGCATCAAAGCGGGGGCAGGGCATCAGGAGGACTGCTTGGGGAGAAAGCCAAGAAGAAGCAGGAAAAAGAACTCCATCCCTTCATCTGCATTTCCCAATAATGTTTTAGTGATGTTTGCTAATGTATCATTCATTAACCATCAGCCACTATGAAAAACATAATCTATCTCGCAAAGTGGACATTATTATCGCATTAAATCATTTCACAATATACCTGAACGGTTCCACACGAGAGGCCTGGCCTGGCCAAGCTCAGATGCCTCCGGGGCAACTCTTCAGCAGTAATGAGATACGAGGTCTGTCTGTGATGAATACGATATTACTCGTGTCAGTGGTTGCGGACGGCACCCAGAATATTTCTTCTTACAGGTTTTTTTTTTCTCCTTCCATGGCAAAGGAACTCAGGCAAAGCACTATTAACCCAGTAAATGAAGCTCTAAAGATCACAGAGTGTGTCCATTAGGAGACAAGACGGTGACTAATCCAATTTTTCTTGCAGGGAGAGATCCTGATGCTTTGGTAACATCTGGGGATGGCGGGCCCTGCATTACAGATGAGGCTCTGTGTTCTGTCCTCTCTGCTGGGCTTCCTTCTCTGCCTTTGTGTAAGAATGACTATTGCATTGTCTCCTACTCTCCCTCAAACTCTTCTTTCCAAAAACCTTTTCGGAGGTGATTAAAAGAGAGCCCATGGCTGGTGGAAGAATTGGAAAAGGTGATGGGTGGGGGAAGGAAGAGAGAGCCAAATGGTCAGTCTTCCCAGTTCACATTTATAGGGCTGTTTCCGGATGCTTCAGGTCTGTATAGTAGGCAGGCTGGAATCAGCAAAAGGGAGAGGCCAGGGGGTACCAGGGGCCATTTACTCTCTGCTCCTGTTAAAAACACATTAAACAGTCTTGCTTCTAGGGAAATAATCCCTGTTTTTAACTCTCATAAGGGCATATGCTTGTTTCCTTTATTCCTTGAAACACTGTTTGCAGGCATTTGTTTAAAATGTTGATGGATAAAAAGTTCCCATTGCGCCTTAGACAGCCATTGGACAGCTATGGGATGAATATCTGGGGGACCTCAGTAACAATATAAACAGAGAAGTGATTCTTTCCTTGAGCCTGTTCTAAATCTTCCTCCCCTTCCTTTTCTTCAACAGTGTTCGTTACATGGCCACTTTATGCCATGGTTTGTGCAGGACACCCACGGATCATGGCCTTGTCACTCTGACTAATAAATACAAAACAAATAAGAAGCCACATGCACCCACCTTTAGAATAATCACAAAGGAACTGTACTGATGCCCCAGTTAAAACTGGGTTACAGTCTGGCAACTGTCATATGTAACTAAATGTGATGTTTGATTTTTTAAATGACAACCTTGCATCATTGCTTCCCAAGAGAATATCAAAAATACATTCCCCCGAAGAGTAGCCTAGAGAGAGTCAGAAAATACATCTTTCCTCCCCAACCCCCCGTGCATTTGTTTTCTGCAGTTAATCAATTCAGAAGGATTGGCTTAATTTTCCACACTGGAAAATACAGGTTGAAACACCCCCTTTGAAAGTCAAATTTATAATAGTTCACATTACTCTGGTATATCAGCTCAGGTGATGTGGAAAATGTAATTTTGAAAACATTTTGGCTTACTCGTGGTCTTTAGAAAGGACAGTGTAGTATGAGTCATGATTTTGTATCTAAATGGATATACTCTCAGCTTCCCTTCTCATACTGAAATGACTGTATAGATTATATTAGTTTCAGTGAAATTTATTTACATTGATTGAAGGAATCAATCTCTCCCTACAAATCCCACCCTCCTTCTTCCTTGTTCCTCTTCTTTCTGGTGTGTGTGTGTGTGTGTGTGTGTGTGTGTGTGTGTGTGTGTATGTGTGTGTGTGCGTACATGTGTGTTTTTCTCGTTTGACTAGAAACTAGTTGATGGGGCATTTTACTGACAATGTCCTTAATTAGTCAAACTATAGTAAGAAAATATTTGTTGCTACTTTTTTTCCAGAAGGTATATCTGGGTTCTTTGTGTTTATTTAACTTTTCTTCAATTTATAAGGCTAACTGTGAGTATATTCCCAATGTTGTATAACCAACACCATGATCTCCAGAACTTTTTTTTTTAATCTTCCCAGACTGAAACTCTATTCCCATGAAATATTAACTCCCCTTTCCTCCCTCCACCCAGATAGTAATAACCACCATTATACTTTTTGTCTACGAATTTAAAGAATAATACAGTATCTGTACTTTTGTGACTGGCTTATTTCATTTTAGCATGGTGTCTTCCAAGGTTCATCTGTGTTGTGGTTCATACCTGTTTTTAACAATAAGTTTATTTTCATATATGCTCACTAACTAGAGACCAATAATCTGTTAGACAGTGTTTTACTAGAATTGCTTCCTAAATTTAATGAAATGGAGTTGAATAACATTAAAATTATCAGCTTATATGTTTTCTGAAACACATTAACTCCCTTATTAGAGGAGCAGTACTTTTTGTTGGTCTCTGCGTCTTTTGGAATATGTTCTGTTTATCATAATTGCCCACACAATACAAGTTTTGAAAATGATCTGTTGATGTCTTTCAGCATTATTTCAAGTCATGTATCTGTTTTGGAGTCGCATATCTGCTCTTCAGTTTCAGTTTTTAAAAATTAAAAAAAAATTTAAAGATTTTATTTATTAGAGAGAGAGAGAGCATGAGCAGGGGGAGGGGCAGGAGGAGAGGGAGAAGCAGGCTCCCTGCTGAGCAAGGAGCTGGATGTGGGACTCAATCCCAGGACCCTGGACCCTGAGATCATTACCTGAGCTGAAGGCAGATGTTTAACCAACTGAGCCACCCAGGCGCCCCACAATTTAACTCGCTTGTAGAACTATTTTTAGCAACCAGGATGTGCTGTGTTGTGCCAGTCAGAGCTTTGGTCATGCATCTGCCTACTTATCAGGTTAATGTTTCCATACCAATGGTCTTTTTGGACCAACATCTGGAGACTTATGTCTTAACTTGTGACAGTGACAAAATATTGTCTTGGGATCTTTTGCAAAAGTCACTTCTGCAGAAGCTGCTAGACAGGATGCTACTGAGATCTTGTGTAAGCTGCAAAACAGCATGCTAGTGTGGTTTTGTCTTAGTTGTCCCAGCTCCCTGTTTTCTTCCTGGGGACCCTGGCTCTGATCATCTGATTGTCCAACTAACTCTAGCAATTGCAAGAATTACCCAAATGTGATACAGAGACATGGAGCGAGAAAAAGCTGTGGGAGTAATGGTGCCTAAGACTTGTGTGAACTAGGGCTATCACAAATCTTCAATTTGTAAAAACGAAAAACGCAATATCTGTGAAATGCAATAAAATGAAGGAAGACTATTCTCTATTAGCCCAGGGGATCATTTATGAATTTTGGAGTGAAATTATTTAATTTGTCATTTGGTTTATTTTTTTAAAAGATTTACTTATTTATTTTAGAGGTGGGGGAGGTTCAGAGGGAGAGGGAGAGAGATCCTCAAGCAGATGCCCTACCAAGCACAGAGCCTGAGGTGGGGCTAATTCGTAGGACCCTGAGATCATGACATGAGCTGAAATTAAGAGCTGGATGCTTAACTGACTAGGAAACCCAGGAGCCCCATTTAAAAAAAAAACTTTATTTATTTGAGAGAGAAAGATTGCAGGCATGAGTAGGGGGTGGGGCAGAAGGAGATGGAGGCCATTTGGTTTATTTTACTTTTTAAAGATTTTATTTACTTATTTGACAGAGATCAGAGTAGGCAGAGAGGCAGGCAGAGAGAGAGAGAGGGAAGAGGCTCCCTGCTGAGCAGAGAGCCCAATGTGGGGTTCGATATCAGGATCCCAGGATCATGACCTGAGCCAAAGGCAGAGACTTTAACCCACTGAGCCGCCCAGGCACCCCCATTTGGTTTATTTTAAACTGAGTATGGCATTCATCTTTATCTTTATAATACCAAAAGTTCCATTTGTGAGTCCCAAGAGAAAAGAAATTTGGTTATTAAATTTCTTTTTCACAAGTTAGTTTGAACATCCAAAGAGACATAAAATTTCTGATTCTTTTTATTTTTGAATTTATATTAAGGGCTTATTACACAACATAAAATATTTATTTCTTGTTGTTAGTGATTTCAAGAAACAAGGCCATGGGGCATTGGGTGCAGCTGGTTCTAAGACAGGGGTTTGTGACCTGGGATCCAAAGCCAGGCTCAGGAGCCCACTGTCAGTTCTGTTCCACATCTCTGGCAGGGTTTTTTTCCAGGGCTCTCTGGACCCTGTGTACTTCCACTCATGGATACATCTTAAAATGCTGAGAAAGGGAGCATGGAAGCTGACCTTGATGGATAGGTCAAAAATATGGCCACTTGAAGTGCAGAATAATGGGCATGAAGACCATGACTGCTGTGCCTGGACCTACTCTACTTGGTTCTACTTGATGTCTCTAGTGTCAACGGATGTTCCGTGTCATTGATGGAACCCATCAGACCAAAGATCTCACTGGTGGATGATTCATGCCTGGAAGCCCATCTGTCCTCTTCAACTACAGCATTGGGCTGTCTTCTGAATGTGGGTGGGTGAGGGATATTGTCCAAAAGCCGCCCATGGATTCTGCTTACTTCTTCTCCTCTTTCTTTCTTTCTTTTTTTTTTTTAAAGCCCAAATCAATCTTTATTTCTACTTTGAATATAGGAATTCTATATTTTCCTTTCTATCATTTTGGCAGTGAATAATGGGAAAAAGAGTCTTGTCTCTCTTCTCCACTTTCTTAAAAACAAACAATTAGCTAAAATGTTTGTTGTCTTTCCTGAGACATTGTAGGTCTGCTTGTTATTCCTGCTTTTTTGTTTGTTTCAATGAGAACTGGCAGTCAACTCTTTCCTTTTTAGTTTTTTCTTTTCTGCTTGGAAATTGTACCACAAGAAAGAAGTTCTGTGGATTACGTTCTGTGGATTACACTCTGACCACACCTTTATACCAGGTGAACTTACGTACTCAACACCGTCTTGAGCATCCTGTGCAGCTGATTTTCACTCTGGAGGGCCTCTTAGAATTTAGTGGGAGCAGGAAGAGCCCTTTGGAGAATGTTAATACCATAATCCGAAGGCTAGATGGTATTTTCTTGTTGTCCTTGCATCTTGATAGTGACTTCTACTATCACTGAAACCAGTGATCTCCTCTGGAGCAATTATATAAAATTACATTGTGGAAAATAGCTAGGATATCACATGAGCATTGAGGGCTACCACCTCAAGGCCTTTCTAACTTTCCTTTTCTCTATTTGATGTACTTGTTCACTGCTCCCATGATATGACTCAGCTCCTGACCAGTCTGACCAGATGCTGACCATTTCTCATGACATATGTTGGCTTAGGGATAGATGTGGGACCCAGCTCAGGCCAGTGAAATGGGCAAGTGTGGATCTGGAAAAGGATTCTTTTTAGAAGAAGCAAAGGGGAAACATGACTTCTTCTGGAGTTATGAATCTGGATATGAGGTGCGATATCTGGCACTGTGCAGCCATCTGGCAACTGTGGGGGGTGTGCAGCTCAGGCCAGCAGGTCACACATGGCATAGTTGAAAGATGGAAGAAGTCTAGTTCCTTGAAGACATCGTGGAACTATAGAGTATACCAATCTTGAAGCTCTTTTAACTCTCATTTCTAATTTTCTGAAGTAGAAGCTTGTGGATTCCTGCAATACCAGCCAATCATTGCATGTATTTTGAAGAATTTCTCTGAGTGGCCCATAAATACCCTTTGTCAGAATCTCTTGGAATGCTTGTTAAAAAAGCAGATTCCTAGCCAATAGGATTCAACAGTACATTAAAAGGATTATTCACCATGACGAAGTGGGATTTATTCCAGGACTGCAGGGTTGGTTCAACATCCGCAAATGTGATACAACACATTAATACAATGTGATACAACACATTAATAAAAGAAAGAACAAGAACCATATGATACTCTCAATAGATGCTGAAAAAGCATTTGACAAAGTACAGCATCCCTTCCTGATCAAAACTCTTCAAAGTGTAGTGATAGAGGGCACATACCTCAATATTATCAAAGCCATCTATGAAAAACACACCGCAAATATCATTCTCAATGGAGAAAAACTGAAAGCTTTTCCGTTAAGGTCAGGAACATGACAGGGATGTCCATTATCACCACTGCTACTCAACATAGTACTAGAAGTCCTAGCCTCAGCAATCAGACAACAAAAAGAAATTAAAGGAATCCAAATTGGCAAAGAAGAAGTCAAACTATCACTCTTCGCAGATGATATGATACTATATGTGGAAAACCCAAAAGACTCCACTCCAAAACTGTCAGAACTTGTACAGGAATTCAGTAAAGTGTCAGGATATAAAATCAATGCACAGAAATCAGTTTCATTTCTGTACACCAACAACAAGACAGAAGAAAGAGAAATTAAGGAGTCAATCCCATTTACAATTGCACCCAAAACTATAAGATACCTAGGGATAAACCTAACCAAAGAGGCTAAGAATCTATATGCAGAAAACTATAAAGTACTCATGAAAGAAATTGAGGAAGACACAAAGAAATGGAAAAATGTTCCATGCTCCTGGATTGGAAGAATAAATATTGTGAAAATGTCTATGCTACCTAAAGCAATCTACACATTTAATGCAATCCCTATCAAAATACCATCCATTTTTTTTTTCAAAGAAATGGAACAAATAATCCTAAAATTTATATGGAACCAGAAAAGACCTCAAATAGCCAAAGGAATATTGAAAAAGAAAGCCAAAGTTGGTGGCATCACAATTCCGGACTTCAAGCTCTATTACAAAGCTGTCATCAACAAGACAGAATGGTACTGGCACAAAAACAGACACATAGATCAATGGAACAGAATAGAGAGCCCAGAAATAGACCCTCAACTCTATGGTCAACTAATCTTCAACAAAGCAGGAAAAATGTCCAATGGAAAAAAGACAGCCTCTTCAATAAATGGTGCTGGGAAAATTGGACAATCACATGCAGAAAAATGAAATTGGACCACTTCCTTATACCACACACGAAAATAGACTCAAAATGGATGAAGGACCAACTTTTCTCAAGGTGAGAAAGGAATCCATCAAAATCCTTGAGGAGAACACAGGCAGCAACCTCTTCGACCTCAGCCGCAGCAACATCTTCCTAGGAACATTGGCAAAGGCAAGGGAAGCAAGGGCAAAAGTGAACTATTGGGATTTCATCAAGATCAAAAGCTTTTGCACAGCAAAGGAAACAGTTAACAAAACGAAAAGACAACTGACAGAATGGGAGAAGATATTTGCAAACGACATATCAGATAAAGGGCTAGTGTCCAAAATCTATAAGGAACTTAGCAAACTCAACACCCAAAGAACAAACAATCCAATCAAGAAATGGGCAGAGGACATGAACAGACATTTCTGCAAAGAAGACATCCAGATGGCCAACAGACACATGAAAAAGTGCTCCACATCACTCAGCGTCAGGGAAATACAAATCAAAACCACAATGAGATATCACCTCACACCAGTCAGAATGGCTAAAATTAACAAGTCAGGAAATGACAGATGCTGGTGAGGATGTGGAGAAAGGGGAACCCTCCTACACTGTTGGTGGGAATGCAAGCTGGTGCAACCACTCTGGAAAACAGCATGGAGGTTCCCCAAAATGTTGAAAATAGAACTACCCTATGACCCAGCAATTGCACTACTGGGTATTTACCCTAAAGATACAAACATAGTGATCCAAAGGGGCACGTGCACCCTAATGTTTATAGCAGCAATGTCTACAATAGCCAAACTATGGGAAGAACCTAGATGTCCATAAACAGATGAATAGATAAAGAAGATGTGGTATATATACACAATGGAATACTATGCAGCCATCAAAAGAAATGAAATCTTGCCATTTGCGACAACGTGGATGGAACTAGAGGGTATCATGCTTAGTGAAATAAGTCAATCGGAGAAAGACAACTATCATATGATCTCCCTGATATGAGGACGTGTAGATGCAACATGGGAGGTTAGGGAGATAGGAGAAGAATAAATGAAACGAGATGGGATTGGGAGGGAGACAAACCATAAGTGACTCTTAAACTCACAAAACAAACTGAAGGTTGCTGGGGGTAGGGGGCGTTGGGAGAGGGGGAGGGGGGTTATGGACATTGGGGAGGGTAAGTGCTATGGAGAGTGCTGTGAAGTGTGTAAACCTGGTGATTCACAGACCTGTATCCCTGGGGATAAAAATACATTATATGTTTATAGAAAAATAATAAATAAATTAAAAATTTAAAAAAAAAGCAGATTCCTTTACAGATGTGTATTATTGGTTCTGTGGATGGGGCCTAGGAATTGCCATTTTTTAGCAATTTTACAATTTATTCCACGTTTACTCAGGATTTAGAAACTACCTTTTTTGGGGGGTGGGGTGGGACATCTACCAGAAAGGGCTCAGTCTATCATCCCTTTAGAGCACAACTTTGTGGTGTATTGTATTTTCTTATGTTGATCATAAATTCTTGCATGGTATCTCAAAATCTGAAAAAATTATCTTAATGCCACATGAATCCATAGTCCAGGAATAGGAAACAGATCAGAAGTGACATAAAGATCAGAAACACTTACTAGGGCAATTAGAAGAAGAAGAAATGCTGTAATCCAAGAGGATGAAAATAATTCAGTGAGCAAATGGGCTTCCTCAAATATATATTCAGCAAGCAGATGGTAAAGTGGAAGTTGGCCCATTAAGAAATAATTATAGTAGGTGACTGGGGACCAGGGAAAAGGAAGTAAGAGATTTATTAAATAGCTTCTGTGCATTTTTTCAGAAAGGTGGCTAATCTTTGGATTATATGGGCAAGAGAATGTGTATGGGTGAGAGCAAGTGAGCCTTAGAGAAAGTCAGGAGAGTTTAAAGCCTGCCCAAGGAGTGTGAAAATGCATCGGATGGTCCTCTTATGATCTGAAGTGTAGCCCTCACTCCCAGCATCTCACAGGCCATCAAGGGAATTTGACTCCTGTGTACTTAAATGGCAGTTGTAAAAATGATAGTTCTGTAATGTCTGATAATTAAAATATCTTTTTTTTTTTGCCAGTGAAATCTCGATTTGTTGAAACAGACACATTCACACGTGTGCACACCACTCCCTACCCCCCACTTCAACCACTTAAACACCTTTATCTCCTTTTCACAAGTCCTCGGTAACTTCCAATTACTGAAGCCATAAATGCCCTATTTTACAAAATAATACTCTTGAGGCCAGTACATTTGCCTCACTTACTACCTGGAAAAGACTAAGTCAGAATAGTAATTTAGATTATATTTAGTTTGGAACTTCATTCCTATGGCCCTAGAGAACAGATATTGATGTTTTCATCCCTCTCATGGGTGGTTTTTTTTTTCCCCCTCTTAAATATTGAAAGCTAGAGAGCCTATCTGTAAAACACTACTAAGAAAAGAGTTCTTGCATTTTCTTTTTTTTTTTTTTTAATGTTTATTCGACAGAGAGAGATCACAAGTAGGCAGACAGGCAGGCAGAGAGAGAGGAAAGCAGGCTGCTCGCTGAGCAGAGAGCCCTATGCGGGGCTTGATCCCAGGACCCTGGCATCATGACCTGAGCTGAAGGCAGAGGCTTTAACCCACTGAGCCACCTAGCTGCCCCAAGAGTTCTTGCATTTTCACACAGGAACATTTCACCAACTTCCCACTCTCAAACATGTGAATCTATCTACATCTTTGTCGATCACATTCTCCTTATCAACATCCCCCACCAGGATGGCACATTTGTAGTAAGCAATGAATTTATAATGACACATCATAATCCCAAAGCCCATAGTTTATTCTTTTAAAGGTTTGTTTATCTTAGAGAGAAAGAACATGAGTGGGAGGGGGAGAAGGACAGGAAGAGAGAATCTCAAGCAGACTTTGAGCTGAGCATGGAGCCCACATGGGGTGCATCTCATGACCCTGAGATGGTGACCTGAGCTGAAACGGAGTCAGGCACTTAACTGACTGAACTACCCAGGTGACCCCCAAAGCCCACAGTATAACTTGCGTTCACTCTTGGTGTTGCATATTCCATGTGTTTTGGCAATTTATAATAACATGGATATATCCTTATGGTTTCAGAACAGTTTCACTATCCTAAAAATCTGTTCTCAGGCTTTCTATCCCTCCTTCCCCACTAAACAGGGCAATCATTGGTCCTTTTATTGTTTCCACAATCTTGACCTTTCCAGAATGTCATACAGTTGGATTCATACAACATGTAGCCTTTTCAGATTGACTCCTTTCACTTAGTAATAAACATGTCTGTTTATGGCTTGATAGCTCAATTTTGTTTTAGAACCCCAAATATTTTATTGTCTGCCTGTACTACAGTTTATTTAAAGTTGACTTATTGAAGGGCGGTCTTGGTTGCCTCTAAGTTTTAGCAATTATGAAAAAAGCTGCTCTAAACATTCCCGTGCAGGTTCTTGTGTAGACATGAGTTTTCAGCAACTCTGAGTAAATACCAAGGAGTATGATTGATGGATCATAAGTAAGAGTATGTTTAGTTTTGTAAGAAATTGCCAGATTGTCTTCCAAAGTGGCCGCACTATTTTTCTTTCCCAGTAGCAGTGAATGAGGATTCCTGTTGCTCTGCATCCACATCAGGGTTTGGGATTTTGGCCATTCTGTTAGATGTATAGTAGTATCTTGTTGTTGTTTTAATTTGAAATTCCCTACTGATAATGTTGACGATCTTTTCACAGGCTGTTTGCCATCTGTATATGTTCTTTGGTGAGCTGTTAGGGTCCTTGGCCTGTTTTTAAATAATTGTTTTCTTATTGCTGAGGGTTTGGTTTTTTTTACTTTATTTGTTTTACAATTTTAATTCCAGTATAGTTAACATACAGTGTTATATGAGTTTCAGGTGTACAATATAGTAATTCAGTAATTCTATATATTACTCAGTGCTCACCATGCACTCTTTAATCCTTATCACCTGTTTCCTCATCCTCCCACCCACTCACCTCCCCTCTGGTGACCCTCAGTTTGTTCTCCACAGCTAAGAGTTTGTGTTTTGGTTTTCCCTTTTTTTTCTTTGTTTGTTTTGTTTCTTAAATTCCACATATGAGTGAAATCATATGGTATTCATCTTTCTCTGACTGATTTATTTCACTTAGCATTATACTCTCTAGCTGCATCCATGTTGTTGCAAATGGCAGGATTTCATTCTTTTTATGGCTGAGTAGTATTTCATTATCTATAGATACCACATCTTTATTCATTCATCTATCGATAGGCACTGTTGATAGGATTATTATAAATAATGCTGCGATAAACATAGAGAAGTGTATGTGTCTTTTCAAATTAGTGTTTACATGTTAGAGGCAAATACCCAGTAGTGAAATTACTGGATTAAAAGGTAACTTTATTTTTAATTTTTGAGGAACCTCTACACTCTTTTCCATGTGGCTACACCAGTTTGCATTCTCACCAACAATGCACTAAGGTGCCTTTTTCTCTGTATCCTCACCAACACTTGTTGTTTCTTGTGCTTTGGATCTCAGTCATTCTGACAGGTATGAAGTGATAGCTCACTGAGGTTTTGATTTGGATTTCCCTGCTGATGAGTGATCTCGAGTATTTCTTCATGTGCTTGCTGACCATCTGTATGTCTTCTTTGGAGAAATATTCATTTGTCTTTTGCCCATTTTTAACTGGATTATTTGTGGGTTTTTTGGTGTTGAATTTTATAAGTTTTTATATATTTTGGATACAAAGTATTGGATATATCATTTGCAAATATCTTCTCCCATTCCATTGGTTGTATTTTAGTTTTGTTGGTTGTTTTCTCTGAAGTGCAGAAGCTTTTTATTTTGTTGAAGTCTCAAGAGTTTATTATTGCTTTTGTTTTCTTTGCCTCAGGAGATATATCTAGGAAAATATTGTCAGAGAAATTACTGCCTGTGCTCTCTTCTAAGAATTTTATGGTCCCTAATCTATTTTAAATCTATTTTTTTAAAATTTTATTTTTCCAGTGTTCAAAGATTCATTGTTATGAATCTATTTTTGAATCTATTTTTGTATATAGTGTAAGAAAATGGTCCAGTTTCATTCTTTTGCACATAGCTGTCCAGTTTTCCCAGCACTATTTGCTGACGAAATTGTCTTTTTCTTATCACATATTCTTGCTTCCTTTGTCAAAGAGTGATTTACCATATACTTGTGGGTTTATTTCTGGGGTCTCTGTTTTGTTCCACTGATCTAAATGTCTGTTTTTGTGCCAGTACCATACTATTTTGATCACTATAACTTTGCAGTATGTCTTGAAATCAAGGATAGTGATAACTTCAGTTTTGTTCTTTCTCAAGATTGGTTTGGCTATTCAGGATCTTTTGGGGTTCCATACAAATTTTAGTATTGCTTGTTCTAGTTTGGTGAAAAATACTATTGGTATTTTGATAGGGATTGTGTAAAAATCTGTAGACTGCTTTGGGAAGCACGGGCTGTTTTAACAATATTTGTTCTTCCAATCCATGAGCATGGAATATGTTTTCATTGGTATAGTCTTCACTTTTTTTCATCATTGTTTTATAGTTTTCAGAGTACCAGCCTGTCAGTTCCTTGGCTAAGTTTATTCCTGGTATTTTATTATTTTTGGCATAATTGTAAATGGGATTGTTTTCATGACTTCCCTTTCTGCTACTTCATTATTAAGATATAGAAATGCATTAGACTTCTGTATATTGACTTTGTATCCTGCAACCTTTCTGAATTCATTTATCAGTTAGAGTAGTTTTTTGATGGAGTCTTTAAGGTCATTATATATAATGTCATGTCATCTACAAATAGTGAAAATTTTACTTCTTTCTTACCAAATTGGATGACTTTTACTTCTTTTTCTTGTCTGATCACTGTAGCTAGGACCTCTGGTACTGTGTTGAATAAAAGTGGTGGCAGTGGGCATCCTTATCTTATTCTTGATCTTAGGGGTCAGCCTCTCAGCTTTTCCTCATTGAGGATGACTAAGCTGTGGGTTTTTCACAGATGGCCTTTATTATGTTAATGTATGTTCCCTGTAAACCCACTTCATTGAGAGTGCTTGTCATGAATGGATGTTGTACATCATCAAATGCTTTTTTTCTGCATCTATTGAAATGATCAAATGGTTTTTATTCTTTCTATTGGTGTGATGTATCACATTAATTGATTTGTGAATATCGAGCCACTTTTGCAACCCAGGTATAAATCTCACTTGAGTGTGGTGGATGATTTTTTAAATGTATTGTTGGATTTGGTTTGTTAATATCTTGGTGAGGATTTTTACATCTGTGTTCATCAGAGATATTGGCCTGTAGTTTTTTTTTTTTTCTTTTGTATTAGGGCAATGCTGGCCTCATTGAATTAATTTGGAGATTTTCCTTATTCTTCTATTTTTTGGAATAGTTTGTGAAGAATAGGCATTAACTCTTCCTTAAATGTTTAGTAGAATTCACCTGTGAAACCATCTCGTTCTGTACTTTTATGTTGGGGGAGTTTTTCAGTTACTGATTCAATTCCATTGCTGGTAATTGATCTGTTTAAATTTTCTACTTATTCCTGATTTAATTTTGGGAGGTTATGTTTCTAGGAATTTATCCATTTCTTCTAGGTTGTCCTGGTTTTTTGGCATTTAATTTTTCATTCATTCATAAAACTTCATTCGTATATGCTCTTATAAACCTTTGTGTTTCTGTGGTGTTGGTTGCTATTTCTTCTGTTTTATTTGTGGTTTTGTTTATTTGAGTCCTCTCTCTCTCTCTCTCTCCCTCTTTCTCCTGATGAGTCTGGTTAAAGATCAATTTTGTTGATCTTTTCAAAGAACTGGCCCCTAGTTTCATTGATCTGTTCTATTGGTTTTGTTTGTTTCTATTTCATTTATTTCTGCCCTAATCTTTATTATTTCTTTCTTTCTTCTGGCTTTGGGTTTTATTAGTTCTTCTCTTTCTAGCTTCTGATAGGTCACATGGTTTATTTGAGATTTTTCTTGCTTCTTGATATAGGCCTGTGTTGCTATAAACTTCCCTCTTAGAGCAGGTTTTGCTGCATTTCAAAGATTTTGATTCATTATGTTTTTACTCAAAGGAGGCTAAGAACTGATATTTGGTGAGCCAGCAAGGAGATAAAATATATGGCCTTTGGGAAAGAGACATCAACGGGGAAATCCCAACTTGGCCATGACTCTACGTTGAGAAGGGTGACCCTTATATCAGATGCTTGTGGACCAGCCATCCTGGAGATACTGGCTGCTTTAATGGATTTGTTGGAGAAACTGTGCATGGAATCACTGTGATAGTGATGAGAGCAGGGAGGAGGATGTTAAGGTGATTGGTAGTGAAATGGATAAAACAACCCATGCTCCCTGACCCCTGATATCAAGGGGAGCAAAAGACAGCAACAACAATCCCAGCCAATGGGGAAATCCCCACTTGAGGAGACTTTCATGATGAGAGAACACACCACCATTGAGCTTATTGATACAGCTGTCAAGTTCCAGCAAAGATGAGGGAGAGTACCCGGGCTTGGTTAGTGTGGCTATTGGATTCAGGAGGTGATGGTTTTTCTCTTACCAGAAGGCAATGGCTTTTCTCTTACCAGGAGGCAGAGATGATGAGCAACATCACCACACACCCTGCCTCTGGCAGCACCTGCATGGCCCTTGGGTGGCTCAAGATACTCACTCCCTCACACACTGGACTGTTCTATCCTGCCAAGAGTCTTATAGCTATTAGGGGGACATCCCTGGGCAAGTAGAACCTTGGAAATCTATATAGGAAGTACAACAAATTCATAGGGAATTGGAGATGAGACAGGCAATCTGTGCAACTATCTTTGAAGACCTTGATTAAGCCACATTCACTGCAAGAATGGAAACTAAGATTCTCCAATTTACTGCAGCACTGGGATGGGATGCTGCTATTTATGCTAAGCCCAATTGTGAGACAAGATGTTTATGATGGTGGGCAATCCATTGCTGATCTGGGGACAGCTGACAAATCCCAAGAATGTGTATGGGTTGTGCAAGAGACCTGAGACAGAGAAGGAGCTTAGAAAGCCAAAAGATTGTCCCAATTGGCTGAAAAGTATCCAGAAAAGTAACCCAGAAGCAAATGTGGTTTGACTTCATTGCTGTGGGGACCACACCTGAAGAGACAGACTGACTAAGAGATAGACAAACTAACATTATGTTCAGTCTGTGGAAAGCCTTGAAACTTGAACAACAGTTGGGACCTGCCTCACATGCCCCCTTCCATCCCTGATGCCCGATCTGCTCCAGCAGAGACCTCAGGGGTGTAATCTTGTTAGTGGGTACCTCCTATGCCCTGAGGCAGGATGCAGGCCAAGAGTGCCTCCAGGTGAGAGCCACTGGAGGTGATCAGAGGTCTGAGGTCAAGTTCACTGTTCATTGGTCCTCCAGAAATAAATGGAGCGTGATGGCTTTGGGGGATACTGGAGCTGAATGTACTCTAATACATGGTGACCCTCACGAGTTTCCTAGCCTCCTAAGCATCATTGATGGTTATGGAGAGCAAATAGTTACATTGAGGAAGGTCTTGTGAACTGGGACTTCTCCCCACCAACTTCAAAAATATAAGGCCTTTAACTCTCCAGTACCAGAGAACATATTGGGCATTGATATCCCCCAGGGTCAAACTGTGCAAACCTCTTATTGGTGAATTCTTCCTCTGGGTTGAGATAATCAAACCAGTGCTGAGTGGAAGCAGCAACAGGGAATCTGTAAGCCCGTCACTCCTGTGAAGAGTGGTAATTGTTAAACCATATAAATGGCGTGGGGAACTAAGTAGATAGGAGACACTATCTAAGAACTGTACTGGATAGGTGCCTACTCCTTTCAACAGTCAGTATGGATGGGAACAAAGCTAGATGGCCCACAGTGGAAGACAATGGACTACTGAGAATTGAACAAAGTAGTGTCCATCCATGCAGCTCTGAACAACATTGCTACCATCTTAGATGCCTTAGCCATGGTCCGAGGAGTGTCTTTTTTTTTTTTAAGATTTTATTTATTTATTTGACAGAGAGAGATCACAAGTAGATAGAGAGGGAGGCAGAGAGAGAGAGAGAGAGGGAAGCAGGCTCCCTGCTGAGCAGAGAGCCCGACGCGGGACTCGATCCCAGGACCCCGAGATCATGACCTGAGCCAAAGGCAGCGGCTTAACCCACTGAGCCACCCAGGCGCCCCCCGAGGAGTGTCTTATGCTCTGCTGGCTTTAGCAGAAAAATTTTTTTTCAGTATATCTCTGGTCACCAAGTCGCAAGAACAATTTGTCTTCATGTTGGAGAGACAACAAAGGACCTTTCAAGGGCTTCGCCAAGGATACCTAACAGCCCTACCACATGTCATGAGATGGCAGTCCATGACCTGGCCCTGTTGTTCCCTGCATCAATACTATGGACCCAATACATTGATGATATAATGTTAACATGTGAATACTTGCCTCCGTTGCAGGATGCACTGCAGGGTTTGCTGGAACACCTGCGAGGGAGAGGATGGACAGTGAAACGGCAGAAAATTCAAGGCTCAGTCACCACTGTAATGTTTCAGAAGTGTTTGGTGGGATAAGATGCTCATTGTCCCAGAAGCTCTGATTGATAAGGTGCAAGCCTTATCAATCCAACCACTAAGAATGTGAAAGTGTGCAAGTCTTTATAGGGATTTTGGGATTTGGGAAGCCTTTTACTTCCCCACTTGGCATAGTGCCTCGGTCTCTTATACTGCCTGGGCTTTGCCAGGGCGTGTGTGAGACTGGCAGTCAAAGCAGCAAGGTGACTTTGCAAAGGAAAAAACACTAATGAAATAGATTAGAGCTCTGGACATCTCCTAATCAAGGCTACTGTTTGAGTTAGATGTGTCTGGGACTGAAAAGGTGTGGGTCCGGCAATGTGACAAGAGACAATAGAAGGAGAGTGGTCCCAGGATTTTGGACCCAGCTCTGGTAGGTAATCCCAACAGTTCCTGAAGTGTCCACAGCTCTTCTCCAGGTGGAGCCCTTGAGGAAGGAATAAACTAGTAGCCAGTAGGCTGAACTCAGAACGGAGTTCACTTGGCTGGTGGTCACTTATGAGACTTGGCCATTAACCCTTTGCACTGACAGTGGGTTGTTCTAAAGAGATTAACTCTATGGCTCAAATGGTGGCAAGCTGAGGGATAATGGTTATCAATAAGCCCTTGATGGATCCTTGAAGAGTCAAGATATATGAAAAGACAATGCTTCTACCTGTAAGAAACTTAGGTAGTCATTGTTTTCCTTGTCTTGGTTTATAAGGCAATGACAGCCCCTGGCATTCTAGAAGCTGATGCCCTTTCTCAGGTATGAGCCTGAGGAATTGATCCTTCAGTAGAGGCAGCAGATTGGATGCACAGGAAGAGTAACTATCATTTAGCCCAGATGGGATGGAAGGTTGCCAAGATGCCAGATTGCTCTTGAAGTACAGTGACTCGGTTAAGCCATAATAGGATGTCCTATGTGTTCTAAATAACATCCAAGGTAACTGCCAAAGGAGCTAGGGCCATCCATTAGAGTTCCCAACCAGTGAGTGATTGGCAAATTGATTGTATTGGCTCCTTCAGGTGAAGGTTCTGAACAGTCCTGGTTTGTGTAGACACAGGGTCTGGCCTAACTTGTTTTCCTCTGTCATTGTGCAAATCAGGCTGTCACCATTAGGGAATTAGAGAAGCTGAGTACTTTGTATAGATACCCTCATAGACTGGACAGTGATGGTGGGGGGGCACATTTTAAAGGTCTTAATTGTGTGAAATTGTGCAAAAGAACTAGACACTGAATAAAGGTTCTATATGCCCTATTACCTGTGAGTAGCAGAGTTGGTAAAAAAAAAAAGTGGACTATTAAGACAGCATATTAAATTACTAACAGAAAAAACCACCTTGGCTGGGTGAACTACCATAATGTTCCAGACTTTAATACATTTTACTGGTCAGCCAGTAGGGCCTGTAGCCCCATATACCAGACTGGGAACTAGGCACCTAATATTGTAAAGGTATGGAAGTCCCAGGAAACAGCCATTGTCCCAGCTCTCACTGTGGGTCAGTGTACTTTGCTGCTGAGAACACCAAGACCATCCCCAGCTAGGAGGCAGTTATCTATCAGAATTTGCAGTGGGACATCCTGCCTGGATGGGTAAGTTACTTCACACCCTGGATGAGGGGGAACTACTCCATCTTTTCGGGGACCTTGTTCTACTGCAAGCTGGACCTGTTGAAATATCCGGTATTTGGAATGAAACACAAGCCATTAGAAGAGGGTCCTGGTCTGGTGTATCTCATCCCTAATCTGTCTTCTCACACAGGACAGTGCTGTCTCTTCCAGACAACCTGTATGCTGTGTACAACCAGGTTAGTTCTTAAAATAGCCAACCTCTCTCTCCTCAATGCTAGGTGGGCATGGCTGGTAGGATCATTTGACTGCTGTCTCTCTTCCTTCAGTTGGCCTGGAGGGTGTTATAACACACATACAAGCCCTTACTAAATCACCCAGTAAGCCTTGAATAATAGGCAACAATGCTTAGCTTTGCTGAATGTTTAAAATGTTTCTAAGGAGAAAAGCTGTCCTCCAAACTAGAATGGCCTGGACATTATTATTGTCCTGCAAGGAGGCATCTGTGCCATAATAAACTGAATGTTACATGTTTATACCTGATGATCCTGTGAATGTATCATCTTTATTAAGTCACATGAGGACACAAGTGAACACTTTGAATATTCCTGGCCTGTTGCCCAAGTGACTTAATAAATCAATGGTTCAGATCATGGGGCTTTTGGTGGAAAGAGTTGTCACTGATTTTGGGGATCATTGTCTTAGTCTGTGTTTTTTTCTCACATGTTCTAGTACTGTGGCTATGGCATCTGCCCCCACTTCACCCAGATACCAACCTAGGAGCCACTTCTATGCTAATAACCCCCCTTGCTATTTGCTCAGGGCATTTGTGGAAGAGGGGCTCATGTGAGATTGTAAGGCCAGGTCATGAGGGGTGGTCATTGAGAGAAGTGACTGTCAGTGGACCTGTGAGCTGGACCCCAACAATCAGAAGCCCATCACTCTTCCCCTGTCCTTGGAATGTGCATTGCACTTGCCTTTCCCATTTCCTGAAGCTCAGCCTCCAAGGGCACTGCCTCGAGATAGTGAAGTGGTGTTAAGATCATCTGGATGCTGCATGTGACCGAACCTAGTTAAAGCCTCTATATGAACTTTAAGACTTTGGCAGTTGAGTGTGGAGATCTATTCTTCTTGAAGATGCCCAAGACAAGAATCGTAGGTAAGTTTTCTTGTTTATTAAACCTGCCACTTACCGATCTGGACCATCTGCCTCTTTCTTTGGTCTCTCCTTACCCTTTGAGAATGCTGGTTTCAGATCATACCTGGGAAGCTCCCAAGTTGGTGGTTAACTAACACCATTTGACATTTCTTTGTAACAAGTCACCAGTATATATATGATGACTTATCCAGTCATTTACTTATTTCTCTCCCTAGGCTGTTATTAGGAGACCAAGGACTGGGTCTCTTTTTGGTCCACAGTGTCAATCAATATTCTTGAGAGATGGGCCCATGAGGGAAAACGTGGTGATCATACTGTCTCTTCTGTAGTGCCCACTACATAGAATTGTCATGTCGATTATATTTATTTTGTTCTCACCTCTCCATAGAAATTGCACTTGCTAAACCGATCCACAGCTTGTTCCCTGTCAAATTTTTTGGCTTCTTTACTCTCATTTTTCTGAGATTTATTTAAGTGGCCTAAATATGTTTTCTCCTTGGTTGCCTTTCTCTTCCCCTCTCTCACTCTGTATGCAGATTGTTGCCTGCTTGAAACATTTCTTGTTTCTTTGTTGGTTTGTCTTTTCTCTCTCCAATAACTGAAGTAAGAATTCAGAGCAACTTGGTTTTCTCTGTCGAAATACAGCCCACAGAATTTTGGTAACACTACATTTTATGCTGAAATCAATCACCACTTGACGTTCACATCATTGAACATTAAATTACTGTGTGGTTCTTTCATTCTTCGCAGCATATTTTTTGGTACTTTGCATGAACTTAACTTTATTTTGGTCTACATATAAATACTAATGTATATAATATATATAAAATATATGATATATATACATATAAATGTATATAATAAAATATAGTAAGGTTAAATATATTCCTGTTTGTTGTTCCTTTCTAACTTTTCTCCATGCTCCCCTGATCCCTAGTTCTCAAGCTTGGTGCCAGTCTATTCTTTCTGTCCTTCTGTCTTTTCTGTCTGCCCTTACCTGGCTAGCAGGCCAGGCTGCCCTTCCACTGACTGAGCACACAGTAAATGCCATTGCTAACACCCTTGTTCTGAACCCTCCCTCTCAACATTTTTGTCTTATATTTTGTGACCTTTTTTTCAGGTCTTGCGCTCTGGACATCTGCTCCTAGGTTTTTGTTTGTTTGTTTTGTTTTTTAAAATAACAGCTTGATTGAGATATAATTGACACAGTAGTCAGCCACACATATTGAAAGGGTTAAAATTCAATGAGTTGTGACATATATACATCCACCTCACCCTCCTTGGTCGTTCATTCCCCTCCTCCCTAGAAACCCAATCCACAAAACTACTGGTCTATTTTCTGGCCCTCTAAATTAGTTTGCATTTTTCAGAGTTTTATATACATGAAGTTGTACAGAATGTCTTCTGTTTTATCTGGTTTCTTGACATAATTATTTTGTGATCCATTCATACCAGTGCTTTTACCATCAGTGCATTTCTTTCTTTCTTTCTTTTTAAAGATTTTATTTATTTATTTGACAGAGAGAGAGAGAGAGAGATCACAAGCAGGCAGAGAGGCAGGCAGAGAGAGAGGAGGAAGCAGGCTCCCCACTGAGCAGAGAGCCCCATGTGGGTCTTGATCCCCGGACCCTGAGATCATGACCTGAGCTGAAGGCAGAGGCTGAACCCGCTGAGCCACCCAGGCGCCCCCAAGAGTGCATTTCTTTTTATTGCTATGCAGTAGCATATTATGTGAGCACACAGCAATTTGTTTGATCACTTCCCTTGTTGGTGGAAATTTGGGTTGTTTCCAGTTTTGGGTTCTTAGAAGTCATGTTCTATCCTTGTATAAATCTTTGTATAAATGTGTATTTCATTTTCTCTTGGGATAATCCCTAGGATTGGACTGGCTGGATCATATGATAAGGCTAACTCTTAAAGAAATTGCCAAACTGTTTTCTGAAGCGGTTATGTCATTTTTCTAAATTCAATTTTATTTTTTCAGTGTTCCAATATTTTACGTCTCTTTCAGGAGTGGATAAGAGCTCCAGTGCTGCCTCCATATTCTCACCAATACTTGGTGGGGTCAGTCTTTCTAATTTTAGCCATTTTAATAGTGTATAGTAGGATTTCAATGTGGCTTCAATTTGCATGTCCCTAGTAACTAATGATGTGAGCATCTTTTCATGTGCTCATTTGCCAGTTATATATTTTCTTGGTTAAAGTGTCTGTTCAAACTTTGCCCATTTCTAAAATGGGTTGTTGTATTTTTGTTGAGTTTTCAGAGCTCTTTATATATTCTGGATATAAATCTTTTATCAGATATATACTTTGCAAAGATTTTCATCCAAGCTCTGGTTTGCCTTTTCTTTCTGTAAGCAGTATCTTTTGATGAGCAGACATTTTTACTTTAAGTGCATGCCAATATATCATCTGTCCATTTATGGATTATATGCATTTGGTGTCTGCCTAATTAAAAGTCACAAATATTTCTTTTTTTTTAAAAGATTTTATTTATTTATTTGACAGACAGAGATCACAAGTAGGCAGAGAGGCAGGCAGAGAGAGAAGAGGAAGCAGGCTTCCTGCTGAATAGAGAGCGAGATGTGGGGCTAATCCCAGGACCCTGAGGTCATGACCTGAGCTGAAGGCAGAAGCCTCAACCCACTGACCCACCCAGGTGCCCCAAAAGTCACAAATATTTCATCCTGTATTTTCTTCTAGAAGTTTTATACTTTTAGATTTTACATGTAGGTCTATGATCTTTTGTATATAGTACAAGGTATGGATGGAAGTTCATTTTTCCTTTTGGCTAAGGGCTTGCTTCTTATTTTTTAGCCTCATGCTTCTGTCTTAAGCTCGACACTTGGGACTTACCGTCAGTGACCATTTACACCCACACATTGGACCACACTGGTTGCAGATGCTCTGGCTAATACTCTGCCAAATAGAACTTAGCCTTAGGACTGAACTTTGTGATGATTATTAGGGTCAACCTTTGCATTGTGTAGTTTCCCCTCTATGCACAGGAACCACATAGAGCTCCCCCCACTTTTTTTTTTTTTTTTGAGCCTAACCGATCATTTCTCAACTCTTCATGCACAACTCTTGATCTCCCTCTTTATTCTTTAAGTGCTCACCTCACATCTCTGGATTAATTACTGTGATGGGTCGCTTTCAGAACTTCCTCTTTTCCATTTATCTCGTATACAGCTCACTTAGAGTCATCTCTATCTTCACCCCGATTTTCAACTCAAGTATGAAACCTAGTTCTTTTAGTTCATTTAACCAATGTTTATGGGGCTTTACAATGTGCCATGCAAGGTGCAGCAAGCAGAGCGGACCACAGCCTTGCTCTCATGGAGCTTATAATCTAGCAACTGATACAGACAGTTAAAAAGGCTAATGTAGCAAATGGAAACTGGGTCTCCTCTTTTCAACAGTTCCTTCAATTACAGCTGGGCTGCTTATTCTGAAGAAGCACATCTGTTTATGGCTTTTCTCTTTGCCCAACCATCCAGCGAATGAAAATTAGATGGCACACTACAGATGAACAACATAACATTCACACTAATGACATTTCTGCAAGAGGTGAATTTTTTTTTTTTTTAACCTGAAAACCAGCCATCTGATTTTGGCTGTAAGCAAGTAACCTAAGCAGTGAATTGCAACTGTTTAATTCCAGTAGGGATTCTTTTGCTTCTGCCTTTGAGTACTGTTTTAATGGGTTGCATGTAAAAAATTATACCTAGCTTAACACTGTAAGACTCTAGTTCAAATGTTTTTTCTGTCGTTTGCTGTGTGACCCATAATTATTCTGTATCTCAGTTTTTTATTACATAAAATTGAGAGTTTGGAGTTCTTTTGATTTTCAAGTGCTAGGATGCTTTGTTTTCAAAATTACTTAACAATTGCCTTATTATTCAACATGGCAAGACCATCTCTCTCTGTCTATGATCACTCTTGCAACCCAGTAGCTAGTTATTTTATATAATAAGCATAAAACACATATATAATATAATAAACATATAATCACAATATACACATATATGGTAATACGTAACCATGTACCTATGTACAAATATTTCTATTTCAGATGTTTAATGTCTGAGTGCATGAAAATTGTTGCTCTGTATTTTCCCTAAGAATTTAAGAATTCGAAGTCAGTAGTCTTTTTCAAAAATTTTTTTTTAAAATTTGTGGCATCTCTATAACCTAGGCATGTGGTATAAGCAAAGTGTTAAACAAGTGAGTTTATACTAATGGCTTTGTGTATAGACATAAGAATTCCTCAGTAGTCCAACAGGTTTGGGCATTCTCGTAAGCAAGCTACAATTGTGACCCATTTAACTGTGGTCTTTTATGAGATGTCAAGATTGAGGGCCTGGTCTAACTGGACAAGTTCTCCTTTTTTCATTTTGTTTGTGTGGAAACAGCCTCACCCCTGAGCTCTTACTTGGCTAATTCCTGCGAAGTCCCACTGGGAGCGTGGCAGGAAGAGGGGAG
Organism: Meles meles; assembly: GCF_922984935.1. NCBI lineage: Eukaryota > Metazoa > Chordata > Mammalia > Carnivora > Mustelidae > Meles > Meles meles. The sequence goes on from NC_060070.1 coordinate 135,084,058, forward strand.
CGAGGCGGACAGACTGGAGAGCTTTAATGCTGCTGGTGACTGCGCCATTACCCAGAAAATGCAGGTTAATGTGGAGAAAGGGAGGGAACTGCAGGAGGCAGCAAAGCAAACCCAACAATACCTATTAGAAGGAACAGTCATGCAGCATAATGGTCAGGAAGAAGTGGTAAGTGTCAAAAAGTCAGAGGAGCTCCATCCATCCCCTAATCAAAGAAAACATGCTAGTTGGATTAAAGAAACCGCAATAGAATAAATGCTGGACTGATTCATATGGACTCTGCCTTCACACTGTGCCTGGGTCCAAAGTCACCCATGGGTCTCTTCAGTCCCATTAGGACTTAAGGACAAACAGCCCACTTGAAGGGAAGGATGTGCTCATGTGGCAGGATACAACTGTGTCGTCACTGTTTCTAGTAAGTTTTGGGTCAACTTCCTGTAAACTATCAACTTGGCATTTGCAAATAACCTTATTATGAAGCAGAATATTAAGTGAGAAACAGAGAGACACAGACAAGATTATGTGATGATTCAGAGTAGAAAGAATTCAATTTCTACTCAAGGATTCACGAGGACATTGAATTTGAGATAAGCCTTGTAGAACTGGAAAGATTTCATGAAGCTGATACCGTGGAGGTAAGGCAGATATAACAAGAGAAAACGAAAGAGGTGTTACGAAATAAGAGGATGCCTAGAGAATATTAATAGCCCAGTTTGGTCAAAGGATGAGAAAGGAGATGGGGGCAGAAAGAAATAAGGGTGTAGTGGTTGGAGCGCAGTCCGTGAAGACCCTGGATGGCGCCTTTGGCTTTGTTTCTCCATATATCCCCACTTTCTCAAAGTTATTCCACTCCTGGCCTCCAGGTGGTGCCTCAGGTCAGAGCCATCCTGATGGGAATATGTGAAAGCCTTCCTCATCCGTTCGGGTTTGGATGTACATCATGTTCCTTGGAGTTAGAATCCAGAAGCCCAGCCTCACTGGCAGACTCTAACATGCCTTTGGCTTCTATTCTCCAACTGTCCTCTACTCCATATGGAGAGCCCAGTGCCCAGAGCTCCAGAGCCTGCCTTACCACTGGTGCCCAACCAGCTCCCACATCACAGGACTCCCTGCTTTATCCCGCCTCACGTTCATCAAACTGAGCTTGTACTTGCTCCCTCTTCCATAATCTGCCCAGTCACTGGGCCTGCTGTATAGTTGCCCCCTAGAAATGAATCCTAACACACTGAAGCTGTGCCCTGGGATCCTGTATAGCTGTTAACAGTCTCTGCCTCTGGGCTCCTCCCTTCCCTGCAAGTTGGAACTTACTACCTGTGGACTCATTGCTTCCACACCTGTGTAGCTTCGTGGCTGGATCTGCACCTGCTTTGTGTTAAATTGCTAATTAGATGTTTTGGTATTGATCGCTATAGAATTAGAAATAAAACTATATATCTGGCCTAATTGAACCTACACATACTAGTGGTTTCTTCAGTTTATCAATGCTCTTGGCTGCTTTCTATTGGCAAATGCAGATCTCTGTGCAGTCTTGGCCTTTTATCTTCCCCACTTGCCCATCTGGCTTAGTGCCAAAGCCTAACTGAGATGCCTCACCAGTTGAAGGAGTTTGGACGTCATTTGGTCAAAGTGAAGTGGTTTCCCATTATCTACCAGCCTGGTGTACATACGGCTTATTCAGACAGGGTTTATGTTTCGAGGAGAATCTATCTCCATCTTCTACCATTTATGTATAGGAAAAACTTCAAGGACAAACATGGTATACAAGCCTATATCAAATAGGGCTTTTAGGGGGCACCAACAAAAACTTGACCCTGGGGACTTTAAGCAAAGGTCCTATATTAGAAGAAGGATGTCAAGAGGTCATGACAGTAGTGGAAGAGCTGAAGAAATAGGATTGACAAAGGAAGGGCAAGGGAAACTCCATAGGGTTGGCAAGCTGGAATCACAGAGCTGGGCTGATAATAGGGACTTGAACTTCCATATTTTTGCCTTGTGTTACTGTCTATGGATTCAACATCACAAAAAATGTTTACTGCAAAACCATCCCAGTATGAAGTGTTCAAGAGGAAGGATTCACCAACCAATAGTGAGAGGTAAGGATCTGAACTTATTATGACATAGACTCATCACACAATGGGGAAGAAGGGATTTCTCAAAAAGAAATTAAGATGCTATTGGGAAGCAGGCATAGATATTGTGCTGATGAATTTTTACAAATATTTTACAAATATCCACAAATTTCATTCTCCAGTTTGTTCTGGTACCAATCCAGACCTCATGCATTTTAAGGCTTGAAAAGGCATTTTGTAGATTGGGTGACCTTCCCTCTAGAAGATCCAAATGACCAAACTCTTCCCAGACAGCTCTGGGAATGCCCCAGTGGGGTTTCATGTGTGCTCTGAGAGCTGTTTCCTGTCACATGGACTTCTTTGGATTTGCAAAGAAAATTTGGGTTTCCTTCCCCATATTCTAAAGTTCTTTGCTTATATCTTGAGATGATATTGGCCTCCAAATTTGAAGTTCTTCTGTCAATGTGGCCTTAATTCTTAATCCATAACCTTAATCCCCGCTGCCTCCAAGGCCCCAGTGCTCTGACTATGACTGTCACCCCTATGGTCACCAATGGTGCCACTGGTACCCAGTGACCCCTCAGACATGTGGAGAAAGTTCCTTTTGGCTTATAACACTTTTCAATTGTTTCCATGCTTCATACATCTCAAACATCTGCCCGGGTTGGTCAGCAGAAAATCTGAGAGGCCATGTCCCTCTCAGAATCCCTCCTATCACTCTGAAAATGTGCCAGTGCCCTATCATTGGACCACATTTCTGGGCCTCATCAACTTTTCACTTCAGTGAGCTATTCACTCACAGGCTTTCAAAAATCTGCACCATCCACCTTGGTTGACATCATCTCGGGTACAAGGTAAGACCTTGTTACTTGTACTGGGTGCAATTAAACCAGTCATGCAATTCCCAATTTCTTTCTTTCTTTATTTTAATTATTTATTTATTTGAGAGAGAGACAGTGAGAGAGAGCATGAGAGGCGAGAAGGTCAGAGGGAGAAGCAGACTCCCCATGGAGCTGGGAGTCCCATGCAGGATTTGATCCCAGGACTCCGGGATCGTGACCTGAGCTGAAGGCAGTTGCTTAGCCAACTGAGCTACCCACGCGCCCCAGTTCCCAATTTTGGTCCTTTGTCTTCCTCTCCTGTTTTCCTAGGATGTCATTCCCAAACCATATTCACCTGCAGAACTCTGACTAATTCTCCAATCTCACCTGACCCAGCTCTGCAATTAATTGCAACAGATCTACACTTTACCCCATAGCACTCAGGACATTTTATTGAAATTATCCACTGTTTCTGTCTCTGCAATGTAACTATGAGCTACATATGAGGGCAGGGCCCGTGTTTTTGTTTTGTTTTGTTTTCCACATTTCTCTCTCTTTAACATATAGCTTGCTTGTTGGCACAGAAGATCCTGGATACACTTATTCCATCACTCAGTAATGAAATTTTAGTTTTAAAAGATTTCTCATTTAAACTCTCAAACTATTCAGTTCAAGGGGAATATCTGTAATAGGAAATGATAGGTACCATATGCTTTCAACCAGATAGTTAAAAAGTCATTAATTTAGAATAGTCTCATAGAAAATAAAAAAATTGAGGATACCTGGATGGTTCAGTTGGTTAAGCGTCTGCCTTCAGTTCAGGTATGATCCCAGGGTCCTGGGATTGAGCCCAGCATCGTGTTCTCTGTTCAGCAGGGAGTCTGCTTCTCCCTCTACCTCTGTTGGTCCTCCTGCTTATGCTCTCTTGCTCTCTTTGTCAAATAAATAAAAAAGTCTTTTAAAAAATAAAAAAATTTATTAGATATTAGTGTTTTAGTAGAACTCATGTTACAGAATATCATGTAAATAAATTCTATAGCCCATCTTTGTATATTTTTCCTCCTGGTTATTTATGGCTAAAGAAGCATCATTTTTAATTAATTTTTTCTGTATTACTCTTTGGTCTCTTGGTATTTCATGAAAAATATCAACTTTTTTTTGCGTCTTTTTCCCCCTTCAACTGTAGCAAATAAAATAATGGGACTGATGTCAAAACTGAGGTATGAATTATGATTTTCTTCCCTCCCTAAGATAGGCATTATGTTTGGTGGGGAACAGAAGAAACTTAATTAAAGTTGAGTTTTGTGGCAAGTCTGAAGTAGAGAAAGAACACATTGCGGATAAGTTAGTTCTACAGAAACCAGGGAAAGGAAATTCGTACCCAAAAAATGCAACTTATGAATGCTAAGTGCTTTCTACATAATACGAACTTAAAGTAGAGACAGCGACAGAAGAGGAGATGCCAGGTATCATTACCAGTTTCTGAGATTTTTTTTGTTATCAGAAAACACTCTCAAGTTACAACCTGGGCAGGTCTGTGTCACGTTTTTTCTTCTTTTGCATGGAGTAGGCACTCAGAATCCTCATCATGCATTGTCTGGTGTGAAATTGGGCTGTAAGGTATTTCAACTCACGCTTTGCAATCTTTGGTTCAGGAAACCCTGCATAGCAAGAATAATAGACTCTAGAGGTGGGAAAGCCTCAAAAAGTTGTCCCCACAAATGATCTGTCCAATACATAAGTTCCTTCCATTATTTTCTCTTGACGTGAACATGGAGACTCTTTCTCAACAGCTTCTGCTCAAGCAGGTCATTCCAGGCAGCCTTATTTACCTTGGGGTGGGAGCCAGTGAGCTCTCAGGGTTTCAGAGATCTTCCTAATGTGGAATTAAAATGTTCCTCCATTTATTCTCCACTTGTTATTTTCAGTGAGGCCCTCTGGGGTCATCCTGAGAGAATATAGGCCCTTTTGAAGACAACAGCTCTGTAAGTATTTAAAGACTACTATTGGGCTCACACAATGTCCTTATGTTTAGGATAAAATTCTTGAGTTTTCTTAACAGACCTTCTTCTGCACAGGGGAAGCAGACCTGTGAAGTTAACAGCCCCTACCCCCCTCATGTGCCAGTTGTCTGAAAGTGGACCTGTCTCCTTACTTTGAGAACCCATTTATCGTAAGATTAAAAAAAATGTCAATTCCATGGGGACAGTTTTAGAATTAATTTACTCAATAGATATTTGTTGAGTGTCCACTAGGCAGGAAATACAATGAACAAGACAGATTAAACCCCTGTACCCTCTTGAAGCTTAGATTCTACGGGGGCGAGGAATGGGAAATATGTAAACTATAAGGAATATTGGTTAGTGACAATACTATGAACAAAACAAAGCAGAGAAGTGTGGATGGGGAATACCAATCTGGGGGTTTGCAATTCTGGAAAGGATTAGATGACATAGTGTGGATGACTACACTTAGCAAACCCTAGAAAGCTATACAGATGGAATTTGTGTTTCTACGGCATGGTGTTCTAATTCCTTGGCACTGGTCAGCCCTCTGGCCATACTAATTTTTCCTATTTCTCCCATGATGTCTGGTCCAGAATTGAGCCTAGCACAAGGGATTTGGTCAGCTTAATGTATACACTGATTTTGCCCTATCTTCTTCCAAAAGGATTTTACGTGACTTACAATCAACTATGACTCCAATTTCATACATGAGCACAGCACTCTCGCTAGCTGCTTACCCAATGCCTGGACTGTAGAACTACCTTTTGGAACAGGATGGACAGCTTCCCACACGGTCTGATTTCAGTGGCACAAGGTGTCTCTACCCTGACCGCCACCCATTTAACCCAAACTTGAAATGTTTGAAAGAGAGGAGCAGAAGTTTTCATTCCTCAAGGAATTGGGATGCTTAAGAGCAAATAGACAAATCTCTCACACAGAGTAACTCCAAATAATATATATTTCTATAATTACTTTCTCCTCAAGGAGTTGGAACATAACTGCCCGCTCCTTAGGTATGGGTTTCACATAGTGACTTTCTTCCAAAGAGTTCAGAATGGAAAAGGGAAAACAAATAATAATTTTACAGCAGAGAGGAGAAACCTGACAAACACCATTTCGATCAGGTCATCAAGGTCCACATGGACAACCATAAATCATGTTCATCTCGTGCACCCTTATTGTTGTGTCTCTGCCTTGATTAGCTCTGTGACCTGGCAACTCATTCCTTCCATCTTAGCTTCTGACATTCCTTCATTTGTCAAGGCTGGGTTGGAGGGAAGGAAGCATTTCATCACAGGAGAGTATTCAGTAATGTTGAATAAAAAAACCTGAAGAAGGAAAAGCTGTTTCTCATTCATGATATTTTTTTACAGAATCTTTCCAACTGGAACTTTTCCAAGTGGAATGCACTCATAAGAGATTAATTTTATTCTAAAAAGGAGGCTAGAAATGAAACAAAACATTATAGGAGTGCTTTAAATTCTGTCTCCATTGAGATCTTTAGCTCACACTAGAAAAAATTGGAGAAGGAACATGGAATGTGTGAAAAATAAAAGGCTGAAGAAAATAAAAATTTATGAGCTTGGTTTCAAGGGCTCTCTCTCACACAGACACACCACACACACACACACACGTTCAAAAAATAAATACTGATAGGCGTTAGTGTCACCTAATGGACACATAGAACTGAAAGAAATGTTTATAATCCTGACCTCAGTGACTCCATAAGATCAGTCCTTTAGTGTTTAATATTGTTTCAGAGTTTGTGCTGTTAAATCAAAAGGTTATCTATAATACATCTGGTGGTATTAATGCAAAAGATCAGGGGTATTCAAAAGACATTTATTCATTATTAATATAGATAATAAAGGATCATTTATGAGGCTTCAGATGAGATTTTTATCATCAAAAGCTTAAAAAGGGAAATTTATTTTTGCTTCAGGACAGCCATGAGAGGTGTCTGTAATGGGAAATGTGAGCCAACACAAAACTGTCGGATTCACTCTGTTTCCGAAGATGGCTGACACTTTATAGCAACAGATTAAACAGGAAATAAAATTTTGTGCTTTAAATTTCTATTGACAGGGACTTCTTAATTTATTCTTGGTTTGTCCTTTATCAAGATGTGCTGCTGGTGTTCTTTGCTTTTCTCTCCTACATTTGTGATCTTTGTTGGCTTATGTAAATTGATGGGGGTGGTGAGGAATTCATCAAACTATGAAATATTTGGGACTGTTGGCAAAAAAATGGAGGACTAGTTAATGCCTGGTAAGGGGAGTCGCAAAGCCAGCTTCTACTGAATATGAGACGCAATGGGAAAGAGTGGTTGGAAATTTGCTATTTTGGAGGAAGACAATGGACTCTTGGGGGACTTGAAAGCACTTTTAGATCTGGAGCATAGTATTACCGGAATTACCATGAACTTGTTCTGTTGGAGCGGACCAAAGTGGAACGTAAATGGGTTTTTAAGGGAGTAAAGAGGATTTCAGAATTTTTCTGACTTCCACTCTGCAAATAAGTACCAACCAACACATCTCCAATCACAGTTATAGTTGGAGACTTACTGGATTTTGAGTTTGGAATCCACACAAATGAGAAATAGAAAACTAAGGATGGTCTACACAATATCCACTGCAGAATAAGTGCTCAGGAAATGTTTGCTGAATGAATGAAAATGCCCTGTTAGGTCCAGTATGACAGCTGAAGTTACCATAGTATGGTGGGCATATCCCAAATACATTTACTCATTACTAACATACATAATTAAAAAAAAAAAACATGTACATGAGATTTCAGTTGAATTATCTGAATTAATGAATGTAAAGGGATGATTTGTGGACCAAATGGCTAATGATGGCCATAATATTATTTATAATAATATTATTTATATTATAATCAATCATATTATTCAATTAATAATTATTAAGTAATTAATTATATGAAATATAATCAATTATATTATTTATAATAATATCATTATAATATTACCATAACATTATTTCAATATTAGGTCATAGTTTCAGGACTGAAAATTAAGTTAAACGGAATAAAATCACACACTGCTCCAAACTTACTTCATTATTGTGTTGGATACATGATTTGCTCCTAACATCCATTCCACTCTTTTGTTAATGATTCCACATATACTGAAGGGGCTGAAAAATAAAAATAAGTATACTTCTTAAATGCCTTTGCAGTCACATTCCAAAGAAGAATTAGGTTTTGATGATCAGGTGCACTTACACAAAACATAGAAGATGCCAAGCTGCTTGTCTTGCGGTTTTTTTCCTTGCAGACACCATCCTGTGACTGTTCTCTCTGCAGTCCTGGAGGACACAGTCTGCAGTCACCAGCTCTGTGGGTTTTGAGAGCTAGAGAGCCTACATTTGTACTATTGTAGCAGGTGAGGCGAGGTTCTGGAACCCTTAGCAGTTCCATCTTCCTCCTTATGTTGGTGCTGTAGTCTGGGACCTGGCTACCTAATCATAAAAAGGGCAGCAGCTCCCTTGCTGGACACAAGTTGTTCCTGAAAGTCCAACCTCTTTAATGTGTCCTGTCAACTCTCCCCATAACTCTGTAGGCTGCTTAATAGGCTGTAACGAACCTGCTCTTATTCAAATTGACTAAAGCATCCTTTTTCAAGCTTTACCCTTAAAATGCCTTAAAACAATTTCCAGATCTCAGGGAACCCCTGTATTTAAAGATGATTATATCTGCGGGTGCCTGGGTGGCTCAATGGGTTAAAGCCTCTGCCTTCGGCTCAGGTCATGATCCCAGGGTCCTGGGATCGAGCCCCACATCAGACTCTCTGCTTGGCGGGGAGCCTGTTTCCTTCTCTCTCTCTGCCTGCCTCTCTGCCTACTTGTGATCTTTCTCTGTTAAATAAATTTATCTTTAAATAAATTTATAATTTATTTATAAATTTATATTTATATAAATTATATTTTTATAAGATAAAAATATCTTTAAAAAAAGATGATTATATCTGCAAATACACCAAGATATAACTAACCCTTACCATTCAATACTGTTTTTTTATTCTATTTTTATTTTTTATTATTATATTCCATTAACCAACATATAATACACCATTAGTTTTTGATGTAGTGTTCAAAAACTCATTAGTTTCATATAAAACCCAGTGCTCATCACAACATGTGCCCTCTGTTAATCAGAGTTTATGCACATAAGTGTTGGCAAGACATAGGTCATTTTCTACAGGTACACTTATCTTTCTTACATTATACTTACATTCTTCTTAGCCTGTGACTTAGGGTTTCCAAGACTTCTTGCTTCAAGAATTAAAAAAACAAACAAAAAGATTTATTTCCAATTCTTGGAATTGTTACTGTGGTCTGTGAGTTGTAGATGTAATTACTGAGTCACAATTGTCCGTCTCTTCTAACAATCACCTTTTTATGTGGATCTGTTTATTTTGGGTAACTTAGTAGTCTTCTCTTTTGTGTGGTTCCCCTTTCCACAAAGAATATCAACTCTGATACCAGTCAGTAATACAGGTAGAGGAGACTTCGGACTTGCCTTAAAAATAAATTATTTTGACGTTTTTGCCATATCCAAGTAGATTCAAGAGTCTTGTCAAAAATTTCTACTCTGTAGATGATAGTGAGGTATGGTTATGGTATATACTATGGGTAAGAGTAGCCTTCCATCTACTTAAAACTAAAAAAAATGTCATTTTTGCTCATCTTTCTTAGATTAAAAAGTAGTTAATATTTCCTTTTTATAAAGGCAAAAGATAATAAATTTCTACTAAATAACCATGTTCAACCAAAATGCAAATTATATTTCTCAGTGGTAGTCTTGGTAGACTTAATTTAGGTTGTAATTTAGACTGTAAGTTGATTTTAAATAGTGTTTTTCCAACGTGAAAATTTAATGATTATATTGAAATGTGAAGTGTCTAAAACCATAAGCCAAAACAGTATTATGAATTTAAAAAAATGGCCTAAGATGCATATATCACTTAGAAAACATATATATTTTTTTAAATTTCTAAAGTGCATGAAGCCCAGTGCAGGGTTTGAACTCACAACCCTAAGATTCACACTTGAACTGAGATCAAGAGTCAGATGCTTAACTGACTGAGCCACCCAGGTGCCCTGGAGAAACATTTTTTTTTTTAAACAAATAACCTTATCAGACTCAAACATAGGTCTAGAGATCACAAAATTATTATTTGCCTGTGTTGATTACTTTTAGTTTATAAGTGCATAAAGTTTTAGTTTTGGAACTAGAAATACAGAATAAAGTTTAACTCTTTAATGAGAATCTTTCTTTCTCTCTCTCTTCCTTCTTTTGTTTTCTTTTTCTCTTTGCTGTGCAAATACTCAATTCTGGGTTGCACTTGAAATAAACACACATGGATTTCATTTTCAGTTGAAATGAGAAGATTTCTGTCCCTGCTTTTGATATTTATGAAGCAATAAAAGTCTTGCTCACACATGTAAGAAATTGAAAAAGAGCCAAAATGTTTCTTTTGAATGACAGCATCTTCTCCTTTTATAGAAATAGAGAATTGATATAGGGAGATATTGGCAAATCTTATCTTGAATACACTCTTGCAGTTTATAAATTCTTCCTCTTTTCTCAAAGTCAAGGTCTTAGCTGAGTGATGGCTCAGAGATGGGTCCCTTACCCAGTTGTACACTTGTACTGAAAGGGAAGGAATATATTCTGTTTTGCTCTGTAGTTCTTCGATGTGGATTATAGTAAAATAAGAGACCTACTGGTTTCCTTCATTCTCAAACCAAAGTAGCAATAGACATATTCCAAGACTTCCCTTTGTCACATGATTTTTCTAACCATTCAGTCTCCTTTAAAATCCAGGAATCTGATTACTTGAAGTAAAAACATTTTTCCCAGGGCTTTGCAGAAATTTGCTGAACTAATTCATGTGATTAAAAAAAAAAGAAGTCTGCCTTGTAGGATGACTTCTATAGTCTTCATCTTTAAAACCTTCTGCAAAATGTGGCCTGATGTTTCCTTGAAGAACTCCTGATGTTCAAACACCTTGTTGGGAATTCCTCCTCTTTAATTCACATCTCAGTATGGCATGGAAACTCATGTGCTCTCTGTCCAGGTTCTCAATTTTTAAAACATTGTTGAATGATCTAACATATTTTGTATTGTCCAGAACTTTCTTCATCTCCAGTACTTTTTAGCAACACCTCCATCTGTGAAGAAAATTGTGTGTCATCATGTTCCCCAATGTTCACAGCAGTGTCCAGGATAGCCGAACTGTGGAAGGAGTTGAGATTTCCAACAGATGAATGGATAAAGATGTGGTCCGTATATACAATGAAATATTACTCAGCTGTCAGAAAGGATGAACACATCGACATGGATGGAACTGGAGGGGATTATGCTGAGGAAATAAGTCAAGCAGAGAAAGGTAATTATCATATGGTTTCACTCATATGTGGATCACAAGGAATAGTGCAGAGGACCATAGGGGAAGGGAGGGAAAACTGAATGGGAAGAAATCAGAGAGGGAGAAAAACCATGAGAGACTTTGGACTCTGAGACACAAACTGAGGGTTACTGAAGGGAGGCAGGTGGGGGGGTTGAGGTAACCAGGTGATGGGTATTAAGGAGGGCACATGTCATGATGAGCACTCATTGTTATATGCAACTAATGAATCATTAAATACTACATGAAAACTAATGATGTAGTATATGTTGGCTAATTGAATATAATAAAAATAAATAAACAAATAAAAAGAAAATATTGCATAGTAATAATGTCAGGACTTTCTTTTCTTTTTCTTTTTTTTTAAATTAATTTATTTAATTTTTCAGTGTAACAGTATTCATTGTTTTTGCACAACACCCAGTGCTGCATGCAATACGTGCCCTCCCTATTACCCACCACCTGGTTCCCCCAACCTCCCACCCCCGCCCCTTCAAAACCCTCAGGTTGTTTTTCAGATCCATAGTCTCTGATGGTTCGCTTCCCCTTCCAACTTCCCTCAACTTCCTTCTCCTCTCCATCTCCCAATAGGACTTTCTTTTCATACAAGAGAGGCAAAAGCTTCTCTTGGAGCCAACCATTGACAAGCATCACTAGTATTACGCCAACATTTCTCTCCCAAGACAGACCTTTTGTTTCCAGGGAGGAAAATCAAATATTAAATATATCTGGATCATTGTTTCTTTGGGATAGCTCTTTGCAGCAAAATATTTTTCTCAAATTTTACTATCATCTAAAAATCTTACAGATAGTACAGAATGGCGTTTATTAAAGAAATAGGTTGACTCATCAAAAGTCAACCTATTGAGTTGACTCATCATCTCCTGGTTGGAGAAACTGTTGTTTTTCAGTTACAATACAGAACCTCTTCAGCTTCATGTGACCTGTCATTAATAAATTAACTTATTATACTATTTAAGAGTAGAATCTAACTTTTCTTTCTTCTTTAACTTAAAATTAAATTAAAATTTTTAAAGAAGGAGTGTATGCACACATGTGTGTGAGTGGAGGGGTGGTGGAGGGGCAGAGGGAGAGAGAGAATCTTAAGTAGACTCCATGCCCAGCACGGAGCCCAATAATGCAGGACTTGCAACCTGAGGTCATGACCTGAGCCTAAATCAAGAGTCTGATGCTTCACTGATTGAGACACTCAGGTGCCCTTTTTGTTTGTTTTTTAAGATTTTATTTTAATTTCTGCACCCAGCATGGGGTTGAAACTCACAACCTCAGGATCAAGAGTCACATGCTCCCCTGACTGAGACAGTCAGGTGTTCCCCAAATTTTCTCTTTTTAACAGTAAGTTTTGTTACTAAATAATTATTTTTTTGAGACTTTTTATTAAATATAACTTCAATTCTTAAACAAGAGTTTTACTCCGTTTTGAGATTCCTATAGCCATTAAACATAATTGGCACACTTAGTTATAAAATCACCAAGTGTGAATAAGTATTTCCAATTGTGCCAGAGTAAGAGCTGCATTTGAACGTATTGCCATCAACAATGCACAATGGAATAGAACAGTTTGGATTACCAGTTTCAAACATGAAAGATCCCTAAGGAACTGGCGAACATCCCATGGTAGCATCACGTGCCAAGTTCAAATATGATGTTTCTTTTGTCTAGCAGTCAATGTAACAAAATCACAACACCCTTAGAAACATTTTGCAGAAGACTGGGGTTTATAGAAATGGAGGTGAGAAACAGGGGATTAGAGCAGATTCTATTTTCTGCACATGAACTCTGATCAATATAGTATGTACCAGGTATCTAAGTAGTATTCATTTATGTTTATATGCAAATTTATATATTTATATCCAACAACAGAGCACACTTTTTTTTGAGTCACCATTGGTTCACACCATCAGAAAATATTATGGACTACAAGACAAACTTTAATAAGTTTAAAAGAATTTAAATCATACAAAGTATGTTCTCTGATCACAGTGAAATCAAACTATAAATCAATGGCTGAAAGATAACAGGAAAATCTCTGAACAATCAGAAAGTAAAGAAGACACTCTTGAATAGTCCATGTGTCAATGAGACATTAAAGAGAAATTTAAAAATACAATGAACTGAATAAAAATGAGAATTCAACATATCAAAACTTGTGATATGTAGCTAAAGCAGTACTGAGAAGAAATGTAAGACCAATGTTCACATAAAAAAGTGGAAAACTCTCACATGAACAGTCTAATCTCGCATCTCAAGAACTAAGAAAAAGAGTAAAGCTCAAAGCAAACAGAAGAAAGGAATTAATAAAAAAGGGAATATTATGAAAAACTCTATACACATACATTTGAGAATTTATTTTTTTATTTTTATTTTTTTAAGATTATTTATTTATTTATTTGACAGAGAGAGAGATCACAAGTAGGCAGAGAGGCAGGCAGAGAGAGAGGAGGAAGCAGGCTCCCCGCGGAGCAGAGAGCCCAACGCGGGGCCCGATCCCAGGACCCCGAGACCACGACCCGAGCCGAAGGCAGCGGCCTAATCCACAGGGAGCGGAAGAGGGAGAGGGAGAGGATCTCAAGCAGACTCCCTGCTGAGTACAGAACCCAACCCAGGGCTCAATCTCAAGACCCTGAGATCCTTACTTGAGTCCAAATCAAGAGTCAGATGCTTAACTGACTGAGTTACCCAGATGCTCCCATACATTTGAGAATTTAGATAAATTAGACCAATTCCTTAAAAAAACGAAAACTACTGCAATTCACCCAAAATGAAATAGATAACTTAGATATCACTGTAACTCTTAAGGAAACTGAATTAGTAACCAAAAACCTTCTTGGAGCCAGATAGTTTTGCTGAAGAATTCTAAGAAATGTTTAGAAAAGAATTAATATCAACTCCATACAACATCTTCAAGAAAACAGAAGAGAAGGGAACATATCCCAAATTCATTTTGTGAAGCTAATGTTACCCTGACACAAAAACCAGACACAGACAGGGCAGGAAGGCTACAGACCATAAATATGGAAGGAAGTACCCTTAACAACATATTAGTATATAACATTCAGCAATATATGTAAGTAATTATGACTTACATGACCAAGTGAGGTTTACTCCAGGGAAGTCATCTCAGTTCAGGATCTGAAAATCAGTCAATGTGATCGATTATATTAGTAGGCTAAAGAAGAAAAATCCAATGATCATATGAGCTGGTATAGAAAAATCATCTGACTGAATTCAACAGTTATTCATGACAAAAATCTTAGAATACTATGAATAGTGGGAAACCTAAGTGCTCTAGCTCTTTGCAAGAATCCTACAGATAACATATATTTTACATATCAAAATAAGGCAAGGAGGATTGAGCTCATCACTCATATTCAAATGGAGTAGCGAAAGTTCTAGTCAACGAATTAAGGCAAGAAAAGGAAATAAAGGGTATAAGAATTATTAAGGAAGAAAAAAACTATCTTTATTTACAAAGGATATGATTCTGTATGTAAAAATCCCAAGAAATATTTGCATATTCACAGAGACTCCTAGAACTACCATTTTAATAAAGTAAGATTATAGGATATAAGATAAGCATAGAAAAATCAGTTGAATTTCTATACTAGCAATGAACATGTGGACACCAAATTAACAATACAGCATCACTTATAATCACTCACAGCAACAACAAGAAGAAATTCTTAGGTGTAAATGTTCATGTACAATATGTATATCATGAAAACTATAAAATGTTGATGAGAGAAATCAAAGATCTAAATAAATGGAGAGAAATGACATGTTTGTGGATATGAATACTCTGTAATAGAGACCTCAATTCTCCACAACTTGAATATATGGGCTTACCATGAATTCTTATCAAAATCACAGCAGGATCTTTTTTATAGATATAGAGAAGGTTATTCTAAAATTTATGTGAAAAGGCAAAGGAACTAGAATATCTGCAATAACTTTTTTTTAAAGAGTAAAGTAGGAGAAATTGGACTACCCAATTTTAAGACAACTATTAGGTATATTTGTCAGGACTCTGTGTCATTGGCAGAATAGAGAGTAGATCAATGGAACAGAATAAAAAACCCAGAAATAGATCCCCCTAAATATGTCCAGCTGATTTTTGACAAAGGCACAAAGGCAATTTACAGGCATTCCTCACTTTACACTTTGCTTTACTGCATTTCACAGATACTGCGTTTTTTAGAAATTGAAGGTTTGTGGCCACCCTGTGTTGAGTAAGTCTATTGGCACAATATTTCCAACAGCATTTGCTCACTTAGAGTGTCAGTGACTCATTTTGGTAATTCCCACAAAACTTGATACATTTTCACCATTATTTTATTGGTATGGTAATCTGTGGTCAGTGATGATAGACTTACCGAGGCTTGCAAACTCCACATTCAACAAAGCAGAGTATCTAGAATAGATGAGGAAATTCTTGAAACTCAACAGTAAAAAACAAAATCCAATTAGAAAATAGGCAAAAGACATGAAGAGATATTTCGCCAAAGAGAATGTATGGATGCAAATAGTATGTGAGACAAAGTTTGACATCTTTAGCCATTATGGAAATGAAATTAAAATCACAATGAGGGGATGCCTGGGTGGCTCAGTGGGTTAAAACCTCTGCCTTCAGCTCAGGTCATCATCCCACAGTCCTGGGATGGATCCCCGCGTCAGGCTCTCTGCTTGACAGGGAGTCTGCTTCCTCCTCTCTCTCTGCCTGCCTCTCTGCCTACTTGTGATCTCTGTCTGTCAAACAAATAAATAAAATCTTAAAAAAAATCACAATAAGGTGTCAAGTGACACCTGTCAGAATGGCTAAAATAAAAAATAATGATAATGCCAAATGCTGGTGAGGGTGTGGAGAAAGTGGGTTTCATACAGTTCAGTGTATGAACTAATAAATCTAACTTTTAGATTAAAAATCTAAAGATATGTGACTGAAAGACTGCTATTCTCAGCAATTTCCTCAGAGAAATGAAAACTTACCTTCACACAAAAACCTGAACATAGTTGTTTACAGCAGCTTTGTTTATAATACCCCCAAACTAAAAGTACCCCCATGTCTTTCAATGAGTGAATGGGTAAGCAAACCTTGGTATATCCATGCCACGGAATACTACTCAGCTATGAAAAAAAAAATGCATGAGTTATCGATAACACAATTTTTAAAAGAATCTCCAGAGAATTAGGCTGAGAAAAAAGTCAGTTCTCAAAGGCTGTATCCTGTCTGGTTCCATCTATAAAGCATCCCTAAAATGACAAAATTATAAAAAAGGAGAACAAATTGGTGATTGTATGAGTTAAGGAGGTAAGAGGGGTTAAGGAATTAAGGATAGGGTTAGGGGAATGGAGGGGCATTGATGTGGGTGGCTATGGGAGGGATCCTTGTGGTGATGGAAGTAGTCTATATTTCACCAGTATAACTGTCAATACCCTAATTGTATGTCAGGCCATGATTTTGTAAGATGCTACTATTGAGGGGAACTGGGTAAAAGGTACGTAAGATCTAGGTTATTTCTTACAAATCCATGGAAATATACAATGATTTCAAAATAAGCTGTATAATTTAAAACATCATATAGATCATAAATATATTACATATATTTGCAAGTTGACTCTCTTAGAGATTATATTCCAATTTATGTCTGCCAGAATGGTGATGGATGTGCCAGATATTCCTGCATCTTAACCCACACAATTTATCACATTTTTTAGACTTTTGCCAATCAGGTAGTTGAAAATGGTGTGGTTTTTGTACATATTTTAAGTTATGAGTGAAGTTAAGGATTTTTATCTCATGTTTCTACATCATGTGTGTGTGTGTGTGTGTGTGTGTATGTGTGTGTTTCTCTGAACTGCCTACAGATCTTCAAAACCAGAAGCTCCCTGCCAAAATACCAGCTTTGAATGGTCTCCCTGCCTCCTACCCCCATAGCTTACCACACATATGCTTTCTCGCCTTCATTAGGATTGTTCTTGCTTTTATTTATTTATTAAAGATTTTGTTTGTTTATTTGACAGACAGAGATCACAGGTAGGCAGAGAGGCAGGCAGAGAGAGAGAGGAGGAAACAGGCTCCCCGCGGAGTAGAGAGCCCGATGTGGGGCTTGATCCCAGGGTCCTGGGTTCATGACCTGAGCCAAAGGCAGAGGCTTTAACCCACTGAGCCATGCAGGTGCCCCTGTTCTTGCTTTTATAAGTAAATTTTAGCTTTAGGCTCTCTTGTGTCTCTTGGAATAGCCAAGCATATGGTGTGTTCTCTCACTAAAGGGTGGGCTCTTTTTTTTTTTTTTTAAGATTTTATTTATTTATTTGACAGAGATCACAAGTAGGCAGAGAAGCAGGCAGAGAGAGAGGAGGAAGCAGGCTCCCTGCTGAGCAGAGAGCCCGATGCGGGGCTCGATCCCAGCACCCTGGGATCATGACCTGAGCTGAAGGCAGAGGCTTTAACCCACTGAGCCACCCAGGCGCCCCAAAGGGTGGGCTCTTAATGAAGGGTTTGGCCAGGTTCATTTTTCTGTGTCACTCCTATTGAATTCTGTAGTATCAACTCCCACAAGCCATTTTTAGAAGATATGTCTTTTACATTCTCTCTCCGTGTATATTTTCAAGCCAATGTATTTACTGTTCTTCCTTAGAGGATGTTAAACCATTTGGGTTCAGGGAGCTTTTTTTTTCTTTTTAAAGATTGATTGATTGATTGATTGATTGATTTAAAGAGCATGAGCAGGGTGAGGGGCAGAGGCAGAAGCTGACTCCCCACTGAGCAGGAAGCCTGATGTGGGGCTTGATTCTGGGACCCTGGGATCAAGACCTAAGCTGAAAGCAGATGCTTAACCAACCGAGTCACCCAGGTGCCCCACAGAGGGAGATTTTATCTCCTTCTCTTCTTGCTGTACACACTGTGCCTATGTTTCCAACGCCTCCAGTTGTCATTCATCCACTAGTAACTTTCCTGCAAAATTATTCTTGGGAGAGGTCTTGAGGTATATTTCACCTTAATCAGGGGGCCACAGCTTTGGGAGTGGCTATTTTTCATGTCTGTCCTAGCAAACTATTTCTAGTTCCTTCAAGAGAAAGATTTAGGGAGTCATGGAACTCTTTTGTGAGTCTCACAAAATCAAAAGAGGTTCTTGGTCACTTAAAAAAAACACACACACATTTTATTTATTTTTAGAGAGGGAGTGTGTGTGTGAGGGGTGGGGAGGGGCAGAGAGAAAGGGAGAATGGTCTTAAGCAGACTCCATGCTGAGTGCAGAGCCAGCTTGAGGCTGGATCTGAACACCCTCAGATGCTGACCTGAGCGGACATCAAGAGTTGGATTGCTCAACTGACTGTGCCACCCAGGCTCCTCTGTTCTGGTCATTTTCAAATGTCTTCTGTCTGGTCCCCTTTAGTGGCCTTCAGGTTGTCTCTTCCTTGTTGAAACACTGCTCTTAGCAAAATATTTGATAAGCTCATTCACTCAGAAGTGTAACTGACAGATAAGTTTAGATGTCACCTGCTCACAGTCTGAAACTGAGGAATGAAGCTCTAAAGCTGACATTTCATGCATTATGTGTCCAGCCAAGTAATGGCATTCTTGAAATCTGAACATGTAGGTAGCACATTACTCCTACATGTGACTCTGTTCATTGTGTGGGGCCATGGATCTTCTTCTTCTTCTTTTTTTTTTTTTTTTTTTTTTTTTGAGAGTGAGAGATTGAGAGTGGGGAGCAGGGGCAGGGGCAGAGGGTGAGGGAGAGGGAGAATCCTAAGCAGACTCCAGGCTTTGCATGGAGCCCAAAGCAGGGCTCGATCCCATGACCCTGAGATCGTGACCTGACCCAAAATCAAGAGTCGTCGGAAGCTTCACCGACTGAGACACCCGGGTACCCCAAAGAAGTGAACTTCTAAGTGAGTTAAGTGTGCATTGATGGGAGGGTCAGCGAGATCTATAGGATGTTATGTAAGTATTCTGGTCTAAATCATATATTGATGCAACAAGGGAGTTGTTAATAGTGTTATGCCCCAATAATGGGTCTGTGATTAAAGGAGCGAGACTGATATAAAGCGAAGGTCAAGCAAAGCTTCATTTCACGCCAAGCATCAAGAATATAACCGAATGTTTGGGGACGCACCTCTTACAAGAGAGGGCGACCCTTCTCTGTTTCACAGACTAGCTTTTAAGGTCAAAGGCCATGCGGTCGGGCCTGGCCACACACAGGTGGCCATGAGATTGTAACGCACACAGGAAACTCCACAGTGATGCTAGGTGACCAACTGAGTTACAATTTACCCTATGTAGACATTTGAACCAACCTATTACACCTTGATTAGGATTGGCGCCAAAAAGGCTCCCAGAGGGCGGGGGTCCCTACTCCTTGGTAACCAGGGAGACAGTATGCAACCCCCCACTGATGGGATGTCTCCACCTGGCCCGACCCACCCTTGTATCTGGGCTTTGTTACCTGGAGCTGGTTTCCTGGAATTGTCTCCAAGTAAATCCCCTGGGGGAAGGGGAGCAGGGACAGTTTCTAAATAGGTCCTTACAAATAGTTCATCTTTAAAATTTTTTATTTTGGTTAGACTTATTGGTACAGCTGATATTTCTCTTGTATAATCCAGTGGCATTCAGCATCTTAGGTTAATAATAGTGTTCTTAGAAAAATCTGTGAAAATTAAGAATGGCTCAAGAAAAATAAAAATAATACTTCTATGATAAAAACAAGGCTTGGTGTTGTAAACATTAATAGACCATCATGCTTCTCCCTCTCTTTCTATTTCCACATAGTTAATTCCCTTTGTTGCAGACCCAATCTTCCTTTCAGCCACTGACATGTCTTGGACAGCTTTAATTGATTTTCTTGACAGCATTTTCCTATTTTTTTTTTTTTTTTGTTCTTCCATTGTTCCATTTTCCAGATGCGTTCCTGTTTTTTATTTACTCATAGGTTTTTTTTTAAAGCCCTTTATAAAATCACATCAATTGTTTGCTGGAGAAACTGTAATTTGCAATAGCTTAATTAGGATCTCTTTTGATTCTCCACCCTTCACAATTTTAATACGTACCATTAGTACAATAGAATCCACAGATTTTTAGTTATTCCAAATTTTCTTCCCCCAACCTAACTCCTCTCTAGAGTTATAGTTGGCTAAAACGTTTCTTTCTAAAAAAAAAGTCTGGAAGAAAACCAGATAAACAATATTACTACATCAAAGTTACAAACTCTTCCCACACCATCATTTAGCATTGTTGTTTTAAGTGTTTGCAAAAGCAAATGCTGAACCTCATTTGGATGCTGTTTTCATAAGGAGGAGGTATTTTAATGATCACATATGTTGTTGTTTTAAGGGCCCACTTTATAACGGAAAGACTCAACATGAGACTATCTTGGGGATTTAATTCATGTAATTCCTACTTCATTTTGCACTAATCTGTTTATTAATCAGCCTGACTACAGGGTCTGTTTTTACTCACTTTGATTTCTTTTGTGTTTAAAGTTCAGGGTTTAAGTTTTTGTGTTAAAATTGAAGATGACTGCTTTTCCTTGTTTGTTTGCTTGTTAGTCCAAATAGATTTCTAAACATTTCCATGCTGCAAAGGGAAGAAACAAACCAAAATGATGGGAGTGATATGTGTCAATACATTTGTTTATTACAAGAGGAGCCCTCTGAATGAGCAGATTGGGCTTAAAGTTCTATTCTACATTGTATTGCAAAGGTGTCTGTTTTGCAACATGAGCGATTTTCAGTTGGGAGAGAATGGGACCAATTTTACTGTTTCGATTCAGAATTTTCCACCCACTCCTTCTATCCAGCGGTACATCACCTCACTTCCTGTTGGACTTAAAAGGTTTTCAGTGTTTAGGAGAGATGAGAGTGTAACATGTTTTAGTCCCAGACAGTAAGATGCAAGAAGTCTCGTAGGACTTATTCCTTTATCCAATTAGCTAAGTTCCACTTGATCCTGCTCAAAGGACAGGTTCCCTAGTGGGATTCCCCCTTGAAACCTATGGGAGTAAGAACAAAATTCAAGTTAAAAACTCAACAAATTAGCTGCTTTGGCTAATGTTTTCTTGACAGAGGTGCCTAAAAAGGTGGGGGAGAAATTAGTGAATCATCCTTTCTGACTCAAGTGCCATTGGCCATTCATCAGGTTACAGACCAGTGCAGATGTCTGGTCAAGGGCACAAGCGTCTGCATGCTTGCTTGAAAGTAAGGGAAGTTGCCCAATGAAGTCTGAAGACAGAAACTGATAAGTGTCTGCGATTGTATTCTTTTTTCTGCCGTGCTAGACCTGCATTTCCTATCAGTATCCATTGCTTGTTACCTGCCCCCTGCCTTCACACAAGCAGAAGGGCTTCTTTACTCTGTCATTTGGAGGAGCAAAAGGATTTCATCACCCCTTGATTTCTCAGCTATTAACCCAACATTCCTTACCAACACTTGGTAATGGCAGTAGTGGTTGAAAACACATTCAGTACTACCCAACTTAACCCTTCACCTCAATCAATCATTCTAACAATTTTTTTTAAGGTTTAATTCAGACTCTTCAGGATCAATTTTTCAGTCTCTTAGAGTCCACCCTGCTGTTTTCCAAGATGGTGTATGGGGGTATGAGATTGGGGTAGAGGCGCCCATATGTTGGCATCACATAGTAAGGGGTTTCCCAGCCTCTATTGGTTCCTGGTGTGTTAGAGCTGGAGTTGTCTGAGCTATGTTTCATGTGCCCCCATCCCTGGCCACACTGGGGTATCTACCAGTAACATGTGAGGATGGCAATCCCATGATCTCTTGTTTCCCAAACTTGATCAGGGCCTGCCCAGCTCACCTCTAACATATGCAGGACCTAAGGAATTTGCAGGACTATATGAATATAAATATAAATATATACAAATATACATCAAACCAAGACACTTTTACATAAGTTCTATTCTCTTACCTTGATGGGTACACACCTTTGTAATGACAACACTGAAAAATATATTTAAAGATATGGCTTTCATATGCTTGAAAATTGGCAAAATATTGTAGAAAAACTTATTATTGTACCTATCTGAGTGTTCTGTTGATGGGTTGGTGATAGTTGGATGACTAGTAAAATGAATACATAATTCAATATATTCATACCTGATTATTTTGTAAGTTAATTTTTCGATTTCATTTCAGCAGGATCATTAATAATGATCTTGTGATCAAGATTTTCATGACTTGGTTCCATTGGTAGTAATGCCAAATGAGATAACATTTCCTGAATCATTATTTTATTTATACATTTTTCCTTTGTCTTAATTTGGAGAACTCCGGCTCAGCTGAGGGGAGTAGCAACTAGTATTCAATAAAAGTTTTAAAACAATATTTTGGGTGGGTAAACATCATAATAGAGTTGTATATAATAAAATTGTTACTAATGAAAAATTATACAAGTTATTAAATTTTATCTTATAAACGTCACTACTTATATTACTAATGATCAATATCATCTCTTTAGATGCATACAGTTTATCTTGAGTTTTTCTTCTTTTGAATTTTCAATTCTTTGAATATATTTTTTGAAGTGAAAATACTATACCCAACATGTTCACCTCTCTCTTTCGTATAGACTGTACCTTGATCTATAATGGTCAGAAAATAGACTCTAAATTTTGGAAACTGTTTCTACACACATCTCCTTCAAAATCAAACAATGGTTTTGTTTTGTTAGTCTAATTTTCTTATTTTTACTGAAACGACACCTTTTTTTGCACATTTCATACGCAGTTTCTTTCAAATCAGGCATACCATACTTTTCTAAAATTTTAAAAATTACTTTAATCCTTTTAAAGGTAAAATAACCAAAGTTAGAATTTTTTCTTTTTCTTTGCTAACATTCTTTGTTAAATTTATAGGAGGCAATAGTTCAATCCCCATACTGGATACTGCAGATTTGAAATTAATTTCATTCTCCCACAGGTCACAATTTACTCTATTTGAGCATCTTCTCCTGATCATCTTATGCTGTTTTGCTTAATATTATGTGTACTTTAGTAAGTAGTTGGAAAATCAGAATTAACAGGTGTTTCATGAAGATTTCTCCTTCTTGGGCATATCCAGAAAATGTTGTATGTGATCTGTGATTGGTCCCGTGACACAGTTAAAGGCCCGCCTCCCACTCATCAAATACACTTGTCATGAATTCTGAGCTTGTTCCTGAGTGCTCCAGGATCATGAATTAGAGCAAGAAGGGAAGCAAGGAAATGGACACTTAGCACTTCTGGAAAATGACATCTCATGACCCAAGAATTCTGTCCTACTCTTGCTGAGAGAATCTGATACACTGAGAACTTCCTCTGCTCAACATTTTGCTTTGAAGCAGCATCTGTCTCTCAGTCAGCAGTGGGACTGGAACTGAACCCACATCCGTCTGTCCAATGGGGAGCAAAGTCAATCATTGAGACACCAGGTTTGCATCAAGGAGAGAGTTTATTTCAAAGGCAGCCAAATGAGGAGACAGGAGGACACGTGTCAAATCTGCATCTCAGAAGAGGGAAAGAACAATTGTTCTACAGCCACAGGGGTTGAGATTACATACATACCAGGGAAAAGGGTGAGGGGAATTTATGATTATTCATGAGGCAAGATAAAGCATGCATATTGAGCAAACATGTATATAATGTATATTCCCATGTTTACTTTGGGGTGGAGATTTAACAACAGAATGAGGCAAAATACAATCCTGATATCAGGAGGTTACCTTAGGGCAAGGAGAATGGGCTATGGGCATGGGCTGAGAGCTGGTAGATGGGATCTTGGGCTCATTTTCTTGGGTAAGGGATGTGGGACTTTGCTTGTTCATAGGCTGGAATGCTGTCAGCTGACCTTGAGTCCAGGCTTCTGCAGAGACAACTAGTGAGTTTGTTAGTGAGGTCTGAAAAGACACAATAGCTGATCAGGGGGAAACAGTTCTCTGAAAAGCAGGCTTCAGACTTTCTGCTAATTTCCACCTTGTTAACGCTATGGGGCACAGTTTCAGGACCACCTTGAACCATCACAGCATTGGGAAGCAGTCATCTTGTTTTGAGGACACAGGGTAAAGCATGTGAGCTGTCTCCCTGGCACCTGAATGGTGTCGCTCCTGTGAACGAATATTTGGGGTTATGAGTTCCACTGTGCAGCAGTACTGAGCCCCAGATCCTAAGCAATGAAGACACCATCTGCTTTTATCCCACAGAACTGCCCATGTAGACACACAGCTTGTTTTGACTCTGGGAATGTGCCATTGGAAGAATTAGCTGATTTCTTATATTCCATAAAATAATATTTTCTTGGTTGCATATATTTGTCTTCATAATTATTTTATGTAACTTAATTCTGAATATTTTATGCTTTATTTCTTATATAACTGCTTTGTTGCCTGGGTGTGTATGGATGTGTGTGATACGTTCTATTCCTCAGATCATGGTCCGAGATTAGGACTGGGGACTGGAACCCTCTCCCTGGACTCAGCCTGACCCCTGCCCCTGGACTTACAGATGCAGAGCCTTCCAAGTGACTGCTGTGTCTCCAGCCGGCCACCCCCCAGGCTCAGCTTTGAACTCACTTTGTTCTCAACCACAGTGAGCCTCATGGAAGGTCCTTTGGCTCTCAATCTAGTGTCAATACCATATGGAGACCAAGGGCAGCTCAGAAACTCAAACTAGACCTTTTCTGTCTCCTACCCTCCTCACTAGTGCTGCTCCGTATAGCAAGAGACCCTTGGGAATGGGGCCACCAGGGCATATCTCTTCTTTCTTCTGCCTGACTTTCTTTTCCCCTCCATCTCTCCTCCAGGTGAACAATGGGAGGGATTTTCTCTTGCTTCCCTAATCTGTGATCTACTCACTGGGCTTAACCCTCATTATGTTAAATGAGAGCTAAAGAGATCTAGGAAATCCTTTTGTCCTCAATAATGTTAGCCTTTTAAGGCCATTGTCTATGTGCCTGGGTGGCGTAGCTGGTAGGGCACTGGCTTTGGTTTCTGCTCAGGTCATGATCTCAGGGTCATAAGATCGACTCCCACGTCAGGTTCTGCACTCAGCACGGAGTCTGCCCCTCCCCACTGCTTGTGTGCTCTCTATCTCTATCTAAAATAAACAGAGTCTTTTTAAAAAGACCATTGTCCTACTATTAAATTCTGGATTTCATGTCAAAAATGAAATAATGATATTATGTTTAGTCCAATTTCTTCTTTGATTCTTTTACAGCTGTAGTGAAACTTGAATGCATATTGGAATCACCCTGGAGGGCTGATTAAAACACGTGAGTGCTGGAATTCACCGTGGGAGTTTCTGATCCTGTAGGGCTGGGGAGGCGCACAAGAATTTTCATTTCTAGTGGGTTGCTCATACTTCTTCTCTGGGACCACAGGTGGAGATCCATTCTTCTATGGTAATCCTGAGCATGCCTACCTGACATACCACTCCAACAGACAGCCACCTTGGTCTGAGCAGAGAGAAAGTTTATGTGTTTTGGAAGGGAAAATAGAAAGGTACCTTAAGTGTTTTTTGTTTTTCTTAAAACAGTTCCCTTCCTTAGTGAACTCACCAAGAAGTACTAATCTACATACCTACTTAGGTAGAGAGTATTCTAACAATACGAAATTTAGAAGAAAGCATTATTTCTTCTTTGCATCTGGGTTTTAGTCAACAATGGTAAGAAACACATACTTCTTACTTAGCTGAGATACCCATGACATGTTTCTTCTCCATGATAATTCACCATAATGTAATATTTTAAAAACAAAACTGAGGGTTTTTTTTTTTTCTAGGCTTCATTTAAAATTATACTTAGTAGAAATTTGCCATAAATACATCTTTCTGTGAGATTAAGAGTCATTTATGGTTTGTCTCCCTCCTAATCCCATCTTGTTTCATTTATTCTTCTCCTATCCCCCTAACCCCCCATGTTGCATCTGGGGGTTGCTGGGGGGAGGTGGGGTTGGGAGAGGGGGAGGGGGTTATGGACATTGGGGAGGGTATGTGCTATCGTGAGTGCTGTGAAGTGTGTAAACCTGGCGATTCACAGACCTGTACCCCTGGGGATAAAAATACATTATATGTTTATAAAAAAAAAATTGGAAGGGGAGGCAAACCATAAGAGACTATGGACTCTGAAAAACAACCTGAGGATTTTGAAGGGTCGGGGGTGGGAGGTTGGGGGAATAGGTGGTGGGTAATAGGGAGGGCA
Organism: Meles meles; assembly: GCF_922984935.1. NCBI lineage: Eukaryota > Metazoa > Chordata > Mammalia > Carnivora > Mustelidae > Meles > Meles meles. The sequence continues at coordinate 135,110,589 of NC_060070.1, forward strand.
CGTATTGCATGGAGCACTGGGTGTTGTGCAAAAACAATGAATACTGTTACGCTGAAAAAATAAATAAATTAAAAAAATATATCTTCTGCTTGGGAAGATTTTCTTTCACTTTTTCATAGTAGCAATAGAGTGACATCATTGATCACTTAATTATGATTCCCTTTGGGGTAAGATGTTAATGAAAATGCTTGAGAGCACCAAGAAGCATTTTTCAGATTCGAATACCAAATCACAATAGAGCCAATCTTTCTTTTTGAAAATGGAATCACGTCCTGACTAAATGTTTCCATAAAAGACTTCTTTGGTGCTTCCCTTTTGAAAGGGATTTGTGTGGGTGAGGAACACATTCGGTATCTTCTACATTACTCTTGCTCTATTTGTTTTCACAATAAGGCACAATCGTAGATCTACAGACATTTTAAGTCCTATAAAACCAGAAGTAGCCCTAAATGAGCTTGTTTTCTCTAGTCGCATTATTAAGTTTATTTTTTACAGCCTCCTTATTTATTTATTTATTTATTTATTATTTAGGTTTTAAAATGACTTTATTTATTTGTTTGGGGGGGGAGAACATGAACAGGGGAAGGGCAGAGGGAAAAGCAGACTCCCCACTGAGTGGGGATTTTTTTTCCCCCCATGTAGGTCTTGATCCCAGGACCACAGGATCATGACCTGAGCAGAAGGCAGATGCTTAACCAGTGGAGCCATCCCAGCGCCCTGACATATTCCCCATTTAAGTAGAGGTACCGCTTGCTTCCTTATTTGGAAGAAGAGCCTGGCACCAAGCATCAAAGTCTTCCTAGCACTGAGTGCCTTTGTATCTTCAGATATGACCTGACCAGTCCATAATTGTGAACGTGATTTTGGATCCATCTCTGTATCCCCCTGACTCACTCTCTTTTCTTTTGTCCCTAAAGCTAATAGATCTCACAAATGGTCTGCTGTTCTCAGCTGCGGAGCCTTCTCCCACTGAAAAGGCAGTAAGCTAATTAACAAAGCCCCTCCACAGCGAGCACAGCAGTCAACCCGATGCACATGAGGACACCTTTGAGAAAGGAGTAACCCTCTGCAGAAAACACAGCACTCCAGAAGAACATAAAAATGCAGGGGAATGGAGGAAAAAGAGGCAATTCTGATGGGCAACTCACCAAAGTAGACGTCCCAAAGACGGGATGTGAGGTAGTGTAGGGCGTTTTGAATGTTCATCATTACTGGATTCTTAAGCATTTACTAAAGAGAGATTGACTTGGGAGGCAGGGAGAGAGGTTGATAAAGAACATGAAAGCCTGCCTGGTGAAACCACTCATAGGAGCAGATTGGCAAGCTCACTTGCATATTGCCAATGCATTTCATATCATATCATGAAGACATTAGAAAAGTTTAGGGAATTTGGAGGTCCAAATTATTCTGACACCTTTTAAAAAGTTTGGCAAATTTGCACCATGCTGCCATGTTTATGGAAAGAACATAAAATAGTTGCTTTTCCATTTTTTATTAAAGACAAAATAGAAGGATTTTTATCTTCTCAGGGTAAGATTTTATTCTGGATAAATCATGATTTAAAAAAAAATTGTGAGTATTCACTATGCCTTCTTTCCAATTATCTGTAGAAAAACATGAAAATCTATTTTATGCCTTATATGAAAAGAAATCTCTGTTCAGAGTTTTAAATGACCAATTACTTATCCCTACATTTTTTTTTGTAATTTTATTTCAAGACTTTTGAGTACCTGTTATTCTTAAAAATTCTCACTGATAACTGCTTTGAATTAAATCACAGGAGGTCTGAGATGCCCTAAATCTTCAATAATAGAGTTGTTCTCATTGTGACAATCCTACATATTTTAGTTTAAAAAAAAAACTCTCTCAACCCGAGTAATCTTCAGTATGAATTCACATTATTTAACTTTCAATTGAAGGTATAGGTTTGTAGGTTCCATTTTAATTTTTGTGGAAAACTTTTGTTAATTTTGAACTATGTCCCAGATACTCCACAGGGTGAGGCAAGGAAGTGAAAGGCGGGCGGGTGATGACTCATCAGCTCTGGAAATGGGGCCCAGCTCCACAATGTGGGCGCCCTGCAGGGCTGCGCACAAGGCCTCCTCCCATCCACCCTGGAGACCAGAGAATTTGATCTTTTCTAAATGAGGAAGACATTTTACTTCCATTTGGAGGGTTAAAAATAAGGGGCATTTTTACCTCCCAGGACAGTATTAAATAAGGTGTGCAATTGAGTGCCCCAAGTTTAAAAACTAAAATTGTAAGACAACTGAATTAAACATTCAGCCTTTTTTTTCCTGATACCCCCCCCCAAAAAAAAGTGATGGAAAGAAAGATAGCAAGAGATAATAATAAAGTCAGGATACAGAACAGAGGGCCTTAGTTTCTGTCCAGAGGGACCACCATCTTTTAATATAGTCGCTTAAAAATACATGCATTGCTACATTTTTCATTAGCCTTAATTTTTTCATCAATCATGTTAATTTATACAGAGGGCACTTAATAATAGCTAATTAACACTTATGACTTTTGAAATTAAAAGACCTTTGGAGAGATTACTGCTGGTTGGGGAAAGGATTTTTTTTTTTTTTTTTTTTTTTTTTTTTGTTCCTCCCATTTTAGAAAAGGGAGAGAAATAGCAAGAAGGCATGAGGCTTGGTGTGTTGAGAAGGGAGTCTTGCTTCTGTTTCCCTGATCATCTAACAGATGATAATGACCCTGGATTATGCAGGCACGGTGACATTCTTTGACACCTCCTTAGAAAAATGATACTTTTGAGCATTGTTGGTTTCCAACTAAACAAACCAAAATTTAAGACGATCTCTAAAAAGATGGAGATCAAAATGGGACTTATTAATACCACCAAATCATGTCAGAGGTAAACAAAAAAATGAATAATCCAGGGTAGTTACCCCTGTTGGAATAAAATAAATCACATTAAAAGTCAAAATTTACTAAGTTGAAATAACACTGAATTTTTTAGGGGAAAAATGGATGTACAATTACCTTCTTCATGAGTGGACGTTTCTGACTTGTATTTTCTGCGTCACATTAACCGACTGTGCTTGCCTGTGTCATTCCTTTGTAGCTTACGTCTTTAGGTCATGGTCTCTGTATTAAGGAAGTAGATTTTAACTGTGTCCTTTTTAGTACCTACAAAATGGCTTTGGTGCCGTATTTGTTTTATGCGATTAGGGTGTGTGTGTATATATGTATGTACACATAAAAACACTAGTATATACAAATATGACATATGTATATTATAATTTGTATATATTATAGCACTTTATATACATTTATAGCTATATCTATAAATACATCTTTTAAACTTTTTATTTTATCTACCAGTAGATGTCTCCCTTCCCTGACTGAAGATTTAAATCTATAGGCCTGCTTGAGGTTTTTAGTGAATCTTGTTTTTGTAGGAATGGAGAAATTAAGGCTTTAAAAAAAAGGAAAACTTTAATATAAAGCATCTCCCACCCAAATCCATGTTTTAAATACGTATTTTATGTATGGTATTCAGTTGAAAATGTTGCATTGGGGCATTTTAAGTTTAAGAGGATTACACAACAGATTCTCATATCTCTCAGATCCTTTGAGTATTTCCATGTTGGCTAAAGGTTTAGGATGTTTAACAACTTTCACAAAGTAGCTAACCGAGTTTCAGGGGAATCTCTGAATCTCAAAAATCTGAAGTCAGAAGAGGGAGTAAAGTGTATTTCTGAATTTTAAAATGTACTTGAAAATTGCCCAAATTTAGCTGTACTCAAGAATGAAAATGTTGACTCACTTCTTGGAAAGATATTTAGTTTCCCACTCCAGAGGTGGAAAACATTTCCAAATATGTTTCTATTACCTCTGCTAATGGTAAAGTATTTAGTGCAAGTTACAGCTTAAGGGAGAAAATTTTGCACACTGAGAAATTAGTTCTGTCTATGCTAAAAATTTTCTCTAGAAAAATTGTAGTGATAAGGCAAAAATTTTGAGCCTTTCTTCTGGTGCTTCCAACATCTTCTTTCCCCTTCCCTTAGTTTCCTTCTTCCATTTTCCCTGAGTTGCCTTTGGGGCTCTGGTTTCATCTGCTCTGGTATCTTCCCTGTGAGGTACTCTTTTTTTTTTTGTAATTTATTTATTTTCAGCGTAACAGTATTCATTGTTTTTGCACCACACCCAGTGCTCCATGCAATACGTGCCCTCTCTATTACCCACCACCTGATTCCCCAACCCCCCCGCCCCTTCAAAACCCTCAGGTTGTTTTTCAGAGTCCATGGTCTCTCATGTTTCATCTCCCCTTCCAATTTCCATCAACTCCCTTCTCCTCTCCATCTCCCCATGTCCTCCATGTTCTTTGTTATGCTCCACAAATAAGTGAGACCATATGATGCTTGACTCTCTCTGCTTGACTTATTTCGCTCAGCATAATCTCTTCCAGTCCCATCCATGTTGCTACAAAAGTTGGGTATTCATCCTTTCTGATGGAGGCATAATACTCCATCGTGTATATGCAAGTTGGTGCAGCCACTTTGGAGAACAGTGTGGAGAATCCTCAAGAAATTAAAAATAGAGCTTCCCTATGACCCTGCAATTGCACTGCTGGGTATTTACCCCAAAGATACAGATGTAGTGAAAAGAAGAGCCATCTGTACCCCAGTGTTTATAGCAGCAATGGCCATGGTCGCCAAACTGTGAAAGAACCAAGATGCCCTGTGAGGTACTCTTAATTTGGTATTTAGCAGGCCATTGGAGACATTGCTAGAGGTCGTGAAAGCTCTATGGCCTGCCAGCTATGGAATTTCCCCATGGATGGGATGGAAGAATTCTTAAATCTGTCAATGTATCTTTGAACATGCTTGGAAAAAAGTGATTGGACTCACTACTTATGTATTGACAGTGTTGTGTGGGGCCCTGCTCTAAGAAGACATGGGGACATTATTCTGTAACGGTCTGGAATCATCTGAATCGCAGCTGTTTTGTCAACCAGATCAGTAATTCCAAAACCCTTTTCCATGAGGAATGATCCCTCCAAGATAGTTATAGTTGGAGTGTGGGGACTCTCTCCTGGTAAAATGGACTATAGCTTATACTCAATTCCAGTCTATGGCATGCGGTTCTTCCTTTCTCATCCAACCGGTTGAAAGCTATATGTTCTGACATCAGGGCTGAGAACTGCTGGTTTAGATAATTCATTGTCCCCTTCTCAGACATTGGTTATGGTTTTAGAGGGTTCTTTGAGTCCATTACTGAATCATCAGATTAGTAGGCTGTGAAATTACTTAACCCACAGGAAAACCTTATTTTTCTAAGTCGAACCAGTTTTCAAACCAGTGGTCCCACTTTTTTAAATAGCAATTTTTAAATTTAATTACACATTACATGAAAGTACCATTTTAACTATCTTCAATATTACTTATTGTATTTAAATACAATCATGTATACAGTGACATTTAGTACATTCAGTACAATTCAGTGGCATTTAGTACATTCACAGTGTTGTACAAACATCACCACTGCCTGCTTCCAGACATTTTCATCACCCCAATAGGGAACCCCATCCCCATTAGCAGTCACTTCTCACTACCTACATCTACCCAGCCCCTGGCAACCACTGTCCACTTTCTGTCTGTATGGGTTTGCCTATTCAGGACATTTCATTTTAATGGAATCATACAACATGCAGCCTTTGTGTCTGGCTTCTGTCATTGAGCATCATGTTTTCAGGTTCATCCATGTTGGTGCACATATAAAAACCTTATTCCTTTTTATGCCTAATTAATATTCCTTTGCATTTATATACCACAGTTTGTTTATCCACCTTTTGGCTATGGTGGATAGTGATGCTATGAACATGCTTGTGCAAGTTTTTATTTAAACACTTGTTTTTCCTTCTTTTGAGTGGAAACCCTGGGTCATGTGATAATTCTATGTTTAACCTACTGAGGAGCCTCCAAACTGGGGTGCTACCTCTGCCATGTGAATGATTCTTCAGAGAACCATTAATGTAATATATGTGAGAGGTTCCTTACTTCAGTAAAAATGCAGAGCTGGGATCCCAGGACCCATTGTAATAACAATAATCATAATTATTTCTATTAGTTTATAATCACACTTACAGTTATAAGGTACACTGTGATTGTTCATATGCTTTGACAGTTATTATTTATTTGAGTTTCAAGGCAGTGCAGGGTGGGAAACAAAACTAGCAATGTACTCATTTTATCAGTGAATCAAAGGAAATCCAGAGAACTTAGATAACTTCGCTTGGCTTTGTAACTAGTAAGTGCTATGACCAGGACCAGAATCCATGTCTACTAGGTGAATAAATTTTATATTGTTTTATGAAATGCATTTATTGCTTTTTAATTTTTCTTCATATTGACAATTATAGTTTGGAGTCATCTGTTTTGGTTGTTTATGACAAATGGCACCTTTAGTACAGCAAAGAGTGGCAGGGGTTTGTGGTTGTTGACAAAAGTGTTCTCCAAGCATTTAAACAATCAGTGACTATATTCCTTGCCTAAGTTTCGCCATTGTGCTTATCCTCTGAATGCTGGCCAACTGGTGTGCCTTGAGAAAGGGATCCATTCACCACTCAGATGAAAAATGATGGCACATGCATTAATGAAACACTGTGGTATTTTCACATCTACAGTTAGAAAAACTGCGACAAGTTTTCTTAGCTAATTAGTACCTTGACTGGCTATAAGAAAGGAAGACTGATTTTTTTTCTGAAACTTGACACCCAATTTTTATTAACAGAGCCAAGAGGAGTGATCAGAGGAGAAACTTCTAGAAAGATGATTCCTCCTTTTTAATCGTGTTATTTAGACAAGAAGCTTCTCTTTTTCTAGACTTCAGTAGCTTTCCTTCCACTGTAATCAGTAAAGCAATTAGGACTAAATTGGGCCCATGCTGGCTTGTAGGATACAGTGATCCCTTTCCTTGAAACCCCTCCCCCACCCAGCTGGATCACCTCACACGTTTGGAGGTACTTTTGGTAAGAGTAGAAAATGGGACTATTTCAGGAGCGTTTTTTTCCTTTGGCGGTAAAACCCACTCTTTGGCAGGACAGTTATCATAGCATCAGTCAGAAAGGTGCTTTTTTTCATCCTGCATTCATTTGGTAAAACGTTTTGGCGGCTAATGCACTCAAGAGCTTTCCTGTTTGCAAGTTCCACTACCACCAAAATATGGCACACGGTAGGTGTGTGAGTTTGAAACTTTTTGAGAATTTCATTACAATCCTTTAGAGCTGCACCATCCGATAGAGTAGCCTCTCACCATAGGTGACTATTTAAATTTAAATTAATTAAAATTAAGTAAAACTCAAGATTCATTTCATCAGTTGCACTAGACATATTTCAGTTGCTCAGTCGCCACATGCGGAATGGATGGAACAGATACAGAACATTTCCATCATCATAGTACGTTCTATTGGATGATACTGCTTTAGATAATTGGGAAGAATCACCTGGCGTTCCAACACTGCCATTTTGCAGCACAAAATATAAAAATGGTTGTTTGATTCACAGCCTTGGATCCCAGAAAAGAGGTCCAAAGGAGCCGGGTGAAGCCTTAGAAGTCATTTGTGATGAGCCGTCTGTGTCACAGATGTGGGGGAAGGTGGTTTTGGCATGGGACAGGTGACTCGTCAGAAGTCTCATAACGAGTTACTGGCATACATGTCATTACTTTGCATCATGCTTCTCCTCTTAAAGCTGACTTATGAATTGTCCCTTAGTGTTTTGAGAGTTACGTTAGAAGAGTAAACGACTAGCTTATCATTCTCTTTTTGTCTGTCGCCGAGCTCCTTGAGAGTTTATTCATGCTCCCTCTGTTTCCCATTTACTCTGGTATCTCTTGATGTGTAGCTTCAGCCCTTCCTATCACTAACATTTCTCCATTGAAGACATCAATCATATCTTAGTTACCAAATCCAAAGTTCTTTTTTTACCTTATAATTTATTTTTTGTATTATATTTTTAAATCTTGGAATATTGAAGAATTGATGCCCACACACTCATTTATTCTCCTTTCCCCTCAGCCTTACCTTCTGCTCCTCTGTCCTTCCTTTTCTGGTCTCCTTGGATTCCTATTCTTTCCTTCATCTCCTAAATGCGGTCGTGCAAGGACCGATTATTTTCTTATTATTGTTCTCCCTACACTTTCTCCCTTGGTAAGTTTACTAAAGATCAAAACTTCAGTGACTAGATTCCCCAACTGTCACTCGAACTCTGATCTGGTCTGTTGTGACCATGGGTCCCATGGCCAGCTGCCGCACAGGAAACTCAGACTCAATACAGTCAAAGCCCTAATTAGTTGTCTTTCTCCTCCGGCACTCATTCTTCATGCATATCCTATTTTTGCTAAAGCCACAGTAATTCTCCGAGCTACCCATAACTGAAATCTTAGGACCACTGCTGCCTCCTAAAGATGACCAACCATCTTGGTTTATCCAGGATTGAAAAATCTTCCAGGCACAGGACTAATAATACTGAAACTTAGAGAAGCTGACAAAACAGAGTACGTCATCCTATTCACAGTCCTTTCTTGCTATTATATCCAATCAGCCAGCAATTTCCAGTTCCACCATATCTCTCACATTTGTCTCACATTTGTCCTACCATAACTTAATTCTATCTTATCAGGTCTCTTGTTACAACCTTTTAATTGATCTCGCTATTTCTAGTTATCCTTTCTTCCATCCATCCCAAGGTCCACAACTTGGTAATCTTTCTATAACTTAACCTGTCAATTCTTTACTCAAATATATTCCCTGAGGACTTGGGGAGGGAACAGAAGGTAGACTGATAACAAAAGACAGACAACTGTTTTGAAGAATAAGTAAAAGCAAATGTTCTATAAAAGAAGAGTTTTGTTTTTTTAACTTCTGAGTCCAGAGGCCATAGGTACCGAATTGTCATATCTAAGAAATGACTTAGTCTTGCAGTCCATTAGCATGGGATTTGGCTGGTGTGTTTTTTATGCGTTCTATCTTCTCCTGCTATGAGCACCTTGGTGTTTGCTGGTGTTCTCTCCCCTCCCTTGTCACTAGATACTTTTGGCCAGGAACGATTATTCCCAAGTAACATTTTACGTGGGAAACTATTTCTCCCTCTCCATATCAAGAGGTAGCAACAAAGAGAGGAAAAATACAGATGTATTTAAGAAACACAGTTCATCCCCAAAGAGTATCCTTATCACTACTGCTTTGTTCCTAGTGGCTAATGTTATTTGTAGCCAAGATCTGAACAATTTTTGCTTCCCTCATTCAGGCCATTGATGTCCAGCTACTTCGAGTAACTCATTCTTCCCTATGATCATCCTACCACATACCTGTTTTCATATGGTACCTTTTGCCTTTTGTTCTCTCAATCTCATGTGTGCTTGTCCTAGCCTATCTATGGTTCAAATCTTAGCTCATATATCATCTCTACTCTGATGTCCATAACAGAAACCATCTTCCCTTTGCATAGGTTCCACAACCTTTGAAAGTTATTGGATTTTAAGATGACATAATGGGACATTGTGTTCTCCGTCCAAAGGAGGCAAGAAGAGACCTTGTCCAGGCTGAGTGCAGAGAGACACCATTTTGCAAAAATGGGTAAATTTGCCAGTTGCCTCCTAAGTTGATTTGGTTCCTAGAATCATGTAATTAAAAGAATTGGAGAGATTTCTGATCCCTTCTCATACTCTGGCTTTCCAAGATTTTAGTGTCATCTATCTGTTAAGAAAAAGCAAGGTATTGCAAGTATATATTTCAGTGGAGTGAGTTTCTGTCCAGCAAAGTCTAGAAAGAGAAATAATTGTTTTAGAATGCAACTACCCTCCCAGCCTTTTCTAGCTGAGAACCAACTAGTTCCATAATGGATATCATCTCTCTCTAAATTTCCATAATATATTTTAGATACATCTTTGATGCTGTTTTTCATTTTTTTTTAAAGATTTTATTTATTTATTTGACAGAGAGAGATCACAAGTAGATAAAGAGGCAGGCAGAGAGAGAGAGAGGGAAGCAGGCTCCCTGCTGAGCAAAGAGCCCGATGCGGGACTCCATCCCAGGACCCCGAGATCATGACCTGAGCCGAAGGCAGCGGCTTAACCCACTGAGCCACCCAGGCGCCCCGCTGTTTTTCATTTTTGTATCTTACATATTCCACATTCTTCTGTCCATCTTCTGTCCACTGTTTCTCAGTCTCTGTTTTGAGTTTCATTTCCTTTATTCTCGACAACAGAATTTCTCTGTGCTAAGTCCTGAGTCTCAACTTTGTCTCATTCCACACTTTCTTTTTCAGCAACCTTACCCTGGCTCTTAACCTTAATTAATGCTTATAAATGACAACATCCAAATTTATATCTTCATCCCAGCCTCTTTTATGCTCAGACCTATATAACTTACTGCTGGCATGACATCGCCACTTGAATATCTCAAATTTAACAACTTGAAACCTTGACAGTTCCTTCAGGATTTATTGTTACTCCAGTGATCATACCTCAGCTAAGGACACCACTATTTACCCAGTGCCTCACACCAGAAACCTCAGAACTGTTTTTCAATCAACTTGTAGGAACTCCTGTAGACTCCATATCCTAAAATGTATCTTGAATCCCTATATTCATCTCCATGGTTAAAATTATAATCTACCACTTATTCAGAAAAACCTTGTTCCATTACTTAATATAAAATAAACTTTCCACCCATTTGTAGTTTAGGAATTTTAACTTTCTTCATAAAATTTATCCTTCTCTATAGCTGTATGTTACCTGTGTGATCATGAGCCTGTTTGTTCTTCACTGTTATCTGTAAGCTCCATGAAAACAGGTCTTGTGTTTGTTTTGATCACCTTTGAATCCCAGCTTCAGTCTAACACTCACAATAAACATTGTTGAAGGAATGAATTAATGAGACTTCCAGGAAATATTCCACATTAATATTTGCCTATCCGTAAATAGACTTGACCTCAAAACCTTTGTGCCACAGATAATAACCAATAAAAATCTAATTGTCTAATGTGTAGAAAAACAGTAATGTATTTATAAGGTTAATTGTGCATGACCATTTCTGCTTAGTAACCTATATGGAAGGGATTTGAGCTTTAGGGTATCTTTTCCTTAGTTAAATAATATTTAATGAAATCCATTGTTTATTAGTCAGGACAAGTATTTATGGTCTATTTGTAGTCTATGACTCCCTACATTATTATTCTTAGAAGTAGAGAGATGATAATTGAAAAAAACAGTTGGAGTTCAAAAAAAATTCACAAAAGCAGAGCATTGTATAATGGTGAGTTGTTTTCTGTTTTAAATTTTGTAGGTAACATGTAATTCTTTCCCTTTTGCTTTCCCAGTATTTGGCTTATATATATCTATATGTTTATATATATTTGGCTTATACATACATGCTTATATATATATAAGCACATAAATATATATGTTTATATGTATTTATATATATCTTTTTATTGCTAAAGATAAGCAGAGTTAATTTTTGTATTTACAACCAAGGAACCTGGCAATTAATTGTACTTGCATTGGAAGGTATACATAATAAACACCACCTAGATAAAAATCGCTGCTTATGTAGAGTTAATGACTAACCGAACATGGTATAGCTTTTTTTTTAAAGAGAGATTTTGATAAAAAATGAACTGGGATGAAAAAATAAATTGGGATGAAGATGATAGGAGAAAATAGCTAACATAACTAAGGAGAAAAGAACTGTTTCTAATTACCTTCCCAGTGTCTATTTATATCAAAAGGAGACAGATTTCATATTCATGTTCATTTTTATTGAGTATTGTGTATCTGGAGTACTGTAAAGATTCATCCAAGAATACTTCTTCCTTCAAAGAACTTGACTCTAGTAGACTGGAAACTTACCCAAACACAAATAGTTACAAGAAGGAAGAAGAAGAATATTTTACTATAGCAACAATGGGAGGTAGGTATTATTCTCTATTTTGCAGATGAAGATTATGAGGCTCAGAGGGTCTAAGTGATTTTTCAAGATCACAAGATCCTCCAATGATTAAGCCCAAATACAAATACTGATGCATGCTTTGTCCATGTCACAATGAGATTTCCAAGTGCAATAAGTGGAAAAGTTTAAGGGTTAGGTGTATACAGAAAAATGAATTTCTTTCAACCACAGCAATGTTATAAGTCTTCAAGAGGGAGTTAGGAGCTGAGCTTGGACTTTGGGAAGATTTTAATTTTCAAATATAGACAAGAAGGTTGACCCTTCTTGTGAGAAGGTTGTGAGAAGAATATGGACACATAGGGATTTAAACACAGATCAGTGATATCTATTGTTTGGAGTGATGGGTATTTTAAGGAAGTATAGAGAAATATCTTAAGAAAGATCGTTTGAGCTCAAATCTCGAAAAACCTCAAAAGTTGGGATAAAGAACTAACTCTTCATTAATGCAAGTCTATCAGAGCCTCTACATGGTAAATATCAATATTAAACTTAAAGCTACTTTATACACTATTCTGCAATTTAAAATATCCAGCTAACTTAGGGTAGTTATGATTTATTTTGACAGTCATCTGCCTATATAACCACATTTGGTTCAGATAAAACATAGTGTTGGCTTGTTCATTCATTCCTTATACATGTGTTCATTCTTTAACATATACAAATCACCTACTACTATTTAGCAGATATTCTCATAGATACCATAGATAGAACCATAAGATATTCTCTCTAACCTCCACGAATTAGGGAAACTATAGGCAAACCAACAATTGCAGCAGAATATGATAGATGTTATAATAAAAATATGACATGGGTACTATGGAAACAACAATAATATTAGACAATCACTCAGTTATCTAGTCTAGATGGCCAAATGGCCTAAATGAGTGATCCAATTCAGTTCTAAATATGACATTAACTTACTTCTTAAATTGGACCGTTTGATATTGGTGTTCCCCAACTTTTTGGCTAAAATACAATGATAAGCAGAATGGTAAATTCAACGAAGCACTGCAGGTATGGTGAGGTCAGGTTGCGAGGTCTTGGGAAATATGTCTGTGTGGTCCTTGTGTAAACAATTCCATAAAAATGTGTTATCATGTGCAACTCAATTGCCTAGACTTAAGTTTAGCCTGAAGCTCTCGTTAGAAAAGACATGTGAGGTTCCCATCATAGCACATCATGTTGTGCTATTTTCAACTAATGTTTCCTAACACAGTTTCTTTGGCTAAATCCATAAACTAATTTATTCTGAATTTGAGGAGTTTTGAAATAACTCCTGCCTCATGGAGTTGTTCAATGCAATACTGCCTACAGAGTACTTAGTTCCAAGCCTCACATATGTTAATATTTAATAAATATTAGGATAACAACAGAAGGACAGATCTCCACTGAAAAAAAATTCTATCCAAATACCTGGTCTCTAGTCTCAACGAAGCTACACAACTGGCTCATCTTTCCCTTATTCCATGTCAATCCATCCCCCATTCTCATTAGAACATTTTCTCAGTGTTCACCATTCCCCTAGAGACCCCACTCAACCTCTACACCTCTCACTTTTAACAACCTTGCTCCCAGAAAGGAGCTACTTGAGCTTCTGGAACTCCCCAGCTGTAGACCACACATGTTCCCACCTGTGCCACTTCTCTCCAGGCTCAGAGGAAGAGGATACCTTTCTGCTCAAAGCTACCTCCTCCATTTATGCTCTGGATTCCACTATTTCCTGATTTTGTAGCTCCTCAATTATTTACATTTTTTTTATTTCTCTTCCTTAGGGTGCTTTCAGCCTGTAAACATGCTGGGTTCTCTCCTTGTATGTGTTGATAGCTTTCTTGTTTCAATCTGTCTATAGGAAAGGTGTCATCTGTAGGTCATATACTCACACACTCACTTATATACATACTTCCATGTATACATAACCAGGTATATAGGTAGATAAACAGTGAATGGATGGATAGATAGAGATAGATTGACAGATAAATGATAGGTAGATAGATAGATAGATAGATTTAGATACATTTTTATATCTAGACATACTTCCTTGAACCTAAAGCACACAGTGGTTAGTTTTCTCTCTTCTTCAACCCGCTCTAATCTGGTGTCTACCTCTGTGGCTTCTCTGAAAATAGCTGTGTCACTTGATGACTTCCTAGTTGACAAATTCAGTGAAAACTTTTCAATTTTTTTCTTACTTCATTACACCTACTCTTACTGTTTAAAAATGATAACAGTAAATGTCTTCACAGGTATGCAAGAGCTCCTAAATTATATCACACAGTACAGTAAAATGATTAAGTATGTGCACTTTGGTATCATAATGCCTGGGTTCAGATCCCAGCTTTGTTATTTGCTAGATTTGGGATTTTAGATGAATTATTTAACTTCTCTGTGTCATAGCTTTCTTATCCATATGAGGTGGATAATAGTAATAACTTACTCATAGGGCTGTTGTATAGACTAATGAATTTAATACGGAGGAAGAACAGAATCTAGCATATGAGAAGGGTTAAGTAAATATGGATTATTATTGTTTATTTACTATATCTGTAAGAGGCATACTCAAAGATACATAATATCATTTAGTTAATAGAGATATTGTCAAAATAAAGAATTATAGATAAGAAGCTATATATATACATCCACATGTACATATATATATTTTCTATTTTATAAATGAAAACTAAATAGTAAAACTAGAAAAACACAGAGTTAAGTATAATATTTTAATATTTATATTTTACAAAAATTAAAGATAAAAACAGTCCTTGAAATATAAGATATATAATACACTCTATTAAAAAATTTTAGGTCTAAAATTACAGATTATATCATGAGAAACTGGAAGTTCATGAGATGGTAAGATAAGGGAAACTAACAAAATTCTTAATTCCTCATCTCACATGTTGGATAGATAACTAGAAATAAATGATCCAACTATGAGTTTTATAAAATATGATGTACTCATTCCATAAATGAAAAAGATACATGCCTTCCCTAATCATAGTGTATTTTTCCTCAAATGAGATAAATAAACATGTATTTCTTTTCATGTTTCCCAGACATCTAATAGTATCTTGTCCTTTTTAAAAATGTCCTCAAAACTTTTTTAAAATATTATTTTATTTTATTTCTTTTCAGTCTTCCAGAATTCATTGTTTATGCACCACACCCAGTGCTCCATGCATTATGTTCCTTCCATAATACCCACCACCAGGCTCACCCAACCCCCCACAACCCTCTCCTCCAAAGCTTTCAGATTGTTTCTCAGAGTTCACAGTCTCCCATGGTTTGTCTCCCCCTCCAATTTCTCCCAACTCACTTCTCCTCTCCATCTCCCAATGTCCTCCATGTTATTCCTTACGCTCCACAAGTAAGTGAAACCATATGATACTTGACTCTCTCTGCTTGACTTATTTCACTCAGCACAATCTCTTCCAGTCCCGTCCATGTTGATACAAAAGTTGGGTATTCATCCTTTCTGATGGAGGCATAATACTCCATTGTATATATGGGTCATATCTTCTTTATCCATTTGTCCATGAAGGGCATCTTGATTCTTTCCACCTTTACTGGCACGAAAGCATGAGTGAATGAGCAATGCAGAATCTACTCAAGAAATTTAACAGAGAGAGAGGAATAGATTCACATTACACAGTGAAGAACCTAATAAATCCCAATTAAATATCATGTGTCCCAATATGAATTTTCTTCTTTTTGTCCCTTTCTACACCTGTTCAGATGTGTAGATGTTGTTCAGATGTTCCTTGCTTGTCCCCTTTTCTGGTATCCTTCCCCTTTCTTTTCCATAGTGGGGCCCACCCAAGGTTCACTTCTACCTTTCATTGGGCTTGTAAAAGCAACTTCTCATTGAGGTTGCTCTCTCTCTTCCAAATATCATCTGTTAAGAATAAATATATTCTATATCATTAATTTATAGACACATATGCATAAATGTATATGAATACATATGAAAGATTTTTGGAATAAAATAACTCGTTAGTGCTGGTTATCTCTGAGTTCCTCTCCTTTGGTTATTTCTGCCATCTTCCACCCCTCAGAGCTGACAGGCAGTAGCTCTCCAGGGAATCTCCCTGGGGGAGCCTTCCCTGAGGCCTGACTGCATTTTACCTCTGGAAAGGAAATGATTTGTATTTTTGTCTATCCTCCCCCCTAGATTATAAGCTCCCTAAGAGCAGGAGCCATATCTCACTCATCTTCACATTTATAACTTCTAGAAGGCTCTTTCAACATGATCCACGCTGCAAAAATTGAACTAAATTCAAATGACACTGGTAAAATAATTTTAGCCATCAGCAAATTTATGAGGTGGGGACAATACTTAGTGTAAAAGACTTTCTTTTTCTCTATTCTATGTGTGTTCAAGAACTGTTTTGCTTATTCAAATAGTTGGAGTGCCAAGCAGAATGACGTAAAACTATCAGTCCTGTGAGGGAAGAAACAGATAATAGCAGTTAAAACAATACCCCTGAGTTGTGGTCCCTTGGTGCAAGAGTTCCTGTTGTTTGTTCTATGGATGGCACAGTGAAAGAAAGCTGGGAAGAATGGAATAAGGGACTGGACAGAATTTTAAACTTCTCTTCCTAGTGTGCTTAGGAGAATATCCTTAGCCAAAACTGCTGAGTACAGATAAAATACTTTGCTGCTCTTTAAATCACCCTAATCTTGAAAGCAATTAACCGTGCTTTGATAATTGAATTGATTTTTCCTTCCTCATTGAGGAGCATTGACATCAACTGGGGAACTGAAGGAAAAATCTCTTGAATATCATTAAAAATTAGCTTTATTGAACAGCTTAGCATATATTTCAAATATATTTTAGAGTGAACTCACAAAGCTAAGTAAAAAAAAAAATTAAATGCAGTCAAGTGTGCTGCTACCTTATAATATCATAGATGAAAAGAAACAAATAATTCTGGACACTTTTTTTTTGAATAAAGGAAACTATAGTTGTTGTTGTTTTTTTTTTCTCTCTTGCATTTATATATAACTCAAAAGCATTTCAACGAATTTGGTTCAGATTTTCCCGGTATAGCTACCTTTGGCTGAGACTCATCAGGAACAGTTTCAATAGAATGATAATTATTGCTGAATGTATCAGGACTATTTTAACGATGGTACTTAGCGACCACATTATGGTGAAAATGCTTTTGTAGACACGGAATTTATGCCAACGCACTGGGCTCCTTGAGGTGTCACAGAAGTGATTGTTATTTTTGTAAGGTTAAAGGAACTACAGAGTACATGCTGCTCTAGATAGCATGCTATGAATCTCCAAGAGTCATATGTTGGAATCAAAAACCCACTAAGGTGTTGGTAAGAGGAAATGGGGTCACTGGGAGGTGATTAGGTCATGAGCACAGAGCCTTTGTGAATGGGATTAGTGACCTTATCAGAGAAAGGTCTTCTGCCCCTTTTCACCATGTGAGGACACCGTGAGAAGTTCATGGTCCACATTCCAGAAGAGGGCACTGGAACCTGACCAGGCTGGCACCCTGATGCTGCACTTCCAGCCTCCAGAACTCTGAGCAACTGCTGGTTATGATGGCCAGGCTGAGTCCTAGGCAGATGCACTGTTCCTGGAAAAGACTGCAGCTCTTTTGGGCCCACTTGCTTGCTCCTTGAAACTGTACCCCCACACTGCTTTGGTTTCCTGTCTCTGTTTTTAATTTAGTTTAATTTAATTTATTTGAAAGGAGTGGGAGAGAATGAGTGGAGGGAGGGGAAGAGAGAGAAGCAGACTCCACGCAGAGCAGGAAGTCTGAGGTGGGACTAGATCCCAGGACCTTGAGATCATGCCCTGAGCCAAAGGCAGATGCTTAACCACCTGAGCCACCCAGTCCCGTCCTGGTTGACTAACAAAACTTTCTTCTGACATTGATTTAGAATTCTATTGATTTAGAATGCAGAGGACCAGGAAGACGAAATAGTAGGACTTTTTTTTTCACAGAAATACATGATGATAATTTATTTTCATAACCACAGCCCTGAGGCACTGAAAAAGCTTCATTGGTAGGCAGCAAATCAGGGTCTTAGGGTAAGTTTTGGAGCTCAGGACAGTTTTTGAATTTATTTCCTTTAAAAATGGATAATCTTCAGAAGGTAGAAAATTTCATTCATATTATTCAGCCAACCAGATTCCCTAATGCCCAATGATTCTAGGCAAATAATCATTTGCTGTACAAATGTTAGAAATTTTACTCTCCAGATTGAATTGCACGGCTGTTGAGTATGAAGTTATACATTAAAGACTCTAATTTAAATTAGCAAAATTAAATGATAATAGCCTCAATTATTTTAATTTCATAAAAGGAAGATACAATTTGGGAGGAACTTTTGAATTAGCAGGGTACCCTTCAAGGACTTCATCAAAAACTGCAATATTTATAATCATTTTTTTCATAAACTTTCCTTTTCACTTAAGAAAATTCCAATTTATTGCACATTTTTTACTCTATGCACCGCACCCTAATAGCTACCTAGGAAGGAAAGACAGAAGAGGCAAAAATGGATGCTCATTGTGTTCTCCTACATGCTAGGTACTGTGGAGAGTGTGGAGTGAGGTGGAAATGAGTATCAGCCCTACCGCCTGTTATCTGGGTGACCTTGGGCACTTACCTAATCTGTCTAGCCTTAGAATCATTATCTGTACCGTGAATTTAACAGTGCTTTACTTTATAGGACTTTAGGTAGAATAAAATGGGCCAATATAACTGAAGCATTTCACATAATATCTAACACAGGGCACCTGCTCACCAGGTGGAGACTAATCTCAGTTTTCCTTCCTTCTCCCCTAAATCATAGTTTTCTCCACTGCATTAATCCCCTCAAGCATGCAGTATTTCTCCCACCTGGACGGAACTTTGCCTTGATTCCATTGTTCCTGCCGGGTATGCGCCTACTTCTCTGCTTCCCATTACAACCCTGCAAAAGAGGAGCAGTCAGTCTCCAGTGGCAAGCTGTGACTGGGTGATGAAAGGGAGCAGATCTCAGGCTTGACTGACAGCAAAATCACAGAAGCAGCTCAGGCAGCAAAAGCGACTAGATACATACACAGGCACATGGGCACAAACAGAGAACACATACCATGACACACGAACACACACAGATACACACACACCACCACTGGTGAATGGGATATAGAAGGAATAGGATAGAAGTGGGATAACCAAGATAGTTTAAACAACCTGAGGCGGATTAAAAGGAAAAGGGGGATCGATGATGTCCAGGGCTGCGAAAAGATCAAGGTGTGTAAAACACTCCAGAAAAGCCCCTGGGTTTGTCCACTAGGAGATCATCAGCGACTCCATAAAGAAATCTCAGTAGAATGAAGACAAAAACATGGGCCAGATGGCTTAAATCATGTCAGTAATTCCTTTCTTCCCATTATCTCTTAAGTGTCTTACAATCAGGTCATCCTCAAATACCTTCCTAAGCCTGTTCTTATCGAGGTTGCCAGTGACCTCCACATTACTAAATCCAGTGGTCAGTGTTCAGTCTTCAGTACACCATCTGTAGCATTTGATAAAATGGATCACTCTCTATCCTTGGAAACACTTTCTCTACTCAGCTTCCCAAACTTCGCTCCCCAGGGTGCTCTTCTTAACCCACGGACAACTCTTTCTCTTGTTTCTACTCATGCCTCTTTCCCTCAATGTAGGAATATTCCAAAGTCTTTAGGTCTCTTCTTTTCACTAAGTTTCGTGGCCTCAAATGCCATCTATATGTTGAAGACTCTGAAATTTATATTTCTAGCACAGACTATGCATCTCATTCCTGATTCACATAGTCAACAATCTACTTGACATTTCCATTTGGGTGTGTTTAGGCAACTCAAATCTGCTACATTGAAAACAAAACTCCTGATCTTCCTATTCACTCGCTTTTTGCCCATATTTCCATATATGCTAATTCTACCATTCCAGATTACAGAAATCTTGGCACAATGCTTGTTGCCTCTATTTCTTTTGTACCCTATCTGGTAGCTTTAAAACATGCCTACTCAATCTGATACTCCTCCCTTCAAATGGTGGAGACAAGTTTCCTTCCCCTTGAGTGTGAGCTAGACTCACTGTCATGACTATAATAAATAAAATAAAATGCAAGTGAAGGTGTGAAACTTTGAAGATTAGGTCATAAAAGACACTGTGGCTTCCTCTTTTTTCTCTCTCTTTTCTCACTCTGTGTATATTCGTCTACTTGGACTGCCATAAGAAAATACCTTGTGAGGGTGGCTTAAATAATCGAAATTTTGTTTCTCACAGTTCCGGAGGCTGGAAGTCCCCGATCAAAGTCCAGCAGGGTTGGTATCTGTGAACGCTCTCTTCCTGGCTTGAAGACAGTTGGCTGTTCTGTTCTCACGTGGGTTGGGACTACAACATATGAATTTTGGAACATGGACACAAGCATTCAATTCATAACAATGGGTAAGTTAGTGGTCAGGTGATAAAAGCACTCAACTAGCATAGGAGAGGCTCGTGTGGCAAAGAATAGAAGCCTCCTACCAACAGCTTGATGTGAATGAGTCTTCTCAGCCGCGGATCATTCACCCCAGTCAGACCTTCGAAGATGCTACCCCGTACAACATCCTCACTGCAAACTGATGAGAGACTCTGAGCCCAATTACACATTGTTTAAAGTTACTGACTCACAAAATCTGTGAGATGTTTATTGTTTTAATCCATTTAGTTTTGGCTTGTTATGAAGAAATAGGTAATTAATATACCCCACATCCAGTCTATTGGCTAAGTCAATTGGCTCTACCTGTAAGACCTATCCAGAGTACAACTACCTTCATTGTTACTACCCCAGTATATGCCACCATTATATCTTACCTGGGTTTTTGCAAAATCGTCCCAACTGATTTCCCTATTTCTATCCTGATTCTTACCATCCTTTCTTAATACATCAGAGTGATCTTATTAAAACATAAGTCATATCATGTCACTTCTCTGCTTAAAACACTTACCTTTAAAGCTGAAATTCCCCTTATGTCATCTCCTTCTGCTTTTATCCTCATTCTCTTTGCTTCTGCCACATTGGCTTCCTTATCATTCCTTAGTCATGACAGGTACCTTCCAAACCCAGGGCCTTTGCACTTGCTCTTCCCCTTGCATGAAGCACACTTCCTCCAGATATCTGTACT
Organism: Meles meles; assembly: GCF_922984935.1. Lineage (NCBI taxonomy): Eukaryota > Metazoa > Chordata > Mammalia > Carnivora > Mustelidae > Meles > Meles meles. The sequence goes on from NC_060070.1 coordinate 135,131,729, forward strand.
GACTACCCCTCTTCTTCTTCTTCTTCTTCAAATATTTGCTTAAACATTAATTTCCTTTTTCTTATGCGCCTTTCCTGCTTCTGTAACTCACATCATCTACCATATATGTAACTTACTCTTTTTTTCCCCCTGAATCCCCCAAATAGAATGCTAGCTTCAGGACTGCCGGGGTTTTTATCTATTTTGTTTACTCTTATATCTTCAGTGTTAAAGAATGTGCCTGGCACATATTATGTATTCATTAAATATTTGTGGAAAGAATAGATAAATAAATGAGATAAATAGGCAACATAACTTTTGTTTTTTTTTAATATAAAAAATAAACTTGCTAAAAGTCAGATACCTATGTTGCATCTGACTAGGTTCCTCGTTGAGTTCGTGCCAATGTTCATTTAATTACAAGATACTGCAGCATTCATTTTTATGCTACTGTGTTTTTTTTGTTGTTGCTATTATTGTTTTTCATAAGAAGTATAATTGGAAGAACAATCTTCCTCTCCTTTGTTTTTTGTTCCATAGGAAGTTGGGAAGGAAAGATCGTGCTATCAAAAATATGAATGATGTCTCACATGGCAGTGACGTTCTCATTATTGAAGATACCGAAAGCAGAAGTTGAATAACCACTAACCGATGATAATGTGGAGGGGGTTGATGCAGTGCATGAAGGTTGACCAGGTGACCTGTCCTTGGTTGTCTCCAACCTGAGATTATGGTCCAGCAATCAACAAGGAGTCACTGCACAGACATTACATTTCCAGCTCTGTGAAGGAAAAGGATGAGCCAAAGGAAGAGTCGAGTCAGTCCTCAGCTATCTGTGAGGGTGCTCATGCCTCTGAGGAGACAGACTCTTTCGTGCTGGGTGTGCAGGGGGACATTGGGTTTGGCTTTTGACACATTAAACCTTGGGAACATCCAAATGAATATTTCCTGAGGCATACTGAGTAATACCACCTTTTCCTCTAGGACCAGAGAGAGAATAGAAAGGAAAATAAGGGATCTCTGTCTCAGTACAGTTTAACACCAATACCATCTGTGTTAGGAGGGCTGCTTCTTTAGGGACATTGAACCTTGTAAAAATTTCTGATCAAACCCTCTAGGGGCTACATGTAAACTGCTCTGGGTTTTGCCAATAGGGAAGTAGAATTGGTTCTTCATTTTCTGATCAAGACAAAGAAAAGAAGTAAGAAGACTTGACCAGGTTATTTCAGTAGAAGAAAGTAACTATCCTGAAACCATACATTTAAACAAGACTGACTGCTGCGGAGGTAGAGAGGAAGTATGATAGTCTTCGTGCTCAGAACGGACTGGTCAGATACTGAGTGTTAATTACTGTACAGCTGTCCTGGACGGCAGGTGGGCAGCAAGAGCTCAGGACTCAGGTTCATGTGGCTGGGGAAGGTAAGTCATGGAATTTCAGTCATGAGAACCTTACATATGAAAAGGGTGTGCTTGGGCTATCTGATTTAAAAATCAAATGAAATCCGGGTCCCCCCCACCATGTACCCTATCACAGAATGCTGCTTTATTCATTCTGCTTTTCATAACAATGGGAGGTGTCAGAATGAATGATGTTGAAGTGGTTATTGGAAAAGTGCCATGTAGTACATTTGTGTGATATTGTTAAAATGTAAATCAAGTCAACTTCATTAGAATGCTTAGTAGTTTCAAAACCAGGCGAGAGTCCTTTCCTAGGCTCAGTTCCCAGCTGGAAAGAGTATGTTCCTCCGCACAGCTGTCTCTGCCACTAACGGTTTGAGACAGAGATAGCATTTGAATATAGATTTGAATATATTGAGCAACTGACAGATATTCTCAGTATAAAGTCTATGTCCGTTTTCCACGTTAGGAAATAAGTTTTGCTCATTCAACTGACCTTGATAAGAATATAAACTCTTGCAGCATGGGGTGCTACAGAAACGAGATGCCACTGCTGTTCTCATCAATGATGACTCTGTAGCTATGGCCTTGGGTTTCAATTAGGTAGAGCAGCAAACCCTGGGTCAGGCAGCCTTAGGTTGCAGTGCATACTGCAGGGGGAGACAGAACTGTCCTTCCTGCTTTGCTGGGGCAGCACAGCTTGATGAGAGCCGTCTGTCCGAGGAGCAGATGGGAACAGCATTGTCAGGCCCTGGGGGGGAGCTACAACTTGGTTAAAAAAAAAAAAAGTGCATCTCCAGCTTTACTGACACTGTGGCTGCAGAAGTAGCTCAGGTCCGCAGCTTGGGACACACGTGCACATTGACACACATGCACACACGGACACACGCCCACGCACACACAGGAACGGGTGCATGGGGCAGAGAAGGAACGGCACGGTGGAAGAACCCACCTGGTTTAATGACATGGAAGTTAAGGCTTAAGAGAGAAAGGATGGTCAAGGGCTGCCGAAGGTTCAAGGTGTAGAAAATATGAAAGCCTAGCCACACCAGACCTGTGGGTTTGCCAATGAGGAGATTATCAGTGATGCTAAAATAGAGCTTGGCCAGCTATAGTTGCTGTTTATTTTTGTCTGGTGCGCAAGCTAGTTGTGGTTTTTACATTTTGAAGTAGAAAATATATAACAGCGGTAACAGCTGCTGGAAAACTTGAGGGCATTGCTTCTTGGCCTGAAAGCTTAAAATGTGTATTATCTGACCTTTGGCAGAAAAAATTTTGCTGACCCTATTCTAAAAAGGTACCAGTAAAGAGGGAAACAGAAGCACCATATACCACATATCTTTCAGCTTTCAACAGCATAGAATGACCCAGCTTGCTCCTCTCACTGCTCAGATTGAGAAAGATGGAAATGAGATGCTGGCTTCTGTACCTTGGCTACCCATGGAAATCCCCTGGGGGCTTTTACATATGCAGATGCCTTGGTCCAAACCTTAAGATATTCTAGTTTAATAATTGGTCTGGAATGGGGCTCAGGACTGATATTTTTTAAAGGTGGGCAGGGTTGAGTATAAAAGTGGTACACTTCTCTTGGACACATCTGGACTGAAATGGGAGGATTCTGAAGCAAGCTCAGCTGACATTAGACTTCAGCATGTTTTAATGGATTCAGTTAAGACAGTTGTATTACATTTTCCACTAACAGGTAATGGCAAGGTGGGAAGTCCACCAGTCAACTTGTATTTATTAAGTTGTATAGGACAGAGAAGAAGGACAAGGGAGTGAAGTCGTTGGGGGTGTGGTGAAGCCATCCTAAAATGATTCACTATATGTTCCACAGTATCACAGGAGTCAAGTGAGGTCAGGAAGGGGTGAACTGATGGAGAGATGGATGGATGGATGAACAGACAGATGGACAGACGATGGATGGATGGATGAACAGATGGCTAGATGGCTGAATGGCTGGATGGGGAGTTCAGAACTGAGAGTTTATTGAGAAAGAAAGAGAGGATTCAGCACATATAAGGAAATAAAAATGTGAGGATACTGTGATAACAGAGGGAACATTCTGATGATCCCTTAATAACAAACAGGTTCAGGTCAGGATAACGCATCATAAGCCTTTACTCTAATTTAAAAAATATTTCTTTTAAAAATTTCTGCATGTTTTTGTTTTAAGTTTTCCATAACTGATATTTCAATAGCACTTTCTCCACCATTTTTTTATGGTCAATATGTTTCTTCTCTGTATCAGTCTAGACAGCCTCTGTGGACAACCTAACTGCCATTTGATGTTATCGCTCTTGGATTAAAATATGTTCCATTGAAATGGTACATAAATATTCAAAATACACTTGTAATCTCTTGGTAAGCTCAGACTTTCCAGATACAGACAAACACATAGGTCTTCAAGAATATTCAGAGACCCTCCCCCATTTAAAGTCATCCCCCAGTAGCCATACGTATAGGTCTTCACAAGTGTTTCCCAGCCCCGGGGAGCTGCCACATGCTAGGGGAACGCACAGCTCCTACCACAGGTGGTATCTCCCATTCCTGGTAAAATTCAGTCCTTTTATTCACAGCCTGCTTTCTTTTAGGTTTGATGACCTCTGATCATGACAGGTCACAGGATTAAAACAATTGTTCAATTTTTCTTGCTGAAGAGAGTTAACTGGCTAACTCTGGAAACAGTCATATGCAGAAAAACTGATGCAATGAGTTTGTTATTTGCTAACTCCTTTTCTTGGGGGAAATATGTTTCTAGTTTATGCTTCTAATTACAAAAATAATATGTGCTAATTATAACAGGTCAGAAAATGCAAAGGCTTATGAAGAAAACGTGTAGTCACCCACAGAGCAATTCCTCAGAGTAGCCAACATTGACAATTTACCTGTGTACTTCCAAGCTGTCTCTTGAACAAGACTCACTCTGTTTGCATTTGCTTCCTATGAAGCTGCTCATAAACAGTTGGCAGGTCTCAGATTCCAGGAGAGAGAACTCAGCCCCTATGGCAGGGGTCAGTGATGGTGGCAGGTCTGAGTACAGCCTGGAGCCAGCTAGCTGTTTGTGTTCAAATCCCAATTCTGTTGCTGACTGCAAAACTGGGAAAAATGATCCAGCTTTTCTTTGCCTCAAGTGACTCACATATAAATGGGGATATTTCAGTATAGTGTAAGGATTATTATGTTGATCAAGAAGTTAACAGCTTAGATATCAGCCCTATGTCTTGTCGTGTCATTTGCAAATATCTTCTCCCATTCTGTAGGTTGCCTCTTTGTTTTGTTGACTGTTTCCTTTGCTGTGCAGAAGCTTTTTAACTTGATGAAGTCCCAAATGTGGACCCGAGAAACAAACTGAGGGTTTTGGTGGGGGGATGGGTGAGCCTGGTGGCGGGTCTTAAGGAGGGCACGCATGGCATGTAGCACTCGGTGTTATATGTAAACAATTTTGGAACACTGGATCAAATGATATATTGTATATATTGTATACAATGATATATTATATGGTGACTAAAGTAACACAATAAAAAAAAGAAAAAAACTAATTGCTCACTTAAAAAAAAAGAAGTTAACACCTTAAAGTGTGCATGGAACTTTGTAAATTCTCAGTAATAATAACTGTTATTATCTCTCTGATGAGCACTGCAAAACTACAAAGAATGATCTTTTGGTAACTGAGTATATACCAACTGTACCAAGAGTAACCACATTTGTTTGGGTTTAGTGTTATCCAGTGACAAAACACTCCACAGTTCACTAATTATCTTATATGGGTAAAGTTCCATATGAATTCCTTTTTGTATTTTAGGAATTATAAGGAACATCAATGAAACTATGGGCACATTAAAAAATGATTTTATTGAGGAATAGTTACTTATTATAAAAGTCACCTATTTTAAGTGTACAGTTAAATGATTCTCAGGAAGTTCACTGAGCTGTGCAAACATCGCCTCAGCCCCGGTTTAGAACGTTTGCATCGCCCTAAAAAGATTCTTTATCCTCATTTGCACTTAACATCAATTCCTCTTCCAGATATCGCTAATCTCCTCTCTTTCTCTAAGACTTGGCATTTTCTGGGTGAATGGAGTCATATAATATGTCGTCTTTCGTGTTTGGATTCTTACAGTTACCTTGTTTCTGATCATCCTGGAACATGTATCAGGTTTTTTTTTTTTTTGGTATTGACGAACCATATTCCATTATATGGATATGCACATTTTGTTTATCCATTCGTTTAAATGATGGCTCTTTGGGGTGTATCCACGTTTTGTCTATTATGAATAATGTCACTATGAACATTCATATACAAGCTTTTTGGTGGACATATGTTTCCATTTCTTCTAGGAAACAGGAAGTTCCTAGGAGGGAAATTGCTGGTCATATGGTAAATTTATATTTAACTTTTTAAGAAGCTGCTAAGCTGTTTTCCAAAGAGACTGTACCATTTTGCATTCCCACCAGCAATATACGAGGATTCTACAGACATAATTTTAAAAGCTTAAAAGGAAAAGGTCTAGATATAAAAAGTACAAGATGGGATTGGGAGGGAGACAAACCATAAGTGACTCTTTTTTTTTTTTAAAAGATTTTATTTATTTATTTGACAGAGAGAGAGTTCACAAGTAGGCAGAGAGGCAGGCAGAGAGAGAGGAGGAAGCAGGCTCCCTGCGGAGCAGAGAGCCCAATGCGGGGCTTGATCCCAGGACCCTGAGATCATGACCTGAGCCGAAGGCAGCGGCTTAATCCACTGAGCCACCCAGGCACCCCCCATAAGTGACTCTTAATCGCACAAAACAAACTGGGGGTTGCTGGGGGGAGGTGGGGTTGGGAGAGGGGGAGGGACATTGGGGAGGGTATGTGCTATCATGAGTGCTGTGAAGTGTGTAAACCTGGCGATTCACAGTCCTGTACCCCTGGGGATAAAAATACATTATATGTTTATAAAAAAATAAATAAAAGTGTAAACTGTAAAAAACAAAAAAAGTACAAATTCAAATGTTGAATTTCCATTTCCTGAAATTTATTATCATCTACATTTCTCCATCAGTGGAAGGAAAGAGGGAGAATCCTGTTCTTGCCCTCCTAGGATTCTGACCTCCCACATTTTGCTCTTTGGTTAGAAGAGGGTTGTCCACCTTACCCAGCCCTGCTAATTCAGGGAAAGAAACCACGTGCTCCTCCATTCCTAGCAACTCCTAGAGACCATCCAAAGAGAAAAGAACATTTAACCAATGAAAATTCACTCCTCGGGTATGGCACGAGAAGAGTTAATGCAGTTTGTAACAATTATTGACTACACGATCTGCAAATGATTGCATAAAATTTCTAAAATATGCCTGCAAGCTTCTATTATTGATGTGGTGCCCCCAGGGGTGCACATATGGGTTTAAGTGTCTAAACTGTTTTATTAATTAAATTGCTATGATTTACCTCTCCCATGTTAGCATTTATAGTTTATGAAACAGCCCTGTAATTAGAAAATGACGTACTCGTGTTGCTTGTTTACTTTGTGGGTGAAATATTATATACATATATACTTATATATATGTACACATACGCACACGCACACACTCACACACAGACGAACTGCATTTCCCCCCGCCAACGCTCACAAGCTACTTTATTTCTAGTCCAATTAATAGGCAACCTCCAGTGGTGCATTAAATTGCTTTTTAGGGGGAGAGGGAGATAGCTGGGAAGTTCATTGTTCCTGCTGAGGTGTGTGATGGCACCCATGAATGTTTGTTTATTTGTTTTCCCTCTGTAGACAGAAAATTGAAATAAGAAGATTTTATTGCAAAAACCTGTCTAGAGTGGCCGTGACATACCTATAGCAAATTCTAAATCGGTAGAGCTATTCTAATTATACAGTGTTTTATAATCTTCATTTCCATTTCCGAAGGTAGTATAGCAATGTATAATATGCATACCATGTATTATCTATGATCTATAGACAATGAAGTTTGTTGAGATGCTTTTTGTTAATTTAACCTTTATCTTGTATGTATTTATTCATACGATCCACAAAAGTATTCTGGTGCTGAATCCAATGTCGTTATATATTTTTATCAGTTTTCTCAACTGTCGGTTATATCTGACTTTTAAGAATGTCAGATGACAATAAATCTTGTTCAAGCACATCAAAGGTTTACTGAATCTTAGATTGGAAGAAATTTGGAAGTTATATATTCACACTTTTCTTTCTGTAACATCTTTGGGTTCTCTATGAAGCAATGATCATTGCAATTTCAAATCTCTTTTAGGTGGGGGTAATGTATAATTTTAAAAGTCTCTATCTCCTAAGGATATTAAGGGTAACACGAAATAATCATCTTTAATATATCTTAACATATCGGCGGAAAGGTTTTCTACACATATCAGTTTGGTTAACAATCTAGCTTTGAAAAGATTTATGATGAATGGTTGCTCTGCTCTCATGACTGAGTGTTGTGGTTTGATTCCAGAGGGTTAGAGCAAATCTGGGGGTGGGGATGCAGATAAAACAAAAGAGGAGTAAATGCTACAGAACCTGGCACAGGGCTATATGAAAAAGGGGCTTACAGTTTCCCTCATCCACTTAACAAATATTTACCAAGAACTTACACTGTATTTTGTAAAATAGTACGCACAAAAGTGGATGCAAAGATTTTTAGACAGTCTCTGACCCGAAGAGGTTCACAGTTAAGAGAAAGTTCTGTTCATAGGTAATCATGCAATGTGTGAGAGATGGCGCTCATAGAAAACTATTTCAGATTTCAGAAGGTAGAGGAAGCTCTTCTTGTTGGGGTCAGAAAAGGCTCCTTGAAAGAGGTAGCTGAGAGTTGAATTTTGACATATGGGAAGAATTTCAATAAAGAGGGTTGTCAAGGGCAGGTCATTCCAGCAGAGGTAACAGCATGGGTGAAGGGGCAGATGCTGGAAAATGTAAGACGTAGATGATCACCTACACAGAGTAAAATTCAGAGACCTTCAACATTCCTTCTGTGCAGACCTGAACTGCAGAGCATAGTCAATGGATTGTAATGGTTCTTTAAAATCTCTCGAGATGGAGCAAGCTTCTAGTGGGAAAGGGTTTGGTTCCTATATTGGTTTTCCTGATTTCATATTAAGAGAAAGTCATGGATGATGCCATCAGCTTAACCACTCATCTTGCAGTCCTGGGATGTGGGTGACTAAGGTCATAGAATGTGCATGCCTCACAGCAACTAGCCAACAATGTTCACAGTTCTGTGCCCAGGGAAGAAAAGGATGACTGGTGGAATAGTGAAAATGCACCGTGTTTACAGGAAATCATTTTTAAATATGAAAAGAGCATTTAGTTCTTTAGAACTGAGTTTAGGAAATTAAAAATGCAAGATTCATAACAAGTAATAATGAGGGAATTCTTGTGAGAAAAGGTAGGTAATATGCATAATTTTGTATTTGTTAGTAAAGGCAAAAAGAGAAGTTTAGGAGGAAAAAAAAAAGCTAGAAACAGCAGTTACTAGCACACATGTGTATGTGGGTGCATGTGTGGGAGTGGAAGTTTGCAAAAAGGACAGGAATGGGAACAGTGTTTTCTCCCGGTACACATGCGTTGTACAAAATCACCCAGGGATGTTGTGAAAATGCAGGTTCTGATTTTCTTGGTCTGGATTAGGGCATGAGGCTGCGTTTCTGACAAGCTCTCAGGTGATGTTCATGCTGCTGGTCTGTGACTCCCACTTGTATAGAAAGGGTCCACACAACCCAGGAAATTTGCATATGGCTTTACTATTGGATGATACCAAGGGGTGAATATTCCTTTTGTCAGTGTGATGATGACGCTGTGGTTCCAGATAACCCCAAAGAAGTACAATGAAGGTAAAAGACAGGAGTCTGGGCTTTGCTTGAAAATACTCCAGAAACAACAAGAGGGACAAATAGCTACAAAGGGATAGATGAAGCAAATGTGGCTAAATTTTAATAATTAATCTGAGTTCTAGGTATATTGGGGGTTATTCTGCTATTCTGTCTACTTAAAAAAAATTATTTGAAAGAATCTGTTCCTGGTTTCCTTGACCTATTCTATTGTTTTTTTTGTTTTGTTTTTTAAGTCTCAATTTATTTCTGCTCTTATTGCTATTATGTCCTTCCTTCTTCATGCTTTAAGCTTTGTTTGTTTCTTTTCCAGCTCCTTTATTTTTATTTTTTTTCCACCTCCTTTAGATGTTAGATTAGGTTGTTTGAGATTTTTTTTTTTTTTTTTTTTGGTCTGTTTCTCGAAGTAAGCCTGTATTGCTATAAACTTCCCTCTTGGAATAGCTTTTACCGCATCCCACAGATTTTTGACCATTGTGTTTTCACTTTCCTTTGTTTCCATATGTTTTTTTATTGCCTCTTTGATTTCTTGGTTGACCGATTCATTGTTCTAAAGCACATGCTTTAGTTTCCATTTATTACTTTTGTAGGTTTGAAATTTTTCACAATAAATTGGACCTCCTGATGTGGAAGTTCTTGGGCTCCATGCTTGGCTCCATGTTCTTTCCATTCTATCCTCTCTTCCTCAGTGATCACATTGAGCTCACTTACCACCTACTTTCTAGTGACTTCCTGATGTCCAATATGTCTTCAGCACAAACTTTTTCAACGAGCTTCACATATCCAATGCTGCGATCAGCATTGATCTCTACTTAGAGACTCTTGAAATTCATCATGTCCAAGATGGAACCAATAATCTTTCTCTCACCTTAACTTTCATTTACCATTTCTATTTTGTAAATGACACTCTATCCACCCAGATACTCATTGCAGAGCTTAGGGTGTCTCCTCTATGCCCTTCTTCATCACCTCAACCTCTCAGTCACCAAGTTCTGTGACTTTTACTTTCAAAATATGTTGAAAACCTGTCCCCGTTGATCTTCATGGCCACCACTTCCCTTTGTACTAACTACTGAGAGAGTCCCTAAACCATCTCTTTAAGTTGTGTGGACCCACACCCCCAAGTTCAGTCTCCACTTGGAAGCCAGAATATTCTTAGAGAAACACAGAGATTAAATACTCTGCCGCTTAAACCCCTTCAATGGCTCCTATCCAACCCCAATGTCCGAAGTCCTGGTAATGGCCCAGGAGATACTGTGTAAACTTCTGCACCATCCTAAACTCTTCTGCTAGTCTACCTCACCTGATACCGTTCTCCCTTTGTTACCTTCCTGCGACAGTGGCCATCCTTCTAACTTTATTCCTTTGTGTTTCAGCCTAAATAACCCTTCATCAGAGAAGCCTTTATCTGACCTCTCAAAAAAGTGAAGTCCTCCTGTGGACATTTTCATTATTCACTGCAGTTTTCCTTTATAAGATTTAACACTAGAGCAAGTAATCGATAAATAGATAAAGATAAGATAATAAAGTAGATAATTATGAGATTTTTTTTATTTTTTAAAGATTTTATTTATTTATTTGGCAGAGCGAGCTCACAAGTAGGCAGAGAGGCAGGCGGAGAGAGAGAGCAGGGAAGCAAACTCCCTGCTGAGCAGAGAGCCCAATGCGGGGCTTGATCCCAGGACCCTGAGATCATGACCTGAGCTGAAAGCAGAAGCTTTAACCCACTGAGCCACCCAGGCGCCCCTTATGAATTTATTTTCAATCTCCTGAATTGGAATGAAAACTCCGAGTATTAATATATTGCATATTGCCTATTGTCTGCCATGTACTATTTCGTTAACTTATAATCTCTTCCATAAAGACAGGCTGTCAGGACATGGCACCTAGTAGGTGCTTAGTGAATTTTTATACATTATCGAATGTCACTGATGTTCAAATTAAACACTGGAACAGAATATGAATGTTAACGTTAAATTGTCTTAATAATGTCTTCTAGGAAAACTGAACAGAGTAGTAATGAGCTGCTAGGTTTTTGTTTTGCTGTTTTGCCCTCTTCACACCCAACCTTGGACTTGGCCCTTTCTCTTTGGAATTCATGGCATTTTTTTTTTAAAGATTTTATTTATTTATTTGACAGAGAGAGAGAGAGCGCAAACGCACAAGCAGGGCGAGCAGCAGGCAGAGGGAGAGAGAGAAGTAGGCTCCCGGCTGAGTAAGGAGCCCAAGGCAGGACTCGATCCCAGGACCCTGGGATCATGACCTGAACCAAAGACAGCTGCCTAACCAACGGAACCACTCGGGTGTCCTGGAATTCATGGCATTCTTGTTGTGTCCACAACAGATGCTTCATTGGAAGTGAGCAGGAGGGATTTAGAAATTTTGTTTTGTTTTGCCATCTTGCATAAAGGCAACATATTAGAAGTGGGATGTCAGATCTTTTAGCATGAAACTGAAACAATATAACAGAATGTTCAAGAGTCATTTCTGAGTAGATAGCTTTCTTTCCTACCACTGAACTTAGCTTATTTCAGAGCATGTTAGTCACTCCTGATAATTGGCCCAATTAGGGTGCCTCCATCTTAGTCAAGTAGGACTGGGCCACTGAGTATTTAAGTAACAGAGACCAGCATGTAGGTTTATTTCCAGTTTCATGGCCCTCAACCTCAATAAGTTGATTACATGTTGGTTTCCCAATAATGGTTTCGCAAACTTAGAGCAAGATGAGTTTATTCACTTAACTACCAAATGGTAAATGTATGGAAAAAATATATTTTCAGTAAGGTGGATGGATGCAGATTGCTGCAGAAGGAAAAGTGCAGCTCCCTAAGCATGGCGACCATCGCCCCAGACCAGTTGCTGGGAGCATAGCTCCACAGGCGTGCCGGACACAGGTGGGCCTGCCAAGCAGCTTTGCCAGTGTCTGCTTTGACAACCCCTTTCAAACATGGCAGAAACCCCCGAGTGGCAAAGCTCTAGACCCTTCAGAGATTTCTGGGTTCCTTGTGGAGGACTGGACATGGCAGGAAGTTCAATAAATGAATCCTATATTAAACCCCATTTAGGCACTTTTGGCTTCTCCGTCTTATTAAGGAAATTGTGCACTTGAGGGAAATAAACCCACAAGATCTCTGTGGTGGGGAACTTAAAAAAAATATTTTCTTTCCTCCCAGTTCTATTTGTGGGTGGTGCTAGTGGGTTAGTTAATAAAACACAGTTGCTTTCCATCTCTGGAGCTGGGATTAATGTATGCCTCTTTTTTATCCCAGTGACACTGCAAGCTGGATTCTTGGCCCTCAGTCCTTTACACGGATATTAATCATGCGAGTGCACTCAATTAAAATTAGTAGGTCAGGACAGCAAGGGGGAAGCTCAGGCATATACTTTTTGTGGCACCTGGAAGAGCCTGTGCAGGTGATGTGAATTCCCCTGCTACCCTGCCCGGGACCTCACATGAGCACCAGCCGGGGACACCAGCTGTGGACAAAGGCAGGGAAAGGCACTTCTCGGCCCCATTACCTCGTCAGGCATGATGCCGGAGTTGGATCTGAGCAACCACCTGGTTTTCTCAAAATTAGTTTGTGTACTGAAATACATTCTTTCTTTTAACTGTTAAAGGCTAGTAACATGACCCATCTGCTGGTTTCTTCCAGCACCTTTCCGAAACCCCCACAACCTGGCTCCTGCCTCTCCCCTTGGAAATCGCTCTGAAAGCTCACGACTGACTTCCTTACTTTTAAATGTGATGTCTCTTCTCTGTCTTCATTTTCACGGACCTCTCTCTAATGTTTGTTTCTGTTGTTGGTCAGATGTCTTTGTGTATTTTTCTCTCTTGGTTTCCAGACGGTCCAGTGAGCCTAGTCGTGTTTCTGCCTCTGCTTCTGCCCCTTGGTTTCACTTTCCTTTGCTGTCAGCTCTTCCTCCACCAGGTCACCTGCAGATTTCTCTGAGATCTCTGCTGTGGGGGCAGGCATCCTCTCTTTGCATGAAGACATATCTCTACTGTCTTTGTTCCTCAGCCTTTTAGTCTTTCCTCCCCAGTATCTAATCAAATTCTGTTCACTTGTCAAATTATTCTAGAAAGAGCTAATGTACGTCATATGCCTCGAATATGCCAGGCACTATGCTAAGCCTTTAGAAACATTACCTTAACGAAGACTCAAAACCAATCTGAAAAAGGGGATTATCTCCATTTTACAGGGGAATAAGAAAAGTTATCCCTCAAGGACTCAGAGAGGGTTAGCAACATATCCCAAATCCTACAGCAACGGTGAAGCTGAGATGCAAACTCAGGTTTATCTGTCAGCAAAGTCCACACTATACTAGAGGCATTGCAGCCCATTGGCCAGGCTCTGTCCTTTTGTGGACAGGGAGTCCTAGTTTTTTTTTTTTTTAAGATTTTATTTATTTATTTGACAGAGATCACAAGTAGGCAGAGAGTCAGGCAGAGAGGGAGAGAGAGGAAACAGGCTCCCTGCCAAGCAGAGAGCCCCATGTGGGGCTCGATCCCAGGACCCTGAGATCGTGACCTGAGCAGAAGGCAGAGGCTTTAACCCACTGAGCCACCCAGGCACCCCGGGAGTCCTAGTTTTGAGAACTAGCTCTACCATTTATGACATTTCCAATATTCAAGTGTTTTAGCTGCAATGTCAAGATAATGATAGTATATACCTCATGGGCTGTGAGTATTAGAGAGTATAGTATAACACTTGCACATAGTTCTCAGTTTAATGTTCATATTATAATTATTATTATGAGTACTTTTTTAAAAAAGATTTTATTTATTTATTTGACAGAGATCACAAGTAGGCAGAGAGGCAGGCAGAGAGAGAAGGGAGGAAGCAGGCTCTCTGCTGAGAGAGCCCGATGCGGGGCTCTATCCCAGGACCCCAGGATCATGACCGGAGCCGAAGGAAGAGGCTTTAACCCACGGAGCCTCCCAGGAGCCCCTTATTATTATGAGTACTTTAACTCCTAAGCCAAATGTCCTACTCACAGCCTAACAAGTCACATTTCTTCCATGATTATTCTAACTGCGATATCTCCCTTTCAAGAGCTTCATTGTACATTCTGTATGTCCCACATCACTTGAACTATGTTATTGTCCTCATGTTCTCAAACAGTTGTGTATTTGGTCTCCCCAATGGATTGTTGTATTAATTTTTCTCTGAAAGTTACAGGTATGAGCTAAAGATAGAGCTTTATGTTTGCAAGTCCTAGTAGGAGCTCTACATGGTTTCAAAGACATCCTTTTTGTCTGTCCAAAAGCCAGTATCTGCTGGTTTAGTCTCATCCCTACTCCTCCTTCAAATGCATTTCTGTAGTCATTTCAAATTACTTGCAGTTTACTAAGGCAGCTTATTTTCTCCTGTCCCCCTCCCTCCCTTTCTCGCAGTAGTACATCAACAGTACATATCAAGAACCTGCTATGTGGGGTGTCTGGGTGACTCAGCTAGTTAAGCATCCTACTCTTGACTTCAATCCTGGTCATGATCTCAGGGCTGTGAGATCGAGTCCTGTGTCGAGCTCCACACTGAGTGGGGAGTCTGCTTGAGATCCTTCCTCTCCCTTTCCCTCTGCCCTTCCCCCCTGCTTGCACTGTCTCTCTTCCTAAACAAACAAACAAACAAACAAACAAATAAAATCTTTAAAAAAAGAAGAACCTGCTGTGTGCCAAACACTATGCTCAGAGCTGGGAATTTGACAATAAACAAAGCTTATGTCGCTCAGTCTCATGGGGAATTGAGAAAACAGTGATTCTATGTGTTGATTGTTATGATAGAGAATATGGGTACCAAGGAACCCCAGGCGAGCCCCCAGTTAGAACTGGCATTCAGGGGTAGCTTCATGGTAGAAGTGAGGTTTGTGTTGAGACCAAAAGGTGCCACACGAATTGGAATGAGGATGGGGTAGGGAGAATGTAAATGTTTCAGGCAGAGAAGAGAATTTATGCACTGGCTTACAAACAAGGGAGAACATGAAGAGTCAAAGAACTGAACAAAATTAGTAGGGCTGGCTCCCTGGGTCACGGCTAGAGATGGAAGCCTGACCGTAGTCACCCAAGACTTCTGGCCCATGTGAAAGGGTGAGAAAACTTTACCTAATGCCATTTGTAAATGGTGTTTCTTTTCCTCTCAATATGAAAATTACTCGGAGATGGGAATAATCAAGAAAAGTTTGAGGAAGATTCATTATGAGCAGTTTAACCTATAGGTGAAAGTTCGTGATGACCTTTAGGATTTGGAAAATGTCCAGGTAATAGAACTTAGAGCAATCTAGGCTAGGTTTAGGTTTGGTGTTGGAGGGGACAGAAGAGTTAGGAATGACTCCTGATTTCTGCGCTGGGCAGCTGGGTGGTTACTGGTTCTAGTCAGTGAAGAAGATACCTAGGAGGAGGGGAATCCGGTTGGTGGAAAGAAATCTTGAAGTGCCCATAGGACATCGAGGTGGAGATGTTCCATAAGCAGGTCAGTATGCAGGTGAGTCTCAGCAGGTAGACAGGGGCTAGACTTACAGACAGTACAGCACAGTGTGTGTGTGTGTGTGTGTGTGTGATCTATATCCCCTGATTTGCTCTCTTTCCCCACCCTCATTTGAACCCCGGTTGTTAAGATTAAGGTTAGGTTTTACTTTCTTGATTGAGAAATTCCTTTTTCTTCTCAGCTTTCCCTCATGTTCACAAGGTTGCTTTGCAACTACTCATTTGTCCCTCACTTTGGAGTCTCATCTACATGGAGAAAATGGCTTAGTTTTGCTCATCTTCATACCAAACATAATGCCTGGCAGATGTGTGTTTAATGAATGTTTTTGCATACATTATAATTAGAAGCTTGCTATGGTCAAAATGATGAAACGACCTTGTTTGACTTGGGGTCCTCTCTTTCCCAAGGTACTCAGGACCTTACTTTCAAACCCAACTATATTTTCTCAGGAAAGTACCTGCTCCAAACTTTTTTTTTACCTTACTCACCTGTCAAACACACCATTCCCGACTGAACACCAAACCGGCCTAAGACAAGGTGCTAATGTGTTGTGAGGAAAACAGAAGGGAATAAACACATTCTTTGCCTTCAAGGAGACACCCAGTAGCAGAATGAGGAATGAAAGATATCAAGGTTGTGCAGGCAAGAAGAAAGAGGCCCCATCCCCTTATGTCATATCTCTCGGTGCTACCCACCAAGACTACATTTGGGGTCCATCCCCAACCTGCCAGGATTACTCTCCAGACTTCAGCTTTTCAGATGTTCCCTGTGCTAAGCTACTAGAGATTTCTAGTGGGAAGACATTGCTAAAACTTGAAAATCAGAACATTGGAAATCCGTTCCAGAAAACTACCAGAACTTGAGATTTTACAAATGGCATTTTAGAGAGTTTTCCCTAGGTTGTCAAATGAACAATATTAAGTAGCCTCTACATAGGTTTAGCTGCTATAAAAATAGATCAGTAGTTGAGGCGCCTGGGTGGCTCAGTGGATTAAGCCACTGCCTTCGGCTCAGGTCATGATCTCAGGGTCCTAGGATCGAGCCCCGCATCGGGCTCTCTGCTCCGCAGGGAGCCTGCTTCCTCCTCTCTCTCTCTGCCTGCCTCTCTGCCTGCTTGTGATCTCTCTCTGTCAAATAAATAAATAAAATCTTAAAAAAAAAATAGATCAGTAGTTAAAATTATGGCAAAGATAGGTAATAAAGTGAAATGCACTGTGCTATTTACTTATGATGGAACAAAGTAAGCCAACTGTGACGATGGCTTTCATTAACAGAACTTGCTGTTTGAGGGATCCTGAAGCACTTTTCTTAGTTTCCAGCTAAGATGTAAATTTTTTTTTAAAGATTTTACTTATTTATTTGACAGAGAGAGATCACAAGTACGCAGAGAGGCAGGCAGAGAGAGAGAGGAGGAAGCAGGCTCCCCGCTGAGCAGAGAGCCCGATGTGGGGCTAGATCCCAGGACCCTGGGATCATGACCTGAGCCGAAGGCAGAGGCTTTAACCCACTGAGCCACCCAGGCGCCCCTAAGATGTAAATTTTTTTAAGCTTTTATTTATTTACTCGAGAAAGAGAGAGAGAGAGAGAGAGAGAGAGAGCATGGGTGGGGCAGGGGAAGGGTAGGAGCAGAGGGAGAGGGATGAGCGAAGTCTCCATTAAGCATGGAGCCCTATGCAGGCTTGATCCCAGGACCATGAGATCATGACCTGAGCAGAAATCAAGAGTCTGATGTTCAACTGACTGAGCCACCGGGCGCCCCAAGACGTGAATGTTTCAGACACACTTTGTGAATGTGTGTATGAGTTAAAGTGAACCCGTGACAGTCACAAGTCATTCTAACAGACTGTGTCTCTTTAGATTCTTCGCTCCTTCATTTTGTAGGAAGGGTATCTCATGTTTCCCGTATGCGCTGCAGGGTCTATACCAGTCTGAGCAGACACCCGGGTACTGTGTCCCCGACCCTCCCAGGGAGAGTTAGCAGGAGCCTGTCACATTGCGCCAAAGGGCTTCTTAGCGGTGACAGGACAGTTTGGAAAAGGTAGGCGGGCTGCTTAAACTGACTGACGCCTCTGAAAAATGGACCTCGGGTCATCAGTCTCCGGCTGCTGAGATGATGTAAAAAGGCTCTAAAAAGAATGCTTTCACTTTTGAAATTCAGAAAGGTAAATTTCCCAAGGACTGTAAAATGACTCTCCTATATTGATATTTGTCTCTGAAAAATAAATGTCTTTTTGCATTATTTAAATAGCACGTAATTAAGTACTAAGGGCTCTCTGTTATTTGTACCCCAGGCACAGCCAGTGAGGTATGCTGGCCTAGAGGCCGAGAAGAAACTCATCTCATAGGGCGGGAGAGAGGAAGAACACTTGGGAAAGAGAGACCGACAGGGATTGGGGTGGGAGGAAGAGAAAGGAAGTGTTTAACATTCAGAATTTGTCCACAGCCGATAATTTATTGGAACTCATCTGTAACAAGGCCTGGCACTGATTTATAAGTTGATTTGAAAAATAAATAAAAGTGATAGAAACCTGCATTTGGTTTTAATGATAGACTGTTGCAGCGTGAAAAGTAAGGATATGAAACATTGCAAGGAAATTAGATAGTATGCCCTGAAGACAATTGCAGCTACCAGCCCATTAATTGTTAGATATTTATTATTAAAAATTTCTTTTCATGAGTGACTGCAGAATATTTGTGCTACTCAAGCTGTTGAGTTCTGACATGAATGGAGTGTGGGGAGCTCATTTGTTTCTGTGTGTGTGTGTGTGTGTGTGAGTGTGTGTGTGTGTGTGTGTGTATGTGTGTAACTGTCAAGGCGACTGACCAAACTGGGTGATAGATCTTTACTGCAAAAATACGAACATTGAGACTACTCAAAACAGGGCAAGGAATGCTAGTGCACTTGTCACTTCTAGATCATTATTGTCACCATCTGTACCATCATCATCATTGTTTAAAATATTTTACTTATTTATTTGAGAGCTAGAAAGCATGAGTGGGGTGGGGAGAGGGGCAGAGGGAGAGGGAGAAGTAGACTCCCTGCTGAGCAGGGAGCCCAATAGGGGGCTTGATCCCAGAACCCTGGGATCATGACCTGAGCTGAAGGC
Source organism: Meles meles (assembly GCF_922984935.1). Taxonomy (NCBI): domain Eukaryota; kingdom Metazoa; phylum Chordata; class Mammalia; order Carnivora; family Mustelidae; genus Meles; species Meles meles. The sequence continues at coordinate 135,150,531 of NC_060070.1, forward strand.
AGAGGCTTCAACCCACTGAACCTCCCAGACGCCCCCATCATCATCATTGTTATTACTACTATTATTTTTAACACTCATGTAAAGACAAGCTAGACCTTGTGACCCGAGACAAAACGACTTGAACCTCACTGGCAACAGGACCTCAACCTAAAAATGTGAAGCGCCAGATTCTCACCTCACCAGCATTTAATTTATAATGTTTTACTTTGGTCTGGGAAGATCCAGAAGGATCTTTAATGTATCACAGTTTAGATTCTTATACATAACGAATGTACCCAAAACAAGGTATCCCCTCTCCAAGCTTTAGAGTGCCTGAACTTGCATTCTTTTTTTTTTAAAGATTTTATTTATTTATTTGACAGAGAGAGAGATCACAAGTAGGCAGAGAGGCAGGCAGAGAGAGAGGAAGAAGCAGGCTCCCTGCGGAGCAGAGAGCCCGATGCGGGGCTCGATCCCAGGCCCCTGAGATCATGACCTGAGCCGAAGGCAGCAGCTTAATCCACTGAGCCACCCAGGCGCCCCTGAAATTGCATTCTTAAAAAAATAGATAATATATGCGTTTACCTATAGAGGAAAAAGAAAGGAATATGTCTTTAATTAACTGGAAATTACTCATCATTACAAAGTAACATTGAAAATGTTCTTCATTCTCTCTCTCTCTCTTTTTAAGATTTTATTTATTTATTTGACAGAGAAAAAGAGATCATAAGTAGGCAGAGAGGCAGGCAGAGAGAAAGAGGGGGAAGCAGACTCCCCGCTGAGCAAATGCCCAATGGTGGGGCTCCACCCCAGGTCCCTGAGATTATGACCTGAGCTGAAGGCAGAGGCTTAACCCACTGAGCCACCCAGGCACCCCATTCTCTTTTTAATTCATATGTAAAACTTTAATATTTGCAGTTTTCTTACTTATCAAGTATGTTTAGGAAAAGGATATATGCAGACAGATTTCTGTTCATTTCAGTTATGTATTTAACTGGTTCAGATACATATTTTTTTGATATTGAAATGCACTTTATAGTCAGTCTCAATTCCTGATTCCCTTTAGGGCTATTTGCGGTTTTACTTTTCTACAGTACAGTGAGGAAGCACACAGATAAATAATATCCAGTAAAGAAGTCTGCCAGAGGAAAGATACAATTGTTCATGCAATTAGTGTATTTAAAAAATAGCCATGATGAGTTGCAATGCAAATCCATAAATCCATAAATTTAACATGTCATCATTTAATATCCATTCATATGTAATAAAAATTCAGTCTAAGAAATACGGTCTAAATGGTCTGTATAAGACCCAGTTTTGCCATCCAGCAATTTACAAGTGCTGATAGCTTTTATCTTTAGTGTGCTGAACTCCACGGTCAACCACTGAAGAGCTGAGCACATGCTTGGACTGAGATTTTGGCTAGATGTTAAGCTTCCTGAGGGAAGAGTCTATGAGTTTGTCTATCTTTGTCGCCTCAGAGCACAAACTGATGCCTGTGACTTTGAGAAGAATGGAGTGGTCGGCTGACTTAGCCTGAAGGCTTCATTTTGAAGAGTTTGTGAAAATCCATCAACCTGGGTCTATTGCTTCTTGCCCTTCCTCCTTCCCCCAGTGAGGAGGGCATTTCAGTTGTCCATACGCAGAAGCTGTGGCCATGTTGAGAACCAGGCTTGCATCCAGGAATAAAGAATTTATACCGTAAGGGAGCACACAGTTCCCTTTGAGCTCTGGCCGTTGGTATTCCCCACCCACCCTTTTTTTTCTTCTTCTTTTTTAAAAGGTTTAATTGATTTTAGGGAGAGGGAGAGTGTGTATGAGAGAGGGGAAGGGCAGGCACAGAGAGAGAGAATCCCAAGGGGACTCTACACTGAGCGTGGAACCCAGTGTGGGGGTTGATCTCACGACCATGAGATCATGACCTGAACTGAAACCAAGAGTGGTCTGCTTTACCATCTGAGCCACCTGGTGCCCAGGGGTCTACCCTTTCCACTCACTGGAGCTCCCATGTGCACACCTACTCTTACACTCTCTACTAGTCACCCTACCTGTCATTTCTTTGGGACTGTATGGATGTCCTGAACTCCAACCCTTTCCACCTCCAGCTTCATTTACATTTCCTTTCCTTTTCTTTCTCCCTCCTGTCTCAAATCCATGTTCCAAAATCAGCTGCTTCCTCTCTGGCCTGTCTACTCCCCACACATAGTCATCACAATCCTTTTAAACTGTAAATCAGAGCACATCACTCCCTGTCAGTGACCTACTGTCATACTCAGAAGGTCACGGTAAGGATTGTTTATCTGGACATGAAAGCAGTGAAAAATTAGCCATACAGATATAGAAGGAATACAAGTGCAAACACCCTAAGAAGAGCTTGTTTGGTGTGTCTCAGGGTGTTGGTGAGGGTGGAGATTCTGGCATACAAGATGAGGTCCAGAGGTAGCTCAGAGCCAGACCACCTGCCCAACGGCCTGACCTGGTGGGACCATTTCGTCTCCTCTGCCCCCCTCAGAGGTCTCTGCAAATGGAGGCTTTCACTACTGTTTTCCTCCCAAACTAGATGGATAGCTTATGCCTGTTTTCCTAGGGCAATTATCAATGGTATCCCGCTTTCATTTCTAAAAGTGTCTAGGTTTGGATGATGTTATGATAGTCCCCTCTTATGTGGAGCAAATACATTCCACGCCCCCCAGAGGAGGGCTTAGCGATAAAGAAATTAATGACAATAACTACTAATAAAATAGAACAATTATAACCACATGCCATACTAAACGCTAGGCGAGTGTGGTCTCTCTCCACAAATAGCTTATTGTACTATACTCTTCTTGTGAGACTATGAGAGGACAAAATGCCTCCTTGATGAGATGAGGTGAGGGGAGTGGTGTATGCATTGTCACTTAGTTTTCACTCACTACCGACCTCGGGTCAAGCTCAGAAGGAGGACCATCTGCTCCGGACCCCAGGTGCCGTGGAAAGCAAAACACTGCAAATCCATGGGAATCACTACATATGATTATCTGTCAACCCTTCCTATGGAAATGCCGCCAGCTTGTAACATCTTTTCTGGTCCTCTTGACTGGCTGTGATCTGTTCCTTTCCAAAACCCCATCATCTATCTTCTTTTCTTTCACGTTTTCCTGATTACAGTCATTTAAGATGGCTTTCACGTCTCCCTTCCGGAGTTTTTGAAACATGAACCCTGTACTTCAGTAGATATTATCAGAGTACCTAGGACAGAGCCTTGCACAGACATGAATATCCAAACCCAGGTGCTGAATGACAAATGACTGACTGACTGACTGACTGACTGACTCGAAGTTCAGTAGAAGGATTCATTACCAGCTTCAGGAGTTTGAGACCCATGAGTCTGGATCTCATTTCTTCATAAAAGCTATTCAAAATGGTGATTTTTTCTCCCAAATCATGAAGTAAAGGAATTATTGAAGAGTTTAGAGACTACAAGGAACAAAAGTCTCTGTTTAGCTAGTGAATTTACAACAGTGTCTTCTAAGATAGGTTCTTAGAACACAAGTTGGGCCTGATGTTAGTGAAGTGTTTATCATAAAAAGAATTATGTGGTCAATTAAGGGAATGTTGTGTTAGAGCTTAACGAGGCTTTTAGTGTGTGTTTTTTGGTTAATAAGGGATTCTCAGAATTTTTAATAAACAAACTTGCATGGCAGATGTATGAAGAGGGACTACAGTATTCACATTTTCCAAATTTAAGTGATCATGAATGCCTCTTCTCAATCCTCCCACCCCCTTTTCTTATGGAGCCTAAGGAAAATATTAATTTAGAAAGCAGTTTTACAATTACTGATAAGGATACACCCACTACATTCATTTCCCAGGTTAATTCTGACCACAAGTTGTTACTACACCTCAAAATCTTAGGAGGCAATTTTCCCTGGGATCAGTTTCTTAATTGAGATTTCTTGGTGAGAAGGACCAGTTGGCACTCTATTCATGCCTTTGAAGCACAAGGACTCTAATACTGCCAGACTGAGCTCAGGCCCCCAATCTGGACAATTCAGCTTCCATCCCTTGCTTATTACCATTTTTGCTCAGAGCTTCATAAATTCATGCTGAATTCCTTTGCCTTCAACCTCTCTTGCTCCTCTCTTGTACCCAGCCTTCACAAGCTCCTATATTCAGCCTCCCCAATCCCTGTTTCTTCCAACCACACCCTGGTCAGTAGCCCTAAGTGGTTCTCTCTTTCCTGTGCAGCCATTTCCAACTTATTCACCTGGAAGTCTGAGTGCTGTCTGAAGAGCACCACAGAGTAATGATGTATTTAATTCCAATAAACAGATTAAGAAAAATAGTTGTAGGAAGAAATGTTTCTATTGCACATAAAAATTACAGACACAAGTGCATCTCTCTTAAAATCATGCTGTCAATTTGCATTGCCCTGACATGTAGTGCTGTTGAACGTCTTTTCATGTAGGTGTTGGCTATTTGTATATTTAAAGAAAATATTATGGAGAAAAATTTTAATTGAGAAAGCCCCACCTAATTCATTCATTTTTTCCTATGAATTAGCAAATCATCACCATTCCTTGATTTTTTGCTAGATGATACCTATTCTAACTCATGATCTGAGACAGCTGTTTTAATACCACAGAGTCAACTTCAAACTCATAATCTGTTCCTGTCATATTCTTTTATTTTTTTTAAATTTTAAAATTAAAATTTGAAAAAGATTTTAAAACTAAAATTGTTTTATTTTTTAAAAAATTTAAACCTTTTTTAAAAGATTTTATTTATTTATTTGACAGAGAGATTACAAGTAGGCAGAGAAGCAGGCAGAGAGAGAGAGGGGGAAGCAGGCTCCCCGCCGAGCAGAGAGCCCAAAGCGGGGCTTAATCCTAGGACCCCGAGATCATGACCTGAGCCAAAGGCAGAGGCTTAACATACTGAGCCACCCACCTTTTTAGTTACATAACATATTGTGTAATATCAGTGTCAAGTGAACTATAAGTGTACAATATAGATTGTACAATCTACAATATAGATTCAACACTTCTATACATCACGTGGTGCTCATCAGGACAAGAGCCCTCCTTCATCCCCATCACCTATGTCACCCATCCCTTACCCACCTCCCCTCTGCTAACCATCAGTTTGTTCTCTAGAGTGAAGAGTCTGTTGGTTTGCTCTTCTCTCTCTTATTTTGTTCCTTTTGCTCATTTGTTTCATTTCTTAAATTCCACATATCAGTGAAATCATATGGTATTTGTCTTTCTCTGATTGACTTCTTTTGCTTAGCATTATACTCTTTAGCCCCACGCATGTCATTGCAAATGGCCAGATTTCATCCTTTTTATGGCTGAGTAATATTCCATTATATATATATATATATATATGTATATATACCACCTCCTTTTTGTCCATTCACCAGTTTATCGACTCTTGCACTTTTCCATAGTTTGGCTATTGTAGATAATGCTGTTATATACATCAGGGTGCATGTATCCCTTTGAATTAATAGTTTTGTATTCTTTAGGTAAATATCTAGTAGTGCAATTGCTAGATCATAGGGTAGTTCTATTTTTAACAGTTTGAGGAACCTCCATACTGTTTTCCAAATTGGCTTCACCAGTTTGCATTCCCACCAACAGTGAAAAAGAGTTCCTTTTTCTCCACATCCTAGCCAACACCTGTTGTTTCTTGTGTTACTGATTTTAGCTATTCTGACAGCTGTAAGGTAATATTTTATTGTAGTTTTGATTTGCATTTCCCTATTGATCAGCACCTTTTCGTGTATCTGTTGGCCATCTGTGTGTCATCTTTGGAAAAATGTTTGTGTCTTCAGCCTATTTTTTAATTGGGTTATTCATATTTTGGGTATTGACTTTTATAAATTCTTTATATATTTTGGATACTAACCCTTTATCAGATATATCATTTGCAAATATCTTCTCCTACTCCATAGGTTGCCTTTTAGTTTTGTTGACTGTTTCCTTCACTTTGCAAGAGCTTTTCTTTTTTTTTTTAAATGAAAGACAGGTTGCTCTTGCTTAGGTGTTTAACTATCTTTTTTTTTTTCTTTTTTAATTTATTTGACAGAGATAGATCACAAGTAGGCAGAGAGAGAGGAGGAAGCAGGTTCCCTGCTGAGCAGAGAGCCCGATGTGGGGCTCGATCCCAGGACCCTGAGATCATGACCTGAGCCGACGGCAGAGGCTTTAACCCACTGAGCCACCCAGGTGCCCCAAGAGCTTTTCATTTTGATGAAACCCTAGTAGTTTATTTTTGCTTTTATTTCCCTTGCCTCAGGAGACATATCTAGAGAGAAGTTGCTACAGCTGATGTCAGAGAAGTTGATGCCTGTATTATTTTCTAGGATTTACTGGTTTCTTATCTCATACTTAGTTCTTTATTTAATCCATTTTGAATTTATTTTTGTGTATGGTGTAGGAAAGTGGTACAGTTTCATTTTTTTGGATGTTGCTTTCCAGTTTTGCCAACACAATTTGTTGAAGAGAATTTTTCCCATTGAATATTCTTTCCTGATTTGTCAAAGATTAATTGACTACATAGTTGTGGTTAATTTTGGGATTCTCCATTCTTTTCCATTGATCTATGTGTCTATTTTTGTGCAAGTACCATACTGTTTTGATTACTACAGTTTTGTATATGTGCTGCCGAAGCGAGCACAATTACTACAGTTTTGTAATATAACTTGAAACCTGGAATTGTGGTGCCTCCAACTTTGCTTTTCTTTTTCAAGTTTGATTTGGCTATTTGGGGTCTTTAAAATGTAATATACATTTTAGGGTTGTGTTCTAGCTCAGTGAAAAATGCTGGTGGTATTGTGATAGGGACTGCATTAAATATGAAGATTGCTTTGGGTAGTATAGACATTTTAACAATAATCTAAGCATGGAATATCTTTCCATTTCTTTGTGTCATCCTTAATTTCTTTTATCAGAGTTTTATAGTTTTCAGAGTACAAGTCTTTTGCCTCTTTGGTTAGGTTTATTCCTAGGTATCTTACTCCTTTTGGTGCAATCATAAATGAGATTGATTCCTTAATCTCTCTTTCTATTGCTTCAGTATTGATGTAGAAATCCAAGATTTCTGTATGTTTATTTTGTATCCTGCCAAGGAAGGAAGGAAATAATAAAGATTAGAGCAGAAATAGAATGATATATGAACTACAAAAAACCACAATAGAACAGATCAATGAAACCAGGAGCTGGTTAACTGAAAAAATGAATATAATTAATAAACCTCTAGCCAGATTTATCAAAAAGAAAAGAGAAAGACCCAAACAAGTAAAATCACAAATGAGATAGGAGAAATAACAACCAACACCACAGAAATACAAACAATTATAAGAGAATATTATGAAAAATCATATGCCAAAAATTTGGACAGCCTGTAAGAAACAGATAAACTCCTAGAAAAATATAAACTACCAAAACTGGAACAGAAAGAAATAGAGAACTTGAATAGACTGATAACCAGAAAAGAAATTATATCAGTAACCAAAAAATTCCTAAGAAACAAAACCAGGACTAGATGGCTTCACAGATGAATTCTACCAAATATATAAGGAAGAGTTAGTACCTATTCATCTTCAGCTATTCAAAAACATAGAAAAATGAGGAAAATTTCCAACTTCATTCCATGAGGCTAGCATGACCCTGATTCCAAAACCAGATACAGACTCCACTAAAAAAGATCTATATCTTTAATGAATACAGATGTGAAAATTCTCAATAAAATACTAGCAAACTGAATCTAGCAATACATCAAAGAAAGAATCATTCACAATCAAGTGGGATTTATTCTTGAGTTGCAAGTCTGGTACAATATTGGCAAATCAATCAATGTGATACGTACATTAATAAAAAAAGGGATAAGAACCATACGATCATTTCAGTAGATACAGAAAAAGCATTTGACAAAGTACAACATCCATTCTTGATTTAAAAAAAAAACTCAACAGAATAGTTTTAGAGGGCACATACCTCAACATAATAAAGGCCATCTATGAAAAACTCACAGCTAGCATCATCCTCAATGGGGAAAAACTGAGAGCTTTCTCCCTAAGGTCAGGCACATGACTGGAGTGTACGCTCTCTCCACTGTTTAATATACTACTGGAAGTCCTAGCTTCAGCAAGCAGACCACAAAAAGAAATAAAAGCATCCAAATCGGCAAAGAAGAAGTAAAACTTTCACTGTTTGTGCATGACAGGATATTGCATATAGAAAACCCAAAAGATTCCACCAAAAGCCTATTAGAACTGATGAACGAATTTCACTATATTCTTCTAAAACATAACCTTCCACAACTCTGCTTTCCCATTCCTGTAACTTCGCCACTCAGAGTGAGGTAATAGACCAGCAACCCAACACCATTTAAGAACTTGTTAGAAGGGGCGCCTGGGTGGCTAAGTGGGTTTAAAGCCTCTGCCTTCAGCTCAGGTCTTGATCCCAGGGTCCTGGAATCCAACCCCACATCGGGCTCTCTGCTCCGCAGGGAGCCTGCTTCCTCTTCTCTCTCTGCCTGCCTCTCTGCCTAGTTGTGATTTCTCTCTGTCAAATAAATAAATAAATAAATAAATGGAACTTGCTAGAAATACTGATTCTCATTGAAGCTGATTCTCATCTCTCTCCAAACCTCATGAATAAGAATCTGCTCTTGAGTAAGTTTCCCCCAAGCACACTACGTTTGAGGAGGGAGGTGAGAGGGCAGCCACTAAAAATCTGTTTTCTCTTTTGTAAAGAATAATCTCTGTCTCAGGACAGCTGTGGAAATTAAATAAAACAGTGTATTTTGGTGACTGTGAGGCATGCTGTTAATTTGAGTTGTACGATTCTGGTTAAGTTATATGATGTCTCTGCTCACCCATGCCTCTTTCTGCCTCTCACCTCTCCCTCTGCCTGGAATGCCTTCCCTCCAAGTATCTGAACTATCCCTGCCTGGCTGACTTGTGTGCCACCACAATTCATGTGTTAAAGTCCTAACCCTCATATCTTCGGATATGATTATTTGGAGATAGGGTCTGTAAAGAGGTGATTAGTTAAATTGAAGTAATTGGGATGGGCTGGGGCCAGAACACAGCTGGTGTCCTTATAAAAAGAGGATGTCAGGACACAGACACAGACAGAGGGAAGACCACGTGAGGTCACAGGGAGAAGGTGGCCACCTATGGGACAGGGAGAGAGGCGTCAGAAGAAACCAACCTCACCTGTTGACAGTTTGATCTTGGACTCCCAGCCTACAGAATAGGGAGGAATTAAATGTCTGTTATTTAAGCCTCTTAGTCTACAGTGTTTGTTAGAGCAGCCTTAGCAGACTAATACTCTGCCTTGGTTTCAAGAAGTCTCAAATGCAGTCTCTTCCAGCACCCCGATTCCAATATCTCCCACGACCGCAATCTACACAACTACTTTGGGTGGGGTTTTAATTAACTTGACACACATACAACAAGTCTTACATCTTCAAGTATATATTACGATTCTGGAAAACAGGAAAACTCTATACACTGTCCATTTAACTTGTCTGTGAATAACAGTTAATCAATATATACCTTGTTGATTGATTGGTTGAAAGAAAAATCCCAGGCAAGTGTGTTAGGCGACCCAGGGGTAATTCTTCTGTTTCTAGATAAGCAAAGCAGATTTTGCTTTAAGTCCTCATTAAGCATACATCACCGCTAGCCTCATGACTTAATAGAAGTGTCTGAAAATTCAGTTCGGGAGCAGCCCAAACTGTGGGAACATGTGGATCTTGACGGCTTGCCTTCAAATGAAAAATTCTAACTTTTTATTTTATTGTACCTCCCAGGCCTACTCCACCACGCAACAATGTGGGATAAGCGGGGATATTACCATTCCTATTTGGAAGGTAAAAAAGCTGAGGTTCAGAAAGATCAAGAGGCTTAGCCAAGGCCCCTAACTAGTTAGTAGCCAGAATGGCAAATGGAAGTTTTTTTTGGTGCTTTGACAACAAACAGGTCCTGTGATGAAGTTCTTAATAAGGGGTCTTCATAGCAGAAAAAAGAAAGGGCTCTCACCCCCCTCCCCATCCCATCCTTCCCCCCAAAACAAAACAAAACAAAACAAAACAAAAACAAAAAAATAGAGCTTGCATGCAAATAATCTAGAAACCACATTTTTCAACTCTCTGTCACAACTTCTTAAATTTAAAACCAAAATTGAAAGCAATCTCCATAGAATTTCTCTGGAGAGAAATGACCTACTTCAGCTTAAATTCCTCTCTGTATTTGCTCTGAGCCTTGGGAATTACCTTGTCCATGTATTTCCATTCAGAATGAATGCTCTAATATATTTCTTTAATCATCTGTTGCATCAGAGAATATTGTTTCATGCATATTAAAGACTTGAGCATGTAATAGACCAGTGTTCTGACTAATAAAAACCCTCAAAGCATGTCACTACTCTTATTGCTTTTTTTGGCTTCAGGATAGATGTGTTTTATTTGGCAAGTAATAATAATAATAATACAAATAATAATGATGATAATAGCACTTATATTAAACAAAGAGAATTATTTTATATTAAAAGGGTGCCATGGCATTGTACAGATCATTATTCTTTTGAAGGAGTTGGCCCTCTACCCTCCTTCCAGAGTGTTTCATTCCCCATTCAGGCAAATTAGTCAATGAATACCAGGAAACTTCTCTGTGCCTAGCATCAGGCTGTGCAGAAGTAATACAGACCCAACCGTTACTGAAAACATCTTCTAGTCTGCTTTGGGTCTGTAAGCTTTCACAAAATAACTAAAAGCACAAAACAGATGCTCTAAGAATAAACAGAGAAGAGAAGGTCTTCATAGGGGAATGAGGCTTAAGTGGGATTTGGGTAGAAGAGAAAATTGGGATAGATGGACCAAAGGAAGGAGGGGTTTCCAGGCAAAGGGAAGAATACGAGCAAAGGTATAATATTGGGTCTTCATCCAATAAACAATCACTCTTTCCCTCATTTTTCTAGGTGGGAGGGCCACAAAGATAAAAGACATGGTTTGTGCTCTAGAATAAAAAGTAGAACAGATCCTCGCAGATCGTTGGGTACAGAGTGATGAGTGTCGTGCAAGAACAGAGCACGTCATGCTCACTGACCTCAGAGGAGGGCAACATGACATGACTGGGGGAGAAACAAGAGTATAAAGAAACTTTTCCCAGAGCTGTTCATGCCTTAGAGGAATCTTAAGTCAGGGAGCAATTAGACAGAGGAAGAAGATCCCGGGCAGAAGGAATCGGTTGGTGAGATCAAGTGAGAGAGGGAGAAGAGAGAGTTTGTTGTGTTCCAGTTTGGCTGGCACAAAGTGTATGTGCGAGGCATGGTGAGGGATGAGGCTGGAGACACAGGCGGGGCCAGGCTGAGGAGAACCTGGTAAATCATACCAAAGAATTCTGACATGACTCTGGAAGTGGTGGGAACAAATACCATATTCGTAAAAGAGCAAGAAGGAGGAAGGCCTGGTTGGAGCACAGGTTTCTGTGGAGGTTTAAGAAAGAAAAAAAAAAGAGACACCCCCCCCCCCCAGTACACACACATACAGAAGACAGAGTGTGAACAGGAAAGGTAATGGAGGATTTTGTTTGTCTTTCACAGACGTTTGGACTTGACTTGGGACGTAATGGGGTCCCTGAACAATATTCTCGTTCTACCATTTGAGACTCAACTTGACATGAACTTCATGCACGTGATAATATGCAGTTAAAATAATCAAACTGGATTGTGCGAACAGGGGCAATCACAATCATGCTTTCTGATTTTGCTAACATTATTTAACAATGACAAGTGGAGAATTACTGTTATGTCCTTAATGATTCCAACTAATGCTGATCTTTCTCAAATAATATTTTGTCCCAATTTCTGATGCATTTAAATTCCTTGTATAAAATAACAAATGGGCTAAAGTGAATCTGAGCATCAAAACTGGAACTTTTTTTAATATTTTAATCATAACTTATGGACTCAAATATCTTCAGAAGTCGATCTACTAGCACTGAATTAGAACTGTGAAGTCAGTGGACATCATCTTCTTTCCTTGGTCTCCATCAGTCAGGAACATTTGGGATGGTTTTTAATGATAAGGTAATGGAAAATGGAAATGTACAAGAGGAACTAAGAGTGGAGTATTTCAGTGTAATCCTTTAGCACAGCTCTGAAAATAAATTCACACAGTCTTGCTATTCAGTTTACCAGCTTGCAAAATGCCCTTAAAGTTTTCCCACACAAATGCCCCAGGGATGAATGATACAATTAATGGCAACTTTCTATATGCCTTCAGGATTTATTGCTGCAAATGGAATGTACTGTCACTTAGAGATTTTTATCTTCCAGGAGTCAATATATAAGTATTGTCTCTATGGCCCCTCCTACAGCTTGGGAGTGGGGTCTGGATGGAATGAAAGATGAGACAGGTAGTATCTCTTTAATCTAACAGGCTCATACAGCAGTCGACAAAGCTTATTTTGGGGGAAACTTAAGAGATCGAGATAAAATGAAAATTAATCTAAACTGCCTAAAATTTTTATATGATGGAAGATTAGAATTTTTACAAAACACGTAATTCTATTTTATGAAAAGTAGATTATGGGTCATGATATTGGATGAAATCCCTAAAGAAACTATTGAAAAAAATAATACAAGAAGTGATCCAATGGAAAAGTCTTAGTAAACAGTACAATCTGAAATAAATATAACATTAAAAAATGCAAAACATGCTCAAATTGTTCTAGCTTATGTACAAAAAATCTGGTTAAAAATTTCATGGTAGAAAGAAACACAAACAAATAGATTACCTTCTCACAACATTTAAAAGTGCTGACATTGGAAAATGAAAATAAGCTTTTAAAAATATACATGAGAGTAAGTTCTGGATATATGCTTATGTTATTTTTTGTTATGTTATCTTTCCTTGCATAGGAGTTCAGAAAACACTTTGTAATTCTCAACACAGCCCACAGCCTGCTCATTCCATCAGTCTCTTCAGGCTGTCATAACAAAACACAATAGACCAGGGGCTTAATCAACAGGCATTTATTTTCTCACAGTTCTGGAGGTTGCCATGGTTGTTTCCAGGTGAGTCCTCTCTTCTTGGCTTGCAGATGGCCACCTTCTTGCTTGTCCTCACATAGCCTTTTCTCTCTGCGTGTGTGGAAAGAGAGAGATCTCTGAAGTTTCTAAGTGCCCCACCCTTATGACCTTATTTAACTTTAATTACTTTCTTATAGGCCCTATCTCCAAAGAGTCACACTGGGGTTAAGCCTTCAATATAAGTGTTTTGTCAGGGTCAGACTTCAGTCCATAACACTCATCAGTATGAACTCTTGAGAACTAAACCACAAATTAAATTATTAAAACTCTGACAACAATAGTTTCTTCTATTCTTTTATGCATTTATATATAAATATTTTTGATTACATAAGTCTTTATGTCAGGTGTCATGCGTAAGTAAACTCTAGATGCATTTATAAGAATGCAACACCCAGCAACACTGGGGTACCTGGGTGGCTCAGTTGGTTAAGTGTCTGACTCTTGATCTCAGCTCAGGTCTGATCTCAGGGTTGTGAGTTCAAGCCTCATATTGGGCTCCACCCTGGGTGTGGAGCCTACTTTAAAAAAACAAAACAAAACAAAAAAACCAAACAAAACGAAAAGAGTATCAGCAACATTGACATAATTCTTTGAAGAATAAAGTAGCATTCTACTAAAAGCAGTGGATACAAAGTCTAGTCTGGGACACCCAGGTGGTGGAAGAGAGGCTTAATAAAGAAGATGAATATAGCTAGATAGATGTGGGAATCAACAATAGGGTGTGGGCAGAAGGAACCTTGTTCAGGCTCATTTCTTTAGGGAGAATAACAGGCTCGGTTTTTAAAAGCTTACCGCTGTTATTTTTCTCTTACCCAGAGCTTTTAAGTGGACAAACATGGCTGGCTTCACAGAAGGTAGCCTCTGTTTTGCAGCCTCAGTATCCTCTTCTCTAAAGCAAAGCGTATGTCGTGACAAAACTCTATTCTACTTCTAATAGTCTGGCTTCGATTTCCCCAAGACTCCTTCTGAGGAATGTATATAATCTGGTTCTAATGTTTCTAGAATACTTGCTAAGTCACATAGAGAAATCTTCCTTTCCCTTTCAGGTGTAAGCAGCTTTGCAATGCCAAACTTTGTGGCCAACTTGATTAAATTCTGAGGTATAATCTGGAAACCACGGTAATCTGAGAATTAGGGAGGACGAAGAAAAAAATAGTATAGAATCCATGTGAATGGCCTTATTTCCATGGCCCTGTTACATAGTTAGCTCATTTATTTAGAAGTAATTTAGTTTTAATTACCCCAATTCTGTTTCTGTAATGCTCATGTTTAAAAGGATAGATTAAATTTAGCTTTAAGTGTTGAGAATAGAATTTTTTTTACAAACATTATAGTTTTATTTAGCAAATGCTGTTCTTAGTTTATTAGACGATTCAAAATATCTACACTTACGTGGGACATATCATGTCATCACCACAAAATGACATGGTAGAAACACTTCATATCACTATAATGTCATCATCCGTACTTTTTGTGATATTCCTCAATGACACCCATATATGGCCAATGTTAATAAAATGACATAATTTACTTGATCTTTTTCTCAGAGGATCATTTATCATAGCCCCTATCAGTCAGTATGAAGAGGTGGTCACATAATTTAGGTCAATCCCATAACCTGGCCTGAGAGCTTTTTGATTCGTTAGATATTGATGTTACTTCTGGGTCATGTAGATGTAGAAGGTGGGATCTTCTTTAGGGATATTCTTGATTAAGAGGACATAGAGGAGCATCTGGTTAGCTCAGTCGGTTGAACAACTGACTGTTGATTTTGTCTTGGATCATGATCTCAGGGTCGTGAGATTGACTCCTCCGTCAGGTTGGGCATGGATCTTGCTTAGGATTCTCTCTCTCTCTGCCTCTCTCCCATCCTTGTGTGGAAAAAAAAAAAAAAAGGCAGAGAGAGAAAGCTAACCTTCTGGAAGAAAGCAAGAGAAAAGCAAGAAATGGTAGGTGAAAAGAAGAGACAGAGGAAATGCCAGGATCCTAGTGGTTTCTTTGTCTTTCTTCCAGTCCCTTCAGATGGAGGCCAGTTTGAAATCCTTGCTCTTAGATGATCCAGCGTCTGGACTTCCAGAGTCTGAACAACGCTAATTAAATTCAACTTTGTAGCACTTGCATTCAATAATTCTTTCATCACCATACTTGATTTCAGCAAACCACTCTAGAATTTAAACAAATTTGTATTTTTTTCAGCCAGTGTCCCCTTATTTGCTTTCTCCCCCAAAGAAATCATACATACTTTGCTCAAGTAGTGAGCAATATTGTGCTAATCTGGCCAAGCATGGCTGTGGACTGGAACATAATGAGTTGAATGACTCATTTTAGGACTGAAATTTAATGTGCCAGTTAGTTATCTGGCACAATTTCCAACAAATACATGCCCTTGGTTAAAAAGGAACAGTCAGGTTTCTGAAAAGAGTTACCACTGCAAATCCATCACCAGAAATCCAGCTAAAAATGCCCCCTGAATGTCGGTTAGTACTGTCAATATGGGAAATGAACTGTTGTCATATTTGCTTATAGATTAATTTGTATCCACAAACACTTAAGAGTAACTCCCAAACCTCACTGAGATGAGAATTGCCAGAAAAACTTCAACATAAATTCCTAGGGCTCTCTCAGAACTATAGAATAACAACCTCTCAGAGATGAGGTTCCCGGAATCTGTATTTTTATAGTTTCATAGGTAATTTTATGTTTATCCAGCTTTGAGTCCATTTCTTAGAATACATACAATGACCAGAGGAAATATTGTAATTAAAAATAAAATTCTAACAAATACAGAAAAATCAATGTATTTCTATATATCAGCAAGGAGCAACTGGAAAATAAAATTTAAAAAGCACAATTTATGATAGCACTTAAAGTACAAAATATTTAGGTATAAATCTAGCAACATGTACAAGATAGACATGGTGAAAGCTGCAAAATACCAATAAAAGACATCAAAGATGACCTAAATAAATAATATTCATGGATTAGAAAATTTTACACTACTAGAATGTCATTTCTCCCAAGTTGATCTATAGTTTCAACTCAACCCAATCAAAATCCTGGCAGCAGATTTTTATAAAAAGATTTATTTATTTATTTGAGAGAGAGAGAGAGATAGCATGAGCACAATTGGGGGAGGGGGCAGAGGGACATAATCTCTAGGCATAGTCCCTGCTGAGTGTGGAGCTCAAGGCCAGACTCCATCTCACAACCTGAGCCAAAACCAAGAGTCAATGGCTTAACTAACTGAGCCACCCCAGCACCACCAGCCATAGTTTTAAAAAGAAATCGACAAGCTTATTCTAAAATGGAAGGACAAAGAAACTTAATTAGCCAAGACAGTTTTGAAAAAGCAGAACAAAGTTGTAGGACTAGTATTGCTTGATTTTAAGACTTACATTAAAGTTACAATAATCAAGACAGTGTAATAATGGGAGGAAAAACCGACACAGAATTGATGGAATAGGATAGAGTCCAGAATTAGACTCATACACACAGATTTTGAGCAAAAGTGCAAAGACAGGTTAGTGGAAAAGGGAATGTCTTTTCAATAAATGGTGTTGGAATAATTTAATATCCACATTCAAAACAATAAACACCATACCTCATATTTCTCATACCTCATATTTTTTTTTCTAATTTTTTTCCATTTTATTTATTTTTTCAGCGTAACAGTATTCATTCTTTTTGCACAACACCCAGTGCTCCATGCAAAACGTGCCCTCCCCATTACCCACCACCTGTTCCCCCAACCTCCCACCCCTGACCCTTCAAAACCCTCAGGTTCTCATACCTCATATTTTAAGTAAGTACTAACTTAAAAAGAAAAACTAGACTTACATGTAAAATCTGAAACCGTAAAACTAGAAGAAAGCATTGAAGAAAATTTTTGTGATCTCGGATAAGGCAAAGATTTATTGGAAGTGGTCAAAAGCATAATCTACAAAAGAAAACAATGGGAAAAAGAACATCGAAAGAGCTTCTTCTTCAAAGAGCTTCTGCTCTTTGAAGAATATTGTCAAGAAAATGAAGACGAGCCGTACACTGAGAGAAAATAATTTGTGAAACATGTATCTAATAAAAAATGTGTATCTAGGATATAAAAGGATATAAAAGAAATCCTGAAACTCAGTAATAAAAAAACAGTCAATTAAAAATGGGTAACAGGGGGGCGCCTGGGTGGCTCAGTGGGTTAAAGCCTCTGCCTTCAGTTCGGGTCATGATCCCAGAGTCCCGGCATCAGGCTCTCTGCTCCGCGGGGAGCCTGCTTCCTCCTCTCTCTCTGCCTGCCTCTCTGCCTGCTTGTGGTTTCTCTCTGTCAAATAAATAAAATATTTTAAAAAAAATAGGTAACAGGGGGTGCCTGGGTGGCTCAGTGGGTTAAAGCCTCTGCCTTCAGTTCGGGTCATGATCCCAGAGTCCCGGCATCAGGCTCTCTGCTCCGCGGGGAGCCTGCTTCCTCCTCTCTCTCTGCCTGCCTCTCTGCCTAGTTGTGATTTCTCTCTGTCAAATAAATAAAATATTAAAAAAAAAAAAATAAAAAATAAAAATAGGTAACAGATTTGAACAGACTCTTTACCAAAATAGATACATAAATGAGAAAGGCATGAAAGGATACTGAACATCATAATCATTAGGGAAATGCAGCTTGAAATCACAATGAGATACATTTAAGCACCTATTAGAATGGTTGGAATAGAAAACATTGTAATTGTACTGGTTAGGATGCAGAGGGGCTGTAACTGTCATACCCTGTTGATAGGAACACCACTTGGAAAATAGTTTGGAAGCTTCTTAGAGTTAAAAATAAACATAGCAGATAGTATAAAGATCCTACTCATAGGTATTTATGTACTCAAGGGAAAGGAAATTTCTGTTTACAAAGACCCATACATAAATGTTTGCAGTGGTTTTTATTCAAATCGCCAGAGTTGGAAATAACCCAAATGACCATCAAAACTGAAATGATGAACTCTGGCAAAGTCATACAATGGAGTATTACTGTAATGCAAAGGGACAATTTACACTGGCCCCACTAGGAATGAATTTCAGATGCATTCGGGTAAGGAAAAGAAGCCAGACTCCAAAGGTTGTCCATATACTTTGATTCTGTTTTAAATGCCATTCTGGAAAAGACGAAACTATAGAGACAGAAAACATGTCATTGGCTGCCAAGAACTGGGATGGGCGGGAGAAGAAAGGTTGGCTACAAGGGCATGGGGGAGTTTTTGGGAGTGGGGGTGTTCTTTGGCTCTTCTAGACTCCATATCACAGTACTGTGGGTATTTGCCCAGATCCAGAAAACTGTGTATAAGAGAGGGCAAATTTTACTGTGAGTAAATGATGTCTCTTCAGTAAATCTGTTCAAAAAGAAAAACAAAATAATGACAAGCAAAATTCCAGCTTAGTGTATCAAGGGATATGCACTTTGTTTCCATCATTTTTAGGAGCCAAATTATCTTTCTTTTTCCTCAAAATGGCTGTGGTAATAACTGGGCTGCCGGTCTTATCCTGCTGTGGCAATTCAGAGAGGACACGGGGTTGTGTAGTAACCTATTTGTTGCTGGGAGGGGCTTTTGACTCTACCATTACTTATGGTGCAGGCTTAGAATATAATGAGGCAGTCCCCGTCTAGCTGTGGTGAGATGTTAACACACTGGGATAGAAGGGAAGATGAAAACCTTGCTGTTTCCACTATGTATCAGATAACCTGCTGGATGAAAAAAAAAAATGTTGACATACCTACAGTTGTTTTTGTACAAGTTTCATTTAAAAAAAATTTCAGATTGAATTAAAATGTTAAGTTGCACCCCAATTTTTGCCCTGAAAATGGGGTATCGTTCAGTAGTTCGCAGCTCGTGGGCCCCTGTACAGCATTTATGCCAGAATCTTCATGGGGGAGAAAGGGAGCTGCTGTGATCTCAGGGACACTGACATGCGTTTAAGCAGGAATTTTGCTGAAAGAAAATATTAGCTACTCTCCAGAACTCCACCAGATTTTTTAGTATTTGGAAGTATGCAATGACCACTAAAGAGTGGAGGAAAATGAATTGATACTAAAAAAAATAATACTCAAAACACTAAATTTCCAGAATTTGCTGTCTCCCTTATTGGACTTCAGAGAAGTTAAAGGATTTGCCCAAGCTGACAAGTGGCAGGAATCATATTTAAAGTTGAAGGTTTTATGTATTTATTTTTTTAAAGATTTTATTTATTTGATATATAGAGAGAGATCACAAGTAGGCAGAGAGGCAAGTAGAGAGAGAGGAGGAAGCAGGCTCCCTGCTGAGCAGAGAGCTCAATGTGGGGCTCGATCCCAGGACCCTGAGATCATGACCTGAGCCGAAGGCAGAGGCTTAACCCACTGAGCCACCCAGGCGCCCCAGGAATCATATTTAAACCCTGACTCCAAGGTCAGTGCACATTGATATTGCTTTGCTTTTTCTCTTAGGAATCCACAAATGTAGAAGCCACGATGGTGTGGTAGATCATGCCAAGAGAGGCTAGCAGTACTTCTTTTCTTGGTCTCTATGGCTGTTAATTTGGATACGATTTTTTAATTAATTCATACTTGGCACTCCATTATGATTAGATTGATTTCACTGAGATGCATTTTTAACATTTTAGAGTTAGAATATGTATGGCACACAGTTTTCTTTTATGACTTTTAAAAATATTCTAGGCAATGAGGAAGAATCTTGAAGGGAACTACTTGGTAACATTCTTCACCAGAGAATAACATTGCTTTTCTCTTGCCTTCCATGGCACCAGCCTCCTGGTTCCTCTCCTCCATTTCAGGTTTTTGCAAACCCCTTGGTGGGGTTATCTCCCTCTGCTTGTCTATTAGATATGGGTGTTTCTCAGAGTTCTGCCCTTGGGTCTCTTTCCTTCTCACTGTGTATGACATCTCGTAGGCAATGTCATGTGTTCTGTTCCCACTACCATCTGTAGACTGATGACTTCATCTTTGGCACAGACTGTTCTGTCTTGCAGAGCCATACATCCCATTTCTTTCTGGTTGGACAGTGCCACCCAGATGACCCAAGGAAAATGAAATCTCACCATGCCCCACGAGCAATTCAGTGCCTTCCCAACCCCGTGCTGTGCACCTCCCCTGTTCCTGCTGTGTTCTCCATGTCGTAGGGAGCCATCTCAAGTGCTTTCCCCACCTTCTCCCACCCAAGCCGCCTCTCAGTCTTATTGGGCTGCCTCCTTTTTACCTCTTAGTCTTCCTCTCCTCCATATCCCTTCACCATAGACCTCATCAAGTCTAATCTGTGTTATTCTGGTACATCTCCTTCAATTCTGTCCCCAGTCATTCCTAAAGCACACTGTTGAATCTTGTTGCTTCCAGCTGCAAGCCACACAATGACTACCCACTCCCAAAGGGCGAAACCCAACCCCAAGCCTTCCCCATCTCCTTCTGCAGTTTAACCCTAATTGAAATCAGTTTTAGCTGCAGTGAACTACCTGCAGCTCTCGGAGCTCCCTTCGCTGTTAGTGATCTTCAATTATTTGTGTACACTGTTTCTCTGCCAAACCTCTCAGTACTGGGTAGGCGAGTCTTTGTCTTTACTGTCCTTGTCATTATGGATTTGTTCCACAAATGTCATATATATATATATTTTAAGATTTAATTTTTTTTTCTATTTCCACATTCTCTCCCCTCAATTTTTCATAAGCAAGCAAATCTTTTAATTATAATGTCTAACCTTTACTAAAATACCTTAATGAAAAAAAATACCTTAATGATAGGTAATGGCTTTCTCTTTATTTTTCTGATACAGTTCAGGTGAATATAGGCATTGTAAAACTTCAAAAAGGTTGTTATTCTTTATTCCTATTTCCAAGCCTTGTAATTGTAAGAGTAACTCACACCATCTCAAAGCAAAAAACTTGAGGGATGTGGATTTACTTCCAGATCTCCAGTAAGAGATTAGGGCATTCCTTGTCTTCAATGGTTAGCTTCTTCATTCCCTATTTTATTTTGTTCGAAAAATAGTTAGTAGGTTTTTTATTTTTTAGCATAGTTTTACGTTCACAGAATAATTGAGCAGGTAATATTCAGTGTCCCATATATGCACCCGACTCCTCCTCCCATGCCCTCACCCTCACCCCACTACCCTACACATGGTTTCCCTATTATTAACAAGTTTCCATAGTGTTACATTTGTTACAATGAATATATCAGTATCTAACTGCTACACCACTATTAACTGTAGTTCATGGTTTACATTAAGGCTCACTCTTTGTGACACCTAGTCCTATGGGTTTTGACAAATTTGCAATGGCATGTATTCAGTGTGGAGTTTCACACAGAATAGCTTCATTTGTGCTTTATTCATCTTTCCCCTCCTTCTCCTTTTTCCTCAACCAGTGATCTTTTTACTGCCACCATAGTTGCCCTCCAGTACCATATTTTGAGCCAAAGATTGGGTCACCTTTTTAAGCAGATTTTTTTTTTTTAAGATTTTATTTGTTTGACAGACAGAGATCCCAAGTAGGCAGAGAGGCAGGCAGAGAGAGAAGGAAGCAGGCTCCCCGCTGAGCAGAGAGCCCGATGTGGGGCTCAATCCCAGGACCCTGAGATCATGACCTGAGCTGAAGGCAGAGGCTTTAACCCACTGAGCCACCCAGGCACTCCAAGGAGATCTGTTTTCTTACAATGAAAAAAAGTCTTCATATAATTTAAATTATTTTGTAAAAATAATAAGTATTCGGGGGCACCTGGGTAGCTCAGTGGGTTAAAGCCTCTGCCTTCGGCTCAGTTCATGATCCCAGGGTCCTGGGATCGAGCCCCACATCTGGCTCTCTGCTCCTCAGACAGCCTGCTTCCTCCTCTCTCTGCCTGCCTACCTGTGATCTCTCTCTCTCTGTCAAATAAATAAACAAATAAATAAAATCTTTAAAAAAAATAATAAGTATTCACAGATTGAATTTTTTTAGTTAGTGGTAGAGGTTTTTAAAGGACCAACCAGGTTGCATTTTGTTCCCACGAACTTTCAGTGAATACACTGTTGATCAAGGAAAGCTATAGGAAGAAGAAAGACCCCTGGGGAGAAATGAGGGTCCAGATAGATCCAGAATATTCATGATGGATGCTGACTTCTCCTATCTGCTACCAAATTGCAACTGGCTGTAGTACCTTCAGCTTGGTAAGAGTTGATCAATTTCTCATGCATGGCAATGATAAGATAACCTAACATACAATCTAGGGATTGCCATGGTCACTATTATTATTTTCTGTTTTTCATCAGAAAAATCTCAGTTGTGAGAGTTCATTGCAAATGTCAGCACTGCTCCGTTTCAAATAGACAAAACCTATCTCTGAAGGCCACCACTCCCATTTCAACTTGGTAGCACTGATACCAAAGAATGGAATGCCTACTTACCACTCTTTGTTTGGGAGTAAATGATCTCAAAACCAGTTCAATAGGACAGCTAACAGTTTGGTGCATGAATCTGAGGGTTACCACATGCATTTCATAGGTTAGAAGTCATGTTTGACCACATTTCCTTGACCACATTTTTTTTTTTTTTTAAGAGAGGGGGAGAGAGAGAGAGAGAGAGAGAGAGTGAGTGAGTCCAGGGGGAGGGAGAGAGAGTTTCAAGCAGAATCCTCACTGAGCATGGGGCCTGATGCTAGGGCTCGATCCCAGCAGGACCCTGAGATCATGACCTGAGCCAGAAGCAAGAGTCAGATACTTAAACAGTGGAGTCAGCTAGGTGCTCCTGCTTGATCAAATTTTCTTTTAAAGCTTTTATTTTTATTTGACAGAGAGAGTGCACAAAAGCAGGGGGAGCAGCAGGCAGAAGGAGAGGGAGAAGCAGAGCCCAATGTGGGGCTCAATTCCAAGACTCTGGGATCATGACCTGAGCCAAACACAGATGTTTAACCGACTGAGCCACCCAGGCGCCCCTGCCACATTTTAATCACTCGATGGAAAATAACCCTAAGGGGTCATAGAATGATCTGAAGTCTGCACGGAATACAATCAAAGTTAAAAGAGAAATTCTTTTTTAACTGTGAAAGCAAGATATTTTGGGGAAGCCTCACTTTTAAGGAAAGCAAAAAGGGGAAACTGTGTTAGAAGCAGAGTGAATGGCATGATCAATAGAGGAGAACGTGCTCAGACTAACAGCTTAACAGAAATTAATCCTTTTATACTGCTTTATAGTTTTCTAAGTGCCTTTTCTCACATCTATTTTGATACAAGTTATCCTTTCCAGATGTGTTATTAACCTAGCAGTGTTTTAAGATATTGAAAATCTGCTTCTGAGAGCAACAGATTAGAGTGATCAGAAATGATCTCATAGTGAAAATATAATGGCTTTCTTCTTCCTCTTTGCTTTAGTGAAATGCTTGAAAGCCTACTCTTGGAGCTGCAAGTACGATTTACTATTCCAAAACGATTTTAGTCTCAGCAGAGATGGGAGTTTGCACGTGCATTTTCTATAACTGGGGTTGACTCACATTAGGGGAAAAATAAAGTATATGATTCATAAGAAGAAATTGCTGCCTTTGAAATCGCTTCCTACCATAATACTGGCCACTTCATTACAGTGGTAATTAGAAAGAAAAAAAAATCCAGAAATGGCCATTTGAGGGGGAAATTAGTGCTTAATTTCCAAGACTTTTTTATTCTAATGAATGCAACACTGGCAGGATTTTATACTTAATTTGCAAACCGAAGAATAAGACTGGTGTTTTAGATCTGTCTTCTAAATGGAAAACACTTAATGCAGTATGTGATGAAAAAGTATCTTAATGACTGACTACTTCCCTTCAAGTCAAATATACTGTCTTTGAAGGAGGGTTTAAAAAATAAATACGTATTTAAAGGTAGGCCTGTGTGTAAGTTACACTCATTTAATCAGCGGCTATCATTAAGCAAGAAACAACTTTTCATGTGCACCTTGAGCTTGTTAAAGATACTCCGATAAAGAGAAGGCACCACTAAAAGAAAATCTTATGTTTTATTAAAAATGTCTGATTTAGTCTAAAATGAAGGAATGGATTTTTCACTGAAAGAGGAATATGAGACTTAAGGCAAAGGAATAAGCATGGGTTGGTCTAAGATGCCCCACTTTTTAGCGAGCTGTTGAGTCATCTTCTAAAGAGTATGTTTTCTGCTTTCCCCCCATTTCCTCTTTTAGAAAACGGTTTCGTTGTGGAATGTAAGACTCATATACAGAAAACCACATCAAATGAAACTATACAGCTCAATGCTTTAGGGCACACCACACAGGGCAACAGAACAATGCCAAACACCATACGCACCCCCTCCTGCCACCCTCCTCCCTTCCTTATCCCCCCAAATACAAGTCCTTTATCACTTCTTAACTTTCCTAGATAATTTTACCACCAAAACATTTAAACATTATAGTTTTGTTTTGCCTTTTTGGGAGACATCTGTATAAATGGAATCATATAGTTCATGTTCTTTCGTACTAAGTTTTTTCATGCAACATTATTCATTTGAAATTTATTTTCATTCCATTTATATGTATATATTACTTCCCCCCCTCCCTTCCATTCTATTGTAGGTGGCTGCTGTATCTGGGTGGCTTTCAGTTTCTACTTTTAGGAATGACGTTTCTCTGAATATTCTTAGGTCTTTTGATAGACACGTGCACATGTTTCTGTTACGTGTGCATATGAGTGGAATTTCTGGGTCACAGATATGTGTATATTCAAATTTGGTAGATAATGCCAAGTAGCTTTCTGACCTGGCTCTATCAATTTACATTTCTACCAACAGTATATGACAATTTCTCTTCCACCACATGCTTGTCAATATGTTGTTGTTATGACTTTAATTTGTAGATTTTCACTTCAGGTGAAATTTGTATTTCCCTGCTGACTACTGAGGTTGAGCACCTTTTCCTATATTTAATGGCCATTAGGCTATCCTCTTTAGTAAAATGCCTCAAGTCTCTTCCCAACTTTTGTGTTGGGCTATCCTTTTTTTTTTTTTCCCCTCCAAGTTTTAATTTAAATTCCAGTTAGCTTAACAGGGCTGTCCTTTTTCTTCATGATTATAGAAACTCTATTCAGGAACGCCTGGGTGGCTCAATTGGTTAATATCCGACTCCTGAATGTGGCTCAGGCCATGATCTCAGGGTTGCGAGATAGAGCCCCACATGGGGATCCCTGCTCAGTAGGGAGTCTGCTTCTCCCTCTCTCCTTCTGCCTCTTCCCTCCCCACCGCCCCATGCTCGCTCACAAATAAATAAATCTTTTTAAAAAGGAAACTCTATTCATATTCTAGATACAAGTTATTTTTGATTATTTATATGTGTGGCAAATTCATTCTCCCACTCCATGGATTGTACGTTTCCTCTCTTGGTGGTATTTTCATAGGAACTTTCTATTTTTATTCTTTTATTTTGAATTACTTTCAGATTTACTAGAAGAGTTAGAGTACAGGTAAATCCCACATGTGCTTTATTCAGCTTCTTCTAGTATTAACATATTTATCAAACAAAACACTTAGCAAACTCAGAAGTTGGGACTGGTATGACATTATTGACTAAACTACAAAGCTCATTCAGATTTCATGAGTTTTTTCACTATTGTCCTTTTTCTGTTCAGGGATCCAAGCCAGCATAACGTGATGCCTGTCCTGTCTCCTTGCTTTTCCTCCCTGGAAATTTCTTTCATTCCTCCTCATGAAGTTTGCACTTCTAAAGAGGACTGGTCAGTTATTTTGTAAACTCCAAAAATTATCCTAGAATTCTTCCTCTCCTTTCCAACCGCATATTAATCACCTCCTAAATATCTCTGATATTGGTTCCATTCTCTCCAACACCAAAAATTTCTTTTTTTTTTAAGATTTTATTTATTTATTTGACAGAGATCACAAGTAGGCAGAGAGGCAGGCAGAGAGAGAGAGGAGGAAGCAGGCTCCCCACTGAGCAGAAAGCCCGATGTGGGGCTCGATCCCAGGACCCTGAGATCATGACCTGAACTGAAGGCAGAGGCTTAACCCACTGAGCCACTCAGGCATCCCTCCAACACCAATTTCTGAGTGCTTATTTAGTCCTCATAATTTCCTACTTGCATTTGCTTAAATACTTCTTAGAAAGTCTTTCTGAACATTTCATATGTATTTAAACAGAAATTATTGTCACATTATAGAAATTATTATACCATAACTCTAGGCCTGCCTCTCTCTTGTGGGATAACTGAGTGAAGGAGCTATGCCATTTATATATCCTATAAATATTCTAGGAGTCTTTCAAATTGCTCAGTATACATTTGTTGAATGGATGAAGCAATGTGACATTTGGGTCAACAGATTTCATTAAAAAAATTTACCATTTTCTCATTGCTTATTATAATTGCAATTGTAAGTAATAATTGTAGTAAGTATGAATATCTTTTCATACTTTTCTGTGGAAGGGACTGAATACTTCTCATACTTTTCAGTGGAAGGGAAATAGGGGTTCATGGATTGTTATTTATTAACCTTTCTGACAAGTCGTTAGTCCAGATGGCACTATTAATGTGAGTCAATGTCACTTTAAAATAGAACGTGAACCTTTTATGACCATCTCTGCTCTCCAGGAAAAGTCTATGTTCATGTGGTTCTCTCTTTTTTTTTTTCTTTTTAAGATTTATTTGGCAGAGGGGCGCCTGGGTGGCTCAGTGGATTAAGCCGCTGCCTTCGGCTCAGGTCATGATCTCAGGGTCCTGGGATTGAGCCCCGCATCAGGCTCTCTGCTCTGCGGGGAGCCTGCTTCCTCCTCTCTCTCTGCCTGCCTCTCTGCCTACTTGTGATCTCTCTCTCTGTCAAATAAATAAATAAAATCTTAAAAAAAAAAAAAAAAAAAAAAAAAAAGATTTATTTGGCAGAGAGAGACACAGGGAGAGAGGGAACACAAGACAGGGAGTGGGAGAGGGAGAAGCAGGCTTCCTGCCCAGCAGGGAGCCCAATGAAGGGCTCAATCCCAGGACCCTGGCATCATGACCTGCGCCAAAGGCAGGCACTTAACAACTGAGACACGCAGGCGCCCCTGTTCAAATGGTTCTAATGAAGCCTTCTGAGATTACAGCCACCTCATTTGAATATTCATGTCTATTTGGAAGATATTTGACTTTTGAATATTATAATTTCAAATTATATACTACTTATTAACAAAACTGCCATAAGAAAGAAATTTCAATTCTGTGGTGAATGGGTTTTGAATTAACCATTTTTCAATGTGGCAGGTGAAATACAGTAAAATCAAGCAACTGATGTTAAATCCCATCACATTCCTGACAATAATTCAGAAATATTGATTCCAAATTCTAGATTCTTGATTCTTCTCTTTCTTATGGTGGTGACATTGTTTCGAGCTAACATAGAGGAGTCACATAAAATCATTAAAGCATAACTTCTGATTTGGCTTTTATGTGTCATATTTTTGAAATTCTCGATGTTGATGATCTTTAATCCCTACCCCAGCTTTAGACTTAGTCCCTTCAGGATCTCCTGCTCGGGGAGACAAATGGACCTTGGAGTTCACAGCTTAGCAAGTAATATTCCACTTCGTTTTCCTCTGATCCCGGAACACACATTCTCTATTTTTTTCCCCTTGTGATTCAGTTTCTGCCATGTGTTCTACCCCAGTGATGTCTTCTCAACCTTGACCATACTTTCTTTGGCTCTGTGCTCAGTATTTCTACTAAGACTCACATTCTGACTTGTCCTTTGAGTCTATCCCCCACCTCCATTTGTCCGTAAAACTTCTCCCTGTGTTTGAGTCCCATTACCTGCTGGTAGTCTATTCGAAGTGCCTACTTGTACCATCAGGCATCTCACTGATGAGGAGGAGGATTTATGTAAGCAGGGACAGCAGGAAGAAAATCCCTTTTTTCACCACTGTCCAGGCATCCCTCTAAAGCCTGATTGAGCTGGCCAGTCTCCTGAGATGGGTTAATAGGTAAATTAGCAGAATTGTCCATAGAATCCCTTCCTTGGAAAAAGTCTTGCTCAGTGTTAAATGGGCCAGAGAAAGAAGGCAGCATTAAGTCCTTTGGAGGAGGACAAAGAAACAATGGAGAGGATACCAAGCCTCATCTGGTGGTGCAGTGGCTAGAAAGAGTCATTTCAGGAATGGGTTGTCAGACAGGCATTAGGATCCAGAGTAAAAGACACCTGGATTTGGGTCTATTCTGTCTCTTATTACATGTGAACTTTAGGTACATTTATCTTGAGGAGACTTATTTCCAAGTCTGTACAATGGAAATGATCTCTGCCTTTCCTGTCTCCCAGGATTTTGTACAAGTGATGATTCCTTCACTGTGCATTAGACAACAGCACAACTGGAGAATCTGATAAGGTATATGAATCAGTATCATCTCAAATAATCAAGGCTTTTAGGTGTAGTAACGTTTTCCAATTTCAATTATGCATATGTATTAAAACAATCTTATCTAATATAAAATTTAAGATTATTATTGACTGATTTCTATATTTCCATTAGTTTTCCTTCCAAAATATTTGAGATCTTTAAATTGTTAAGCATTACAAATCTTACTGCTCAAATTTGAATTTTTATCAACATAAATTGGTAAATGAGCCACTATTTCTAAAATAAATTGAATCAAAATAGCAGCCAACCAACTATTATTTATAGGAGTTGCAATGGCAAATTAGAGAACCACTGCAATGGCATATCAGTGAATCAGTAAGACAGGTAAGAACTTTCTTTTTAATTAGTTTTGGCTCCTGTCAAGATGGTGAACTAGCAGAGACTGCTGGCTTCTTCTAAAACAACCCTGGGGAAATTACAGTAGAGAGCGAAAGGCAGATAGATAACATATGGATTCTAGGAAAAAAAAAAAAACCAAAAACAAAAGCAAAAAATGAGGTGTCCTGGGGTGACTAAGGCTGTTTTAAGCCTTTCAGTATGAAGGAGTGAAGAGTGGGTGTGTGTGTGTGTGTGTGTGTGTGTGTGTGTGTGTGCAGCATGGTGTGGGGAGGAGGGGGGTGCATTGTGTGTGGGGGCACAGTGTGCAGGGGAGAGCTGTATGTTGGGGAGTGGGGTGTAGCAGATCATGAGAAGGCTTGGTGGGGGGCGGTGGGGAGGAACAGGACACTGCTAATGCCTATACAAAGGTGTGTAATCACGGTAAAACAAACATCAGAAACAGAATGATTCAAACAGAGAACTCAGGAATTTACAATAACCATGATAAGCTTAATAAGGGAAAATACTGCTAACATCAAGCAAAACCAAGAAATCATTAGAAAAATCCAAGTGGAAGTATTAGGTATGAAAATTGTAATAGCTGGAATATAGAAAAACAACACTACACTGCATGGGATAGATAGTAGATTGGGTAGATGAAGAACAAGTAGAAAGATCAGATTGAGAGTGTCTCTGAGCCAAGCAAGAGAGAATACAGGAAAGAAGGAAGCCATGAAAGAACAGCTCAGGGATATGTGAGGCAAAAGCAGAACCGACATTACTTACAAGAGCCCTACAGGGAAGGAAAAAATAAACTATTAGATCTTAGAAACATTGTAAATAGACAAGTCCTCAGAATTAAGGCGAAACAAACAAACAACCCCCCCCCCCCCCCAAAAAAAAGCTGCTCATGCCTCTGTTTTATGAGAATGGCAAACTAGGAATGGAGTGAATAATTAAATATATGCCAGTAAGAGTAACTTTGAGAATCTATGAGATAGCAGGGACACTGAAAAATGAGTTTCTTCATTCAGTGCATGACTGTCAGCTGGTGTATAGCACCATTTGAAACTAGTCCCATAACCCTGCACTAGCTCCATGAACCACACCCTCGGAAGCGGTACCATACTCCTCTGGTGCAAGCCTCTTCTGAATCCCACAATTCCTAGTGGTTTAAAGACAGGCTTGAGGGACACCTGGATGGCTCAGTCACTGAAGTACCTGACTTCGTCTCAGGTCATGGTCCCGGGGTCCTGGAATGGAGCCACCGGTCGGGCTTCCTGCTAGGAGAGGAGTCTGCTTCTCCCTCTGCCTCTTCTCCTTCCCCCTATCACACTCTCTCTCTCTCAAATAAATAAAATAAAAAAAATAAAGATAGGCTTGACTGGCTATGGATGTGTTTGTGGGCATTTTACAGTAAATTACCCCCACCCCCACCCCATCCTATTAGAGCAAACCTTAAGAGCAGATGTTGCTATCAACTTCTTTGATTTCATGAGTTGTTCAAATATCAAAACAGTCCTGATAATGTGGGAAACAAAGGCAAAAGAAAATTTAAATTTCATTACTACTTACAGCCCATTTACAAATCCTTGAAACAGGCAGAGTGACATTCCTCTAGGAACTCAGCTGCCTTGTTAATATTTTGCTAAGGGCAAAAGGCAATCTTAGCCTAACACCCATGACCCTCTAAGTCTACTTTAACATATAAAAATTCCTTTGGAAACTTCCTTTATCTCTGTTCCCCAAGAAAATATGTTGGCCATCATCCCCAAGCATATGACCCACCGTTATACATCTGAAGAGTCTCATGACTAAGGTTTTATTGGACAGTAATAAATGATAGCTAGCCACCTCAAGGTCCTGGAAACCTTGCTTCCAAAATTCCTTAGAGACTTACACTATTCTTAACCCCCTCCCAACTTGAATGTAAATAATCAGCTATGCCTCATGACCCCAGTGCAGCAATTTCTACCCACAGGTCCTGTCCCTGTGTTTTAATAAAACCACCTTTTTGCACCAAAGAAGTCTCAAGGATTCTTTCTTGGCCATTGGCTTTTTTTTTTTCAAAGATTTTTATTCATTTATTTGACAGATAGAGATCACAAGTAGGGAGAGAGGCAGGCAGAGAGAGGAGGAAGCATGCTCCCTGCCAAGCAGAGAGCCCGAGTGGCCATTGGCTTTGACACTAATATCTTTCCTCCATCACTAAGATCGGCATATACTGCATACTAACATTAAAATGTGGTTAGAAACTAGAGAAAAGATTACCCGAATTTCTGAGTCATCCCTAGGTGTGTGTGTGTGTGTGTGTGTGTATGTACATTATACATACACTCACACATACAAAAATAATCCTATGCAATTAAAATTAAGATATATGCTTTTTTCCAGAACATATTAAAAAAATCAATCCCCAAATGTTCATATTTTGTTGAGTCAGAAATAAAGCACAATATACACTTGAACTCATCTGCTTTTTATTCCTTTCATTGTGACTGGCATTAGGAGAGAAAAAAAAAAAAGGGGAGATGAGTCCTGCAAGGAAATCTGTAATAATGACTCCAAGGTCTCATTTCTATCATTATCTATTGTGAATAATTATCCACATTTTACTTATTTCATCTATTTAAATCTTATCAATTGTGTTAAACTGATTAAAATGGACTAATTAATTATGTTTTAGAAATTTGGGGGGTATCATAGGATTAAGATATTTAATAAAACACATTTTTGTGATTAAAGTCTCAGAAGAATCCCTTAAGTGTTAAGTCCTACTTCCCGAACCCCTTGTAATACACAGTTCATTCTGAAGCAGGAGTAAATCACTGAAGTGAACATTTTCTTCATGTCACTACAAAATAGCATAAAAAGTATTCTAACTACATGCCATGAAATTAAAACAACAGACCATGACTGGTAGGAAATTATGGGTTTATCTTAGTTTTGTGAAGATTTAAAAAAAAAGTAACATTTATGGAGAAAATAATGAATATTAAATCTTTCATACACCTACAATAATTAAAGAACTCTTTTCACTTATGCTAGCAACTCTGCAACACGGTGAGATCTTTGGTTGGTTTGAACAAAGAGACTCAGAGATGTTAATTAGTGTCAGGTCACACAGAATGGAAGTTTGAAGAGCAAATGGAAGGGAATCAGGTGGAAGTTGTTCAAGGAGTTTAAGATGTCTGGACACCAAAAACAGGACATGGATCTGGTACTCCAAGACTCTGATACTCAAGTGTGGTCCATAGACCAGCAGCAGGAGCATACACAATCCTATCAAATTAAAATCTTTTTAAAGAAGATCCTTGAGTGACTCATATGCACATTTAAGTTTTGGAAACACCACCACTATGGGGAATTATTTTGCAACAACTTAAGGCGAATAAGATATCTATGGCTGGAAGAAAACAACATAGTTTCATGTAGCAATCACAGTCAATCTTCTTTAGAATGGGTGTTCCTTAAGAGTGAGTGGTTCTTTTTTTTTTTTCTGTTTTTTTTTTTTTTTTTTTTTTTTGCAACCTCAGCATCTAGTATAATGTGTGGCTCATATGTGCCCAGTGAGAACAGGTGAGTAAATTATGTTAAAGCAAAAATAGAGCACTCAAGTCAGTGATGATACACTCTTTGTTAAAAACATTAAGATGGTTGGCTCAACGGGCAAGTATAAGAACTTTTAATAGATGAAAAGCAGAGTTAATGAAAATAAGAAAAAAAATTTTTGCTCAAACACATAATGGAAAAAAAAACCTGTCACCTGCTTATTTAGGAAGAAAACACACAAAGGTTTTGGGCATCATATGCATAACGTGATAATTTGGTAATTTTAAAGGGCAAAAGTGATACTGGAATGCAAAAATATTTTCATTATGCTAAGCCCTCTTATTGGCCCATTATCGCGGTCAAATTTTTCCAGAATTCTATGCTCTTTGATCAGGACGAATCGTGAATGTGAAGTGGATTTATGATAAAAATCACTGGAGAAAATTAATAAACAGAGAGGATAGCCCAGAGAATGCTCACAGTATTTTAAAACATCTGTTCACCATAAAGCCAGCAGTGCAGTTCTGAAAACCCAGATTCAGTCTAGTTTTGTAGGCAGTTTCCTGGAGACTGCCCTCACTTCCAACACCAGCTGTGAGCTCTGAGGATCCCAGGCCACTCTGTTACCAACAGGATACAAATTGGGCAGTTCCCACTATGCCCTCAAGGTCAGGTTCTAGGGTGCCAGAATAATTGACAGAACTCAGGCAAGTGCTATACTTTGTTATGAAGTTTCCGAATCAGGACAAGACATAAGAACCCCCTGGGGTGGGGTCTGGGTGGGTTACAAACATTAAGCTCCCACGCCCTCAGGACACATCACACTCCAGGCACATCAATGTGCATCTCCAACCTGAGAAGCTCTCCTGAGCCTTCCTGTGTCATTTTTATAAAGCCTCACTACAGACCCTTGATTGCTGAATCACTGACGACACAAACCCTGTTCTTCTCTGGAGGTTGGACTGACATCATGAGGCTCAAAGCCCCAACTCCACAGCTGGTCATTCCAGCACTGCCAGCCCTTACTTTGGAACTATCTAGGGCCCCACCATGAATATCAAAGACAGGCCTGTTACTTGGGAAACCCCCAAGATGAGAAGGTCCTTCCCAGGAACCAAGGAAAAAGGCCAGCTCAGTTCTTTATTATGTAAGTTGGCCTTACTGAGGATTCTGGCTAGGCTGGCTTACGTCCGTCCAGGTCAAATCTAATACCGTGATCCACGGGAGACCACCAGATTCTTCTGCTGTTACTTTGTTGCTGCACTGGTTATACCAAAAAAGGGGATAGAAGATGGCAGAACTCAGAACATATATTGTCCAGTGTAGTTTTTGGCCTGATAGTATTCTTTGATCACTAGTCGTGTATAACACAGATATTTACTGGGTGCCTACTCTGTGATAGACACCTAATATGAACACCGCTGAAGAAACAATTTATATGTACATATTGCTTAAACAAAGACATGTATCTGCATTTAACTAATGTTCCAATCAAATGATTCTTGTCTATTCATTAATATCTCACAAACTCTTTACTAGAAATATTTCATCATCTATTATGTTACTTTGGGCTACTTCTGTGCTCATAGTGGGGTATGGTAGACAGAAAATACACTTTGGGGTATGACCGAACTGGGTTTGAAATCCAGTTAATCATGAGCTAGTAAGTACTTACTCTGGTCCTCAACTTCTGTATCTGCAAAACCGTGAACAAAATCACATCATCTTAGAGAGGCCACAAAGTTGATTAAGAGCCTGACTCTCGGAGTAGGCTGCTGGATAGACAGCTCTGGTTCTTCCTAGCCATGTAAGGTTAGAAACTGTCGCCTAATCCCACTGGCCACAGCTTCCTCATCTGTAAAATGAGGACAATACTTGTCCTCATAGAGATGTTGTGAGAATTAAATAATTTATTGAATATTTCACTTATAACAGTGCCTGGCACCTAATAAGCACTTAAATTTTAGTGATTATAACAATTACTATTTTTAATTCCCTTATTAATTATATTTATTATATTTCTGTTGTGATCACATAAGATTTGTGAATGCTATTATAAAACGTGACACAAAGTATATATTCAAACGTTGATTTCTTTTACTATAGCAATTATTGGGTTTCACACTATTCATTAAGAAGAGTACTCCATGGACACAAATAAGTGAGATGAGGTTCACCTTCATTTGATGGGAGGTTAAAAAAAAAAGCAAATGGGAGTATAAATGGTTATGCTGGCAAACCAATTTTTGAGCAGTGTTAAACTGCTTGAAAGTGGGGGGTGGGAAGAAGAATTCTTAATAGTCAAAGGTAAAAAAAAAAACTGTGGGCATAAAAGGATGCCTTGAAAAGTTAACACCATAATCTTTTATCAAGGACCTGGAAAATCATTTTTAAAGCACAAATCCTTACCGTTTTAAGAGTTTAAGAAGGCATAAAGTACCAAATAAGATTTCTTTCATTTCAAAATACAGAAACATAAATATAATCACTTGGGGAAAAATACCCTCATAGTATTTTAATATATGACAAACGAAAATCAGTCAGAATTCCTTATGCTAAATCCTTAAATTATTATAGGCTCTGTTGTACCCATTTATGCACCTACTAGTAAAGTCACCATCAGAATACAATGGAATTTTAAGAACGAGATTAAATATTCCAAGTATATCATACTCACAAAATGTAAGTGATATCACTAAGAAGGCAGAAACTAAGCTGTTTTAACTAGAATCACTTATACTGAAAATGAAGATTGAGATGATTTTTTTAAATACACTGGAAGCAGTTCCAAACCTCACTGCTAAAATATTAAGGGCCAAAAGCTTTGAGTTTTGACTCAAAACTGCAAACTACCTATTACACAAATTTGCTAAAATCTACTTGTGTTTCTTACATTTACCCTATTCAATCTTCAAGCTGTCAAATTAAATTTCAGTTTTATGAGAAAAACTATGATAATTTTATTATTTAATTATAATTTAAGACATGAATTATTTTTTAATTAAAAAATCCAAATCATTAAATCTTAGCACTTCTTTGATGGATAGTAACAAGTTTTTCTTGTGATAACATACTTACAGGATGCTGGGTGATGACTCCTTTTGTTAGACGGTCTACATTCCACAGAAAACTTAAATCATGTTTTCTCTAAAGAATACTTTTAAATGATCAGAGAAAAGCCTAATAAGGTTTGAAGTTTACATAAAGCCTTACTACCAAAGAGCCTTTACATCATGCCTTCACTTCCCTCTTCATAACAAAATTCTAACAACGTATTTATTTAAAAAAATCACAGAATAATTTTTATTTATAATGAAGTTATTCTTTCTAGACTTTAAATCATCTGTTCACTCTTATAACAGAGAATCATTTAAATAATACCACCAAAATGAAGACCAATCTAAATTGATATTACTATATCAATTTCTTTGAAATGTCATAATGATACCCAATTAATTTTGCAACATGGTCCATTTCCAGTGAAATTCTCAACAGAATGCTAAGAATTAGTCCTTCACATTGACATTTTATTCTAAGATGTGGCAGATGCGGCTCTCTTGACTGCTTCAGAAGTCAAACAGTTAAACAAGTGCTCTGTGAAAGAGGCTGACTTCATAGCTGACCCATCCACAAATGGAGAGCATGACTTCAGATCCTTTGGTTTTTATAATAATCCCTTTGGAAAATTAATTATTTGATGATTGTTCCCTTAGAATTCTATTTTAAGTAGGATGAATTACTGCCTATACAGTTTGTGCCAACGTCCTTGACTTCCTCATTTCCACTGTTTTGTTTATCAAATCATATAGTGATGGCAGTCTTATTTTATCCATATTTTTGCTGTAAACATTGAGAAATATACCAAGGACAACTAACAAACCAGACCACACGTACCTAAGAAGAGAAAGAAGGAAAAAAATATTAGTATCAAGGTAACAATTTATTGTTAACCACAGAACTTGGTGATAAGTTCACAATAATTCTGCGATAAAATAAAATTTTGCTATCGGAGGCCTACAATGGCCTTAAAATAAAAAATGGTATTTTTAGATCAGATTAGATAGAATTCTATCTCATTTATGTTAAGTATCTACAGAGAGACTTTACAAAATCCTAAATGTAAGTCATCTGAACTTTGAAGATAACAGCAAGTTCAAGTCCACGTCCTAATCAATAGTCTAAGAGTATACTTAAAGCACCGAGTATGTCAATCTGCAAATGCAGTCCAGCAGTTTATCCCAGTTGGGTAGCATATAGGAGATAAAAAGTTGCACATCCTGAGAAAGTAGGAGAACTGACATAGATTGCTGTAATGTATACCTAGCATATAGGGAAAGAGAAACGAATTTATAGAAAACAATACACTGACTGAAATTTATCTTATGGTTATCTTTAAGCTTACACAATGATAATTTCTAGGTTTGAATCTTCTCAATTACTAAGCAGCATAAATTTAAATGATATGATTTCAAACACATACTAGACAATTGAGAAAATAGCTAATGTTTTATAGGAAGCCATAAACTAAATAAACTTACAGCATTAATTCTTTACCTCAAATCCTTTGTGGGAGAGGATGACAAATAACAACTTTAAAAACTATGCATATATATATATATATATATAGTTTCATATGTATGTGTGTATGTATCAGGGCAAGGTGGAATCCTTTAATCTCAAGACATCACTCACATTCATTTATATTGGAAATGGGGTCACAATCGCATTGGGACTCTGGTTAGGCAATTTAAGCGTACAATATGATTTCTTCAAAATAATTAAATTTCTGAAATAGCAGAAGACACATCAATAAACTAGGGCTCTAGATGAAACACACTTTCTTTTTTTTAAGAAATTAAGGCTGCTTAGGAGGAAATACGAAACCAGGTATCTACAAGTAGAGAAACTTGTTGAATTAAAAAGTACTTACTGAAATGTGAATGGTTTAGCAAAAAACATAAATGAAAGTACAATGGTCATGGCTTTTCTTCCTGTTGTCACTGTAGGAAGAAAAAAAGGCTGGTTTAGAATGTGCCTACCATCTTGGTAATATTTTGGAAATTACTTTCAACAAATATTTACAGACCCTACTTTGTACCAGATCTATGTGACACGCCAAGAAAACGATGGAAAGCAAAAGCCAAACAGAAAGTCACTGTTGCTGCTGCTATGGCATTTACAGTCTAAGAAGGGCATAGACATTAAATCATACGGTTAAATGTTAAGAACAACTGTAGTAAGTACTTGATAAAGGCCATGACACTAGGGAGGCAGGTCATCCCTTAAAAACACTCAGTCTGGTAGGAAAGATAGGCTTTCCCAAGGAATGTATGATTAGGTAGAGTAGAGGCTAGTCTTTAAAAGTAGTAAGTTGAAGCACACACCACTATCTTAATCACGGTCATTTCTGGGTAACACCATGAATAATCTTTATGGTCCTCTTTACACATCTGTTATTAACTTTTACCTTTCAAGTATGACCTTGAAGTCTGCTGTCAGGTTTGAAACCCTCCTCCCTGTCCCACCCATGCAGAGATAGGACCTTGGCAATATGTCTCCATCATGCCTTCTGCCCCACTTTGCATTATGAGTTGCTATTCTCCTCTAGATGCTGAGCTTTACTTAGTTTCTTGTCTTAGTCATCCTATATCTCTGGATTCTACAGCTCCTGGCACTTACTATCTAAGGCATAAATAAATGAACTCCAAATGAAGAATCGGTTTCGGAAATGTGTCAGAGCCTGATTCCCCATATCTGTTTTTCCTTCTGTGTTAGTAAAATGGACTCCGTATTACGGGCATACCTTCCACCTTTCCCGCAGTTAGGTGTTCTCATGTGACAAGGTCTGGACCAAAGAAATAGCAAAAGTGCTATTTCTAGGAAGTGTGCTTTCTAGGAAAATTCCATAAAGAGAAAGGTGTGTCCATCTTCTCCCATCCTGCTGCCTGGAAAGAGGATGAAGATGGCACAGAAGACAGAAGAAGCCTGGCTTCCCAATGAGTGTGATGCCACCACACCAGGTCAGGGGGGCGGATGACATGTGGGTTAAGAGCACAGGATGGAGCCAGACTGCCTCACTTGGAATCCTGATTCTGCAACCTACGAGCTGGTTGACCACTGGGCAAGTCACTTCACCTCCCTGTGCCTCAGTCGACCCTTCGTAAAATGGAACAATAACATACGGGATTATTGCGAGATCAAAATGAATACTGCATGTACAATGGCTCCTGGTACATAATAACAGATATGCATGCAGCCACTATTACTACTGCTGAATTTCTTCTACATGAGACAGAAATAAACCTGCCTGCACCTTTAAGATAAGGGCGGCATCTCACATTTTTTATACCAATCACAGGATTTAATCAACATATATTGATTGATATCAAACCCTTTCTGAACAGTTATCTTATGAGCAAAACTGGAACTCAAGCTAAGTATATGAATTTGCAATCTTTCTTGGTAGCATGAGATGATTTGACAGATTGTGGATATGGCCTGATCTACAATTACATGCCCTCTGTTTACCATGAGCAATGTAAACTTTAAAAAGGGGAGTCATAAAATAAGTAAAAAGGGGAATCCTATGTGAGTAAATAAAGATAAACGTTATGAAGCAAATAAACTTTTATAGAGAGAGGTATTTATTCCTTTGCTTAATTTACTCTATAGTATTAGAATAAGTATTCCCCTAAAACTATGAAACATTAAAATCAGGTAAATGACTAATACATGTAGGCATCATGATGTAAATCCTATGTATCTCTGATAGAAATGGTCAAGTCCAACCCAGTCTCTTCACAAGAGAGAAATGAAGCCCAGAGAAGAGGAGAGAGTTATTCTCCAAGTGACATGTCATTAAACATCACTGACATCTCAATCCAGCGCCCTTCATGACAATGCCACATGTTCCCAATCCTGGGCTTCACTCAGGGCTCTCTCCATATGGAAGAGGCTGACAGCATTTGTCATCTGGACCATTCACTGGGCAAATGTTACAAGGTTAGCACACGGAGTCATCTGTCCTCCTCATGGGGCCTCACCTGTAGCCCCTCATCTGTTTTCCTGACTCCTCCAAAGCAAAACCAGTACAACTCCCATTCCTCTAAAGTGCCAAAGTTCCTGCATAAAGCAGGTGCATGATAATTATTAGGGACAAGAAAGGATAATCTGATTAATTCCCTAGAAAGTGTACAAATAAAAGGTCCATCCAAAAAACTTTGTTTAAAATATACCTGCCATACTTAAGTGCATCAAAATGGGAGTTTTCATTGTAAATTAAAAGTGCATACAAAAGCAGGTTTTTTTTCTCTGAGAATATTCAGCCCATCATACTTTTTAATAAAAAGTCCTTTTAATGTATTTAAGTTACTATTTAGATAAATGTATATATTTGATTTTAAAATTAACCCTTCAAATAAAAAATTATGGGGAAATATCATTGTCTTTAGAATTTTAAAATACCATAAGCCAAAAAATAGATTGATGAAAATATAACAATTTTCTTTTTAATGCAGAGCAGATGCTGCCCGTATTTTTTGAAAAGCAGTACCAAAGAAAATTTAAATGCTTATTTCATAATCTAAGCAGGTCTATCATTCCTACCTGTTACAGCAAGAAGTGCACCGAAAATTTTAATCAGAGCCAGAACAAAGGAGATTCCAAAATACCCAGTGAGGGAAAAAAGGAAAGCATAACCATAAGTCTGAACTGGATTCTGCAACATATAAAAAAGCCTGTTAGGAAAATGCAAAACAAACCCTGAGGTATTACAAATGAAATAAAACTACAGATTTTAATCAACTTCCTGAGCAATAATAAGCCATTCAACAATTCAGTCAAGCAAAGATTCTTATTTAGTTCTGATTTAATGGAAAACAATGATGAAATTAAAAATCCCCAACTTTTACATTATGAATGCTTAAAAATTAACTTACAGGGTAGAGAAAGGATATAATAAGTTTAAATACAAGTCATTTCATTTCTGAAATAATTTCTGATCTGCATATATTATATTAAAGGAGTTATCAAATTACATAAAAATAATCTTTTTGAACAAGAAATACACAGGGAACTATTTAATGGAAGATGTTTATTTTTAAAAATGTGATTAGTGTTTACCTTTGAACAAAATGTTACTGCAGGGCCTAATCCACTAGTGCATGTCAATCCCAATAAAATGTACACAAAACCGATTGAATACGAATACAAAACCTATGGTAGATAAAAAAATAAAGTGGAAAAGAAAATGCTATCAAACCAAAGGCAGAAAATGAAGGATTCACAATATATGGCTCAATTAATCTACTCAATTAAATCTGAAGAACAAACCATTTTTAAATGACATCATTGTTTCAATATGGCTTAGCTTTCTGGAGATAAGGACTGAGCCTGTTTATAAAAGTTTACGGTTTGTTTTACGTAAACTGTAACATAGCAGTACTGATCCTTCCATGAATATAGTTATGTAATAGTCATTTATTTGCCCGGCTTGCTTACGGAATTCAAACCACATCTGAATTTTGGGGTTCCAAAAACACATAAAACAAAAAAAATTTCAAAGCTACTTATTAAACATCAGAAAACCCAAACATTAAGTTTCTAAAGGTATTAACAGATAATGAAACTAAGCAGGGGCATATCTATTGCTTGATTTCTCAGTTTTCCTACAATCTTTCTAACCCAGCTCTTATGCACAATCAGCAGGGGCATCGTCATCATACTTGCGCACCTGTGATGAGTCAGGTACTAATAATGCTAATAATAATGTGCTACTCACACTCTACATGAATTATTTCACTTACTTCTCACAGCCAGCCTATAAGCTAGACACTCTTAAATGATCAATCCTCAGTCTGCAGATACAAGAAACTAAAACTTAGAGATAGTAAGTCATTTTCCCCAATAAGAGAACTTGTAAAGCTAGGATATAAATGAAGCAAACCTAGCCCAGACTCTAAGCACATAACCACTGTATTATAGCAACTTTCTAGCTACTTATACTTCCTTGATTCTCTGATCTTTACCTTATCTAGGAAGAGTGGTGATGAATTTCAAGAAAACTTCTGACCAAGATTAAAGACTCCTTAAAGACGCCCATTCTGCTGACAAAACAAAGTAACAGGAAAGACCATTCCTATATACCCTTCATGTGGTATGCTCTCTGTCTAGCAAGGGTTGGCTGTGAAATTAATGTACATATACACATGATAACTTTCCTATATCCAAATACCAACCAGGTAGAAGATGTAAGGAAAGAAAGGGCATTATTTGAGTAACAACAGCAAAAAGATGAACCCCCTAACAATAACTTCAATAAGAAATATGTCGGATTTATATGAAAAAAAAATTAATAAAAATCTAAGGGACATTTAAAAAAAGCCACTTGAATAAAAGGAAAGTCATACCTTATTTTTTTAAAAGATTTTATTATTTATTTGACATCACAAGTAGGCAGAGAGGCAGGCAGAGAGAGAGAGAGGGGGAAGCAGGCTCCCTGCTAGTAGAGAGCCTGATGTGGGGTTCAATCCCAGGACCTTGAGATCATTACCTGAGCCAAAGGCAGAAGCTTAACCCACTGAGCCACCCAGGCACCCCAATCATACCTTCTTCTTGAACCGAAAAAGACTCAAGTGTATAGATGCCATTCTCCCTCACTTAACTTATAGTTCAGTGCCATACTAATCACAATTAACAATGGCGTTTTCTAATTTGGGGGATCTGAACACCCAAGAATAACTAATGGTAGTAATATTCTAAAAAAACAAAAGGAATACTCCTGGCTAGTCCTAACAGATGGTAAATGTATGATAAAGCTGCTGTCATCATATAGTTTCAGTGCAGAAGTAAATTCAAAAGAATACTACTCTGAATCCTACATTAGAATATTATATGATATAGAAGGCACTTTTGCTGGAAAAGTGGATTTTTCAATAAATGATACTGGGGCAAGTAGATAGATAAAGAAGAAAGTTTTTTCAAGTTCTGGTTGGATCAAAGATTTATTTAGGGGAGCCTGGGTGGCTCAGTTGGTTAAACGTCCGATTCTTGATTTTGGTGAGGTCAGTCTCAGGTTACAACACTGAATCCCATGTCAGGTAATGAGCTGGGAGTGGAACCTGCTTAAAATTCTCTCTCCCTTTCTCCGTATGCCACCCCAATCCCCATCTTTCTCTCTCTCTTTAAAACAAAAAAACAAAAACAAACAAACAAACAAAAATTTAATTAAAAAGGCAATCATAACATGAGTAGACAACATGGGTAAAATGCTTAAATCTTCAAAGTTGGGAAAGCCCTTTTCAATTATAATAGGTAGCCAGAACCCATGAAGAAAAAGGTAAACCACATCAAAATTACAAACTTCTTAATGGAAAACAATACCAAATACAAAGAGAAAAGTGATGAAGAAAGCAAATTTTTAATATGTAAAAAATATCCTACAAATGAACAAAATTATCAAATATTATACAATAAGCTCTTAGCAGGGCAAATGGTACCTTTACTTTTTAGTTCTCATGATGTTTGAATGTATTACTTTTATGAAAACGATGATGGCAAACTGGTTTAGTCTTTAATACCATAACTATTTCATCAGGTTAAGCACATCACCACTCTTGGGTCTATCTGCTGTGAAGAAAAAGCGCTGGGGTACTTACCATTT
The DNA here is from genome assembly GCF_922984935.1 of Meles meles. Lineage (NCBI taxonomy): Eukaryota > Metazoa > Chordata > Mammalia > Carnivora > Mustelidae > Meles > Meles meles. The sequence continues at coordinate 135,193,485 of NC_060070.1, forward strand.
CTGAATTAGAAGCATTATGCAGCTTCATAGCTTTCTCTTGAACATTTCCGATGACAGCATCTGCGCACAGTGCCAGGGAAATAAGGATCACACCTTTAAGAAAGCATAAGAGAAACACAACCTCCTTATTTATTTAAATAGGCAAATGACAATCAAGATTTATCAGAGATTTAATTGGGTTAAAAAAAAACTAAAGCAGATCTTAAATCACCTTGTTTCAGTAAAAGTTGATGATTTTTATCCACAACACTGCAATGGGCATAGATATGATGATGTTAAAAACACAAGTAACTGACACTAATAAATTACATTCAGGCTTATTTTGTTTCTCTATTAGATCAAATAATAGTTCTGCTTTTAAATAGGATGGAATGTTTGAAAGGAATACTATATTAAACAATTATAGAAGAAATTCTTGGGAGCTCTACTGGAACTAGCAGTTAGTCAGTTAATTGAAAAAATCAGATGAGGAGGGAAATCATAAAAAGTGTTACCTACATTATTAAAATCATTTCATTTACAACTCAAAAACATGCACACAGTTGCCAAGGTCTTTTCTCCGAGTACGGGTCCTAACTCAAATTCTGCACGTTTTCTTCTGTATGAACCACACTTGCAACACACATCGTTAATGCTTTCCTAGTTGTTTTTGTTAAAAAGCACAGGAACTTCTCAAACAGTTGGGTGAAAGTGAAAGAATTTTTTCACATGTGTATGATATCCTGCTCTTGTTACAGTTCTTTCCTAGTGATTTTATTGATGAGTCAACCAAACTGTTTCAATTAACTTAACAGAAACTGTTCTGTCTCTCTTCAAATTGTTTTTGAACAATTTAAGTAATATTATTACATGGTTATAGGAACAGGTACAACTGGCATAAACAAAGCTGGAAATCAACACTCATGCAAATGAGCATCTCTACCTGAGAAGCAGGCTGTTAACGGCAAGTGTGTGGGACCCTGGTCGCCAGCCATGGTGCTTTACAGAAAGAACAAAAGGCAGTGTTGGTTACCTCCGTGAGTCTAATGGGACTTAAGGAAGTTTCCCTTTTGCATTATTTTTTAACAATGTATAAGCAATTACAGGGAGCAGAAAAATATGTGTGTGTGCACTTAATTGAGAACTTTCAAGTCTTCATCCTTATTCTGCAATTTGCCTTTTGATCATCTCACTCTGTGGCATTTATTATCAAAGCATACATTTTTATCCACCAAACTTGATTTTGAATGCTGTTTTACTTATTCCAAATACCAAATTTGTCGAAACAAAAAGACAAGCTGCTGCTGAAGACCCTGAATACAATATCCTAGCTCCTAACAGGCTATTTGAAGACATTCCAAAAATGTTCTGAGCAATGACAATGGTGTGAAAATACCTGAATTGCACCCTGCGGGGAATATTTAAAGACAGACATTTATCTGGATAAGTAAACTTTGATATATTCACTCTATCCATTCCAAGTTTTATTTATGTCTACCTTAAGTAACTATCTTAATAGTTAATCTAATCTCCTTTAGATAATATATTGTCAGACTAGGGGCTGTGGTAAGTGCTCATCAGTTATTCCTAATGATGAAATATTATTAAGTTCTAATTCTCTTACCAAATATCTCCTGGAGAGCCAGAATGGGTTGGCACTAAATCACCGTGAGAAGGGGCAGGACTACTGTCACCACCTCATTCCATCATTGTCCCCCGTGTGCAGCAAGTGTACACACTTTCCTATCCATTATTCCATCACCTCAGTCAACCCTCCCACTGCCCTTGTGTGAGGCAAGCTATCATCATTGGCTCTGTTTTAAAAGGAAAGCATTAAGGGGTCTGAAAATCCACCCATGGTTATAATTTTAAGTGACCTGAACAGAACTGGAAGCCATGTCTCTGACTGCAAATTCTGTACCTTCTCTAAAACTGTTTTTTCATAAAAAAGAGTCAATTACCTCAGTTTTCATATACAGTCTTCCTCTTTGTGTTGCTGACACGAAGTGTTCCTGAAAAATCTAAGCCATGTCAGACACATCTGTCACTATAAGCTTTCCAGAGTAAAAGTCATCAAAGTAGTGATCACTTGTACTCCGAACAATCAAAACTGAAAGAGATGTAATAGGTTCCACCAGAATCTTCTGGTTGTCAAAAGGGTTGCTCCAAGAGGCTGTACTGGTTACATTTAAATCCATTAACTTAGCCTGGTTAACAAAGTTAATAAAGAAGGTTGACTCATAGCCAGTAAGACAAATTTTGATTCTTGGAAAGAACAACAAAGCTGATACAAATGACTTTCTTCCTTATGTAATACTTTTCTTCTCATGAATAATTAGAATTTTTTCCCATTTTTAAGAGTTTCTCTGAACACCTTTTTATTTTTTTTTCCCCCTACTGAGGATCTAGTGGTATAAATGCAACCATATAAAAGCATAGGTTATGAAAAACAGTCATGGTGTGACCGTCCCAGCCCAGACCCCTAAAACTCCCTGAGATGGAAGGGAGGAAGGGAAAGCCCAAAACTGCCTAAGAAGGCTGTAGCCCCGGGCCCATGCAGGCCTGGCCTGGTTGGGATGGGAGAAACCGGGTGCCACCAACAGTTAGGGGAAAGCTCACAGAGCTTGCCCGTGAAGTCCAAGTCAATGGTGAAGTCCAGGTCATGATTATTCTTGGCACTGGGCCACATGCCAGTGGTGCCACAGCTCTCCTCCCCAGTCTTCACTGTCAGGTACTCTTCCATGTAGAACACTGCTCCACCATATGTACAGGGACTCGGGACTGGTGATGCCTGTCCTCTTGCAGCAGCAAGGGACTCGATGTTGAAGTAAGCCACAGGTCATTCCACTTCACTTGCAGGCAGAAACTCTGGAGAGGTGAAAATCAGGTCTTCTATCTTGATAGTGTAGATCACTATCTTTGATCTATCTTGATAGTGGAGATCCACTCCTTTACAAGGTAGGCCTTGGTGACCAGCTGCATGGGGTACACCACATCTACCAAGGGCTCCTTGATGGACACTTCTTTAATGCAAGGCATGTCAGAGCTATATACATACTCCCACCAGTGGCTCTTGTCATCTTTGTACTGCCTGTTTTCAATGGCTCTTATGTATAGAGTGGCTTGGTATGGGAATATTAGGCCACCAGGTGCCTGCCACTCATCTGCGGCACAGAGCACCACATTGAGCACTGATCCACAGAAGAGGCAATAGCCCATCCACTCATTGATAATGATGTCCATCTTCTCCACCAAAGTGCTTCCTCCACCTTCTTCTTTATGGCGGTCACCATGTGGTTCAACTTGGCTTTGACAATCTTCACCACATAATCAGAGATACTGGAAAACTTGTTCCCAATGACCTTATGGGCTCTAGCCTTGGAAGCAAACATAGAGGATCCCTGTACCTGAGCCCACATCCAACACCACCTTGTCCTTAAAGAGCTGCCAGTTCTGAAATGGAGTTTTAGTATGTGAGGGTGTGCACTTCATCTTTCAACATCTCTTCCTGAAGGCCCAAGTGAGCACAAGAATCAAAGTAGTAATCTCTGGATGTCATCGCCATGTCTTCAGCAATGGGCTTCTTGCTGCTTTCTGCCTGGTTACAGGAGACCTCCATGATGCAGTTGCCACCTTGGGTGTCGCCATCTTCATCCATACCTACTCCTCCTCTTGCCACAAAGAGGCCCCTCCCAACACCTAAGTATTTTAAATACTGTTTCTGTCAGGCTAGGAATGGGATGATAATAAGCTTATGAATAAAACTCAGTAGCATAAGAATGATAATACTATATACATAATAATTTCTCTTCAAGGTCTTTAGAATAAAAACAATATTCCAACACATTTATGCTTATTTAGTTCTAAATATACTATAATACCTATTCTGCCTGTGAAGAATCCAAATTTTATATACAAAATTCCACCTGGCATGCTGTAAGATAACTTCATGGTGGAAAGTTCAGGCACTTTAAGGTTCTAACCACACTTAGAGCACACAGTTCAGTATTAACATATAGCATAACGTTCCCTCTTCAGCTAAAACAATAACAAATAAATGTACAATTTCAATTAAAAAAAAAGAATAAAAACTTACTGATGTGAGTTGTCTATAACTCATGTGTAAGCTTCCAACTCAGCCCATGAGAAATTGCTCTACCATGCACCCAATCGCAGAAGAGTTTGACTGGCCAAACAGCCTCTTGTCAGGTCAAAATACAAGAGCCTAAAAATAACTCTTGCATTTCCAGGACTATAATATTTTTACTATATCTATATACGTATACTATATACGGAAAGTCTGAAAGCTTTATGTTAGATATGAAAATCACGGATGTCACACCATCATTTGAGACTCTTATGAAATTGCAAAAGTTCTTACTCTTAAACCAAAATGCCTGCAAAATCTAGGAGCACAAATAATTTCCTTACCTGTCAGGTTGAAATTAGGTGCAATCGTGCTGTCAGCTAAGGTGAACCATATCAGGCCAAGGCTCATACATACTGCAGCAGACACATCTGCAATGTTATAACGCTTCCCTGTGTAAAATAAACGTAAGCCAAGCTCGTTAACGCAAATGCCCACTTTGCAGTTTTAGACTATGTGTCTAACCAAGTTGAGCAGGATCTGCTCTTTATATCCAAAGTCAAAAATGTATGAAGAACGCTTAGATCAACACCTGACACAGTCACAGAAGAAGGGCTTCTGAGAATTAATGACCAGTGAGCACCAACATGTCCTTGTAAGTCAGAAAGGAGATCCTACTTTACATGTTATGATAGTGAGTAAAAAGAATATTTAGAGTTTGTGGACACAAGTGCCTCCTTTACTTCATATATAATAGAAGGTATGAATTTTCTTATAGTTTATACATCTGCAAAGTAACCAGAGCAATTATTCAGGTTATATAACTGTTTAAGTTTACAACTACCATAATCAGATAACTTCTAGGTTAGTGAGAATTAACCTGTTATAGTATATCCACATTTCAATAAAATCATGTAGTGTAACTTTTTCACAAGGATTGCTAGGGAAATATTATACATGCATGTGGTTTTTAATGGTAATTGGTCTCAATACTTTTTCCTGCATGAATATTTACCCTAAAATTATATGTGAAGTAGCCAACAGACATACTTTCATTACAGAGGGCCTCTGTGGGAAGGCATCAAATGTAAAAAATGAAGTTAGGCTGTATAAGAACTTCAATGATACAGGGGCCCTTGATTATCAATATAAGCATTTCTCATGACAGTGACATGAATAACAAAAACTTGTTCCACTTGCTACTACAATTTCTTTTTTACTTCTATTTCCACATAGCTTGTAACTTAGTTGGGGATCTAGGAAGCAAATAAGCCAGCACAGTTGGTAAAAAAACAGTTCTGCTCAGGTTAAGCTTACTTCTTAGTGAGAATTGCCCATTTGTATAATGGAGGGAGGAGGAGAACCCCTGAGGAGCAGAAGAATGAAAGAATTGAAAAAGGGAATTTTCCAGGTATTTCTGAGCTATGCCTTCCTTCAATACATGAACACAGTATTTCTGGAAATGTAGATTCCAGATTAAAAAGAAAAATAATAAAATACTATTTTTATCTTCCTTGAGTACGAATTACTGATTTCTAATACTAGGAGATATCACAAGTATCAGTGTTTTTATAATACCTTATTTTTATAAGATGTCACTCAGAATTGTTCCAGTATTGAGAATAGTCATTGAAAATATTAATTGGAGTTTAATGTTTTTCCTAATGCTAGATGCCATAACATATCCTATTAGTTTCAAACAGTATGAAAATATATCATTACTATACCTTGAATAAAAACTCCTCCTAGCATAACAGGAATCAATTTGCAGCACTTGAAGATGACTTGGGTAGGATAATTCAGGTAGCCCAAGGAAGTATTTGATAACCCCATAGTACCCACAGTTAGAAAAGCTATTATCATGTAGGTTTTTCCTGGTATTCTGTAAAAGACAATTTTCAAAACCTTCATTTTGGGACCCAATTCATACTACTGTAAGATAATGTGTTTACAATGTGTAAATGTCTAATTTCTGCTGAATATTTCTAGCGATATCGGTGAAATAGCACTATTTTAAAAGTTATCATACTTATATAAAAGAATGTTGGTAAAAACAACAATTTACCCTTATTTAATCAATCACAAGTGAGAACTCTCAATTGTGTGAAAAAATGGTGTACCAGAGTTACACAGATTCTTCCAGATGGTGTAAAAAAAAATGTTGGTAAGAGCTTTTTTTTAAAACAGCCGTTCTACCATATATATAAAAACTATCTTGACTAAATTTAGGAAAAAAAAGTTGAGTTTTAAACAATATTGACCTCCATAACGGTAAAAGGCACCTTAACTAATTTTCAACTTCTAAACTGTTGTTCTGTTTCCTAATGTTCCCATCTAGCATTAGGAAAAATACACTCAGCCCTTCTGCTAAAATGACCTGAGCAGAATATCTCGAGATATTCTGGAGTGGCGGCTTAAAACTCTAAACACGGTTTTTATTACCACGATGTCAACTATAACTGTATTCCACAAGATGTTACAATAATCAACATCAAGATGGGGAATCTGATTCTCTCCTCACGATCCCAAATCACTACTACTTTGGGTTCTATCTGAATTTCCTAAAGGGGTTTTTAGGCATCTTCAGAATTTTGCACTATTATTGCAATATGCTCACTTTGACTAGATATTTAACGGTCTAAACTAATCTTGTACACTGGTGTGACTAATACATGAAGTATTTTTGCACCTTCAGAATTTTGCACTATTATTGCGAGCATAGGCTCACTTTGACTAGATATTTAATGGTCTAAAATAATCTTGTACACTGGTGTAACTAATACATGAAGTACTATTCACATAATCAGATTACTTGGAAGTAGCTTCCACTTTGGGATTTGTGTTCACATTTAAATCAAGACAACAAAATTCCTCCTTATTTTTTATTTGGCTAGATATAACGTAAAATAATTTACTGGAAACTTCAATTAAAATGTATCTTTTACACTTTATTCCAATTTCAAGGCCTTTCCTACTTAACTACTAATACACTAGTCAACATTTAAAGTCCATGCAGAAATAACCTGGCATGCACATATGCATCAGTGTTACCCAAACAAGGATTTCTACGCCATCTGCGGGGCTTAATCCTCAGTGAGGTATCATCAAGGAAGGATAGCACTGCTCCTCCAAGTAATGATAGAAGTCACAATGGTCCAATTTCCTCAGACATAAATTGCACACAGTGTCCAGAAAATAAAATTTTTTTTCTGCCTCAAGTCAGAAAAAAATCACAAGGAATGGTGATTACAGAAGTAACAACCACAGGTAGAAAGAAAAGGAGCCTAAAACTCAGGAGGCCTGTATTTAGAGGGTCACAACTCTGACAGCAACCTACTGTACAGACTCATGAAAACCCCAGTCCTCCTCGCGGTGTGTTAGTCCACTGGTGAGACCAGGACATTAGATTCATCACCTTCCTCTTGAGTGCCATGTGGTTATTTATTTAATATCCCAATTTCTTACTTCTTTAGGCAGGGGGGTGGACTGTGACTTTCAACAGCCCCTTCGCAACCAATTTGACAGATCTCCTTTATTAAAACCTCATGCAAAGTAATAATAAAGTTATAAGGTAACTTTGGTGAAAAATAACAAGTTGTGTATTTAGGGTGTTAAGGCTTACAATGCACTCCCCGCACATTACCACATTTGATCCTCAAATGTCAGCGAATTAAGCAACTCCCTTAAGGTCTAAAGAGAGTTAATTAGAGGCCATGCCAAGACTCAAATACATGTTTTCTGACTTCAAATCCTTTATTCTTTCAAGTATATAGTATTCATATAAACATAGGAAGAAAGAAAGAAAGAAAAAAGAGAAAAACAACTAAGCAAAGAGTTTGGCTACTTAAAGGTCTAAAGAGCAGTGCCACTTAAATTCAGAAATATGTCATTGAGCATATTTTCACTGTAACATACCTTTAAAGGCTTTTTCTAAAAATATTTTTTAATGTGCCTTGGAAATGAAAAAGTTTCAATTCATAATTATATTTATTATATGTCTGTAAATTCTTCTATTCTCCTTCATTTATGTTTAAATCAATACAAATTATTTTATCTTTAAAAATGTTATGGTCAAAAAAAATGTTATGGTTATTTGGTTTAAGGGTTGGGATAAACATGGCTGGAGACTCACTCCTCTATTCATTTGGGTAGATGAGAGGGAGGTGCATCTTTTTTTTTTTTTTTTTTTTTTAAGTAGGCTCCATGCCCAGTGTGGAACCCAATGTGGGGTTTGAACTCAGGACCCTGAGATCAAGACCTGAGCCGAGATCAAGTCGGACGCTTAACTGAGTTAGCCACCAAGGCACCCAGAGGTGTATCTTTTTTAAAGGAGATATATCTCTGTGTCACTTTCCATTTTATAAAGATAGCATTAGATTCTTTTACTTTGGAAACAGACATCCAGCAGTTTGCAATTGGTAATGAATCATCATGCTTTCTTATACATTAGTCTTGACAGATATATTTAATTACTTTCTATCACCTATATGGCCGAGTACCACAGCTTCAGAGCATGAAAATAATATAGACGCTAACCTCAGATTCAAACATTTTTTTTTACTATCACTGCTAGAATAATTTATTGGCAATAAAGAGAGATTGAGAGGCAAAATTAGAACTATGAAGGAATACTGTTATGACAGACTTAAATATTTAAAATTTTATAGTTACCTTCAGACAAATACCAAAAACATTTTTGTAAGAAAAACAGTAGCTGTATTTTTTTTTTAACTGAAAGACTAAACATTTCTATCATTGAAGACAGGCTATCAGTATTATAGTTCCTTGCTGCATTTAAACTGCTCAGTGTATACATGAAATATTCACATCTTAGAGTCTGGTATGACAGGATAACCACACTCACATTTACTAAGAAGAAGGTACATTCAACTTCCTAACCTCCTCCTGTTCATAATCAGGTTTTTATTGCATATTGTTCTGTATACCATTAAAAGTATTTCGAGATATTTCTCAAATCTAGATGGTTAATGCAAAATGTTATGTCAACAAACTCCTTTGGTTCTGATGAAAAGGCGTGCTTCTCTGATGTCTAAACATGCAGTCTCAGTGACTGCACATTATAAAGAACACAATGTTAAACAAATATATCCCACAAAATATTAATCGTGCATTTTAACTACTATAAAAGAGGCATTGATCATTCATTTTACTTTGATCTTTCTTAGCACTGTAAACCTTTCAGTAATTACACCCATTTCAGTTAAATTTATAAAAACACGTATGTACATCTGAATACTTTGTTTCAAGAAGATACGTTTATCATAATTTGATCCTAAACCACATTTTTCTGATAACATTATACTAAAAGAGAGACCACTTCCTTCACTGTACAACTGAGCGATATTTAATATTTTTTGTAAGTTGATTATACTGATAAAAATTATTGGGTATTAGATATGTCTTAACTGCAAATGCACATATTTCATGTATAAGATACTCCATATTCCCAAAGAACGAAACAAAGAATTTAACTACTACTAATGAACTGTCAAAAAAATAAAAACAAACCACATACCTTCTCCTTTTGTCCTGAATAAGCTGAAGTTCTACTAGGCCAAATATGGAGTAAAATGCAAACTGTACTAAAGTAAGGTACCAGCCATAGGACTTAAAACCCTCCATTGAAAATATTAATTCCTGTCAAAAGATACATGAATACTGTTAAATTCTGGGACAGATCAATTTCCTCACAATAAATTCCTATAAACACAACATTTTAAAAAGAACCAAAGGCTCACCCCCAACAACAAAAAATAAAAAGCAAAAAAACACCCAAATCTCAAGGCTTCTCAGAGGTAAAAATCAGAGAAGTTCAGGAGGCCATTCCGAAGAACTGATGTTAGATAGTCAGGTGAGAAAAGCAAAGGGAGGGAGGAATAAGTATGAAGAAACGTTATCCCAGGCTTTTCTTTAACAACAACAACAAAAAAGAAAAAAAAAAAGAAAGAAAGAATAAAAAAGGAAAAAGATTGCCAAAATGAAGAACTGCCCCAACAATGAGAAAGACAGTTGGTTCAAAGACTCATTTACCATTTACTGTATAACAAATATATTTCATTAGAAGTCTATCATCTCAGACTTGTTTTTCTATAGAAATTTAATCAGTTCAAATTAATAATGTGATTTTTTGGAATATTTGTGCCATAGATTATATAAAATTTTCTACATGTAAAGGAAATGGCTACTTTGTCAAACATAATGTCATATTATGAAGTAACATTTACATTAATTATTAATAATCCATTAACAAGTCAGTAAGAGGTATTCTAATACTTGGCTTAATCGACATTTTCTTTAAACTATTTTAATATGCTATTACACATAAGAGTTAGTAGCTGTGTTAGTTTTCACAAAGTAAAAGCAATGTTTATTTAACTTTAAAAGCTCTGCACTGTTATAAATTAAAATCTGACAATTTATCAAACAGAAAAAGATTATTAAAATTTGTAAATTTCTAACTCATATTCCTTTTGGCAATGGCTAACTCTGCTCCCAAATTATTTAACAATGGCATTTTAAAAAAGAAAAAAAATGTTTCTCAACAAGAAATTGAAACCTGTGTTTGATAAAATTTACTACTTTTCATTGTTCTTCATTGTAATATCTGAATTTTTGTATCATCCGCCAGTGGGGAAATTAGTTTTTATAAATATTAAGATTTTTAATTCATGTTTGTTTTACACTAATACTCCTTATAGAATTTTTACAATCTAAGGAATAGCCAATTCTACCAGTTTCTTTATTTATACTTCCTTTTATATTTCATCCCTATAGGACAATGGAAAAGAGTACAATAATTTTTAAGATCATTCTATCTGATTAATACTAAACAATACCAGAAATATTAAGTGTTTCAACAAAACACATCTATTTCCATTTCTTGATTTATAAAAAGTTTTCTTACATTAGAAAGCTGCATAAAAAAGCAAAGTTGTTAATGGCTGAAAATACTAATGCACTGACCATTAAGAAAAGTAGTCCCCAAACATTCTGTTTACACTAGCCTGGCTCTTCACCCATCCAGCCCATGTCCCTAAAGGTCAGGAATTTGCTGCTAGTCAAAGGTATACAACTATCCCATAACATAATACAAACAGAAGACAATTTGTAGCAATGTCAGAAATGTTTTGCACCAACAAAAATCACAGAAAAATAAGGTTCTGACAAAATTAGATTTGAAGAGGAAGGCAAAAAGAATGAAAACACAACAGATGCTTCATAAAAAGAGCAATTCAGAGAGTACAGGATTAAAAAGAAACTCCTGGAAAAAGTATAAAGCATCCTCATATACTTTTGCAAAAATTACCTTTTATTATTGAGCTCCAAGAATCAACAAGGGACTAAATTATGGCTTTTGCATTATCATTCCCTTTTACTGGAGAATTATGTTCCAAAATACCACTGAATACTTGAATTACTCTCTTTTAGAAACACATGGGTACAATCATCACCTACATTTTGTTAATGTATTTTTTTCATAATTTTTTAAGTTTGTCTCTGCTGCTCCCTTTCCCCCATCTGAAATATTTAACTGTGAAATTTTGATCCCTGCTAAAAGTAGCAGACTAACTTTTTCTATACCAAAAAATCTCAAAAATGTGAATAAAGCTGTATCCTATAAAGAAAACTATCTTGGACAAAACTATTAGTAATGACCATATTGACCTCAGTTGTTATAAATAGCATCTTGTAAATAAGTAACTATTTTTTACCTGTAAATACCCATAAATTAGGTAAAATACAAAAACTCCAGCAACACATATGAAAAACTGAGAAAGTTTGTTAAATCTGCTGAGATTTATGCCAAGTACTACAATGTCATCTATTGACTTGATGTGTGGTGACATTGTCTGTGTTTTGGGAGGGACGGTGATAGAAATATATTTCCTGGAGTTGTTGAACTTGAGATCCATTGTTCTTGTTTTGCTGCATTCAGTACTTCTAAAATTATCCTTATTGGTTTCCTCTCCCTTGTTCAGTGTTTCTTTTGCTTGCTGAGGCAAGACCTAAAGAAGGAAATAAGCAATTAAAGCAAAAACATTTGGATCATAAGATACTATGCTCCAAATATTTCACATCACCCTTTAAGAATTATATGGGTAAATCTCATTCTCTCTGGATATTAATATATTAATTCCTCTATACAAGCTTCCAAGCAACCAAAAAAATGTCTACCCTCCAATTTATCTTCTCTGATAAAGACCAATACATAACTAAATATATGCCATTCTCATTTCCACAGCAAAAATCAAAAGCTAACTTGGTGTTTACTTCATCAAAGAAGTAAATATGCTTTTATTATGGTTTTTATATGTATTAAGGATATAATTTGTAATTATCTATCCATGATAGTTTATGAGTGACATCTTCAACATTAATGTCAGTCTTTGCAGAAATGAGCTGATGCTCCTTTAAATACTAAGTCAAATGTAAAATGTACTTGTTAATGATGTTTTAAAATAAACTCAAAGAACTTAAGTTATTTAGAAAAGCTAGATTTATCAGAGACAACAGAAAGAAAAATATACTTTAGCAACAGCATTTCTTAGGTTAAAAGTAAAAGTTTTCTTCCTTCAGAGACTGTTGTTCAATGAATATCAAATTATAGTTCTATAAGATGAGTAAGTTCTAGAGACCTGCTACATGACATAGTGTCTACAGTTAAAAACACAGTGGTGTGCACTTAAAAATCTGTTAGGAGGACAGATACCATGGTAAACATTCTTAACCACACATACACACAAAGGGGAAAACATGGAAGCTTATGGAGGTGACAAATGTGTATTACCTTGATCGTTATGGGGATGGTATCACAGGTATACCTCATTAAATTGTGTATGTTAAACATGCAATTTTTTTGTGTGTGTAACAATTATACCTCAATACAGCTATTTTATAAATAAGAAAAAAGAAGCCTCTGGAATTATAAAAGGCTGGAAAACATCATTTTTTGTTAGTCTGTGAAAAAAACAAAACAAAACGTGAGGGTCCCATAGATGACTGTCCATTTCACTTTGGGTTTATATCACCAAAGAATGAGTTCCATGTGGAGGTTGAAGACAGAGTGAAGAATTATGACAAAGAACAACCTGATGATGAAAAAATTATCTTCCTAGAAAAGACTTACTGTCTGTTACAATCCCAATGGGAACTAAAATTTAGAATAGCTGAGGAAAGAGGATAGATAAGGATAATTCTGACGGATCTGGCAATCTTTTTAGAAGAAACTGTCATGACGGTTTAAAATGGCAAGAATTAGAATCACTTCTTCATGATCACTTCTCCTTTGCTGTTTAAAGAGATTAAGTAAGCTATCTTCAGTAATTTAAATTGGGATCAAGGTTCTGAATACAACTTGTAACTAACTCAGGCATTAAAGAACATTTATTTTACAGGGCACCTGCCAAATTTCTAAATAGAAAAAGCATAATTTTAACAAGTTTTACTCTATTTCTTTTCTTTTACCTGTTTCTTCTTCTTTATATATTGTTCTTCCTTCCCACACTGTTTCAATCAGACATCTCTGAGTTAAGACCTTTTAAGTCATCTTGCAGGAAACCCTTCAGATTTGACTTTTCTTATAAACCATGCTTTACATGATCTTGAATGGAGAAGAAACAAAAACCTGAGTAACTACTTCCCATGTGTGTAGGCATGGATACAGAGTACCATTCAAATAAATCTCCTCCCTCCACCCCTTTCAGTCAAGCCTTAAACTGCACACAATGAACTATTAACACATTCCTGAAAATACATTCCTGAAAAATACCATGAACTTTCAAATACCCTCGCCTTACATTCATGATGTTCTTTCAGCCCAATGTCTTCTTTCAGGATTTGAAATAAACTTATTGTTTCTTCCTTTGTGATACCTTCCCTAAATTCCCTGAGCTGGGAGGGAAGAGCACTGGAAAGGCAAGACTCAAATCTTGTCTCTGCATCCTTGGTATCTGGCATCCTCTGCACATATGCACACATACTCTGCACAAATACTCTGATGAACCAAATAAACTGTCCCTTCCCCTGGATGTCCTCAAAACTCCACCCTGCAATCACATGCTGTCTACCCAAACATGATTTTTCAAATGTACTCTGGTGCTGGCAAACTTTGTGAGCAAAACTAAAAATTGTATAGAAAACAGAGAGTTTGGGGGAAATGTGCAAATGTTTATATATTTACACAGAGAGAATAAATAAAACTTCTAGAAGACCTCTTTCTTACTTTTATTAGTATCAAAAATTTATCCGCCCCCCCCCAACCCAGCTTCTGCTGGAGGTGTTTGTAACTTAGCAAAATGGCTGGCATACTGTAATGATCCAATAAAATTATAGCTACCATAATGAGAAGCCTTTCCCCAGGGTTTGGATTTTGACAGATCTGAGTTCAAGACCCAGTTTTGATACTGATAGCTGAAAAGCTTTGTGGAAGTTACTTAACCCTTCTGAACTTTAGGCTGTACATCTTTAAAAGGGGGGTAAAAAAATGTGCCTATGGTAGAATTTTTGTCAGGATTAAATGAAATAAATGTAAAAGTGCCTAGAATACAGTAAGACAGACCACAAATGTAGGATGTCATTCAATTTTTTATAACTATTGCTAGTGTGATATGGTCTGCTGACACAGATTCATCATCCTTTTGATGTGCAGCTGGAAATATGAATCCGGATTTCCAACCCAGACTTCTCTTCTGGGATCCAGATCTCCATTTCCAAATGCTTCTTTGAAAGCATTTCTACTCACGAGTTCCACTGGCAACTTATTTTAAAAGTGTCCAGAGCTGAACTCATTATGTTCCTCCAAACAAACCTGCTCTTCCTATATTCCCAATGTCACTTACTGGTATTATGCAAAAAATCTGGAACTTATTAGACTCTTTTCTTTTCCTCACATTCTATATTTTGCCAACATTCCTGTTGATTCTACATCCATAAATGTATCAAGAATCTGTTTCTGACCCTACCATTAGCAGCTGTTATCTCTTGCCTAGATTACTAGATTAGCCTGTTTATAATCTCTTTTTCCCTTTCTGATCCCTCTTTCATACTTAACATAGAATGCTCATTATGCTTCACTTCTGATTAAAGTCCTATAAATTACAAGCTGGTTGATTCTCTGGACTCTCATAGCACTTTATAAAGATTTTTACAAATACCTAGATCATAATGGCCTTTTTGTTTTTGGGTCTGCTTCTCTCACAAATTTATGACATCTTTAAAGGAAGAGACAAGACCATCTTCATCATATTTTCGCACATAGCAGAAGTGTAAGATATGAAATGAAGGACTCTATTGCACTTTAGTAAGCACCATTCAGTCAATAGTATCCTGCTCCTTTCCGACAATTTGCTGCTTTTAACACACCTATTGGCAATCTTAGGAGTCGCAGATCTGTGCCAGACATGTAGAGTTAAATCCCTTCAGCACTGCCACTTCTTGGATATCTGTGCCAAAATATTGACATCTCCACTGAAATTTCCCACAAAGCATCTGAAATGAACATGGAAATAAATTCACTTCCTTTGCTTACTTGAGGTACCAGCACCAGAAAATCTGCCCTACAAAGCCTTGCATTCAGAATGCACTTCTATTAATCAGAACATCACTGGTCAGATCACGTGACAGATGAAGATGCTATGAACTCTGATACCTGGTAACCGTGATCCTTAATGTTTGCCATATGCCTTCCATTTCACTAACGATGGATATTAATCAACAACTAAAGAAACTAGGCCAATGCCCTTTTGGTGCAGGAAAACTAAAATCAAGCATAAAAACTATTTTCAAATTAAATGAGCAACATTTTGCTTTGCTTTAGAAATTCACAGTAACCCTTGAACTAAGAACAAAAAACCCACAGGTGTGAATCACTGGATGAGGCCTCTTCTAAAGTCAACACAGATATTTAATGTTACTTGGGTGTACAAAATAACTGCTAAAGGGGAATAAAAAGGCAGCAATTTCTAGAGCATATTGATATTTAAAAATTATAAATAACTGGTGATAATACTGATTTACAATGACCTACTTAAGTCAAAATTATTTCAGTTAATGTCTTAATCTAGTTTTTTCCAACCTTCAGAAGAAAAGTCTCCCACTACAAAAGGGTAGAGTATGAGGAAATCATGTCATCACAGCGTAAATAACCAGAACAAACTTGATTCTGTATTTTGTCACACTGAATGTTACAAATAAAATAATCTTGCCACTATATATAAATTAAGTGAACTCGAAATACTGTGACCTATGGGTTGTGATTATAAAACAGTGAAAAACAAGAGTCTGTCTCATTTCTTTGTACACACTTCATTACACAAAGTTCAAGAAACAGTGCACTCCTTCTTGATGGTTACTCTATTTTTTTCAAGGGATGAACCTAAATTTAGGAGTTGATATATATTAAGAAATTAAGTAGAAATTAAGTACAAACACTTATGATGTAAATTATTTTCAAAATGCTGCTGTATCTCTCTCTCCCAAGTTCCAAACTATCGCAATTCACTTAGGAAAGCGTTACTCCAAAAACCAATTCTCAACATCTGAGGTTCTACCATAGAAGAAGCGCATATACCCAACACTAAAAAACCCTGTCAGCACACCAAAGCACTCCATCTTCTTTCAGTATTTCTTGGAGCGGGGGGGAGGGGAGAAAATTAAGCTGCGAAGACTGGAGAATCTGCATAATTTCTAGTGGAAATTTATCACCTAAGCTTAATAACCTGTCAAGAACAATCACCTTGCACTACAAATTAAGCGTTCAGCAGAGTAACCTGAACCCTATCTTACAGAGAACCCGGAAGTAGCTCTCAAGTAAGATCCAGTCTTGGGAACCCAGGCGACAGACAGTCCTCCGGAGGCCCCTTACTATAAACCCTCCTGGAAGTGACCTCAGAGTCCATAGACTGGGACCTTAGGGAGTTCTAGCCACTCGCAGGGCGAAAAGGGGGCGAAGAGGAGGAGATACTCCTCCCTAGAAACCCTGCCAGTAGGTTTCCGTTCTTTGAAAAAGGAAGTCACCGGTGCCTTCCATCCCGATCCCTCACGCCTCTTACAGATGAAGATAAACTGTGTCCAGATTCTCTAGGGAGGGAGGGGTGTCTGGGTCCCAAACACGACGAAGGGCCGGGAGGGCGCACATCTACTCCAGAGTCGGTATGTCACCTGAAAGGGTGACCCCAGCCCGAGTGGCGCCAGCCAGACGGAGCGTTCCCCCTCCCCAAGTCCGTCGCCATCACCTCCTGCTTCTCCTCTCCGCCTACTCCCGCACTTTCCACAGCGGTCGCCGCCTCCTCGCAAGGTGTTCGCATCCCCGGCCCCACGCGCCACTTCCGCCTACGTGTCTCCTTGCGCGAGCGCAGTTGCGCGGCCCCGCCCCCTCGCCGGCCTGGGGCCGTCTGGCGGTGGGGGCGCGGTTACCTCTCGCGCATGCTCTCTCCTTTCGCGAACGCGGGAAGAGCTCAAAGTGAGGGTGCGAGGGATGCGCTTCTGCAGCCACTGAAAATGGCGTAGGAGCCGCGAACGTCGATCGGGTGGGGGGTTGTCAACCTCCAATCGGTGTTCGCTGGTTGCTGGTCTCTGAGCCTCTGCAGCTTTCCGGGTTGCTGCGGCCTGGTACTCCCCGGGACCTGCCAACCGATGGGCCACCACGCAGGAGACCGTGCAATGGCCCTGCGTTGACTTTGAGAAGGAAGTCTAGTGGAGAATGTTGACCAGGATTTAGAAACCTTGGGCTTCCCTCTTCCCTCTACTTGATCCAGATGAGTTGGTATAGTCACTCTGCCTGTGTGCGGTTTTATGCTCTTGCCTAACTTGCGCCTGCTTTCTGGTGAAGGTGGACTGAAGGTGCACTTGGGTTGCTTCTGACGTTATAATTCACCTTGTAGCTACAGCAACCCCAGGCCTTGCAACGTGACACGAATGTTGCCAGCGTACTGCTCCGAATGTAAAGCCCATAGCTTTACCAGCTATCAAAACTATAAACATTTATCCTGCATTGAAGGCTGCATCTACAATCCCTGGGATGTATTGAGATAAACACCACGATGGGATAGCTGTGATATTTTTAGGTAACAATAAAATGACATGGAAGGCCAAGATTACTGCAAGGAAGCCGGGACATTTTTGAGTGCATGATTTAGATAGCCGGAAAGGGATGGACTGGATTAATATATATGTTAGAATCCAGTCAGTTATAGCTTTTAAAATGTCACAGGCCTTATACAGGAAGGGCAGCACTTGTATTTTGTATCGGATGTGAGGGTTTATATAAAAGAGTAGCAGATAATGTTTACTGTAAGTGGTGAGTCTGGCTTGGCTTTTTTATTTAATCCTTACTAATTATTTAACACCAGTGTTACCAGCATTTTTTAAGTGGTGAAATTAAGACTTAGAGAATTTTAATTTCCTAAAGAAACAGTAAATGACAAAGCCTTTAATGATGCCATACTGTTACCTGAATAATGTGGATTTAAAAGCATTTAGGCAACATTTATTGAGCTCCTATTAAATGGGCATATGCATGGGTCATATACATAATCCATAAATTACAAGTATGGACTCCGTGCCCTCAAGGAATTATGGATACACAAGAAAAGGTGAACATTGATATAAAACATCTTAAGGAATCAGAGGTGTCATAAGGAACCATCTACTCTTGCCTGGACTGGTCTGGTAGCCTTCGGACAGGTCTTTCTATCTTCCCTTTATTTCTCTGCTCCCAATTTCTATTCAGCAGCCAGAATGATTCTTTTAGAACTTGGGGCAGAATATACCCCTCCCCTGCTCAGAATGCTTTAATGGCTTACTGTTTTACTCTGATTAAAGTTCAAAACCCTTGGGGCGCCTGAGTGGCTCAGTGGGTTAAAGCCTCTGCCTTCAGCTCAGGTCATGATCCCAGGGTCCTGGGATCAAGCCCTGCATCGGGCTCTCTGCTCTGCGGGGAGCCTGCTTCCTCCTCTCTCTCTGCCTTCCTCTCTGCCTAGTTATGATTTCTCTCTGTCAAATAAATAAAATATTAAAAAAAAAAACCCTTACCATGGCTTCTAAGTAAGAACTTGATCTGAAAGACTCCAGCTTTCTATAGCTACGCTTCAGAGCCCATCTACCCCTCTCCAAGAACACCAAGCGTCTGTGCTCTGAACTTATCGTTCCATCTGCACGGTACACTACTCTCTCAGATATCCACAGGATGTGCTGCTTCACTTTCTGCAGGTCACTGCTCAAATGTAACTTGATCAGGCAGTTTTTTCCTGACTACCCTGTGTAGGAGGGCTAACCCCTCTACACACAGACAACGTCCTCACCCTGCATTTCTTGTCTTCATAACAGTTATGATAGATCCCCATATATTTGATGTTTGTGCCTCCCCCACATATTTTTTCCACTACTCAAACGTTTGTTTTATGAGGCCGGAGATTTTTGTCTCTTTCACAGCTGTAGTACCATCATCTAGAACAGAGTGCTTGGTACACAATCTGCACTTG
Source organism: Meles meles (assembly GCF_922984935.1). NCBI lineage: Eukaryota > Metazoa > Chordata > Mammalia > Carnivora > Mustelidae > Meles > Meles meles. The sequence continues at coordinate 135,213,051 of NC_060070.1, forward strand.
GTAAATATTTGGTAAATGAATGACTAAGATGAAATGCCAAATGAGTGTTAGGACAGTAGTATGGGAATCCAGAAAAAGTAAAATATTGGCTGTCATGGCTTATGAAAACTTCTTCTAAGAGGCGAAACCTAAATGATGAGGATTCCATTGGGTTTGGAATGAGAGAAAGAGGGGAGGAAAGGTAGTTCAAGGAGAGTCAACCAATATAAACAGAGATATTAGACAAGGCAGTAATCAGAGCTACAGTAATGCTAATATGCTGATCTCCAAAAGCAAAACTAAAACCGGAAAACTGCTAATAGCTGATCTGTGAAAATTCAGTTTTGCCTCACTGAGGGCTAACTTACTCTTTCCCCTTTTCGTAGCAAATCCCATTCTTCCTAGATTTTATCTTTCAACTAGTATCAAGTCCAGACTGACTGGAAATATATTTAGAGAACAGATGGAATTTGTTTTAAGCCATGAAAAAGAAAATAATGAAAATAACATAGAATTTAATGTTTAAATTAAGCATGAAGTTACACAGATGAACATTTCTCATGTGCCTGAAAGACAAATAAAATAATAAAACAGTAAAAAATCAGCTGTAAAAGGGAAAGGATTTTTATGAATTCAGAGTAATTTTTTAAAAGACTTTATTTATTTATTTGACAAGAGAGAGTACAAACAGGGGAAGCAGCAGGGAGAGGGAGAAACAGGCTCTGCTGAGCAAAGAGCCTGATGTGGGGCTTGATTCTAGAATCTTGGGGATCATGACCTGATCCTAAGGCAGATGCTTAACTGACTGAGCCACTCAGGTGCCCACAGAGTAATTTTTGTATTAATTCAAATAAGCTGTACTTTAACCTAGTGTAAGTATATATTTTTATTGTAAAGGTCAATATTAAAGGCTGAATTGTGTTTTCCCCTAAAATTCATATGTGGAGATCTTAGCCCTTAGTACCTCAGGGTGCGACAAGGCTCCTGCCTCTTACCTTTCAGCAAGGTAGTTCTGTGAGGCCATTCCTTGTGCTTCTCAAGAGGTCCTGGGGGCATTGTTTTGCTCACAGCAGCAATTTCAATACCCATTCTTGTATTATCTTGTATACCATTCTCTTTATCCCCTCATGGCTTCTCAGTAGGATGACATTCCAAATGACCTGGCCACACACAAGTACCTGTCTTAGATTATGCTTTTGAGGGAAATCAGCCTAAGAAAGTTGATGTAGGGTGAAAGTGTGAAATGCAGCCCCTCAGGTGTCCAGGTCACTCACTAGTCAGATGGCAACAGGAATATTCCTAGTGTGCTGGGTTATCACAATTACTCAGGCTCTTCTTACCTGTGCTGGATAGAAGATGAACAAGAAACACTGTCCTGCATGGTAGCTCTGGCCCTCGAATGGAAGTAGACAATGGCAACTTTAGAAGGATAGCAGAATTTGCTGGCTTTTTTTTTTTTTTTTTTTTTTTAACTTTCATGATCAGCCAGCTGTCGAATTAGGGCCCTCATGAGAGGTAAGAAAACGTCCTATCAGCATCTAAAGAGATCTTCAACTCTTGTAGCCACAGGACAGAATGCTAAAACTCCTGTTCAAGTTTTAATTACAAGGGTGGCCGAGCTGGTTGGTAATTGAATGTGTATCCTTGGCAGATCTCTGATTTTAGAATCAGGGCCTTGATAGGGGAGGGGAAGGATCTAGGAAGGGGGGAAATTGTGTGGGTGATCTTAGGAAACTTACACTTTGAAATTCCCTTGAGCCCTTTGGGCTGGTAGAAATACCCGTTTCCCCTTGTGCAGAGAGACCAAATCCCACTCCCAACTGAAGACAATGAAAAGACCTCATCAGAGACAGTTGCTTGACAAGGTCATGCTTATCCTCAAGATCTCCTCCAACCTCTCCTCATTGTCTCCAGACTAAAAATTAAGATGAGCTCTTGGTATAGCCTGAGTGGGGAAGTGCAGTCCCTTCTCTGGGAGGAAATAGTTGTGTCATCCAAAGAATCACTAGATCTAGCTGATAAGAACTGGCAGCTATTGGGAGGACACATGCCAGAATCCTGGAGTGGATATTGCAGATTTTGGACTGGGGGGCTGGGGACAAAATATCAGGCTGGATAATGGAAAATTTGATGATGTAGGAGCTATGTCCATGACCCAATTTAGTAGCTAAGCAAGGTCACCTAGAGGCAGTCCCAATGCCCTGCCATGATGGTTCACTGAAACTTAAATGCAGTGAAAGTCCACAGTAAATGAAGTAGGTTTGGTAAAATGGCCTTGGCAGAATATCGAGGAAGACATCAGGAGATGGGTATTTTTGGAATGAACTTATTATGTGAGAACAAAGAACCCAACACCTGACCGTTTTTCCTGGGAAGGCTGGGTGGGCACTGCCTTCCATAAAGCAATGAGGAATACACTGATGAAAAGAGCACTGGTCTCTTTGAGAATCTTGGTTTCCTCTCTAAGCCAAGGCTGAAGTAGGAGATGCTTCCATGGAACTAGAACCCCCAGTAAACAGTGAGGACGACAGGCATGATAGGGTTCCAGAAGAGCAGAACCCTGTGGCACCATTTAGTTAAGGTGGTTGTGATTACTAAACTAAGAGCAAAAGCAGAGTACCAACCAGGTTTCCTTGGCCTGGAAGCTCACAATCAAAGTGTTCCCAACAATGAGGCAGCTGTGTACCCCAAGCATAATGTTTGCCTTGAATAGCCATAAAAACAAACAAAAGTAGTGAGCAAAAGGCTGACATTAACTGCCTTAATACAAGTAACCTCACACCCAGACTCATCAGCTGAGGTTGAAGCCAGGTCCCTTGAGGAATAACACTGCAATGCCACTACAAATTACTACAATAAATGTTCCCAATACATTCCCCAAGGGACTGAAAGCCATTGGCCCAAGGAGGAGCATGCTGTAGAAAGTGAATTACATGGGGATGAAATTGACACCAAAATCTGTGTTATTGTGTGGCCAGTGTGTCTATGGACTCCCCCAGGTGTAATTGGTACTGACGTGCTTATCAACTGATAGATCCCTCTCTGACCTGTTGTTAAGAGTTCTTGTGCTAGGAAGAGCCAGGTGAAAGCTCCTAAAATCATCTGACCTCCCTGGACCAGAATAAAAAATCAGAAGCTTATTGTGCCTAAGAGGGATTGCAGAGATTGTACCAGGAAACACTTAAAAAATGTACAGATGAGGGGCGCCTGGGTGGCTCAGTGGGTAAGCCGCTGCCTTCGGCTCAGGTCATGATCTCGGGGTCCTGGGATCGAGTCCCGCATCGGGCTCTCTGCTCAGCAGGGAGCCTGCTTCCCTCTCTCTCTCTCTGCCAGCCTCTGTATCTACTTGTGATCTCTCTCTGTTAAATAAATAAATAAAATCTTTAAAAAAAATGTACAGATGATGACCTCCATCATAACCCATTTAATTCATCTTTCTAGTCTTTGAAAAAAAACAGGAGTGTCATGGTATTATTTTGGTAGATTCTGTAAACTTAACGAAATGGTAGCTCCAATTTTTTTTAAAATAGATAAAAGAGACTCTCATATTTGTTGTATGGTTACTGAGCTTGCAAATGTCCCATCCATAAGGCAGAAAAAAAGTTCTTCGCTCCCTTGTGAAAATGACTTCAGTACACATTACATTCACTGTCTTTTTCTAGGCTAGGTTAACCTTCTCATTCTCTGTCAACATTGAATCCTGCAGGAACCTTGATTGTCATGAAGTCCTCTGTATCATTGATGTCATGCTCATTGGACCAAGAGAACAGGAGGCAAGTGCTCGATATTCCAGGAAGATATTCTAGGAAGAGTGTCACAGAGTGGGAGATAAAACCTACAAGGGCTCAGACTCTGCCTAATTTAGGGGCATCTAATGATTTATGAGTCGGTGGCATCCTCTCTTAATTTGATTTCACCTGACATTAGACCTTGAGATAAGGACTTGTGTGCAAGTAATTTGTTTGGAAAGCCATCTCAGGAAGCAGAAGGTAAACAAGAAGGAGAAGAGGTGGGAGAATGAGCAAAGGCAATACTCTGGAAAGCCTGCAGGACTGGAGTTTGGATCATTTATCTACAGCTCCTATCCCTTCAACTTTCAAAACGTACATGAGCATTGTCTAAAAAACACATGTGGTATCAAGGAGACCCTGGAGCAGGAATCAGAGAGACTCACAGTATCTGCTGGAGCTGAAACATTGCAAGTACCAAGAGGATCTGAGCTCCCACAGAAATGTTCACCAGAGCTGTGGCTTAAATCAGAGATTGGCTGAAGGGAAGTCATGTGAGAGAAGATTTGGCTACATCTTTTCAAGTGAAAGAGAATCTGTTGCACCTTGCAGTCCTTACTGAAGAGAGAGAGAGAGAGAGGGAGAGAAAGAGAGTGAGCCGGCACCTGATGGCCCCTTGGTTTTGGAGGTCACATATACCACATTTAGGGACAGTTTCAATCCATTCATGAAGTGACTCAAAAGACTTTCAGCTCTGATTGTGGCCCGGATCTGCTCTGTAACAGATTCAGGCTGTACTGGAGTACCAGCAGCTCTGCCACTTGACATGTGTGACCCAGTAGATGCATTGGGGGCTGGAGGCATCAACTGTAGAGGGTAGGGTTAGGTGGAACCTCAGGAAAACACCAGGACAAGAATCACAGCTCAGACTGGCAGATCAGAAGGGCAGTGCATGCCTTCTGTAGGAGATCTGCTTGATTTTGACAAGCTCCTGTGGCGCTCCCAGGACCTAGCAGAGGCTGGGTTGTAACCTTGGGACAGGAAGTGGCTATGAAAGGAGTGAATGCCCATCATGACCTAGCTGTCGTCAAATTCAGACCCACTGAGTCATAAGGTTGGACAGGTACAGCAGCGATATGCTGTAAGAAGAAAATGGTACCTTAAGGTTCAGGCCTGAGCAGGTCCAGAGTGCAAAGTAGGTTAGATATCACCTACCTCTGTTGCACCAGTACCATTCCCTCAGCTCACACCTATGGCCCCAGGACAAGCTCAGCAGCAACACGGACCTTTTTCAAGGATTGGTTGGCCGAATAGCTTGGTGGAAGCTGAAAATGCAATACTGCTCTAGTGCAGCCCTCCTCACGGATGGCCCTAACAAGACATTTGGGTGTCTGGGCGCCTGGGTGGCTCAGTTGGTTAAGCATCTGCCTTTGGTTCAGGTCATGGTCCAGGGGTCCTGGGATCGAACCCCACACTGGGCTCCCTGCTCAGTGTGGAGTCTGCTTTTCCTTTCCATCTGTCCCTCTCCCCACTTGTGCGCGCGCTCTCTCTCTCTCTCTGAAATAAATAAATAAACTCTTAAAAAAAAAAAGAAGACATTTGGGTAAAATGTCGCCATGAGACAGAGCTGTGAGCACTTGATGGTCCACCTTGCATGGAGGGAGAAATGGTCTCTTCTGTCTTAATTAATGCCTACTCTGGTCAGGGGTCTAGAAGGTACAAAACTGACAGATTGAAGACAGGGAACTCTGGAAGAGGCATGTGGATAGATCTAAGGGTGTGTACACAAAATTCATGAGTCTTTGTGTCTTAAATTTATGCTCCTGTAAAATCTTTATCACAGAGGAGGCACACAGTAAACAAGTGGACAGGATGACTTGTCCAAGGTATGTTAGTTAGCTTCTGTTCTCAGCTGCTTCGTTGTCTGCCTGATCTGCTCATAGAATAGCCATGAGGTTAAGGAGGGGTACATGCCTGTCTTGGGCAGCTAAAGTTCCCATTTACTAAAGCTGGTGTAAGTCTTGGAATGTCTAGCCTGTCAGCAGCAAAGACTGATGGCAAATCCTGAAAGGAGAGCAGTCAGCTGCTTGATTGATTATAGAACTGCCTGTCTTTCCTGGAGAGAGCAGTGATTTGTCCTTATGGAACTGGTATCTCCTTTGTTATGAATTTGTCCTGTTCACATGGCTTTTGCCAGCCCTACAATCTGATGGACTTATAAAATACCTGATTTTCTGACTGTTTCTGACGATAGGACCCACTTTATGGTAAAGGAGGTGTCACAAAATGATACATGATCATGTCTTACTGGGTGTTGCCTCTCCTGGAAGCAGTCGACTTGGTAAGACATTGCTATGCTCTAATGAACATAAAATCTCCTTCTCAGGAACAATACCCTGATAGAGTTGGAAGACTATCATCCAGGATACTTATATGCCTAAGACCAACAGCTGATAGATTTGATCTTGTGCCCACAGATCTAGAATATATCAGTCTGGGAACCAAGAACTGGAAACAATATTGGCCTTTCTCCCAGTGCCTCCCAGTGACTTCGCTGGAGAATCTGTGCTTCCCATTCCTCTGCTAATTAGAGATTCTGATCTCCATGGAAGAGCCAGGGACCATAATAGGAGCCACCGAAACTAGAGTTATGACTACACTTTGATTATTTGGGTACCTCATAGTAGTGGGCAAGCAGATGGACACCTGGATTCTTATCAGGACCTGTTCATTATGAATACTACTCTATTTAGTGGGGTCGAGGATCTATGTCGACAAAACTAGAGGATTCAGTGGGGTGTCTCCTGGCATTTCCAAGGTGAGCAAAATTGCTGAAAGCAATGGCAGCAACATGGCCTGATAAGGGCAAAGCAACTAAGGGCTCAAATGTCTCAATTATCCCACTAGGCAAGCAATCAGCTGTGGTGCAGGCTAAGGGTAAAATAAATCTAGGATGGATGTTGGACGAGGAAGAAGATGGCCATCAACTATAGCCTCAGCACGTGTTGTAACAGCAGGCTCTCTAGTTGATTCTGTTAACCTTTGAGAATAAAATCTTCTGCATACTCATGCATGCGTCTGTGCACGCACGTGTGTGCACACATGCGTGCACACACACACACACAACTGTCCCTTAAAAGGTTTGGAGAAGTTAATATTCTTAAGCAATGTTCCTGGGGAAGGTGTGGGGGGGGCACTTATAAGTACTTCTGCATTCTATCCCTCAGGACAATTCTTTATGGGAGGGCTCGTGGGTGTGTCTATATCTTCTAAGTTCCAGTCTTCCAAGGTATAAAACGGAGATGGTAACAGTACTTAATCTGGTTAGTTGCATTACTAAGTGAAAAAGGGTTAAATGTGGTTAAATGGCTAGCACTATGGGTATTATCTGTTAAGCCCTCAGTAAATGTTAGTTATTATTACTATTAGTATTTTTTTTTAAGATTTTATTTATTTATTTGACAGAGAGAGATCACAAGTAGACAGAGAGGCAGGCAGAGAGAGAGAGAGAGGGAAGCAGGCTCGCTGCTGAGCAGAGAGCCCGATGCGGGACTTGATCCCAGGACCCTTAGATCATGACCCGAGCCAAAGGCAGTGGCTCAACCCACTGAGCCACCCAGGCGCCCCTACTATTAGTATTTTTATTTTTGGGAGGGAGGAACAGAGGGAGAGGGAGAAAGAGTCTTAAGCAGTCTCCATGCCCAGGGCCAAGCCAGATCTCACCACTCTGAGATAACGACTTGAGCCAAAACCAATAGTCACTTTGGCTTAACTGACTGGGCCATGTAGGCATCCCTATTAATTTTTTTTTAGTATCTTTTTTTTTTTATCACCTACTATTGTTATACATCATTGTTAACAAGGAGTCCTGTTCCCTCACCTCCATTCTTGAAAGAATTCAGAGCAGGCATGCTTTTAATAGTGGTCAGAGAGAAAATACCCTCTTAAGCTGGGGGGAGTGGGCAGACCCAGAGGTGGCAACTGCTCAGAGGTTAGGGGTCCAAGCCAGGACAACCTCTGATTGAGGTTGCCTCCAATCATCTAAAGGATTCATTGTACAGATGGGGAGGGGTTGATTTTGGACCTGTATGGTCCTTGTGGGAATGATCATGGCACCCATCCCCTGAAAGGGGATCAAAGGGGTCAAACCTCACTGTAAATGTATTATAAGGAAACTATGGGTTGTTTTAGGGCAGCCGTTATATGGAAAGGCGCTTACAAGTTTCCCGGGGCTTCTTGGCTGCGATCAGAGGTCACTGGCGGTTTCTTTCTCAGGTCACGGAGTCCCATTCCCTGTATCTAGCTGATTGTGTGCTCTATATCATCATTTACATAGTATTATCATCGGTCATCTCTTTTCTATCTTTGCCATAAAGAATAACTTCAATAGCATTTTCAAGCTAGATGGTTCATTGGTTGATGTGTGGTTCCAGGTGCACTGAACAGAAAAAGGAGGACTTACAAATTATACATGCAGCTGGGCACTTGGACGTGTCCCTGAGTAAGACAGACACCGATTCTTGCCCTCACAAAGCTCACAGTCGTGGGGTGGAGATACTTACACGAGTAATTACAATGCGATTAGTGTTAACGATAAGGGGATTAGTTCTAGGATGGGATGGGAACTATGGATTATGCTAATGGGACTATGGCTATAGATTCAATTCCCCAGGAGGATGATTGACTCCCAAGGCTACAGAGTTTGCTCTGCTCTTTCAAATGCACAGAGGTTCACCCAGTCTGGGCCACAGGCGACCTGGGTCCCCTCTCCTCTTCTTTCTCTGCATGAATAATTTGTGTGGTACAAAATTGTGCATGAAGAATTCACATGTATAGTGAGAAAGATGGGCTATTTTTCTTGTTTAGCACCTAGTTTAAGAATCCCTTTTGGAACAAATTTTATTTTTATTTTTAAAAAGCAATTTGTTAAGCCTCTTATAAGATTATTCTTAAACTGCTTTCTGTGGAGGGTTAGTCTTTTTACCATTTGGTTCCTTTTAGTTCTTAGAGCAGCACTAATAGAAATATAATATACGCTACATATGCAATTTTAAATTTCCTGCTAGTTACATTAAAAAGGTAAAATGGAAAAAGTGAAATTAATTTTAATAATGTTTCATTTAACCCAATATAGATGAAAGATTATCATTTCAACATGTAATCAATATATTTAAAAAATATTTTATCTGTTTATTTGACAGAGAGAGAGAGAGAGAGGGAACATAAGTAGGAGGAGCGGGAGAAGCAATCTTCCCGCTGAGCAAGGAGCCAGATGTAGGACTCGATCCCAGGACCCTGGGATCATGACCAGAGCCAAAGACAGATGCTTAAGAACTGAGGCACCCAGGAATCCCTGTAATCAATATTGTTAAAGAACTAAAATTCAACTTAATAAATTTGAAGATCTAATTGGCTTTAAGACATTCGGGAATCAGGCAGCTTCCCATCTAGAAACTGGAAGGGAGTTACAAAATGAAAGGTTTTTATAGGAAGCAGGGTGGGGCAAGGAAATCATTAGCTAAAGAAAGGATCTGTTCAGACAAGATCACCTTCCCTGGGAGTCTTATTAGGTGGACTATTTAATTTTCTTGAGGGATAGAGAGGACCCACTGGACAGATTCACTCATTGGTGCTGACCAGAAAATTCCCAACTGCCAAGTTAAGACTGTTTCTTGGGAGTCTGAAACTGCAATTAGGTAAGGTATTAAGCCCCAGTTTGCTGACTTGGCCTAGCATAAGTGACTCCATCTTGAGCCTGTGCTTGCTTTGCTTTACTTCCACTTTTTATTTATTTATTTATTTATTTATTTTGCTTTTTAAAAAATAAAATAAAAATTAATAATGAGATATTTTGTTATCATTTTTACATAAAGTCTTAAAAACCCCGTTTGAATTTTCATACTTCCAGTGCATCTCAGTTTTGATCAGCCACATTTCAGATAGCGCATGGCTATTGTGTTACAGAAGTTTTAGAGCATTTTAATCCATTCTGGTAGTACCTTCGGAAGGAGACAGAGTTGACAGTGCTAGAGAAAATCCATGAGCACAGATCAAAGCTGCATGGAGGAAGGAGAGAGAAAACAGGATCCTCAAGGTGGTCTGGCTGAGAAGGGACTGTGAAAACAACATAGGTATCTTACTGGAATGCATTAGTATGAATGAAGTCTCTAATCTGTAATCCCACACGCCAAAGATAAACATTATTCTTGTGAAGTTCTGCTCTTATGGCCTCTGTGTTCTCTAGGCACAGATTTTGACCACCTAACAAAGGAAAGTTAAACTTGCATTCCTGTCTAAAAGCGATTGCTTTCTATTCTCAAATGAATTCAGTAGAAGAGGTCCTCATAGATACAAAGAAGTTTGAATTTTGCATATCCCTTGAGCCAGGGCACTCCATTGTATAACTCCAGGGCCTCCCACATTGCTGTCTTAGGAAACAATATTGTAGCAGGGAATAGAAGGCTGCTCTGCATTTTTTGGAATAAAACAGTTGTTACTTAGCAAAACCTAGTGCAGGACAAATCAGTCTTGTACCTATTTCAAGGGCAGAACTATTCAAAGGAAGTCTTCATCAACAAATTTCTCCCAAGATGCTTTATGGAAATGGTAAGCTTTGATTCACTGATACAATTGAATAAGTAGCAGTTTATAGGTAGTATCAAAACTTTGATTTGTCTGTAAAATCTATTATAGTTTGTTATTTTACTTTTTTATTTTTTTACTGCCTTCTGTAATAAATAACTTGAAAGATTTTTTTTGACTAGCCTGATTTGTGGAACTCACACTTATATTTGGCTAATTGTGATTGTGGTTAGAGACGATTTGCTCTGTTTAACACTAGAAAGTAGGTAAAAAAATCAGCATGCAAAACACATTCTGAAGGTCTGCCAAAAAACTAATAGTATAATATAAAGGTATATTTAATATTGTAATATATAAAATAATAGCAAAGTGTAATTGACATAAAAACTTCTTTCTAAATACACCGTATTTTTGCATTTCAAAGAACCAAAGAATCAGAACTAAGGGAATCTTTGTTTTATTCTATGCTATTTCAGTTTATAACTAATATTGGATCAATTTATGACAGGTATGTTTTTGCTTATTTTTATTTTCTCTGTACTCTAGAGAAGAAGTTTCTACATTAAGTAAATATAATTAAATGAAGTCTGAAGAGGTACGTGACATGGCTATTTTCTTTAAACTTTTAAGGTATTGTATATAAAGTTTAAAGAAATGATTACTTCTTTCCACTTAAGAGACTCTTAATCTTAGGAAACAGATGGAGGGTTGCTGGAGGGGAGGGGTGTTGGGGGATGGGAACTGGGTGATGGACCTTAAGGAAGGCACATGATATAATGAGCACTGGGTATTATATATGACTGATGAGTCACAGACCTGTACCCCTGAAACAAATAATACATTGTATGTTAATTAATTGAATTTAAATTTAAAAAATAATAAATTAAAAAGTAATACTTATGAGTCCATACTGATATAATTAACTGAATAAATAAATACATGATGAAGGGACAACACTTTTTTACCAAAAAAGCTCACAAACCACCCCCAAACCCTTCTTTTGACTTAAAAGCTAAAGCCCTTAAAATGAAATTTTATAATCAATGACCAGTAAAGTAGTCCAAAAAAATTGATAAATTTAAAACCCTAGAAAAATATTAGCTCACTTTTTTAATGTCACTGTGTTAATGATGGAGGCCTCATTATTTTCCTTTATTATACTGAAAGCATCCTGATGCATTTCTCCACAGGTATCTGCTTAAGATATTCATAGGCATTCTTGTTATTCTTATATAGAACAAGAATGAAATACCACAATGAGGTTTAATGTGATGATAGCTTTTCTCAGTTACATGAATTAGTCTTAAAAATAAGAGTTTGTCTTTTCTTATCAGAAATTTGTTACCATGAATTGTTTCTCCTTTGAATCAAGTCTATTATATATATGGTTGCCAATCTGATTATACCATATCATAAAAATTTAGTATCCTTCTATGGGAGTTGTTACTAGGTTATTGTTCATTTTGAAGGTATAATCAAGTCCATAAATTGCCAACATGACTATTGAACTATTTGAAGTCTCTTTTTTTAGTAGCCCTTTTAGAAACTCCTCCCCTCCCCTCCTTCTGAAGTTCTTTTAATCAATTTTGGTCACAACCAAATAACATGTGAACATGATTCTGCTGCCTTTCGTTTTATTTCATTGCAACAATTTTTCATGAAATAAATTTTTATTTCCTATCTATTTCTATGTACATATTTTTGTTTTCCCGCTTAACCTGTGTGATTATTTTAATGTGATTTAGGTCTTAGCAATATAAATTCTTCCAGAAATAAAATATCTAACTTTCATTCACTTAGATACTGAGTATTATCTGCAATAGAACTGCTATGGAAAGAGAAATTTACTTAGACATTTTCTTGTAACAACAGCCAATCAGATTCACCATGAAAAAAAGGCTGCAGACCAACATAACTTGGAGAAAAATTGTAGCATTTTGGTTTACTTCATTTTAGCATGCTGTGATGTGAAAGATGTGTTCTTCCTTACTTTTGTTCCCCCAGTTTTTGTCTTAAGTTTCCAAAAAGATAATGGAATAAAAATGAGAAAATAGGAGAAGTTTTTTTTTTTTTTTTTTTAAGATTTTATTCACTTATTTGACAGACAGAGATCACAAGTAGTCAGAGAGGCAGAGAGGGAGGAAGCAGGCTCCCTACTGAGCAGAGAGCCCAATACGGGGCTCAATCCCAAGACCCTGGGATCATGACCTGAGCCGAAGGCAGAGGCTTTAACCCACTGAGCCACCCAGGCACCCCGAAAATAGGAGAAGTTTTATTGGCAGGTATGATAATGTATAAAGCTGAGGGACTGGGGAATAAGCATTGCTGCATCAGGATGTACTCAAACATTACACGGAGGCTCTGGGTCCAAGGGCACGCTGCTGAACATAACCTCTATGAAGAGTATCTGATTCTGGGGGGATCTAGGGCACATCACTTTAACAGATAATATTTAGTTGTTCTTTTTTTAAAAAATTTGTATTTATTTATTTGAGAGAGAGAGAGAGTGAGTACACAAGAGTCAGGGGAGGACAGAGGCAGAGGGAGAAGGAATCTCCCTGCTGACCAGGAAGCCCAATAAGGGTCTCCATCCCAAGACTCTGGGATCATGACCTGAGCCGAAAGCACTCAACCCACTGAGCCACCCAGGCCATTGTCTTAAAGGCCATTGTCTTGTCTTGTCTTGTCTTTTGTTTTAAGTTGCATCCCTGTCTTATATGAAAGGCATTCTTGATAGGAACCTTGAGAAAACCAAGAGTTGTGCAGGAGCCGAATCTTCTCATTCAAATGGGTGGCAACATCCAGCAATTCTTATTCAATATCAGTACAGTTGACTCGGACACATTCACGTAGCCTCAGTAGTCTTGTAGAGTTAGTGCATTGCTGCCCTATTGTCGGTTATCTGAAAGTGTAAAAGTGACCTATTACATGGCCAAACTTGGTCTTTTACTACCTGCTGGGAACTGACACGCGGCTTGCTCCAACACTCCGCTTCTTAAGAAACATCACATCAAAGGTTTCCATTGCTTTGCTCTGCACGCATTTGAAGAGGGTAAGGTATTTGGACATTCTAAGTAGCCAATTTAGTTTTATATTGCATTAGCTGCGTTAAAGCAGATAATCCCTCTGAAACACTTTCAGTTACATAAGAGAGACAGCCATAATGAAAAGATTCATCCTTGCTTCCAGTCTAAGCATCCTGCTGGGATAAGAGTTTTGTAGCAACACAGTCTGACAGCTGGTTAGTTAATAAGCTTGCAGCACCAAAATCATTGTAAATAAGCTGAATTGGACTTCCGGTTTTGAAATAACACTTATCACTAGCTATGCATATCTGTTAACTTCTATGGAAAACCACACACACACGTATGTCTGTCATAACAGTGCATGTGTAGAAGTGTTAAATGCTTTTGGTACAAGGTTTGAGTTGTTTAAAATATATATATTATATGCATATTATATATATATATTTTATTCTGTGAGGTAAGTAATTGTTAGCATGACACATCTTAAAAACATTGCATAAAGTAAATCTCATTCCTCTGTCTGTGGGCTACAGCTGTAAGTATTGATGATCTTTGATCAAGTTTTTAGGGACGGTGTGGCAAAATGAATGCTACTGGAAATCCAGAGATTTTAATTTTGAATGAAATCTCTGCCAAGGGCATGCTCTCTACCTGTGAGAAGTGGCATCCACCTGAAGATCTCTCCCCCAGTCCCCTCTTTGCCAAATAGATGAACAATTAATTCCCTGTCTTGAGCCACTGCAATTCTCATGAAACACATGTTGGCTTCTATTAGAGCAGAAACCACAGTATTTTGTAGTATCTGTGCTTTCTCTCTGTTCCTTACTTAGCTGGGAGCTTTAAGAAAGCAGTGGCCATATCTTGTATTTATTCTCCCTGCCTCATACAGGGCTTGCTTTATGGTGGCGTTCAATGAGTATGAGCTAAATGAACAGATTTGTATGTAAGGAAGTTGGAATACTTCTGTTTATAGGGGCACCTGGGTGGCTCAGTGGGTTAAGCCGCTACCTTCGGCTCAGGTCATGATCTCAGGGTCCTGGGATCCAGTCCCGCATCGGGCTCTCTGCTCAGCAGGGAGCCTGCTTCCCCCTCTCTCTCTGCCTGCCTCTCTGCCTACTTGTGATCTCTCTCTGTCAAATCAATAAATAAAATCTTTAAAAAAAAATACTTCTGTTTATAACTTGACACGGAGTTGGCATCATTCTTGATACAACTGGTCTGTAATACATCTGGTTGAGTGAATGATTCCCAAACCTATTATTGAATGATTTCAGGTTACAAATTCCTGAATTGACTGGGTTTGTCGTGGACATCTGAAGTGCCTTATTCATTGGTTTGTGACTTATTAAGAGTAATTTGAATATTTTATAGTCATTCAGTCACACTCTGAACCTCAACGATGGAAGAAATTATTTTTAGAGCTGTTCATGAAATAGTACAATCTGAAGGTTATTTTACCACACCTTTAAAAATGTATTTTTGAGAGGCACCTGGGTGGCTCAGTGGGTTAAGCCTCTGCCTTCAGCTCAGGTCATGATCTCAGGGTCCTGGGATCGAGCCCCACATCGGGCTCTCTGCTCGGCGGGGAGCCTGCTTCCCCCTCACTCTCTCCCTCCCTCTCTGCCTATTTGTGATCTCTCTCTCTGTCAAATAAATAAAAAATCTAAAAAAAAAAAAGCCTATTGTATAAAAAATGTATTTTTGATTCTTAATCTTACTAGATTAGTAAACAAATTAGTTACTGGTGTTGCTGAAAGGAGGTGCCATAGTCTTAAATTTTTTTGAAACCTCCAAAGGGGACATACATGCACAATGTAATTCTGGATGGTTGACATATACAAAGGCATGGGAATTTAAAGATAATGATATTTAATATACAAATGTGATTTTGAAAGTTCAATAAGAGGATTACTTTACTCCTTCCTTTTCATGTATATGTAGAGAATCTTGGAAGAGAGTCAGCAATTTGGGGATTAAACTCAACTCTGGGATTATTTCATTTTCCCTTGTGCTTAATTACTAGGAGAGGCTTGAGAATACTTGTCAGAGAAAATACTCCAGATTTCTTTTATGCTGACATTGATGTGATTCTTTATTTAAATATTTATATATTTTTAATTTTTATTGCCTTCTTGATGTTTTAATGTTACTCATGACTCCATAACATATCCACATAGTTAAAAATTCAAAAGTTGCAAAAACATATGTAATGAAAAGTCATTCACACACCATGGGTCTCATTCACTTAGTTCCCTCTCCTGGAGCAGCTGATGTTACTAGTATCTTAATATGTTTCCAGCAATATTATGCATAAGAAGTATACACACACATATTTTTTCCTTTATGAAACTTAAGGTGGTAGGATAATACATAATTTTCTGCATCTGGCTTTTTTCATCTAATGGTATCCTACATGTTCTTAGTTGAAAAATTAGGTTCAGCCAAAAAGGGGCTCAGGCTATATAAAACATGTAACTTATTTTTTGTTCTATTCATGTATATTTACTTTTTAATTTCTTAGTTTTATATATTTTTTCACTTATAAAAATGGAAATTTATTTCTCATAGTTCGGGAGGCCAAAAGCCCAAGATCAGGGGGCTAGCACGGTGGGTAAGGGTCCTCTTGAGGTCACAGGCTTCTTGTAGTATCCTCACATGGTAAAAGAGCTATTCATTTATTTTTTATATCTGTTATTCTTACATCTATATTTTTTCCCCATTTTATTAATTTTTTCAGCGTAACAGTATTCATTCTTTTTGCACAACACCCAGTGCTCCATGCAAAACGTGCCCTCCCCATTACCCACCACCTGTTCCCCCAACCTCTCACCCCTGACCCTTCAAAACCCTCAGGTTGTTTTTCAGAGTCCATAGTCTCTTATGGTTCGCCTCCCCTTCCAAATTTTTTTTTTTA
This sequence comes from Meles meles, assembly GCF_922984935.1. Lineage (NCBI taxonomy): Eukaryota > Metazoa > Chordata > Mammalia > Carnivora > Mustelidae > Meles > Meles meles. The sequence continues at coordinate 135,229,280 of NC_060070.1, forward strand.
ATAAACATATAATGTATTTTTATCCCCAGGGGTACAGGTCTGTGAATCGCCAGGTTTACACACTTCACAGCACTCACGATAGCACTTACCCTCCCCAATGTCCATAGCCCCCTCCCCCTCTCCCAATCCCACCTCCCCCCAGCAACCCCCAGTTTGTTTTGTGAGATTAAGAGTCATTTATGGTTTGTCTCCCTCCCAATCCCATCTTGTTTCATTTATTCTTCTCCTATCGCACTAGCCCCCCATGTTGCTTCTCCATGTCCTCATATCAGGGAGATCATATGATAGTTGTCTTTCCCCAATTGACTTATTTCACTAAGCATGATATGCTCTAGTTCCATCCACATCGTTGCAAATGGCATGATTTAATTTCTTTTGATGGCTGCATAGTATTCCACTGTGTATATATACCACATCTTCTTTATCCATTCATCTGTTGATGGACATCTAGGTTCTTTCCATAGTTTGGCTATTGTAGACATTGCTGCTATAAACATTCGGGTACACGTGCCCCTTCGGATCACTACGTCTGTATCTTTAGGGTAAATACCCAGTAGTGCAATTGCTGGGTCATAGGGTAGTTCTATTTTCAACATTTTGAGGAACCTCCATGCTGTTTTCCAGAGTGGTTGCACCAGCTTGCATTCCCACCAACAGTGGAGGAGGGTTCCCCTTTCTCCACATCCTCGCCAGCATCTGTCATTTCCTGACTTGTTCATTTTAGCCATTCTGACTGGTGTGAGGTGGTATCTCATTGTGGTTTTGATTTGTATTTCCCTGATGCCGAGTGACGTGGAGCACTTTTTCATGTGTCTGTTGGCCATCTGGATGTCTTCTTTGCAGAAATGTCTGTTCATGTCCTCTGCCCATTTCTTGATTGGATTGTTTGTTCTTTGGGTGTTGAGTTTGCTAAGTTCCTTATAGATTTTGGATACTAGCCCTTTATCTGATATGTCGTTTGCAAATATCTTCTCCCATTCTGTCAGTTGTCTTTTGGTTTTGTTAACTGTTTCCTTTGCTGTGCAAAAGCTTTTGATCTTGATGAAATCCCAATAGTTCATTTTTGCCCTTGCTTCCCTTGCCTTTGCTGTTGTTCCTAGGAAGATGTTGCTACAGCTGAGGTCAAAGAGGTAGCTGCCTGCATTCTCCTCAAGGATTTTGATGGATTCCTTTCTCACATTGAGGTCCTTCATCCATTTGGAGTCTATTTTCGTGTGTGGTGTAAGGAAGTGGTCTAATTTCATTTTTCTGCATGTGGCTGTCCAATTTTCGAGCACCATTTATTGAAGAGGCTGTCTTTTTTCCATTGGACATTCTTTCCTGCTTTATCGAAGATTAGTTGACCATAGAGTTGAGGGTCGATTTCTGGGCTCTCTATTCTGTTCCACTGGTCTATGTGTCTGTTTTTGTGCCAGTACCATGCTGTCTTGATGATGACAGGTTTGTAATAGAGCTTGAAGTCCGGAATTGTGATGCCACCAACTTTGGCTTTCTTTTTCAATATTCCTTTGGCTATTCGAGGTCTTTTCTGGTTCCATATAAATTTGAGGATTATTTGTTCCATTTCTTTGAAAAAAATGGATGGTATTTTGATAGGGATTGCATTAAATGTGTAGATTGCTTTAGGTAGCATAGACATTTTCACAATATTTATTCTTCCAATCCAGGAGCATGGAACATTTTTCCATTTTTTTGTGTCTTCCTCAATTTCTTTCATGAGTACTTTATAATTTTCTGTGTATAGATTCTTAGTCTCTGGTTAGGTTTATTCCTAGGTATCTTATAGTTTTGGGTACAATTGTAAATGGGATTGACTCCTTAATTTCTCTTTCTTCAGTCTTGTTGTTGGTGTACAGAAATGCAACTGATTTCTGTTCATTGATTTTATATCCTGACACTTTACTGAATTCCTGTACAAGTTCTAGCAGTTTTGGAGTGGAGGCTTTTGGGTTTTCTACATAGAGTATCATATCATCTGCAAAGAGTGATAGTTTGACTTCTTCTTTATCGATTTGGATGCCTTTAATTTCTTTTTGTTGTCTGATTGCTGAGGCTAGGACTTCTAGTACTATGTTGAATAGCAGTGGTGATAATGGACATCCCTGCCGTGTTCCTGACCTTAACGGAAAAGCTTTCAGTTTTTCTCCATTGAGAATGATATTTGCGGTGGGTTTTTCATAGATGGCTTTGATAATATTGAGGTATGTGCCCTCTATCCCTACACTTTGAAGAGTTTTGATCAGGAAGGGATGCTGTACTTTGTCAAATGCTTTTTCAGCATCTATTGAGAGTATCATATGGTTCTTGTTCTTTCTTTTATTAATGTGTTCTATCACATTGATTGATTTGCGGATGTTGAACCAACCCTGCAGCCCTGGAATAAATCCCACTTGATCGTGGTGAATAATCCTTTTAATGTACTGTTGAATCCTATTGGCTAGTATTTTGGCGAGAATTTTTGCGTCTGTGTTCATCAAGGATATTGGTCTGTAGTTCTCTTTTTTGGTGGGATCCTTGTCTGGTTTTGGGATCAAGGTGATGCTGGCCTCATAGAATGAGTTTGGAAGTTTTCCTTCCATTTCTATTTTTTGGGAGAGTTTCAGGAGAATAGGAATGAGTTCTTCTTTAAATGTTTGGTAGAATTCCCCTGGGAAGCCGTCTGGCCCTGGGCTTTTGTTTGTTTGGAGATTTTTGATGACTGTTTCAATCTCCTTACTGGTAATGGGCCTGTTCAGGTTTTCTATTTCTTCCTGGTTCAGTTGTGGTAGTTTCTATGTCTCTAGGAATGCATCCATTTCTTCCAGATTGTCCAATTTGTTGGCGTAGAGTTGTTCATAGTATGTTCTTATAATTGTCTGTATTTCTTTGGTGTTAGTTGTGACCTCTCCTCTTTCATTCATGATTTTATTTATTTGGGTCCTTTCTCTTTTCTTTTTGATGAGTCTGGCCAGGGGTTTATCAATCTTATTGATTCTTTCAAAGAACCAACTCCTAGTTTCATTGATTTTTCTATTGTTTTTTTGGTTTCTATTTCATTGATTTCTGCTCTGATCTTTATGATTTCTCTTCTCCTGCTGGGTTTAGAGTTTCTTTCTTGTTCTTTCTCCAGCTCCTTTACGTGTAGGGTTAGGTTGTGTACTTGAGACCTTTCTTGTTTCTTGAGAAAGGCTTGTACCGCTATATATTTTCCTCTCAGGACTGCCTTTGCTGTGTCCCACAGATTTTGAACTGTTGTGTTTTCATTATCATTTGTTTCCATGAATTTTTTCAATTCTTCTTTAATTTCCTGGTTGACCCATTCATTCTTTTGAAGGATGCTGTTTAGTCTCCATGTATTTGGGTTCTTTCCAGCTTTCCTCTTGTGATTGAGTTCTAGCTTCAGAGCATTGTGGTCTGAAAATATGCAGGGAATGATCCTAATCTTTTGATACCGGTTGAGACCTGATTTGTGACCCAGGATGTGATCTATTCTGGAGAAGGTTCCATGTGCACTAGAGAAGAATGTGTATTCTGTTGCTTTGGGATGAAATGTTCTGAATATATCTGTGATGTCCATCTGGTCCAGTGTGTCATTTAAGGCCTTTATTTCCTTGTTGATCTTTTGCTTGGATGATCTGTCCATTTCAGTGAGGGGAGTGTTAAAGTCCCCTACTATTATTGTATTATTATTGATGTGTTTCTTTGATTTTGTTATTAATTGGTTGATATAGTTGGCTGCTCCCACGTTAGGGGCATAGATATTGAAAATTGTTAGATCTTCTTGTTGGACAGACCCTTTGAGTAGGATATAGTGTCCTTCCTCATCTCTTATTATAGTCTTTGGCTTAAAATCTAATTGATCTGATATAAGGATTGCCACCCCAGCTTTCTTCTGATGCCCATTAGCATGGTAAATTGTTTTCCACCCCCTCACTTTAAATCTGGAGGTGTCTTCGCGTCTAAAATGAGTTTCTTGTAGGCAACATACAGATGGGTTTTGCTTTTTTATCCATTCTGATACCCTGTGTCTTTTGATTGGGGCATTTAGCCCATTAACATTCAGGGTAACTATTGAGAGATATGAATTTAGTGACATTATTAGCCTGTAAGGTGACTGTTACTGTATATTGTCTCTGTACCTTTCTGATCTACTACTTTTAGGCTCTCTCTTTGCTTAGAGGACCCCTTTCAATATTTCCTGTAGAGCTGGTTTGGTGTTTGCAAATTCTTTCAGTTTTTGTTTGTCCTGGAAGCTTTTTATCTCTCCTTCTATTTTCAATGATAGCCTAGCTGGATAGAGTATTCTTGGCTGCATGTTTTTCTTGTTTAGTGCTCTGAATATATCATGCCAGCTCTTTCTGGCCTGCCAGGTCTCTGTGGATAAGTCTGCCGCCAATCTAATATTTTTACCATTGTATGTTACAGACTTCTTTTCTCAGGCTGCTTTCAGGATTTTCTCTTTGTCACTAAGACTTGTAAATTTTACTATTAGGTGACGGGGTGTGGACCTATTCTTGTTGACTTTGAGGGGGGTTCTCTACATCTCCTGGATTTTGATGCTTGTTCCCTTTGCCATATTAGGGAAATTCTCTCCAATGATTCTCTCCAATAGACCTTCTGCTCCCCTCTCTGTTTCTTCTTCTTCTGGAATCCCAATTATTCTAATGTTGTTTCATCTTATGGTGTCACTTATCTCTCGAATTCTCCCCTCATGGTCCAGTAGCTGTTTGTCCCTCTTTTGCTCGGCTTCCTTATTCTCTGTCATTTGGTCTTCTATATCACTTATTCTTTCTTCTGCCTCATTTATCCTAGCAGCGAGAGCCTCCATTTTTGATTGCACCTCATTAATAGCTTTTTTGATTTCAACTTGGTTAGATTTTAGTTCTTTAATTTCTCCAGAAAGGGCTTTAATATCTCCAGAGAGGGTTTCTCTAATATCTTCCATGTCTTTTTCGAGCCCGGCTAGAATGTTCAGAATCGTCATTCTGAACTCTTGATCTGACATATTACCAATGTCTGTGTTGATTAGGTCCCTAGCCTTCGGTACTGTCTCTTGTTCTTTTGTTTGTGGTGATTTTTTCCGCCTTGTCATTTTGTCCAGATAAGAGGATATGAAGGAGCAAATAAACTACTAAAAGGGTGGCAAAGACCCCAGAAAAATGCGCTGTAACCAAATCAGAAGAGACCCCTAATTGTGGGGGGGAGAAAGGGGATAAAAACAGGTTCTGAAAAAAAAAAGAAAAAAAAAAGAAGAAAATTTAAAAAATAAAAGAAATAAAAAAATATAAAAAAGAAAGAAAAAATATATATATTTAGATGAACCAGTCAAAAAACGTTAAAAAAGAAAAGGGTAAAAGTTTTAAAAAGTTTAGCAGGTGGCTCAGTGGGTTAAGCCGCTGCCTTCGGCTCAGGTCATGATCTCGGGATCCTGGGATTGAGTCCCGCGTCGGGCTCTCTGCTCAGCGGGGAGCCTGCTTCCCTCTCTCTCTCTCTGCCTGCCTCTCTATCTACTTGTGATCTCTCTCTGTCAAATAAATAAATAAAATCTTTAAAAAAAAAAAAAAGAAGAAGAAAAAAGAAAAAAGAAAAAAAAATTGAAAAAAAAAAAAATTGAAGTAGCCGCAAGACTAAAGAATCATGGGGAGAAAGCCATGAGTTCCATGCTTTGCTTTCTCCTCCTCTGGAATTACTCCGCTGTCTTAGTAATTGAACCTGCTTTCTCCTTGATAGATGAACTTCGTCCTGGCTGGATATTTTGTTGATCTTCTGGGGGAGGGGCCTGTTGTAGTGACTCTTAAGTGTCTTTGCCCGAGGCGGGATTGCACCGCCCTTACCGTCGGCCGGACTAAGTAATCGGCTCGGGTTCGCTTTTGGGAGCTTCTGTTTCCTGAACGCTTTCCGTAGAGTTCCGGAGGACGGGAATGAAAATGGCGGCCTCCCAGTCTCCGGCCCGGAGGAGCCGAGAGCCTGGGGCCCCACTCCTCAGTGCGCCCCCAGAGGACAGCACCCAATCACTCCCGTATCCCCAGCCTCTAGCCGCGCTCTGAGCTCACCCAGCCCGCGACCAGTTCAAGGTAACCCCGAGCTGAGAGTTCAGTCCTCGGCTCTGTCTCTGCAGCCGGCTTCTCCGTTCTAATACCTGCGAGCTCTCCGACACTCTGACACCCCCGATCCTTCTGTGACCCTGCGGGGCCTGGGGCCACGTTGACCCCGCGTGGGCTTCACCCTGGTTTAGCCTCTGGAGCAATGTCCCTCAGTGGAACAGACTTTTAAAAGTCCTGATTTTGTGCTCCATTGCTCCGCCGCTTGCCGGGAGCCGGCCCCTCCCCGGGAGCCGGCCCCTCCCCCCGCGGTCTATCTTCCCGTCGTTTTAGATTCACTTCTCCACCAGTCCTACCTTTCAGAAAGTGGTTGATTTTCTGTTTCTAGAGTTGCTGTTCTTCTTCTCTTCACTCTCCCGTTGGATTTGTAGGTGTTTGCAATGTTTAGATAAGCTATCCAGCTGATCTCCTGCTACCTGATGTAGTCTCAGGCTGCTCCTTCTCCGCCATCTTGACTCCTCCCCCACATCTATATTTTTTCATGTATATTTATATTATGTATAATTTTCATGCATTTAATCATGACATTCGGCAGGACCAACTAACTTCCTTTCAACCTGGGTGTGTGGGAAGGAAGGAAAGGACAAAGTGTTTGAGGGCATGATATAAGTTTAAACTTTGGGCTTCAAACAAAAATTTTTATGCAGAAGAGAGGGTCTATGGGTGGACAAAGGTGAGGAAACTCTGACATAAAGCAGAATCGTTGAAATAAATGGGCCCCTAATGATTGTCCTCAAATCATTAAGAGTCTGTTACATAAAAAGGAATTAGGTTTACGTGGGTCTGGAAGGCAGTACCGGACCTAAACTGAGATCCACAATACATCATCTCTCATTCCCCTGACTTGAAGCATAGTTGTTTTCCAAAATGAAATGGGCTGTCTTACACAGTACACAGCAGAGACTGGAATGGGCTTTTCCTGGGATGTTTTTATGGAAGGGATCCCTGAACTATAGACATGAACTAGATAACCCCTATGCTTTCCCACTGTGACACACTGTCTTCCAGAGCAGCGCTCCTGACCCCTTGGGGGCTGCCTGGTGGCTGAGACTGCTCCTTCTCCGTCATGCAGCTCCCTATAGACGAAGCAATACCCACAGATCAGCCACGCCAACAGCAGCTCATGATTGTCGGCAGAGGTAATGGTTACAAATCTCTTACCTGCCAACAGATAAGCATCCCAGAGATAAAGGGGATTTCTTCCGTGTTAAAAATAAGAGATAAATGTAAGAAACATTTCAGACCTAAACAGCACCATTTCTGTGTTGAAAGAAAGCCCACATGGACCTAATTTTCCCTGTGAAGAGTACTTGGTTATATATGTCAGTCTTTGTGGGTATGCAGTGAGTAGTAGAACAGGGCTGACTAGTTTCCTGATCTAGTCTTAGTTATAAAATCCTGTAATTCTCAGTTTCCAGCAAGCTTCTTGAGAGCAAAGTTGGTGTCTAATACATCTGGAAGTTCCATAGCATCCCACCACAGTGTTGCTCCAAGAAGTATTTGTTGAATACATCCAAAAATCACAAGCTCAGTCAAGGCCAATTTCTTCCCTGTCTTATACAGATGTTTATAATGTTCATTATTGGTAGGAGTGCACCCCTAATAGTGTTTTTCCTTCCGAGCCTTCATTTATCCTGCTTCACTAGCCTCAACTGTGTCCTTTTCATCAGTTTTTCTCTATGTTCTATAATCCTTCACATTTGGGGTCTGCTTTTTTACACATCGTTATCTCTTTCTGTTTTCCCTTCTCTGTCTATAGATACCTTAATACTTAATACCATATAGTTTATACTAAATTATCATGCTCTTTGATATTATACAATGCATTATATAAACTATATATATGTGCGTGTGTGTGTGTGTGTATATATATATACCCTTTGTACTTTTTGTATACCTGCTAAGGATTCCCATATACTTCCCCCATAGTTTTCCCTATTATTAACAGCTGGTTTTAGAATAGTATATTTATTACAATTGTTGAATCAATATCGATATGTTATCATTAAGTAACATCTGTAGATTGCATTAGGGTTCACTCCTGGTGTCATGAACTGGGACAAATGTATAATGACGTGTCATATACCTGCCATTACAGTATTGTACAGAATAGATTCACTGCCCTAAAAATCCTCTGCATTCATCCCTTCTTCCCTCTCTCATGAGCCTCTGACATTTTTCAGAAGATCATATAGTTAGACTTATACTAGCATGTGGCCTTTTCAGATTGGCTTTTTTTCACTTAGTAACATGCTTAATTTAATGTTCCTCCTTAAATGTATTGTCATGGCTTGATAGCTCATTTCTTTTTATTGCTGACAATATTCTACTGTATGGATCTTCCACATTTTGTTTATCCATTTACCCATTGAAGGCCATATCTATTATTTTCTAAACTAAAGAGTATTTTTTTCCTTTGTGCAATGTTCAAAAGATTAATTGAATAAAGGAGCAAAAACTTTAGCTCATATATTTATTACTTCCAGACATCCAGATTAACATCTCTTTGACTCTGAGATCAATATCCATATTTTATCAATATATGACAATATTTAGATTTTAAAAATAAACACAGTTTGATAGGAATTGCATTGAATGTGTAGATCACTTTGGGTAATACAGACATTTTACTATTTTTATTTATTTATTTTTTATAAATATTTTTATTTATTTATTTCACAGAGAGAGACACAACAAAAGAGGGAATACAAGCAGGAAGAGTGGGAGAGGGAGAAGCAGGCTCCCAGCAGAGCAGGGAGCCCGATTCGGGGCTCGATCCCAGGACCCTGGGATCATGACCTGAGCCGAAGTCAGACGCTTAATGACTGATCCACCCAGGCGCCCCACAGACATTTTAATTATATTTGTTCTCCCAATCCATGAGCATAGAATGTCCTTCTATTTCTCTGTGTCAATTCTTCAATTTCTTTTATCAGCGTTTTACAGTTTTCAGAGTATAAGTCTTTCAACTCTTTGGTAAGGTTTATTCCTAGGTATCTTATACTTTTTGGTGCAATTATAAATGGGATACATTCTTTGATTTCTCTTTCTGTTGTTCCATTATTGGTGTATGGAAATGCAACAGATTTCCACATATTGATTCTGTATCTTGCCAGCAGAAGGAAGGAAATAATAAAGACTAGAGCAGAAATAGGGGTACCTGGGAGGCTCAGTCGGTTAAGTATATGACTCTTGATATCAGCTCGGGTCATAATCTCAGGGTCGTGGGACTGAGCCTCACATACTCACATACCCCGTACTAAGCACAGTCTGCTTATTCCTCTCCCTCTGCTACTCCCCTGACTTGTACTTTCTCTTTCTGTTTTGAATGAATGAATGAATGAATGAATGAATAAGCAAATACACAAAATCCTAAAATTGAAAAATTAATTAAAATTGATAATAACCTAGCTATACTTATCAAAAAGAAAAGAGAAAGGACCCAAATAAATACAATCACAAATGAGAGAGGAAAAATACCAACCAACACCACAGAGATACAAACAATTATAAGAGAATATTATAGAAAACTATATGCCAATAAGTTGGACAACCGAGAAGAAATGGATGAATCCCTAGAAACATATAAACTACCAAAACTGGAACAGGAAGAGATAGAAAACTTGAATAGACCAATAGCCAGCCAAGAAATTGAATCAGTAACCCAAAAAATCCCATGTTGTATCCCAATAACCTGTGGAAAATCCTCTGTGGGAAGGAACTGAGGCCCCCATCAATGACAAGCACCAAGTTGTGAATAGGTATGATGTGTTCCAATGAACCATTCTGGAATTATATTTACCTGACGCTTCACCACTGCTCCCCCCCCCCCCCCCCACTGCCCCGTGCCCTCCCGCCACGCTTTTAATTGACTGTAGCCCCGGTAAACATCATACTTCCAACCTCATGGTTTTCCCAAGCAAGGACCACCCAGCTAAGTTGCTTCTGAATTCATGACCTACAATACAGTAACTGTGAGACATACATATTCATCATTGTTTTGAACCATTAGATTTTGTGGTGATTTGTTATGCAGATAACTGGTGGAGAAGGAATGTGTCAGATTGCTTTAGTTTCAAATAACATAAGATCCAACTACAAACATCTTAAACCATGAAGAGTTTGTTCCAGTACATATGTCCAGAGGGAGGGCAGCTTGGGTTGGTCAATCCTGGGGCAGCATCAAGCACCCAGGACCTCACTGCCCTCCTTACCTTGTCAGGGATATCTCCTCATAGAACCGCAGACCTGTAACTGGTGTCAGCCATCACCTGGACGAGAGACTCACTTTTTCCTGTGTGTCTTTTTACAGATCAGGAAAATCTCTCCCTCACACTTGGTGGCCAGAACTGGATAACATATTGCCCTTAAGCCACTATCTGGCAAATGAGATGGAGAAAGCAGGGCCTTTGGAAGATACCTAGATTTCTGGCTTAAGCAACTGGACGGAAGGTAGTTCCTTTTCTTTCTTTCTTTTTTTTTTTTTTCTTTTTTCTTTTGGTGGTGGTGTGAAGGAACCCGAAGAACCTCAACATCGCAGAGCTGGGTATGAGAGGAGCCAGTGAAGGGAAACCCAGGTATGCAGGAGGTAGGAAGGAAGGCAGAGAGTTGTATTCTAGAAGCCACAAAGCCAGAAGGAGGGAGTGGTGAATTGTGTCTTATTTGCCAATAGGTCCAAGAAAACAAGACCCAAAAGCGGCCTTTGGATTTAGTCCCAAAGTTTCTGTGGAGTGGTGAGGAAGGAGGCAGATTTGTAAGAGGTTGGAGAACACACAGGACAGGAGCAAGTGGAGACAGCATGCCAATACGACTTGTCAGAGAAGCTTTGCCATGGAAGGGTGAGGAAAGCTCTAAGGGGATACAGGATCAAGGAGATGGAGGATAAAGTCCGAAGACTGGAGCACATCTATATGCTAATAGGAACTTTCCCTTATAGAAAAAGAGAATGATTGATGATATAGTACAAAAGAAGGGCAGCTGAAGGTGTAACATCCCTGAGAACAACACACACACACACACACACACACACACACACACACACACACACAACCACACCCACACATCCCTATGCTAAATTTTAAGTTTAATTAATTATTGTAGCATGAGTAGAATATTCATTGTTTGGGGAGAATAATTTAAATAGTATGCCGGATCTATTAACCATTTACTTGGTGAGGCAATTTTGCAACATGGCTAAGAATCCAGACTCCAAGAGACAGATTGTTGGGGTTCAAATCAGCTGTGCGACCTTCAGGAATTTACTTAACCTCTCTGTGCTCCACTTGTCTAACTCATAAGATGGAGATAGTAGTAAAAGTATAGACCTCATAGGGTAGTCTTCGAGGTGACCTGGGTATATGTATGTAAAGCCTTCAGAGCAGTGTCTGGTACACTATAGATGCCAGGCACCTCCTTGGTGAGATTTGCTGGGTTTGGTTCTGCTAAGCAACCTAGGATAAAGGTGTTGTCCTTAGGGAAAAAAAATAGATTCAAATTATATTATTATTTCTACATACTTTTTGTGTAGAACTTCATAAAAAAGTGTCCTATACCGAGTTTCAGTCTCTAGTGAGAAAGTGAAATTTACATTTTGAAAGACAGTTGCTAGTAAGAAAGGACTGGTTAGTATTTGATACTTGTCAGTGTCTGCTTGTGGGAACCGCCACCCTGACATATAAAAAATTTTGGAACACATGGTAGTTAGACATTCATCAGAACGCATCCAGAGAATGTTTGGGGGAGGCAGTCGAGGTGCCACATTAAAGAGGGTAGTATGAAATGGAAGGCCCATACAGAAATCCCGTGCTCCGTGCATAGCACTTTCTTCCTTGTTCCTTCCACTGAATGTTAATTCCCACCCAGGACCGTCTACTTGTTTGCAGGAGTCTGCAAAAATAGAACATTTATAGGAATTAATGCTCTGTGGGTATACAAGACGTAGACCCTGAAGAACTAAAAAAGCATGAATAAATGTATTCCAATTACAGGCTAATGCAGGTAATGGGTTTATAGTACTTAGAGGTCTGGATCTGTTCTCTGACAGCCTGCAGACATTAGGAGCCCCTCATGGCTCGCCTGCAATGCAGGCATTATGGAGTGATTTTTACTTTACTGCCTTTTCCATCAGATCATCCCCTTTCTTTCACACACAAGGTTAATTCACTTCTTGATCACATTATTTCCTCGCTGCTCTTTGACAATATAAAAATTCTGAGTGGACAGCTCAATCCCTCTTCCATCTCAGATTTGATTGTTATGGTATTGCTCGGCGTCCCTCAGAGGGCTCCAGCAGCCTTTGCTGCAGTTTATGACACTTAAATGGCTCAGTTACAATTTCTCCATCTATTCACGAAATGCTGTTAATAACTCATTTCCAAAGAGGCCCTTCTTTATGTCTTGGCATTAAAGGAATTTTTATTAGGTGCCAGGATAGGTGACACACAGCCCCAGTAACCAAAGAGTTAATTAATCTGTTGAAATTTATTGCCTTTTATACTGCACTCAGTGTGACAGTCCCTAAGAGAAACAGATACTATATTTACAACCCGGGTTGAAATATTCAGTAATATGGTCTGCATACTGACCTACTTCATCAGTGTATGCCTCCTGCTGGAACATCCATTAATCACAGAAGATGAATTTGTGTAATCTGTCTTCTTTCTTATTCTGAGATTCCAATAAATATTGAAATAATAATTTATTGATTACCTTGCAATATAAATGTGGAGTAAAGTCACCCGAGACATGTGCATGGTAATGCATTTTGGAAGTTCTTGGCATTCTATGGGGACGAAAGGAGAAACTGTTAAGAGTGACACGGAATGCTCTTGTGGGCAGAATGCCAAACTGAATTTCATACTGTGTGTAGGGAAATGATATGGTAGCTTTTGAACTACCAAAAATCATAACCACAGTCATGATAATTATGTTCTCCAAAGTAAACAAAATGAGTATCGATTATCACATTTGCACCTCACCCTCTTTGTGTATTATCCCCAGAATATTTTAGGTCACAGATAATTTCTCTGTGGCATCTTTCACTTGTAAAGCCACTTCTTTCCTGCACTTAACACAAGCAAAGATGAAAAGGATATAGGAATGTCAAGTGCTGTCTTCCATTTAATTCCAGTAAAATCTTCTGGGACAATTTTATTAATTCCTTGGGTTGAAATATATATTTCCTAGGACTACAGTTTGAACCGTGCTTTGGGCTCTCATCCTAAATCTAAACTCAGTTCTATAATTTTCATGAGTCGTTGCTGTTCCTCATAGGGCTTTAGTTTCAACATAATTCTAGGATCGTGATAATTTTTGTATCCAATTTGACTGGAGAGGTGCATGGTGGGTGTTAGAGAATGTGGACATGCCCTTGTGGATCATGCATAATTATTGCAAAGGACTCAAAACCACAAAATGTCTTTGTATCTGGATATATTGTAGATGTACTCACGTTGCATTGGCTAAACATGAGCTGAATGGCCAGCATTTCTGATCTGCACATGTACCACCACTAGCGGCATTTCACCTTTGGGTCTGTTAAGGGCGCCATTCTTCTAGTTGAATTCAATCATGTATAGTTAATGTAACCCACTTCTGGTCTCCATAATAATTTATCTCAGTTTTGGGCAACTCTTTACGATCAGGGTAACTCTGCAGAGTGGATAAAATTCTAATGTGTGAGGTTTGTTTTCTAGTGCTTTCCAGATAAGGTTAACCAGATGGTGAAATGTAATAGCTTGGAAGATCCACTTTTGATATACGGTCATTCCTAGAATGATCATGAAAAAGCAAAAAAGAAACAGAGCTTTTTAGATTCTCTTCTTGGTCATGAAATTGGAAATATCCTTTTTTGGAGGAATAGGAAGTGTCTCATCGTAATTCTCCTGACATTTAAACCTCTTGGCTGTCTATTTCTAAAAGAAGACAAAGTATTCTGAAAATTTTTCTATAAATTTTTATATATAGTATATTTGTATCACATTTTTTAGAGGAAAAATTGTGGAACTTTTTGATGTTACCTGAAACAGTATTTCTGATGTAGATTTCAAGATAAAATATTTTCTTTACTATTATAATGATGCCAGATAAGTGATACATTTCTCCTATGCCTGTTTTATTTCGATGAAACTTTAAATCAGTGACTATCATTATATTATAAAATTAAGCAGCTCCAAACTTTATTCTGCTATAACACTGGCTAATTTGGCACAGATATTATCTTTGAAAATAGATGTACAGTTTTTCATCAGGTTCGATTTCTGCTAACTTGAATTATTTTAATTATGGATCATATATATTTAAGTATAGGGTAAGGAGTTATGTGGATGCATTTGTCTATTTCTTTGGTGATTAGTTGTCCTATGAGATGGCATTATGATCACATAATTGCTGTACTTACCCTCCCCTTTTTTGGGGTTCTTTTTACTCATCTGTATTAATAGTTGCTCCTTGTTCTGCTCATATAAAGTTACATTCTGATTTAAGTTCTCCCTGGTGTTTGGCTAATTGGACTATTCATTTAAAGTATACTATGTTTTATTACCTTATCTTCCATGGTATTTTACATTTTGGATTGACTGATTCTAATTCCTGTTTCACAGTGGCATAATTCCACAGTAGCATAACCTTGGGAATCCATTAAATTTGGCCTTTAAAACACTGCTTTGTTTTTCTCCACACAGTAGTGAAAAGCTGTGGCATTTTCTGGCACCCACATTGACTCTTTCCCTTTTTATAGCAACACTACTTTCCCTTCCCATCTTAATTCAAGTCAGGGCAACACGCTGCATATTTATTAAGCATCGATCACATGGCAAGTTCTGTGTTAGGCGCTGAATATATGATGTGGAATAGGCATAATTGCTACTTTCAAGCTGTTCAAACTCAGTCTGTTGACTGAGACAGACAAGAAGCAAATAAAGATTTTAAAAACCGTCTCCCTCCCCCATCACATTAAGTTCTTAATTTCAGAAACCTGAAGTTAAGTTATTGTGGAAGCTAGCCATTTATGTAGCTTTCATCCAAAGGAGGCCCTTGAAATGGATTATTTTATTCAATCTTAAGAAGACTATGAGTCGACTACTACCATTGTATCAACTCCATTTTATTGCTGAGTGAGATGCGCGAGAGAGGGGCAAGGTGACCTGCTCTGGCCCTGGATTCTAGTGTGCCTGGGTAGGGACCGGAATGAGGTCCGCTGACCCCAGCGGTGGGGCCCTTAACCACTCACTCTCCCTGCTCTGCTGCATAGACATAATTTATTCTAAGACAAAAAATGAACCATTCTTTTTGTGTATTTATTGTCCCAACATTGATTAATGAATCCTCTCCAGGAAATTTTCCACGTCCCTCTATCATATAACAAATTCCCACATACGCATTTCTAGGCTCTGTTTGTTCTTTGGTCATCTGTACTGATCCTTTGGTTTATTTGTCTGTTCTTACCCTATTCCTAAAACTGGTGATTTTATAAAAGTTTTAATGTCTGATTGGGTGAACCTCTCCTTTTTCTGATTCAAAATTCTTGTTCTTGGCTCTTTACTTTTTGTTAAAGCTTTTTATTGTTAGGGGCACCTGGGAGGCTCAATGTGCTAAAGCCTCTGCCTTCGGATCAGGTCATGATCCCAGGGTCCTGAGATGGAGTCCCGCATCAGGCTCTCTGACTGGCAGGGAACCTGCTTCCTCCTCTCTCTCTCTGCCTGCCTCTCTGCCTACTTGTGATCTCTGTCTGTCAAATAAATAAAATCTTTAAAAAAAAGTTTTTATTGTTAAATTTATTATGTATACAAAAGAATATATAAAAATTTATGTCCAGTGTAAGGAATAATAATGAGAGCCATCGTGAATCTATTACTTTGAATAAGTTCAAAAAATAAAATATTGCCTTGATATTCTTTTTGTTATGATCCTCCTTGATTTCTTTCTTCTGTACTCTCTCCTTTCCACTCAATAGCATCAGGTTTTTGTATTCGTTTTCCCTTGACTTTCTTTATAGTTTTCCTATCTACGTGAATAATACATTATTTTGATGCACTTGTTTATGACATTTATGTAATGAAAAAAATTTGGATATAATTTTCTCTAACTTGCTTGTGTTATGTTTTTGAGGCTTATATGTCAATGTAGGTAACCGTTAATTTATTTTTACTGCCGTCTAGTATTCAATTGTATGAATATAACAAATTATTTTTCCATTTTGTTGATTGATATTACAACATTTCAGGTTTTGCCATTATGAACAATGCTTTCATGACCATGTTTGTACACATATACTGTTTATATGTGTAAGAATTTCTCTCAAGTAAATACTAACTAGTGGAGTTGCTGAATCATAGGGTGGGGACATGTTCAAATTTACTAGGAAATGTCAAGCTGTTTTCCAGAGTGGTTGTATCAATTTATGTGCCTGTCAGCAGTGTGGGGGAGATTTTGTGACTCTACATTTTGCCAACACTGTGTTGTCTGAACTTAAAAATTGCTTTCCTATCCATAAGTATAAAGCAATATTGTATTGCATTATGGCTAAGTTTTATTTCTCTGATTATTAATAATATTTTCGGTCTGCCTATCTGCCTATCATCCACCTATCTATCTATCATCATCATCATCATCTTTCTATATCAATCATCTATCTATTCATCCATTGAACCATTCATCCACCCATCCATCTATCCATCCATCCATCCATCTATATATCAACCTGTCTACTACTACCTACGTGCCTACCATCCATCTACCATGTATTGCTGTTTTTACCCTGTCCAAAGTGCCTGTCCAACTTTTATCTTAGGTTGTGTGCCTTTTTGCCCTTGATTTAATAGGAGTTTTTGAAATATTCTCAGTGAAAGTTCTTTTCATTATATGTGTTATAATTATATTCTCCTGGCATGGCACTCATGTTTTCACTCTATGGAAACTTTTAGTCATCACACATTTTCAATTTCAATGTAGCTCAAATTTATCAGTGTTTTTCTTTGTAGATTGTACTTTTTGTATCTTGTTTAAAAAATAGTTCTGTGGGACACCTGAGTCGCTCAGTCAGTTAAGCCGCTGCCTTCAGCTCAGGTCATGATCCCAGGGTCCTGGGATTGAGTCCCGCATCAGGCTCCTTGCTCCTTGAGGAGCCTGCTTCTCTCTGCGCCTCTGCCTGCCACTCTGCCTGCTTGTGCGCGCTCTCTCTCTCTGATAAATAAATAAATAAATAAAATCTTAAAAAAAAAAACAGTTCTGTAACTCATAAAAGATATATTCTTACCTTTTAAAGTGTTTTAAAGTGTTATGATTTTGTCTTGCACATTGATTTTTGATCAACTGGTAGCTATTTTTTTCATGTGTGTGTTTGTGTGTGTATGATATGATGCAGGAAATCTATTAACAGTTTTCAGTAAGGATAACTGAAATGCCCAGAACCTTTTCGAATAGCCCATTCTTTTCCCACTGATATTAAGTTCTAGATTTGTTATGAATCATTTTCATTCATTTTGCATGTATTTGTTTCTATTGCAGGAGTTTATTTATCTAGTTATACTATAGGATCTTAATTACATAGCATTATAATAAATCTTCAAATCCATTAGCTGAAGAGTCCTTTGCAAATTGGTGGCTATTTGGAGCTTTTGCTCTTTCAAATACATTGTAAAATTAACTTGCAATTGCAACAGTAACACATTTATCTGGGATTTGGATTAAATTTTCTGTGAATTATTTGCAGGAGAATATACACTTTCATGATACTGAGTCTCTCCAAGAACATGGAATCTCTTTCTACTTAGAAATCTTTCAGGGGCGCCTGGGTGGCACAGTGGGTTTAAGGCCTGTGCCTTCGGCTCAGGTCATGATCCCAGGGTCCTGGGATAGGGCTCTCTGTTCGGTGGAGAGCCTACCTCCCCGCCTCTCTCTGCCTGCCTCTCTGCCTACTTATGATTTCTGTCAAAATAAATAAAATCTTAAAAAAAAAAGAAATCTTTCAAAACTCTTTATAATTTTATTGCTAAAAAGTATCCTTATATTTAGTTGAATTTATTTCTGAGTAAAATTTAATTTTAATTTTTTAACTGAAGTGTAATTAGCATACAACGTTATACTAGTTTTAAGTATCCAATATTCTGGTTTGACAATTCAATTATTCAATGCTCACAACTAAAGTGTAGTTACCATCAATGACCATATAATGTTATTATATCATTATTGACTGTGTTCCCTATGCTTAAGTACAATTTATTTTTGTTTCTATTTATAAATTTTTAAATTACAGTTTTTGGTTGTTGCTGGAGTAAAGATTTGTAATTGAATTTTTGTATTGATGTTTTGTCTACTAAAGTTATTTATGCTACCATTGATAGAAAAAATTACCTATAGATGCTTCTGAGTTTTTGTTAAGAAAAAAAGCAGTAATCACTAATTCAGGATAAGTTTTGTTTCTGTTTCTACTACTTCTGTTGTCTTTTTATTATTTTCTTCCCATCTTACTACACAGGCTAGGTCAGCCATTAAGTATTAAAAATGAATGTGTATAACAGGTATCTTTAGATTGTTTTTCACATTTTAGTATTTATATACAAGATTTGCTTTCTACATTTTTGTAATATTCATCTAGCAAGTTTAGAAAGTTCCTTTCTACTCTCAGTTGGCCAAGAGTTTTTTCTTTCTTTTTCCTTGCTTTAGTAGTCACAAGTAGATGTTGAATTTTATCACTTTTTCTACATATACTAAGAAAATTTATAAGGTCTAGCTCCTTTAATCCATTAGTGTGATGAATTGCCATAATCAGTTTTTTGATATGAAACTTATCTTGTATTCCTGGGCTAAACGCATCTTGGTCACTCTTATGGATTAAATTGTGTCCCCTCAAAAGTTACGGGGCTCCTAATCCCTTGTACCTATAAATATGACATTATTTGGAAGTAGGGTCTTTGTAGATATAACCAAGTAAAGATGAGGTCATTGTAGTGGGCCATAATCCAGTATGGCAGTTATCTTTATAAGAGAGCAGAACACCATGTGAAGACAGAGAGACACAAAGTTGAAGACAGATATATGGAGATGGAAGCAGAAATTGGAGTTATGCTGCCACATACCAAGGAATGCCCAGCACCACCAGAAGCTGGAAGAGGCAAGGAAATCCCTTCCTCTAATGACATGGCAGGAAGCATAGCACCGGTGACATTGACCTCAGACTCCTTGCCTTCAGCACTGTGAGAAAGTAAGTTTCTGTTGTTTCATCTTTTTAAAATGTTCTTCAAGGTTTATATTTATTTATTTGAGAGGGAGGGAGAGCATACCGGAAGGGGGAGGGCAGAGAGAGAGAGAGAGAGAGGGAGCGAGACATGCAGACCCCCTGCTGGGCATGGAGACTGACACAGGGCTTGATCCCAGGACCCTGAGATCATGATCTGAGTTGCAGTTAGATGCTTAATAGACTGAGCCTTCCGGGCGCCTCTCTGTTGTTTTAAACTGCCCAGTTTGTGGTACTTTGTTATAGCAGCCCTAAAAGTAGATAAAATCAGAATTTCTTGCTGAGTTTGATTTAACAATACTTACTTTATTGAATCCAGGAAATATTTAACAATATTAACTTATTTAATTCAGCATCAATATGCATGAGTGAGATTGCAGAATATGTTCATGTTTTGTAGTGTTATGTTATCATGGTTATGATAGTCTTATTAAATAGATTGGGGTAATTCCTTCTTTTTTATTTTCTGAGACAGGGACCTCAGAGTTGCCCTTTCCTTTACTATTTGGTGGGAGACCTATAGAAAGCCACCCAGGCCTGGTATTTTATTCATGGGAAGATTTTTAGTTATGGATTAATTTCCCTAATTATGATAGGACTATTAATATATTTTTCCTGTGTTAGTTTTGTTAAGTTACATTTTTAAGGAATCTATTCATTTTATCTAGTTTTATTTCATCTCATTTTTACATTTACTGGCATAAAATTGTTTATAATACTATTTTCTGTTCAATCGATGCTGTTTCTGAAGGTATAACTCCTGTTTTACTCTTAATACGATTTAAAGATTTCTACCTTTTATCATGTTAACTCTTGCCAGTGATTTGTTAATTATTTTCAAAGAACCAACCTTTTGCAGTTTATCTTCTTTATAGTATATTTGTATTCTATATCATTACTCACACATTTTCTACATTCCTTGGGCTTATTCTGTCATCTTTTACATACTATAATATTTAAAGCTATAAATTTTCCACTAATTACTGCTTTAGTAATCACATCCCATAAGTTTGCCTTTGCAGTTATGTTATCAAATCTTAAGTATTTTCCAATTTCATTATGAATTTTCCTTTGAGATAATTTATTTAAAAGAGTATTTTTAATTTCAAATCATATATTATTTCCTTAGTTACCTTTTTTTTTTTAAAGATTTTATTTATTTATTTGACAGAGAGAGATCACAAGTAGAGAGGCAGGCAGAGAGAGAGAGAGGGAAGCAGGCTCCCTGCTGAGCAGAGAGCCCGATGCGGGACCGATCCCAGGACCCTGAGATCATGACCTGAGCCGAAGGCAGCGGCCCAACCTACTGATATTAAGATACTTTCATTGTCATTAGGAATTTGATATGTATGATATGAATTCTTTGAAATTATTGGAAGCTCACTTTGTGGCTTCACACATGGCTCCACTTTCTTTTTTTTTTTTTTTGGATTACCTTCTTTTGTTTATTTTTATTCATTTATTCATTTTATTCTTTTTATTCCCTCTTCAGGGTATTTGGAAATTCTATGTCTTTTTTATTATTTTTTAATCCAGAACCTAACTGCACTCTTAACAAAGCCTAATTAATTATTCCCTAGTCCTGAATCATATGAGCATCTTAGAATACCTTAATTTTGATTAGCCCCATGAAATCATATTCGATTGTTGACAAGTATTTTAATTCTAGCTAAATTATTAGTTATTATTATTTCTTCATTTTATCAATTTTTAAAATATTTTTCTCATCTATTTTCTAATATTTTTTGTTTATCACTAATTCTTGCAGAGCAGGTTTTTCCTCTGGAATCATTTCCCTTCTGTTCATCAATTCATGAAATTTTCCTTTATTGAAAGTCTTCTGGTAATAGCCTTTCTGCCATTTTATTTGATAATTTTTTCAGATATCTCTGAGTTTCATTTTATTTTTTAAATTGAGGTGTAATTGACACATAGCATTATATTAATTTCAGATATGCAATATAATGATTTTATATTTGTATACTGATAAGCTTTTTATTTTTCCTTCATTTTGGAAGATAACTGGGTATAGAGCTTTTTGTTGATCATAAAGTCTAATATGCTCACAATGAATGAAAATGTAGTAAACTTCAGGATAAGAACAGAGACTACATAAAAGAACTGAACAGAACACCTAGAACAGGAAAATACAATATTCAAATTAAAAAATAATCCTTTAACAGTCTTAACAACATATATGAGTTAAAATGTGAGTCAGTTTACTTGAAGACTGATTAAATTATTTAATCTATAACTCAGAAAAAAATAATAAATGAGTCCTTGTAAGATTGTTGTGGCCATCTCAAAACAATAAATGGATCCACCACCAAAAATCTGTTGGTATCTGAAAAAATTTTATTATTTATATAACAAGGCCATATGGGAGAGTTGGGCAGGCCTCTCAAGCTGAGGTGGAAAGAGCTAAAGAGGTAGTGATCTGAGTCTCCTGCTGGTACCTAATAAGGCTTTCTGACTAGTTTCTCCATATGTAGACCAGAAGGGGAAAAGAAGAGGGCTTGGTTTAAAAGCTGTCAGTAGTTAAACATAAAAAAAATGAAGCCAGACACCTGTTATACAGACAATGTCAGAATGTTTAAAATACATGTGATTAGTGTTCAGGAGGCAGAGGAAAAAGATGTGACAGAAAAATTTTGGAAGATAACACGACTCAAATCGTACAGATTTGCTGAAGGTTTTAAATATGCAGTTTCAAGAAATTTGCAAACTCTGGCAAGTTAAGCACAAAGACAATCATAGCCAGTCAAACTGCTGAAAACCAGATGTCAAGAAAATATTGAAAGCTGGTAAATATTACATGTGTGTCTTGTCAGGCAAATTCCTAGGAGCAGGTGAGCTAGTCGTATGGTAGATACCAGTTCAATCAGGAGAAGAAACCATGTAGTAATTTAATCTATGGAAGTATAAAGAATTATTATATTATAATAGGAGAGTAACTATAGAGATGCAAAGGGAACTGTAAAGTGTATTCTAGGACTGAAGGTGAACACCCACAGAATGATAAAGCTGAAAGAGGAGAGTCCTCCCCAAAGCTGGAGCTAGGCTTCCCTGGACAGGTTATTGTGGCCTACTGGATGGTGAAGTTCACTGGGTTGCTGGGGTCAGAGCTGGTCCATAACTGATAGGCAATCAGGAGATAACGTTCTGGGATTATAGCTGAGCTGAAGAAATGGAAAATATACAAAGAGGCAGTAGGGTTGTTGTTTTGAGCACAAGGTCTTTAGAACATTGTGTCTGCATCAGGAAGGCCATAGAAAGACAGTGATTTGGTCCAAGTTGTTGCTAAGGGGTTAAAAGTTCTGGGCATGCACGGGGGCATATACTAGTGGTTACCCCCACAAAGTTTCTGCTGATGCCTCATGCAGCAGGAACAAGAAAGCAAAACAAAACAAACAGAACAGCAGACCAGAACAGAGAAGAGAAACCCCTTCCTTATTCCTGCAATGTCTCTTTAGTGCCTTCCATGGACTGATAATGAATTTGAACTTAAGACAGTACATTGATAATTAGCATGTATGGTAAATGATGTTCAAATTTATAAGAAATTGTGAGACTCTCTTCCAAAATATTTGTACCATTTTTCATTCTTATAAGGTATCAGTCAGAGTTCCAGATGGTATTGATGTTCTCCCCAATGCTTGGTATTGTCAGAGTTAAAATTTTATCCATTCTAATGAGTGTGTAGTAGTATTAAATAACTTTTACTTAATTTCCCTGTGATTAACAGCATTTTTATGTGCTTATTTACCTTCTAAATATTTTCTTTGGTGAAGTGTCAGTTCAGTGTTTTTTGCCTGAATTTTGAAGTGGGTTGTTCATCTTTTTACTATTGAATTGTAATTCTTTTAAAAATATTCTGGATATAAAACTTCTGTATTTTTTCTCAGTATGTGGCCTATCTTTTCATTTGTGGTCTTTGGAAGAGCAGATAAGTTTAACTTTGGTAAAGCTCAGTTTATCAGTTTTGTAGGTTTATGCTTTTTCTGTCTCCTAAGAAATCTTTGCTTCACCTAAATTCACAAAGATTTCTCCTCATGTTATTTCCTGGACTTTCTATTAGTTGTAACTATCATATTAGATTACATGGTATAATATGTGTTCACTTTTGAGAGATAATGGTTGATATTTGTTTGTTTATTTATGCATATGGATTTTAATCATTCCAGTATCTTCTGTTAAAAAACTTTTCTCTTTCTATTGACTTGCCTTGGTGCTTTTATTGATTATCAACTGACCATATAGGTTTAAGACTATTGATTGAAATTGTATTAAAGATTTTTTTTTAATTTATTTCTTATTATTTTCTTTTTTTTACTTTTTTCAGCATAACAGTATTCATTGTTTGTTGC
Organism: Meles meles; assembly: GCF_922984935.1. Classification (NCBI taxonomy): domain Eukaryota; kingdom Metazoa; phylum Chordata; class Mammalia; order Carnivora; family Mustelidae; genus Meles; species Meles meles. The sequence continues at coordinate 135,252,961 of NC_060070.1, forward strand.
ACAACACCCAGTGCTCCATGCAAAACGTGCCCTCCCCATTACCCACCACCTGTTCCCCCAACCTCCCACCCCTGACCCTTCAAAACCCTCAGGTTCTTTTTCAGAGTCCATAGTCTCTTAAGTTCACCTCCCCTTCCAATTTTTTTTTTTTTATAAACATATAATGTATTTTTATCCCCAGGGGTACAGGTCTGTAAATCGCCAGGTTTACACACTTCACAGCACTCACGATAGCACATACTCTCCCCAATGTCCATAACCCCCTCCCCCCTCCCAACCCTATCTCCCCCCACCACAACCCCCAGTTTGTTTTGTAAGATTAAGAGTCATTTATGGTTTGTATCCCTCCCAATCCCATCTTGTTTCATTTATTCTTCTCCTATCGCACTAGCCCCCCAAGTTGCTTCTCCATGTCCTCATATCAGGGAGATCATATGATAGTTGTCTTTCTCCGATTGACTTATTTCACTAAGCATGATACCCTCTAGTTCCATCCACGTTGTCGCAAATGGCAAGATTTCATTTCTTTTGATGGCTGCATAGTATTCCACTGTGTATATATACCACATCTTCTTTATCCATTCATCTGTTGATGGACATCTAGGTTCTTTCCATAGTTTGGCTATTGTAGACATTGCTGCTATAAACATTCGGGTACATGTGCCCCTTCGGATCACTATGTTTGTATCTTTACGGTAAATACCCAGTAGTGCAATTGCTGGGTCATAGGGTAGTTCTATTTTCAACATTTTGAGGAACCTCCATGCTGTTTTCCAGAGTGGTTGCACCAGCTTGCATTCCCACCAACAGTGGAGGAGGGTTCCCCTTTCTCCACATCCTCGCCAGCATCTGTCATTTCCTGACTTGTTCATTTTAGCCATTCTGACTGGTGTGAGGTGGTATCTCATTGTGGTTTTGATTTGTATTTCCCTGATGCCGAGTGACGTGGAGCACTTTTTCATGTGTCTGTTGGCCATCTGGATGTCTTCTTTGCAGAAATGTCTGTTCATGTCCTCTGCCCATTTCTTGATTGGATTGTTTGTTCTTTGGGTGTTGAGTTTGCTAAGTTCCTTATAGATTTTGGATACTAGCCCTTTATCTGATATGTCGTTTGCAAATATCTTCTCCCATTCTGTCAGTTGTCTTTTGGTTTTGTTAACTGTTTCCTTTGCTGTGCAAAAGCTTTTGATCTTGATGAAATCCCAATAGTTCATTTTTGCCCTTGCTTCCCTTGCCTTTGCCATTGTTACTAGGAAGATGTTGCTTCGGCTGAGGTCGAAGAGGTTGCTGCCTGCATTCTCCTCAAGGATTTTGATGGATTCCTTTCTCACATTGAGGTCCTTCATCCATTTTGAGTCTATTTTCATGTGTGTTGTAAGGAAGGGGTCCAATTTCATTTTTCTGCATGTGGCTGTCCAATTTTCCCAGCACCATTTATTGAAGAGGCTGTCTTTCTTCCATTGGATATTCTTTCCTGCTTTGTCGAAGATTAGTTGACCATAGAGTTGAGGGTCTATTTCTGGGCTCTCTATTCTGTTCCATTGATCTCTGTGTCTGTTTTTGTGCCAGTACCATGCTGTCTTGATGATGACAGCTTTGTAATAGAGCTTGAAGTCCGGAATTGTGATGCCACCAATTTTGGCTTTCTTTTTCAATATTCCTTCGGCTATTTGAGGTCTTTTCTGGTTCCATATAAATTTTAGGATTATTTGTTCCATTTCTTTGAAAAAAATGGATGGTATTTTGATAGGGATTGCATTAAATGTGTAGATTGCTTTAGGTAGCATAGACATTTTCACAATATTTATTCTTCCAATCCAGGAGCATGGAACATTTTTCCATTTCTTTGTGTCTTCCTCAATTTCTTTCATGAGTACTTTATAATTTTCTGGGTATAGATTCTTAGCCTCCTTGGTTAGGTTTATTCCTAGGTATCTTATAGTTTTGGGTGCAATTGTAAATGGGATTGACTCCTTAATTTCTCTTTCTTCTGTCTTGTTGTTGGTGTACAGAAATGCAACTGATTTCTGTGCATTGATTTTATATCCTGACACTTTACTGAATTCCTGTACAAGTTCTAGCAGTTTTGGAGTGGAGTCTTTTGGGTTCTCCACATATAGTATCATATCATCTGCGAAGAGTGATAGTTTGACTTCTTCTTTGCCGATTTGGATGCCTTTAATTTCTTTTTGTTGTCTGATTGCTGAGGCTAGGACTTCTAGTACTATGTTGAATAGCAGTGGTGATAATGGACATCCCTGCCGTGTTCCTGACCTTAAGAGAAAAGCTTTCAGTTTTTCTCCATTGAGAATGATATTTGCGGTGGGTTTTTCATAGATGGCTTTGATAATATTGAGGTATGTGCCCTCTATCCCTACACTTTGAAGAGTTTTGATCAGGAAGGGATGCTGCACTTTGTCAAATGCTTTTTCAGCATCTATTGAGAGTATCATATGGTTCTTGTTCTTTCTTTTATTAATGTGTTCTATCACATTGATTGATTTGCGGATGTTGAACCAACCCTGCAGCCCTGGAATAAATCCCACTTGATCGTGGTGAATAATCCTTTTAATGTACTGTTGAATCCTATTGGCTAGTATTTTGGCGAGAATTTTTGCGTCTGTGTTCATCAAGGATATTGGTCTGTAGTTCTCTTTTTTGGTGGGATCCTTGTCTGGTTTTGGGATCAAGGTGATGCTGGCCTCATAAAATGAGTTTGGAAGTTTTCCTTCCATATCTATTTTTTGGGAGAGTTTCAGGAGAATAGGAATTAGTTCTTCTTTAAATGTTTGGTAGAATTCCCCTGGGAAGCCGTCTGGCCCTGGGCTTTTGTTTGTTTGGAGATTTTTGATGACTGTTTCAATCTCCTTACTGGTTATGGGCCTGTTCAGGTTTTCTATTTCTTCCTGGTTCAGTTGTGGTAGTTTATATGTCTCTAGGAATGCATCCATTTCTTCCAGATTGTCAAATTTGTTGGCGTAGAGTTGCTCATAGTATGTTCTTATAATTGTCTGTATTTCTTTGGTGTTAGTTGTGACCTCTCCTCTTTCATTCATGATTTTATTTATTTGGGTCCTTTCTCTTTTCTTTTTGATGAGTCTGGCCAGGGGTTTAACAATCTTATTGATTCTTTCAAAGAACCAGCTCCTAGTTTCATTGATTTTTTCTATTGTTTTTTTGGTTTCTATTTCATTGATTTCTGCTCTGATCTTTATGATTTCTCTTCTCCTGCTGGGTTTAGGGTTTCTTTCTTGTTCTTTCTCCAGCTCCTTTACGTGTAGGGTTAGGTTGTGTACTTGAGACCTTTCTTGTTTCTTGAGAAAGGCTTGTACCGCTATATATTTTCCTCTCAGGACTGCCTTTGCTGTGTCCCACAGATTTTGGACTGTTGTGTTTTCATTATCATTTGTTTCCATGAATTTTTTCAATTCTTTAATTTCCTGGTTGACCCATTGATTCTTTTGAAGGATGCTGTTTAGTCTCCATGTATTTGGGTTCTTTCCAGCTTTCCTCTTGTGATTGAGTTCTATCTTCAGAGCATTGTGGTCTGAAAATATGCAGGGAATGATGCTAATCTTTTACCGGTTGAGACCTGATTTGTGACCCAGGATGTGATCTATTCTGGAGAAGGTTCCATGTGCACTAGAGAAGAATATGTATTCTGTTGCTTTGGGATGAAATGTTCTGAATATATCTGTGATGTCCATCTGGTCCAGTGTGTCATTTAAGGCCTTTATTTCCTTGTTGATCTTTTGCTTGTATGATCTGTCCATTTCAGTGAGGGGAGTGTTAAAGTCCCCTACTATTATTGTATTATTATTGATGTGTTTCTTTGATTTTGTTATTAATTGGTTGATATAGTTGGCTGCTCCCACGTTAGGGGCATAGATATTGAAAATTGTTAGATCTTCTTGTTGGACAGACCCTTTGAGTAGGATATAGTGTCCTTCCTCATCTCTTATTATAGTCTTTGGCTTAAAATCTAATTGATCTGATATAAGGATTGCCACCCCAGCTTTCTTCTGATGCCCATTAGCATGGTAAATTGTTTTCCACCCCCTCACTTTAAATCTGGAGGTGTCTTTGCATCTAAAATGAGTTTCTTGTAGGCAACATACTGATGGGTTTTGTTTTTTTATCCATTCTGATACCCTGTGTCTTTTGATTGGGGCATTTAGCCCATTAACATTCAGGGTAACTATTGAGAGATATGAATTTGGTGCCATTGTATTGCCTATAAGGTGACTGTTACTGTATATTGTCTCTGTACCTTTCTGATCTACTACTTTTAGGCTCTCTCTTTGCTTAGAGGACCCCTTTCAATATTTCCTGTAGAGCTGGTTTGGTGTTTGCAAATTCTTTCAGTTTTTGTTTGTCCTGGAAGCTTTTTATCTCTCCTTCTATTTTCAGTGATAGCCTAGCTGGATAGAGTATTCTTGGCTGCATGTTTTTCTCGTTGAGTGCTCTGAATATATCATGCCAGCTCTTTCTGGCCTGCCAGGTCTCTGTGGATAAGTCTGCTGCCAATCTAATATTTTTACCATTGTATGTTACAGACTTCTTTTCTCGGGCTGCTTTCAGGATTTTCTCTTTGTCACTAAGACTTGTAAATTTTACTATTAGGTGACGGGGTGTGGACCTATTCTTGTTGACTTTGAGGGGGGTTCTCTGCATCTCCTGGATTTTGATGTTTGTTCCCTTTGCCATATTAGGGAAATTTTCTCCAATGATTCTCTCCAATAGACCTTCTGCTCCCCTCTGTCTTTCTTCTTCTTCTGGAATCCCAATTATTCTAATGTTGTTTCATCTTATGGTGTCACTTATCTCTCAAATTCTCCCCTCGTGGTCCAGTAGCTGTTTGTCTCTCTTTTGCTTGGCTTCTTTATTCTCTATCATTTGGTCTTCTATATCACTAATTCTTTCTTCTGCCTCATTGATCCTAGCCGTGAGAGCCTCCATTTTTTATTGCACCTCATTAATAGCTTTTTTGATTTCTACTTGGTTAGATTTTCGTTCTTTAATTTCTCCAGAAAGGGCGTTTATATCTCCAGAGAGGGTTTCTCTAATATCTTGCATGCCTTTTTCGAGCCTGGCTAGAACGTTCAGAATCGTCATTCTGAACTCTAGATCTGACATATTACCAATGTCTGTGTTGATTAGGTCCCTAGCCTTTGGTACTGTCTCTTTTTCTTTTGTTTGTGGTGATTTTTTCCACCTTGTCATTTTGTCTAGCTAAGAGGATATGAAGGATCAAACAAAATACTAAAAGGGTGACAAAGACCCCAGAAAAATGCGCTGTAACCAAATCAGAAGAGACCCCAAATTGTGGGGGGGGAGAAAGGGGATAAAAAGAGGTTCAGAAAAAAAAGAAAAAAATTAAAAAAATAAAGCAAATGAAGAAAAAATATAGAAAAGAAAGAAAAAATATATATATTTAGATAAACTAATCAAAAAACATTAAAAAATAAAAGGGTAAAAGTTTAAAAAAATTTAGCAGAAGAAGAAAAAAGAAAAAAAAATTGAAAAAAGAAAAAAAAATTGAAGTAGCCACAAGACTAAAGAATCATGGGGAGAAAGCCATGAGTTCCATGCTTTGCTTTATCCTCCTCTGGAATTGCGCTGCCGTCTTAGGAATTGAACCTGCTTTCCTTGATAGATGAACTTCGTCCTGGCTGGATATTTTGTTGATCTTCTGGGGGGAGGGGCCTGCTGTAGTGGCTCTCAAGTGTCTTTGCCCAAGGCGGGATTGCACCGCCCTTACTGGGGGCCGGACTAAGTAATCGGCTCGGGTTCGCTTTTGGGAGCTTCTGTTCCCTGAACGCTTTCCGTAGAGTTCCGGAGGACGGGAATGAAAATGGCGGACACCTCTTCTCCGGCCTGGAGGAGCCGAGAGCCCGGGGCCCCACTCCTCAGTGTGCCCCCAGAGGACAGCACCCAATCACTCCCGTATCCTCCGAGCTCAGCCAGCCAGCGACCAGTTCAAGGTAACCCCGAGCTGAGAGTTCAGGCCTCAGCTCTGTCTCTGTAGCCAGCTTCTCTGTTCTAATACCTGCGAGCTCTATGACACTCAGGCACCCCCGATCCTTCTGTGACCCTGCGGGACCTGGGGCCACGCTGACACCGCATGGGCTTCACCCTGGTTTAGCCTCTGGAGCAATGTCCCTCAGTGGAACAGACTTTTAAAAGTCCTGATTTTGGGCGCCTGGGTGGCTCAGTGGGTTAAGCCGCTGCCTTCAGCTCAGGTCATGATCTCAGGGTCCTGGGATCGAGTCCCGCATCAGGCTCTCTGCTCAGCAGCAAGCCTGCTTTCCTCTCTCTCTCTGCCTGCCTCTCTGTCTACTTGTGCTCTCTCTCTGTCAAATAAATAAAATCTTTAAAAAAAAAAAAAAGTCCTGATTTTGTGCTCTGTTCCTCCGCCGCTTGCTGGGAGCCGGCCCCTCCCCCCGCGATCTATCGTCCCGTCGTTTTGGATTCACTTCTCCACCAGTCCTACCTTTCAGAAAGTGGTTGATTTTCTGTTTCTAGAATTGCTGTTCTTCTTCTCTTCGTTCTCCCATTGGATTTGTAGGTGTTTGCAATGTTTAGATAAGCTATCTAGCTGATCTCGTACTACCCGATGCAGTCTCAGCCTGCTACTTATCCGCCATCTTGACTCCTCCCTCTGTATTAAAGATTTTTGCTTAAATATGCAACAGGGATATTGTTCTATACTTTCCTTCTAAATTATTACTGGGAGTTGCTAGATTGCAAGGTTTGAGGGTACAGTGCTTTATACTTCCAAGCTTTCTAGCACCCACTGCAAGTTCAAGGGGTTTCTCAAAATCAACTTCAGGTTTGATAATCATTAGAAGTCATATAATTCATTGAAAGCTATGACATTCACTATTGTGGTTTCTTAAAGGAAAAGGCTACATTAAATAAGCCAAGGGAAGAGATGCGTAGGGCAAGGTCTGGGAGGATTCCAAACATGAAGTTTCTATTGCCGTCAGGATGTGTTATCCTCCTAATAGCAGTGTCTGACAAGTCACACAAAGTACTGGCAATTAGGAAGCTTATTTGAGCTCCTGTATTTGTATTTTGTATCTGTATCTGTATCTTTATATTTAAAGTGGCTTTTTGTGTGTCTGGCTGGCTCAGTCAGTTAAGTGTCTGCTTTCGGCTATGGTCATGGTCCTGGGGTCCTGGGATTAAGCCCTATGTCAGGCTGTCTGCTCAGTGGGGAGCCTATTTCTCTGTCTCCTTCTACCCCTCCCTCTGCTTGTGCTCTCTCATCCTCTCTCAAATAAATAAAATCTTAAAAAAAAAGTGTAAATATCATATAAATAGAGCTTGTTTTTTTAAAAATATCTAATCTCATAACCTGTGTCCTTATGTTGAACATTTAGTTCACTTATATTTATGCGATCATCATTTTGGTTAGATTTAAATGTGCCTTCTTTCTGTCTTCCATTTGATCTATTTTTTTTCTCTTTTCCCCCTGTTTCTTGTCTTTTTTTGAATTGGTAGATTTTTTTTTATTCTGTTTTTTTAGTTGAATTTATAGTATGTATTTTTAACTTGTATCTTTAAATATATTACATCACTTCACTTATAGTCTATGAATCTTAACTATACTTCCATTTATACTCTAGTCTTTTGCAATATTGTTATACATATTATTTCTAATTTCACTTCAATTTTTTCCATTAAACCACCAATTATCTTGTAAGAGGATTTAAAGAGAAAGGAAATGCCTTTTATATTTATCACATATTTACGATTTCCATTGTTTATCCTTTGTTTAGATCCAAATTTCCATAGAGTTTCGTTTTATTTTTGTCTGAAGAAATTTCTTTAACATTTCTTGTAGTGCAGGATTGCTGGTGATGATTTCACTCAGTTGCTGTTAGTCTGAAAAATTATTCCTTTCATCTTTATTTTTGAAAATTAAACACATTGATGTGCATAGATTTTAGAACTGAGAGTTTTTCTATCACTTTAAAGACGTCTCTCCATTCTCTTTCAACTTACATAATTTCTGACAAGAAGTCCGTTTTTATAGTTTTAAATAGTTCCTCTGTATTAATGCATCCTTTTTCTCTAACTGCTTTTAAGATTTTTTTATCACTGGTTTTTAGAAATTTGACTATGATGCACTTTGACTTACTCCTTATCACATTTCTACTGCTTGAGTTTCATGAACTTCTGGAATATGTTGGTTTTTAATTTTAAACATTATTTGGAAATTTTTCATTGATTATTTGTCCAAAAATATTGCCTGCTTCCTTGTCTTTTCTCGGGTTCCATTTTTATATATGTAGCACTGGTAGATATGTTCCATGGATCACTGATGTTATGTTGATTTTATTTAATTCTTTTTTTCTTGGTATTTTTCTTCGGATAGTTTCTATTGCTATATACTCAAGTTCAATAATGTTTTCTTCTCCAGTGTATAATCTGCTGTTAATGCCATCCATTATATTTTCCACTTGAAATACTGCACTTCTCGTCTCTAGAGATTCCACTTGTGTCGTTTTTGGTATCCTTTATTTCTTTCTTCATCATGTTATGGATACCCATACCTTCTTGCACATGTTGAGTGCATAGTCTCATTTAGTGCTCTTCGATCATCTGTGTATTATGGAGTCATATTTAATTCATTTTATTTTTAAAATTTTCTGTTCTGTGTCATTTTCATACTTTTCTATGTGCATAATCAAAAAATTAAAACAAATTGATTTTTTAATAGAACTTAACTTTTAAAACATCATGAAACTCAAAAAGGATGAGGAATGTTCTAACTCTGAGAAGGTAGGAATCATTGACCTAGGCCAAAACTGATATTAAAATATTAATTTCATATCAGAATGTCTCATTTGTATGTGAATTTTTCTCTTGTACTTTCTGCCTTCATTGTTTTAAATGAGAAAATGAATATAAATAATTTTACCTAAATAATTCCACTTTTTATATAGTCTCTACTGATACCATGAGGAAACAGGACTCATAAATGCTGGACAGTGATGAAATTTTTAGGGTCCCCAGTCAGAAACTCTAACAGTAACTTGGCCTCATTACAGGCCAGTGAAGATGGAAGAATAGACTCCCCATGCAGCCTGCGGAAGGAGGGCATAGAGCTAGAATAGAGTGTTGGTTGTAGAAAAATATTCTTCCTCTTTCTTTGGTTAGAGAAAAAGAGCAGAATTTTCTTGGAGCTTTGTTTTTTTGTTGTTGTTGTTGTTGTTTGTATCTGTTGGGATTTCTGGATACGGCTCCCAGTATGGATATGTTAAGCCAAAGGAAGACCTAGGGAACTCATTAGCGTTGTTCCTTGGATCCCAAGCTGATCTGCCGTCTTCTCTCTACATTTCAAAATCTTCTTATGTTTGCTTTATATATAATATTCAAGTTTTTTTTTGTTTTGTTTTATTTTTTGTTTTGTTTTGTTTTTAAGCTATACCTATTTGGAGGAATGGGGAGACGTTTCTATTCCATCTTATCCCAGAACCAAAAATCATGTCTGATAATTGCTGATTAGATTATGGATAAAAAGATATTAGATAAAATTTTTATTCTTTGATGTTGATTTTTAAAACCAGTCATTAAGTATTACTGGGATTTGTTTGAGGATGAAATTAAGTACTTTGAAAGAGTCTCATTAGTTCTAGGTTTACTTTTAAACTTTGTTGGGGTTGGTCCTAAGAAGTCTTTGATCTAGGGCTAATTTGACCCCACTCCTAATGCAATAAGCTCTTTTTCTGGTCCAATCAAGATAGAGCTGGAAGAAAAACATCGAGATAACTACTTACCTCTGCATTTTCTTGATGAGGTTCCGACCATGCTATGTGTTGGGCCTCTAATATTTCTCAAAATAATAAATGTAGAGTTTCTTTTTTAAAAAAAATATTTACTTGTTTGAAAGAAAGTGAGCATACAAAGGAAGAGGGGGAGGGAAAGGAGAAGCAGGCTTCCTGTTGAGCAGGGAGCCTGATGTGCGGTTTAATCTCAGGACCCTGGGATCATGACCTGAGCTCAAGGCAGACACTTAAAAGCCACCCAGGTGCCCCAAACATACAGAATTTCTACTTTGAGCAATTTTGGAGATTTTTCTCATTCTCAAAAATAAAATAATGCAACTAAAAAATTTACTTTCTACCCTTCTCCACCTATCAAACTTCTATCCTTCCTCCACTACAAGGTAAAAATAGCATTTATTCAGTAGTGTCTTCTTCAGCCCTGAAGGCAGAGTTGACACAACATTCTTTACATTATATTACAAAATTGAAGATGCTAACTTATATCTAGAAATGGGACTGAAATGAATAACTATGTGGATGACGATTAATGATAAAAAAGCCAAAAATTTTTCATACATGTAAAAATGCTGGGAAAATTTTGTTGCCATATTATTTTTCTGTATACTACAAAATCAAAAAGGAAAAAAAGACTGTTACAACAAAGATGCTGATTTTTTAGCTTTAACTTAATCCATCATTATAAATTTATCATCAAAAACAAAAAAGAAAAATGTAGAAAAAAATGACCATAGTGATGCCTGACTACAGAAAAGAGTTGCATATGCATAGATCTTGACATTAGCAGATTGGCATTTAAAAAAATGTTAGTACTTTAAAAGCTAAATTGAAAATGAAATCTAAACTAAGGTATGGATATGCTAAAGCATCTAGAAAACGAATTATTACTTCTTCATGTGTATTCTAGTCCATTAACTATTGAGTTTATGTGTGTTATTTATACTCCCAAAGAGAAAGATTTTAAATATCTGTTTTTGAAGCTGCGTCTACTCCATGAAATACTTCCATTTCTATTTTATTTGATACTACAACTCAAATCTTCCATAAGAATATAAGAACCAAAGCTATATTATTCTTGGGAGAAAACTTACAAATATATCTTCTTGGTCTTAAACTGGCAATAGTTTCTTAGATATGACATCAAAAGCGTGGTCAAAGAAAAAAAGAAGTCAACCAGACTTCATCAAAATTAAAAACTTGCACATCATTACAAACCTGCACATCAAAAAACACTACCAAGAAAATGCAAAGACAACTTGCAAATGAAAGAAAATATTTGCAAATCATGTATCTGATAAGGATTTAGTATACAAATATACAAAAAACTCTTAGAACAACATTAAAAAGACAAATAATGCAATTAAATAATGGGCAAAAGTTTTGAATAGACATTCTCGAAAGAAGATGTACAGATGCTCATTAGATACATGAAAAGATACTTAATTTCATTTGGGGAATGCAAATTAAGACCATAATGAGATATCACTACACACCCACTAGAATAGCTATAAGAACACACAGAGGGGATGAGTCAAGATGGCGGAGAAGTAGCAAGCTGAGACTACATCAGGCAGCAGGAGATCAGCTAGATAGCTTATCTAAACATTGGAAACACCTACAAATCCAACGGAGATCGAAGAGAAGAACAGCAATTCTAGAAACAGAAAATCAACCACTTTCTGAAAGGTAGGACTGGTGGAGAAGTGAATCCAAAACGACGGGAAGATAGATCGTGGGGGGAGGGGCCGGCTCCCGGCAAGCGGCGGAGCAACGGAGCACAAAATCAGGAATTTTTTTTTTTTAATTCTTAATTTTTTAAAATTTATTTATTTATTTTTAAATCAGGACTTTTAAAAGGCTGTTCCACTGAGGGACATTGCTCCAGAGGCTAAACCGGGGTGAAGCCCACACGGGGTCAGAGAGGCCCCAGATCCCGCAGGGTCACAGAAGGATCGGAGGTGTCGGAGTGTCACAGAGTTGCAGGTATTAGAACAGGGAAGCCGGCTACAGAGACAGAGCTGAGGAGTGAGCTCTCAGCTTGGGGTTACCTTGAACTGGTCACAGGCTGGGTGAGCTCGGAGCGTGGCCGGAGGCCAGGGATGCGGGAGTGAATGGGCGCTGTTCTCTGGGGGCACACTGAGGAGTGGGGCTCCGGGGTCTCAGCTCCTCTGGGCTGGAGACTGGGAGGCCTCCATTTTCACTCCCATCATCCGGAACTCTATGGAAAGCGTTCAGGGAACAAAAGCTCCCAAAAGCGAACCCGAGCGGATTACTTAGTCCGGCCCCGGTAAGGGCGGTGCAATTCAGCCTCGGGCAAAGACACTTGAGAGTCACTACAACAGGCCCCTCCCCCAGAAGATCAACGAAAAATCCAGCCAGGACGAAGTTCACCTACCAAGGAAAGCAGGTTCAATACCAAGGAGAGCAGCAGAATTCCAGAGGAGGAGAAAGCAAAGCATGGAACTCATGGCTTTCTCCCCATGACTCTTTAGTCTTGTGGTTAATTTAATTTTTTTTTCAATTTTTCTTTCTTCTTCTGCTAAATTTTTTTAAACTTTTACCCTTTTATTTTTAACGTTTGTTAACTAGTTTATCTAATATATATGTTTTCTTTCTTTTTTATATTTTTTCCTTATTTTTTTTCTTTTTAAAATTTTTTTCTTTTTTTTTCTGAACCTCTTTTTATCCCCTTTCTCCCCCCCACAATTTGGGGTCTCTTCTGATTTGGTTAAAGCACATTTTCTGGGGTCTTTGCCACCCTTTTAGTATTTTACTTGCTCCTTCATATACTCTTATATGGACAAAATAACAAGGCGGAAAAATTCACCACAAAAAAAAGAACAAGAGGCAGTACTGAAGGCTAGGGACCTAATCAATGCAGACATTGGTAATATGTCAGATCTACAGTTCAGAATGACGATTCTCAAGGTTCTAGCCGGGCTCGAAAAAGGCATGGAAGATATTAGAGAAACCCTCTCTGGAGATATAAAAGCCCTTTCTGGAGAAATTAAAGAACTAAAATCTAACCAAGTAGAAATCAAAAAAGCTATTAATGAGGTGCAATCAAAAATGGAGGCTCTCACTGCTAGGATAAATGAGGCAGAAGAAAGAATTAGTGATATAGAAGACCAAATGACAGAGAATAAAGAAGCTGAGCAAAAGAGGGACAAACAGCTACTGGACCACGAGGGGAGAATTCGAGAGATAAGTGACACCATAAGACGAAACAACATTAGAATAATTAGGATTCCAGAAGAAGAAGAAAGACAGAGGGGAGCAGAAAGTCTATTGGAGAGAATTATTGGAGAGAATTTCCCTAATATGGCAAAGGGAATAAGCATCAAAATCCAGGAGATGCAGAGAACCCCCCCTCAAAAACAACAAGAATAGGTCCACACCCCGTCACCTAATAGTAAAATTTACAAGTCTTAGTGACAAAGAGAAAATCCTGAAAGCAGCCCGGGAAAATAAATCTGTAACATACAATGGTAAAAATATTAGATTGGCAGCAGACTTATCCACAGAGACCTGGCAGGCCACAAAGAGCTGGTATGATATATTCACAGCACTAAACAAGAAAAACATGCAGCCAAGAATACTATATCCAGCTAGGCTATCATTGAAAATAGAAGGAGAGATAAAAAGCTTCCAGGACAAACAAAAACTGAAAGAATTTGCAAATACCAAATCAGCTCTACAGGGAATATTGAAAGGGGTCCTCTAAGCAAAGAGAGAGCCTAAAAGTAGTAGATCAGAAAGGAACAGAGACAATATACAGTAACAGTCACCTTACAGGCAATACAATGGCACCAAATTCATATCTCTCAATAGTTACCCTGAATGTTAATGGGCTAAATGCTCCGATCAAAAGACACAGGGTATCAGAATGGATAAAGAAACAAAACCCATCTATATGTTGCCTACAAGAAACTCATTTTAGACGTGAAGACATCTCCAGAAAACAATTTATCATTGCTAATGGACATCAGAAGAAAGCTGGGGTGGCAATCCTTATATCAGATCAATTAGATTTTAAGCCAAAGACTATAATAAGAGATGAGGAAGGACACTATATCCTACTCAAAGGGTCTGTCCAACAAGAAGATCTAACAATTTTAAATATCTATGCCCCTAAAGTGGGAGCAGCAAACTACATAAACCAATTAATAACAAAATCAAAGAAACACATAAATAATAATACAATAATAGTAGGGGACTTTAACACTCCCCTCACTGAAATGGACAGATCATCCAAGCAAAAGATCAACAAGGAAATAAAGGCCTTAAATGACACACTGGACCAGATGGACATCACAGATATATTCAGAACATTTCATCCCAAAGCAACAGAATAGACATTCTTCTCTAGTGCACATGGAACCTTCTCCAGAATAGATCACATCCTGGGTCACAAATCAGGTCTCAACTGGTCTCAAAAGATTGGGATCATTCCCTGCATATTTTCAGACCACAATGCTCTGAGGCTAGAACTCAATTACAAGAGGAAATTTGGGAAGAACCCAAATACATGGAAACTAAACAGCATCCTTCTAAAGAATGAATGGGTCAACCAGGAAATTAAAGAAGAATTGAAAAAATTCATGGAAACAAATGATAATGAAAACACAACAGTTCAAAATCTGTGGGACACAGCAAAGGCAGTCCTGAGAGGAAAATATATAGCGGTACAAGCCTTTCTCAAGAAACAAGAAAGGTCTCAAGTACACAACCTAACCCTACACCTAAAGGAGCCAAAGAAAGAACAAGAAAGAAATCCTGAACCCAGCAGGAGAAAAGAAATCATAAAGATCAAAGCAGAAATCAATGAAATAGAAACCAAAAAAAACAATAGAACAAATCAACCAAACTAGGAGCTCATTCTTTGAAAGAATTAATAAGATTGATAAACCCCTGGCCAGACTCATCAAAAAGAAAAGAGAAAGGACCCAAATAAATAAAATCATGAATGAAAGAGGAGAGGTCACAACTAACACCAAAGAAATACAGACAATTATAAGAACATACTATGAGCAACTCTACGCCAACAAATTTGACAATCTGGAAGAAATGGATACATTCCTAGAGACATATAAACTACCACAACTGAACCAGGAAGAAATAGAAAACCTGAACAGGCCCATTACCAGTAAGAAGATTGAAACAGTCATCAAAAATCTCCAAACAAACAAAAGCCCAGGGCCAGACGGCTTCCCAGGGGAATTCTACCAAACATTTAAAGAAGAACTAATTCCTATTCTCCTGAAACTCTCCCAAAAAATAGAAATGGAAGGAAAACTTCCAAACTCATTTTATGAGGCCAGCATCACCTTGATCCCAAAACCAGACAAGGATCCCACCAAAAAAGAGAACTACAGACCAATATCCTTGATGAACACAGATGCAAAAGTTCTCGCCAAAATACTAGCAATAGGATTCAACAGTACATTAAAAGGATTATTCACCACGATCAAGTGGGATTTATTCCAGGGCTGCAGGGTTGGTTCAACATCCGGAAATCAATCAATGTGATACAACACATTAATAAAAGAAAGAACAGGACCCATATGATACTCCAAATAAATGCGGAAAAAGCATTTGACAAAGTGCAGCATCCCTTC
Organism: Meles meles; assembly: GCF_922984935.1. Taxonomy (NCBI): domain Eukaryota; kingdom Metazoa; phylum Chordata; class Mammalia; order Carnivora; family Mustelidae; genus Meles; species Meles meles. The sequence goes on from NC_060070.1 coordinate 135,268,373, forward strand.
CTGATCAAAACTCTTCAAAGTGTAGGGATAGAGGGCACATACCTCAATATTATCAAAGCCATCTATGAAAAACCCACCGCAAATATCATTCTCAATGGAGAAAAACTGAAAGCTTTTCCGTTAAGGTCACGAACACGGCAGGGATTTCCCTTATCACCACTGCTATTCAACATAGTACTAAAAGTCCTAGCCTCAGCAATCAGACAACAAAAAGAAATTAAAGGCATCCAAATCAGCAAAGAAGAAGTCAAACTATCACTCTTCACAGATGATATGATACTATATGTGGAAAACCCAAAAGACTCCACTCCAAAACTGCTAGAACTTGTACAGGAATTCAGTAAAGTGTCAGGATATAAAATCAATGCACAGAAATCAGTTGCATTTCTGTACACCAACAACAAGACATAGAAAGAGAAATCACTGGGTCAATCCCATTTACAATTGCACATAAAACTATAAGATACCTAGGAATAAACCTAACCAAAGAGGCTAAGAATCTATATGCAGAAAATTATAAAGTACTCATGAAAGAAATTGAGGAAGACACAAAGAAATGGAAAAATGTTCCATGCTCCTGGATTGGAAGAATAAATATTGTGAAAATGTCTATGCTACCTAAAGCAATCTACACATTTAATGCAATCCCTATCAAAATACCATCCATTTTTTTCAAAGGAATGGGACAAATAATCCTAAAATTTATATGGAACCAGAAAAGACCTCGAATAGCCAAAGGAATATTGAAAAAGAAAGCCAAAGTTGGTGGCATCACAATTCCGGACTTCAAGCTCTATTACAAAGCTGTCATCATCAAGACAGCATGGTACTGACCCAAAAACAGACACATAGATCAATGGAACAGGATGGAGAGCCCAGAAATAGACCCTCAACTCTATGGTCAACTAATCTTCGACAAAGCAAGAAAGAATGCCCAATGGAAAAAAGACAGCCTCTTCAATAAATGGTGCTGGGAAAATTGGACAGCCACATGCAGAAAAATGAAATTGGACCATTTCCTTGCACCACACACGAAAATAGAAAATGGATGAAGGACCTCAATGTGAGAAAGGAATCCATCAAAATCTTTGAGGAGAACACATGCTGCAACCTCTTCGACCTCAGCCGCAGCAACATCTTCCTAGGAACATTGCCAAAGGCAAGGGAAGCAAGGGCAAAAGTGAACTATTGGAATTTCATCAAGATCTAAAGCTTTTGCACAGCAAAGGAAACAGTTAACAAAATCAAAAGACAACTGACAGAATGGGAGAAGATATTTGCAAATGACATATCAGATAAAGGGCTAGTATCCAAAATCTATAAGGAACTTAGCAAACTCCACACCCAAAGAACAAATAATCCAATCAAGAAATGGGCAGAGATGATATGAACAGACATTTCTGCAAAGAAGACATCCAGATGACCAAAAGACACATGAAAAAGTGCTCCACATCATTCGGCATCAGGGAAATAAAAATCAACACCACAATGAGATATCACCTCACACCAGTCAGAATGGCTAAAATTAACAAGTCAGGAAATGACAGATGTTGGTGAGGATGTAGAGAAAGGGGAACCCTCCTACACTGTTGGTGGGAATGAAAGCTGGTGCAACCACTCTGGAAAACAGCATGGAGGTTCTTCAAAGTGTTGAAAATAGAACTACCCTATGACCCAGCAATCGCACTACTGGGTTTTGACCCTAAAGATACAAACGCAGTGATCCGAAGGGGCACATGCACCCGAATGTTTATAGCAGCAATATCTACAATAGCCAAACTATGGAAAGAACCTAGATGTCCATCAGCAGATGAATAGATAAAGAAGAGGCGGTATATATATACAATGGAATACTATGCAGCCATCAAAAGAAATGAAATCTTGCCATTTGTGATGATGTGGATGGAACTAGAGGGTATCATGCTTAGTGAAAGAAGTCAATCGGAGAAAGACAACTATCATATGATCTCCCTGATATGAGGAAGTGAAGATGCAACATGGGGGATTAGGGGGATAGGAGAAGAATAAATGAAACAAGATGGGATTGGGACGGAGACAAACCATAAGTGACTCTTAATCTCACAAAACAAACTGAGGGTTGCTGGCAGGAGGGGGGTTGGGAGAGGGGGAATGGGGTTTTGGACATTGGGAGGGTATGTGCTATGGTGAGTGCTCTGAAATGTGTAAACCTGGCGATTCACAGATCTGTATCCCTAGGGATAAAAATACATTATATGTTTATAAAAAAAAATAAAGAAACAAACAAACAAAAAGAACACACAAATAGAAGTTGACAAGTGTTGCGATGCCTGGGTGGCTCAGTGGGTTAAAGCCTCTGCCTTTGGCTCAGGTCATGATCCCAGGGTCCTGGAATTGATGAGGCTCTCTGCTCAGCGGGGACTCTGCTTCCTCCCCACTCTCTACCTGCCTCTCTGCCTACTTGTGATCTCTCTCTCTGTCAAATAAATAAATAAATCTTAAAAAAAAAGAACTTGATAAGTGTTGAAGAAGTGAAAGGTATTCATACATTGCTGGTTGCAGTATAAAATGGTGCAGCTACTTTGGAAAATAGTTTGGCTGTTCTTTGACATTAAACAAGAGTTACCATATAACCCAGCAGGTATATATCCAAGATATTGGAGAGCATATGATTACACAACTCTCATACCTGAATATTCACAGCAGCATTGTTTATAAGTGTCAAAAAGTGGAAACAACACAAATATTCATCAACTGATGAATGGATAAACAAAATGTATTAATGCCAGCTGATGCATATTCAGTCATAAAAAGAAACGAAACCGTGATACAAGCTACAGCATGGATAAACCTTGCAAACATTATGCTTCATGAAAGAAGCCAGGCACGAGGGCCACCTAGTATCGATTAGGGAAAATCTGTGTTCCAAGATGGCCAACTGAGTCAGCAAAGGAGTCCCAACCACTGCCCTGTGGCTCTTCTGGGTTCTTCTCTCTGCCTTGCTTCCTGTGTGTGCCAAAATACCAAGTACGTGGAAATAGAAGGATATAAGTTATCCCCTTCGTCTGTGCTTGGGCTCAGACCAATCTGACTCAAATTCCTCTGTTATCGTGTAAAACGTCAGGAAAAAATTTGCCAAATGTTAAGGCATAAAGGTCCAACCATGTTTCAAATGTCATGGTAATTTATCTTTTATTTTTTAAAGATTGATTTACTTATTTTAGAGAGAGCATGAGTATGTGTGCAGGAGTGGGGGGGGGGGAATGGGACAGAGGAAGAGGGGCAGAGAATCCTTGGATGGCTCCCTGCTGGGGATGGAGCCCCCTTGTGGTGTGGGGCTCAATCTCAGGACATGAGATTATGACCTGAGATAAAATCAAGAGTCGGATGCCCAACCTACTGAGCCACCCAGGTGCCCCCAAGTGTCAGGATAATTTACGACTTCGAAGATGTATTCTTGCCAAGTGCAGTTGGTGAAAAGTAATCAATGCAGTGATCATGATGTGAAAACACACGAATTGTATCTTGGAGCCATTTAAGATAGTGTAAGATGGTAAAAAAAAAGGTAAGCTAATGCAAGATGTAAAAACTTACTCTTGAAGGATAGAGGAAAACGTGAAAAATGATACAGTCACACCACATTTTTTTGTGCTTTGCTTTATTTTATTTCACAGATGCTTTTTTAAAAAATAATTTAACAGTTTGTGACAACTTTAAATTGAATAATTCTATTGGCACAATTTTTCCAATAGCATCTGCCCAGCCTGTGTCCCTGTGTCACATTTTGGTAATTCTTGCAACACTTCAAACTTTTTCACTATTTTTATATTTGTTATGGTGATTGGCAATTATGACTTGCTGAAAGCTCAGATGATGGTTAGTATTTTTTAACAATATTTTAAAAATAAGATACGTACTTTTTTAAGACAATGTTATTGCACACTCAGTAGACTACAGTATGGTGTAAACATAACTTTTACATGCAGTAGGAAACCAAAATGGTCTGTTGACTTGCTTTATTGAGATACTTTATTGTGATGATCCAGAGCCAAACTCACAGTATCTCTGAGATATACCTGTAATGTAGTGAAACCTTGGACTTAAAATCTGAGATAATATTTATAAAGACTGGGGGTGCCTGGGTGGCTCAGTGGGTTAAAGCCTCTGCCTTTGGCTCAGGTTGTGATCCCAGGGTCCTGGGATCAAGCCCCGCATCAGGCTCTCTGCTCAGCAGGGAGCCTGCTTCCTCCTCTCTCTCTGCCTGCCTCTCTGCCTACTTGTGCTCTCTCTCTCTGTCAAATAAATAAATAAAATCTTAAAAAAATATTTATAAAGACTGAAACAGGTGGAGGGGAGATTTTTCAAATAGGAGAATTAAAATAGATTTCTGTGTCACTTGTCACTGGACAATTAGATAAACAGAAAGAAAAATATTCTGAAAAATCCTGAGGGTAATCACTGAGTCCAAAATAAGAAAAAAAAAATCTTTCTAAAGAAACAGACAAAAAAGCAGACAAGTACTGTCTGTGTAGAAAACAAATTGGCAAACAAATATCAAAAGAGGCACAAAAACAGAAAACAGAATAAGAAGACAAAACAAGTCCAAATATAATATTTATAAGAATAAAACTGAATGCATTAAAAGCACAAAGACTTAAATTGAATCAGGCAAATGAAAAGAAACCAAAAAAAGAAATCAGGGCTTAAAACATTACAATCCAGACAAAGGCCAAAATAATTACATGAAATAAAGAGAACCTCTTTATATTGCAAAAGCACACAATTCACAATGATGATAAATATAACATCAATCTTTATGTGCTGAATAATCTGTCCTCCAAATATACAAAATAAAACTCTTAAAATACAAGGAAGAGAGGATGGAAACATTTTACTCAGAGATTTTGACTATCTTTCCCATTCTATGTGGTCAGGTAAAGACATAGAGGATCAGGGGAATATTATGATACAGTTAATTTAATAGATACATATGAAACTTTGTAGCCAACACAAGGATATGTACTTTTTTCTATGTCATTTGAGGATTCATAAAAATTGATAATTTATGAGACCAGAAAGAAACATCTTAATAAATTCCTCAAAAAATTAACATTTTATCATAATTGAGTTAAAATGAAAATTAGTAACAATTTAATTCCATCAAAAATTACATGATCATTGAAAAAATCAGCTTCACTTTACTTCTAATTATGTATTAAGTGAAAAAGTAGAAAATGAAAATTGAATACATCAATACTGATATCCACACCATACTTTAGGAGAAAATATATTGCCCTTATGGGTTTTATTTATAAAATGTACCTAAAAATCATTGAGTAAATCAATTTGAAATCATATAAAAATATAAAAATAACTTAAAGGGAATAACAGGAATTAAAAATGTGAAAGCAAAAATTAATGAATTATAAAATAGAAAAAGAGTCAAATTGATAAAAATATTCCAACAACTATTTTTCTAAAAGGTCAAATTAACAGTCATCCTTCTAGCAAGACTGACTGGAAGACCAGAAGACACAAATCTGTTATTGTAGCTCTAATAATAACATGATTACCAATAAAATCCACAACATCATCCACTTACTGAACACTTGCTATGGACCAGATACTGTACTGATGTCTTTATATACAGAATTGTTGAGTTTGGATTTCAATTCACATTCCCTGCACTTAAGTTTTATTGCTCTGAGCTTTCGGCTACCTCTATTCCTTCTGTCATAAAATTAGGATAATGTTAACCCGTACTTCACAGGACAGTTGTGAGATTTTACATGACAAACATTTACACAACAAACATGTAAAATGCTGACAGTAATATGTGCCATGTTGTACACATTTAAGAAAGTCAGTTTTTTAAAAGAATTGTTTTTATTTATTTGACAGAGACAGAGAGTGCACAAATAGGGGGAGATGCAGGGAGAGGCAGGCAGGGGGACAGGCAGAGGCAGAGAAAGAAGCAGGCTTCCTGCTGAGCAAGACCCCTCATCCCCCCCATCACAAGGGACTCAATCCCAGGACCCTGGGATCATGACCTGAGAAGAAGGCAGCCACTTAACCAACTGAGTCACGCAGGTGGCCCCCCCGCCCAAAGTTAGTCCTAAGGTGCAGATAGAGAGTACCTCATTTAGAACTGTATTTGATGTGAATAATCATGTCTTCTATAGTGGTTTAAATAAGTAAGAATTATATTTTCCTCATGCAAGAACTCTAGAAGTAAGAAGTCCAGAGCTGGAAGGCAGCACAACACTACAGGAAGCACCAGGATTTTGTGGCATATTTATATATATACTGCTCTCTCTCTCTCTCTCTCATATTGTTCAGCCATAAAGAAGAAGGAAATCCTGCCATTTATGATTATGGATGGAGCTTGAGGGCATTATGCGAAGTGAACTAAGTCAGACAAAGACAAATACTGTATGATCTCATCCACAAAGAAAGAGATGAGGTTTGTGGTTACCAGAGGCAGAAGGTGGAGAGTGGGGTTATTGGATGAAGGTGGTCAAAAGGTACAAACTTCCTGTTATAAGATAAATTAGACTTGGGGATATAATGAGTAACATGGTGATACAGTTAACACTGCTCTGTGGTATATTAAAAGTTACTGAGAGAGTGGAATTTTTACCTAAAAATTCTCATCTCAAGGAAAAATATTTTTCTCTTTCTTTTTCTTTCTTTTTATATTTATATGAGATGATGGATATTAACAAAACTGACTGTGATAGTTGTTTTGCTATATATGTAAGAAAACTCATTATGCTGTATACCTGAAAGTATATATGTCAATCATGTCTTAATAAACCAGAAAGGGAAAAAAAAAGCACCAGGACTTCTTATAACTTCTTATTTTGCTTTTCTTTCTCTGTGGCTATTACCCTCATGGTCACAAGATTTGGGGTACACCTCCAGGCATTGCCTTTTGCAGTCCAGGCAGGAAGAAGGGAGAAAGTTAAGAGCTTTATCTTTATGAGGTTGTATTTTTTGATTTGAAAAGCGTGCACTCCCCATTGACTTTTCACTGAACAGAAATGCATTGCATGGCTAATCTTAATGGCAAAGGACACGGGGAGATTAAGAATTTTGAGCTGAGTATAATGCTATGCCTAACAAAGTATGGTAAAGGAGAGGAAGTAATGGATCTTGGGTAGGTAGCCAGCAGTATCTCTCATGGAGAGGAGTAAAGTTTTACTGTGTACTAGTACAATATTTTAATAAATGGGATTATTGTTAAGGAACTATAGTATACATATATACTTCTTTCAAAAAATGAGGAAGCTTGAATGATTAATAAGATTTTAAGAATTTTAAAAATTATTTTTAAAAAGTTTTTATTTATTTATTTTAGGGTGAAAGAGAGAGCACACAGAAGCATGAAAAGGGAGAGGGGCTGAGCAGAAACCCCACCTGGGGCTCAATCCCAGGACTCTGGGATCAGGACCTGAGCCAAAGTCTGAAGCTTAACTGACTGAGCCACCCAGACGCCCAAGATTTTTTATAAGTTTAAACAATTACATTAAAAAAGGACACCAAGCCAGGGGGATTGCACAAGCAACATGTTTTTTAATTTCTTGAGGACATGTTGTACCCATTAGTTTTTAAAATGTTCCAAAGGATACAAAAAATAGGAAACATCTCTATTTGTTTACAAAGATGGCAAAAATCTTATTACCTGACAAGCATTGCTCAAAGAAAAAAAAAAATACAGGCCAAACTTACTTATGCATGAAGATAAAAATGCTAGAAAAAATATAATAAATACATTTTAGTATGTACAGTTAACAGTAACATGTTACAATGAAGGATTTAGTCCTGGAATCAAGAGTGGATAAAAAGTTGGCAATCTGCATAATTCATCCCATCTAGGTAAAATGTGAAAAACTATTTGTTCACAAAAACTCCTAATAAATTATACAGATTTTCCCTTAAGTATGCCCCAAACCAGTAATAGCCACCATTATAGTTAATGGCTTTCTATTATAGTCAGGAACAATAAAATGATGCTCATGTTCAAAAGTCTTCTTTTATCATAAAAAGAAATGAATATGATTATCAAAAGGAAGGAAACAAAATTATCATTTACCAATGATATGTGCTGCTCTTCAAAAATTTCTGTAGACTATTGAGCCAATACATTTGTTATGCAGAAATATACAAATATGTATTAGAAATCATTATTTTGAAAACACGATAAAAATCTAAAATTCAACACCAAATATAAATTAGGTGTTAGCCTAACAAATTTATGTAGAACCTGTATGAGAAAACATCTTAAACTTTACTGAAGGTGTTGAAAGAAGACTCTTAGATGTAGAAATATTCCATGTTGCTCATAGGAAAGACCTAGCATGGTAAAGATTATACTTTTTTCCCAAATTAGCCTGTAAATATCCTATATTTTAGTCAAATTTTAATGGGATTTTTAAAAAACTTGACAATTTTTTTTAAAGATTTGACTCATTTATTTGACAGAGAGCACAAATAGGCAGAATGGGAGACAGAGGGAGAGGGAGAAGCAGGTTCTGCGCTTAGCAGAGAGCCCGACCTGGGGCTCGATCTCAGACCCTGGGATCACGGCTTGAGCTGAAGGCAGACACCTAACTGACTAAGCCACCCAGGCATCCCTCACTTAATTTTTTTTTTTTTATTTGACAGAGAGAGATCACAAGTAGACAGAGAGGCAGACAGAGAGAGAGGGAAGCAGGCTCCCCGCCAAGCAGAGAGCCTGATGCGGGACTCGATCCCAGGACACCGAGATCATGACCCGAGCCGAAGGCAGTGGCCTAACCCACTGAGCCACCCAGGCGCCCCTTAATTTTTTTTTATAAACACCCATCTTTTCAGTAAAATATGTTCTTCTTGTCGTGGAGTTTTGTTCTCCAACAATGTTATTTTTAAAGTCACAGGAAGAGCAAAGAAACAAGAATAGCAAAGAAAATTGTGATTAAAAGGGTTTCTAAGGCAATCTTTGAGTTATTAGAAATTAAACATATTAGGCTTCTAATAATTTAAACAGTAAGACTGTGCAGGGATAGATAGATGTGTAAGATAGAAAAGAAATGCACACAGAAATCGAAATATGGCAAATGATTTACCTTGTGATAGAAACTGGTTTTTGTGGTTACTGAAGAACAGATATTTCTATGACCCCAGCCAGTCTGCTATGACTCTGCCTCATAGGTAGCTCTCCTCACCCATACATGGCATCACTCTCACAGTCTTCTCCAGTCCTCCACAGTGCAGAAAGTACCCCAAGTTAGCTCAGTGTCCATATGTGTAATTTGTGAAATTGTACATTGATTTCTCAATGCCATCACTATTTTATCTTTAAAGCTCAAATACCTGGATGGTATCCTTTGACAGTCTCTAGTGCTTCTGGCTGTCCTACTCAGTAACTCGTAGATTCCCCCATCACTGGAGTTCACTGTCTGTGCAGGTGCTCTGGCTATTCACTTCCCAACTGAACAATAACTATCTGAAGCATTCTTTCTTCTCCCGTTTTCTATTTTGCCACCTTCCTGTCCTGATTCCCAGAAGCCAACGTTCCCTTTTCCTTCAGTGAGAAAATGGAAAACCTCCATTTCTTCAAATTTCTACCAGTGTAACTACAATCTTAATTACATCCCCACTTGTTATTTCCAGCTACTCTCTTTTCCCAGTGGAAAAAGAGGGATTACAATTTAAAAAAATTTTTTTTCTGCCAAGACTAATATCACTGCTACTTCTCAGTATAACTTTCCTCACCTCTTTAGGGACTTGCCTAGATTTGTTCCATTTCTTGTTCTTTCTTCACTGATATTTTAGTTCTTAGGTCTGCTCCATCTTTAAAGAAAGCCTCTCTCAATCCCATACCTACTGCTTCCAGAAAGCTTCTAGAAAGCTTTAAGAAAACGTTATGTACATTTCCAATGTACTTCAAAATTGTACACTAAGGCTGCTCTCATTTAATCCAGGGGAAACCTACTATTTGGATTCTTGGATCCAGTGCTTTAGAACCTATCCTCCATTTCCCAGTTAAGCAAATAATTGTAAATAACAGAATGGTTTAAATGAGTGAAAGTTTATTTATTTTTTCTCACAGAAGAGAAAGCCCAGAGAAATGATGTTCATGATTATTAGTAATGTTATTTGTCTTTTGTCTTTGCTTATTTTTTTTATTAACTTGATCTCTTGTTTTCTGATAAGGTTTTGTTCAATGGTTTAATCAGTTGTTGCTTTATATATTAAGATTAGGGTCAGATCTCGATTTTGTGGGGCTTAATGACTACACAAATTGGGGCACCTGGGTGGCTCAGTCGGTTAAGCATCTGACTCTTGATTTTGGCTCAGATTATGATCTCCGGGTTATGAGATTGAGCCCCAAATCAGGCTCCATGCTGGGCATACAGTCTGCTTAAGATTCTCTCTCTCCCTGTGTCCACCCCTCTCTCTAAAAAACAAAACAAAACAAGCCAAAAAAAAAAAAAAACCCTATACAGATTGGAGAAACTTCTTGATGACAGAGAAAAAATATGAATACAAAATTTTATTCATTCATAAACAAAAGTATGAATACAAAATTTTTAGGTCCCTGACAGGGATTTGGAAGGGATTTCAAGCAAGGGTCTTCAAAATTAAAGCTTTGTTAACATCAAGGTAAGTTTGTCACTGATCGAGTGACAAATTCATTGATTAAACAAATAAATTTATTATTTAAAGGAATATGTATGTTTCATTTTCTTGATTTATTATGTTTTAGATCATAGATTGGGGATGTATAAAAGGGAACTGTCATGCATCTGTTATTTTTCTTCTTTATCATCAGTCTTTGTCAAGAACTTTAGGACATTGAGTATTCATTGTTAAAGGAAGTATTCATTGGTTAAAGGAAGATATAGACTTTGCTTTAATACTATTTACAGTCTTCTGGGTGAGTGGGAGAGGGAAAGACAGAGAGGGAAAGAGAGAGACTCAAACAAGTAAATCAACATTCAGTTCCGAACTATGATAAAACGCTGTAAAGAAACTGATAAGATATAGGTTTGGAATTACCAACTTGGACATGGCCTTTCAGAAGGGTATGTTTAATCTGAGTTTTCGAAGAGTAAGAGGAAGCCCACAATATGAATTGTGGGTAAGATGAGTATAGGCAGAGGGAGCCATACCCTGAAGTTGGAAGGCACATGGTGTTCTTGAGAAGGTCTATGGGGGACTAGCAGGTCTGGATATCTGTGAAGAGGACAGAAGAGTGACAGGTGATGAAACAAGATGGGACAGGGGAGGGAGACAAACCAGTAGAGACTCTTAATCGCAGGAAACAAACTGAGGGTTGCTGGGGGGTAGGGAGAGGGTGGTTGTGTTATGGACATTGGGGAGAGTATGTGCTGTGGTGAGTGCTGGGAAGTGTGTAAGCCTGACGATTCATAAACTTGTATCCCTGAGGCAAATAATACATTATATGTTAATAAAAATAATTATTAATAATAATAATAATGAAAATTTACAGAGGCAAAAAAAAAAAAAAGAGTGAAAGGTGATAAGCTTGGAGAGGTGGGCAACGGCCAGCTAATGGCCAGTTCAGGACCTGAGGGAGCAAGCATGTTGAATAATGGAGATTGAAATGGGGAAAAAGGAAATCTTATTAAAAGAGTTCACTGAGCACAATGCAAGTTGCCTAGTGCCTAATTACCTCTGAGAAGCCATAGGAATTCTGAGGGACTCCCACATCCAGCTTCTCATGGATCCCTTCCTGGTTAGTAAGGCATAGGCAGTATTTATCTGTTTTACAGGATACATTCAAATACCCTCAGTTTAAAAGGGTTGACAATCAAATATGATATATTTATATCCTTAGGTAACTGCCCTAGGAGGAGTTTACTACTACAGTGTCATCAGTATCACCTACCACGGACTCTCCTTCCCAAAAAACACCTTTGCATATTGCAACATTGCATGGCCATGCTTTTCCTCTCTCTAGGAGTGTAAATAGTAAATAGAGAGTAAATAGAGAGTTATATAGTGGAATCTATAATTGCATACTTGATGGGCATGTCAAATTTATATATATGATGGAATTATTATTATTATTATTATTATTTTGTGCAAATGTCTTGAGAAGCATTGACAGAAATGCTGGGCAGCCTCCTGAGTGTGTGCTATCGCCAAGTCTTGGAGAGTGAGGTTTATGTATTTCTGGAAAAAAGACAAAAAGAGAAAGAAGGTTGGAAAGAGTATGAAGGGAAGCCAATAAGACGGGAAGAATAGAAGTTGTAAGGTCATTGAAGTTCTAAGGTAGTGGGTAGCCAACAGGCATTTGAAAGTTGATGCAAACAATGGCACTTTTAAATGTCAATGTGCCCATAGATTACTTGGAGAATTTTGTTAAAGTGAAGATTGGTCGGGAGTAGTTTGCATTTCTTTTTCTTTTCTTTCTTTTTCTTTTTTCCCAAGTTTTAACTTAAGTTCTGGTTAGGTAACTACAGTGTAGTATTATTTTCAGGTGTACAATATAGTGACTCAATATTTCATGAAAACCTTGTGCCCTTCACAACAAGGGCACTTCTTAGTCCCCATCACCTCTTTCACGCATCCGCCCGCACTCTGGTAATCATCAGTTCTCTATAGCTAAGGGTCTGTTTCTTGGTTTGCCTCTAGCTCTCTCTTTCTTCCCCTCATGCCTGTTTGTTTTGTTTCTTGAATTCCACAAATGAGTGAAATCATATGGAATTTGTCTTTCTCGGACTTATTTCACTTAACATAATACCCTCTCGCCCTATCCTAATCATTGCAAGTGGCAATATTTCATCTTTTTATGGCTGGGTAATAGTCCATTGTATATAAAGATATACCACATTTTCTTTATCCATTTATCCGTTGATGGATACTAGAGCTGTTTCCATAATTTGGCTCTTGTAAATAATGCTGCTATGAACACTAGGGTGCATGTATCCCTTTAAATTAGTATCTTTGTATTCTTTAAGTAAATGTGTAGTAATGCAAATGATGGATCATAGAGTAGTTCTATTTATAACTTTTTGAGGAAACTCCATACTGTTTTCCAGAGTGACTACACAAGTTTGACTGTTTCTTGTGTTGTTGATTTTAGCCATTCTTACAGATATGAAGTGATACCTCATTGTAGTTTTGATTGTATTTCTCTGGTCATAGTGATGTTGAGCATCTTTTCATGTGTCTGTTGGCCATGTGTATGTCATCTTTGGAAAAATGTTCTTGTCTTCTGCCCCTTTTTAGTTAGGTTATTCTTTTTTTTTTTGGTTGTTAAGTTTTATAAATTCTTTCTATATTTTGGATACTAACCCTATAACAGATATGTCATTTGCAAATATCTTTTTCCATTCTGTAGGCTGCCTTTTAGTTTTGTTGTTTGTTTCCTTCACTGTTTTCATTTTGATGAAGTCCCAGTAGTTTATTTTTGCTTTTGTTTCCCTTGCCTTAGGAGACATATCTAGAAAGAAGTTGCTATGGTTAATGTCAGAGGTTACTTCCTGTGTTTCCCTTTAGGATTTTAATGGTTTCCTGTTTCACATTTAGGTCTTAAATCCATTTGAATTTATCTTTGTATATGGTATAAGAAGAAAATGATCCAGTTTCATTCCTTTTCATGTTGCTGTGCAGTTTTCCCTGCATTTGAAAAGAAATTATTTATTTGTCAGAGTGAGAGTGAGCAGAGTGCAGTAGACAAAGGGAGAAGCAGACTCCCTCTTAAGCAAGGAGCCTGATGTGGGGCTCAATCCCAGGACCCTAGGATCATGACCTGAAGGCACGTGCTTAACAGACTGAGCCACCCAGGCATCCCTTTCCTTGCATTTTTAACACATCCCTAATGTTGTTGGTCTATGGACCATATTTTGAGTCTAGTAAGAAACGGTTTAAAGTTATTTCCCTTCCTATCCTGCAGATTTTGAACTTGAAAGACTCATTCCGTGTGTTAGCCAGTTTCTTAAAGTAAATCTCTCCCTCTCTTTCTCTCTCATTGGTTCTATTTCTCTGGAGAACCCAGATCTATTTTGTTCCCCAAATGCATGGCTAGAAGCAAAGTTCTCCAAAGATGAGGGAGTGACATGATGGAAGGAGTTTGGATCCCTCAGTCACTACTGAAGGCAAATTGCCCAGTATCATGCGACCTATATCCAGCTTTGAGCTAGAAATAAAATTTTTGCTGTTTTTGTTAAATCACTGGCGAAAAGAAAGTCAAGTTACGTTCTTCTAGTATTATACAATTCTAATTTTTTAAAAATCTTGATTCAATTTTTAATATGTTCGGTGGTGAAATCCAGATGTCCTAGCTTATTCAGTGTTAAAGCTCTTCCCCCAGTTTTTTTGGTGACCTCGTGGGCCTAAAGAAATATAAGCTGACTGTCTCTTCTGTGCCTTTTTTGTGAGAGACCCTCCTTCATCCCCTGCATCACTAGAAAGCTCTACTCCGCTATTCCTCTGACTGAGCATCTATTTCTCCATTATTCTCCATGAATTTCTGCACAAAGTCACCTTCTCATCTAGTGACCACTGAGGTTAGCTAACTTTTTTTTCCCCCCTAGGTGTTTTGGGGAAACTGATAAGTCTCCATTTTCCTAGTGGTGTCAGCCTCCAGGTTCTTCTCACTATGGACTCTCCCCTCCAGGAGGATTTATGTAGGCAAGATGTAAGACATGCCCAGGCTGGCTCTGTTTCTTGAGTGGACCTCATCTAGTCCATAGGAAAAACTTCATGCATTCTTTGTCCAGAAGTATCCTAGGAGACCAGGCTATACCCAGTGGAACATTTCCTTTGTTCACCATCAGGGTAGATAACCAGTCACTGGGCTCACTCTTTAGATTTCTCTAACTTAAATCAGACACCAGCCCACTGTGCCCCTTAATCTCCAAATGGCCCCAATGATGAATGGGCCTCTTTTGTGGTTGGGGATGAGGACCTACACACCTAATCTGTTCCAGTTGCATAAAGACACAGCACAGTTCTTGCCAAGAGAACCGTTGTCTCAGTTCAAATTTAACCCAGCTACTCAAAGTGAATGTTTTAGACTTTTATGTCTAGCTCTCCCACTGCCACTCTGCAAGTTCTGCATAGAGGACCTACTAATGCATTTTGGAATGTGGAAGTGGTTGGCACAGGCTTCTGCATATAGTCAGGGAGCCTGTGCCTTGCAGATGGCCAGAGCACCCCTCACCTCCCAGTCACTGTGGACTAACACAGTGATGATGATTTTTTTTCATGACTTTTTTCAACTTGTACAATTAAGGAAAACAAAAAGTTAATCGATTTTTTAATTACATAAAATCCTCTTTTGGTCTAGCTGGCGACTTATTTTGTCTTGGGTCTTTAGAGACACTGAGAAATTCCTTGTTGTAGCAGTATTTTTAAAACTCGAGTGTTTAAATTTACAAAATGTGATGAAGGTAACTTGGATATATTTAATTCCTTATTATTAGTCCTTGAATACCTGTGCAAGTTCATCTTTGTTGGTTTTTAATAATTCATTTTCTCATTCTGACTGAATTAATTTTTCATTTTATTTTTAGAAAGTAAATATGAGGCAGAGGAATCAGAATTTCAGCTTTTGTTTACATATATTCTCAAATTGGTAAGTTCAGTTTCCTTAGTTCCTTTATTTTTCTCATTAATATTTCAAAGCATGTATGTCCGCAAATATCCATTTTAATGTAATTTTTTATTCTAGGCTTTATTCCTTTGAATGAAATATGGAGCGATATTTTTCTATAAATCTGGCTATTATACATATAGATTAATAATTATATAAAACAGTCAAAGCTTTTTTGTGACAGTTTATTTTCTCTTAAAATTTTCAGTTATATAATTTTGGGGGGGTCTAAAATTAAAGGACCTACAGGGAAATTTAAATTATTTAAATTATCCCCATTAAGGAAAAATTTTTTGAATTTTTACATCTGACGATTTAATCTTGTAGTTGCCCTTCATAACACTTGCAAGGCTTAAGAAGATCATGAAGAGAAATTGCATTTCATTCTAGAAACTGTGGTAGAAATCTCTGGAGTTTATCTTTATAATTTCTCATTCTTCCCTGTAAGAACCACCAATGCTCATTCCACTATCTATGAATAATTTTCATTGACAATCAAAATATATTAACCCCAAGTGACCTCAAAGCACTGAAACCCATCGTTTCTATTCTAAATGCTGTTTGGCAAACACACTTAAATCACTTAGCCACCACAAGAATTCTTACAAATGAAAAGCTCTACGGATTCGTCTATAAAATAACTCCTAGATATTTTAATCTATGATTTCTGAAGTAAATTGCATTTTATCTTAGTGATAGACAGTTGAGTAAATTTTCATTGCATAAGACCTGTTTTTAGAGCTGATTGTGAAGACACTACTGCTCAGATTCGGCAGTAAAAATTAAACCTCCCTCCACCTTTGGCCAGAAGAGGGAAGTAGCTGACTGTATCTGAAATATCCTTGCGGTGATTCTGTCCAACTTTTTGACTTCAAATTAATTATCACTCAACAATATGATAGTTAAAATAATGTATACCATTCAACAATATAATAGTTAATATAAGGTATATCTTTCAAATGTCACTTTGTGAAAGTACAGGTGTAATGCATTTTTTATTTTCCATTAACTTACTCCTTGAAGTAATTGGTTTCTCTCAGACTCTGTGTGTTTTGAAATTTAAAGAATATTTGACAGCTCCTGATGAAGCTGTGCTTTAGGTCAAAATGTTACTAAAGGATTTGAAAAACAATGACAAAACCACTCCCACCTTATTGTTTAGGGTGTAAACTTAGGTTTCTGATAAAGATTGTTATTCTTAGTTGTTCTACACAGTTGAATGAAAGCCTATGGCAACATAGGATGTTGTATTGTTACCTCAAATATTGTCGATATTAATATGTTTTTATGTCTTCTGATTTTTACCTCAAATATTGCTTACATTACTATAAATTTTTACCTCTTCTAAGTCAGGATGGAATCACTCCTTTAAACTGCCATTTTTACTGTTCTGTTCTGTTTATATCCGGTAATATATTTGGTAATGCCTAAAGTTCATCTAAACTGTGTCCCTGACTGGGGCGCCTGGGTGGCTCAGTGGGTTGAGTGTCTGCCTTCAAGGGCTCAGGTCATGATCCCAGAGTCCTGGGATCGAGCCCTGCATCGAGCCCCACATGGAGCCCTGCATCAGGCTTTCTGCTCAGTGGGAAGCCTGCTTCTCCCTCTTCCACTCCCCCTGCTTGTGTTCCCTCTCTCAAGGTGTCTTTCTCTGTCAAATAAATAAAATCTTAAAAAAAACAAAACCAAACAAAATGCTGTTTCCCTGACTTAGTTTGTATTTTAAGGTCAGTTGGGAAAATTTTCTGGATAACTTTCTGGATAATTCTGGATAATTCAATAATAAAAACAAATATTAAGCACCTATTATTGAACAAACATAGGCATTTAAGTATTTCTGTGTTGATCATTGCACACATTTCCTTTTTTTTTTTTTAAGATTTTATTTATTTATTTGACAGACAGAGATCACAAGTAGGCAGAGAGGCAGGCAGAGAGAGAGAGAGAGAGGAGGAAGCAGGCTCCCTGCTGAGCAGAAAGCCCGGTGTGGGGCTCGATCCCAGGACCCTGAGATCATGACCTGAGCTGAAGGCAGAGGCTTTAACCCACTGAGCCACCTAGGCATCCCCACATTTCCTTTTTTATTTTAAGTTTACACTGACTGTATTTATATGTCCACACATTTCCACCATGACAACAGAATGATAAGAATTTGGTCATCTCCCCTCATGATGTATTATATTTAGGCCTTGTAAGAATAGACTTACCAGATGACCCACTGAAAATTTGTTGCTGTTTGCCCAGTTACAAACCTAGTTTTCAGTAAGATGGTGTTGGTATTCAGTTTCCTCACTGTATTTTTGTATTCTTAAGTATATTTAGCTTTTCTTCCTTTTTTATGATTGGATTTCCAAACTAGAAACACGTTTATGAAGATCCTAAAAGAGAAACATATACCCAAAGAAGGCTCAAAATAACATTAGCTCAAAATCTATACTTTTGTAATAGAATAAACCATTTGTGACACATCAAGATGGCCACAATTCTTTTGAGATTTCTCTCATCAAGAAGTGGGGTTCTTGGGGCGCCTGGGTGGCTCAGTGGGTTAAAGCCTCTGCCTTTGGCTCAGGTCATGGTCTCAGGGTCCTGGGATTAAGCCCTGCATCGGACTCTCTGCTCAGCAGGAAGCCTGCTTCCTCCTCTCTGCTTGCCTCTCTGCCTACTTGTGATCTCTGTCAAATAAATAAATAAAATCTTCAAAAAAAAAAAAAAAAAAAAAGAAGTGGGGCTCTTGTGTTCCTTACAATTGAATCTAGGTAAAGCCTATATACTCCTTTGACCAGTAGTATATAGTGGAAGTGAAGTGGTATTGGTTTTCTGATCAAAAATTTACAAGACTGGTAATTTTTGTTTCTGGTCTCCTAGAATACTTGCTCTTGGACTCCAGCCACCATGCTGTGTGGAAGCCTAAGCAGCACTGTGGAGGGTCCTATGTGACCAGACATCGAGGTCTCTGGCAGACCGGATTGACAGCCAATGCCAGTGTACCAGCCACATGAGTGAGCCACCTTGAATATGTGCTCTCCAGCTTGGTCCAGCTATCCCAGCTGTCACGACAGGCGGCAGGGATAAGACATTCTTCTCGAACACTGCTCACATTGCTGACTTGTGAGCAACATAAATGCTTGGTTTTAGTTTAAGCCAAAAAATTTCAGGGTGGTGGGTTATATAGCAATGCATATTTTTTCATACAAAATCTTCTTTCAAAGAAGTTTATTCATAATAAATGATATAAAGTTAGAAATTTGGTCTTCTCTAAAGCTTTTCCTGTGAAGAGGAAAAGGAAGCCATGTAGGTTTCAATTACTATTTGGGGCGATAGGAAACTAGAGCTAAAATTAAGTCTTAGACTCTACAACCCCACTTCTGGTTTGAAGTTTGGGTTACTTCATTGCTCCCAGACAATGCCAGTAAATTCAGAGTCTGTAGAGTGTACTTAGTGTGTGATTGTTCGTGTCACCGTTTGTGCACACTTTGCCTCCATATGTGGACAATAAAGTTGGAATGGATTTTAGAAAAACTCATAAAAATGTTTTTATTGTATAATGATGTTCCAAATTTCCCCCCCAAAACTTGAACTAGCATGCTACAGTTAAAGCAAAGAGAAGTAAAATTTAAATAATACCACTTTTTTTTTCTTTTCTGTTTGATAAGAGCAGACAAAATGAGACTTCCACAGACATTCTTAATTCTTCTAGAACACACATTCTCATTTTCACACTGATTTGTTTTTATAAAATAATTCTCCTTAGGGACCAAAATACACATTTCTACTTAGAGCAGTATTTCTAAAACTTCAGCAACCATCAGAATCATCTGCAAGACTTGTAAAACACAGACTGTAGGGACCTAACCCCAGAGTCTCTGATTCCTTAGGTTTGAGGTAGGTCCCGAGAAATTTCATTTCTAAGTTCCCAGACAAAGTTGATGGGGTCAGCTATAATCACCCTGTTATGCATTAGGTCCTCAGAACTTTTTCATCTTATAACTTAATGTTTGTACCCTTTCCAACTTCTCCCTATTTCCCTCTTCTCCCCAGCTCCTGGTGACTGTTTTTCTGCTTTCTGTTTGTTTTTTCAGGGTCTTTTTATCTCAATGGATTTTAAACTGAATATGTAACCTAAAATAGAAATGGCACTTCGGAATAAAATTTCAATATCAAGAAGTGTCAAATCATACTAACCAAATTGACTGTATGAGAAATCATTTAGTTTCTGTCTAATCCAGAATTACTTGGTTAGCAATCAGGGACAGCATATCACAAAGTTACCACTCTCCCTAAAATATAATGCTTTCTTCAGAAAAACCACCTTTAATTCCCTTGTGATGGAGACAATTGTTTTTAAATTAACAGGAATTCAAAACAGAAGCATGGCTACAACATGAACAAATAATACAAAAATGCATGAAACCAAAAAATAGGCACCTGGAATTAACATTGGTCTTTTTATTTTGATTTTTTTAAAGATTTTATTATTTATTTGACAGAGAGAGACAGCAAGAGAGGAAACAGCAGAGGGAGTGGGAGAGGGAGAAGCAGGCTTCCCACTGAGCAGGGAGCCCGATGTAGGGCTCCATCCCAGGACCCTGGGATCATGACCTAAGTGGAAGGCAGACGCTTAATGACTGAGCCACCCAGGTGCCCCCATTAGTTTTTTTTTATTACATATCAATTATGTATCATATTAGAAAATCCAAAAACTATATACATATATATATATAATTTATATCTCAAATATTTTGAATAAGTCGAGCATCTCAATTTTGAAGTAATTTTTAAAGTAAATTCAGGAAGTTGGAAATGGTTGAGAAATGATAAAATAGACTCCTATTTCAAACAGAATATAAAGACTCATACTAAGCAGAAAGCAAATTGAACAAAAAAAGGAATTCAATGTGACGAAAGACAGCCTACTGCTTCAGTAGCCAAACAAATCCAGAATCATCATGAAGCGCACAATCTTTGATGGGTTTCTACGACATCAGTGGGAGCTGTTCAAATCTTTTACCAAAAATAGCTAACCATGGGCACAATAGCAACATATTTGTAACCTTCTTGGCTCAACAATATTCACACGTTCATTTACATTTAGGTGGGTGGAATATGCTTAACCCTTTAAAATAATAACACTGCTTACCCCTGCAAGAAGGACATACAGTAACACTTCAAAATCATGACAACTCTTTTAAAAATGCAATTAATTTAATTAGGGTGCCTAAAGAAAGAAATCCAGAAAAGGAGAGCAGAAACCTTTCACTGTAACGTTTTTCCACAAATTTAGACTCTAATCCAGTGGTTAAATAATGCTTGTGTCAAAATAGTGAACTGACTTTCTGCAAAGGACATCTTTGAACTGGTTTTTACTTGTGGAGCTGTTTTGTGTACTAAAGATTATCCACCTGTCAAGATGCCATCCTGAAGCCCAGATGAGTAGCTAAAGCTCATTCTACTTGCCCTCGGGACAGCTAAGCTTTGCATTTTTGATGACAATGGAATGCAGTAGCTTATGTCAGGGGTGTGTGTGTGTGTGTGTGTGTGTGTTGTTCTAAAGCTTCTGTTTGAGGTTCACATTACTTAATTATAAACTAAGCATGAAGCGGGGGAGCACCCTTTACAACTACACTGCACTTCTCATTTTAAGGTCATCCATCGCACAAAAAATCTGATTTTCTTTTCATTTTAGTTCTAGGAATAGTTTATATAAGAACTATTTCTAAAATGCAACAAAATAGATGCTTAAAATATCGCACCAAGTTCTTTTCCTTGTCTTAAATAGAGAAATATTATATTTCTTATTTTTTATTGCATTTTGGAATTTAGGAAAACAAAGGGAATCCTGAAAGTCTTCTACAGTTATCCTATTAAACAACTATAAATCTTGAGAAACTGACGTTCTGGGTCTATAAGTTCACTCAGAGTGCTGGGGACAAAGCTTTGCTTCCACGAAAAGAAACTCTTGCTGATTAAGCTTGACATGTTTTTTTTTGTTTTGTTTTGTTTTGAGATAATTATCATCAGCAGTTCAACTGATATCACTGAATAAAATGATAGAGCTTCTTGATCTCATGACCCTGAGACCAAGACCTGAGCTGAGATGAAGAGTCTGACACTTAACCGACTGAGACATGCAGTCATCTCAAAACAATACTGCTTATTAAGTAACCTTATTAAGTAGTATTTTTTATAATGCTTAAATAGTTAAGCAAAACATTTGTATCAAACTTTGGATATATATAATTCAGGTGATCTGTTTCTGAGAATACGGTCAAAATAGGGAGAAAATACAGTGGAATAATAATGAAAAGAGTGGTCTTAAATGTTATTAATGAAAAGTCCTTAAATGACTTTGTTGAAGTTTCTACATATACAGGAAAGAATTGGACTAGATCTTTAAAATTTAATATTTGGAAATTCTATGTTTAAAAAGTGATCAAATCCATATTAGAGAAAACACTCTGATACAGTTTTGGAGGTTTGAATGTCCTCTACTTGCCCTCCCTGCACCCTGTTCTCCCTAATTTCTTTTCTTGCTTTTCTCCACTCTCTCTTCCTTTCTTCCTCCCCCACTTCCTCTTCTCTTTTCTGTCTCCCCTTCCCCACTTCTTCTTTCTCTAACTTCTCTTTCTAACTTCTTTTCTTACTTCTTTTCTCTTTTCTTCCTCCTTCCCTCCTCCCCTTTCTTCCTTTCCTTCACTGTTTAGCGTATGGATCATGCCTTTAATAAAAGCAAATAAATTATATTAACATAACTAGCAGCCTAAAAGAGGAGATAGGGAGTAGGAAAGACAGTTCAAAGAGGTGATAAATATCTTGGATTCGAAAACAGCAGTCTTGGTAGAGACACTTTAGTTTTTTTTTTGTTTGTTTTTGTTTTTTTTTTTACTTATTTATTTCAGGAAGAAAGAGAGAGAGAGAAAGAGAGAGAGAGAGAGAGAACAGACAGTGGGAGAGGGAGAAGCTGACTCCCTGCTGAGCAAAGCCAGAGGACAGAAGCAGGGGCTCTATCCCAGGACCCCAGGATCATGGCCTCAGCCAAAGGCAGACACTTAACCAACTGAGCCACTCAGGTGTCCCTTGGTAGAGCCATTTCATGTGGCACTGACAGGAGAAGACAGGGAGCTCCGAGCTGTGGGATGTGGACGAAGAGTGTCAGAAATGCCTTGGTGAATGATGGAAATTGAAAATCATGTTTAGACGTTTAGAACCACACGGGCCACAGTCACTCCAACAGGTACTGCACTTTAGAAACCCCTTTGTTGACAATTCAGGTTCTCTAGAACCCTCATCTCACCATGTAGAACTCCCAGAACAGAATTAGTGCTCTACTCATGCCGTAAACTTATGGAGGTCCAAAGCAAACAAATCCTTGTCATGTAAACAAAACTTGTCCTCTAGAGCACTTAGGGCAGGTGGGAGGCAGCACAGTACTGTAAAAAATTCACCTGATGTTGACTTTTATGAGCTATTTGGCTTATGACAAGTTTTTGTTTTTTGTTTTTTCTGTGACTCTCAATCCTCATGCATAACTGGAGATTATGCTCATTCCCATGGAGAGATGATGGGAGGATTAAATGAAGCAACACTGCAAAGCACGTCCCATTGAGTCTGAAAACAATGGGTGCTCTCCTTTCAGGTTTTCGTTTTCTCCCCTTTTACCTCTGCCCCTTTTCCTTGCTTCTGACTCTTTTCCTCTCCCTCTCTCCATGGAAGAAACAGAAGTTTTCAATTACGAGCCCTTAAAATCCAAATGTTCTGTTGAGTTGTTCCTCTGTGTCTTCGGGTCTTTGTGGGGGGCTGTTTTCTCCTAAGGACTCCCTGCTGACCTCAGTTTCCAGTGTCCTGGATCTATGATGGATCTCCAGGGTGCTGTGGGGCATTTTTAAGATTCTCTCCTCCATCAGCTGGTTTTGAATTCCCTTGGGGACTCTTTGTAATTCCTGGAACACTCATTCTTCTCCTATCAAAAGCTTCCCTAATGGCTATTTATTGGCAATGACAGCCTCTTCCTTTTTATTTTTTTTAAGGAGTGGCTCTACCAGGAAGGTACAATGAGCCTTCTTCTAGGAATATAGGGACAAACCAAGATATGCTTTTTTTGCTGCTTATATTGCACAACCATTGGGTTAACACTGAAATTATTTTTTCTGAGCATGTTGTATGATTTCATTATATGTAAAATTTACTATGAAATCTTTCATAGATTCCGCCTCTTGGTTTAATCCAGATTGACAGTTTTCATAATCTCAGTAGAGATTCTATCTGGGGCACTGCATTCAAAGTGTGTCTCAGAAATACCTGAGATGAGGGGTTCCCTTTGGATCTGGCCATTGAACCTGACCAATTGTTCCATTCCATTTGGCAATCAGTTTAGTTTATGAAGGGTGATACCTGTCATTGCTTTATAGTTTAAAGAATGCAAAATAGAGATTCTGCCCCCCCCCCCAAAAAAAGAGCTACCTGAGAAAGGGTGATATTCCAAATCCATCAGGATGAAATAAAGGGACTAGACAGGGGACTAGAGTTTTACTGTTGAGAAGAGAGCAACGTCGATGTGTGGTCGTGGGAAAATGTAGCAGTAGTTCCTGCTGAAGGGAAAAAAAAACCGGTTTAAAAGTAGAAGTTGTCCCTGGTTACAGTTTATCAACAATCAATAAATCTGCCATGATCTTTCCTTACAACTTTATTGAAACAGTTGTGGGACTCTAAATAGTTTTCAAGATTCCTACGGCTAGCGCCTCAGCTGTCACTGGCAGACATGGGAGGACTGTGTTCTTTCCGTGGAACCCTGAGAAATCAACGCAGGGGTCAACTGTCAGGACTCCATGGCTTGGCTCTTCAGAGGTCAGGATGGGCTCCCCATTACCTGCAGGCTTCTGAAGGAGTTGAAGCGACAGCTCATGCTGTCAGGGACAGCCACTCTGCCAGCTCCTTTGAAAGACTGAAACAATCCTTTTGTTCTAGCAGATACATGAAGAAGAGTGACCTTCATGAAACACATGCCATAGACATGTATCTGGTAGGCTGTTTGCACGTAGAAAATGTCATCTTCAGAACGGAGCAGTACATGCATTGGTAAGAGCCATTTGATGTCATTGCCACAGCCAATATTTCAGAATCATCTGGTGATCTAACATTACTGAATGTAACTGTCACTGAAGATCCTAAATTGGTTTAGTGTTTTAAAATTGTCAAGGCAGTGTACTGAGTAGTTGAAAGTGTCGGCTTATGTTTCTAAGTTTACCTCAAACCTATGGGTAAAAAAAGCAAAAAAACCAAAAAACGAAAACAAAAAAACCTCAATTTTGTTCTAATTATCTCTAATTAATACCATCTCTATCCAGATAACCCAGTACTCTGCATAGTTGAGAAGCAGAGGTCTAGATTTTTGACATACCTCACTAAGATAAAATCAGCCATTCGTCCCGTGAAATCCATCCCCAAGAAGGTGGTCAGCCCAAAGAGATTTTTTTTTTTTATAATTTTATCTATTTATTTGACAGAGAGAGAGAGAATGAGACAGGGAACACAAGAACGGAGAGTAGTAGAGGGAGAAACAGGCTTCCTCTGAGCAGGGAGCGGGGCTCGATCCCAGGACCCTGGGATCACTACCTGAGCTGAAGGCAGACGCTTAACATCTGAGACACCCAGGCACCCCCCCCCCCAAAGAGACATCTTGAGATGACTTGTTGGAGGAGATTTGCCAAAAGGAGGCTTACACTTCTTGCCATTCAAAATGACAGAGATAAAATGCCTACTTGTTAATGTGGCTCTGTGTCAAGACTTATTTTGGTTTTCATCTAGTTAACTTTAACGGGGGTATTTTTGTCTTAGAATAGGTCTCTTTCAGGGTCACAATAATCTTTAGCTTCTTTTTTATTTTATTACATAAGACATTTCATAAAATTGGCTTTTTTTCTTTTTCTAAGAATTTTTTTCTTAATTTTTAAAAATTTTTTATAAGCATATAATGTGTTATTAGCCCCAGGGGTACAGGTCTGTGAATCACCAGGTTTACACACTTCACAGCACTCACCATAGCACAGACCCTCCTGATAAAATTGGTTTTAATCAATGACACCATTAACCAAAATCTTCTCTAAATTATTTAAATATTTAAAGTACTTAAATTATGGTAAAATTAAGTTTAAGGCTTTAAACTTTATTTGGGGATTCACCTTCTACCAAAATTCTCCTTCCCTGATACCATTATAATTATACCTCAGTCTGTATTTTATCACAGTTTGTGTAAGAGACGAATAGTTATCAACCAATGATCTCCCGAGTTAGATTTTGTAACCATGAGAAGCTTGCAGAAGGTGAATTGCTGAGACATTTAAGAAGGTTTGACCAAAGTTACAGACAAGTGGCTTACAAAGGGATACATTGACAAAGAGCCTTGTGCTATTTCATTTAATAGGAAGAGTACAAATCATTGTTCTAAAAACACACACATGTTTCAACATAGAGAAAAAAGATAGCACCACCATCATCATCAACATTTACCACCCCACATCTCTACTTTAACCACCACTTAAAAACTCAAAACATGAACTCTACAATTGAACAACATCTTGAACAAGTTTCCCCATCTAAGTCCTCTATTATCTACTAAGACACAAAGGTATTCCAGCCCCAATAGTTAGTAATCTTTGCTGTCAACATCTTGATGGCATTTTATTTTAATAAAGAGACTTTCTTCCAAACTGCTTTGAATCTCTAAATTAGCTGTTAGCTATAGCACAGCTATTTCTTCCTCTTCCTCAGAGTTAAGGTTTATCAAAAATAAAGAATTCTTAATCACAAAGGACTTGGCATATTTCAGAATGTAAGGAGACAGACAGCACCATAATTAATTTTTAAAAGATATAACAAATATTCTGACAGGTGAGTTTGAATAAATGAAAGCATTTAAGACAGAAAAATTTATTGTTTTTGAAACTACTAAATATCAATTCTGAGTATTTTCCATTTACTGTAACTATTTGTCAAAATTTGATAAAGTGAACTTTGCCCTCAAGAAGTTGGTAGCTGGAACATAAGCAAGAAGTCTGCTGTCACAGCTGATGGGAATTTTAATTAGGATGGAAAATAGATGTCTAGGGTTGGGGATAGACTTTCCCTCCAGTAGTAGTCTAAAGAAATAATATTGGATTTTTAAAAAGATTTCACTTATTTATTTGACACAGATAGAGACAGATCACAGGGAGGCAGAGAGGCAGGCGGTGGGGGTGGGGAGCAGGCTCCCTGCTGAGCAGGAAGCCGGATGTGGGGCTCTATTCCAGGACCCCGAGATGATGACCTGAGCTGAAGGCAGAGGCTTAACCCACTGAGCCACCCAGGCACCCCAATAATATTGGATTTCTAAGATATTACTGTCTTTACCATTTTCAAGGGGAAAAGAGTAAGAAAACTCAGGGAAGTAAGCATTAAAACATCTGTGCTCCCTATAGCTGATGAAATCCAAAAGGTTCCGAACAAAGAACAGTACAAAATGGTCAGTCACTCTTTCTGAATTACAAGGAGATTATAGGTCACAACAAACAATAACAGATTAATTTGTAGGATGTACACCCCCCAAAAATAGAATGAATGTGTTCATAGGCATCTTTAATTATTTTCATCAATTGACTGTTTTATATTGGATTTAGTTTCTGATGCCTTGAAAGAGTCTTTCAGTTTTAGAAATCAAATTTCTAATATTTATTCTTGGGCACCATGATATGTACTTTATATATATTATGTAATTTAACTTTTATATACTCTTTTTTGGAGATGGTGAAATGAAGCTTAGAGAGATTAAATAATAGCTATTAAGTGGTAGAGTTTGGATTTAAATCTAACACTATTTACTCTTTATCTCAGAGGGATACTAAAATCAGATACTTACTTCTGATGAATTTGGAGTAACAAGGATCTCTTACCTGAGAAATCTTGCTAACCCACCAAAAGAAAAAAAACTGAGACAAAATATGTGAAAGAATAATCTCAGACATTGGACATTAAGTCAGAGCAGGCTAGTAATCCCTGAGGCAAGAAGGAAATAAAGACAGTAAGTCCTATAATTGCCCTGGTGCACTACATGGAGAGAGTGTTGAGGCCACAACACGGGAAGGGAGCAGAGCCAGTGGTCAGTTGTGGCACTGTCTCAGTTGTGATCCACACTGGGAGTATGGGGAAGCAATAGCAGCTAAAGTTAGCAGAGAAGACTACCAGGTTGAAGAGAGGGGCAGAGAGAAAGAGATGCAGACATCTTCACAGGCTGCAGACATCTTCACGGGTTTCCTCCCTACACTACGACTCTTGTATCCATGCAAAGAACCTCTCTGAGGCCAGAGAAAGAACCACCTGAAAAGATTAAAGGCAACAATCTCTAGCATTTACACAGGGTCAATAACAATACCCATTCCCACCAGCCAGAGTGATAAGAACAAAAGCAAAAACACAACTCTAGTTGACAGGACATCTTCACTGGGAAAAATTAGTCATAGATTAAGTGCTTCCTGCATCTCACCATACAAAACTTAAAAGTATGCTTCAAGAGGGTCAGATTGATTATAAGTCAACTAATTGCATTCCAAATAAAGTTCAAGGTTATTTATAGGAATACAAAACATCCAACATCCAACAAAGTAAAATTTATAATATATGGTATTCGATCAAAAATTATCAAACAAGTCAACAAGCAGTAAAATGTGACTCATAATGAGGAGAAAAATCAATCAGTAGAAAGAAACAGACAAAGGAATTATATGAATGATAGAGTTAGTAAGTCGTGGAAAAGACTTACTCTTTTCCCCATACATATGAAGTATATTACAAAGTTATTGTAATATACTTCATATGTTCAGGAAGTTAGAGAAAAGATGCATCATGTTAAATAGAGTCATAAATATATGAAAAAGACTAAAATCAAACTTCAAGAGATGAACTACAGTGTCTAATATTAAAATATTAGTACAGAGTATAGACTATAGGATATGAGTATATAGAATATAGGATATGAGTATATAGAGTATGGAATATAGAGTACACCCTGCAGATGAAATGATGACTAAACTTCTCCATTTCTGTTGAGCAGCTCTGTTGTGTCCAGTTTGAATGTCAATTGGACATAGAGTTCTGTTGCTATAACTTAAACACTGGGACATATTTAAATAAAGAAAAAAGAAAAAAGAAAAAAAACACCTTAAAAACAAGCAGAGAAAAAGTCCCATACATGTGCAAAAGATAAAAAGTGAGAAGGATAGTGTATTTCTTATAAGAAACAATGCAAGCAAGAGGACTGTATAGCAAAATATTGAAACCACTGAAGGAAAGAAATGATTATTTCAGAGTTCTTTATTCAATGAAAATATTATTCCAAAGAAGAAGATGAAATATTTTCTCTTTCAGATATGATAAAGCTAAAAGACTTTATAACAATAGACCCACATTCTGAGAAATGTAGTCTTTCAAATACTAGATAAAAATACACAGATAGGTACAAAACACTCTGTCTTGTTTTGTTTATTTTGTAAAGATAATCGACTGTTTAAAGCCAAAGTGCTAATGTATCAGGGGGTTTACAACCTGTAATTGCTCTACTACAATGTAGAAGTAAAATTTTGATAAAAATAGCACAAGAGCTGGGAGGGGGTTGAAACAGAAACAAACTACTGTAAAATTCTTATATTGTACCTAAAGCATTATAATATTACCTGAAAGTAGACCAATAAGTTAAAGATGTATACTGTAGACCCTGAATCAACCATTTAAAAAAATCAAAACTAAGATTTACAGTTAATAAACTAACAAAAGGAATAAAATAGAAATGATTAAAAAGCCAATTAATCAGAAAAAGTTACAAATAAAAAGAACAAAGCAGAGATGAATTAAATAAAAAACAATTAGCAAGATGGTAGATTTAAACTCATAATATAAATGATCATGATAAATATAAGTGGTCACCATATTAAAAGAAGAGATTGGCAATTTGGATTAAAACAAAAAGGCAACACCCAAGTATATGTTGTCTGAAAGACACAAGTAAAAGGAAAAAGATAGAAAAGATGTATCATGGTATGAATAATCAGAAGACTGGACTAGCTATATTAATCTAATACAAAGTAGATTTTTTTTAAGATTTGTTTATTTATTTGAGAGAGATAGAAAATGCATGAGCTGGGTGAGGGGAGAGAGAGCCTCAAACAGACTCTCCACTGAGCATGGCGCCCAAAATGGGCTGGATCTCACAATCCTGCGATCATGACCTGAGCCAAAACCAAGAGTCAGATGCTCAACAGACTGAGTTACCCAGGTCCCTCTCATACAAAGCAGATTTTTTTTTTTTTAGTTTTTTTAAAAAAAGATTTTATTTATTTATTTGACAGAGATCACAAGCAGGCAGAGAGGCAGGCAGAGAGAGAGGAAGGGAAGCAGTCTCCCTGTTGAGCAGAGAGCCCGATGTGGGGCTTGATCCCAGGATGCTGGGATCATGACCTGAGCCGAAGGCAGAGGCTTTAACCCACTGAGCCATCCAGGCGCCCCACAAAGTAGATTTCTGAATACATAATCCAAAATGTTATGTCCTGAATAACAGAGTAAATCAAGTAAGTGAAGAAAAAACTTTAAAAACAGCAAGAAACAATAGCAAAATCTACAATTAGATTCAGAGATTTTAACATCCTGTCTCAATAATTATAGAGCTGGAGTGACAATTAGATGGACAATTCATGGGGCCCAGGGTATTTGAACAATATAATCAATCAGTTTAATCTTACACTTACAGAATACTATAACCAACAAGAGCAGAATATACAATGCATTTAGTACATTGATCAAAATAGATCATATTTTAGACTGTAAAACAAGTTTCACTGAATTTAAAAGAATTTAATTCTTCTAAAGTATGTTTTATGGAAACATAATTAAATTATGAATCAATAACCAAAAGGATCCTAGAAAATTCCCAAAATTTGGAAACTAAATAATATAATTCTACATATTCCATGGGTCAAAAAAATCAAAAGTAAAATCAGGAAAAAAAGTAACACAGTATGTCAAATTTTATGGGATAAGGCTAAAGCAGTGTTTAGAGAAAAAATTATAGCCATGCATGCCCATGAAAAAATAAGAAAAGTCAAAATCAATGACCTCTGCCTCTGTCTTCAGAGACTAGAAGTACAAACTAAAACCAGTGTTTGCAGATATAACGAAATAATATACATGAGGGCAGAAATCAATAAAATAAAAAAACTGAAAGAACAAATCAATGAGACCAAAAGTTGCCTTTCTAAGTAGGTATAAAAACCAGACTGATTAGAAAAGGGAGAACACAAATTATCAATATTAGGAGTTATACAGCTGACAGATATAGATCTACCTATTTTTTTAATGAAAGAATATTATGAACAATTTTATACCAAAATCTTCATGATTTAGAGTAAATTGACAAATTTCTTGAAAAACATAAGTCAACAAAATCAATCTAGAATAAATATCTAGAATAACCTTATGTCTAATAAATTGAATTTGTAGTTTAAAATCTTTCCACAAAGAGAGCTTCAGGCTGAGTTAACTTTACGAGGGAATTTTACAAAAGTTTAAAGAAGAAATAATACCAAGTCTATACAAACACCTCCAGAAAATTGAACAGGACAGAGCATTCAACATTTCATTCTATGAAAGCAGCATTAACCAGATATCAAAACCCAAAAAAAAGATATTAGAAGAAAAAGATATAGACCAATAATCTTCATAAACATAGAGGCAAAAATAACAAAAATTTTCTCATAGAACATATTAGTATTTTTAAAAAAGTGATAATACAATATGACCAAGTAGTGTTGACTCTAGGAACACAAGGTTGGTTTAACAATTGAAAACCAATCAACGTAATTCTTCATAGTCACATACCAAAGCAAAACAAAACATCTGATCCTCTTGTGAAATACTGAAAAATCCATTGACAAAATTAAATATTTATTTTGATAACAATTCTTAGCAAACTATAAATAAAAGGGAAATTTTTCAATCTGATAAGGGAATCTAATAAAAACCTACAGCTAACACATAGATCAATGGAATAGAATAGAAAATCCAGAAATAAACCCATAATTACACAGTCAATTAATCGTCAACAAAACATATCTAAAAATAACTGATGGGAAAAGACAGTCTCTTTGCCAAATAGTTCTGGGAAAAGAGAAACATACAAAAGAATGGGACTGGATCACTTTCTTGTACTATACACAAAAGTAAATTCAAAATGGATTAAAGACCTAAATCTGGGATCTGAAACCATTCAAATCCTAGGAGAGAACACAGGCAGTAGCAGTGACTTCTTTGACATCAGCCACAGCAACTTCTTTCTAGGTATGTCTGCTGAGGCAAGGGAAACAAAGGCAAAACAAAACTATTGGGACTTGATCAAAATGAAAACTTCTGCACAGTGAAGGAAACAAACAACACAACTGAAAAGGCAAGCTATAGAATAGAAGATATTTGCAAATGAGATATATGATAAAGGGTTAATATCCAAAATCCATAAAGAATTGATAGAACTCAACATCCCTCCCTAAAATAATCCAATTAAAAATTGGCAGAAGAAAGAAACAGACATATCTCTAAAGAAGACATACAGATACATGAAAAGATGCTTCTTGTCATTTACCATTAGGGAAATGCAAATCAAAACTACAATGAGATATCATTTCATATTTGTCAGAATGAGGGAAATCAACAGCATAGGAAACAACAGATGTTGGTGAGGATGTGGAGAAAGGGGAACCCTCATGCACTTTTGGTGGGAATGCAAACTGGTGTAGTCACTCTGGAAAACAGTATGGAGTTTCCTCAAAAGAATGCAAAAACAAGCCACAGACTAAGAAAATATAGTTGCAAATCATATATTTGATGAAGAATTTATATCCAGAACATGGAAAGAACTCTCAGTAATTTGGCTATGGTTGATAATCCTGATGTAAACATCAGGGTCCATGTACCCTTCAAATCAGTATTTTTGTATCCTTTGGAAAAATACTCAGAAGTGCAATTTCTGGATCATAGGGTAGTTCTATTTTTTAACTATTTGAGGAAACTGTGTTCCAGAGTGGTTGCACTGATTTGCATTCCCACCAACAGTGCAAGAAGGTTCCCCTTTCTCTACATCCTCACCAACATCAGTTGTTTCCTATGTTGTTCATTTTAGCACTAAATTCCACACCTGAAACCAATGTTAACTATATGTTAACTGGAATTTAAAGAAAAAGTTGAAAAAACAAGAAAAAAAGAGAAGGCACTCTAAAAATAAATAATAATGAAACAAATGACTCAATAAAAATGGGCAAAAGATTTGAACAAATAGGTCATGAGAAAAATACATGGATAGCAAATAAACAGGAGAAGATGCTTGACATCATTAATCATTAGGAAAATGTGAATTGAAACCACAATGAGAAACCATTACTCTCCTACTGGAAAGAATCTAATAAAATAGACTGACAGTAGGGCTGGTAAGAATGTGGAGAAACTCAACTCTGGTTTACTGTGCATGGGACTGAAAGCAGGAAAACAGGGGTGACTGTGTGGCTCACTTGTTAAGTAAGTGTCCAACTCTTGGTTTCTGGTCAGGTCACAACCTTGGTGTTGTGAGATTGATCCCCGTGTTGGCATTGGGGTCCATACAGTGAAGGTTCTGCTTGAGATTCTCTCTCTTTCTCTCCTTCTGCCCCTCTCCCCCACTCGCTCTCTATCTCTCAAATAAATAAATGTTTTTTATTTTTTTTTTAAATTTTTTTAAAGATTTTATTTATTTATTTGACAGAGATCACAAGCAGGCAGAGAGGCAGGCAGAGAGAGGAAGGGAAGCAGGCTCCCTGCTGAACAGAGAGCCCGATGCGGGGCTCGATCCCAGGACCCTGGGATCATGACCCGAGCCGAAGGCAGAGGCTTTAACCCACTGAGCCACCCAGGCGCCCCAATAAATGTTTTTTAAAAAGTGGAAAAACAGTTTGGCAGTTTCCTAAAAGTTTAAACATTTACTTACCATAAGTTCCAGATATTCCACTGAGAGAAATAAAAGTAGAGGAAAAACATCTTCACCCAATGACTTTTACATGAACATTCGTAGCAACTTTATTTGGAATACTTAAAAACTGGACACAACACACATATCCATCACCAGGTGAATGGATAGACAATTTGTGGTATATCCTTATAACAAAACATTACTCAGTGTTAAACGGTGATTTATGGAACAGCATGGTAAATATCAAAATCATTATGTGATGTGGAAGAAGAAGATAGGCCAATAAAAGTACACACTGTATGATTCTAGTTCCATAATATTGTAGAAAATTCAAAATAGTCTACTGACAGAAAGCAGCTCAGTGGTTGCTTCTACACAGGCATTGGGGAGCGGAGAGGGGCAGGTGGAAGGGAATAATGTGGGCCACCAGGGAAATTGGGGTGGCTGTGTTCACTGCCTTGATATGGTGTGTGTACAAGTATTAAAGTTATCAATTATATTCTTTAAATATGTGAAGCTTAGTGTATGTTAATTATAGCAAATAAGTCTACAAATAAGCATGTGAGAAACAATATATATTACTCTAATGCATTTGAAAATCTTGGATTATAACCTTGGTCTGTCTTATTTGACTTCTGTTGTGTCATTAACCACAGCTACTTAAAACATCATTAGAAAAGCACTAGGGCTGAATAATCAGCTAACAATAATCCCCATGATTATCAATACATGGATAAGGATATAGAAGAACATAGTTGGTTGTTTGGGTAACTTCTTTTTAGTTTATTAAAGTTATTAGTGCCTATCCTTAAACAAAATTATGTTTTGGTCATAATTTTTCTTTATTGATAATTATAGAAGCTAAGATATTTAATGGATATTAAATAACACTTCAAGAAGTATGCAATGTTTTACAATCATAGCTATTCACTCAAACTGGACATGATACAACTCTGAGCTTTCATTCCATAAAAAATATTTTAAAGAATTTTTGCAGGATAAGAATTGTATAATGATTTATTTTTTCTGTCAGGGAGAAGGAATCTTGCTTCTGGGACTCATGGTAGTTCAGCTTCTCCTTCTGACTTGCTATATGACCATGGGCAAGTTTATTTGATCTCAGCAAGACACACTAAGCTCTTGTATTGCTTCCGTCTTGAAATTAGCCACAGAGGATGGAAACACTGTAGACTGGAATTAAGAAATGTGCCTCTGGATCAACTGTATCCATTTATGCAAAGGACTATTACATAATGACACAAATTTAAAAAAAAGGAGACAAACATTTTCTCATATTGAAAAATAAGCATTGGGCTCTCTTGTTCCTAAGATTTCCTGAGGTAGGGAAAAATCATGTTCACTATTGCTTTTTGAGGAGTCTTAAATTTAAAATATAGAATCTTACCTGATAACTGTCTCCACTATAACACCTGAGTTTGGGCGCCTTGCCAGAGACCTTGCTGTTTGTTGGTATTAGAAGAAAGATCCCGCAGTAAAACTGTCTACACCCACAAGGTCAACTGCCATAGATAGGTGTGATGGGAAAACTGCTATCTTAGAGCAGAGCTTCTCAGATTTCCAATGTGCACATATAAGGAATCCTGTTCATATGCAGACTCAGGTTTGGTGCGGAGACACATGAGATTGGGGTTTTGGTTGGACTTCTGGTTGGTGCCTTGTTACTGGTCAGTGAATCACACTTTGGGTAAACAAGGTCTTTGATTTTCGTTGAGCCCATTGCTGGGATATGACGATTTGCTCTTCTATCTCAGAACAGCTCTTAGAAAACTCGTGGTTGGAAACTATCTGAACCAGTTAGGATTAGGATTGGCTACATGTGCCCATTAGTAGATTCAACAAGATAATTTCTTTTTCATGTAGAAGTCCTGAGGCCAACGATCCAAGGCTAGCATTGTGGCTCCGCTGTATCCAAGATTCATGTTCCTTCTATCTTGTTGCTTAGCCATATTTAGTACATCACTCCAGGGGCCAAAATGGCTACATGACTGGCAGCTGTTCAGTTTTGAGATGGCAAGAAACAGCAAGATAACTAGAAAAGGTTTTGCCTTATACCTCCACTACTATTTCTTGGAAATCACATAAAAATTTTCTACTTACAGAGAAGAAACATCATTTACATAGGCCAAATCATCTCATGGCCACATGTAGGTGCCAAGGAGTCTGGGCAGAAATGCACCCATCTCAAAAATGGGATTCTGTGTTAAGATGGGGGTATGGGGACAATGCTGGGTTTTGGAAGGCAACTAGCAGTTCCTGCCACAGTATCGCTATACTGAGTTTGATTAATGGAGCTATCTTACTTACCGAATTAAAGCTCAGCCCACAAATTAGCCATGTAACCCTGTACTTAACCTAGGCAGATCTTAGGTTTTTTTGCTCGTAAAATGAGAGGTGTGGACCCAGAGACTGAAATAGCAATAAGGTCCTAGAGGGAGAACTGCCACCTCATGGTAAAGACATAGTGGATGAACTCACTGGCCTGTTAGCCAGGCAAGAATAGCATCTAATTCCATCTCCACTCATGTAGAGCTTGCTCTTTTGTAACATATCCCTCTTGTATTCTTTCATCACGCCTGCCCTCAATGTGCAACATAGTTTATTGTTGGTATATGCTTTATTATTGTCCTATTTTCCTTCCTTCATAGGGATAGCACTTTCAAAATATTTACTAAGTAGTAGTAAAAGAGTAATATCTACTAAAATTTGAAAAATGCTATTTATTTAGAAGTTTCAGCTGATGTTTAAAGGAGGGCCCCTGGTTCCAGTTCTGACTCAAATAATGAAGGTTATAGATGTAAAACTTCAAGGAATATAATACAAGTATATACGTCTTTTTGTCAGATGACATTATCTCTTCTGTCTCAGTGAAAGAACAAAGTTGACAAGTATTGAAGATCACATTTAAC
The DNA here is from genome assembly GCF_922984935.1 of Meles meles. Classification (NCBI taxonomy): domain Eukaryota; kingdom Metazoa; phylum Chordata; class Mammalia; order Carnivora; family Mustelidae; genus Meles; species Meles meles. Next base: position 135,304,893 of record NC_060070.1, read on the forward strand.
TTTTGAAACTTAGGAGAGGGGTTTCACCAGAAACCCCTGGTGCCTGGGTGGCTCAGTGGGTTAAAGCCTCTGCCTTCAGCTCAGGTCATGATCCCAGGGTCCTGGGATCGAGCCCCCCATCTGGCTCCCTGCTGAGCAGAGAGCCTGCTTCCTCCTTTCTCTCTGCCTGCCTCTCTGTCTACTTGTGATCTCTATCTGTCAAATAAATAAATAAAATCTTTAAAAAAAAAAGAACATATATGTTGTACAATTTAAAGAGTTAAGAGTAGAAAAAAAATCACAGTCCTATGAAGATTTATTGTATGTTTTGCATTAAGCCATATAATATTCCATAAGATTCATGTGGTTTATGAAATACCATATTCTAACTAGAAAGCGCCCATGCCTAATTCTGCTTAAGCTATTATCACTAAGTGTATATGTCTCTGAAGGTCTATACATATGTGCAACCTTGCATAGGGAATATGTAATAATCTACATGAAGGCATTTTATGAATTAGTTTTTATCCTCTGTTATAAAGCAAATTAGACTCTAGGGACTTGTGTATTTATTAAATTCAGTTTCCTTCACTTTCTCACAAAACATAAATCTATCCTTCTTTTGAAAACAATCCCCATGTATAAAACTAGAAACTAAGAAATCATGTTTTTTAGACTTCAGACTTTTCTATTTTGGGGGGCGTTTTAAGAAAGAAAAAAATCTCAAAAATAAGAACTTCTAAAATTTACAAAATTGAGATATAGATATTACTATAATTTGAGGTAATAGTATATATGCTTTTAATTTTGATTAAGTCTTTTTTTTAAAGTCTCTGCATCACTCAGGGGAGCTTGTATGGCTCAGTCAGTTGAGCTTCTGACTCTTGGTTTTGGCTCAGGTCATGACCTCAGGGTCATGAAGTTGAACCCTGTGTTGGGCTCTGAGCTCAGCAGGGAGTGTGCTTGAGATTCTCTCTCTCTATCTCTCCCTCATTCCCCAGTGGCTCTGTCTCTCTCTCTCTGTCACTCTCTCTCTCTCAAATTAATAAATAAATCTTTTAAAAAATAAGTAGGGGTACCTGGGTGGCTCAGTCAGTTAAGCATCTGCCTTTCAGCTCAGGTCATGATCCCAGGCTCCTAGGTCCCACATCGGGCTCCCTGCTTCTCCCTTTCCTGATCTCCCTGCTTGTGTTCTCTCTTTCTCTTTGCCAAGTAAATAAATAAAATCTTCCAATAAATAAATAAATAAATAAATAAATAAATAAATAAATGTCTCTATATCAGAGTTCAGCCAGGAGACAAAAACAAAACAAAAGAAAAACAAAACCACACATGGTAATTCGAGCAAGTGAAGTTTATTATAAAAAACTGTTGATTGGTAACTAGGAATTAACTACTAAGAGGTAAAGAGAACTCGAAGGAATACAGAAAGAACAGATAGAGTAGCTACTGACTGTGACTAAGGCAAAGTACCCAAGGACAGAACACATTTGGAGAGCCCCTTGGATGGTGAAGCTTGCTGAAGAATTTCAGGCTGGTAAGCAGGAAACCTTGGGCTGGGAACCCAGTGCCATTCACCAGGAATCAGCTAGAGCACAAAGGGAAGCTGTCTTCTACAGGTCTTCCAGACTCTGGGATACTGACTGGGGGACCAGCCAAACTTGCTAGGAGGCTGCTGCAGGTGCGCTGCTGAAACTTGCCAGGTCACGGGGCACCACTGGGTGCTCAGGAGGGAGGAGAGCACACTAAATAGAAGAAAAGGCTCTTCTGCCCCAGCAGCCCTCTGTCAGCCTCTGCTGACAAACTTTAGCGTGATGCCAGTAGACAAATGTTTGGAGAGCCCAGCTTCAGTATCACAAGGCAGAGCCTTGAAGGGTGAATTTGGACCTGAAAGGTAACATATTCACAACTGGAAAAATCACTGCATTTTTAAAAATTTGATTTCCATGAACACAAATCACCAATATGAATTATTAAAAATAGAAAAGTATGATGTTTTTTGCCACTGTAATCTGGAGAATAATCACAACCAGTAATGCAGGGAAATAATATTTGTTGAAACAAATTCTGAAAGCATACCATAATTTAGAAAGGATGTCTAGTCTAGAGGGTCAAATTAAAGCATTTTAGTAAAACAGAGGCATTTTAATCTGAAAGGTCTGGGAGATTAGTCAGTCCAGGTCCCTTATTCATAAAATTAGGGGGAGCCTGAGAACCGGAATTCAATGATTTGTCCAGGGCTCAAGAGTTAATGATTAAGTGGTCGTTCATTTGTTCAATGAATATTTATTTAAGAAATGCGTCCAGGTGCCCGGTGTGGCTCTGGGTGCAGGTGAACAAAATATACCCTGAGCCCACAGAGCTTGTGCTGAAGTCAAGAGAGTCACAAAAGGATAAACAAATGAATACATAATAATTCAGGCACTAGACAGGTGTGATGACAAGAGCAGGGTGAGAAGATGGAATAATGTCAGCGGGAAGGGAGAGGCTGGGCTATTTATTTATTTATTTTTAAAATGTTTGTTTATTTCAGAGAGAGAGAGAAGGTAAGCATGAGCAAGGAGGAGGAAGAAACAAACTCCCCGCTGAGCAAGGAGTCTGACATGGGGCTTGATACAGGACCTGGATCATGAATGACCTGAACAGAAGGTAGATATTTACCCGCTGAGTCACCCAGGTGCCCCTAGGCTGGGCTACTTATATTGGTTCCATTTGGACAGAGATCCAAAAGGAGTTGTCCCGTCTCCCAGTCCTGAATACCCAAATAGACAATGGCTTTTAGCAAATTAAATATATTTCTTAGTTACATCATACCTTTTGTATTTGTATTCATGTTTTTATGGATAGAATACGTTTGAATCCACTTAGCCATCAAGGGTGAATGGTGCCATCATCCTTTTTCTCCGTCTTCTCTTTATAAAGGGACCTTCGGTTATCTGTTCACACAATTTCTCAGTTGATAACACTTTTTAGGAAACTTCAAGCAGATGTAGCTTTTAGGAAACTTGGTTACAATGGACACAAACTATACCTCCAAACCTCAGACTGACCGCATATTTTGACAAGTTTCAACTAGTTTACTAGATTTCTGGCTGTTTAGATATTATACGTGTCTTAAGGGTAACGTTGACGATGTTGAAAATCACTCAACAGTGTCCTACATAAGGCGATATTTCAGCACTGATATATTTCTTAATTATATGAGTTTCCACTGGGTGTGTAAGCAGGGAATAAACGTTGCTGAAATACCACAAACAATGTTGCGATTTTGTGCTTTAGAAACTAACTGCAGACACAGAAAGGGAGCTGAACATTTGGTGGTTAATGTGTGACCAGGCTATTTCCTGACAAATAGAGTTGACTTTAAAATCAGCATAACTGATATCACTGTCAGACTATAAAAACTTCATCTTAAGTAGGCAATATAGCCACAGATATGCAGCTGAGTTTGGGAAACTAAAAGAAAAATTATCTCCTGGTTATTTTGAAAATGTCATCAAATTTTAATTTGATTTCAACCGGAAGTTTTGCAGGTTGTACTAATCTTTATTTCCCTGTGATTGGTCATTCATCCTGTTCTAACTTTTTGGTTGGTGACCCTGTTCATCAACTGCATTCATGTTCTGATTTGTCAAAACTTTATTATTTCAAAGGAGATTTAAAATTCTGTAGTCCTTGAAGGAAAATTTTTTGCTTTTCAACTTATTCATTGGATTCTTTTTGAGAATTCATTGGTTATTAAAATCAGTTTATTGAATTGCTATTTAGTAGTGAAAGAAATTATCTGGAATTTAGGCAAAATTGTGATTTAAATGGAGATCTTTGAAATGTGTTCATTACCTTATTCAGAGCTCTATTTTGGAGGTTTTGTCATTAATTCAGCACACTATGTGTAAGGGGCTTAAATTCTGAGACCAAATCACTACAAAATTCAAAGCATCATATGATGGAAATAATAACTTAAAAATTCTAAATTCTTTGTCTATCTTTTAATTCGTGTGAGTGTGAAAGTTGAGCTAATGCATCTCAGTGCTTACCTTTCAATGATCAAACAACCAAAGACTCAGACCAAATAAATATTTCCTTTCCTGATTAAAAAAAAAAAAAGAAAAACATGTATAATATAATAAAAAGGGTAGAGTGTCTACCAGAAAACTGCCAATTATAATTTTCTCTTAGATCTCATCCTAATAAGTTTTTAGTTAGTTTTCTAAGCAAATTGGGTGATAATTAAATGTGCCTTGAGGCCTCCTGGAAACATCCAATTATTCCCCTCGTGGAAATCTTCCCCTCAGTTACAGTGATAAGAGACAACTGCTGGGCTTGGAGTTATGTTGACCACATTAAAGAAAAAAAAATATTTTGTACAGAGCAATGAATGAAAAGGACAAAACTTTTAAATAAGTTCCTCATCTCTTTTTACTTCTCAGATACATACCTTATGTTGAATAGCCAGATCATTTTATTATTGCAAATGCCATGGTTGTAATCTTTTATTGCTTGCAGTAGAGGCCTACAGCATTAAGTTAGTATAAAATTACATATAGTTTAATATATCTGTACAACACCTTTAAACAAGCTTCTCTAGGCAAGAAGGTTATCCGTCTTATAAATCTATTATTCCATTGTACATCTTGATAGCCTAGCATTGCTTCTAGCCATGTTTAAGCATTAAATAGTGCATTATTATTTCACATAAATCAACCAGAGATGTGTGAATTCATAAATTTTACATTTGCACAGACAGTATTTTAAACGTTTTACTGCTTCGTGGGAACTCAGAGCACAAGCCGGTACACAAATCAGGACCTGAGAAATTTCAATAAAATTTAATATCACAATTACATCTTCTCAAAGTCAATGCATGCATATTTTAGAAGTATTTTAACTGAGTCCAAAAATAAAAGTAAAATTTGAGAGGTGGCTTTTTGGTTGCAAGTTTGTCAGCTATTGTTAAAATAAGCTAATGAGCACTTGGGCTTTTTATTCTTTATAGCAAGATGGTATAAAGAGGATAAAGCCTTATAAAACTTTGAAATGGAAAAAGAAATATCGTAAAACCAGAAATGTTGGTAATTGTAATTTACAAAAATAATGCAGATGGAAGGTAGTGCAGAATTGATAAGCTTGTATTATAATTAACATACAGCTTTATAGCTGGAGACTGAAATAAATTTTAAAGTCATAACTAAGGCTGTAAGTTATAGAAGGATAAGAATGAGGACTTTTGCAGGTGTTTTTAGGTGATTCTAATTTGGAAGATAGCTACATTCTTTTTCTTCTTTCTAAGCATTTTTTTGAGGAGGGGTGGTGGGGTGATATTTGATGTTTCTTCAAAGTTTTCATTATTTTCCCAGAAAATGTTCCTTTTAAGGTTTTGTTTAGTAGGAAAAGCCTATGACATTTAATGTACTGGAAGATTTCTGCTTTAGCCTGTGTGTGTGAAAATTACATTCCTGTTGGAATAAGTCCTAATGCATATAATTAACTGAACAAATGCCACACTAATTTGAAAATGACATATTTATCACCTAGAAACAGGTAATGTAGAAAGATAAATTGCTGTGAACATAGAACTTGCTTCCAATCATCATCAAAATCTGGGCAGAAGCTGGTAAGAAACATCCTCATGAGTTTTTTTGGACTACTCTTTGCTAAGACACTTTTCAGAGTTACCAGTAGGTGATTCCTGGGGGAAATAAGTGACAAAGGATAGGTAAGACCACACCCCACTGTGGACCTTTCCTTTTGTAGCGAGTGATTGGTTATGGTGAGGATTTATTACATCAGGAAACCAGTTTCTGTTTTCCTTTATAAACTTTAGATATTTTCTCCGCCATTCTAAATCTGCCCTTTCTTTCTTGATGGACTAAAAGTTCAAACCCAAGGTTAACAGTACCAGAAGATCATTGTTTACAGATTAGTCTCTTTAGGGTGATAAGCAAAAGACAGACACAGTGGGTCTTTAGAACCCTACAGCTACTCAGAGTAATGACGAGCATTACCATACCCAGGCTGGCTTTGGAATGTTAAAGAAAGCAGATCTAGTTACCATCCATAAAAAACTAATGGAAACTTCTCTCTTACTCTGATGAATGTTGAAAATGGAGTGGCTTAAATAAAAAATCACTTCCCTTATTATGATGTTTGACTATTTAGCATTCATTGGTTTGGGGTCCATTTAGTTTTTGATGGTATTGCTCCTCCTAGTTCCCTTTTTCCGTGTGAAAGTTTCATCTTATTGTCTGGGTCTAGACTATCAAGGATATAAGGGAAAAAATGATTCATTATAGAAATTACATTTTCTGAGCTAAGCCAGAAGGCACTGTCTTTACTTTAGCTCTTGTATAAGCAAGACTTAGTGTTATGTATATATTTTATGTGTATATAATGTTGACTTAGCAATATATATATTTATACCACACAAGTGGCCCATGCTACCATTACGCAAATCCCTCTATTTTTCAAAGGCTATATGGAAAAAATTGATGGCTGAGGAAGGAGCATGTATAAACAAACATGTTTAAAAATTCTCAGTGTGTGTCAGCACCATTTAAATAAATATGTGCTTTTTTTTCATAACACAAACATTACTGGTTAGAGGGGAAATTAGAAAGAAGGGATGGACAGAGAATATGTTGAATTCTAAAACAGAATGAATTTGTTTCACTGCTCTCTCTCTTTAAAAAAAAAATCTGGTTGCAAACATGGATGTTTCTATTTGAACTAGAAATGGATTCTTCTGTTTGCTAAATTCATGGGTTCATTTTCCATTGGAGACACGGCAATTAAATTTTTAAAAATAAACTGTCTTTGTGTTTTGTTGTTCTATCTTCTGTTTGTATGTGTATTAATTCACCTCAAATAAAATGTTCAGGTCTAAGGAGAAATGAAGACGGTGGGCCAAAAACAAATCAAGAATTCATTGGTCTTAATTTTCATACGTTTTGCCTCTTCCTATCTATTTTGTTAGACATGTTCATTAAAGATATATTGTAAGCTGTTATAATGAAAATGCCATGTCTTTTACACTATTCATCTCTCCAAATGAGCTATATATTAAGAATCCTTAGTTTTTTTTTTTTTTTTAAGAATCCTTAGATTTTTATTAGAATCGGTACAGCTAGGTAATAGGGATAGGATACTGTCTTTTATTAAAAACAAAGTACCGTATTTTCTAAATCAAACTGACCACCATAAGAAGGTAGACATGTGACTTTTTTTGCTTGTTTGTTTTCTCTTAATGATGAGTTGTTACTTAGCTATTTATATCTGCTGAGAGGCACTATGGTATAATAGAGACAGCACAGGTTTTGTATCACAGGACCTTGTTTAGAGGACAGATTCTATCATTAAACATTTCCCAGGAGGCATGAATAATTGTCCACCAAACTTTCACACTCTAGACTGATGGCTGGCAAGCCTGTACCCTGCCAGAGCACATTCACCGTGTCATGCTCCTGCCCTTTCACAGAACTATTGTGTAGAAATGTACAGTTGGGATTCAAACCTGGTTCAATTTGACTCCAGTGACAAGGGATCATACCACTGTATCTTCACCTACAAATTGATTAATATTGTGTGCCCCTTGAATACAAAGGAATGGAAACATCAAAGGCCCTGTCTTAGCTCATGTTCTTCAGGAAACAGAGAATGAGGCAAAGATTAAACTCCTGGTGCTTGACTTGAAAGGTACAAACTCAGGGAAAACAACAACAACAACAACAACAACAACAACAAACCCCAAAAAACAAAAAACAACAAAAAAAGAAAGAGGGTGGGAGTAAGGGTTGGGGAGGGCAACAAAGCAAAGTGATGTGGTGTGTCACTGTATGTGCTCTTCCTTCAGAACAAGCCACAGAGAGACCCTGTAGATTACTTGGCAGGTACGTCTGCCCAGCCCAAAGGATTTCTCCAGGCAGGTTGCAGAGAATCCATATCTCTGGGTAGTGCTGCCTGCACACCCCTTCCCACTCTCATTTCCTGTTGTTCCAAGTTCGTTACTAGAGAGGGGTTAACTTCTCTGACCTTTTGGGTTACGTCACTTGCCCATTGGGAGGATATTCGGGATGCCAGATCACACAGTGTGTGTGATGTGCCAAGAAGTGACTTACAGGCATGGCTGTACAGTCAAAGCTAAAAGGTAGGGCCTAGCATCCCCAGGGCTGATAGCTGGAAGGTCTTGGCATCAGAATTGCAGGGCTTCACTGGACAAAGATGATAAGGATGTAGAAGGCAGACAGTGTGGAGGAAATAGGAGAAAACACATGAGATATTTATCTGAAACAGAGCCTTCAAATGATTCGTTCAGCTACTGTTTTATTAAATGCCAGTTGTGAGGGGCCCCTGGCTGGCTCAGTCAATAGAACATGTGACTCCTGATCTCAGTGTTGTGAGTTCAAGCCCCACATTGGGTGTAAAACTTAATTAAAAAAAAAAATGCCAATTGTGTACCAGGAACTGATAAAGGAACTGTAATAGAAGGAAAAAAAAAAAGCTAAAAATTCTCTTCCTTCATGAAAAATACACTCCAGTAGAGGACAAACAGAAAATTGAGATAAAGGAATATAATATATGGCATTTTGGAAGAAGACCAGATGGAAATGTGGTTATGAAGTGTTTGTAGGCAATAGTAGTGAAAAGACTCCTTATTGAGAGGATTACTTTTGAGTAAAGACCTAAGGGAAATGTGGGGGCAATCATGACAATATCCGAGCATGAGCAAATGCAAAGGTTCCAACTTGGGAATGTATTGGTATATTCATGCAAGAGCAAGGAGATGAATGGGGCTGGAGAGGAGTGAGAAATGAGACTAATATGAGATAAAGTCTGGATCATCTTGAGCCATGTACATCATTACAAAGAATTCACTTACTAGTCACCATACAGTACATCATTAGTTTGTGATTTAGTGTTCCATGATTCATTGTTTGTATATAACACTCTGTGCTCCATGCAATCCGTGCCCTCCTTAATACTGCATGGTGACCAACATAACACAATAAAAAAAAATTATTTGTCTTCTGATCATTCAAACATTTTAGCCTGTTTGACTCATTTGTTCATCACAACAGTACTGACAAATAGGCAATCTTATTCCCATTTAATGGATGAGAACCTGAACCTCATAATGGTCAGGGGAATTGTCCGAGTTCATAGCTAGTAAAAACTCACATAGAATTTCTGGAATCTCCATTATTAGGAGAAATAAACACCCTGAGCAAAGGAAATTCACTTCAGTTTCACTTATTTTTCAGAATCAAAATACCTAAGTATTATCAAGCACTGAGAATAATGATAGGCCATAGCTTTCATGAGAAGCTGTCCTCATTTACTTCTTAAATAACCCTCTGACGTAGGCACTATGATGTTTTTTCATTTTGTAGAAGAGGAAACTGAAGTATCTTAGTCACTTACCCAGTGACACAATTGGAAAGTGAAAGATCAAGAACTGAAGTATGCATGTTCTAGAACCTGTGTTGTTAGGATAACACATCCCCTTTACAAATATTTTAGTTATTATCGCTATATATCCTATTTTCTTTCTCAGAGTCCTTGTCTTTCATCTTCTTCAGTTTTGAAATATAACCATACTTTTCTTTTCCCTTTCAGAGAATTCATTTACTGTCTGTTTTTTTTCTATTTTAAAGAAAATGAATTAACATATAATTGACCACTTCCTATGCCTTCTTGACTGTTTTTTTACTGTATCTCTAAGGTTGTGCCAAAATATTTTCATCCAGTGGTTTCTTTTTACAATTTTTATCGACATTGTTGCTTTTTCTCCTTTCTTACTGAATTACATCTTTTGTAAATTTTTCAGCATTTATCAGTCAATGAATAGAAAACACTCTCAGTTTATCTTCATGTGAATTCATGTTTATTTTGCCTTTGTTTTTGAGTGATCATTTAGGCAGGTATAGAATTTTATGCTGACAGGTCTTCCTCCCTTGTTTTCTGTCATCCATAATGATGAGAATATTGCTCATCATTCAATTTTTCTTTTTTGTTTTCATGCCCTCTCTTCGGGTTTTCTCTTTGATTTTTGAACTCTACAGTTTTATTACAATGTTTTGATGCAGATTAAAAAAAATGATTCCACTCATTCCTATTTTCTTCTTCAATATAAATGTTTATTACTTGCTCTTTTCTGGAAAATTCATACTCATTTATTCTTTGGATATTTCCTTCACTGTGTTCTCTCTGTTACTTCTTGACCTCCAGAACTCTTACTAAACATACTTTACTGGATGTCTTTTTACTGTTTTCTAAGTGTCATCTTTCTTTTCATAGTGTCCATATTTTATCTTTCTAATCCTTCATCAATTCTCTCATCATTTATACATAATCTGTTATTAAACCCAGATAAATGAATTTTTTAAAAAATCAATTTTATTGGGGTAAAATTTACATACCACAAAATTAATACATTTTAAGTATAAATCTTGATGAGTTTTGAGGAATGTGTACAACTGTCCATCTGTCTCCTCAGCAGTCAAGATATAGAATATTTTCATCATCTCAATTACCTGTGTTCTTTTGCAGTGAATTCCATCTATGGCCTGTCCCAGGCAACAACTTATTTATATCACAAAATTGACTTTGGCTGTTGAACATTATAAAAATAATCACATAGAGTATGTATACACTTGCATTTAGCTATTTTCAACTCAAAATAATGTTTTTGAGGTATTCTTGGCTGGTTCACACAAAAAGCATGTGGTTCTTGATCTCTGGGCTGTGAGTTTGAATGTATTAGTTGTAGAGATTACTTAAAAAATAAAAAAAAATCTTAAAAAATTTAAAATAATGTTTTTGAGTTTTATCCATATTATATTTATCAAACTATAGATGTTTCTAAGTAGAATAAAAAACCAGATTCTAGAATGTTCTTGCTGACACTGAGCACATAGACAGAGGGGGAAGGGAGGTATAAAAGACTTCATAAAAAAGAGCGGATGGGTGGAGAAATTTAGAACAAAACATAAATCACTCTCAGAAGAAATAAAGTCACAGAGGAAGAGACAAAATACTGAACACAGAGTTGGAATTTGGTAGTTTACTCCACTGTCTACACGGAAGGGTTGAATTTGGTAGTTTACTCCACTGTCTACAGGGAAGGATCTTCAAAGTGAGTGGGGCCAGAAATAACATCATTGAGGAATCATTGTTTTTAGGATAAATCAGATTTATGGAGAAGGAATATTATCCTTCAGATATGTGACAATGAGACAAAGAAGGAAGAGGAAAGAAATGAAGAATTTTGAAAAAAATTATGAAAAATTGGTAATAACCTTACCCACTCCTTATTATTATCCATCAAAATATCTGTGTTTTATTAAAATAACAGAAGAGGGCACTCTTGAACTAGCAACCCCAACCATGAATTAAAGAGAAATAGAAAAAAAGCAGATTACAATTACAGGAAAATACTGTAAAATGATAACAAAAAATCTAAATCAAATACTTCACCTGCTGAGTATACTCCCCACCCAAAAACCATAAAGCAGAAAAGTGTAATATGATTCCTCAAACTGAAATAATATTCCCTAAGCATTTGGAGATATGAGAAAATCAAAACAAAACAAAATCCCTTGAATCAGAAGTCAGAATCTAATAACATAAATGTATAAAAAGTCAGGATAACATTAAATAAGAATTGATTGAATTCAAGAATTAGAAGAAAAGTATATCAGAAATGAAGATCACATTACAAGGTATATAAGGGAGAATAGATTCAAATAAGTATTTAAAATTAAAAGTATTGCTTCCATCCTAACATTGATAGAAAACCAGAAAACCAAATCTATAAAATTTCTCAGCTTTATTCTGTGAAGACAGCTAAGACTGGACATGGTGACAAGAAAACAACAAATATACAGAGTAGCTGAACTGGCTGAAAGAAGAGAGTTAAAAAAAAAAATACTTACTCTTGAGTGGGGTGAGTGGGGGATAGGAAAATTCCTTGTCCAGGATTTTATATTATATTTATCCCTATACCTATATAATTAGAGGTCTGCTACTTCTAAGGGAGGGGAAATTCCTGCCTAAGACACAAGTCAGAGTTTTGCTGTGACAGAGAGTGAATGGAAAACCCACATATGAGACCCTGGTATCCAGAGAACCTTTCCATTTCCCAGGAATAGCATGGGGAACAAACAACAGCAATCATCAGAGGAAGGACAAGAGGGTGGAGAAAGAGCAGCCATGCAGCAGCATGCATGGAGGGATGGCTGAAAGCTGAGATGGGACAGAAATACTAAGGAAAACATCTAACAAACCAAGCCCTCAGCCCAAAACAACATAATTCACCACTAGAGGAATTGAAGCATATAATACAAGAAAGGTATAATGACCTTACAGTCATGAATGACTAAAGCCTTATGACGAAAGAATAAATATCATAAGCGATAATTATTTCATTATGTACTGTTTATACATAATGTTCTACACACTATGTCTGTATGGTTCTACACATAATGTTCAATAAAAAGCATGGAGTATACAGAAAGCAAGGAAAAACCACCCATTTGTCAACAGACACAGCAATCAACAGAACCAGATCAGAGAAGACCAAGATGTCAGAACTATTTGAGATTTATAAATAACTATGTTTCACATGTTAAAGGATTTAGTGGAAAAAGTGGACCATATGTATGAACAGATAAAAAATTTTAGTGGAGAGTCAGAAACTCTAATAATATAATGAAAAAAGAAATGTTAGAATTATATCCACATACACATGCCACACACACCATCAGAGATAAAGAGTGCCTTTGAACAGCTCAGAAAATAACCTGACGGCTGAGGAAAATATCAGTGAGAAAAATATCAGGAATGTATCATTCCTTAAAATCATTTAAACTGGCATATAGAGGGGAAAAAGTGAGAAGAAAGGAACAGAGCATCTAGGAGCTATGCAACAATATCAGATAATCTAGCATATCTTTAATTAGATCCTAGAAAGAAAAAAGTGAAAGATAGGAAATGGGTAGAGAAACTATTTGAAAATATAATGGATAAGAACTTCCAAAAAGAATGAAAGATATCAAACCACAGGTCCAAGAAACTTTAAGAAGCCCAAACATGGCACCTACACGTACATATACACATCACATCATCCTAAACTGCTTTTAACCAAAACGAAAATACTGCAAGAAGCCAGAGAAAGAAAAGATCAATTCCATAAAAGAAATACACTGTTTTACAGACGACTTGTCAGAAAATATGCAATAATATAGAAACTGACAAAACAATCCTAAAATATTTATAAAAATGCAAAGAATATGGACTAGTCAAAACATTTTTTTTGTAAGTAGCAGTGTTGGTATTCTCTCACAAACTGATTTTAAGACTAATTATAAAGTTATAATAACAAAAATAACATTAAAATTGATAGAGACATCAATTAATAGAATGAATAGAAATAGGCTCATATACATATAATCAGTTGATTTTTCACTCTATAATTCAGTGGTAAAGGGATATTATCTTTAAAATATGGTACTTGATGGATGCCTGGGTGGCTCCATTGGTTAAATGTCTGACTCTTCATTTGGGCTCAGATCGTGATCTCAGGTTGTGGATTGGAGCCCCGCATCAGGCTCCGAACTCAGTGGGGAGTCTGCTTGAGATTCTCTCCCTCTTCATCTGTCCTTCTTCCCACACACTCTCACACAGTGTCTCTCTAAAATAAAGAAATAAATCTTTAAAATAATATATGGCATTGGGATAAGTTGATATCCATAGGGGCGCCTGGGTGGCTCAGTGGGTTAAAGCCTCTGCCTTCGGCTCAGGTCATGATCTCAGGGTCCTGGGATCGAGCCCCGCATCGGGCTTTCTGCTCGGCAGAGAGCCTGCTTCCTCCTTTCTCCCTCTCTGCCTGCCTCTCTGCCTACTTGTAATCTCTGTCTGTCAAAATAAATAAATAAATCTTAAAAAAAAAAAAAAACTTTAAAAAGTTGATATCCATATAAAGAAAAGAAGCAAGCCAACAAAACAAAACAGAAACTCTCAACCTATTCTTCATACCAAATACAAAAATGAACTGGAAATGGAAAATAAGCCTAATGCAAAACTCAAAGTTGTAAAACCCCAGAAACCCTAGAAAACATAGGACAGATTTTTGTGACCTTGAGTTAAGGACAGTTTTCTTAGAGAGAATACAGAAAGCCCGAATCATAAAGAAAAAAAAATATAAAATATGTAATTGGGAAAAAAAAACCAGCCTTCTCTAACATATATGAAGGACTTTTACAACTCAGTATTTAGAAAATAAGGAACCTGATTTAAAAAGTTGGCATAAGATTTAAGTCGGTGGTTTACCACCATGGAGATATGGATTACAAGTAACTACATGAAAAGACGCCCAATAACATATGTCATTAGAGTGATGCAAATTACATATCACAACACACTTTTCGAGCAGCTAAAATTAAAACAAAACAAACTAGCTGACAATGCTAGGTCCTGCAATGAATAGAGACCAACTATTACTCACACACTGCTGGTGTTAATGAAAATGGTATAGCCATTTTGAAAAACCATTTGGCAGTTTTATATAAACTTAAGTTACACTTGTCAACAACCCAGAAATCCTAGACCTAGGTACAAACAAAAGAGAGAAGAAATCACACTCATATACACGCACACACACACACACACACACACACCTATAACTGAATGCTTATAGTAGTTTATTCACAATTGCACTAAACTGGAAACAACATAAATGGTCAATACCTGGTTAATATGTAAACAGAGTCTTCTGTTCTCTTTCTACTTCTTTTCATCAATGCGCCTACTAAATAGCAAAAGCAACAGCAGAAACTGTTGTCTTTTTTAAAAATTTATTTGTATATTTATTTTATTTGTATTTTTCCCTTCTTCATTTTAGCAATAAAATAGCAGGGAAAAAAAGGAAAGAAAGAAATTTTTCAATAAATGATGGTTCTCAATTTGCCATTTCACTGTTTGCATAGAAATAACTGTATGTTTATTCATTATAGCTGACCCTTGAACAATGCAGGCTTACAGGATTGAACAGCGTGAGTCCATTGATATGTGAATTTTTTTCAATAAATACTGTCTTATAAATGTATTTTCTCTTTCTTAGCCTTTTCTTAATAACGTTTTCTTTTTTTGAACTTAGTTTTTGTAAGAATACAGCATATAATACATATAACTTACAACATGTGTGTTAATCGACTATTCATGTTACTGGCAAGACTTCTGGTCAGCAGTAGGCTATTCATAGTTGAGATTTGGAAGAGTCAAAATTTTATGTGGATTTTCAACTTCATGGGGGTCAGTAACGCAACGCTTCTGCTGTTCGAGGTCAACTGTGCTTGCAGAATTTGTTAGGAATTTGGAATTCTCTCATAATAAAATATCAGAAGCTGAACTACATCCCTACAACATGATAACTACTGAAATTTTGTTATCAGTTTAAAAATTTGATTACAGAAAGTTAAACCTTTTATGCCATTTTCTGAGTATTGCATTTCTGTGTATTTTGGCAGGACCTTTGTGATAGATTTTTTTTTTCTTATGTCAGATATTGTTCCTCTATACGACTACGTTCTTTTAAAAAAAATTTATTAACATATAATGTATCATTTGCTTCAGGGATACAGGTCTCTGAATCATCAGTCTTACATAATCCACAGCATTCACCATAGTATATACCCTCCCCATGTCCATAACCCAGCTACCTTATCCGTACACTCCAACCCCCCAGCAACCCTCAGTTTGTTTCCTGAGATTAAGGGTCCCTTATGGTTTGTCTCCCTCCCAGGTCCCACTAGGTTCTAACAGTTTCTTTAAAATTGGCACAGATTAGAAATTGCAACAACTCAGAAAAATAATTATGCTTTCAAGCAATTCCTATTTTTAAATTAAAGTACACTTCAGTGTTTTAAACTTCCTTCAAATTCTATCCATATGTTAGTAGGACTTCATTTGAAATACTTAGGTAGGTTCAGAGGTGCCGGGTTGGATGCTCAAGGACAGGGCTTGGTAAATTGGAGATCAGGTCAGGCCTGGATAGGTTGTTATTTTGAGAAGATCTGACCAACAGGATGGAGAATACTGAATGTATGTTCTACAGATGAAGCTTTGGGATATTTAGAAAGCTAATTTTCCCCTCCTTTTTCCTTTATTAATATTCCCCACTTCCTACAAATGCTCCCAGAACGTTGAATTCAAGCCAGCCTATTAAATAACAAGGGATAGAGAAGTGAAACAAACATCAGATGAATCCCTAAATTTGGTAAAAAGGAATGACATTTAGACATATATACAAAAACTTACTTGTGCTTTTTATTTTCTTATATAATCTTTTTCTTTTTTTAAGTTGACTCCATGCCCAGGGTGGAGCCCAACATGGGGCTTTGAAACTATGACCTTGAGATCAAGACCTGAGCTGAGAGCAAGAGTCAGACGCTTAATTGACTGAGCCACCCAGACACCTCTATTATCTAACATAATCTTCATAGAACCCCAACACACAAGAAATATGATGTTTTACTTGTATCATGAGCTAAATAGGCTTGGCATGATAATCTAAACATGGTAGATACTGTCCTGTGTCTTTTCTGGAAATATGCATTTGGGATTCTAAATAACAAACCTTTGGAAAAAGAACTATTTGAAACTGCCTGTAGTTGCATTTTTTCAATTATGTGCAAAATTTTAAAAAGTACCTTGTGCAATCATCTTCTTAGAAGAACCACCATGTTCCAGGGAACAATAGTAAATACTACCATTGGGACAATACACCCAACACTTGCTTTTCCATAGTCATTCTACTCTTTAAAAATCCTCAAGTTAAAACAAGTAAATATACAAAAACAGCTCCTCTTATTCATAATCTCCAAATACTACCCAAAGATAGTGTATTACCTTTTGAAATGTTAATCAGCAACTGTACCTACTGATAATATCTGCTGGGGTTCACATTTATTTAATTCACCAACCAGTTAATAAAACACCTTGGATGTAAAATTATTTAGAACCATGATGCAAGGAACCATATAGAGGCTGACTTATAAAAAAAGTATGCTACTTCTTTTCTTGACAGATTGTTCAAGGAACCTCAGAGAACTGAAAACCTCTTTAAAGAATAACCCTTGTCTCAAAATAAAAGTCTTTTACTGGGATACACGTATAATCACGAATCTCATATAATAGCAAAATGCAGTAGACTTATTTTTAATAAGAGATGAATAGATAACCAATTTTCTAATATTTTTTCATAGAAAAAAATTTCAAATTAGAAACAGATATAATTTCCCATATTTTCATACTGAAAATTATAGAGCTTTCCTACATTTTGAAAACATAAGTGGTTGGGAGTCATATCTCTACCCATATTTCATAGAAGAGGGGAAAGAAAGGTACTTAGTGCTTCAACAGATAGTAAGATCTTATGTTTCATTCAAAATGTTTCAAAAACAGTTTTTATTCTCCCCATAATCTTAATAAAATCTGGGAATTTTGAGAGTATTTTCATGAGGAGTTTTGAAATGTAGCTAATTTGGTGTTTTGTTGATTGAATATCTTAAAGTAGTAGAATTCAGAGACAGAATGGAGGCTTGTCTGTTTTCAATAGTAGAGATACATCCTCCCAAGTATGTTCACATGGACCGACCAGTGGGATATATTTCTGCGGATGTGGTGGTTAAACTCCAGAAATAGGCAGGAAACATGAATGGAATGAGGAGCTCTGGGAAGAAATAAATTCGGGATATGAAGATTGAAAAGTCAAAGCCAGCCAGTATAACCCAAAATCTTGGACAGCTCACAGAAAGCACTACTTTTCTGAAGGGCTGTAGTCAGCTTATTCCCTTCACTGCCACCCTCCAACCTTAAACCGTAGCTGTATAACTCTGCGCCCATTTAATTGGCCTGTTGCTCATCTTCAGGGTTCTGATTTTTAATCTCTTCCTTTAAGTTAGTCACATCTTCGTATCAGACCCTTGGCTCTCTTGTAGAGTTTGGGGAGCAAATCTTCCTAGCTCTCCATACCTCAGCCAGCTTTGTGTAAAGGACCCAGCAATTCTGCCTTGAATGCCTTTTTCTTCCTTTTCCGATGAATCTATCAGCCTTAGGACCCATATCAAATGTAAGCTGTCTAAAGAGACTTCCCCAATCTTATGGTTGGTCTGATCTCACAGTAATATCTTAGGTATGAACCTATGCCCCACTGCACCTGACCCTGCACCACTTTGTATCAACTATCTTAACTGTCATGGATTAATTACTGGTGCAATTTCTTACTGTCTGCCTCCCTTGTTAGAACTTAAGTTCCCATGGGCAGCAACTGCATCTCCCTCATTTCTATTCCTAGTGTCACTGCCAGGGTGACTTACCATTATAGGTGCTTAACTAATGTTCATTGAGTAAATGAATTAGGGGTGTTTCTCCTTTGAAAAGATCACCCTCATTTATACCAGCTGGTAGAGCTATCTCTAGTCTAAACGGGAAATTTTTCCTGGTTCCTGTGCTGTGCATCTTCATTCTTAGCCTCTCCATTGAGCTTTGTTTAACTCTTGAAATACAAACCTGAACAAAGACCAAGGCCCTAACGTATATTTAAATTCTGTTTCTGTAAGTTATACTTTACATTTATTATATCAATTTGAGATCATTCAGAGTGAAGTAGGATTATTAAAATTATTTTTACTGTGATACAAGGCACATAAGCCTCTGTTAGATAAATACAAGGCATTTCAAGATAGTTTACAAGGTTTAATAAAATATACTATTCAGAATTCTCACTTATAAATGCAAATTTACACATCCTATTAAATTTAGAATTAAGGTATTCATTACTGCAAAATTTTATTTATTTTTCATTACTGCAATATTTGAAATATGAAGTATGTTCCAAAAGCTATTCTTAGAGGTGTTTTTGTTCAATGCTGTGGTTCAAAGTTCTTCGCAATCCTTACTTTTCAGTTGGTGTTGATTATATTTTGGTAGTAAATAATTTACAAATCCATTTGACAATTTATGTCTAACAATATCAGAAAAAAACAACTGCTTCTATTTTTTGGTAGAAATGTGCATGTTTCATATTGAGAGAAAGACCACTTAACTGGGATTCAAGAGCCCAGGACTTCAGTGGGAGTTTTGCTAATAAATGGTGTGGTGTCCATGGGTGAGGTAGCAAAGATCCCCAAATATCTAAAATGTGACATAGTCTACAGTCTTCTAAACTGCATTGTTCTGGATACCAGTTCTGTGAGATATTAGTATTCTCTGATAAAAATGTGGTAAAATAAATGTGGGAAAATTGAGGTAAATGAATTTAGTAGGATTTTTTCCTCTGAGATTTCTTTGGACTCTTTATATATGATCTCCAAAACTAGGCAGTTTATGTATTATCTCCAAAGTGATTTGGCCATGGAACTCTTTTTAAAGAATTATCTATCAACATTGTCATGGCTAGTCAATAAACTATCTAAAATCCTTCAAGTTCTAGTAGAAATTTAATTTATGGCTATAAAACTCTTTTTTTTTTTTAGTGAAAACAACAGAAGAAGAAAGATGAATAATGGTGAGGAGAAGATGAAATTCAGATATTAAGGGAAAATTTATTAAGTACTCCTGTTCCTGTTTTTAATTTTTAGATGATGCAAGGGGTTCAGTATGTCTTAGAGATTGAATCCTTTATAAATTTTAGAATCACAGAAGATGATAAAGAAAATGTGAGAACAGACAATTATAAGAAAAAAGAACCCATAATGGTAGGCAAGTTCTAGAGAATGGGAATGTCTTGTCCCTCTTGTTTCTCCTTGACGACCTAAGGCAGAGTTGTGCTGGCAAATGCTGGCATACGTATGTTCTCTGGATGCATAGGAATGTCTCTGTTATCTGCCCAAATCCCCTTAACCTCTATCTAACCTCTTTCATCCTGAGACTCCCAACACGTAGAGGGAACTGATGATAGATCTTCAGACCGACATCAAGTAGCTGGCAATAGCAACCACAAATCCTATGTGTCAAATGCATGCAACTAAGAAATTTAATTATAGAAGAAAATCTTATCAATTGGCAACATGAGATTATGCTATAGAAATGGAATTTGGAGGTTTCTCAAAGAGATACGAACTTGTGTTTTATGATAGACTTGACAAAAAAACTCAGTCATGTGTAGCGGAGACACATTTTATGCCCGCTGACTCTGCTGCTTGATCTCCTGGTAGCACTTTGTCAGGTACAAGGATCCCACCACGAACTTGGGTGTCCTCACTTATGGCTGCTGTCTGTCAGTGGTGATGCATATAAAGGCTAAAGAATGTGTTTAGGGCAGAGACAGATCTGACTCCGTTGCGAGGCCCCTCTGCCAGGGGAAAGTGATGGGGGATGAAATAAGTCTCTAAAATAAACACACACACTACAACTATATTTTGTTTTGAAACTTTTGTTTAGATGCTTCTTTCATTTCCCTCCAGGCATAGCTTGGCTTACCCCTGTACTCTTAAATTAGGTAATTAATCCACATGAATTAACATCAAAATGAAGCATTCTGGATGATATCTAACTTGGCTTTTAGGTTTTATCACCTCTGAGTGGCTAAAATGGACACATATCCTATGAAAGTACGATAACGCTTTGTTGAAAATTATGTATTTTATTTTTTGGATATAGAAGGTATAAAGTAAGTCCAGGAGGTATACATAGCTATCCTTAAATATGACAATATTTTTCCATGTAGTAGGTGAATGATTTTGGTTTATCCCAGCATGCAGCATTTAATTTCTAGGTGATTCCAATACGATGAAAGATCTCATTCTGGACAATTATTCAGTTTTTTTTGATAAATTTATTAACTCACTTACCTATACTAAAGGAAGTAATTTGATCCTTGGGTTGTTTATTAAAGTGGAATGAGTGTTTACATCAGAAAAATGAAAGTCATCCAAATCTGTCTTTTTTTCTGTGTGTGTGTGTGTGTGTGTGCATTTTTTTGTTTTGTTTTGTTTTGTTTTAGAGAGGGAGAGAGCATGAGCAGGGGGAGGGGCAGAGGGAGAAGCAGACTCTCCACTGAGCAAGGAGCCCAACACAGGGCTCGATCCCAGGACCCTTGGATCATGAGCTGAGCAGAAGACAGACGTTAATAAACTGAGCCACCCCATCAGAGAGAGAGAATCTTAAGCAAGCTCTATTCTCAATGCAGGGCCTGACATGGGGTTTGATCTCATGATCCTGAGATTATGGCCTGAGTCTAAATTAAAAGCCGGCTGCTTAACTGACAGAGGCATCCAGGTAGCTCCAAATCTATTACTTAATCTAAAAAGAAAGGAGAAAAACACATGAGAGGCCAAGTTCCAAAAATTCCCTTTACCTGAAATATTTTGGTAACAATGCTATATTTTGAGTATTTCCTTTCAGGAGGAATGCTTCTTGAACCCTAAGTCACAAGAGTCCCCTCATGTGTCACCTCTGAACATCACAGGAATCCTTTCAGACAATGACAACAACATGCGACATGTTCCTTTGATTCTTTTCACCTTATGTTTTGCAGACAGCTGGTAGGACAAATTAATGGCATTGCCTTTATGAAACTACTGTTTGGTGAACACACCATGACGTAAATACATCTACCTTCCTTTGTCTTCAATAGCTGCAAGTTTCTTTATTCAGTTCATGCGATCTGTATTTTACATCTGTAACCTGAAATCAAATTTCAACCTCCTAATAATTTTAAACAACAACAACAAAAAACTTGTGGGAAAATTTTTGAAAAGAACTTGGCACACAGACTTACCTTGCTTTCATTAGCATTTGAGTAGTTAGTTATTAAACTTTGATTCTGCTATTTATTACTGCTTTATAAAGTCACTAACCAGGTTATCCATTTAGTAGGATAAGAAAGTCAGTGCTACATATTCCAGGTTATATTATCTTTGGAATAAATTATTCAGATGATCAATCCAATTCTTTAATTATGTAGGCTTGGCCAAGAAGTTACCTCTGTAAGTGAAATTCAAGCAACAAAAAAAAAGAAAAGTTAACTGCATGTAAGAAGCTCCTTTTTGTTTATTTCTGCTGAAAAAATAACCCCGGTGGC
This sequence comes from Meles meles, assembly GCF_922984935.1. Taxonomy (NCBI): domain Eukaryota; kingdom Metazoa; phylum Chordata; class Mammalia; order Carnivora; family Mustelidae; genus Meles; species Meles meles. The sequence continues at coordinate 135,326,950 of NC_060070.1, forward strand.
TTCTGTTACTTGAAATTTGGCCTAACTTTCAAAGAAAACTTAGGTTTATATCAGAAAAACATCTCCCTATAGGCTGATTGCATATATTGGAAGGGAACTTGATCTTTTTTCATTCTTTAAATTACAACCCATTTATTTAAAGGAATACTTGTCAAAAGAAAGCTTTAAGTAGTGAGTTAAAAAAGCAGTGTTAAATAATTGAATTGACTGTGATAAAATTGCCTTAGTTTAAATAGACTAGTCTGTTTAATGAATTGTGCTTTTATAGGGTGAGATAAATCTAATGTGAACTCAAGTGGTTACACCAGAAACACTGAATTTGGATAGCTTAGAAGAAAGTTGAGATAAGGCATTTATAATAATGCAGTTACATGTGATTTTATTAAAATTGTTCTTGATTACGAAACAGCATTATCTGCCGGGTTAATAGTGATGAACTTAAAATATTATCAAGAATCTTACACACATATTGAACAATTCAGATCACTTGAAGAGGAAGTGCTTCATTTGCTATTTTTTTCTCACATTAAAATAATAACTAGAGTCTTAATTAGGAACACAGCACTTAACTTTCAATTTTTAGGTGGAGACTTAACTTACAAACCTTCAGCACTGCAAAAAAATCATTTTGGCAATGAGATTGTGGCAGGAAATTAATTTTGTATTTTGAAGTAAATTTGGCAGGTTTACTTTCCTGTTTAATGTGGAAAAGGGTTTTTATAACATACCATTAAGCTACCATGCAGTCAGCCTGTGTAGCCAGGCTTGGTTATCACTTCAAAAGAGAAACTTAGCTGGAACATTTTGTAGCCGTTGATTATACTTCTCGTGTTGTTAAGTGTTGAAATACATTTTATGTGCATAAAAACAGAGAAGCAACGTAAGGGGAAAAAAACTAAACTAAAACAAGTATAAACATAAGGATCTGTTCTCATCAAAAAAGAATCATGAACTAAGACTGGGTGATGGAATAGGCTGGCAATTCATGTTCAGATTGGCAGAATGGTGGGACCAAATTCTTTGTTACATAGGTCAAGGCTGAAAGGAAAGAGTAAGGAAAGATATTATCAGTTCACACATACCATTGAACCATTCTGTAATTTAAGAGCTATCTCTTCTTTTTATCTGACTCACGGAATTCCTATTTTAGTGCTTATTATCTGAGAAGTAGCTTGTTAACTTAAGGCAAAAATTCCTTTCACTGTCCACACAAAGACTTCCTGCCTAGTATTTAGGTTCTTACTCTGAGGAGTTTCTAATGATTGCAGTGAAAAATATGAAGTCAAATTCAAGTTTAAAATATGTGACAAGTTTTCAATATGTAAAATTCTGATATTAAAGTCATGGTCTAGTTTATATTAGTGAGCAAATTGGGAATTACTCAATTATATTTCCAAACCTGATGTTCTTTAATTTTAGAATATTTCATATAGACTTTTTTTTTTAAAGAAGTTATATATGCTTGCTGTGGAAATTTAAAATGACAGAGAAGTAAATAATACTCATCATTCCATCCATTTATCATACATTCCATAACAATTTGAGTGTCTGATATGTACAACACGTATTTCATGCCGTTACGGAGTTTGTGGAATATTAGAGATAATAGATATTAAACAGATAGTCAAAACAAGGGCTGTAAGATTGCAGCAGACTCCAATGCTATGAAAACAGAGTCCAAGATTCTCCTAGGATGCATAAAATGGGGAGCTATTCTAGATGAGGGGGAGAGGTGCTGTGCTGTGAGGTTGTGTTTTAATCTGAGGTCTGGGCAGACCCAGGGTAAGAGGATGGGAATGATGAATGGAAGAAGAGTATTCTAGATGGAAGGAAATGCAGGTGGCCAGACCCTGAGGCTGGAAGGCCGTTGGCATGTTCCCAGAGACCCAAAAGCCTGGAGAGTGGTGAGCAGTAGGGAAAGTGACACAGACAGAGTTGGAACGGTGGGTGGGACTCAGATCACGTGGCACCTTTTACATCATATGAAGGAACGTGACCACCTTCTAAAAACGACGAGAAATTAAAAAATATTAATAGTTTGAGTCAACTTGTTCTCTCCTGCTCTTTCTCTTTCATTATATTTGAGAGTCAGACATTATGTACTGCTTGTAACTTGTTTTTCTCACTACTTTGTAATCTATCATCTATAGTTATTAAATGTTCTTCCACAATGATTTTGTTTCTAATAACTAGTTTCATTATATGGATTTTTCATAGTTTACTTAACCACACTCCTATTTCATACCTTTGAATTTTTTGTTGTTTTAGCTATTACTAACACTGGTGTGATGACCGTTATTGTGGAGACATATTTGTACACATTCGTAACTGTTTCTTTGGGAAAAATTCACGAACAGCTCAACAGGATTTCTCTGTCAAAGGATAGGACATTTGCAAGCTTTTAATATGAATTGCCAAATTGCCTTCCAGAAAGATTGGAACGATTATTTCTATGGTAGTATAAAAGACCATCTGTGGCAAACATACTTTTTGAGCCCAAGTTATAGAGATGATTGGGGGAATTTTTCAGGTTCTATGAGACAGTCTTGAATAGCTATTTGCAAAACTGGAATTTACTTGGAGATTCTTATTTGATAATTAAATTTGAGCCATGTGCCTGGAAATCTATAAAATTCCTGACTTCCTGATTGTTTTCAGTTAAGAATGAATCATGGGCAATGATCACTAAAATATGTTGTCAGCTTCAAAGTTTGTAGATGACATGCATTTTTTTTTACATTTGTATAAGTAGTGAAATATTTTAACTTATACATAAGACACATATAGAAACTCCAAATACTAAAAATATGAATTTGGCACAAATTATTGGAATTAACAATTAACCATCATCAAGGCTGTGTCCAAAAATACAAAGGATAACACAAAGAAATTCAAAGACAGATTTTAAGTGTCAAGAAAAATTAGAAAAATATCCTTTTCTCAGTATGGTTACACCTAACCTCAGATGCTCCAAGCTATTTTTAAGCAATAGCTTGAAATTTTCAACACAAGGACTGATATGTTATCACTGGGTTTCTCACTAATTCCAGCTCTGACTCTTGGCAATGTACCCCAGCTTTGATCTGCCTCTGGCTCTTTGGCTTCCACATTCAGATTTTGTTCTCTCTAGTTTTTACTCATTGCCCTCCTTAATGGATTTTGGCTTCTCTTGACGTTCTGGGTTTTCTTACTCTGTACAACCTCAGATGGGCAGAACTTCCTTACCCTCACGCCCCAGCTCATTCCAATATGGCTATTTGGAGGGCACACCTCTAGGAACCATCAATAGGATGTATTGGCTTTGTCATCTTTGAGTTGGGGCAGATATTTGAGCAAATAAGGTATATATTCCCTTAAACTATTCAAAAATTTATGTAAATTTCCCAATAAACTATCAGATATTTATGATAATCTCTTTTCGTGCAACTTGGGCAAAAATAGAAAATAAAATAAAGTACACATTTCCTATCTCCATGACATTTATTGTCAATGCTTATAGTGACATGAAACTTAGAACTAAACAATTAGTATTTTACTTGAATTAATAAGTGAGGATACCATATTTTATAGCACAATCACCCTGAGAGTGACTTGTGTGTTGCAGACATACATAATTAAGTGTTAAATTAAGTGGCTAACTCAGCAAAGGCTATAGGAGTTTAAGGAAGAAGGGAGAGCTCAATGCATGTTTGAGTAGTTGGGGAAAGTTCCTTGGATAAAATGGGCCCCGAGAGTAAATATTATTTAGGTAAGGTGAAACGAGAAGACAGTATTCAGAAGAAGAGAACCATTTTGCCAAAATGGAGGAATGTGACATGATACCTAGAAGCATTTTCAATAGTGTGTTCAAGTTTTTCCATACTTTGTGCTGTGACAGTTGATAAAGTGTGTTTTTCTTTAGACATAAAATCAATGACCTGACTGACTCACCTTTGTTGGGGGATGTACTTTTTAACTCCATTTCCTAATAATGACAATGGCTTTATTCTGCCTCATCCTGTGTTATTCAGGACCATGTGAGGCTCATAGAATGAGATCTTGGAAAATTATTTCTAAGTAAAGCAAACTGAATATAAGCAAATCAAAAGGAGCAAATAGCTATTTAATCTTTCCATTTTTTTCAGCCTCTTGGTTATTTTTTTTACTCTTTCCCTTGCATACTACAATCAAATGCTTATCACAAAAAATTTAGGTTCACAACTATCCTTGAGTTTTACTTTCAGTTCCTTATTCAGGTCCCTCTGGACTTTAACCATGGAATAGGATACTGTTCTCTCAGCTGGTCTCTCTGATATCATTTCTCTCTACTCCAGGTCATAGCACAGTAACTAACGTATTTTTAAAAATACTGCTTTTATTTCAGGACATTTCCTGATCAAAATTCTTGTATCGGTTTTCCATCACCTGAAAGGCAGAGACCTCCAAGGTCCAGCTCTGTTGTATTTCCCACTAGTGCCCCACAAGGGCGCTCTTACCCAAAAGTTGTTCATCAGAAACTCGCAGGTCTGGTTACACCTCTCTTTGACCCATTTTCCAGTGTGGAATGCTTCCACTTCTCCCTTTTGAGCTCATCATGGCCAGTTTCAATATGTACCCCCTTCTTCACTAAGCCAGGGGTTCTGTAGAGATCCTACTGCCTAACTGACACCTTTTCTGATCAGTCTTGTTTCCAGAGATTTCTTCCACTATGTCCAAAATTGAAATTAAAACTTAAGTGTCATGTACAATCTATCTTGTATTGTTATTTTTATTCTTCCATATTATCTGGTTGATACAATTAAAAAAATAATCTCTTCGAAGACAGAGATGACATTCCATCTCCCACCCCACACGGTAGGATTTACATATGACATTTGAAAGTCCTGGATCACACTTGATTTGTTTCTTAGGTATGTTTTAGAGATCATGTGCCTCATTGATAGTAGGAAAAGGAAGAAAAAAGGATGGAATGAGGGAGAACTGTGTTTCATATACTGGATGCTCTATTTGTCAAAATTTCTTTAGGAACTTCATACTGTTCAACTGTCGCATTCATTTTGATCTCTCTAGTAGCATTTCAGAGGTTAGTAACAGAAACTACCATTCTCCAGTGGTTCCTATGTGCCAGGCATTACACCAAGTGTTTTACAAGAATTATCTCAGTTAACACTCACACTATTCCTAGGAGATAGACATTATTATGCACATTTTGTTGAGGAGGAACTGGAAGATTTTAGATCAGTATCAGAACAAGGAGATGGTTAAGACCAAAATTTTAATTCAGCTGGGTTCAATGCTTTTTTCTTTCCTTCCCAAATTTCTTTTATCAAGAAGATTCATCAATGGACCAAAGTGGAATTCAAGTACTTCTGTAAAGCTTAAAGAGAAGTATCATGTGGTGATTTGGGAAGAACATTTTCCTCTTTGGAGGGAAGTCTGATTCTTTGATTACACAAGGTGAGAGGAGTTAGGTGAAAAACTTTGTCGTTAAATCAGGGTAAGTATTTTCCCTGATCAGGTAGAATATTGAAAGGTGATTAGCTTTTATAGCTAGACATGACATTTGTTGGTGCATTGATCTGTAACTTCCAAGAATAAATAGGTCTTATTTTCCTCCTCCTAGCCGCAAGATTATTGATTTCCGTGGAAGATGTGGGAAGACACTGGAAGTAGAATATAGAGGATTAGAAATGGAACTCTCTGAAAGGACGAAACATTTTACAAAATTGATGGAACAAAAGATTTTTATTATCCTGCTTCTTCTTATTCTGTCACCATGAACTTTCTCCCCCGTAAAGGAATCTATCTTCCCAAGTAGGGAAAAATGATTTTAAAAAAGATAAGCCTGAAAAAATTAATTTAAACTTAGCCATATTAGGGTGGCATTAAGGCACTCCCGGGTATATTTTATTGGTCCATTAATATAGGCCCCGAGTGGTTGAATACACCTAAGGCATGTACTGTATTAATGAACCAATAAAACATGCCCTGGAGTGCCTTAATGATATATTACAACCATTTCTATTACATACATAAATGCACTATTTGCTGGCTGTCTTGCATAGTTTTAAAGAAAATCTTCAATTAACTAAAAATATTGCATCAAGAACTCTTACCCACAATAAAAAAAGAGCAACAAAGGGTCCTGTAATTAACTTACTAGGCTAGTTACCCATGAGGTGATTCTGGATTGATTTAATCTTCGGAGCTTTTTCATTATAATACTTAGGAAGAACTATTCTTTGGATTTAAAATTGGATACTTTTAGGAAAGGAAACAGATGAAAGCTTACAGAATTCATGCTGATCTCCTTTCTTACTTAAACTATCCAATCCTGGCTTGTGGTTACAAAATTAAATAGGTTTTAATGACTGGATCCAAATATTAGCCTTCTGTGTTCACATTGAAAGAATATCTTTCAGGCATTTGGAGAAATTTTTTACAGCTCAATAAGGAATGTAGCACATCCATGGGCAAAAGTGACAGGATTGTGAGTAACACATGGGATAGTGTAAAATGTCTTCTCCTGACCAACGTGGTGTCCCCTTTATTTAACTCAATATCAGCTCTCCTGTTTTTTCACAGGAGCCATCAGCATGGATATGTTTCTATGAGTGGGAGAAGGTGAAGGAGGAAACAGAGAGGAGATATAATGATGAGGATAACGAGTATCATTTATTTAGTGATTATCATACACCAGAAAATGTTTTAATTATTTTTATACCTATTATCTTTTAGTCTGTGCAACAACCTTATGAAAGAGCTACTATTCAATTTGTTGTATCCAAAGTAAGAATAGAAGCTCTTCCACATGGTAGAGCTTGGGTTTGATCCAGTCCATCTGAATCCAAAGCCCATACTCAGAGCTTGATGTGGCCACGATGAGAAAAACAGATATATTAAGTTAATGCTTTCTTTGGATTGTGAATACCTTTTGAGTAAAAGTCATTTCTAAACCCTCTATACCAACATATTACATTCTACAGGATATTCTTTTCCTCTCCTCCCTCTTTAGAGGCACCCAAGGGGACTTATAGCAGAGACTTTGAGGATGCAAAGTGACTTGCATGGAGCAATGATCTAAACCTGGCGGGATTGGGTGCATTGCAATATGGTTAGATACCAACGGTAAGAAAGGAGATAAGGTGCCAACATCTGATCTTGGTGAGAAAGTGATAGTTGAGAGTCAGACATGTTCCCATTCCCCCTGATGCTTAGGTACTAATTAGATCCCCTGAAACTGAGATGCCACCCCAGGGATAATGAGTGAGTAGAGAAAACTTTCAGGCCAGTCCTAGATGGAGAAAATACTGCACTGACTGATTAATCCTGAATTTGGCCATGGGACTGACTGGGGTCTCAGAGGCTAGAAATCAGTTGTTAAAGAAAATATAAAGTAAAAATAAATTTTTTTTTTATATACACATGTTTGAGGTCTGGGATTACTATCCTCAGTGTTTTTATTCATAGACATTTTAATTGCTAGAGATTTGTAACCTAAGAGAACCTGACCATGAAATGTTTTAAAAAGCTACTGAAATGACTGCAGTTATTGTTTTAGAATCATAGGTTAGGCATCGAGTCATCATAAAACTGGTCTTTTTGAGGAATCACATTTAACTTAATTCCTTCTTAAAAAGATCTATAAAATACTAGGAATTTCATTATTTTGTCAACTTTTTTCTGAACCAGTTTCTCCAGCTGGATTTTATAATTCTGGAGAACAGTTGCTGACAGGTCTTCTCTGACTCCATTTGATTTTTGCTCATAGTTTATATTTGCCTTGCACATTTTGTACTCCAGTGATATAATTCTATTGACTTCATTTATGGAAGGTCTCAATCCATGTGTTGAAAGATATGCTGCAGAGCTGTTCACTCAACCATTAGAATGCAAGAAAGTTGATAAAATAAGCCAACCATCTTAAAAAAATTCTGAAAAATCTACCAAACAAGTTATACAACAATATCTTTAAAATCCCACATATATTGAGAAATAATTGACCTTTCTTTATTTAAAGAGGTTACTGAAGTTTACTTTTTAAACACCATTAGGTTGGTATTATTTATAATGAAGTAGTAATTTAATACTGGACAGTAAATCCACCATACAATTTCACTAGGTAAATCACTGAACCATGCAAGGTCACTGAGTTTATTAAATGACTCATCTGTTGGTTTATGTTCAATTTGGGAACCAGGACATCAGCTCTTCTGTAGAGTTGACTGGATGAGTCAGCTCAGTGTGGGCAGTATCATGTAATAAAGCAGCACCAACATGTGGGACATAACAGTGGTGACTGGACAGTTGCAGTGAACAATTTCATGGATGTGTAATCTCACTGCTCTTACTTTTAAAAAATTTAATGCTGGTTTTGCCAATGGGGAAATCTTTGCTGACTCTAATCACAGAAACCTAAATGTGTGTGTGTGTGTGTGTGTGTGTGTGTGTGTGTGTGTTGTTTCAAACATTTCTGAAGCACTTCCTTAGGTAATATATCTTGTTGGACACGTTCTATAACCCTAAGACATAGATGTGGACCATATCATCCTCATTTCCAGATGAGGAAATTGTGACTCTGAGATTTATCTATAAGTGATTTACCTAAGGTATTCACCTGCTAAGTGGCAAAATGCATTAGAACCAGGTCGTCTTATGAGTACTCAAGTGTCTTTGTTTTTCTCTTCCCCACACTAAGACTTGGATATGAACAGGTCAAGGCAGTAGGTCCAGAGTCCAAGGTGGTAGGTTGGGCATGAATGCTGAGAAGGAAATAGAAGAAAGGAAAAAAAAAATGTTGAAATAATGAACCACATCTATGTTTGGGGCATGGATATTGGTTTTAACTTTATACAACACCATGGGATAAACTGGAAATGTTTCTGAGTGAATAAATTTTATAGAGCAGAGATTTAACATCTGAAATCAAAATGGAGCTATGACTTGAAGATCAGATAGGATTTTTATCATCTCGTTTATTCAGAAAACTTTAAATATCCTAAATATCCTGTAATTCTAACTCAATAAATATTGGTTTTGCCTTATTAATATAAAATACTTTATAGTAGAATATAGGTGATAATCCATGCTAACAGAAGTTGGAGGTAGTCATTGGACAAAGGGTAATGAATTGGACATGGTGCTAGGTTTGAGTTTAACACCAAATTCTGCAGCCTCACTTGGACAAATCATTTCTTTGTGGCTTAATTTTCTCAATTGAAAAATGGGAATAATACAATCTATTTCATAGAAGTATTGTGGGGATTAACCTATAAATTACAGGAGTTATTCACCATTGGATAAACTTTAGGAAATCAGCAAATATTCCTCAATTGTAATGTAGTAGTACATGTATGTAGGCCCATGTACCTAACCCCAGAGTGCTCATTATTGTCATCAGATTTTCAAAGGACTGTTAGATAAACTACGACTGTATGTAAAAAGGATTTCAAATTGTGGAACACTATATAAATATTAAGATCCAAGGATAAAGAAGCAAAGCTCAGGATGGAAAAACAAAATGGTAACTTTCAGTAGGAGAAAAATATCTATTTGTCTCTAACAAATGTGGACTAGAATTCTATAAGATGATTTGGTAAGTCTAATTTACCTAAAATATAAATTACCTATCATGGCAAAATTATTTTAAGTATAGGCTTGCTAAATGGTGCTTTTGAACATATTCCATAGATGATAATCTCTAGTTTACTAGTTTCTCTTTCTTTTTGAAATTGTAATGCATATATCTGAGATCCTTTCATAAGTCGCCTTAGGTGATGCTGTTGAACACTTAAGTGTGGGATTAAACAAGTTTTCCCTGGTTCTGAGTAGTTAAATCATCTGTTCACCTCTTGCTTTGACTTAATGAATTGATTTGTAACATACTTGAAGCACACCAGTCCTCACCTCCTAAAAAGATCCAGTATTTTGAACTACTAATCAATTCTCAATATATGTTCTTTTTGTGGAGATTGTCCTTTCAACACATTAAGCAAAACCAAATTCAACCCCATAGTAGAGTTGAGGGAGGTCATGTGAGGAAGAAGAAATAGTATCAAAGTCTTCCATTAGAAAACTTCCCTAAAGTATTACAGAAGCAGTACTGCTTTTAAAAAATAGGCTGGGGTTGGTCGGTGGAGCAAGAGATATGTAATTTGGATGATATTATTGCTCTCTCAGACATAAAGACATCATTGTTTGTGGAAAGAGTTCTATTGTGTAAATAATGTTGAGATGACAGTAGAATTTAGATCTCTCAGCCTCTTTCTTGATTTTGGCAAGGTTGAATGTAGTGGAAACCACAGTGGTTCAGGAAGAATGCCCTGTTAACGATGTGATGTTTTATTATAGAAAAACGAAACCAGGCTAGAATAAATGTATCAGTCAGTGTCCCAGCAGGAAATAGATAATTCATTCCAAAGAATAATTCAAGGATTATTTAGTAAAGGGGTCATTTATGAAGATATATGTGGGACATAGGAGAACTAGCAAGGAGAGATATCCCAACACTAATCACCCAGAACCTATTTCCCCCTCAGGCCTGAAGAGGGAAATAACCTGGAAGGAGAGTCTTGTGGAGTCACCACCATGAAAAGCCATGGCCTTTATGGGGAGAACCAGCAACTCAAAATGTTGCTCCCATAAAGAGGGAGTTAGAGGGTTTTAAATACTCTGTTCCCACTCTCCTCTTTCCCTCTAATCTCCTACCAGGTTGCTAGTGGTTGTACTCAAGTAGAAGCCAGAGGGCAAGACAGCTCATTGGTACACTCTTTACAGGCTGGCTTCCTGCAACAGAGGAGGGGGAGTTTAGCTGAGTTTAGCTGAAGGGTTGAATGGTTGAATGCAAGATATCTGTTACAGTTATGCTGGAGGGACAAAAAACTCCCCAACTTTGGTGGTTTACAATCCCAAAGTCTTCTCATTCAGTCTAACATTTGTTCTTTTCACTATGGAATTTGTCATGGGAAGAACATGTAGTTAGAGGCAGCTAAGCTTAAATTATCTGAGATGGCTTTCCCATCAGCATTTCTGGTGTTATTTTGAAAATATTATCAGTTAACCCTCTAAGACTTATTCCCGGAGGTCTTCTCCTTTCAGGATTCAGATTAAACGGAAGGTAGTTTCTCACTACCAAAGTATTAGTCAACTAGCATCAGGCTGTATATCCAAAATAGACTCAATATCCAGCTTCCAGAACAACTCAGAATAAAATAGCCTTTCCTTAGTAGAGATGAGATTGAGATTACCATCACCCTGCTCCTCACCAGTTCTATACTAATTTGGTTTGACTTCCAACTGCTGGCAACTGTTTCCTTTTACTTGAGAACTTTCTCTGGCGCATGGAGCCTGCTCTGCCTGGGCATGCAACAGTCTCCAAGTGCTGGGGAAATACCACCACAAAGGAGCAGACCTCAGTCAGACCCAGAGGGGTTCCCCCATCTATGGATGGGATGGCAGTGAGTTGTACATTGTGCACATTCTAGAGGACCCTTAGTTTCCTAAGGCCATAAGACTGTAGACACTCAAGGGCAATTTGCTTGATAAAGCATGTTTTTATTGCCTTCCTTCCTTTCCTTTGCTCCCTTCCCCTTTCCCTTACAGTACCTCCTGGGATCATCTTCCAAATAAATTCTGAGGACTCAAACCTCTGCCTCAGGGTCTGCTTCTGGGGGAAGAGAAGATAAGCCAGTGGACTATTTTCTTAGCTACAGGCTTCCTTTTACTTGTACTGTATTGTGGGCCTTGAAAGAGCATCAGGAATTCATTGGGCAAATATTGCTGGTAGGTAAAAAGCATATAGGCAGAGACAAGCAATGGAGCCCAAAGTAGTATAATGAAGGCCTTGATTACAGAGCCTTTTACTAAGGATGATGTAAAAATATTGCAGAATCTTAAGATTTAGAAATTCCTGACATTAGACATCATTCAGAGCATTAAAAAGCAAAATTATCAACTGTCTGTTGGATAATAAACTAAATATAAGATATTTTAGAGTAATCCACTTTGTATATATGCCTTTTAAAAAAGATTTCATGTTTTAATCTGCAAAAGTTGCCAATTATTTATTCAATGGCTGAATTAATTGCAAGTTCTCTGTCTTCCCCACTCTGGCTAACATGGATTGTGGAAGAGAGACAGGATTACTGTAATAAATACCCCACTCAGAAAACAGAAAATTGCATTATACACAGTAATCACTGGCCCACGGTAATGATGAAATCCTTTTGGACAGCTGTTAAGAAGTCTTGGCAGTGAGGGACGTTCTTTGATTAGAACTTGATTTTGCTCTCAGAGAGGAATGTCCTTGTTGTCTGTGGTCTCTGGTTCTGCTATCTGCGAAGTTCTTGCTGGTGCATTATGTGACATGGCCACATTTGTAGTGGGTGTTGAAGGCTCTAGAGTTTTTGCTGAGTACTTCCTGTGTGTATGAGTTTGGTGGCTTAAAAGTTGTTTTAAAACTCAGCCAAAGGCTTTTAAAAAATAAATAAAAGTATACTTTCTATTTTTGCTATTTTATCAGAAATGATCATTTAGGGGTGTCTGGGTGGCTCAGTTGGTTAAGGGTCTGCCTTCAGCTCAGGTTATGGTCTCAGGGTCCTGGGATCAGCCCTGCTTTGGTCTCCCTGCTTAGTGGGGAGCTTGCTTCTCCCTTTCCTTCTCCCCCTGTTTGTCTTTCTCTGTCAAATAAATAAATAAAAATCTTAAAAAAAAAAACAAAAAAAGAATGATCATTCAGAGAAGGAAAAGAGCCTATGCCCAGGCTTAAACTCCAAACCTCACCAAGAGAAGAAAACAAACCCAATAATAATATTACTCCAGTCATGAATATTCTCTTTATAGCAACGTTTATGCCTTGCAGCCTGGGGAGCAGAAGAAGAAAGGATTAAAGAAACAAGTTCATAAAAAAAATCATTTACATAGATTTACAGTAAAATATATGCAATACATCTTTGGCCATCAAGAGATTTAAAATTATTTATCAAGATTTGATTATATAGGTGATATGTATAAATAAACATTACCTCTTAAATTTCAAAGAATTTCAGGGTAGGGTTTTTTTTTTTTTAAGCCACATCAATAAACTAATAAACAGATAAACAGAGACCTAATCAGCCAAAGACTTCTAAGTTTTAGCTCACAGTTGTTTTGGCAATATAATTTCCTTTAAAATTACTAAAGACTTTCTTCTCTTTGCTTGCACGTAGTTCAATGTGCCAATTGCCACACCTACAATTATTTGTTAGACATCACTCTTATATCTGATTTATTCCATTTCTTTTTCATCTCATTTTTTTTTCAAGTCAATGACATTTACTTTATGGCCATCAATTTTGGCTGAGGGTTTGGCTCAATCTAAACTTTGTCCTGTAGTAGTACCTTCAGATCTTTAAGGATTCAGTTAAAAAAATCTTATTCTTTACTGTTTGGGATAAGCATTCCCAGCTTTTCAAAGATGAACATTTCTGGATAGTTCCTTATTCCCTTTCATTTTATATGTACAGTCAAATATAAAATGTATCTTAGAGTACTCCATTATGTGCACACACACACAAACACACAAATATATTCATTCTTTCTCTCTTGATATATTTGTAAATGCTTTACTTTAATCTTTTATTTATTTTTATGTATTTATTTTTAAGTAAACTCTATTGCCCCGCGTGGGTCTTGAACTCATGACCCTGAGCATGCTCTGTCAGCTGAGCCAGCCAGGAGCTCCTGCTTTGCTCTTTTAATATGCAAAGACTGCCAATTATTTATTAGATGGCTGAATTGGCTTTGTCTTTTCTGTGGTCCTTTCTTATTCTAATAGCTACTAAATAAAGCTACTTATATATAATGGATGCTAGTATAATTCTGTTTTCTAGTCTCTTTTGATAGAGCTACAGGCTAGAAGGTGTGTGGTTTGCCTCTCCAAATATCATCAGCATCACTGTAACTGAATATTTTCTCACTGCCTAACTTGACAAATCATAATTCTAGTCTCTGATATTAGTTTCCTAGTTTTCTTCTGCCAGTAACACAGAATTTATATATCTTTTTTGTTACTGCCCACCCTGATTGAAATTTCTCTTTAAGGTAACATTAATTACAGTAGCAGGTAAACTTTGAAATATAAGTGACTTAATCCAAAAAGATGTTTGTTTCTTGCTCGTGTAAAACCCAATAGTTAGAAGGGGCGGAGGGTTATGTTTTATAAAGTGACTTAGGTGTCCACACTAGCAACACTTTATTGTTTTAAATATGTAATTTTCAAGGCACTGACATCTAGCCAGCTGATAGGGAAGAGAGAATAGATATTTTTTTATGGATTTAAAAATTTTTTTTTCTCTCTCTCATTATCTATATTAATACTAAGAATCAAAAGCAAGCAAAGTTTGGTCTCATCTACTCCAAGAATATTTTCTTCCTTCTCAGAATGCACTTTCAGGAGGTTTTTATAGCCCAACTGAGAAGTAGTACGGGTTATTTATGTTACATTGCCTTGGCTTGAAATCAGGCACTTGACCATACCTAACTGTAAGGTAGCTGTGAGCCCAGAAAGACAACATGTAGATTTTGATGAACCCATAACATTATAGTATTCTTTACTACACTGATTGACTATTGTTTTTAAAATTATCTTTTGCATTAGAGTGCTCCATTATTTCTACATAAAGGCCATGAAGATTATCTTCCATTAAGAACTATGATTTCCTAATTTCCTACATTATGATATTTAGTCTGAAATAAAATGAACAACTTTAATTTTATGCATGATATAATAGAACAAAGCACAGACATGAAAATTAAAAGATTAAACTTGTATTTGAAGCCTGGTACTGTTTGGCTGTTTTATATTAGGCAAATTAATTATCTCCTTTAAATTTTATTTTCTTGTTTATACATTGAATGAACTGCACAAGGTGAGTGGCTCTTAACATTTGCTATGACAAAAATTTGGTTATCTTTCCTCCCTCCTCCATCATTATTTACAATGTAAGTAATGATTTATTGGACTGAAATTTTAATTAATCAAAGATACAGATAACTGCCAATATATATTTTCAGATCAATGTGATTTGCCATTATTATCACAATTACAGATATGACTATTTTGTTAGGATAGATGATGACAAGGTAGTTATTTATTCAAGAGGTATAAATTTTATGGCACTGGGTTCATATAGGCAAACAATTTTCTAGAATTTTTGAGAAATTTTTAATTAGATAGTGTACATACTATCACTGATGGTTAACATAATTAAATAACTTTCTTACTTTGATAAAAACATCTAGTTTCTTATTTTATACTAAGATATTACTATTGTGTATCAATTCCTAGATTTATTTTGTGCATTTCAATAAACAGATCCAATTTTCTTATAAATAAGAATGATTTCTTGGGTTATACTTTAGTGTTTTTTCATTCTATGGTTTTGATTTCCTTCATCAGGACCTCCAATTATACTCATGTTAGGTATTTTTTGTTCTATATCTATCAAATTATTTTTAGTCTCTTTATTTAGTTTTTTAAGTTCTTTTTTTCCTTTTTCTATCTTTTATTTTATGAACATTGCCTCCTGAGTTGTCTACTTACTCTTATATTACTTTCAATTGAGTCTTCATTTATAAACCTATTACTTTTATTTCTAATTCTTTATTGGTCATTTTGTTCTCATTTCTCATCTTCCTCTTTTTTAGCTATCACATTTCTGAGTTTTCTTGATTGTGAATTATGTTGTTCTTTAATAGCTTTTGTCATTTAATTAATTCTCTTTTATTTTCTTTGAAAAATTAGGTCACACTAATATAAAAATATGTAACAATGTGTAAAATATGAAAATTCTAAAAAAAAATAAAAAAATAAAATATGAAAATTCTGCTTTACAGACATATTTTTTCTGATGAGTCTTCATATTATATATTTTTTCCATCTATGCTATTTATGTATTTATTTTACATATTTAATTAATATGGGAGTGGTCACAATTCTTTCCTGTTGTTCATATTGAAGTGAGTTGGGGATTTCTGTACTTTAAAGAAGAGATTCCTGTGTAGAGGGTAGAAGTGCATTAAGCCAGATTTTCTAGTATTTGGCTCCTCTTTTGTACCCCTCTCTTCTTGTTGTTGGTGCAGAATATCAATAAATATGGTTTCTCCATATAGCCAAGTTTCCAGTATTTTCTGATATTTGTCTGGTGCTTTCCACCATTTATATCTGAATCTTCTTTTCTTTACTCCCTTAGTTTCTGACCTAAGAAATTTATGTTTATTTCAAGAAATTTTAACGCTCAGTCCAGAGTTCTGTTTTTTGTTTTTTTTTTTTTTTGGTTGGGTATTTCTGATAGACCCAACAAGAGTCTTTTAAAACAAAGACTGTAACAAAAATAAAGAAGAGCATTACATAATGATAAAGAGGTCAATCCAGCAAAGACATCAAATTTGTAAACAGTTATGCACCTAACATGGGAGCATGTAAATATGTCAAGCAAATATTAACAGAAATAAAGGGAGAATTAGACAGCAATAGTAGTAGGGAACTTTAATATCCCACTTACATCAATGAATAGATTATCCAAATATAAAATCAATATGCACATATTGGCTTTAAAACAACATATTAGACCAGATGGGCTTAATATATACAAACATTTAACTCCCAAACAGCAGAATATATATTTTTTTCAACTATACATGGAAGGTTCTCCAGGAGAGATCACATGTTGGCTGCAAAACAAGTCTCAAGAAACTCAAGAAGATTGAAATAATATCAAATATCTTTTCCTACTTAGTTGGTAGGAAACTAAAATTCAATCATAAGAAGAAAACTGAAAAAAACCTCACAAAAATGTGGAGACAACAACATATTATTAAACAATCAATGGGCCAACAAAAAAAAAAAGAAGAAATAAAAAATTATTTTCAGAACAATGAAAATGGACACTCAAGCTTCCAAAATCTTTGGGATGTAGCAAAAGCAGCCCTAATAGGGAAGTTCATAGCAATACAGGCTCAACTCAAGAAATGAGAAAAATCTTAGGTAAATAATTTAATCTTATATCTGAGGGAACTAGAAAAAGAAGAACAAACAAAGTCCAAAGTTAGAAGGTAGGAAATAATAAAGATCAGAGTGGAAATAAATAAAATAGACAAAATATAAAAGATCAATGAAGCTAAGATCTGCTTCTTTGAAAAGACAAACAAAATTAATAAAACCAGACACATCAAGGAAAAAAGAGAGATGGCCCAAATAAATAAAGTAAAAAATCAATGAAGAGAAATTTCAGCCAATATTACCACAATATAAAGGATCATAAGAGAGTACTAAAAATAGTGGCGTGTGAACAAATTAGACAATTTAGGAAAAAAGGATAATTTCCTACAAGAGTGTAATCTTCCAAAACTGAAATCATGAAGAATTAGAAAGTCTCATTAAACCAATTACTAGTGATGAAATTGAAGTAATCAAAAACTCCCCAAAACAGAAGTCCACTTTTAGATGGCTTCAGAGGTGAATTCTACCACACATTTAAAAAGGAGTTAATATCTACCCTCCTCAAATTATCCCCAAAAAATTGAAGATAAAGGAAGAACACTTCTGAACTTATTTTATGGGGTCAGCAACACCTTGATACCAAGACCAGCCAAAGACACTACAAAATAAGGAAAATTCCCGGCTAATATCCCTGATGAACAGAGATGCAAAAATCTTCAACAAAATATTAGCAAACTAAATTCAACAACACATTAAAAAGATCATATACCTTGACTAAGGGGAATCCATCTTAGGGATTCAAAGATGGTATGACATCACAGATCAATCAACATGATACACCCCATTAACATAGTGAGGGATAAAATTCCTATGATCATCTCAATAGAGGCAGAAAAACCATTTGGCAAAATTCAACATCTGCTTATGATAAAAAGTCCAAAAAATTCAACAGAGGGGAGCACACCTCAAAATAAGAAGGCCATATATGACAGAACAGCAGCTAACATCTTACTTAATGTTGAAAAGCTAAAAATTGTTTCCTCTAGGATTAGGAACAAGGTGAGGATGCCCACTATTGCTTCTTTTATTCAATATTATTCTTTTAGTTTTGGAAGTCCATATACATACAATGAGATATTAGTTATAACAGAGAATGTAATTTGCCATCTGTGATAACATGGATGGACTTAAAGTGTGTTATGCTAAGTGCAATAAGTATGACTGAGAAAGGTGAATATCTTATGATTCACTTATATGTGGAATCTAAAACCCAAAATAATTGAAAAAATAAAATCCAAAAAACAGAAAACAATCCAGTAGTTGGCAAAGGGGATGTGAGTGTGGACAGGTAAAATAGGTGAAGGAGATGAAGAGATACAAACTTCCAGTTATAAAATAAAGAAATAGCAGGATATCATAGGGAATAAAGTCAATAATATTTGAATAATTTTGTATAGTGACAGGGTACCTAGAACTATTGTGGAGATCATTTCATAATGTATGAAAATATTAAATCACTATGTTGTATACCTGGAACTAATATAATATTGTATGTCAATTATAATTCAATAAAATACTAATTAGAAATGTCTGACATTTTCTACTTAAATTTATTTACTTTCAGTTTACACACTGCTTAGCAATTAGAGCAAAACTTTGAGCTCAGATTCACTCCACTATATTATTCATTGATTATTCAAACAATTTCTAAGCTAGTGAACTACACCAATTATTGGCCTGGTGCTAGGTATGCAAAGGCAATAAAATTTGTTTTTGTTTCTGAGGGCCTCATAGTCTTATTGAAAAGATAGGCATCACACTTGCAACTTTCAATGGCATCAGCTTTAACAAAATTATATAATAAAATGGAACTAAGGTTAAAAGGATAAAATAACTACATGACAGGTTCATGAAAGCCATCTTGGAAGAGACAAAGCTTGAATTGAGTCTTAAAAGGTAAGTAGGTGTTTCCAAGTTGATAGTATGCTTATTATTGTGGTAGGTCTAATTGTGCTTAGAAAGTGGTGGCTACATCAACAGATTAATGGATAAAGAAGATGTGGTACATATATGCAATGGAATACTATGAAGCCATCAAAAAACCTTAAAATCTTGCCATTTGCAACGATGGAACTAGAGGGTATTATGCTAAGCGAAATAAGTCAATCAGAGAAAGACAATTACCATATTATCTCTCTGATATGAGGAATTTGAGAGGCAGGGTGAGGAGTCATGGAGGGAAGGGAGGAAAAAATGAAACAAGATCAGAGTGGGGAGGGAGACAAGTCATTAAGAAACTCTTAATCTCAGGAAACAGACTGAGGGTTGCTGGAGGGGAAGGATGTGGGAGGGGGATGGACATTGGGGAGTGTATGAGTTATGGTGAATGCTGTATATTGTGTAAGACTGATGATTCACAGAACTATACCCCTGAAACAAATAATATGTTATATGTTAATTAGAAAAAAAGAAAAAAAAAGTGGTGGCAACTTTAGTAAAACTGGAATTTAGGGTTGTGTTTGTGGCTCAAACCAAGGGGACAAGAGTTTAGATGGAGTTAGCAAAGGAACACAAGTCCAGAAGTATGGTGAAAGGGGCTTGCAAACTAAAATAAGAAATGTGGTCTAATACTATATGCAATAGGAGCCAAGAAAGGTTTTAAAGTAAGCAAATGACATGATTAGATTTAATTACTGGAAAAAAGCTGGTTTGAGCCAATACTTAGCAGCTTAGCCAGGAGGTTCTGAGACAGGAAGTGGTTCTAAGAACTTAGGCAAAGGGTGATAAAGTTCAGAATTAGGCACAAAGGATGGAGCAGAGGCCTGGACTTTCTATTTCTAGGTATTTTTATTACAGGTCCCACAATAAAAGGCATGTTTGGACTTTAAAATATTTTTAGAAGGAAACATAAAGTAAAATAATAATAATATGTGAACTTCATACCAAGATTAAAACCCTTCAATTAAATTTTAGTTTTTACCAAAAGACCGAATATTGAATGGTCTCAACTTTTGGTCTGCCAAGTTCTTTTTATGTGATAAGAGTATTCAAGAAAGAAAAATATTTTCTTTCCAAAAAGAGTGCTAATGTCCACTTTAACACCTCCCTAAATATCTCCAACATGAAGCACTTGGCATAGACATACCCAGATCTTCTAAGCCATCAGTGCTTTTGATGTAAGACAAAAGCAGTCCAGTGAAGAAGTGTCTGTTCCCATAGTGCTCGCCAAAGTCAAGGCTCAGATCAAAAGTTATTGTTATCTCTTTCATGGGTTTTATGTGTTCAAGAATATGATAATAAAAAAGAAAAACAAACTCTCTGGTAAACCACATTTAAAGCCTCTCAGACTGCAAAGTTCATAGAAAGTGTCCTCCTCTTTTGAAGTCAGTGTATTTCTCGAGAACCAGAAGTGTGCAAGGCACAAGCCTGTGGAAGACATGAAGGAGGGTAAGAGAGCATCTGAGGTGTTCTGAGCTTAGGGCTCATGGCTCTGTAGGGCACATGGATTTTCAAACCTATAGGCAGGCTACAGCAGGACTTTCCACTCTCTGAAATCATGGAAATGATGACAGATGTATGGATTTTTCTGGGAAAAGTGTTAATTGCTTTCATTAGATTCTTCAGGTTTAAAGAGCTGACATTTGACTGGACACAAACAAGGACAATAAAGATCAGTATATAATAGGAACAAAAAGAGTGGTTCACATAATGTTTTACTACTTCAGAAGACAGCCATACAATGTTGGGCACGTTTGCCTCTGAGCCTCAGGTTTCTTTCCATTACCATGTCCTAGGTTTGTTGTGATAATTTATATAGAACAGTTTACACAATGCTTGGGAAATGTTTTAATTGCATATATATGACAAAAGCTGATATGGCATTTTTTATGCATGTGGCTATAAATATAAAATGTAATTTTAAGTTTTATATTTTGCATAGTGCATAGTGACTATAAATATAAAAACATAAGCTTAGCACATTGTTGAGAAACAGTCATATTTCATTTATGATCATCTCTTGGAAGATGAAGATCAAGAAAGAAGATCAAGTAGCAAGAATGTTTATGTTCTTTAGGTATTATTTTTAAAAGGGCAAACATTATGTTCTGGTGTTGATCACTTATTGCCATGCCATGACTGAGGAATTTGAGTCAATGATAATACCCAGTGGCAGCCTTTACTGTGACTGAGTCAAAGTGATATGATATGATAAATTAAGTAGTTTTGGGTAGAATGTACAGCCAATAAGGATCAGGCCCTACTTCTGATGATGAGGATTGTAAGAACATTTCACTAAATAATTGAACCCTGGTCAAACAAGGGTGCTGCTTTTCATATCTTGCTTGTTGAGTGATTCTGGGAAATTTTTTTTTAATTTTATTTTTATTTATTTGACAGACAGAGAATACAGGTAGGCAGAAAGACAGGCAGAGAGAGAGGAGGAAGCAGGCTCCCTGCTGAGCAGAGAGCCCGATGTGGGACTCAATCCCAGGACCCTGGGATCATGATCTGAGCCAAAGGCAGAGGCTTAACCCACTGAGCCACCCAGACGCCCCTGATTCTGGGAAATTTAACTTGATTCTTTATCTTCTCCCAACACAAGTAATTGAAATGTAGGGCAGAGAGAGACCTGCATTCGCGAGCCAAAAATCAGAGGGTTTGGTCACTACATGGCCTCCTTCACCAACACATCAGTCATAAGAAGGAGGCCAGGCGGAGGAGGAGTCAAGATGGCGGAGAAGTAGCAGCCTGAGAATACATCAGGTAGCAGGAGATCAGCTCGATAGCTTATCTAAACATTGCAAACACCTACAAATCCAACGGGAGAGCGAAGAGAAGAAGAACAGCAACTCTAGAAACAGAAAATCAACCACTTTCTGAAAGGTAGGACTGGCAGAGAAGTGAATCTAAAACGACGGGAAGATAGACCGCGGGGGGAGGGGCCGGCTCCCGGCAAGCGGCAGAGCAATGGAGCACAAAATCAGGACTTTTAAAAGTCTGTTCCACTGAGGGACATTGCTCCAGAGGCTAAACCAGGGTGAAACCCACGCGGGGCCAGCGTGGCCCCAGGCCCCGCAGGGTCACAGAAGGATCGGGGGTGTCGGAGTGTCGGAGAGCTCTCAGGTATTAGAACGGAGAAGCCGGCTGCAGAGACAGAGCCGAGGCCTGAACTCTCAGCTCGGGGTTACCTTGAACTGGTCGCGGGCTGGGTGAGCTCGGAGCGCGGCTAGAGGCTGGGGATACGGGAGTGATTGGGTGCTGTCCTCTGGGGACGCACTGAGGAGTGGGGCCCCAGGCTCTCGGCTCCTCCAGGCTGGAGACTAGGAGGCCGCCATTTTCATTCCCGTCCTCCAGAACTCTACGGAAAGCGTTCACGGAACAGAAGCTCCCAAAAGCGAACCCGAGCTGATTACTTAGTCCGGCCGCCGGTAAGGGCGGTGCAATCCCACCTCGGGCAAAGACACTTGAGAGTCACTACAACAGGCCCCTCCCCCAGAAGATCAACAAAATATCCAGCCAGGACGAAGTTCATCTATCAAGGAGAAAGCAGGTTCAATTCCTAAGACAGCAGAGCAATTCCAGAGGAGGAGAAAGCAAAGCACGGAACTCATGGCTTTCTCCCCATGATTCTTTAGTCTTGCGGCTACTTCAATTTTTTTTTCTTTTTTCAATTTTTTTTTCTTTTTTCAATTTTTTTTTCTTTTTTCTTTTTTCTTCTTCTGCTAAATTTTTTAAAACTTTTACCCTTTTCTTTTTTAACGTTTTTTGACTAGTTCATCTAAATATATATATTTTTTCTTTCTTTTTTATATTTTTTTGTTTGTTTTATTTTTTAAATTTTTTTCAGAACCTGTTTTTATCCCCTTTCTCCCCCCCACAATTTGGGGTCTCTTCTGATTTGGTTACAGCGCATTTTTCTGGGGTCTTTGCCACCCTTTTAGTAGTTTATTTGCTCCTTCATATCCTCTTATCTGGACAAAATGACAAGGCGGAAAAAATCACCACAAACAAAAGAACAAGAGACAGTACCGAAGGCTAGGGACCTAATCAACACAGACATTGGTAATATGTCAGATCAAGAGTTCAGAATGACGATTCTGAACATTCTAGCCGGGCTTGAAAAAGGCATGGAAGATATTAGAGAAACCCTCTCTGGAGATATTAAAGCCCTTTCTGGAGAAATTAAAGAACTAAAATCTAACCAAGTTGAAATCAAAAAAGCTATTAATGAAGTGCAATCAAAAATGGAGGCTCTCACTGCTAGGATCAATGAGGCAGAAGAAGAATTAGTGATATAGAAGACCAAATGACAGAGAATAAGGAAGCCGAGCAAAAGAGGGACAAACAGCTACTGGACCATGAGGGGAAAATTCGAGAGATAAGTGACACCATAAGATGAAAAAACATTAGAATAATTGGGATTCCAGAAGAAGAAGAAACAGAGAGGGGAGAAGAAGGTCTATTGGAGAGAATCATTGGAGAGAATTTCCCTAATATGGCAAAGGGAACAAGCATCAAAATCCAGGAGATGCAGAGAACCCCCCTCAAAGTCAACAAGAATAGGTCCACACCCCGTCACCTAATAGTAAAATTGACAAGTCTTAGTGACAAAGAGAAAATCCTGAAAGCAGCCCGAGAAAAGAAGTCTGTAACATACAATGGTAAAAATATTAGATTGGCGGCAGACTTATCCACAGAGACCTGGCAGGCCAGAAAGAGCTGGCATGATATATTCAGAGCACTCAACGAGAAAAACATGCAGCCAAGAATACTCTATCCAGCTAGGCTATCATTGAAAATAGAAGGAGAGATCAAAAGCTTCCAGGACAAACAAAAACTGAAAGAATTTGCAAACACCAAACCAGCTCTCCAGGAAATATTGAAAGGGGTCCTCTAAGCAAAGAGAGAGCCTAAAAGTAGTAGATCAGAAAGGTACAGAGACAATATACAGTAACAGTCACCTTACAGGCTAATAATGGCACTAAATTCATATCTCTCAATAGTTACCCTGAATGTTAATGGGCTAAATGCCCCAATCAAAAGACACAGGGTATCAGAATGGATAAAAAAACAAAACCCATCAGTATGTTGCCTACAAGAAACTCATTTTAGACGTGAAGACACCTCCAGATTTAAAGTGAGGGGGTGGAAAACAATTTACCATGCTAATGGGCATCAGAAGAAAGCTGGGGTGGCAATCCTTATATCAGATCAATTAGATTTTAAGCCAAAGACTATAATAAGAGATGAGGAAGGACACTATATCCTACTCAAAGGGTCTGTCCAACAAGAAGATCTAACCATTTTAAATATCTATGCCCCTAACGTGGGAGCAGCCAACTATATCAACCAATTAATAACAAAATCAAAGAAACACATCCATAATAATACAATAATAGTAGGGGACTTGAACACTCCCCTCACTGAAATGGACAGATCATCCAAGCAAAAGATCAACAAGGAAATAAAGGCCTTAAATGACACACTGGACCAGATGGACATCACAGATCTATTCAGAACATTTCATCCCAAAGCAACAGAATACACATTTTTCTCTAGTGCACATGGAACCTTCTCCAGAATAGATCACATCCTGGGTCACAAATCAGGTCTCAACCGGTATCAAAAGATTAGGATTATTCCCTGCATATTTTCAGACCACAATGCTCTGAAGCTAGAACTCAATCACAAGAAGAAAGCTGGAAAGAACCCAAATACATGGAGACTAAACAGCATCCTTCTAAAGAATGAATGGGTTAACCAGGAAATTAAAGAAGAATTGAAAAAATTCATGGAAACAAATGATAATGAAAACACAACAGTTCAAAATCTGTGGGACACAGCAAAGGCAGTCCTAAGAGGAAAATATATAGCGGTACAAGCCTTTCTCAAGAAACAAGAAAGGTCTCAAGTACACAACCTAACCCTATGCGTAAAGGAGCTGGAGAAAGAACAAGAAAGAAACCCTAAACCCAGCAGGAGAAGAGAAATCATAAAGATCAGAGCAGAAATCAATGAAATAGAAACCAAAAAAAACAATAGAAAAAATCAATGAAACTAGGAGCTGGTTCTTTGAAAGAATCAATAAGATTGATAAACCCCTGGCCAGAGTCATCAAAAAGAAAAGAGAAAGGACCCAAATAAATAAAATCATGAATGAAAGAGGAGAGATCACAACTAACACCAAAGAAATACAGACAATTATAAGAACATACTATGAGCAACTCTACGCCAACAAATTGGACAATCTGGAAGAAATGGATGCATTCCTAGAGACATAGAAACTACCACAACTGAACCAGGAAGAAATAGAAAACCTGAACAGGCCCATAACCAGTAAGGAGATTGAAACAGTCATCAAAAATCTCCAAACAAACAAAAGCCCAGGGCCAGACGGCTTCCCAGGGGAATTCTACCAAACATTTAAAGAAGAACTAATTCCTATTCTCCTGAAACTCTCCCAAAAAATAGAAATGGAAGGAAAACTTCCAAACTCATTTTATGAGGCCAGCATCACCTTGATCCCAAAACCAGACAAGGATCCCACCAAAAAAGAGAACTACAGACCAATATCCTTGATGAACACAGACGCAAAAATTCTCGCCAAAATACTAGCCAATAGGATTCAACAGTACATTAAAAGGATTATTCACCACGATCAAGTGGGATTTATTCCAGGGCTGCAGGGTTGGTTCAACATCCGCAAATCAATCAATGTGATAGAACACATTAATAAAAGAAAGAACAAGAACCATATGATACTCTCAATAGATGCTGAAAAAGCATTTGACAAAGTACAGCATCCCTTCCTGATCAAAACTCTTCAAAGTGTAGGGATAGAGGGCACATACCTCAATATTATCAAAGCCATCTATGAAAAACCCACCGCAAATATCATTCTCAATGGAGAAAAACTGAAAGCTTTTCCGTTAAGGTCAGGAATACGGCAGGGATGTCCATTATCACCACTGCTATTCAACATAGTACTAGAAGTCCTAGCCTCAGCAATCAGACAACAAAAAGAAATTAAAGGCATCCAAATCGGTAAAGAAGAAGTCAATCTATCACTCTTCACAGATGATATGATACTATATGTGGAAAACCCAAAAGACTCCACTCCAAAACTGCTAGAACTTGTACAGGAATTCAGTAAAGTGTCAGGATATAAAATCAATGCACAGAAATCAGTTGCATTTCTGTACACCAACAACAAGACTGAAGAAAGAGAAATTAAGGAGTCAATCCCATTTACAATTGTACCCAAAACTATAAGATACCTAGGAATAAACCTAACCAAAGAGACTAAGAATCTATACACAGAAAATTATAAAGTACTCATGAAAGAAATTGAGGAAGACACAAAAAATGGAAAAATGTTCCATGCTCCTGGATTGGAAGAGTAAATATTGTGAAAATGTCTATGCTACCTAAAGCAATCTACACATTTAATGCAATCCCTATCAAAATACCATCCATTTTTTTTTTCAAAGAAATGGAACAAATAATCCTAAAATTTATATGGAACCAGAAAAGACTTCGAATAGCCAAAGGAATATTGAAGAACAAAGCCAAAGTTGGTGGCATCACAATTCTGGACTTCAAGCTCTATTACAAAGCTGTCATCATCAAGACAGCATGGTACTGGCACAAAAACAGACACATAGATCAGTGGAACAGATTAGAGAGCCCCGAAATCAACCCTCAACTCTATGGTCAACTAATCTTCGACAAAGCAGGAAAGAATGTCCAATGGAAAAAAGACAGCCTCTTCAATAAATGGTGCTGGGAAAATTGGACAGCCATATGCAGAAAAATGAAATTGGACCACTTCCTTACACCACACACGAAAATAGACTCCAAATGGATGAAGGACCTCAATGTGAGAAAGGAATCCATCAAAATCCTTGAGGAGAATGCTGGCAGCAACCTCTTCGACCTCAGCCGTAGCAACATCTTCCTAGGAACAACGGCAAAGGCAAGGGAAGCAAGGGCAAAAATGAACTATTGGGATTTCATCAAGATCAAAAGCTTTTGCACAGCAAAGGAAACAGTTAACAAAACCAAAAGACAACTGACAGAATGGGAGAAGATATTTGCAAACGACATATCAGATAAAGGGCTAGTATCCAAAATCTATAAGGAACTTAGCAAACTCAACACCCAAAGAACAAACAATCCAATCCAGAAATGGGCAGAGGACATGAACAGACATTTCTGCAAAGAAGACATCCAGATGGCCAACAGACACATGAAAAAGTGCTCCACGTCACTTGGCATCAGGGAAATACAAATCAAAACCACAATGAGATACCACCTCACACCAGTCAGAATGGCTAAAATTAACAAGTCAGGAAATGACAGATGCTGGAGAGGATGTGGAGAAAGGGGAACCCTCCTCCACTGTTGGTGGGAATGCAAGCTGGTGCAACCACTCTGGAAAACAGCATGGAGGTTCCTCAAAATGTTGAAAATAGAACTACCCTATGACCCAGCCATTGCACTACTGGGTATTTACCCTAAAGATACAAACATAGTGATCCGAAGGGGCACGTGTACCCGAATGTTTATAGCAGCAATGTCTACAATAGCCAGGCTATGGAAAGAACCTAGATGTCCATCAACAGATGAATGGATAAAGAAGATGTGGTATATATACACAATGGAATACTATGCAGCCATCAAAAGAAATGAAATCTTGCCATTTGCGACGACGTGGATGGAACTAGAGTGTATCATGCTTAGTGAAATAAGTCAATCGGAGAAAGACAACTATCATATGATCTCCCTGATATGAGGACATGGAGAAGCAACATGGGGGGGTAGGGGGATAGGAGAAGAATAAATGAAACAAGATGGGATTGGGAGGGAGACAAACCATAAATGACTCTTAATCTCACAAAACAAACTGGGGGTTGCTGGGGGGAGGTGGGATTGGGAGAGGGGGAGCTGGCTATGGACATTGGGGAGGGGAGGTGAACCATAAGAGACTATGGACTCTGAAAAACAACCTGAGGGTTTTGAAGGGTCAGGGGTGGGAGGTTGGGGCAACCTGAGGGTTTTGAAGTGTCAGGGGTGGGAGGTTGGGGGAACAGGTGGTGGGTAATGGGGAGGGCACGTTTTGCATGGAGCACTGGGTGTTGTGCAAAAAGAATGAATACTGTTATGCTGAAAAAATAAATAAAATGGAAAAAAAAAAAAAAAAAGAAGGAGGCCAGGCTGCACAAGAGTTTTGCTTTAGGACCCAGGCAATTTCTTTGTCCACTGTCCTCCACCGATTAGGCCTCTGGCTCAAGAACTTAAGTTTTGAAGACTTAATTTAACTGGAGGACCATGATGGGCGTTCTTTCTTTCTCCTTGTCTACTTCATCCCTCTTATTTTCCTGGCTAGGTTACAGGCTACCTAGAAAACTTCATGCCCCTTTTATTTGATTCTTTAGTACTGATGTATGTATATTCTCTCAGACAAGCTTTCCCTTGAACAGAAAAATATTTTGATAAACCAAAACAAAACAACTTACCCACAAGACAAAGTGATTATTAGTTGGAGATCTGGTTGGAAGATATTAGCCAGCTGTGAAGCAAAAATACATTTTCTCCGTGCTTTTTCATTATAGTATTCA
Source organism: Meles meles (assembly GCF_922984935.1). Taxonomy (NCBI): domain Eukaryota; kingdom Metazoa; phylum Chordata; class Mammalia; order Carnivora; family Mustelidae; genus Meles; species Meles meles. Next base: position 135,355,528 of record NC_060070.1, read on the forward strand.
TAAAGTCATACATAAATTGGATGGCATGTGGTTAGAGCAGTAAGGAGAGAAAGTGTGCTGGAAGGGAGAGAGCATGGGGGTGTGCAGCCAGACAGGCTGGGGTTGAGATCCAGGCTACAGGTTACTCTGTGTGTCACAGTGGACTGTTTACTTCTTGGAAATACCCTTTCTGTGAAATGTGAATGATAATGCCTGACAGAGGAATTTTAAGGATTAAAGGTAAAGTGGGTGAAGTGCTCAGCACCAGTGAATACTGAGTAAATAGAAGTATTTTATTGTTTTGCTAATGTTCAATTCTTGCTCTACCTTAAAGAAACTCCATATTAAGTACTTTATTTTTATGTATGCAGCCCATGTTTTTAACCCTGTGTTATGTGCATAGTGGTAACTGCTAGGAAACAAGGGAGTTAAATAGAATCTGCACATTCAAAGACATAATAGTCTACCCGTCTTGGGGTGTTTGTGTGCATGTCCAAAGAGTAGAGCATTATGATTTCTTATCTTGTTGAAAATTTAACTAAACAAGATGAAATCAGTGAGTTGGTATTTTCATTGTGCCTGTATAATGTAAAAATATGCAGATAGCTCCTATTCAGGAATGGTGGACATGGGAATTCTAAGGAATTGAATATTGAACCCTGAAATACATCAGGGGCAAAAAAGAGATGAGCCATGTTTGTGTAGTTAGTTTCCTAATGGTATGCTACTTCACTTTCCCAACAGTAATTTATTAATTGTCACATTGGATTCTCTCTGAAGTCAACCTGACTTGAGTTTTAGATCCAGGATCTTCTTTGTCATTCATTTCTTCTCAAAATACCAAGTTCCCCAAATAGATTTACAAGTTTTTAAAAAGTTGTAGTCTGATTTTTCACAACAGGTTTGCCATCAGAACACTGGTGTCATGAAAACCATCACTAAATCTAAAACAAAATGGGAAAGGAGATGACTCATTGCCATCATGCATGCATAGATCCAGGCAAGTTTACCACTACTTGGTCATCTGATCTATGAATGTGGCGGAAGCAACAAAAGAACAATTGAAATACTTGAGAAGAAGGCTGCTGAGGGAGGAAAGGGCCCCTTCAAGTAGGCCTGGGTGTTGGATAAACTGAAAGCTGAAGGTGAAGATGATATCACCATTGATATCTCCATGTGGAAATTCAAGACCAGCAAGTATTATGTGACCATCATTGAGTCCCCCATTATTGATGTCCTAGGACACAGAGACTCCATCAAAATCAAATTACGTGAACATTTCAGGCTGTCTGTGCTGTCCTGATCGTCTCTGCTGGTGTTGGTGAATTTGAAGAAGGTATGGAGATACCTTGTATGGGCAGACCTACAAGCAAACCCTTCTGGGCTTACACACTGGGTGTAAACAACTAATAATAATTAGTAAATGACTAATCATTGGGGTTCACAAAATGGGTTCCACTGAGCCATTCTACAGCCAGAAGAAATGCGAGGAACACATTAAGGAAGTCAGCACCTACATTAAGAAGATTGGCTACAATCCTGAGATAGTAGCATTTATGCCAGTTTCTGGTTGGAACAGGGACAGCATACATGCTGTCACCAAGTGCTAACATGCCTTGGTTCAAGGGTTGGAAAGTCATCTGTAAAAATGCCAGTGTCAGTGGAACCATACTACCTGAAACCCCAGATTGCATCCTGCCACCAACTCGTCCAACTGACAAACCCTTGCATCTGTCCCTCCAGGATATCTACAGAATTTGTCATATTGGTACTGTCCCTGTGGGCTGAGTGGAGACTTTTTTTTTTTTTTTTAAGATTTATATATTTATTTCAGAGGTGGAGAGGAGCAGAGGGAGAGGGGGAGAGAATTCTAAGTAGACTTTATGTTAGCATGGAGTCCATTTGGGGCTTGATCTCACACCTCTAAAATCACAACCTGAGCTGAAGCCAAGAGCCAGATGCTCAACGGACTGTGCCATTTAGGTGTCCCAGAGATTCATGTTCTTAAACCAGGCATGGTGGTCACCTTTGCTCTAGTCAATGTTATAACTGATGTAAAGTCTGCTGAAATGCACCATGAATCCTTGAGTGAGGCTATTCCTGGGGACAATGTGGGTTTCAATATCAAGAAGATATCTGTCAAAGATGTTTGTCATGGCACTGTGGCTGGACACAGTGAAAATGACCCACGTACAGAAGCAGCTGGCTTCACCATTCAGGTGATTATCCTGAACCATCCAGCCAAATAAAGGCTGGATATGCATTTGCTTTGTGTGTGGTGGTTTTAAGTCACTTAATTTTAAAAAGATTTTATTTATTTATTTATTTATTTATTTATTTGTCAGATAGAGAAGAGAGAGAGAGCATAAGCAGGGGAGTGGCAGGCAGAGGCAGAAGGAGAAGGAGGCTTCCTGCTGACTAAGGAACCTGGTGTGGGACTTGATCCCAGGACTCTGGAATCATGACCTGAGCTGAAGGCAGATGCTTAACTGACTGGGCCACCTAGGCATCCCATTAAGTTAGTAATTTTTTAAATCAGTACTATTTAATGGAAACAACTTGACCAAAATCTTGTCACAGAATTTTGAGACCCATTAAAATGAACATTTAATGAGAAAAAAATTTTAAAAAGTAAAAAATATAATCAAAATTTGCTCCGCATCACTGTCCTTTGTTGTTGTTGTTGCTTTTTCCCAATGTCCAAGAGACTTTTTAACACCTACTTTACAAAATAAGCAAGTAATCATCTATTTTGGGGATGGAAAAAGAGGAGGTGGGAAATGAAATGTCTGGTCTAACCTCTTGTTATTTAGGCATGGGAATGATTTGTTTAGTGATTCTGCCATAATCATAAAACATCTTTTGCATTGTCTTGGTTTCTCCATGTGTTTTGAAAGAGAATAGTGTGCTTAAAATCTTATTTTAATTCTTAGGAACTCAGTGTATATTTGGGGAGGGTGGAAAAGAGGCATTATTGAAAGAAAAATGTTTCTAATACAACTTGGAAGACAACATAGAGAAAGAAGAAAATGAATAAATAATTTTATTTTAGAATTGAAAGGGATTTTGGAGCTCATCTTGCTTAACTTCCCTGTGTATAGATGACTGAAATGACTTTGAGTATCTTGCTGATAGAAGGTCACACAAAATAAGGTGTCCTGACTTCTAGAATAGGGTTTTGCTCCCCTCTAAGTGTTATTATGGGATTACAGTGCAGAATGGTCTAATAAATATCATCATTGCCATTACTGCTTGTGAGGACTGGTTGTATGTACAAAGTTTACGTAATACCCGATACGGAAATCCTAGTGCCCTAAAGTAACTGTTTAATGATGATGCCTTTGCTCTCCTCAGACCAGTGAAATGAGCACACATTTCTAGTTCCATTTAATAAAAGGTCTCCTTGAGGGCACTAAATCCTGTTCTTCTGGAAAAGCTCATCCACCTCACATGGGCAAACAATTCATTTCTTCACAAATTTTGTTTAATCCATAAGCACAATTAATCCTGCTTTGTGTTATTGATGTTATCACAAAATTAGACAGAGTTCACTAGAATGAATGGTGGGTATCCATTCTTCACAGCTTCATAGAAAGGAAGAACAGGTTGATGAAACATGTTAGATTTATGGTTAATTGACCCTAATTATTCAATTGTGATTACACTGAGTACTTTAGTGATGGAAAGTTAGTAGCCATTATGGATGGTTTAAAAATAAAGCAACCCATTTCATAGTTCATAGGTAAATGTTTCTGAGGTTTTTTTTTTTTAATTATTAGCATATAATGTATTATTTGTTTCAGGGATACAGGTGTGTGATTCATCAGTCTTATACAATTCACTGTACTGACCATAGCACATGCCCTCCCCAACGTCCATCACACAGCCACCCTATCCCTCCACTCGTCTCCAATCCAGCAACCCTTGGTCTGTTTCCTGAGATTAAGAGTCTCCTATGGTTTGTTTCCCTCTCTGGTTTCAAGACAGAGGATCAGAGGGAAAGGGAGGGAAAATGTTTCTGAGTTTTAAAGAATTTTATCAGCTAGAAAAATTTGAACTGGCTTCACTATATTCACCCAAACTATGTTCTTTCTATCTTTACTTCATTACCTTACTCAGTATATTGACCTTTAATTCCTTCAGAGACCTAATTTCAAGGTAAACTATACGAAAGTAATTTTTAAAGATTTACTTATTTATTTTCAGAGAGAGAGAGAGAGAGCGAGAGCGAGTGGAAAGAGGGGCAGAAGGAGAGAATCTTTCATACAGATTTATGACTGAGCACAGAACCTGACTGGGCAGCTGGATCCCATAACCTATGAGAATATGATCTGAAAACAAGAAGAGCTGGATGCTTAACCCAATGAGCCATCCAGGTGCTCCTATATGAAAGTAAGTTTTGAAAGAAAATAGTTAAGACCCAGATATACGAAAAATAAAAATAGAATTTAAGTGGTTAGACTCCTGTGGTGTTGCTCATTATCTTCTCTGTTTTTCAAACAAAATTTTCTATTACTGTAGTTACGTCCTGTTAGATGAGTGATTCTATTTTTAAAATATATTTATAATTCAAGTTGTTTGGATTTTATTCTTTTGGGGGGCTTGCTTTCTTTCTTTTCCTTCATTCCTTTCTTCCTTCATTCTTTTTTGTAGAACTCAATATGCATGAAGAAGAAATTGTAAGGGATGACCATTTATATTCTAGTTGCTTCACTCTGGGGAATTCTCTCCTCCCTCTCTATGTCCTAACCAAAAACTGCAAATGAAAGAAAATTTCCGACTGTATGTAAAATTTTGAGAATATTGCAACATGTGGATGGATCCTATATAATTTTGAAGCATAAGCCCTTTATTAAGGCCAATTTATTAAGATTTTCCTAATATTAGGTCATACCGCAAGAGCAGATCTGCTTTTAATGATATTACTAATATATACAATATACGCAAGGTATAGCTATATCAAATCATCACATTGTAAATCAGAAACACAAGGGAAACAAGTAACTTCCATCTTCTCTGGGCTTCATTCCCCTTGTCCGTAAAGAGATGGAAGAGGGTGTATCATTTTAGAAAGAGAGAGCCCCTAGTGGGAGGGGTGGAGGAAGAGGGAGAGAATCTTAAGCAGACTCTGCCCTGAGTCCTGAGCCCGTTGTGGGGCCTGATCTCATGACCTTCAGGTCATGACCTGAGCCAAAAACAAGAGTTGGATGTTCAACTGACTGAGCCAGCCTATTCTTTATGAACCTATTCTCAACATAAGAATTTTCTAGCAATCCGGACAGTGAAGCACACTGTTACTAGATTACGAACAATGGAAATACTCTTTTTGTGGTTTAGAATTTAAATCTAAAACTGTGGATGAGGTCCATGCAGAGAGCTTTAGGTTAACTTAGAAAATTGTGGTCGGATCTGGCAGTTGCTATGTTAAACACTTAAAACAGGCAATCCATTGTATGTTATTTATTTCATGAAATGCCTTAATCCTTAAAGAGCACAATGGAATCAGAATATCCTTCTAACATTACTCTTCACAATTTAAAAACTTTGATTATGACTAGCCTTGTTCTTGTCTTTTAAGATGAAAGGAGCCTTATTTTTCAAGTGCCCTCACTCTGCTGCACTCTTGCCATCACATATGGGGTATATTTTGGGGGGTTTCCATGGCCCTCCAACTTCACCATGGCCCTCTCTTACTGTTATGTAAGAAATTGTCAGGTTAATTTGAAGGCCTGGAGAAATGATGATTCTGTATATTTTGAGTTTTATTACAATAAAATTTTTGCTGGTCCTCCTGGAAGAAAAGCATCACCTAGAAATACATACCCAAACTAGAGTGGCAGAACTTAAAAAACAAATAGAATTCAATCCCCTGGGGCCCCTGGGTGGCTCAGTGCTGGGGGTACCTGGGTGGTTCAGTGGGTTAAAGCCTCTGCCTTCGGCTCAGGTCATGATTTCAGGGTCCTGGGATCAAGCCCCACATCAGGCTCTCTGCTCAGCAGGGAGCCTGCTTCCTCCTCTCTCTCTGTCTGCCTCTTTGCCTACTTGTGATCTCTATCTGTCAAATAAATAAATAAAATCTTTAAAAAGAAAGAAAAAGAAATAATTCAATCCCCTTATAGTTCCATTGTTTTGCAGCTGATAAAACAGTTTGTTTCTTCGCTTATTTCTGATCAGCTCTCTTAGCGCTTCCCTGACACCACACCTTCCTTGCCAGCTCCTCCCAAGACTGATCAGCCTCTGCTTTTCTATCTCCATGTCAAATACAGGTTTCAAGCCTCTCTTTTTTTCTTATCAGTGAAAATTCGAATCAGACATCGTCACAGCTGTTTGGATGCTTCTTTTCCTAAGCTCCTCTAAAACCCACGAAGGTGGAATTTGTTTCTTTCTACTTTCTTCTTTGTATCCCTAATCCCAGCAAAATGTCTGGCATGCAGCAGAAACTCAGGGCTGAACTAGGAAATACTTGCCTCAAGAAAGCACGGGTACTCTGAACCCCACCCACCCATGACTTCTTCACTGTCAGGATTGCGGGAGATCTCGTGGGCTAAGAACAGGTTCCGAAAAAGTTTGTGCAGGAAAGAACCAGAGGAATCATCCCATCTTCCTATGGCCATTTACAGATGAGGAATGATGGCCAGAGAAGATGAAAATGAGTTCTCTTTTGTGTTCCTGATTTGTACATTTAAAAAAAAAAAACACCGAGTAATGTTAACATATAACAAATAATATTCATAACAGAGGCAGGTGATATAATTTATCATATTTTCCCTAGCTTTATGAGGCATGATTGATAAATAAAATCTGTGTATATATATAAATATATATATATTTGTCTATATCTATATCTATTTTCTATCTATCTCTTGGTAGATAGAAAGTGCACAATGTGGTGGTTTGATATAGTTATTCATTGTGAAGTGATGACTACAATCAACTAATTAACACATTCACCATCTCAAATCATTGAGCACCAACCATTCGGCTACTTGCGAATCAGAACATTTTGCCTTTTAACTGCTTTGTTGTGATATCTACTGGGTTGTCTCTGAGTGCTCAGGGATGGGTTGGCTCACAGATGGGAGTTATGGTATAGCAGCCAGGGGCTGTGGTGACAGAGATTGAGAAGACTGCTTTGAGAGCCTTGAGCAACAGGCCGAGTGTGGGAGCAGTGGTCTTTGCCTTCATGATCGTCCCAGATGGGGTGGATCTGAAGGGAGCTCTAACCTGGAGAAAGCAAAAAGGTAGATCCTTGTGGGCTTGAGGTGTGGGGACCGTTTCTCCTTTTCGCTTCTGATTTGATATTTGAAATTAGGGTGGAAACAAGAGAATACCAGAATATGTAGGAAACCCAGCCAGAAAGATGCCTGATAGGTTGTATATTCGGTCCATGGGAGTCTTCGTGCTGCCCTCCCGGGTAACAGACTTGTGCTTGACACATCGGCCTCTGAATCTAGATTAGGAAGGATCATCACCAAAATTTGCTGGTTTGAGGAGTAGGAATCCAGTGGCTTGGACTCTGAGAGTCTCATGAAGGAAGCAGAAGCTGCCGAGTCCCCACAGTACATATTCATACATTTATATGAATATTATGCATTTGGAAAAATGTATACCATGCTGGTTTGTGAATATTCTATTCTTACTATTGGAATTAAAAATATTAAAATGAAGATAAAATGAGCTAAAATTTCCAAATCCTCTGGGAAAAGTTAATTTGTAGCATGTTGAAAACAGATACTCAAATAAGATTCTAGAATATCTTCCCCAGAACTAAAAACAAAACAACACCCAAATCTGATCCCCAATAAACTCATTTGAAGCAGGTGCTTTTGTCAAACAGTAAATCTGTAAACAAATATTTCAATATATGAAGATTCAGAAAACATACACATATTCTAAGAATTTTTTAAAATTTTGTTTGATTCTCTCACTGCTCCATTTTTGGTTTTGGCTACCATTTTATTCAGCAAATATATTCCAGAGTAACGTAAAATATGTCCAGTTAGTTCATGAGTTTCTTGAAACAGTTGGTGTCTAAATAACTTTATTCTTGGCAGAAGTGACTTCCTGTTTTAAAAGAAAATAACTTAAAAGGTCTTTTAAGGAAGGCTCATAAGTCTTCTTGGAAATCAAGTGTTTCTTACAAAACATTTTGATGTGTTTAGTACAGAGGAATTAGGAACATATGGGTTACATTTTCCTTAAAATGCACATGGTTTTTAAAAATTAAAGGGTAATGTTCTTGGCAAAATAGGTTTTGCCAAACCCAAACTGCTTAAAAAATTGTTCAAGATGTTCAGCAAGGCCAAAGGGCCCGAGGCTTCCACAGTCCTAATAATAGAATCAATCAGGAAAACCAGAATGAAGTCACTAAACTCATTTTAACAATCTCCTGAAAAAACCCAACAAAAATAAATCTCAATGTAGTAACAATCACAAGCAATTAGAATATAATAACTTTTATGCTCATATTGAATAAAACCCCAAGCTGGTAGTTAAAATTGTGCTGGAGATTCTGGAAAGTTGGCAGGGTCCTTTGCTTGACTGAAATAATTGATTACATCTATAAAAATGGCAAAGAGACTAGAAGGGATTGCACAGATAAAGCACTTACCAGAAACAATTTAAGAATTTTACTGTGGTTGCTTAAAGAATAGAGGTCTGTGTGATTGTTTAAAACCCACACATTCTTTCATAAAAAGATGTAGGCAGAGGCAATGACCACAAAAATTTCATTAACCTGGTATCGAGCACTACTTGTCTTATCCGGAAAACAGTCTATTACAGCACTCAGTGATGTTCCCAGGCATGATGGGATGGGACATCAGTCCAGGACATCAGACCTGAGGCTGTCTGTGGATATGGCCAGGATCAATGGGGGGTAATGTCAACTGTCAGCAAACAAACGTAAGGGGAATCTGAGTCTCTGCTCGTCAATATCTGTTTCTCAAAAGTACTTCTATTAAAATGATATTTTGGACTTGCACATAGTAGGGATCTGTTAGAAATGTATTGATTGGATTTGGTTTCTTTGCATGAAAGTATTTTCATATTCTTTTTCAAGTTCTTCATTTTCTGTACACAACCTGCATCTGGGCATTATGAATAAACCTTTAGGGTTTTTTTTCCCCCCAAGTTTCACTCCTTGGTGTTTTTTTTTTCCCCCAAGGTTCACTCCTTGGTGTTTTAAGAAAAAAAAAATACTGCAAGACCTTAAAATAATAATAAAAAAATCGTATTCTTCCATCAGACTTTACATAATCACCTCCAGCTAAAGATACAAGCATTATGTTTACCGGTTGGACCAGTTGAGCCAACAGTGAAAAGGTTCTGGAATCCTTCCAGTTTCCTCTTCTCTGCTCAAGATGCATGGCATTGTCTCCTGCGGCGAAGAACTCTAATTACTAGACAACTTGGGAATAGGGCAGGCCAGATCAGCAAACTATTGCGTAGGATGTAGTTTGTAGAGAGGCAACGTGCTTATACAAATAACATCGAGTCATTTTTTTGTTGTTCTATGAGTTCTCTAGGAAACAGTATACTTTGAAAGGGGACAAGAGTGAGGCATTGTAAGTCAGAGAGGAAGATTTGGGAGGGTGTCTAGGTTGAACCATAGGGGTTGTGGTTGTGAGAGTTACTGTGTGTATGCAAGGTGGATGGTGTTACCTAGACTTTAGTCTAGATCTAAGTGGGTAAGGAATTGTCTGTGTGTGAGTGTGTGAAGGGGAGGAATTTGGCTTTGTCAGAATTGGGTGATGGTGAGGAAGAAAGAGCTTATCTCAAAGGGAACTAAAAAGATATATTTCAAGGCTATGGATTCATTACTAAAAAGTGATTTAAAAGGAGTGATCTAGTTCCGTTGATTAAAGATTTCTAAGGGGAATTAACCTTCAGATGTCAAAGAAAAAATATTTTAATTAGAATATTTCCAGAAGTCCCTCTCAGTGATATTGACACAAACTTTTTATTCACTATCCTGTCCTTCCTGCCCTACTGTGTCAGACCCTACCCTAGTTTATCTTTCTCAGTTTAAATCTTGGTCATAACTCCCTAATATGATTTCATTCTTACCAATGTCTTTATCCACTGTTTGCAAAAAACAGTTCTTTGTGAAGCTTTCTTTAAAAATCCCATCCCATTGGTTCCTCCCTCAATTGTCTAAATTCATAATACTTCTATCATTTCTATGGTTTATATAGATATGCCGATATATTACATGCATGGTTTAATTTGTCTCCTTGTTCCCAATTAGATTATAAATCACTTGAAGGAAGAGACTATATGCCGTATATTTCTCTGTATTTCTTGCAGTGCCTAGCACATTCTGCATAAGAAGTACTCAGTGAGTATTTGTTGATTAATCAAAATCAAGTTCATGCATAAAAATGTGCACATATAACCCTTGTATAGAGGGATAAAAAATAATAGAAGGCTTTAAAACTTTTGAAAAGGTTTTTCTTCTGTTTCCCCAGAAATACTTTGTTGAAATTCTTCATATTGAGTGTAGTCATATTGTTTCTTGATTTCTTAGGGAAGTTGTGTTTTTCTGGTGAGATATATAATATTCTTTTTATTCTACAAATGAATGTGATTTCATTTTGAGAGCCAGTTTCAACAGGGCAACAGACTTAATTTCAGTTTGTTTGGGGTTTTTCTACACTCAGTTTTCCCTGGAGTTGTATCTGACTCTAGAGATCTTAAATAGCTCTACAACTATAAGTGGAATTGGCCCTTGGCCATTAATTGGGGGGGGAGGGGGAGGTCACAGCTGAGATATCTTTTCCTATCTACCTTATCTCATTTGGTCTTGTGCTCTTTCTTCTCACTCTATGTCATCTTTAGGGTCAGAGGTTTATTCTGCTGTTTCTGTCCATGTTGGGTCACAGAAATCTCTGATAGGCTCATCGGATCTCATCATCCTAAATTTGTTAGGGTTTCCATCTCTGGGTGAGATCACCTCTTCGGGATTCTTCCTAAGGACAATGATCCTGGGATTCTTTTTGGAACCTATCAAAACATTTTTCACAATTTCTCTTAGAACAGTCTCCCTTATAGCTAAAAAGAACTCTGAACTAATAACAAACAGTAGGGGCTTAAACTAGCAAGAACTACATAAGTATAAGATATGGTTACATTTTAGTATAATTAAACTTAGTATAATTTTATGTATTTATATATAAATATATATAAGTATATATATAGATATTTATACGAGATTTATATATTAGTGTAATATCTTTTCATAAACAATAATTGCTAGCTAAAATTATTTAAACCAAAGTGATAGCTGCTTCTTTTTAAAATCACTTTTGTTTTTTAATGGCTTCTGGTAGAATTAACCTCAGGATTATCTCAAACATGTGCTCAGAAACAGGCAAAATACAAAAAAAATGGTAGAATATCTGAGTCATGTCTGTCAAGTTTACTATGTGGTGTAACAAATTATCTACTCACACTACTACACATAATATTATTGTCACAATATGATATGAGATCCCCGAACAATGACTCTGTCAAACATATTTCTGCAAATGGTGATGGGGAAGACATAAGGAAAAAAAGATGTCCTGAATATTAAAAAATTTCCAGTTACTAGGCATTTGAGATGGCGTAGACAAAATGTAATACGATGCATGACTAGAATTAAAGTAACTATTTTTCTTGTGTGCCTGGGTGGCTCAGTTGGTTAAGCAGCCGACTCTTGATTTCAGCTCAGGTCGTGATCTCAGGGTCATGGGATCCAGCCCCCTATCAGGCTCATGCTTAGTGGGGAGTGTGCTTGAGGATTCTCTCTCTCCCTCTGCCCCTCCCCCTCATTCACGTGCTATTACTCTTTCTAAAATAAATAAATCAATCTTTTAAAAAAGTGACTATTTTTCTTATATGAAATATATTCAAACATAGACTTGTTAAAATCATGAACTTAGATGTATATGAGTTACTTCTGTCCAAATGTAAATTTTATTAAAGAATCCTCAAATATTATGGTCAAAATGCTGACGTTTCCTGACACTGGCACTGTGAGAACGTTCCCAAGGCCTCTGACTTGAGTAAAATACTTAAGTCTTTCAAGGGTTTTTTTTTTTTTTAATTTATTTATTAATTTTTTTGCCAGCTTCACAGATGCCTTCAATATGCCTGTCCTCTCCTGCTTCTGTTTGGTCTAACCAATCTGCTAATGGAAAGGAGTCAGAAATATTGCTCAGTGTTTATTATTTGTATATATTTTAAGGATTTTCTGGGATTCTTAAGAGTGAGAATGCCATTCGAGAAAGTGAAACCCTCAGAAAGCTGGGAGGAAAGGTGGGATTTAGGTTGAGAATATTTTAAGAGTTCAGAATGTGAAGCCCCAATGATTTAAAACTATAATATTTGTTGCCTCTATTTAACTGGGTAATTAGATCAAGGGACAAAGTTAAAGATTCCTGCCACTTTCGAGTTTAAGCCTCTGCTGTTTGATATTAGTTAAAAGTTTTTTTAGCTGTAAGGGAATAAAACCCAACTCATGCTGATTAAGTAAAAACAAAGTAAAAGCTGTTTGTGTGTCGGCGGGGGTGGGGGAGGGCTTGTTGGCACACACTACCACAATGCCAAGGCAACTCTGTATTCAGGCATGGCTGGGTCCAAAGATGAAGGCATTATTAAAAGCATCAGCTCTCTCTCCACTGTATGGAGAAACCACTATAAGGTTTCAACATTTTTTTGTGGCATGGTCTCCTTATAAAACGGCTACTCTCCACTCATACCCTCAAAGCATAATAATGCCTAGTAGAAAAAGCCAGCAAAAGTTCTGGGGTTCAGGTGTACTGGAATGAATTCATTCTGTGCCTATCTCCAAACCACTGTGGACAAAGGGCTAGACTCTATTGGTTGGGTCTGGGACATGTTGTTTGTAGCCGGTGGAAAAAAGGCAGAGGATGCAAAGGGGGTTTGGATGTCCAGAACCACATGAACTGAGAGAAAAATATATTATTGGAAGGAAGAATAACTGGACAACCAAAGATAAGAAATGCCCACTGTGTGTGTGTGTGAGTTACATGAAACAGTAACAGTTTTCTTATTGACCATCTTCACATGTATATTAATAAAATAGAAAAAGTCACTAAGAGATAAAAGACCAGAATCCAAGTGCCAAAACTATTATTCAGTTGTTACAAAAGAGAAGTATGCTTTGAAAACCATAAAGTGCTGTATTCATTTAAGCTATATATATATAAGTGTTTTTAGTTCTTTCTCTGCTATTAATTTTTATATGTCACTATAATCAAGTAATCATGAGATGATGCCTCTCTCCTGATTATCTGATGCTTTGCAGAAAACACGTCCCCATATTTGAAATAAAAGGATGATTATTGTATGCGTTACAATAGTGTTAAAACAGAATTTTAAAGGAGACAGATAATGAATCCTGCAACATTGAATTACTTCATACTTAGCAATATATTCAAGGAAAAATCTTGCCTCTAAAACACCCTTCTGTCTTATTCTGCAACTGAGACTGAGTCACCTGTGTAAATATGCCATTTACCATTTTAGAAGTATGTGAAATACATGTATAAATATATAAATATAACAAATGAATGTAGAACAACATATTGTCGAATTTCTACTATATATATAGAGAGAGAGCATATTATATTTCTGTCAAGTTTGGAAAACATAGCATTAGTTTTGGAAGAAAATACATTTTGTTTGATTTTTTGTTACTAGTGTTTAATAAAGAAAAACTGAGTGGCCCAGTCCACACTCTGTCACTAGTTAGCTGTCACCTTGAATCAAGTCACTTAATCTCCTTGGACCTACTTTCCTAATCTGGAAGTTAAAGATATTTGATTAGATGCTATGTAAGGCTGCTTCCAGCCCTAACATTTTATAATTTATGCAAGCTCTGATAATGCCAAATAACAAAATACATATTTTGGAAGTGAACTAGTCAAACCACCAAAGACCACCGGTATGTTTTTAAAAATGGTGTCCCTGCATTCCTAGGGTTACTTGTTTCTCTAAAAACCCAGGATCATTGCGTGGATACTTCCGTTCGAATGTTTCAATTCTCAGATGTTCCCGAAGCTCCCACATGATTTTTAGACAGGAAGTTTGATTCAGCTTCTCCTTCCAGAAGAAATAGGCTTCAAGGGCAGAAAAGGATTACAAGGGGATTGCATCGTGATCCATTCAAAATGTTTCAAAGCACATGGTTGGTTTTTGGCGATTCCACTATATTGACTTGGCCAGTCCACTGTGAGCTACTTGGTGGCCCCACAGATGTCAAAAGTTCTGTTCGTTCGTTCTTTCTTTCTTTCTTTCTTTCTTCCTTTCTGTTAAGATTTTATTTATTTGACAGAGAGAGACACAGCGAGAGAGGGAACACAAGCAGGGGGAGTGGAAGAGGAAGGAGCAGACTTCCCGCAGAGCGGAAGCCCAATGACAATGACGCAGAGCTTGATTCCAGGACCCTGGCACCATGACCTGAGCCGAAGGCAGACGTTTAACAACTGAGCCACCCAGGCACCCCTCTGTCCTCTTTTTCTGTTGCCACCTTCCGCTTCCTCCAAGGACAGGACTACAGATCTGCTGTCTCCTTTTACTTTTTTCACAACCAAATTGACTCTACATGCTGTTATCCAGGCATGGCCCTTTGAGGACATTTCCCAACTGGAAAAAACAGACAAACAAACAAACAAACACCAAAAAACCCCACAAATCACAACCACAAAAGAACAATAATAAGAATGGCTACGAAATATAATTAATTTTTCTGACTATTAATGCAGGAGGAAAATGTCTAATGGGTTGCAGATTTCTTCCTATTTGAATAGCGTGACCGTGACCAATTCAAAAGGAAACCCCCAGCTGAAGTTGCATTTCCGTAGTTCCCCTGCATCAGGACAGAGCTCGGGTCTGGGGGATGCTTGCCTGGTGTTCTACGCATGGAAAGAGAAGTGATATGCACACAAGGAGGGTGTTCAGTTATCTCAAGAGAGCAGAGTTCTTTAAAACAATATTAAGAATAAGGCAACAAGACTTCACCCGTCTCGCTAACCGTTAAATATTTCTGGCTGTCTGCCAGCATCCCTTCACTATTTCTTTGAAGCTTTCTTTTACTTACTACAGTAGAGTAATTAGAGAGCACTTTTTCATCTTTACTTACACACACACACACACACACGCACACCCTGACGCGTTTTGCTCTGACATGTGCTTGCTAGAACCTTCCTTCTGAGGCCGTAGAGGAACCTCTTCTAGGAAAGCTCTTAGGGGCAGGTGGCAAGCATTGATTCCTTTGAGCCCTTCTGCTTCTGAATCTCTGCTTTTAAATGTTTCCCTAATGTACATAAAGAAGTTTCACCCACGACTTTGGGCTGATTAGATTTTACAAAGAAACTGTCTCCCTGTGGGCAATTAAAAATGGAATAAAACTCCCTTCATCTGGTAGATAGGCAGTTGCAATTTTTGCTTCCTATTTTGGCATTTTCTCATTTACCCAATTATATTTCTCTGTGAAAGGTAAAAATCATGCATTTTTAAAAAGTTAAATACAGGGGCGCCTGGGTGGCTCAGTGGGTTAGGCTGCTGCCTTCGGCTCAGGTCATGATCTCAGGGTCCTGGGATCGAGTCCCGCATCGGGCTCTCTGCTCGGCTGGGGACCTGCTTCCCTCTCTCTCTCTCTGCCTGCCTCGCTATCTACTTGTGATCTCTCTGTCAAATAAAAAAAAAAAAGTTAAATACAAAGGAGTTAACTCCCCTGGACAAATATATATATTTGATATGATAAACATCTCATAAAAATTACTGAGAGACCTCATTTTCAAATTGTGATCATTACCATAATTACATTGATAATATTTGTTTTATTTTTTTAAAAAAAACCAACAATGCCGTTTCCTCTTTGTATTATTATGTCATGTTAGTCACCATACAGTACATCATTAGTTTTTGATGTAGTGTTCCATGATTCATTGTTTGCACATAACACCCAGTGCTCCATGCAATCTGTGCCCTCCTTGATACCCATCCCTGGGCTTACCCATTTCCTGATCCCCCTCCCCTCTAAAACCCTCAGTTTATTTCTCAGGGTCTGTGGTCTCTCATGGTTCCTCTCCCCTTCCTTTCTCTTGTTTCTCTCCAAGCTGCTAAAAAGATTGAAACCATCACAACCTCTATCACCACAGCAGAAAATTCCTGGTAGACAAAAACTTCTGTTTCCTAGAATATTGTAGCTTCTGCATTAAGATTCACTACACTATTGTTTTCTAATGTATAGATTTAATTCAATCAGTATTTTTTGTGGGAGGAAATAAAAAAAGAAAACAAGAGAGTGATTGAAGATAAAGCAAAAATGGGTAGAGGAGATATGATTTTTTTCTTATACATTGTTGAATAAGCCACAGAACTTTTTAAAAAAAATTTTATAATTTTTTATTTTTTATAAACATATAATGTATTATTAGCCCCAGGGATACAGGTCTGTGAATCGCCAGGTTTACACACTTCACAGCACTCACCATAGCACATACCCTCCCCAATGTCCATAACTCCACCACCCTCTCCCTTACCTCACTCCCCCTGGCAACCCTCAGTTTGTTTTGTGAGATTAAGAATCTCTTATGGTTTGTCTCCCTCCCGATCCCATCTTGTTTCATTTATTCTTGTCCTCCCCCCCCCAAGCCCCCTACGTTGCATCTCCACTTCCTCATATCAGGGAGATCATATGATAGTTGTCTTTCTCCGATTGACTTATTTCACTAAGCATGATACCCTCTAGTTCCATCCACATCGTCGCAAATGGCAAGATTTCATTTCTTTTGATAGCTGCATACTATTCCATTGTGTATATATACCACATCTTCTTTTCCATTCATCTCTTGATGGACATCTAGGTTCTTTCCATAGTTTGGCTATTGTGGACATTGCTGCTATAAACATTCTGGTGCCCCTTTGGATCACTACATTTGTATCTTTAGGGTAAATACCCATTAGTGCAGTTGCTGGGTCATAGGGTAACTCTATTTTCAACTTTTTTGAGGAACCTTCATGCTGTTTTCCAGAGTGGTTGCACCAGCTTGCATTCCCACCAACAGTGTAAGAGGGTTCCCCTTTCTCCACCACTTGCCAACATCTATCATTTCCTGACTTGTTAATTTTAGCCATTCTGACTGGTGTTTTTGTGGTTTTGATTTGTATTTCCCTGATGCTGAGTGATGTGGAACACTTTTTCATGTGTCTGTTGGCCATCTGGATGGCAGAAATGTCTAAGCCACAGAACTTTTATACTTGACTATTTATGATCTACATTAGATTTGTGTTGATCCCTAAAACATGTCATGTGATGACGGAGACAAATCTGACTTTTGTCATTAGACAAGATAATCAGGTCCACATTATTAATTGCTATGCTTGTTCCAAGAGGGAACATGAGTTCAACACATCTTATGGTGGGACAAAGAAGCCCTAAGAATGCTATCTATTGCTCTTAAGGAGGGACTCCCACTTTTCTTCCACCCATGTGTATTCAGGTGTCTGAGAATGGGTCTGGGTTACATAAATAAGTAAAGTGCAAGGTCATTTCTGGTGGAAGAAAAATAGACTAAAGGAAAAGATCAGGGGAAGCTCCAGGCTGTGTCTCAGACTATCTAGGACACAACTGCCAACTTTCTTCAGGGTCTTGATGTACTTTTGTGAGGCAACTTTTTTTTTTTTTTTAAAGATTTTATTTATTCATTTGACAGGCAGAGATCATATGTAGGCAGAGAGGCAGACAGAGAGGCAGGCAGAGAGAGAGAGAGAGAGGTGGAAGCAGGCTCCCTGCTGAGCAGAGAGCCCGATGCGGGGCTCGATCCCAGGACCCTGGGACCATGACCTGAGCCGAAGGCAGAGGCTTTAATCCACTGTGCCACCCAGGTGCCCCTAGTGTGGCAACATTTTAACAGAACAAATTATACCTATAAAATTTGCTTAGAAGGTCAAGCTACAGCACATTTGGTTTGGTAACTGTTAAGTAGTGCATTTTTCACCAGCAGGTGGAGGGACACTATCACAGGGGTTGGCTACAGAAGTGCCAAGATGCCTACTTTTGGCAGCTGGCTGCCTGTTTTTGTTGATATGTACATGATGAACAGTTTTCTCTGCTACCCAAGCCACTAAAATTGGGGTTTTCCAATTTCCAAGATGGTTGATTATGATCTCTATGATGTCTTCCAAGGCAGTGACATTGATTTTAATGATGAGATGAAGGAAATGGCTGCACTTGGGTGGGGGGGAATGTTGGATGGACAATGGCTCTACCCCTACTTGCCTCCCTGAGTTACAAGACAAAAACTTCCATGTAAATGCAGGCAAGTCAGAGTAGACACTATACATCCATGAATGATGAATGCGTTGGCTAGAATGTTTGGGTTTGTACACTGTGTGTGGTTCTGACCCTCCACCAGGAAGACCATGAGAGTCCACAGTGAGGAAAGTCAAGAAATGCACATTGTTTTCATGTTTAACCACAGAAAGAAAAGCATCAAGAAAACATGCTTTTCAGCTATAAAACAAAACAGCAAAAAAAAAAAAATGACATTCAGTTGCCAAACTTGGGATGTATTTGTACTTTAAAAAAGTATGTCTGTTGATATTTACCTGTAGTCAACAAAACATTAGAGCATTAGCATTTTTTTTGCATTCTTTTATTGAGATATAATTGACCTAATATACAGGTGAAGGGTACAGCATAATGATTGATGTATTGCAAAATGAATGTCATCACCAGACAGTGACAATTTTTTTCTTGTGATGAGAACTTTTAAGAGCTACTCTCTTAGCAATTTCTAGATATAAAATATGGTCTTATTAACTACAGTCTCCACACTGTCCATTAAATCCCAAAACATATTTATTTTATAACGGGAATTTTGTACCTTCTGACTTCACTGATTCCTCCAACCCTCCACCAATCTGCTCTCTTTGAGTTCAGTTTTGTTTTGTTTTTGTTTTTGTTTTTTCATTTTATTTATTTTTTTCAGCATAACAGTATTCATTGTTTTTGCACAACAGTCAGAATGGCTAAAATTAACAAGTCAGGAAATGACAGATGCTGGCGAGGATGCGGAGAAAGGGGAACCCTCCTCCACTGTTGGTGGGAATGCAAGCTGGTGCAACCACTCTGGAAAACAGCATGGAGGGTCCTCAAAATGTTGAAAATAGAACTACCCTATGACCCAGCAATTGCACTACTGGGTATTTACCCTAAAGATACAAACATAGTGATCCGAAGGGGCACGTGTACCCGAATGTTTATAGCAGCAATGTCTACAATAGCCAAACTATGGAAAGAACCTAGATGTCCATCAACAGATGAATGGATAAAGAAGATGTGGTATATATACACAATGGAATACTATGCAGCCATCAAAAGAAATGAAATCTTGCCATTTGCGACGATGTGGATGGAACTAGAGTGTATCATGCTTAGTGAAATAAGTCAATCGGAGAGAGACAACTATCATATGATCTCCCTGATATGAGGACATGGAGAAGCAACATGGGGGGTTAGGGGGATAGAGAAGAATAAATGAAACAAGATGGGATTGGGAGGGAGACAAACCATAAATGACTCTTAATCTCACAAAACAAACTGGGGTTTGCTGGGGGGAGGTGGGATTGGGAGAGGGGGAGCGGGCTATGGACATTGGGGAGGGGAGGCGAACCATAAGAGACTATGGACTCTGAAAAACAACCTGAGGGTTTTGAAGGGTCAGCGGTGGGAGGTTGGGGGAACAGGTGGTGGGTAATAGGGAGGGCACGTTTTGCATGGAGCATTAGCATTTTTAAGGGCAAATAAATAGCTTTAAAGGTGAAATTTTAAAATTTCAATCAAAGTTTCAGTTTTCATCATATTGGGCAAATTAAGAACCATCTTGGCTGATGCTTTCTATTCACATTAACAAAATCCACATTAACACAATAAACACCATAAATACTAAATACCAGGGAACTGGCCTAATGAGTATACAGTCCAAGACTCAAAGTCAGCTTGCTCTGATTTCAAAATAAATCTTCCCACCGTACTATACACATGTGTGCAGATGTATATAGTGCATAGTACATGCTGCTGAAGTTGATTGGCTGGTACTTTATTTAAAATTTTTGCATTTCCATTATGTGTGATGTTGATTTATAGTCCTTTTGTGTTATCCTTCTGACTTGGTATCATGTTTGTGTTAGGCAGCTAACAGTTTTGTAGATGATTTACTTCTTACTAGTTTTCTATCACATTCATTTTGACTTACATAGAATTTATTATTTTATTCTTAGGTTTGTCACTTTGACATTATTATTCTTTTTCTAGCTTTTGAATTGAAAGTTGCATTACTCCTTCTCAGTCCTCATTCTTTTCCTTTCTTTCTTTTTTTTAAGATGTTATTTTTTGAGAGAGAGTGAGCATGAGCTGGTGGGGGTGGGGAGTGGCAGGGAGAGAGCGAGAAGCAGACTCCCTGCTGAGCAGAGATCCTGATGCAGTGTTAGATCCCAGGCCCCTGAGATTATGACCTGAGCCAAAGGCAGTTGCTTAACTGACTGACCCAACCAAGTGTCCCTTCTTTTTCTTTCCTTTTTTTTTTTTAATATTTTTGAGTTATAAATTTATTACTAGTTATTACTTTAGCTGCATTTCACAGGTTTTAAAATAAATAAATTCATTGTTTGGTTTCATTTATTTCAAGTAGGAAATGCTTTATAATTTCCATTTCTATTTTCTTTTAAAAATGAGGAGTTATTTAAATGTTCTTGTTTAGGGCATCCGGGTGGCCCCATCGATTGAACATTGGACTTTTGATTTTGGTTCAGGTCGTGATTTCAGGGTTCTAAGATCGAGCCCCAAGTCAGGGAGTCTGCTTGAGATTCTCTCTTTCCCTTTCTCTCAACTCCTCCCCCATCACTCTCTCACTCTATCTAAATAAGTAATTAAAATCTTTTAAAAAATGTGTCTGTTAAATTTTCTAAATATTTGGGGGCCTTTGTTTTTTCATTGCTGAATTCCATTTTGTTTCTTTGTCAGAGGATATAATCTCTGTGATATTGTTTTTTTCCAAATGTATATCTTAATTTATGACCTACTGTATGAGTCATAGGTTCTGTAAATGTTCTGTAAATATCAAATGTGAATTTGGTAATAATGCATATTTTTATTATAATCTCAGAATTTATTTAAAACTAACATAAGTATTTGAAGGGGTGGGGGTGGGAGGTTGGGGGAACCAGGTGGTGCGTAATAGGGAGGGCACGTATTGCATGGAGCACTGGGTGTTGTACAAAAGCAATGAATACTGTTACGCTGAAAAAAATAAATAAATTTATAAAACAAAACAAAACAAAACAAAAAACTAACATATGTAAAATTTTTTATTACAAATAAATTTTTTACAAATTTATTTGTAAATAAATGTAATATATTTATTACAAATTTACTTGTAAATAAATGTAATAAATTTATTATAAATAAATTATAAATATTTATAATTTTATTCGTATTTTATTTAAAATTCTAGCCTCTATAGTCTTAACTTTCTTTGCTTCTGAGAGAAATATACTAAAATACCCCACTCTCATTCTGTTATTGTATTTTCCCTCATAATTCTTTTAATTTTTGCTTTATATTTTTCAAAGTCATGTTGTTAAATGGATAAAGCATGTAGTATTACTTATTTTGCATCAATGTTTTCTTAACAATAAATTATACTTCATTGATTTTATAATCTGGTGACAAGAGGTTAGAATTAGTAGTTATAGTTAACTGGAATTAATTTGAATTTGCCTGATAAATCTTTTCCCATTTCTGTATTTTCAGTCTTTCATTCTGACTTTAAGTTGTTAAATATTTAATCTAACCTGATAGTAGATGGGTTGTCTTCTTTTACTTTAATCCTAATTATTGCTGTATTAGGTTTCTTCCATTTTATATTTTCTTTGCCTCTTTTCCTTTCCTTTTTCTGACTTGTTAGTTTCATGAAGTTTTTACATTTTCTTTTTTCCCCATTCTGTAATAGTTGAAAGCTATTAGTTGTATCTGTATCTTTTTTTATGTTTTATGTTGATTGTTTATCTTTAATTGTTAACACATACACTCAACTATGAAGTCTTTTGACAAATTCCAAACTCATTCAATAGTTCTAATCACTTATCAACCCAAAAAGAACCTTAGCATCCTTTGGCTATCTATTAAGCTACCTCTCCCCATTTTGTACTACTATTTAGCATCTTTTTAAATTAAAAAGTATAAGCATATGCCATGATTCCATTTAACAAACTTGCCAGCCTATTATGTCAAGATTTGTCCTCATCTTTGTTGTTGTTGTTCTTCTTCTTTTTTTAAGATTTTATTTATTTATTTGACAGAGATCACAAGCAGGCAGAGAGGCAGGCAGAAAGAGAGGAGGAAGCAGGCTCTCCACTGAGCAGAGAGGCCTACGGGGGGGGGGGGGGGGCTTGATCCCAGGACCCCAGGATCATGACCTGAGCCGAAGGCAGAGGCTTTAACCCACTGAGCCACCCAGGCGCCCCTCATCTTTGTTCTTTACATCCCTTTTTAAAATCTGTATTAACTTGGCTCTAGAGTATTCGTTAGTAAGAGGGCTTATGGGTAGTAGCTTTCCTTTTATATATCTAGAATGACTTATTTGGAGCTCATTTTCAGTAAGTAAGTAATTGGCTTTTGAGCCAATCTGTGTCTTTCTTTTTTGTTCTTCTTATATTTTCTCTATCATTGACATGGGCTTGGAAGAGTGGACGTTGATCAATATTTATTATTTTGTACATATCTATTAATTATTTTAGGAGTTTAACCTTTACCAACCTCACATCTGAGTGTCAAAAATCTTCAAAATTTGGAAAATAACCTTTTAAGCAGATAAGCTTACCACTTATAAATGTATCAATCCCCCCAAATTCCAATATTTAGAGATTGGCATAGGTTAAAATAAACAATTAAAAATTTTTAATTTAAAACTTTAAATCCTTTTTTCTTGACATAGTTCTTGGTAAGCTCTATTCCATCTTTACAAATTATCATACATTTGCTTTCTAGACCTCAGGAGTTTCATTGCTATGAAATTTAGTTGTGGGGGGGTGAGAAGTCAATGTCCCTGTGATCATATCACATTAACTAATCTTACTGACAAAGTGAATGTGCTCATTATAATTATGGAGAAAAAAGTTAAATAACTGAAAAAGTGGTGAGAATACATTTTTTATTGAGTGGTTGGGCATGAGACTTAACCTATTCATGAAATCCACATAGTTTTAGAATACTTCAAGTTGACAAGGCAAATATGTCAAGTTAACTTACATATTTATGTCCACATAATATAAATTAGAAAGTCCTCCCTCTGCTTGTATATAAACATAGATTTTGGGGTGCCTGGGTGGCTCAGTTGGTTAAGTGGCTGCCTTCAGGTCAGGTCATGATCTCAGGGTCCTGGGATCGAGTCCCACATTGGGGTCCCTGCTCAGCCAGGGGCCTGCTTCTTCCTCTTCCTCTATAGATCTCCCTGCTTGTGCTCTCTCACTCTCTGTCAAATAAATAAATGAAATCTTTAAAAAAATAAATAAACAGATTTCATGGTATAGAAAAATGTCATGTGATGACATTTATTTAAATGTTGCATCTGAATTAATTCAAGGAATGAGTTTTTAAGCATTGCTTAGATTCTGTAGATGCGGAGGTGGATGTGGAGGCTTCTGTGGGTGAGGAAGATAACATGTGATCCACTGAGCTTGAGCATTTTAATTTCACTCTGATTTTTCTGCAACTACCAGTTGCCCCTCAAACCACAAACTACTCAGGTTTTATACCTAAACTCTAAAACTCTGACCATTTTAAAATAACTTACTGTGTCTTTTTGCTATTAAGTTGTAAGAGTTCCTTATATCTTTTGTAACTCAACACTTACCAGATATGTGGTTTACAAATATTTTCTCCCATTCCACAGGTTATTTTTTCCACTCTGTCAGTGGGCTAAAGACCTGAATAGACATTTCTCCAAAGAAGATACACAGATGATTAAAAGGTATTTAAAAGATGCTTAGTGTCACTAATTGTAAGGCAAATGCAAATCAAAACCACAATGAGATATTACCTTACACTTTCCCCTCTACCACTCCCCCCCAAAAAGACAAATGTTGGCAAGAATGTGAAGAAATTGGAACTTCTGTAAACTATTGGTGGGAATGCAAAATGACATAGCAGCTGTAGAAAATAGTATGTCGATGCCTCAAAATAAGAATAGAACTACCATATGATTGAAAAATTATACTTCTGGATGTTTATCCAAAAGAATTGATACTGGATCTTGAAGAGATACCTATATCCCAAAGTTCATTGCAGCACTATTCATTGCCAAGATGTAGAAGCAACCTAAATGTCCATCCACAGATGAATGAATGAAAAAATATGATATATTCATATAATGGAATATTATTCAGCCTTTAAAAGGGAGAAGTCTTAATAACGTGCCACAACATGGGTAAATTTTGAGGACTATTATCTGTAGTGAGATAGGCTAGTCTCAGAAGGATGCATACTGAATAATCCAACTTATATGGGGGTATCTAAAATAGTCAAATATATAGAATCAAAGAGTTAAATGGTGGTTTCCAGGGGCTAGGGCAGGGTGGGAAATGAGAAGTTGTTATTCAATTGGAATAAAGCTTCAGTTAAACAAGATGAGTGAGTTTTTAGATCTGCTGTAAAACATTATATCTATAATTAAATAATACTATATTTTATACTTAAAATTTTTAAGGTGGTATATCTCATGTTTTGTGTTCTTAGCACAACAACATAAAAGTGAAAAAATAATATTATCTTTCTTACAAAATAATTTATCAAGTGAGATTAATAGTACAGTTCCTGGTCCATATATTACTAAATAATTTAAAAGACAAATCTATTCAACAAAGGTGTTGGGAAAACTGGACAGCAACATGCAAAAGAATGAAACTGGACCATTTTCTTACACCATACACAAAAAAATAAAAATGGATGAAATAACTAAATGTGAGATAGGAAACTGTCAAAATCCTAGAGGAGAACACAGGCAGTAACCTCTTTGACATTGGCCGTAGAAACTTACTAAATACATCAGTCATCACAAAAGAACTACTGGGATTTCATCACGATAAAAAGCTTCTACACAGTGAAGGAAAGAATTAACAAAACTAAAAGTCAATGTTCAGAATGGGGGAAGATATTTGTAAATGACATATCCTATAAAGGATTAGTATCCAAAATCTATGAAGAATTTACGAATCTCAACACCTGAAAACCAAATAATCAAGATAAGAAATGGACAGAAGACATGAATAGACATATTTCAAAAGATGGCATATGGATGGCCAACAGACACGTGAAAAGATGCTCAACATCACTCATCATCAGAGAAATACAAATCAAAACTACAGTGAGATACCACCTCACATCCATCAGAATGGCTAAAATTCACAAAACAGGAAATAACAGATGTTGACCAGGATGCAGAGAAGGGGGGATCCTCTTATACTCTTGATGGGAATGCAAACTGGTGCAGTCGCTCTGGAAAACAGTAAGGAGATTCCTCAAAAGGTTAAAAATAGAACTAGTCTGTGATCCAGCAATTATACTACTAAGTATTCACACAAAGGATACAAAGATACTGATTTGAAGGGATACATGCACTCTGATTTTTATAGTAGCACTACCAACTATAACTAAATTATGGAAAGAACTCAAACATCCATCAACTGATGAATGGGTAAAGAAGATGTAGTATATGTATGTGTGTGTATATATATATATATATGTGTGTGTGTGTGTGTATGCATATATATATATATATATATATATATATATATATATGATGGAATATTACTCAACCATCAAAAAGAATGAAATCTTGCCATTTGCAATGATGTGGATAGAGCTAGAGTATATTATGCTAAGTGAACTTAATCACTCAGAGAAAGAGAAATACCATATGCTTTCATTCACATGTGGAGTTTAAGAAATGAAACAGATTAACACAGAGGGAAAAAAAAGAGAAGCAAACCATCAAACATACTCTTACAAATTGAGGGTTGCTGGAGGGGAGGTGGGTTGGAGGATGGGCTAGATGGGTGATGGGTATTAATGAAGGCTGGTGTGATGAGCATTTTAGTGGTGAATTGCCAAATTATGCTCCTGAAACTAATATTACACTATAGGCTAAATGGAATTTAAGTAAAAACTTAAACAAAAAAGGAAACTAAAAAATAAATAAATAAATAAAATTAAAAGTAAAAACCAAACTGGCTGCACACCTCCTGGCTTAAGCAATGTCACGCTTTACTTGCACTTGTTTTCCAAATCTGACAAGTACAGAGACTGAAGGCTATTTATGTTCTTCTATCTAGATCCTCATTTATGGAAAACTTTTGTTAACCCCAGATTCCATTCAGAGTTTTTATTAAAATTTTACTCACATTTCTATTTTTTGTTTTCATAAAAATACCCATATTTCTAACTTATTTGTCTCTTTAAAGTCTATTTAAATTTCAAACTAGTGTCACTGTTGCTTCCTGAGCCACACCTGTCTCCTGAGCTGCCCTGGCTCCCCACGTTAGTGGTCCCTTCCAGTAAAGGGAGTTAGCTGCTCTAGGCCTGACATGAATGGGCCTCAAATCTGCATTTAAGTTTGCTGTTTCATCTCTCATTTACTGCTCTTTTTAGTTCAGCTTTATTTCTATACCTACTGTGTGCTTAAAGCTCCTTTTCTCCTCACCCAAGGATGAGAAGACTGGTTGAATTATCTCTATGAGTCAGACAGTAAATTTTTAGAATTATTCTTTCTTTCAAGCATATGTCTTTGTGTGACCCAACCAAATTTGACAATGAGGGTGTTATCTCCCTCAGATATACACATAAGTTTAATACTCTTGGATGTTCTATTTTGTCCACTTTCCTTATCTTTTTTGTCTTTGTGGCTGAAGTGGGTTCAGTTTTCCTACAAGCCAGTTCTCCACAAACTTTTGAGTACAGTGTAGCCTGGCCAAAATGGCAGCTGCTTTTGAACTCCATGTTGTTCATATTTGTTTTTAACCATACTTAGTTTTAAGGAATTGAGCAAAAGAAGAGAGAAGAACCCTGGGATGAGGAATAGGAATGTGATACACTGTAGTTTTAGAGAAATACATGAAACAGTTTTGTCTTATTTAGAAAATTTTTTTAAATTAATTTAAATCATTCACAACCTACAAGAAGTTCTCTCGTGATATCCATTTGAGGTAACAATGGCAAGATGATGAGTTGTGGACTCAAGCAACCAGAAATCTTGATGGTTGTCCAGGTATTTTTGGCTCCATTATTGGTTGGTCTCTAAGTAAACAACAGTGATTGTCAGTGCCAAGGTGGTTGGATAGATGGTCAGTTCCAAATGATACCATCATGAGGGCTACACATTGAGAGAGGAACTTTAGTAAATTATTAGGTCATTGACAATAAACTATGAGCACAAATGCACTTAAAGGAGTCTCAGGGATGTGTTTTGATTTACAGTTCTTCATCTTAGTCCATTTGGGCTGCTATAATACTGTAAGTGGTATGGCTTGTACACAACAGAAATTTAATTCTCATTTCTGGGGGCTGGGGCCAGCATGGTTGGGTTCTAGTGAGAATTCTTTCCTGGATTCCAGACTATGGGCTTCTCACTGTGTCCTCACATGCTAAAGAGCAGAGAGAGGAAGCAAGCTCTCTCACTGACTCTTGTAAAGACACTAAATTCTTTCCATGGGGGCTCCACCCCTATGTCTTCATCTAACTCTAATTGCCCTCCTAATGCTATCACATTGGAGGACAGGTTTGTGCTATATGACTTTGGGAGGGACACAAACATTTACTTGACAAATGTGTTGTAAATGTTCTAAGGAAGGTGTCATCGAATACTTATGTCCCACACAGAACGAGTAGATAGAAAGTGTACCAACTACACACACGCTGAGCCTCATTTATGCCAGTGTTTGCTCCTGCTGTGCAGAGAACAAACTCTAGGATATAGTTATACTTTATAATTACTGAGAAGTATGTTTCCAGAAATGGACAAGATGAACGTGGATTTTTTTTATTTTGAAGATTTTATTTATTTGACAGAAAGATCACAAGCAGACAGAGAGGCAGGCAGAGAGAGGAAGGGAAGCAGGCTCCCCGCTGAGCAGAGCGCCCGATGTGGGGCTCCATCCCAGGACCCTGGGATCATGACCTGAGCCAAAGGCAGAGGCTTTAACCCAGGCGCCCCTGAACGTGGATTTTTGACACTGAAATTCTATTTCACTATTAACTTTATATCATAATCCTCTGAATTTCTAATGTAACTGAGGAAAATTATCCTTGGCCAGGCACCGGAATTTCTTTCTTTCTTTTTTTTTTTTTAAGATTTTATTTATTTGACACACAGAGAGAGATCACAAGTAGGCAGAGAGGCAGGCAGAGAGAGAGCGAGCGGAGGAAGCAGGCTTCCTGCTGAGCAGAGAGCCCAATGCGGGGCTCGATCCCAGGACCCTGAGATCATGACCTGAGCCGAAGGCAGCGGCTTAACCCACTGAGCCACCCAGGTGCCCCATCCGGAATTTCTTTGACACCCTCATGGTCCTTTTGACTATTTGATATCCCGAACTTTGGAAATTTTATTTCCCTTATTAAAATATCAATTGATATATTTTATTTGATCTACATTGATGAGAGCAAAATATTTTCATAAATGTGTGTACGATATGACTTTTCTCTAGATATTACACTTCAATTATTCTACTGACTTAAGAAGCAACTCACAGAGGCAAATATTATGAACACTTTCACAGAGAAATTTTGTAAATTCAAAAGCCATTAAAGTGATTCAAATTTCCTCTTGGCTCCTGCTATTCCTGTGCCTGCCTTGGGTCCTGAGATCAGCCGTACTGTCGAATCGAGCTACTAGAAAGTATAAAATGCATCCCACACCTGTCCAGAAGGAGAAAGTCCTGAAGTAATTCTTATGCTTTCTCTCTATTGCTGTTCCTCTTTCCTGTTATCTTTCCTTTCTTTTAAGAAAAAAAAAATAGTACTTTGGGACAATTGATTTAGTTAGATAATGCATTGATCATACCCCTAGCCTGGGGTAAGAGCATAACTTCAAAAACAGTAATAACTAAGACAATCATCTAATTTTACTGAAATACAACTGAAAATGTGCACCCAAAAAGTCATCTGTGTGACTACTTTAGGTGCATTTGTGCTCGTACTTTATTCTCAACGACACAGTAATCCACTAAAGTTCTTCTCTCAATTTTTCTCTTTGCAATCTGGAAGAACAGATTCACCCGTGATTGTGCTCATTTATAAAAGCATCCAAAACAAAATTGAACCCCAAGGCGGATAAGCTATAAAGATGCTGATCAGATATGAGCAGAATGGACCATGCTTTGGGGCTTACTCAGATAAAGATGGTTCTAGAAGACTGATGGCTTTATATACACAATTACAAACACCACAGCTCTGTCAGATGAATAGGAACTCATGAAATATGGTGCTGTCCCTTTATTAAGTAAAAAATGACATTTTGTAAAATACTTCCTAAGATTTAGTAATTTTTTGGAGTTAATTGAATTCCCAACGTTCTTTGGTAGAACACATAATCAAAGGATCTTGCAAGAAAGAACAATCCAATTATATGTATATATATATGTGTGTGTGTGTGTGAAAGTTCTACAAAACAAAGACTAATTGATTTTTTAATGGCTCAAACTAAAAGGAATGAACCTTGTCAAATTTATATAATTGCTATCCATAACCAGTAGAAATCATAATCAATAAGAAATTAGAAATATGCTTGTTGTTTCTAGAGTTTCTCTTCAAAGAGAGGTTGAATATAAGAAAACAACCGGGCATTCTTTTCATTGTTATAAATAACACAAACAGTTAAAACTGTAGTTACACAGGGTAATATATTAAAAACAAGAATGACCTTCAATAGGAGATTAATGCACATTTATCAGGGATGGTGTTAGTCCACAAGACCAGGCTTGGATAGATTTGCTCTTGATCATTATATCCTAGTTTTTCCCTCTGGCTTTCAGATTCATATTTTAAAAATAAGACCTTGCATTTGCATTTCTGTAAATATTTTTTTGCCAAATTAAAATTGTATTTGTTGACCCAATGAATAAGTATGGATGTCAATTTGAAGCTACTTGTATTCTCCAGATTTCATTTCATAATTCTAAAAGTGAAACAATGATGAAAATCCATTACTGCCTGCAGTGGCTTTATCTTTCTTGCTCTCAGTTTCTCTATGGAGAATCTTTAGGCCTATGTGTTCTGAGTCCCCAGAGTTCTTTTTTCTTTCTTTTTTTTTTTTTAAGATTTATTTACTTATTTTAGAGAGAAGGGGAGGGACAGAGGGAAAAGGAGAGAATCCTGAAGCAGACTCCTTGCTGAGCATGGGCCCGACATAGGGCTTGATCCCAGGATCCTGAGATCATGACCTGAGCTGAAATCGAGAGTAGGATTCTTAACCGACTGAGCCACCCAGGTGCCCTGTCCAGAGTTCTTACTGTTTCTCCTGGCTTCCCACAAAAATAAACTAACTCAGATCCCTGTTTATACAGATATATGTATATGTGTGTGTATCTATCTATCTGGAGAGAATATATATATATATATATATATATATATATATACACATAAAGAGATAAAGAGATATATAGAGAGACAGATATAGATAGATAGATGATACATATGGATATATATTCACAAATAATAATAGCTTCCTCTTATGGTAATAAGAAAATGAAGTAAGAATCACCCAGGTCCTTGAAGCACTGAAATGAAAAAATTTTGATAGGCTCAGAATAATTTGAATTAGGTGAGTAAACTTACATACATTTCTGAAAACTGTTTTTTTGAGGGCTATTAATTTGATGTACAAATTTAATTTGAATGAAAATGTCAGAATGAGGACATTTAAGACAGACCGGCCCCCAGTATTTTTAAGGCCCCAGGCAGGAGTGTATAAATGGAAGCCCACATAACTTATGTGTAAATATTTCAAAGTCAAATTTCTAAATCAAATAAATCAAACTAGCAAACCCTCACATAAATATGTTCTATCCTCCTACCTTGACAAATGTAAGTTATCACAACTTGGCAGGCCAGATTTGAATTTGAATTCTAGAACCCGTAGGAGATCTGTACTACAGGATGATGGCTGGGAGAGCTAGACAGGGACCTCTGGGCACGGCACCTCCTGCCCATCTCCTCTTCTTCCCCTCTCTCTGGTTGTTTACTATACAGTACTGTGGGCCCTAGTGTGGAGATGCCAGCCTGCATTCCAAAATCCATATGCAACGCTTAGTCCTAGGGGTGCGTAGAGGTATCCCCCATTTTCCGACATTGCACCTTATACCCATTTGCTTTTGGAAAAGACATGCATGGGTACCTGGACTCACTAACCAGAAGAAGTCTGAAAGGGATTTTTGCTTTTACAAAAAAGGCATTACTGAATGTACTAACAGGTCTTTTGAAAAAGTGCATTGGTCCAACAGGACCTTTTGGAAAGTGCTTTATGCCATTTTGTCCCAGGGAGGGTTTCAGAGATGACTCTACTTTCAGATATGGGGGGAACCTGTATATTACTGATAGGGTAAACTTGGGGAGAAGGGGCCACTGGTCCTTATAATCTGGGCCACATAATTAGAGACTTCCAGGGTACCAGGTACTGTGACTGTGGTCTAATAGGTAAGAACTCGGAGTAGCCAGGCTCCTTTCTACAGGCTTCTTGCCAACAGGAGAGTCAGGGCCAGAGAAAATCCAGAAAAGGAGTTCCTAAAGCCTAGGGCCCAGGGCAGGGGCCCCACTTTCCCATATATAGAGATGATATTAATCCAAGTTCTCTATCATGCATTGAGGTGTAGACTCTAACTGAAAAAAAAAAACAAAAACAAAAACAAAAACAAAACACTATTAACTTTATATCATACCTTTTTTCCTAAGGAATTTTGAAAATAATATTATATAAGTGAACAGTAAAACTTAAAAATAGCCTCTAATTGGTGGGAGGGACACCTGGGTGTCTCAGTCAGTTAAGTGTCTGACTTCTGCAGGGGTCATGAACTCAGGGTCCTGGGTAGGGCTCTGAGCTCAGCAGGGAGTCTGCTCATCCCTCTCCCTCGGCTCCTCCCCCAGCTTGTGTTTGCACTCTCTCTCTCTCAAAAAAGTAAATAAAAATTTTAAAAAACTTGGTGGGAAAATGGTTTGGGAATTACACAGTTTAGGTAAACACATTTTTCAGATGATATTTAAACTACCGTAGTTTGTTAGGAATAGGAGAATTTATGATAAATCTGTAGTTGAGATTTGGAGGGAGTGTGTTGTAGACAATGATTGCCTCCCAGAGAAGTCCACATTTTGATCCTTGGAAATGGTGAATTTGGTTTAAAGAGGAATTCAAGTCCCAAATGGAATTAACGTTGATAATCAGCTGGGTTTAAAATAGGGGTAGAATCCCGTGTTGTCCAGGGGATCGTCACAGAATCACAAGCATTCTGAACAGTGGAAAAGGGAGACAGAAGAGTAGATCAGAGTGAAGGTCCAGAGGGATTCCGTTTGCCATTGTTAGATCTGAACACGAAGGAAGGGATCAGGTGCCAAGGAATGTGACGTCTCTAAAATAGGAAAAGGCAAAGACAGATCTTCCCCGGGAGCCTTCAGAAACGAATGCCAGTCCTATCAACACCTTGATTTTCAGTCCAGTGAAAACCAAGCCAGACTTCTGAGCTCTGGCACATGGAGATAATAAATGTGTGGCTTTAAGTCATCAACTTTATGGTAATTTATTACAGCAGCAAGAGAAAACTAATACAGGGGATAAGTGTCTCAGCCCAAGGTGACAAACTGAAAATCTCAGCATGTTACTGAAAAGTTCCTTATTGAAGTGTAGAATTAACGTGCTCTATGTTCTTGATTACCATTTCTGAAAAATGAGGATGAATTTTCTTAAAAACATAGATGAATTTACAATTAGGATAAAAAATGTCCTTAACTCCTAGGTACACGATTATATTATGATGTACTTGGCCTAGTGTATGTATCTGCAAATTTAGTCTTGCGTGGTTGGTGTATCTGTGTAGCCAAAAGACATATTAGTTGTGTTACTTGCATTGCAATTCAATGAAGAGAGAATGATGAGTTTAACCAAATATAGAATGCAAAAGAAATATCAGTAGTCTTTGAAAGGGTTCAAATACAAATTGTTAATCATAAAGATAAAGAAGTGGTCCAAGTCTTGAATGGGGTAATGTCTACTATCGGTCATTATGATGCTCTATGTAGGTAGAGATACTGGATTAAGATAAATTTTTCTTGTGTGTGGGTTTTTTTTTTTTTTTTGAGAAAAAGATTTGTTTCCAAAGGATGTGTTCATGATGTCTTAAATCATATCAAAGAAGAAAGTTGTGTGGAATTGTTGATTAATGTATTCCATAGTTTGTTAATGAAAAGATGATCTATACTTAAAATATTGTTAATTTTCCCTGAAAAGCTATTATTAAATCATATATATGTATAGGTGTGTGTCTACATATGTATTCAATCATATGAGAGTCATGGTCTTAAAGGAAGATAAAAGGTAAAATATCCAAGCAACTTTCAATTTCTTCTTGACCTTGTAAGTACTGAGCTTCCAAAAATAGCACAGTGCAGTGAACACAAGAGTAATATAAAATGAAGCTAAAAATGTAAAGCAGTGTAATCAGGTAGATATTAGAATTTAAAGTCATGTAAGACTTTCTCCCCAAAATCAAGTGTAAAAATCAGAGAATTCATATTAAAATGAGCAGACTTCATTCACTATCAAAGGCATTTCTTAAACTGGGTTTCCCTCACATCAGGCAGCTTTCTCTCGCCCTCCTCCCATTTTTTTTTTTTTTAATCAAGCCTAAGGAAACCTGTAGTGAAGTTCTCTCATAACAAAGTATAATGGGGCCTCCTACACACTGTATGTTGAGGGCTGTCTATTCTATTTTTAAAAGTCTCCGGGGAAGGAGCTTCTACAACTTCCTTGTGAATCTCTGACTTCGTACCTGGCAATCTTCCCCTCCCTGGGTCCCCAGGCTGGCCTTCCTCCCTTGCTTAAGAATTTATTATAGATCAAATTATTTTAGGGTTCTGAATATATTGTTATATTTAAACGATACTTTCCCCCAAAGGGGCTCAATTAACACGGTGCAGGCTGTGTGTGCCGTGGAGCGCTATCTTGGAAGAAAGGTGTTCAATTAATATAAGTGGGTGGGATTCAGAGGATAAACACAAATCAAAGGCTCTCAGAGGAGCTCTCTCAAAAGTTTTGAAACAACCAGAACCTGACGTGTGCCTTCCTCCTCCTGACTGCTCCTGGAGTTAAGAAGTGACGTGCCATTGAAGACAAAGGATCCCAGCCCAAGTCCTGAGGTTAGAATCCTGACCACATTGTCTGTTTCCTCATCAGAGGGTAAAGATGGTGTTTCCCTACCTTATTTTTTTTATGGATTAATTAATATTTGGACAGTATTTTCAAAGACAATTAAATCTTTCTTAGCCTCTCTACAGGTTTGGTCTGGTTTTTATTTCTCAAGACATTTTTATTGTTATTTTCAATCAAAAATTAAACCAAAATGCAGGAGAGAATGGGGTCCCATTTTTGTCATAAAATTATGTGTTGGCATTCAGGAGGAGATATATATCAATTTTTTTCAGAATTTCCATAGTTCTCTAATGGTCTCTACTACCTTTATCCTGTCTTAGAAAAAGTAGCAGCAAAATATAACTAGGAATTTTTAAAAATACTTATATTGTTATTTAATACTACACATAAACTTTTAATTAAAACATCAGAGAGACAGTCTCATATAAACAGTCAAACATGTTAACTGTGTACTTAGGTTAACTATTTACTGTCTACTTTGCTTTGGGGGAAAAGGGATCTACCCTTTTCGTGTTCTATGTTTGCTTGTAAGTCATTTAGAAAAGTTTTTGATCTAAAAAAATTTAAAATTGTAATTTTTATGTTACATCTTCTTTATTAGAATGAGCGTGAGAGCAGATTTTCCACTGATCCCACTTTTGAGAATTTCTCCTCTTCCTGTTGAGAAAAGCAGGAAGTTATCTTTATTATGAACACGTTGTTTTTGTCTGCCAGTATGTCGGTAACAAGCCACTTTCAGTAATGGAGGTCCACTTGTCTTCTTGCCTGCCATATGTTTAGGGAAGGGGCTTGAAGTCCTGGGTACACTAAACTGTTGAACGTATTAACAGAGCTCAGCGGGGAGTGGGAGATTTTACTATTGTGTGGTTTGTCTTTTGTCTTTTGACCCTTGGCCCCATAGAAACAGAATAAGTGTACTTCACCACGCTACTTCAAAAATGAAGTCAAGATGAACTTCTTTGCTTTTACTTTTCCACTTCAGCTGTACTGTTAATATTATTTTAAAATAATGACTCTGAATTTAAAAAATATTATCTGGCTAATTGTTTCTCTGTCCTTTTTTTAAAAAAAAGATTTTATTTATTTATTTGACAGAGAGAGAGAGAGGGAGCAGAAACAGGGGGAACAGGAACGAGAGCAGGCTCCCCACTGAGCATGGAACCAGAAGCAGGGCTTGATCCCAGGACCCGGGATCATGACCTGAGATGAAGGCAGATGCTTAACCGACTGAGCCACCCAGGTGCCCGGTTCTGTCACTTGTTTGGAGGGACAGCTAGAATGTAAAAATGCTGCTTAGTGTTCAAGGAATTGTTACCAAGTTTCTGGGTGCTGTCTGCTGTTCTTTATTTCTAAATTTTATTAAGTTTTTTATTTTAATTCCAGTATAGCTCACACACAGTGTTATATTACTTTCAAGGGTTCAATAGAGTGATTCAACATTTCCATACATTGCTCAGTGTTCATCAGAAGTGTACTCGTCATCCCCTTCTCCTGTTTCACCCATCCCCCAACCCTGTCTGTTTTCCTTCCTGATCCCCAACTGACCCAGGAGATGGAGGCTGGAGGAAAGAGTCTAGGTGTTTGTCTTCCCTTTGGTTTTCTAAACACATCTTACAGTTAGAAAGGAAGAGTGTTAGTATCAGAAGAAAAAATAGCAAGGCACCTGGGTGGCCCAGACTGTTAAGTCTCTGACTCAGGTCATAATCTCAGGGTCCTTAGATGAGCCCCACATCATTCAGACTCTGCTCAGTGGTAAGTCTGCTTGAGATTCTCTCTCCCTCTCCTCTTCCCCCAACTCACGCTCTCTTTCTCTAAAATAAGTAAATAAAATCTACCCCCCCCAAAAGGAAAATATAGCAAGGGATTGTGGTTCATTGTATCAAAACACACATAAGTTAGCCAAAAGTTCATGTCACAGCACATAATGGACAAAAAGTTTCCCATTTGTAAATTTGTTTCTGTAATACTCAGCTCATGTCCATCATGAGTCTAGTACATAATTTCCATTTCTCATTTTCTTCACCTTTAAGAAAGTATAATAATACTTAATCTCAGAAAATATTTTAAAAATGTTTTGTAATTCTTAATGAAATGTGTCACATCCGTGCAAAGCCTTCTCTTAGTCACTCTTCATATTGTTTAATTATATTTTATCTTTTTTTCAGTAATTACTCAGTTTCTTAACAGATTGCAATGGAGAAGCAGCGAAATGAGGGAAGAGGGAAACATAATTTATACTGCATGGTGTTCTAAATAATTCACTGGATGCATTATGTGTGTATTTGGGAGGTTAAATTTCCTAAAATAAATTGTTTCAAACTAAAGTCACAATTCTCAGTGGATTAATATTTGAACAATTGGAAAAGAGATTATCTTTCATTTTTTCCATTGTGCAACAAGAAAATTAATAAACTTTATTTTGTTCATCTTTTTTTTTGTTTTTTTTAAAGATTTTTTTTATTTATTTGACAGAGAGAGATCACAGGTAGATAGAGAAGCAGGCAGAGAGAGAGAAAGGGAAGCAGGCTCCCTGCTGAGCAGAGAGCCCGATGCGGGACTCGATCCCAGGACCTGAGATCATGACCTGAGCCGAAGGCAGCGGCTTA
Organism: Meles meles; assembly: GCF_922984935.1. NCBI lineage: Eukaryota > Metazoa > Chordata > Mammalia > Carnivora > Mustelidae > Meles > Meles meles. Next base: position 135,392,591 of record NC_060070.1, read on the forward strand.
ACCCACTGAGCCACCCAGGCGCCCCTATTTTGTTCATCTAACATTGTTACTAAATGAAACAATGTTTTCTTCACTGTCATTGTATCACGTCCCAGAAGAGTACATCTCAGTAAGAAACTTGTAATCTGTGTTATTAACCAAAATCATGTTTTAAAACCTTATTTCTTTGTGTTTCTTTGTCTTTAGGTCTAAAAGAAATATTAAAGTGGGGTTTTGTTAGTTTGGAATATGGACTTGGTATAAGATACTTGAACTTGCTTTAGAAAAAAAAGTCATTCAGAAATTTATGTGAAGGATTTATTGCACATTCCTTTTTGAGGTGAGCAAAAGCAAGTCTGCTATTGCTGATACCACTTGAAAGCTTATTGAGGGAAATGGTGTGAACACTTGCTTTATTTCTTAACAGCAAACTGATTTTAAATGTTGGGGTTAGAAACCTACTCAACATTTTTTTCAACTGCTCTCACTCTAATTCATAATTACAAGCTTATTCCAATCTCTGCATAATGAAACCACATTTTAGACCAACAGCTGTTATCTACTTTTTCTGGTAGCCTTGGGGTATGAATATTTTAATATTCATTTTCTATGTGCAGATAAACTAAATACTCCTACTGGAAGTCTATCAAAGTAATCACAAAAATCTTAGTTGCTGTTCTTTCTTCCATGTAACACATTGAAAAAAACCTGCTCATTTTATGCTGCATTTTCCATAAACCTGAAAGTGATTTTTTATAAAATGTACAAAGAAGAATATGGAGAAATCCAGGAATACGAAGGTTCATGGGAAAGATTAGAGCCATGGTGTTTTGGTGACCTGAACTTCCATTCTCTTCCATCTTATGCAGTCAGTTTAAGCCTTGATATTTTGCTGATGGCTATTTTTTCTGATAACTGGTTTTGTGTTGGAAGGCTGTGATTTTCACTTATTGAAATAGTATTAGGTCCTCATATGCAAATAAGGTAGACCACCCCTCCCCCTGCAATTTTCCAGGAAAATCTCACAAACACCATTATAATGCAGCTTACACCATATGGCAACTTCTGGTTTTGGATGGCAATGAATGAATAGAAAAATTCAAGTTCTGTAGTTCAATAAAATGTACAAGGGAAGCAGGAGATACAAGGGTAGTGCAAGACCTCTCAAAGAAATGGAAATAGAGGAATTTGGAGCTGAAGTTGATGGACGTTAATACTGGGAATGGTCAAGATGTGTTCTTCCTATTCTTACAAAATCTGTAGGAAGATGTTTTTACCTGTCTGTTTTTCAGCAGAATCTTAACACTTATGTAATACAGTAAGCAATATTTTTGTGTGGAAAACAACCTATGACATTAGGTCATATCTCTCATTCATGTTAAACCATGACAATTTAAACATATTTGAGGCCTGAGCAAGGTGATGGAAAAATAATGCCAGAAAAAAAAAAGCCACATAAAATGCTCTATGTGGTTTTTTCTAGTTACAAGGACCAAGTTCTGTGAAAGCTCATTTGGCTTTAGTGAGCACATATGCGGCGATGCCCTACATGATCTTTCTTTCTGACTTTATGTTCTTGGCTCTTGGGATAACAGAACACAAACACTTGGGCCCTGGATTTTTCGAGAAACAGATGCTTCCCTCCCTTTTTAAAAAGTGGATACATTTGACAGGTCTTGATGGTGAGAGGAGATAGAAACTTCTAATCCTTTCCAGGGCTTGTGACAGCTAAAATTTTCATGCTTGTCTCTTCTTTGTACATCCACCTGCCTTGGCTCTTCGCTCTTTTTCTTCCCTTTTTTTTTTTTTTTTTTGTGACTTAAGTCCCTTCTAGATATCAGGGACATTCCATTTATCTTCAGCCTATTGGTCATTGTCATTTCTTCCTTTGTCTTCGTGTCTTCACAGACACTTGTTCCCTCCACCATTTTCAATGGAGTCCCAGCTTTCTCAAAGGTCCTACCATAATACTGCCCTTTCCCCCTACATTTCCTTACCTCACCTTTCTAGGTCCCTTGAGTGTCTCCTTTCCAACTCCAGATCATCACTGCTGCCCTGTAGGGCTTCCTGCATTCGGCTTTTATAGGTCTACAGATATTCCTAACATTTACCCAGCAATTTTGCTGTGCTGTGATGATACTAAGCACTCTGCATGCCTTCCTTCTCCTTCACCATACTTTAGATGTTCGCTCTTACTATTTCCATGCTGTGATGGAGGAGAATGGAGTGTACTGTGTTTAAATAACTTGTCCAAAGACCAGCAGCTGTTAAGTGGTATCGCTGGGAGGCCAAGTTGGGTCCCACACAGAACTCATGCTCTCAGTCATTATGAGCATATTTGGTTCCTATTCTTTCCTACTCACCATCATTCTCAGCAACCCTGGCCTTCCTGGTGTCAGTTCATCAGGCAGGGGTTATGAATTCATTGTTTGAACATTCTGGCATTCTACTTCCAATGTACAGCTGCAGTAATCTAGAAATGCACACAATAGGCCAGCTTTCCACCCCTAACCTTTCAGAGCCCCTGGGCTCCTCACAAGGACAAGTCTTTACCTGCCATTCTCCCGCTTTTACCTCCATCGAAACTGCTTCTCTGTGTCTCTCATCCTCTGGACCCACATCCCGGCCCATTTTACCTCCATCTCTTCACTTCCTTGGACTACGTCACCTTCTCCCACCTGCCCATTCCTTGATTTGACACTTCTTACTCCTCAGTCTAGATTCCTACTGTCTCTTTGTTTTAAACAATGGCCAATCTAAAACAATTCCAGAAGTTATTCTATCCATGCCTCTCTTTAGATTACTAGAAGAAAAATAAAAGGTTCCTAGAATATCCTCTGGTTTTAAATTCCTTCTCTAAGAAGATGTGGAGTTGACTGGCAGATACTGATTCCAGCTACGTTTTGGCACTTGCTACTTCTTGGAAGTTCTTCTACTTATCCCCTCTGAGTCCTTGGTGCTTTCTCCTGAGGCTTTATTCCAAACCTGCTCTCACAACCTCCTTCCTCACAAACCAATCCTCATCCCAGCAGAGATCCACTGTAACCTTCTCCCAGCCATCCCTAGCTCTGTGCTAGACTCTCATCCTGTCCTCTCTCCTGTGGCGCTTGCTCCCCACATACACGGTCACTTTTGTCTAGCTTTTATTTTGAGCCATTTTTCTCTGGAACTTATTTGTTTCCTTTACCACAATTTAAGTCTTCTTATCACAGTAATTCCTCCCTCCTTGCCCTCAAGCACACCCGGGCTTTCCTTTCTTAAAAAAAGTTCTCCACTTGACAGCCTGCCTCATCTAGCCACGGTTTTATTTCATTGTGGTTTAACTGCCGGTTGTGTTAGAGTCTTAAATAAATGCCTTTAACTCACTGTATCCATCCTCCAACAATCTTTCCTTCTTTGATTCCTGGAAATGTGACTTGCGCACCCAGGGTTTTGCTGAAGTGCAGTCATCCGTAAAGTTATTTTTGCTAGATCTTTCTTTTGTCCTTATGGTTGCTGACGTCTCTGTAGAATTTGGTTCTAGTAAGCTGCAATTTCTTAACTAAAAAATGTTCTTTTCTTGACTTTCATAACAACATTAGTAAAGTTTGCTCCTCCCAACTCTGGCCGTGTTTTTTTGTTTATTCTTTAAGAGTTTTTAAACATGAATCCTGAGAGCTCATGTTCTATTTTTATAAAATTATTTCGAAAAAATAATTATCTCATCGTTCAGCTCTAAACCTGTGATATTCAGTTTAAAATCATGATTTCTTTCCCTGACTCTCCAGTTGCCTGTGACATATTTTCACTTGGTTTCAAGCCACTGTTTCTTTGAAGTATAGAATTGAAATCCTTCAGAAGTCATATTTTATTCAGTTATTTCTTTCCAGGAGGTAGCCACTGCCTGCTATTTGGTAGATGTTCATTTATTTTGGTTTAATTAGGAATTATTAGAAATGCACTTTATTGAGCAGCTACTATAGTTTCCTATAGACAGTGGGATAAGCACTTTAGATATTTCATGTATTTTTTAAGATTTTATTTATTTATTTGTCAGAGAGAGAGCACAAGCAGGAGGAGCAGGAGGCAGAGGGAGAAGTAGGCTCCCTGCTGAGCAAGGAAACCGATGCAGGACTCCATCCCAGGACCCTGTGATCATGACCTGAACCTAGGGCCATAGATATTTCCTTTAAGATTCTCAGAAGTCCCTGGAGGACAGGCCCTGGGCAAAACCAAGTAATTGCTTACTTCAAACTTTACCCACAGTGCCTCTCTCTCTAGTCACATTCCGGCCAGGGCTGGTCCAGTAAAGCAATTCTGGATAATAAAGTCAAGGTGAAACTTTAAAGGGTGGGTCTTCCAGAGAACCTTTGGCTTTTTCTTCCCCCTTTGTCCTTCCCTGTATACTACCTAGAGCTGCTGCAGCCATCTTGTGAAGGAGAAGAACAGAAAAACCCGGGTCCCTCATTTCTTTTCCCTTAGATATTACTTCTTTAGGTCAGTGGTATCAACATTCTTCACTCAGTTCTTGCCTTCATCTTGTTTCACTCCCCCAGCTTCTCCTATCTGCATTTCTGCTTTTATTTCTTGACAAGCTGACTCCAGTCTCTCCCCACACCAATTCATTCTGTTGCTACTGTCAGGCTAAACTTACTTCCAGAGTTCTGCTGTCACGTGAGGGATACAGGTGGAAGTGTTCGCTAACGCGAAGCGGGAATCATACTGGAATCTACAAATGTCTCCAGTCAACACATGGTGCACCCTAAACTCACACAGTGCTGTAGGTCACTTCTATCTCAATAAAAAAATCACGTGAAGTAAAATGTTATGTAGATGCCACCAGCAAAAAGCTTATTTAAACTGACAGAGAGCTACTATATAAATTTATATAGAACTTATATAGTGTTCATTAATCGATTAACTGTGCCATTTAATCTTCATAAAGCTATGCAAAGCACATTTTATTGTCATCGTTACTGAGAAATAGACTTACAAATGGCCAAACCCAGAGTCACCACCCACCAGTAAGTGGATGAATTAGAAATAGAATGCTAGTCCCATGACTCAGAATTTGGTACTTTCAAAACCACATTTCTCTTGTCACACTGTTTTGCAATTTATTTTTTGTGCTCAACAGTCTGCTGGAGTTACTAACATCATGACATATTGAGTGCATTTTAAATAAATTTCCCCAGAACCTTTCTCCATCCTCCACATGTAACTTTTTCCCTTAACTCCCCAACAGAACTCCCCCTTTTAGTCAAACCAGTTTAAATATAGTTTCTCAAACCTGTTAATGCTGTTTTCCTGCTTGATATTACTATTTGAAGCTTGGCTCAAATTCCACCTCATCCATATAACTTTTTTATTTTTCAACCTAACTAATTTGGGCCATTCTATTTCTATATTTATGTAAAACTTCTTAGCAATTGACTTTTTCCTCTCTTGTATTACTTTCTAATAATTTTATGTATTGCAAACTTAACTGATTCATTTAGATTATGTGCTTGAGGATAGGGACTGCAAGTAGTTCTCTGTCCCCTGACATTGTTCAAAATCCAATGCACGGCCCTGGAAGAAACAATGTTAGGAATCACTGAACACACCATTTCTTGATTCTTTCTCCCTTCCCTCCATCTCTCTCTCTCTCTCTCTCTCTCTCCTTCTTGGCTTCCTTCCTTCCTTCCTGCCTTCTTGCCTTCCTCCTCCCCACTTCTCTCTTTTTTTCTTTTCTTTTCTTTTTCTTTCATTGTTCAAATTGCTGAATGATGAATGAATTATGCATATCCCACTTTCTCTTACAGTGACTACACACAAAATCCCTGCTAAATTTTCACCCCCATCAGCTGACTTTAGCTTTCTGTCATCTATTGATTCAAATCCATTGCCCTCAATTTTACTGAAGACTTTTATAATAAATGAATACAAACATCAGGGAAAAAACAAATACAACCAGCTCCTCCCAGTACATTATGTGTGGGGGTCCATAGCTCCGAACTCTGCCTGTTGCCATTAGATGCTTGAAACTGGAGAGAATAGAAAGCAGAGAAGCAGGACCAATTACAGAATGCTGTCATAAAAGGGTTATTCAGCCTGGATGTGCTCCATTTTAAATTTACAGTTAGCAAATTTTGAAGATGGTTTGAGTTCCAGAAAATAAGTGGGGACATCACAGGTTGGTTCACTTTCCGACATCGGCACATACATGGTGTATAGAAAACTGGGCTGTCCCAAAACAATTGTGTGTTGAATTCCAGCTCTGTTTCTAGTGCTTTTATGAACTAAGGTGACTTCTGTTATTTTGTTTTTTTTCTTCTTTTATTTTTTTAGAGGGAGAGTGAGCAAAGAGAAGTGGAGAGACAGAGGGAGAAGGAGAGAGAGAATCTCAAGCAGGCTCCTCATTCACCATGAAGCCCAACATGGGGCTCCAACTCATGACCGTGAGATCATGACCTGAGCTGAAATCAGGAGTGGGTCACGTAAGCAAATGGGACACGCAAGCACCCTATCTTTCTTTTTTAAAATCAGATTTAACAACATTTATCAGCACTAAGTCTGTATAAGGTGATGCATAGGACAAAGTAGAGTGAGATGTATGGCTTAAGCAAAACATTTCTATAAAGACAGATGGTGACAGTATTAAAAATAGATGTCATGCAGGCAATTATCATCCTAAGATTGAGAAAGAAAAAATAATGCTATACAATGGATGGATTTAAATATTTGTTAATTTGACTACCCATGCCTGGCCAGATCCCATGTTGGAAGCAATATATCTCTCTTCAACATTGGCGGCTTGATTGCCATGTGAAGTCTAGTCATTGTCCATTTCTTCTATAGCATTATGTGGTTCCCACTTTTCCCTCTTTTTGGTGGAAAAAGATTTGTTTGCCTCATGTTTTCAGGTGGGCACTTTTGTAAAGATTTTGTGATCTCCAGGTACAGACTCAGACATCTTTGTTTTCTGTCTTTTTCTCCTGTATGCATATGTTAATTAAACTCACAAACACTTGACTTGGACCTTAGGACTTTAGGAGTTTCATGAAACCCTTGGACATATATGAGAAATTTCCAAACCTATGTATATCTGTGTTATTCTGGAAAGAATATCCAGTATTTTCCATTCTTTTATGTGAAAGGTTTGTGGTTCTATAAACATTTTAAGAGTTACTACATCTAGTGGCACTTTTCCATGTTTCCGCAGCAGCAGCTGGGATATTTCTCAGTTTTACTGGACATTAACTATTGCTTCAGCAAGTATGTTAACATGTGGTCACACGTAGACATACTTACGGGAATTCATTGCCACAATATTTATTATGACTGTGTTATCTCATAGTTCATCACTTGAATTGTTCATATCCCTGGTAGGTGTGACCAACACACTAGCTCTCTTAATCACGTTCGAAGGAGGTGTGGGAATGCCTTCTCCTTTCTCTAATCCAGGGCAGTCTGAAGTTTAGTCTGTCCTTTACATGTTAGGTGGAGTCTGAAGGTAAGGAGGCAATCACAGTGACTCTACTTGTGAGCAGACTTGATGCCTGGATGCAAACTAGTGAGCTCAGTTTCCAGACTCTGGATTGGCCTAGAAGTCTTTGATTTAAGGAGAGGAATCTACTAATCTGCCCCCAGTAGGACCAAAGTCCTCTTTTGGAGCTCTGACCTCAGGACAAGAAGTGACCACTGCATTGTTCCTGGAAATGTTACTTTCAAGATGCCCATTGGGCATCCAGTAGGAAATTTTGATTAGGCAGCTGAAAATGTGAGATGAGAGCTTAGGAAGTCTGCCTTGGTGGTCTAAAATCCAGGATCTTCACCACATAAAACCATTGGACTACATGACATCAACTAAGTATTAAGCATTAATAAATAGAATCTGTAGACCACTCCTGAATGACTGTAGGGACCTTCTGAAATACCCTATCTGAAGGACTCTGTAGACGTTCAACAACCAGGGGTAAGGAAATGATGAGGGAAGGGCAAAACAACCTGAGCAGGTTCTTGCTGACTTGACCAGATAGCTCGCTTTATCCTCTCTCTCATTCTTCTGTTTTTAGCTTTAAACATAACGCAGGCCTAACCCTGCTTTGTGAGAAAGTTTAATGTGTGTCAGTATATCACTATAACCCTGATCCTCTTGTACTAACTTCTTCTTCTGTGGGATAGCCAACAGCAGAATCATCTCATTGATCTATCCATCCTGGGGATTCTCCACTCTTACCTTGTGTTGTCTCTAAGTGGGTGGGGCAATCTGAATGGAGGCTTCAGGCTTTGAGCTCACGCACAGCTCCTGAAGCTGGACCCTACAGGGCCATTCACTCTGGCATCTGTCCACTTCCAAAGCTCTCCACCCTTAGGATATTACAGTGGCATACTTTGACTGGAAAATCAATTTGTTTTTCTTTCATCCCTATAGTGACTTCCTTCTGAACTCAACAAAAATTTTAAAACCACAGTGGCCACCAAATCTCCAGTGGATCTAGTGTTTGCTGGTGGAAAATTATGTGGACCTTCAATTAGCCCAAGCCTCTCTTCCCCTCCAGAAAGAACATTAATTTCTCAATGGCTCGGTTTCTATAAAGTTGAAGTAAGTTGAAACTGATTATTTCTAGTTTACAATGTTTCTAGAGAGTTTGTTAAACTTTCTCAATTTAGTGAATTCTTACTGCATTGTGGATATTTGTCTTTCTGGCTTATCTAGTCTTGCAAGATAGTTTCCCCAGTCTCCCTCTATTTTTGTAAAAATTATCACAGCCCTTGATATGTTGATTCACTTTCTTGCATATGGCAAATCTAACAGACAGGTAATCATAGAATCTGAGGTGTTATTAAGAATTTCTCCTTAAATACAAAGTCTTAGGATGTAGCCCTAAAATATAACCCATGCACAGTTGAGCTGCTTCTGTAATCACTTACACATTATCACATTCAAAAGAAACACCAGTTTGGAAATTCAAATCTAGATCATGGAACATACTTTAAATCATGATTATATTGCAAAGGTAGAGTAGAAAATGCAGAGTAGATCACCTTAAAATCCTGTGCCCCGTCTTCCCAAAGGTAGCAAGTATAGTATTTTCTTGTGAATTGTTCAACAAGAATAACTAAACTTCCCAGAAAAATAACAAAGATGAAAAAAACAAGCATAAAAACCAATGAAATACAATAGATAAGGTTCATGTGGTTGCTGTAGTCATTCATAACTTTCCATTAAAAATATTGTTTCCAGAAATGCAGTCTCATTGTTCTCACTGATTAGTGGTGTAGTAAGCAAATATTATACATGTCTATTTGAAAAAATGCACATTATGTTAAACACTTTTTATAGCTTTCCAATGGGTGAAAAATTCCATTTGAAAATCACATCTTTAGAATTTTGATTCTATTTCTATATTATTGCCATAAAAAGTTTTAAGTATTTTTACTATGGGTGATGATAACCTGTTTGGGCCAATGAGCACTCAAGTTTATAAGAAATTAAACTTAGAGATGGATTATATTTTATTGGCTTCTCTCCAAAGGTGTCTGGAATGATTTCTCTGTGTTGGGTCTTAGTGACTGTGGGAAGTCCTTATATCCAGTCCCTTAGCTGTTCCTCTTCTGGTTCCTACTTAGTGAAGCCTATGGTCTCATCCAACAAAGACCATCTCCTCCCCACAGAGTGACTGGTAACTACTAAGTTAGGGCAAATATTTGAGGATTTGTATAAGACTGTGAAGGAGGTGGATAGTAAGGAAGTAGAAGAGTAGTGAAACAGGCAAGAGGCAAGAGCCATAGCTTCATGGAAAGTTGTGGGCCTTAAGAAATTGAATAGGAATCAGACAGACAAAATTAATTGGACACAGGAAGTCTGAAGCAAATGCCAACAGTCATGTCTTTGATGAGAGAACACGTGTACTACTGTGGTCCACAAGTTCTTGACATGACTCCAGTTGAGACGTGTGATATGTATCACCTGGAGTCTGCACTCTGATGCCTTGATCAAAAGCATGAATAAGGCCATGCCAGTTCCTAGGCCTAGGCTTGAAGGACTGGCAGCTTCCACTTCCTGTCTCTCGGGACTGTGACCTAAAATCCAGCCACCCTGTTGGGAGGCTGCCTAAAAAGCCAATGGAATGGCCACATGTAGGCTCTCTGATCAGCAGTAGTTAAAGTACCAGCTGACAGCCAAGATCAATCGCCAGTCTCAAGTACAAACTGTCTTCCATATGGCTCCAGGCTCCAGTCAGTTACCTGCAGTCTTTTTTTTTTTTCCCCATTTTATTTATTTTCTCAGCGTAACAGTATTCATTCTTTTTGCACAACACCCAGTGCTCCATGCAAAACGTGCCCTCCCCATTACCCACCACCTGTTCCCCCAACCTCCCACCCCTGACCCTTCAAAACCCTCAGGTTGCCCCAACCTCCCACCCCTGACCCTTCAAAACCCTCAGGTTGTTTTTCAGAGTACATAGTCTCTTATGGTTCGCCTCCCCTCCCCAATGTCCATAGCCCGCTCCCCCCTCTCCCAATCCCACCTCCCCCCAGCAACCCCCAGTTTGTTTTGTGAGATTAAGAGTCATTTATGGTTTGTCTCCCATGAAACAAGTTACCTGCAGTCTTAAGTCTCCCCAGCTGAGTGCCCAGATATCATAGTGCAGAGGCAAGGCATGCCCCCCATGGTGCCCTTTCCTTAATTCTGACTTGCAGAATTCAAGAGCACGGTAAAGGGTGCTAAAGATAGATTTAGCTATGTAGAAATAATATATGAAACAACCATTATTGGGCACAAATATGCCAGAGTTGTTCAAAACCTATCTTCTCTTAATTGATACAAAGCATGTGAGAATCTCAAGTATGCAGCTGTACATCAGAAATGCATGATTTGAGGGGCACTTGTGTGGCTCAGTCAGTTAGGTGTAGACTCTTGATTTTAGCTCAGGTCATGATCTCAGGGTCCTGGGACCTGGACCATGTCCCAGGTCAAATCCCAGCTTGGGGCTCCCCACATCTGCATTCTCCCTCACCCTCTCTCCCTCCCCCTGCTTTTATGTGCATACACGCACTCTCTCTCTCAAATAAATAAGTAGATAAATAAATCTTTCTTTCTTTCTTTTTTTTTCTTTAAATGAGTGATTTGAGCCCTCAGTAACAGCTTGTAAATACAGGACTCTGAACAGAGGCAGTTCCCTCTGAATAATAAAAACTTACCTAAAAATTGTTAAGTTGTAAATAGATTTTCAAGCATGAGGGTATTTCTTTGATGGTGACCTTGTCACTTCCCTTGCTTATACCATATGCTTTGTTCTTCCAAACATTTTCGATAAAGGGATGTTTTAAAATCAGTAGATTGCAGCTTGTGGCTGAGGTATCTAGATAGTTTAGGTGGCCAGCTTTGAACTCCCTCGTTATTGTGAAGTTGAAAGAAATGGCTTTACTTCTACAAGTAGGGTCTTCTGTCAAATTTAACTTGTACATTTCTAAATCACTTACATATTTTAAGGGATTAAAATTAAAGACGAGATTAAAAACGTTCTTCTTGGCTTCAAAGGCAGAACCAAAATCTCCACAGAGCCTAACTGACAACCTCCTTTGCCTTTTGAAAAAGGGTGAGGGAAGAAAAGATTCCTTGACGTATTTCTTCCCTTCTTAACCTCTTGTTGTCCAGCCAGTGTTGTTCTGGAGGACACACGAGAATGGGGAGATAAATTGTGTTTACCTTAGCTTTACTCAAACCTAAAGTAACACTGAAGAAATTGATACTGAGAGGTGCCTGGGTGGCTCAGTTGGTTGAGCACTTGCCTTTGGTTCAGGTCATGATCCCAGGGTCCTGGGATTAGGCCCGGAGTTGGAGGTCCATGCTCAGTGGGGAGTCTGCTTCTCTTTCTTCCTCTGCCCCTCCCCCTGCTGGTGCTCACTCTCAAGTAAATAAATAAGATCTTTAAAAAAAATAAAAGAAGAAGAAGAAAAAAGAAATTGATACTTAATATTTGTCCATTTCTGAACTTGGCTCTGACTCCTCTCCTTAGGAGGGTGGTTGATTTGACATGTTGTGGCAGAATTAATTTTGTTGCCATAACAGTAACTCTCCCCTAATAAATTTTTTCTCTCTAGAGATTTCAACACTTCAAAAGATGATACAGCATACCTTTTGCAAACCAGAGGATGATAAGATTTCATGTAGGCAATGGAGCTGGTGATTACTTCTGAACCCCAACATGTAATTATGGAGGAGAAATGGGGGACTTTCAACATACTTCTGGTGGCAGAACTGAAGGTGGTGGGGAGAAATGTCAAGTTGGGGTTGAGGTTCAAAGTTAGGAGCTGTTTTCCAGCTCTGCAGCTGCTATAATTACACAATTCTGTACATTGGAACCATTTATCTCCTGCCAACTGTGGTAATTAATTTTGTCTTTAGTCAGTAGAAGGGGGATTGATCTTCTCTTTATGAAAAAGTTTCTCACGCAAATGTTTTCCAGTGTTGAAATGTCAAATGGCTTTTCTTCTGTTTTTACAGGTATTTACTGGAATCTGAGCTCATGGTTCTCTGAATCCATGACTAATGCAAGTCAGAACCAGGTTTATTGATGACGTCCACTTTCCTCCATAGGGATCAAAGTTTTCCAATGTATATACTGATTAGAGCTCTTAAATTATCTCTAAGCCTATTTGCATGTAATGCAAGAATCACTACCTATGCAGGTAAGTACCTGTTAGCTACACAAACAAGAAATATAATCTTTTGCAGGCTTACATTTTCTTTCTGAAAGCTTCTTATAAATTTATAGCTCCTACACTTAACAGAATTATTAAATCCAAATACATCCCAGTGACCTTGTAATGTTAAGTTAGCATTTAAAAGGGGCCTGTCATTTCCAGAAAACTTGGGTCATACCTTTGAACGTTTTACTTCCCGAAGCTCTCTTGGTTTAATATGAGAGAATTTTGATGTAAAGTTTCTGCAGAGTGTGGAGATATGATTGTTAAAAAAAGAGGAGGGGGAGAAGAATTTTAAAGGACATGGGGAAATATCTATGGGCTGAATTATCATCTGTTCTTTGGTTTGTACAGAAAAGTCCCTGTGAATTAAAGACAGTATATCATTTTAATTTGATTTTTTTTCTTGAGTGTTCAAAGTTTTTGAACTGTCGTTATAAAAGAGTGCAGTGATTGAGCAAAACTGGAATTCACCTGTGAGTTTATCCTAAACAGTCAGAGGAATCAAACAATATGGGTGATAGGCACACGAGGACTGTGGATGAGAGAATGAAAGGGAAATTTGAGAGTGGCTCAGGATGAGAGAATGTGATGAGAAGATAAAATTGAGGAAAAGCTTAATTTTGCATTTTTTTCCCTAATAATTTCAGTTAATTTCATGTACCCATCTATCCAGTTCAGTATTGACATTTCAGACCTGGAAGAGCTTTAATGGTGACCATTTCAGTGTTTCTACTTCTCCAACAATTGTTAATGTGAACATGAATCTCCTGAGGATCTTGTTAAAATGCAGATTCTAATTCAGAAGATCTGGGTGGAGGCTTGAGATTCTGCATTTCTAAAATGCTTTCTGGAACCAGACTTTGAGTACCAAGGGTCTTGTCCCCTCTCTACTTCTTCGTCCATTTACAGATGAGCATTAGCAAGGGCCGGAGATACTGAGTTTCTCAAGGCCATGCACCTACTTAGTGGCAAGGGTGGAGGAGAACCAGGTCTTCCGGTCCCCCAGTCCCGTATTTTTTTTTACATAGAACCAGAATTTTCCAGTCTGGTTCTATTGACAAAAGGCTTTAAAAATCTCAATGCTCTTTGCAGAATATCCTTAAACACTCAAATGCTCAATTCATATTACACAACTGTGTGCTAAATCAGATAGCATCTTATAATAGACTCTAGCAAGGGAGGTCTATAATTTTAGCAGTGAACATATTAGTTTGGTCAAGAACAGGCCCAGACTTTATGCATCCTGAAGTTTACATAATTTGAGTTCTCTTTAAGAAAAGTATCCAAAGGTACAAATACAAATTCATCTGAATGTTAATATTTATTTAAAATGGGAGAAGAAATCCCAACCAGTAATGAGGGCACTGAAAATTTATGCCTCTGTCTTTCGAGATCCCTTTAGGAAATTTATTCAAAATATTTATAAAGAATGCTTTCTACTTGCAGCCTAGAATTTACTCCCAGTACTTTCAAGATCCTGTGCCAGTGAGTGGTCCTGAAGCTTAACATTCATTAACTTCATCGTAAAGCTGCATCTTGTCTGAGGTAAAGCTTGAGAATCTATAAATGTACGAAGCAGATTACTGGGGGCTTGGGTGATGTTTTAAGTGTTCTTAAGACCCATTCCAAGCCCATTTCACGGAGGAGGTAATCAGTGTGCTCATCCTTGATAAGATTAGACCTCTTGAGATTGTTATCTATTGTTCTTATCATAAAGGGTATTATGCCAATGTTTGCTCTGGACTTCAGAAGGCAGAAAGTCCATTGGCTTGAAAAGCAGAAAGAGGGGCACCTGGGTGGCTCAGTGGGTTAAGCCTCTGCCTTCGGCTCAGGTCCTGATCCCAGGATCCTGGGATGGAGTCCCGCATCGGGCTCTCTGCTCAGCAGGGAGTCTGCTTCCCCTCTCTCTCTGCTCTGCTTCTCTTTCTCCTTGTGATCTCTCTCTCTCTGTCAAATAAATAAATAAAATCTTAAAAAAAAAAGAAAAGCAGAAAGAGAAGCCAATGGAAAACCTAGGAAGACAAGATATAGGCAACCAACTTTAGCAAATGTGCCAGCTTTAGAACTTTCTCTCACCTGAGCTCTACTTTTCTACTATATTCTTTTATCGTAACTTAGACCATCCCAATTATGACCCAGTTTTTGCTCCTTGCTAATGTTCAACACTTGAGGTCAGTGTTATTAATTAATATTAATTAATTATTAATTAATATTTATTAATATTAATAAAATGAATTTTATTAATATTAATAAAATGAATTTTATTAATATTAATAAAATGGATATTAATAAAAGTCACCAAAACTATAGAGTTAAACCATAAAGTGCATAACCAATACATGGCCAAAATGTATAACCAAAACAATATGCGTGTGTTACAGGGCTCCTGAATGGTCTCAGAAGTTCCTATTCTGAATTTAAAACATTTTAAGTTTACTTTTTTAATACACACAACTCTGTTTCAAAAGACATTTGCTATATTTTATTTTCATATGGTAGATATTCTCTCTTGTACTTTGCAGTTTAGCATAGTTTCAGCAGAAAAATATGATTGAGCTAAAATTAGCAAAGAGCATAATGGATGTTAAAAACCATCTGAGAGAAAAAGTTAAGAGCATTGCACATTTCTTTGCTATTGATATTATATGATGAATCATAATAACACATTTCAAGTCCTTAATCTTGTCTGTTTGTATTTACTTAACTGGGATGTGTAGTTTTGGTATTTCAGTGTTTATGCCAGTTATGGTGGATGCTATTACACACACACACATATATAAAATTGATTTACAGATGAGAATGATTTATTTAAACTAGACAAACACCCACATTAATTTATGCTATGGAATCTGCTTTGATTTTCTTTTTGTAGCCAACTTGGAAAAAAAAAATCTGGTGAAGCATTTAGTCTCAGAGTTTGCTTTATGAGCGATTTTCTCTGGGAAAAGAAGGGGGGACATTCTGCTAAATTGGGGATCTGGGCAACCAAGCATCTCTAGGAGGAACAAAGGAAAAGAACAGAGGGGCTAATTGTTTAATTAGTAAATGTCTGCTTGGTTAATGACATATTAATGAGTTTTTAAGACCGTCATATCATTTACCATAAAAGACCCATGTGCCTATCCCTGGATGTACTGTATAATTAAGTAATGTGGCCCAGAGGATTTAATCATTTAAAACCCTGTCATCTTTCTCAAGTTTGCAGATAGAAAAGCCAGCACAGAAGGCACCTGCCAGGTAGAGTCAGGGTGGCACATAATTTTGAACTAAATTGTCTCTCTGCAACGGTTACACAGTCAGATGTCTGCCCAGAAGCAGAATTTTTTTTTTTTTTTCTTTTGAGAACTGAGAGAGCTGCTAAGATACTGCTGTTTGCTCCTTAGCATTCGGTTGTTGGCAGTGCAAGTGTGAGTTTGCAGAATGGGGGCCATTCGAGCTGTTTCTGAGCACTTAAAAGAGTAGAAAGGGGGCGCCTGGGTGGCTCAGTGGGTTAAAGCCTCTGCCTTCAGCTCAGGTCACGATCCCAGGGTCCTGGGATTGAGCCCCGCATCTGGCTCTCTGCTCCGCAGGGAGCCTGCTTCCTTCTCTCTCTCTGCCTGCCTCTCTGCCTAGTTGTGATTTCCCTCTGTCAAATAAATAAAAAAATATTAAAAAAAAAAGAGTAGAAAGGCTCAGAGGACTTCATGATTCTAGAATTGCGCTTTCCAATATGGTAGCCACTTGCCACATGTAGACATTTAAATTTAAGTTAACTAAAGTGAAGTAAATTTAGAAGTGCATTTTCTAAATCACATTAACCACATGTCCAGTGCTCAATAGCCACATGTGGCTAGTGGCTATTTTATCTGCAGCGTAGATCTAGAACATTCCCACCATCACAAGAAGCTCTATGCAGGTGCTGAATGCAAATGTAGGGAGCCGGTAGGACAGTAAGGAAGGGCATTCGCCTGCTTACTTCTACTTCCATCTCTCACAGCTGAAGAGAGGATGCATTCTACAAACCCTGGGAGGTCAGCTCAGTCCGACATGACTAGTTCACATCCTCTTTTCGTGGGGGCAGGACCCACATCAGAACATTTTTAGGCATTTGTTTAGACTAGAGAGTGAAAATTGACCTCACCACAAAGTGCACAATTTGGGGGCTATAAATGTTGCCCCTACTGGTAAATTATAGAGCTTAGTACCACAATGAGTGCTATGGAATGTTCAAGCCCATCTCCTTGTTCTAACCTGCTTTGCTCAGATCCTTGGGATCTGCTCATTTCACACCAGCAAAATCAAGCAGAAGCTAGAGCCTGCAGTTCCCCTCTTCCTGCATATGACACTGTGGTTTTCCCTTGAGTTAAATACTGTGTCTAGAAACATTTGGATGTCTTAATTTTCTTGGGCCTTCCGCATAAATAAGAGTTGTCCAAATGGGTAATTTTAAACAGTTTACACACCATTCTCTTTTCTTAGGACTCTGCCCTACCATCTGATTTTCATTAACATCTCCTTGTGTCAGGCCTCTATTCTCTTTCCTCAGCCCCTATTATTCTAAATATATTGGATATTTTGCGGACATTATATACTTAATATCCTGCAAACTGTGATTATGTATGTAAGCACATGCCACCCCTATATGATTCCAGTGCATTGTCAGACTGGAAATGCTGAAGCCCCTCTCTTTGATCTGCTGGTAAATACACAGAGTCTACCCCCTTCAAAATTCCTACTATAGCTCATGTCCCTTGCATTGTGAGTCTTTGGCTAGTGCTGTGTAATATTGGTGCTACTGCCAATGATGGTCACAACACACCCAACACACAGGCTTCCAATAATTTAGGCTTAGAGTGCCGCACTGCTCCCCAGATTCCCGTAATCACAGAAGCTTTCAAACTCCAACACTCTCTTTGTGTCATTGGCAGTGGAAGGACATCAGTCAATTCACTTTCAAAATATAGTCTGGGAAGTCAAAGGACACAGCTTGAACATAGCTCCATGGCCAAGGGCACATGCATACTTGTGGCTTAGAGAGTTCTTGCAGGAAGTTCTGTTTGAACATCAAATATGTTACCATAAAATCCACATTTTAGTTCTTCTTTTACATTGGGTAGGGTAGATTAGGTCATGGCTCATATATGTTCATTGTCTCCTCACTTCATCCATGGGAAGAGTGTAGTTTCTCTCCCTTGGGCCCTGTGACTTGTTTTGTCTCATGGTAGATGGAGTGTCTTTCCCACCCTCGACCTGGGGCTTGGTCATGTGTTTTTCTTTGATCAGATGGATGTTATCGATGTAATTCAAGCAGAAGCATAATCTCTGCTTGCTAAATTGGGCTTGCAATCTTGTGCTCTACCTTTCATCACAATATGCATAGGCTTTGAGGAGCTCTTCCAAGAGCTGAACCCAACCTGAAGTATACACCCAGACTTAGCTTATGCTAGCCTGCGTCAGCTAACCTCCAGCTGGCCTGCATATGTATGAGTGAGAAATTTGTGCTTATTTTTGTATGCCACTCAGATTTGGAATCAATCCACAGTTGGGACATCAGCCAGACCTTTTCTTTTAATTATCAGTAGGACAATGTTGGTTGTGTGTTAACCAGTCATAAGGCAACTAGGGCTGCCTTGGCATGACTGCTTTGGTCTCTCTTACTTTATGCTTTAATGGTTGTGAGATACCTGAAGCCAGAACAGGATATGGATTTACCTACTTAGTCCCATCTTCCATATCTACTGTAGTAGAGAAGTACAAGTAGATAATTTTGACTCAGTCATTAAATGCAGAATTAGGTCATGGTCCTGGTTCTTATAGACCCCCTAGGTACTGATATGGTTGTGGTAGTCCCTGGAGAAGTTAATAAATGTATTATCTTCCCTCTTTTCAGGACCATGGTGCAATTGAAAGTTCCTACTCTTCATGACGTTATCCTTCACCAATAGCTTGGTTTGCACAATAAGTTGTAAACAGATGTAACATACATTGTGTGTTACTTCTGGGCTGAAGCCCTGAGTACCAGTGTTCACTTTACTTTCATGTTCCTCTTGTTATTGTGACTGACCACTTTCCACATGGTGGAGGATGGTTCCATGGAAGCCAAGTTCAGCGCTGATGGATATGTAGCACGGAAATAGAATCATACATTTGTAGTTGTGCCACTGAATGTTTCCTTTTCTTTTTATTTTCTAAAGCACTACAACCTAACCCAACCTGACTCTTGAAATTCCTTATATTCAAGATGATTGAAATCTAGTAAAGGAGATTAGACAGATTACTATCCAAAGCAATGTGAGATAACACCCCTATATATGGTTCAAAATAAATTTTATCTGAATGCTGGAAAAGGGAAATTGTTTCTGACCAAGGTGATCAGGAAAAACATGATCAAAGATGAATGAGCAGTCATTTGCATATGACAAGATCTGGATAGACGAATGGTGGTGGGAGGCATTGGACGGAAATGAAATGGGAATAGAGCAGAAGAGCCCAAGGGACATTTCAAACATGGAGAGCAGACAGATGGGCCTCCAGTCAGGCCCTTTCAAGCAGGGTCACTGCACATAGCTGAGCAGGCTTTCAGTGCCACACCTTATGCTCTGGCCTTGAGTGTGGAGGCCAACTACTAGAAAAGACCAGATAAGTAGGCCGAGGCAGAGGATGAAGAGCCTTGAATATCAGATATAGAAATTTGACCTGTGTTTCCTGGGCAATGAGAATCATCAGTGTTTTATGTGTAGGGAGGGTGTCAGATCAAAGCAACGTTTTAAGATTGTTTGAGCATGTTTTACATGACAGACAAGGGGGAAAAAATGAAAGGGATTTCTAGAACTTTCTATTCCCCTCACTTTGGTTAGGAGGTCCACTGCAATGATTGGAGAGTAAGATGGTGAGAGCCTGAAATAAGGCTCAGACTATGGGAATATAAAAATGAAATGCACTTCTGGATGGAAATGAGTATCATGTGGTTGTTAGTGTAGAGGCTCAGCCATTTACAGGCTGCATAATCTTAGGCAAATTACTACTTAACCACCCTGAGCCTCAGACTCATTTTATGCAAAATGGTGATAATACTAGTACACATTTCACAGACTTCTTGAGGGAAGTAAATGAGAAAATGTATTCATTCCACTGTTTAGTTCATGTAGTAAGTCCCCAGTAATTAGAAGCTACTATTACTTCAAATAATGGCTATTTCAGTTTCTTCCAAGGAGTATTACAGTATTTTTTTTCTATTAAGCATTAAATTTGCTGTTTCTATGTGTTTCTTTTTTAGAATAGAAAGAAAAACTTCCTCAAAATGTTAAGCTATCAAAATAAAGGGGAAAAAATGCACTTTACTGTTATTTCAATATCACTGTTCCGTTAGACCAGAAACACCAAGTAAGCATGACCATCAAGGCAGTTTTTTTGTGTAGTTGGTAATTCCTTTGAAGGCCCTGAGGGAGGTTGGTAAGGAAGAATACTGAATAGGAAAGCAAACAAGATTAGGTCAGCACGCAATCTCCCTTTGGGGGGATTCGCAAAACTGTTCTTGTTTGAATAAGCAAGCTTTTGCAAAAGTTTGGTTTATCTCTCGCTGAATCCAAAGTTGTCTCTCTATCCTTCAGCTAATATTTTAAAAGGTAAAGCAAATATTCAAAAAGGTAAAGTGGTACTTTAAGTAAAAAGTGCAAAAATCAGTTTTCAAAAGTTAGAAAGTCAGCAAAAATAGTAAAAAAATAGTAAAGCTTTCTTTAGCTGTATAAACTAAAGATTGGTGAGTTAAGGCAGTGTCTATGTGGCTCTTTTTTGCCTGGGTCTGTTATGTAGACACATATATTCACTTCATCAAAAATTAGTAGGAAGTTATTATTCCATTTTACAAATAAAGAAAGAATAATTCAATTAAGTTTATTTATTTATTTATTTATTTATTTATTTATTTATATTTTTGAGAGTGAGTGCAGGAGTGCGTGAGCAGGGGAGGGGCAGAGGGAGAAGAAGGGGGAGAATCCCAAGCAGTTTCCACGCTCAGGGTGGAGCCCATCACAGAGCTCAATCTCACCACCCTGAGGTCATGATCTGAACCAAAATCAAGAGTTAGATGTCCAACTGATTGAACCACCCACGTGTCCCAGGATTTGATAAGTCTAAAAGGCTGAAATAAAAACATGATTTCAGTCATTCGTTAAATAAAGATTTATGATTGCTTACTTTATAACACTGTTCAAAATATTGTTGTATAACTTTGAACAAGACATAGATCCTAATTTCCAACAACTTAAAGCTTTGTGAGAAAAAAAAAATAATTAAAAAAGGAAATAGTGTGAAGAGGGCTTTGATAGCCATACTCTCAAGAGAAGGCTCCTGTGGATGTAATGACCTCAAGGTTAAACCTTGCTGGGCATTAAGGGTTAGCATCTGCTAGGGCAAGAGGGCGGGACAGCAGGGGAAAGGTCTCCCATTCCTTGCCACCTTAACCCTCTACCGCAACCAACTTGATCTGAAGCATTATTCCTACTGGAATTATTGTTATCATTTCTTGCTCGGTATCCCTGTTTCTGGCTCTGTACCCTAAGTCCATCCTAACATTACCAGAGTGATCCTGTTAAAATATAGATCAGATCAAGTCACACAGCTTAAAACTTCCTATGGTTTCCACTCATTCAGAAAAATTGAAAAGTGTATGTCTTCTGCATATTACTGGTATGATATGGTTAGCCCAAAAGATAACCACAAATTCAAAGTAATACTAAGTGTTATAACCTAAGGGGTATGCAGACAAAGTTTAGGAAGTTCAGATCTATAATTGTTACTCTGAAAGCCAAAAATAGGAGTCAAATACTGATTTCATTATTTGGATAGGTAAAATGGGTAAGCCTATGCCAGGCTTAGACTAGATTAACTACTCCTGATAGTTTCTTTGCTTCCTTTTCATATTAGAATACAAAATTCATTTATACTGTTCTTCCAGTCTTATCAATAAGCCCCATGATCCTTTTCAGTGAGGCTCCAATGCTTAATTTTTGGTTTCTCTTCCATCTAAAATTCATCTTTGTAATTTACCCAAAGTGGCTTATGAAAAGCAACAGTTGACTGGCTCACTTTATTTATTTATTTTTAAAGATTTTATTTATTTATTTGACAGAAAGAGAGATCACAAGTAGGTAGAAAGGCAGGCAGAAAGACAGAGGGAAGCAGGCTCCCTGCAGTGCAGAGAGCCCGATGCAGGACTTGATCCCAGGACCCTGAGATCATTACCCTAGCCGAAGGCAGAGGCTTAACCCACTGAGCCACCCAAGCGCCCCCTTGTTCACTTTATTAAAAAAATATATATATATATGTGTGTGTGTGTGTGTGTGTGTGTGTGTAATATATATGTATGGACTATTCAACCCTTGTCTGGATTTATTTGCTCAAAGGATACCAGCAGAACTCAGTTTTTCTCCACCTCACAGCTCTGACTTTCCCATGGACTGGTGTTAATCTCAGACAGTTGTTGTCCTCGTGGTAACAAGATGGCTACAGCAGCAGAAACCTAACTACCTTTGAGCTGACAGCAAAAGGACGTCACTTTTCCAGTAGTGCCATCAAGACCTGAGATTCACTCTGATTTGATCAGCTTGAGTTACTTGCCACCATGGTCCAGATCTAGGGAAAATGTGACATAGTGATTGGCTCACCTGTGGGTCAACACTCAGATCATATAAATGGATTATGAGTTAGAGGCCAACACAAATCAGTGTCTGTGCCAGAATAAGGTCACTGGGATACTCTGAGGGCAAACCACACACTTCCTGTTTCCTTCTAGAATTTTCTGCAGGTATTTTAGCCAACAGTCCTTCGATTTTATAAGAAAACTAAAAATGATAGGCTAGGATGACACATTTTGTCTCTTTTACACTAAATTTGCCACATTTTAAGAATATTAGTCATAACATATAAACATCAGAAATTGCCCAACGGATCATTTTAGAGACATTATGGCATGAGATTTTTATTTATTTTTATCTTTAAAGGATTTTATTTATTTATTTGAGAGAGAGAGAAATAGAGAGAGCATGAGCAGGGGGAAGAGGGAGGAGCAGTCTCCCCTCTGAGCAGGGAACTAGTCATGGGGCTTGATTCCAGGAAGTTGGGATCGTGACCTGAGCCAAAGGCGGATGCTTAGTGACTGAACCCCTCAGGGGCCCCACCAGCATGAGATTTAAATTAAGGTTTTCTTAATGGAAATTTCTCTGATGATGATGACAGATCGATGATAGAGAGATAATATCTCTGTACGGCTACTTTGTACCAGGCAATTTTAAAAGCCATAACCGCCCCCCCTCACAAATATGTATTTTTAAAATTCACTCAGTCCTCACAAAAGCCCTACCACAAGTGCAGCTTTTGTCCTGTTTCTCTTCCACAAGGAAAGTTCATTTACAACAAGTCTTTTTTGTTTTCTTCTTGATAAAGGGATAACACTCTACAAGGAAGTGAAGATTTGTAGAGAAATCCTAATATATATCAAAGGAGTATAACTACACCCATTTCAGGGTCACCTCAGCTGCCAAAGTCCGATCTGTCAGTATTTACCCAACACCCTCAGAAGTTCCTGAACACCCTCAGAAGTCCCTGGACACCCTGCACGTTGTAGGCAAACACCTGGGAGAAAAGAGTTCTGTATATGATTTAATCAGCTGTTCCTAAAACCACGGAGTCTGATGCTTTCTAGGCATGTGCATTTTCCTTTGGGAGTGCAAACGAACACCACGGGGAAAGTATGCAGCAGGATAATCCAAGGAACGCTGGTAAGCCATTTAACAAACTGGCAGCCTTTCTCTCCTTGTTTTTGGCAGTGTGTTTTATTATCCTGCTCCCTCATGTGAGAGCACTTCTCTCCATGATATAAAATCAAGAAAAGAAGTTGAAAGTTTTCGGAATAATCCCAAACTGAAGAAATCAGTAAGTGAGATAATTATACCAGCCTCAATGGCTGCCTCTACCAGGAGCCGATTCAACGATTTGCGGTATTCACACAAAGGGAACATATTTTGCATGACTTGACTTCCAAGCAGTGATTATCCCTTGCAGGCTGTTTGTTTTTTCCAAGTGGTCCTGCTGATTAGAGGCTCTGAGTGAAATCTGTGGTGGTTGATAACCTAGCTACCTTGGCTTTCTGCTACATTAAACCCTTTTGGTCTGCTTTAAATGGGCAGCGCTAATGCCTGTAGACTTACTCTGCCTTCAGAAACTGGATCGCTTTGCCAAGAATTTGCTTCTTGCAGGTCTTCAAGGAGTATATGTTATGCATTGGCAGTGTTGATATAAGAATGCAACTTTTGAGATTACGAAGTCTCAGTAGAATATCATGTATTCCTTGATATTGTGGTTGAATTTTCCAATAATTCAGTGAGTAGTTAATGAATGTTATTCATCATCACCATCTTCAACGCAATGGATATGACATCCCTCAAATGCTATGTCAAGGCATAAGAGTCCCACTTGCTGCCCTATATGGAGAGTAGCGTAAGGTAGAAAAAAATACCAGGGTAGAACATGTTTCAGAAATGTTCGTAGATTCAAAACTCATACCACCATCATTCAGCTTCAGCATATCAAAGCCTTGAAGCATCATTCAGCTAAAAGTTATTTATCCAGGAACACCTTACTTTTCCCCATGTGACAGCCTTTTATCAGTCCTTGAAACATAATTCCCATAGAGCACGCAGGGCAAAATGCAAGTTTTACGAATGCTTATTTGAGCCACATGTGGGTTCTGTTTGCTATCCAGTCACCGCTGTAACATTGTGGGGTACAGGGGATTCAGTATTTGCAAAACGACAATACAAATCTAGGTTTTGGATCTTATTTTCCTTGCTTTCAGCCAGGGGTTGGAAGACCACATAACGGGCCACACAGTAAATATTTTTTGGCTTTGTGGGCCATGCGGTTTCTGCCATACCTACTCAGGGCTACCCTTGCAGCACAGAAGCAGCCCTGGGCAGTACGGGAAAATGAATGAGGATGACTGCAATTTGGATTTCATATAATTTTCACATGTGAGGAAATCTGCTTTTTTCTGAACATTAAAAAAAAATAAATATATATATATATATATATATATATATATATATATGAAAAAAACATTCTTAGCTCACAGGCTGTGCAGATACTCAACAGGTTGGATTTGGCCAATGGACCAGTTTGCTGGCCTCTGCTCTAAACTCAAATTGGTAAAGGAGATGATGTCTACATTTCTACCTACACTACACCAATGGGTCTTCTGTACTGCTTCCTTTTTTTTTTTTTTAACTTTTCGTTTGTGCTTTTTAAAAAATTCTGGAGGGGCCCCTGCTGATCTCACGGGTTGTGGGATCGAGCCCCACACTGGGTCCCTGCTCCATGGAGAGTCTGCTTGAAAGATTTTATCCCTCTGCTCCTCCCTAACCTCCCAAATAAATAAATAAATCTTGAAAGAAAAAGAAAAGAAAGGAAAGAAAAGAAGAAAAGAATAGAAAGGAAAAGAAAAGAAAAAAAAATTCTGAGAATGAAGCAAGTTTATAGACTTTCAAATTTGTAAGTCTACCATCCCTCAATGCTCCGTTTAAGTCCTGCAATTCAATTAAGATTTCCCTCCATGGTTTAGTTCTTAGGGACCTCTCTCTACCCTGAACTGTTCAGAACAATGCCCACCTGGGCCACACCAGTCCAGCTTCTCCTTTGATACTTTGTAGTGCCTTTTGCTTTGCTGCCTACATTTCAAAGAATAAAGGTTTTGTAGTCTGGAGATTTTTTTTTAAAGCCCTTTTAGAGCAGATATCTATTTGATGTTACTTTATAGTAACCCTCCTGAGCCAAAACCCTGCATATTGTGCATTGACTGAGCGATCAATCAACATACTGATAGGAAAGAAGACAATGTAAAAATCATAAAAGGATGTAGGGATATTGTACATATATATTCAGAGTTAGCACTCAATTGTCTGTGTTTTCAGTGCACAGCAAATAGTAATTTATAGGGGTAGGAATGTTATTATGTTTGGAGTAGTATACAGCTAATGGAGAGGTATACAGCTAATGGAGAGGGCAATTGGCTTGCCTTTTCTTTTCGTTCAATCATTATTCATACATACATTCATTCATTCTATAAATGCTTATCAAATTCTGGTATACAGGTCCCAATATCAAAGCAGATCTGAACGTCATTCTTGTTGCCAAAATGTGACATCGACTCCGGATTTAGCTTCCACTGAGTCAGTCTTGAAACATCTCTCTCATCAGCCCTTTCCTCACCTTACCCTATCCCCTACTCCTGCCCCTATAAGGTCCACATTATCACTTGACTCAACTATTGGTCTGTACACATCTTCCATCTTTGTACACGGTTGTCAGAGTGACCTTTTTTATACAATAAAACTTATCCTTAAGCTATTTCTAGTTTCTTACTTATGACTATAACTTATAACTTATTTCCTACTTATAACTGTTTAATGATTCCCCGTAGCCTTCAGGACGTAGACTTCTCAAGATGTGTGAGACCTCCCATGAAAAGGTCCCAGCCTCCGTCCCTAGTCTCATATGTTAGTGTGCTCCAGTGGCCACAACAAATTACCACAGACTGTACTGGGGGGGCTGAGACAACAGAAATTTATTTCTCACAGTTCTGGAGACTGGAAGTTCAAGACCAAGGTATCAGCAAGTTGCCTTTTCCTGAGGCCTCCCTCTTTGTCTTGAAGATGCCTTCTTCTCCCTGTGACTCCACAAGGTTTTTGTCCTGTGTGTATACATCCCTGGTATCTCCCTGTGTGTCCTAATCTTTTCTTATAAGGACCCAAGTCCTACTGGATTAAGGTTCCCCCCAAACAACCTCATTATATGTTAATCACCTCTTTCAAAGCCCTGTCTCCAAATAGAGTCAATTCTGACGTACTGGGGGTTAGGGCTCCAATGTATGAAGACACAATCCATCCCATACCACATGCGTAACTTTCTTCCTCTTCTTCTATTGGCATCATCCATGCCTCATATTTCCTCTACTGCATGAAGAGTTCCATACCTCAAGCTTTGCTGTCTGTGTCTTTTGTATGAGAGATTTTCTTCCTATTCTATGCTCTTTTTTGTCTAATGAATACTGATGATATTTCAAAGTTTGATTTAGACAGAAGCCTCTCATCATTGTCTTTCCTGACTCCTGGTGTCTGTGGGAACTTTCAAGTACCACACCTGTGACATGCATTACTAATACGGGTGTCCCTGTGCCCTGAACCTAAACTGTCAACCAGAGTCCATGTTTCTACTCAATGAAAGATTTTTTTTCAAATGAATGACTTACAAAATTTTGTGGACTTTTAAATTTTATTTGTTTAGTTGAGAAAGAGAGAGAGAGAGAGGAGGAACAGAGTGAGAAGGGGAGGGAGAAAGAACCCAAAGCAGAGTCTGCACGGAGCTTGGAGCTGACATGGGGCTCAATCCTCTGACCCTGAGATCATAATCTGAGCTGAATCCAAGAGTCAGAAGCTTAACTGACTGAGCCACCCAGGTAACCCAACTTTAATTTGAGGTGACTGGATAAATTGTTAAATAACAGGCAATAGAAACGCTGTAATTCCTGGATTACACAAGCAGTATCCGTGAAGATACTTACACTTTGGGGATAAATTTAAGAATTTTAAGTGCAGTCAGATGTTGTCACCTGAGAAACCTCTCAAAGTCAGCATGATAGGCACTGCACAGGAGTGGACAGAAATTGAATGAGAAAAATGACTTTTAACTAAACTACTCTTCTCCTGGTTTTATTCACAAGAAGGGGACTTGAGTAAAAGTTTAGCTTTTTTAATCACTTAAAAATGTTCTGGAGTCTGTTTTCCTTCCTTCTTTTTTTCCCCTCAAAAACCAAAATTCCCTGAAGAATTTTTATCCTGACTCACTGAGAAAATAGGTAATTATTCTTATTCTATGTTAGACTTCTACTTGGTTTCTTGAGACACATATATACAGCTTTCTTTTGGGAAAAAATGTTTTGAGACGGAAAACCTCAAAGACAAAATGTACCTATTTCCTACTGAAATACATAGCAACTTCCTGTAGATGCTCATGGACCAAGGGAACTGAAAGAATCCTCATAAAATGCTCATATATTTAGCAAGATTAGACAACTATTTAAGATATTACTTTTCGATACAGATCCACGTGATGATAGATCCTTGGATACCCCTCTCCACAGGTTTTTCTGAGACTTTTCTATTTAATGAAATGTTATTTTTTTAAATAAACCACGAATTAGAGTTTTGTAGCCACTATAGCAAACTCAAAATGAATGATGAACTAATGCCACTCAAAGGAGAGAAATCCCCTGCCTGCTGGTCTGACTCTATCTTGGTGGCTAAGTTACCTATGTATCTGTGGAATATTCTCACATCATGTCATTAAAAACGGCAATGCTATACACCTACCTGATGGTTTTGTCCCTTGGTTAGGTTTTTAGTAATTAGTAAATCCACCCATGTATTCGCTTCGTCATTGGCTCACTTTTCATGAGAATTTGCCAGGTACTGGGGACTGTGCTACAGCAATATACACGGTCCCTCTTTAGATGTTGTCACCTACTCATCAATTTCCTGATGGAGTAGCACAAGAAAACCCTTAACACCTCCAGTGAGGGCCTTCCCACCTGAAAAAAAAAAAAAAGAAAAAGAAAGAAAAAGTGCTAAACATTTAACCTGACTGAAAATGTATCACCAAAGTGCTTGGCTTCTGGCACAAACCAGAGACTATGTAGAAACACATCATAAAAATAGATAAAACAAGCGCAGAAAGCCTGGAAGGCTGAAGTTGTCTTTAGATACAGTCATGGTGATAGCCCAGGCAGTACCCAAAAGAGCCAGAGGATAAAGCAAACTGAACCAGACTTCAAGTCAACAGACATTTACTGAACTCCAGCTCTGCATCAGACACCGTGATCATTGCTTTTGGGAATACACATAAGAGTGAGAGATCTTATCTGCCCTTAAAGAATTTATAAGAGGAGACAGAGATATACAGAAGTGCCACAACTAGGCAGGATGCATTAGGTGCTCAATGTGAGAAGAGAGATACGACAAAAGCACTTTGGCAATGTGCAGGAGAAAGTGATTAATTTTTATCATAAATATCGGGGAAGCCTTTGTGCAGAAGATGGGGTTTGCGTTGTGCCTGTAAGATGGAGTATGATTTTGAGAGGCAGACAGTAGGGGAAGAGCCAAATAAACAACGAAGAAAAGTCATGAAGAAGACAGTTTTAGTGTGTGGTATTCGGGGTTGGCTAGGCGAAGCGGATCGCTGGGACGTGGGAGCTGGTTAAGCAGCTGAAGGGAGGCTGTTGTTTCCATGTCTGGTGTTGGAGCCTGAAGCCCACAGGGCAGTCAGGCAGGAAGAAAAGATGGGTGGGAAGTTGGAAGAGCATGGGTAAATTGGAACTCCTAAGATTGGAGGGAGTTCCACAAGGACTGATTGGAACCCATTTAACCTCTCTTACGACCTCTCAGTCTCCATCTCTGGTGATGGAAGTGACTTGCAGGAGAGGTGGGGACCATTCTTTATGGAGTTAAATACATGCCTGCCCCAGCTGTGGCATAGGCTGGAGGAGGAGAGCAGGAAGGAGGTAAGTTCCACATCTGGTTGCTCCTCCAGTGGCCAGCTGAGCCACAAGAAGATGTCTGCTCTGCCACAACAGCTGATGTCCCCACAGACCCTCCCAGTGTGCAAAGGACATGGAATCCTGCTTCACATTCCTATTCTAAATCCTGTACAAATGTGGTCTCTTCTGCTCTACTCCCAACCCAGAACTCAGCAGTAAAGGGAATCTTGGGAAATATAGTTTTAGTTTTCCTAAGTGGACATATTACAAGTCAAACACTTGGTGCCCCCCCAAAAGCCTCCAGGATTATATTCTCCCTGTTCCTGGGTCACCAAATATTTTACTTTTTCATGGCCACATAATTTCCTTAGAGCATTCCTGAAAATACTCACCAGACCCAACCCATAGTCTCAACTATTTGGAGAAGAATTTACTCATTTGCTAATGATCAATCAGCTTGTTCTTTATTCAATTGTTTAGGTCCCAAAGCACTGGAAATTAACACAAGGTGGAGAATAGGATTAAAGAATTGTATCAAGTTGATTCTTTTCTATCTTACTGTGAGGATTAATTTTTAAAAGTGAATGGAGAGATCCATTCTTCATTTTTGCTCAACTTACAAACTCCAAATACCCCAGAGCTCTTACATATAATTGTAGAACAATCTAGCCTTGAGCCCCTGAAAATATTATGTTGAAACAAAAGGGACAGGTAATAAGTCAAGTGATTCATTTTTGATGGAGAAAGACTTTGTTTCCTCTTCCTAGAGACACCTGTGCATCTGGGGAATGTCATGCTTGGAAGACACCCTGAAATAAAGGTGAGAAGTTCTTTGTTTGCAACATTAACAGCAACCACCACCCTTAACAAGCAAATGAAGCATAGTTATTTTTTAAAGAACACAAATTAAGTGTTCAAACTGCACTTTCCCCTTGAATTACCTAGCTTCCAAAGAAAAAAAAAAGTTTGAAAGGATTGAGAAAGCAACTCCAAAACAAAATCGAGAATTAAATGAACTAAATTAAAATAGTGTCTGTAGTTCATCCTCACGATTGGGTTACTTGTTTTGTGCATCTTCACAGCCAGCATTGTGTCTCCAGAAACAAAAACTATATTTCAGGTAGCTCTGAAACTCAGAGGTGAAAGACAAGTTAATTTGGAAGTCCATACTAATGTGACATCCGAAAGAAGGGATTGAATCTGTACGTCAAGGTCAAAGATGACATTCGAAAGGAGTTGCCGATATGCAGAAAAGGAGTGTTGATTTCAGAGCTGACTCTATAACTGTTGCAGTTGGAAGTAAATATTAAATCCAGAGACTCGAGATCATAATTCTAGGCTATTGTTTTCTATGAGTTTTACAATTCAGTGTGCTGTTTCCAAGAGCTTAGCAAAAGAGTATGAGAGTTTGACTCTAAATCTTGGAGACCTGGGCACAAGTGCTGTGATAGGGCTAAAATAACTGCTAATCCCTCATGTTTGAACAGCACTTTATGAAGTGATTTCACATAAGAGATCTCTTTTGATATAACTGTTATACGGCATATCTTCCGTTTTATGAACGATGTGAGTTTTTTGATGTGTAAGATGAGCTGAAATAGGGAAAGTGACAGAAAATTTACAGACCCATGGAATAATATTCCACAATGGGGTATTCTTTATAATTATCTTGGCTGAGTAGCACCATCCAAAGTTCTTAAATCATCAACAATGCCATTTTTACTGTAGAGGATAAGAGTTATGATCCTCTGACTCTTTAAATTTTCTTCCTTGACAAAAGTGATCTACCTCTCTAGCCAACCTGTCTCGATGATCCATAACGTTCCTACCCTGGTGCCAGATGGATGTGATAGAGGGCTCCTAAAGGCTCGTGGTGTGAGGAAAATGTTGCTTACAGGTAATGGGAATCTTGTGAGATTTAAAAGTGGGAAGATGCTAGTTTGAGTCATTAATAATCTAATTCGGCTGAATTTACTTTTATGTTAACATCGCTATTTTAGTTTTTATAACTTATGACTGAAGAAGTTTTTAAAAATTTCAAACATGATATTCATTTCCTTATGGCACAGTTACTTTTTAATATTACACCTATGTCCATAGGACAGTATGCTAATCTATTTCCATTGAGAAGCTTAAGTAGGCATTAAGGATAACAGTTATTCTGCGTGACAAAAGAGTTATTTATTCCTCCTTCTGATCTAACGAACCACAAAATCTAGTCATTTCTTATTGCTCTAACCATCACTTTTTGCCTATAGCTGGTACTCAGTCAAAACAGTACCAAAAAACCCAACAACAACAACAACAACAACAACAAAACCACACAAAACCAACCAAACAAATCCCAAAATAAGATCAAAACAGTCCCAAGTTTGACCAAGGTAGTTACATTATTTAAACCAAATCCCTGCCAATTACCTACTAGATTTCCTATCCTGAATGCCATATGGTCCATCAAAATTAGGATGTCCAGAAAAGAAGCCATTTTATTCAGTCTTAAATCTGTACTTTCTTTGAAAAGATACTCCTATTATGGTGTCATGACCCACCGACTCTTCCAAGGGAGCAACTTGGGAGTCATCCTTAACCCCAGCCCTGATCATTTGTCATGTGGTGTCAAACCACACTTATTGTTTCAAATCCAACCACTCTGATTTGTTCCTAGTCTAGGTCCTAGAATTCTGGGCCTGCCAGGCCCTCTTATTTATCGCCTGGATCAGTACAGCATTTTTCCAACTGGTTTCTTTGTCATCAGTCTCTCACTATTCTTGTTCCCATGGTTGCCAATTACTTTCCTTTAATTAAATTAAATTAATTAATTTTTATAAGTACCATATGAGTAATACAGAATGTATGGGGGTTCCAAGTAGGCAGTGATGACTTTTCTCATAGGTAATAAAAACAGACTTCTTGGAGGAAGTGCTTTTTGAGTTGGACCTTAAAAGATGACTTCTCAGTTCTTGACAAAAGTAAATTGGAGATCCATTATGAGTGACTGGAAGTTTTAGGATAGAAAAGTAATACCATTAGAAAACCCTTTAGGAAGATTAAAGTGGTGACTGGAGCCAGATTGAGTAGAAAGGGGATAATTCTACAGATAAAAATGCAGTTAGGATGCTATTCTATTTTATTTAATTTTTTTACTGAGGCATAATTAAAATTAACATTATATTAATTTCATGTATACAACCTAATGAATCAGTATTTGTGTACATGGGAAAAGGATCACCACAAGAAGTCTAGTCAGCATCCATCACCACACATAGTTACGACTTATTTTTCTTGTGATGAGAATTTTTAGGATCTACTTTCTTAGCAAATTTCAAGTATGAAATACAGCATTATTCACTACAGTCCCCATGCTGTACATTACATCCCCATGGCTTATTATTTTTTTATAGTTGGAAGTTTGTACCTTTTGATCCCCCTTCACCCATTTTGTCCACCCACACTCCACTTTAATTTTAGTGGAATACTTTGCGCGAGGATGGATGTTGCTTAAAAGAATTCTCTGCTTCCCTATGCAAGCTAGCTTGGCTTATGAATTCCTTAGCAGAGAACAAAGGTCCTTCACAAACTTGCTCATGGGGCGGGTTCAGAAAAATGGAGACATGACCGTGGGGGTTATGGGCATAAAAGAAGGAGGGGATTCGGGGGTTGGTAAATAAAACAAGGAAGGCTATTAATGACACTTATTAATTAATAATGCAAACAATGTATCTAAACTGAGATTGAAATCCAGGAGAACCTGAATTTGCATTCATGAGGCACATTAGCTGGGCAGAGAGCCTGGTATATAAAGGATCAAGAATGAAGAGTGGGGTTGTAGGTGGCGGGATCATTTTGGGTGGCATTCTCCCATCACTCTCACACAGCCACCATTAGGTTTAGCCGCACAATTTCTTGCTATAACTTGAGCACAACATGTATCTACCAGACAGTACAGAATGTCCTAGGATCATGAAGAGGAATAACCCAAGATTGCAATTCTATTATTTATTAAGATATTCTGAAACTATTTAAAGCATAAAAGTTTAATACTATTATAGACTTCCTATTGTCTGCAAATTTTATCAATATAAATTTACTTTTTACTTAATGTTTTTCTTGTTAAAAAAACAAACATTTGTTTACTAACTTACTCAACAAATATTTACTCAATTCTGATTACATCTAGATACTGTGATAGGAGCCAATGACAGATTTATAAACAAAATATGTTGTCAGTAAATGTAGACATTACTGTAAATATAACTGATGTCAATATTTTAACCTTGGGTTTTTGGAGGGTTGTGTGTAGAAGGAAAAGGGAGTTGTCCTCTAGAGACTTGTGTGTGATATTTTTTGTGATATTTCACTTTTTAAATGTTTCTTGTGAGGAACAAAATATGAGATTGTCATTTCCAGTGATTTCTGATGGTCTTCGCCTTGGGAAGGGAGAATTTAGACCTTTTACTTTTATTTGACTATTATGCCTGGTCTATATTTTTTATCCTGATTTATACTTTTATTTTAATTCTTAATTTCTCTCTTCTATTTTCCACAATTTGAAAGGTACCTACTCTTTTTCTCATTCTTCAGTTGCTGTTTTAATCTTTAACAAGAGAACTTTCAAACTTTATGTTATTGTCAAAGTGTGGAACAAAGTCACAACTTTTAATTCCCCTTTTGAAAAGCTGAAGAATTCAGTGCTTTTATTTTTCTTTTCCCTTTAATTTAGGACTTGGTCAATGTAACCTAGAACCTGTTTGTGTGTGTGTCTGTGTGTGTGTGTGTGTGTGTGTGTGTGTGTGTGTGTGTGTAAAATATAGTCCCAAATATAGTGGGTTAAAAAACCAAAACGGGCATGTAGTCTTAAGCAATTACCTCACCAAATCCTTTGCATCCTAGAAATGATCTTTTTCTTTTGAACGGCAGAGAACTTTTTTTTTAACTAAATCATGGCTTAAAAAAAAATAACAAAAACAATCAAACAGAAGAAAATTCCACAACTCTTTCCTAAGCATTTAAGTAGGGTAAGGTTATTTTTATTTTTCTTCTGATAATCAGAAAATCAAATGTATTCAGGCCACCTTGTGTATGTACTCACTTATCTTTAATGAAGACTGCTATAATACAGCTCATCACCATCAGGGAATAATAATGGTCGTTATTACATATAATAGTCATTTTAAAACTGTGAGTACAATAGCAGTGGCTTAATAATTTAAAATATGAAATAATTTAGAATGTGGCTTTTGAGACCCCAATGGTATGAAGGGAAGCATACCATCAGAGATTAGAAATCCTAAATCCACATCAAAGCTAAAGTGTGAACCAGAGGATACAGACAGGTGTAAAAGACCAAAGCTGGTGTTCCATCTTAGAGTAACTTAAGGCAAGAAATGTCTTTCTTTTCATCCCAGAATCTTTAACATTGGCAAATGGCATAGATGGCAGCTTTAACCCTGGAGTCTTGTAAAGCCTGGAAAGGCCTTATAGATCACCTTGTCTGGAAGCTCATCATCAGAGCCTGTAAAGCAAGGGAGGTGCAGGATGGCTGAGCTCGTTACCAATGGCAGCTGGATCAGAGACTTCATATCTGGTACCGGCTTCAGACTTCTTTCCATTGCCTCCAGTTGCCTCTCATTGTAATCCCAACTTTGTGATTCAATGGCAAATGGAAGAGATTTCACTTAAAAACTAGATGGAATAATGTGAAAGTCTGACAAGTCTATTAATAAAGCAGTGTGATAAATTCAGCTTCCTCTCCTAACATTAGCTGATTGTAACATTTTTGTCTTATTGAACATTTCACAATTTCTAAGAGGAACCCACAATGATCAGGCATCCTAAGCAATCCCAGTATTTGAACAATCTGTTTCTTTCATTTAAACAAATACAGGCAGGTTGTTGTCTCAAGGATAACTTTTCTCTATGAACATAATTCTTCTTTGGCCTCTGTTTGACACATTGGGGCACTACATTTGCAGTACTAAATTTCATTTCCCTTCGATGGAGTAATAAGACAGCACGTTAGCATTCTGCCTTCAAAAT
The DNA here is from genome assembly GCF_922984935.1 of Meles meles. Classification (NCBI taxonomy): domain Eukaryota; kingdom Metazoa; phylum Chordata; class Mammalia; order Carnivora; family Mustelidae; genus Meles; species Meles meles. The sequence continues at coordinate 135,427,848 of NC_060070.1, forward strand.
GTTCATGGAAAGGCATTTTGACCTACATTAGCAGCATCTTTAGATAGCCATAAAGCATTTACAAGATAAATAAGCAAACCCTTCTGGAGCTGAGGCTTTAGTGTTACTAAAACAGATACATATAACGATCTGGCCCTTCTTTTCTGAATATATATAAGGCACGTTATCTGATAAAGAATACCTTCCCAAAAGAAACTAGGGAAATCTTAAGTATAATCTTTATCGTATGAAAATCTTCCTGAAAAAATCACATTTTTAAAAAAACATTCTTGGTCACTGACTGTCACCCAATGATCACTGTAGGAGTTTGAAGAGAAACACAGATATCACAATGATTTTTCTCTTTTCGCAGGGAGGCCCACATTAACAATTGCATAGCCTGAGAGTAATTGCTGGGGGCTCCAGTAGAAGGCAAGCCAATGAATAGAATTTGGGGAAACAACTTGTTGGGTGGTTGGATGTATGAGTGGATTCCATTACAATGATCATTTGGAAATATTCCTGTGATGCTGTAAATTAACAACCGTGAAGTGACCCAGCTCCACATTGGGGAACTCTTACAGCGAAGTGCAGGCTAGCTGTTGGGAAGAGAGCTATGGTGGTGGGTGAATCGTGGAGACTCTGGAAACCTGTGTGGAACGAACAGAACTCAGAAGACAGCGTGAAATCTTTAAAGAGCTCCAGCACAGAAATGAATGGTGCAAGGCTTTTTTTTTTTTTTTTTAAATGAAATCAAAGCTTTAATGAGCTAAAAGAAAGCAAATCCCATGAGCTCTAGGAGTTTGTAAATAAAGAGACCAGCTTTCCCGTGGGAGCGGGGCTAGCAGAGTAGCAGATAACTTCCCACTTAGAGGTTCCACAGCCGTCATGTCTTCTGAGCGAAGTTAGCTTGTCTGGACTCATTGTGCTCCCCATTTTTCAAAGTGGAGAACAGACACCACTTGAAAACTTATCCCCTTCGCGACGCCCAGGACGTGATCCATTAGAGATTTATTTCGGTTTCTAAGCACATGTACCATGGAAGATTAAAAGTGAATAATCAGTCATTTACCTTAATGTGAATGAATGAGGAGTCTTCCTGGTAATGTCTCCGTGAACTGCAAGGAAGGGACGGGAATGTTATGGAAGAAGAAGGAAGGCAGAGTGAGGCAGCAGAGAAGGGAACCCCCACCTCTGTGCCCCTGAGGTGTCAGCTGGACAGCCAGAAGAAGAGAAAAGAAGACATTAGGGAAAGAGAAGGAAGAGAGGTGGGAGAGGCTTACACAGAGGCTTACACATGAGGCTCAGTGGGCTGCCTACCATCCTCTTGGTCTGCAAATGCAGTTCCTGCCCCAGCCAAGTGTGGCTGTAAATAAGCTCTTGCTTTGTTCTCTACTTTCTCTCCCTCAGCCCTCTCATTTTCTTTCCTGTAGTGGAGATCATGTTCCCTACTGATAACACATCAGTGGACAGCCTTCTTGAGTTGAGCCATGATGTATGAAATTAGCAGAAGGGATGTATCCTGATAGTTTGGTCTCATGACGTCTCATCCCTGGAAGACAACTCTACCTCTCGTTCAGATACTCAGTTATTAAGAGTAGAAATCAATTCAGTTTTTAATACTGAAAGATCCTGGGGCGCTGGGGTGGCTTAGTCTTTAACTGTCTGCCTTTGGCTCAGGTCCTGATCCCGGGGTCCTGGGATGGAGCCCGTATTGGGCTCCCTGCTCATTGGAAAGCCTGCTTCTCTCTCTCCCACTCCCCCTGCTTGCGTTCCCTCTCTCGCTGTGTATCTGTCAAATAAATAAATAAATAATCTTTAAAAAATATTGAAAGATCCTTCCCTCTCCCACCCCTCCATTAAACATAAGCGTCAAACCTGGCAGAAAGGCGCATTTGAAACAAAGCTAAGTACTTCACGGGGGTGGGGTAGTCCCCTGACTACATGACCTGAAGGTCTGTGACCTTTGCTTAGGCATCTCTACCCCCGGCACTCAGATGCTCCCCTTTCAAAAGAGGGAGGATTAGGTAATAATAAGAATACCAGTGTTGAACCTATGGTCTTTTAATGCTTATTAAAATAGGCACATGCAATAGGTTTTACTCTCCCCCTCTATCTAGAAGAGGAAGCCAAGACTCCAAGTGGCAAAGCCACTAAGCCACGGTCACACATTTGATGAGAGTCAGTGAGAGATCCAAACTCAGAGTGCAGTCTCTTATACTCGTCTGACTCCTGTTTATTTTCCCACAGTCTGATTTTATGATTTATGTGGTCTAAACATTGTAAAACATAATCCAAGTTAGACTGTAAGGAGCTAACATAGTTTGCCCATCAAGGGTAAAGATGGAATACAATATTCTAATTAGAATTCATGAAAAATATTGACGTTATCAAGATACTCCATTATTGTTTCTAAGGTTATATTGCATGATTTTTTTGTAATTTCTTATGCTTTTCTCCTCTTTCTTAAAAGACTTTATTTATTTGAGAGAGAGAGGGAGAGAGAGCATGAGATTGGAGAGAGTCAGAGGGAGAAGCAAACTCTGACAAGCAGGGAGCCCCAGCCCAGCTCCATCCTGGGACTCTATATCATGACCCTAGTCGAAGGCAGGTGCTTAACTGACTGAGCCCCCAGGCACCTTGATTTCTTACATTTTTATGTCAATTTTTTATAATGCATTTTAAATCAAAATACAAGTGAACGCCTTTTCCAAAACGGTATTAACCTTTGGTTCAATATAGACATGAGATGACTAAAATATGATGTTTAGCAGATTCTGATTTCATTTGCTTCAAGTACATGAAACCTTGTTGGTAAGAACAAAGTCTCTACTGTTCTGTTCAGTTTAAATCTTAGATATAAAACTTGCAATTAGTCATGAATCATTTTCTTTTTTCTTAACTTTTCAGTTACCACCTTAGGGCAATTCCTAATATGTGGGGATTTAGAATTAGTATTATTTAAATAACCTTAGGAACCCTCAGTGATTCCTTGTGGGTCATGTGATATACGTCTACCTTTAAGTTCCACATGAATCAAATTAATCACAAAGTCAAATATGTAAAGTTCAGATTATATTTTGTTGTTTAGACAACTACAAAGGACAGAATATAAAAGGGGGAAAAAGAACCATCGCAAAAGGCAAAAATTCTAACATCCTGCTTGTGAATCCTTCTCGCGTTCCTGACACTGACAGTTGGGGTTTCCTGATATAGTATTTGATGTTCAAATTGGTGGGGAAACCCCGCATTTTACTGCCAATACTTGTTTTGTTTGGAGAGTTTCATTTTTTAACAGTATGGCTGTACTATCACATAAAAGCTTGTCTGTCCTTTCCTATTCTTAGCTTAATTCTTGGAAGAATGTTGAATTTATGGCCATTGCTCAATGGTGTAGCATGGCGCTGGAAACAAAATGTCTTTATTCTCTTACAACTTGGAAAATGACTAAGGCAATGAAATGTAGTGAATGCCGTCTTTATGTTTTCTCTGAAGGTGTGCAAGGAACACTGGCTTTTAGGAACTGTGCATCCTTGGGACACCCTGCACTGGTAGGGGGCCAGAGATCTTGGACTACCAACCAATGAATGACTTTGAAAGGGGCCCTCATAATGCTTATCATCTCCCTACCTAACTTTTTCTCCCATATAAAGAAGAAAGAGAGAGTAAGTAGTTGAAGAAATTCTTTCTGAGTCTAAACATTTGGGATTCAGAGTGACATTTGAAAAACAAAACAAAACAACAGCAAAAGTGGGGAGAAGAGATATAACTAATTGTATTTGTTCTTACGGTGGAAACGGAGTGTTTTTAAAATTATTATTAATTGTTCAGAATTGAAAATCACATGTCCTCAACTAACCAGGAAGTTCAGGTGGGCAAGTTTGCCCTTCAACGGGAATGCATTGTTGTGTGGTGTTTGGGATGTGGGCTCTGCAGGTAGGGCTCTGGGGTCTGAATCCCAGCTTGCTTCATCCCCACTCATAGGCCATCATCTTAATGATATTCCCTAATGTCATCATCAAGAACCTGTGTGCGGAACACGGGAGATTTCTTTGTCCTGCGGGGCATTGGCAGACTGAAGATAGACCCAGCCAAATTCCAAATGAATAAGATTCAGTTAAGTCCCATTCCACATTGGAAGGCATCTGCTCTTCTACTCATGAAGTCCTGATTTTAACCGGAGGATTTTGGGGAAATCGTTCTCTCTTGGATAGCTTTTGTCTCGCCGATCACCATTCGGGAAAAATGTCATAGAAACACAAGTATATAGACTTAAAAGTAGCTGCCAACCTGTTTACATATCTTCCCAGGATTCATGCTTCCCTCCTGGCTCTGGGCTTTTATATATTAACACCACAAAACTAAGTTCACAGCAGCAATGCAATTAGCAAGCCCTCTGAAAAACTACCTCCGTTTGTCGCTGTTAATGTATTTGCTATAGATTTTAGTGACAGAAATAGTGATATTAATGTCGTCAACATCCCTGTCACTGCTTGCAGGCATCATGTAAACCAAAAGGTTACCTTTTAAATTATGAAATCTTGGGTTAAAAAAAAAGCCCTTCATTTTTCTGACTTGTCACATTAGAGTTTAAGATTCTGTTTTAGGTGCGCAGAATTAATCATAACATGTTAGCCTTGGTAAAAATAAAATATAATGTGGGAAGCCCGTATGTTTGGTTTAAAATATTTTAAATGTTATGCTATGGTCTAAATATAGAGATATTAATATCTGCATCTATCTTTTTATCTAAAATACACTTTTGTTTTATGAATAACCTCTACCCTTAGCCAGATAACGGTGTTTCTCATCAGGCATATTCTAATTAGGGCACATTTCTCTGTTTTGAAATTCTAAAGAATCCAAGAATACAAATTTTAGAAAAATTGGCCTTTTAATTAATCAAAGCAACATAGACACAGACACACATATATATGCAGGAAGTGTACAACTTTCATATTTATTAGGCGTCAACTGTTTAACATTCCAAACAACTTTATGGGTGGGGGTGTATCCCACTGAGTCTTAGAGATTAAATAACTTGCCCAAGATTGAACAATTACAGAGGGGTAGCACGAGGGTCAAATGAAGAGCTGTCAGACTCTAAAATCAATACCCTGACATATGTTTTATAACCAGACCCCTAACTATATCCACAACTATAATTCTTAATCGTTATTTCTCTATTTCTTTAGTTTTTTTTTTAAGATTTTATTCATTTATTTGACAGAGAGAGATCACAAGTAGATAGAGAGGCAGGCAGAGAGAGAGAGAGGGAAGCAGGCTCCCCGCTGAGCAGAGAGCCTGATGCGGGACTCGATCCCAGGACCCTGAGATCATGACCTGAGCCGAAGGCAGCAGCTTAACCCACTGAGCCACCCAGGGGCCCCATCTATTTCTTTAGTTTTGACACCAGTCCTCTTCTTGATGTAAAACACTCTTGCTTGGGTGTTTTTTTTTTCACCCTCACATGAAATATTTTGAGATCACGTTCTCTGCATGGGCAGGGGCATCTTTTCAAAGATGCGAATTTGTGAAAAGCTGTCCACCACTTAATAGTTAACAATCTAAGTATTTATTCATTGATTCATTATATGTGTTTATTCATTTATCAAATATTTCTTTTTAAAGATTTTATTTATTTATTTGACAGACAGAGATCACAAATAGGCAGAGAGGCAGGCAGAGAGAGGAGGAAGCAGGCTCCCTGTTGAGCAGAGAGCCCGATGTGGGGCTCCATCCCAGGACCCTGGGATCATGACCTGAGCCAAAGGCAGAGGCTTTAACCCACTGAGCCATCCAGGTGCCCCTCATTTATCAAATATTTACTAAGCACTGATTGCAGGCTAGGCATCCTGCTAGATGTGGATAGATAGGACTAGAAACATTCAGGTACATTTCTGTTATTTAGAATTACACATCTCTCTAAAATCTAGGTCATCTACACTGAAATGGGGGGAAATTTCTTCAGCTTTGTTGAGAAACCACTGAAGGCCTTGTTTAAATATGTAGTTATCATCATAATAGCTGATGCTATCTCCAGTAAGAAAGCCTATTTGCATGCTGTTATGGAATGAGTCTAGGTGAATCTATTTTGTTAGGCAGTGAGATCTGGCTTTATTTATCTTAAAAACCAGTGCAGACAGGGATGTAAAACTGTGGTAGAGAGACCTAATAGATAGGTTTTGTAGGTATTTTATTCGTGTTTATAGTCACATATCATTTTGATAAGGCTTTGTAATCCAGATGAAGAGAAATCAACATTGACACTCTCTGTTCTATGTAACAGCCTTTACAATGTTGTTTGATTTAATCTCTTTAAAAAAAATGTTTACTTCCAAATGTGAGTTTAAGCTCTGGAACTTTCCAAAACATTTTTATTACTAGTCTATAGTTTCTAGTACATTTCTAGTACATTTAATTTCAAAGGCAAGATCTATGTTTCAGCTTTGTAACTTTAATAGACTTTGTCTTAAAATAAAAAAACAAACAAACAAAAAACCCAAAAACAAAAAACCCATTCAGGGACACCAGGGTGGCTCAGTCAGTTAAGCATCTGACTCTTGGTCTAGGTTCACGTTGTGATCTTATGGGTCCCGGGATCAAGACCCATGTCTATGTCCCTTGCCTCCCTAAGTGGAGAGTCTGCTGTGGATTCTCCATCTGCCCATCCCCCAACCTGTGTGTACACACTCTCTCTCTTTCAAATAAATAAATAAATCTTAAGAAAAAATCAGTGCAAGGTGTTTGTTTTGTCTTGTAAGCACAGGCCAAAGAAGCTGTACATGAGAAATCGGAAATACTTCAATTGTTTTGGCCAGTTACTTTTAACTCCTATTTCAGGTCAAGATTTAGTGAAAGAATGAAAACTGTTTCAGCATCCTGGTTGAATTCTTATATTGGATGCTATTCACTCTTAGTGGGGTTATGGCTTGAAATGAGATGATTACAGAGTTCAGAGAATCCGATGTCTTGATCCTATTGTTTTATTAAACAACTCAGCTATTAAAAGAATGAACAGAGCTTCAGACTGTAATCAGTCCATATTGGGAGAAAAAGTCATTCATGGAACATTTCAAATGCCAATTACTTTAGTATTTTCCAGCGCTGAAAAAATAAGTAATGGGGGACGCATGCTATTGGGCCATTAACGGGAATTCTTCTGAAATTCCCAGAAACCAAACAAGAGATCAAGGATATTTTGTGGGCTATTTTTTGAAGTCAATCAAACAATAATGGTGATTGTAGCATCTGGCATCTAAATGGTATTAACTTTTGGCTGTTGCCTCAATTTCATTAAATTCAGTGAGATTTTTGTTAGAGGGAACTTGCCAAAGAAAATTTGCATACCAGAAACAAAGTAGTCATGGAATTTATTCATTAGCTTTGTACCCACAAAAGGTCTACAAATGCAAAGGTTTGATATTGGATGGAGTTCATCTGGATGCGTCACTAGGAAGGGTATCTTTGCACTGCAGGCTGCCTAAATTTGGAAGAAATGAGTCCCATTCATTTTCTTTGTTCTTTGCAGATCTACAATGGAATATAGTGGTCTGCAAGGCTAGAGAGCCAAAACATTTCACCATTTCAAGGGCTGTTGGAGGCCTACAACTCCAGATCAACTTGATTCAAGGCAAAGCCAACAGGGTAATTGTTTTATAGGTATTTCGTTATTCTACTGTTTTTCTACCACTTTTCTTTTTGTATGTTCTCAAACCTTTTTTTTTAAATTTTATTCATTTATTTATTTATTTGACAGAGATCACAAGTAGGCAGAGAGGCAGGCAGAGAGAGGGGGAAGCAGGCTCCCTGCTGAGCAGAGAGTCTGATGCAGGGCTTGATCCCAGGATCTAGAGACCATGACCTGAACCAAAGGTAGAAGCTTAACCCACTGAGCCACCCAGGAGCCCCTCTATTCGTATGGTCTAAATCATTGCATTTTACTCCTAATTAAATCCCTTAGTGGGGCACTTGGGTGACGTGATTGGTTAATCATCTGCTTTCTACTCAGATGGTGATCCCAGGCCCTGGAATCCAGGCCCCTCCCACTCAGTGGGGAGGGAGTCATTTTGTCCTCCCTCTGCCCAGCCCACCCCCCCACCCCACCCCACTGGGGCTCTCTCTCTCTTTCTCTCACATGAATAAATAAAATCTTTAAAAAAAAATAAATCTTTCACCTCACTGCTGATACTAAGAATGAAGAGAGGCATGATTTTAGCCCTTAGGTTTTGCTGATTGATTTAAAAGTGACAAGTTTTTGTTAGTTATACTGACTGACCCTTCAATTACTATTAAAAAAAATGATTTTCTCCTGTCCGATTTCAGAAGTGACTTGACAAAAACCAAAGGTATTTACAGTGCTTGTAGTTGAATGGAAGTTGAGATCTATTAATCAATACTAATCTTACCCAATTTAATTTACAATATGATGTTCTTCCTTTCCTGAAGTAACATCAATTCAGTGATATACTTTTTCAAAGTGATAATATGTTTAATTTATGAAAATTATATTGCTCTGGAAAAATAAGCTTTTTTTTTTTTTTCCAAATTGTTTTTCTGTCATCATGAGATTTGTTAGATACATCAGGTTTCGTGAGGGGGAGATTTATTGAATAACCTTAGTTGCTAAGTTCACAAAACAGGCTGGAGAGAGTTCACTCCAAGAGGGGGCTGAGCCCATTGGTGTCGTGTGGGCTGAGGTTCTATCCACCGTCCCTCCTTCTAGAGAGAGATAGAAGCATGAAGCAGAGAAACTTGGCAGGCTGAGAATAGAGCTCAAGGCAGCATTCTAGGCCTTTAGATGGAGTCAAAAGACAGAATGAAGAAAATGGAGCAGGGCTTAATCTCCCTCATGTTTGGATACCATCGCCCCAGGTCCTGGCTGATGTTTCCTGGCCCTTAGCACACCCAGCTGCTGGCACTTAGACAAGAAAGAGACAAAAGAAATTTAGCAGAGTCTGAAACTCCAACAAGAATGGTAGAACAGCTGGATTTGCAAAATTCAAGTTTTGAAGGAGATTGACTATTTTTTTTCTATTATTTTTCTTTTTGTTTCTATAACTCAAATCATCAGTGTACATTGCAGCAAGAGTGTGTGTGGTCACAGGGACTGGATATTCTCGGTGATCTTGGAATGCCTCTGGTTTCCTAGTGATTCTAAAGTACAGCACACTGGTCTCAACCCACTCATCTTCAATTTGTCTCCCAATAATAAATAATGTAAATCATGCTAAAATTAAATGAAAGTCCGTTTCACAACAAACAAACAACCCCCTAACCATTAAAATGACAGAAGAGTCCCCAAACAGAGTAGAAAGCCCTGGAGTGGTGGCCTCACCATGGTTAAACTAAATCATCGGTACAAGCAGGTTCTAATAAACCATTCAGCGTGATAAAAGGGCGCTATTATGTTACAAAGCCCAGAAGGCTCTGTTGCTGCTACTACCACGAAGTGAATAGGTTAAAAGACTTTAAATGGGATTGCCATAGTTTCTGCAACGGAAATGCAGGGCTACCGGCAGATAATATGCCTTTATTAATGTATACAATAGGACACTAATACAAATTAGAAGTATCTATGATGTTAGACAATCTGGTTTGTCTCAGTGGAAAAATCAGGGGGATGTAGCCAGAAAGAAAACACATTTTACAGAGGCAATTCCAACAAAAGTCTTTCTGGATAATGAATTCAATTTTGTTGTTGTTGTTGTTGTTGAATAGAAGCTTCTATGAGAAAAGTAACTGGCCAATTCGTGTTCATTTAATAACTTTTCAGGACCTCCGATGTGTCAGGTACTGTGCTAAGTACTAGTACCCTTGCTTGTTCACAATGTGATCTGTGACACACCAGGCCCCGAACAGGCAAATATTTATTCTGTCTTTGACATTGTTGGTGAAAAACAGAAGGCTAGTCTTTTAAAAAGTTTTGCATCCCTTATTTATACTTTCCTCTCACATTTTTTTTTTTTTAGAAAACATTGGAGGGAGGAGAGTACACACAGGGGGAGGAACAGAGGGAGAAGAAGAGGGAGAAGAAGACTCCATACTGAGCACAGAGCCCGACGTAGGGCTCTATCCTAGGACCCCGAGATCATGACCTGAGTTGAAACCAGGAGTCTGATGCCCAACTGACTGAGCCACCCAGGTGCCCCAGACATTCCTCTCATTTTTGCCTGTTTGAGCCTCACCATTTTGACCGTTAGCCCAGAAAATAAAAAAGTAGATACATTAAAGAGAAATGAAGTTGAAGAAACAGTACCATTTATAAATCTGAGGTGTTATTCTTGTGTAACATTATGTATTATGCAAGAGATCATTGTTACTTAATAATCACTAAAATTAATTGTTGCAAATATTACCTAATGATCGGCTTTGGATTTTTATCATATTGGAAATTTTTTTTTAAAAAAAGTGAAATATTCCATGTCATTTTGATGCAATCTCCTGGCAAGAGAACCCCAGCACTATGCTATAGTCATGCTTTCAATTACTTTACTAAGTAGCCACACATTAAGGTCTGATGGAAAATGATCTTTTATCCTCCTGGTGCCTTGTCCTATTGTTTTCCAAATGGATTTCAGGAATAAAGATGCAAACATGAATAGAAAAATGTTATTTATGGTGTTGTATTCTTTTTTGGTGTGCTTTCTCACGTAATATAAGGATAGATGATGCTATTGTTTATTTTTTATTTCGGGCATTTTTATTTTACTAGTTGAAGAACTACTTAATCATAATGACAAACTTTTCTGGTGTCAAGCTTCTCTTATGGCAAAAGTTGATGCAATTTACAACTCCTCCTAAAGGGGTTCTTTCATTTGTTTTCTTGGGGGCATGCTAATTGGAGTAGGTTTTGCAATGGACTAAATGTGCTCATAACACTGCCATGTTGGATGAGATTGTGAGTATAATTTGTCCTTCCAACAGCAGTTTGTGTGTGCCCATGTGTCCCCGCATGCCCATGTGTACAAGGCACTTGTGCATGTGTATTTGTGTGTGCATGAATGTATGTGGGGGGGGGGAATTCATCAGATTATCACTAACCCTTAGTCTTCCTTCACCACTGATATAACTCTAAAGTGGTTACCATATGGTATGAAGTGATAGGAAGGAGTTCTCTTCCACAGCACACAAGGAGAAATCCTTCAGAAGAAAAATATTTCTATTACTTGAATCATAATCTATTAGCACTGTGGGTTTTCCTGATCCTTGAACAACAGGATGCCATGTGTGTTGATCTGACTTTGGATGGTTTTGGGCATAACCTTTTTTACCACACCCTGAAGCTAGTTTAATAAGGTGACTTAAAGTTGACATGGTTAGTCCAGTTGCCATGGTCAAAGATGTGTAAATGTGTAAATGGGCTTTCTCTGTGTAAATAGACTTCCTCTGTGTAAATGGACTTTCAAATTAAACTTTTGTACTTTTCAGGTTGTTGTTTTTTTAAGATTTTATTCATTTATTTGACAGAGATCACAAGTAGGCAGAGAGGCAGGCAGAGAGAGAGGCTAGAGCAGACTCCCTGCTGAGCAGAGAGCCCAATGCGGGGCTCAATCCCAGGACACTAGGCTCATGACCTGAGCTGAAGGCAAAGGCTTTAACCCACTGTACCACCCAGGCACCCCTATACTTTTCAGTTTTAAAATAACATGTAGCCAGCAGCCTCTGGCATAAACCTTTCCAAGATCATGTGAAGATGTGGGAAGATCAAAATTGATGATAGCAAAGCAAAAAAACAAAACAAAGCAAAAAAAAGTGAAAAACAAGTAGATAAGAATGATTCTGGAAGGATGCTCTAATAATTATAAGAATGATGCACCTGGATGGAAAAATCAACCACAGTCCGGTGTTAATAAAAATAATTCCCGTCGAGGTGGGAAGATTAGTTTTTAAGTACATTTCAGGCATCTCCTCTACAAAGCTATAAGGCTAATGATAGAGGGAAATCAGCCATGGAAAATTGAGAAGAAAATATCCTGTCTCAACAATTGGAGATCTGGCTATGTTATCTTTCTTTTGTGCAAGTAAAAGAAAGATATTCTGTATTACACAATAATTTAAAATATATCATCAGGGGGCACCTGGGCTGCTCAGTGGGTTAAAACCTCTGCCTTTGGCTCAGGTCATGATCCCAGGGTCCTGGGATTGAGCCCCATGTTGGGCTCTCTGTTCAGCGGGGAGCCTGCTTCCTCCTCTCTCTGGCTGCCTCTCTGCCTACTTGTGATCTCTCTCTCTGTTAAATAAATAAATGAAATCTTAAAAAAATATGCATTATCAGAATTGGTTAAAAATTGCTTCTTTTGATGGTAGGATTAATTTATATTAAAAGCTAAAATTGGGAAAGAGCCTTGATCCTATCACAAGGAAAGAGTAATAATATGTGGACCATGTAATTTATCACAACTACTCCATTATTACGAACATTAGCCAACATTAGGAAAAAGTGTCATATAGTCTGACAGTGCAAGCATAAAACTTATCATGACTGGCTTTCCATGACATAGGAAAATGATTTTAACGTAATCAATAGACAGTGAGCTTCATGAAGGCAGGTGCCACCTTGGTTCCCTCTCCATTTGCATCTGGCAAATAACTGACGCCGCAGATACCGGGTGACTATAATAATTAAATAGTGATTACATGGGACTGGGTATGAAATAGTGTAGGGAGCATCATTTCAAGTATGTTTACCACTGGGAAAAAGGCCTGATCAAGTGAGCTTCTTCTAGCCCTTTGTTAAGGTGGACACATAGGGTGGAAAGTCCCATGCTTGGCTGGTGGACAGAGGTCAGGGGGTCTGGAGCTAGATTTTGCAACAGGAGGGACAGACTTCCATGGCACGCTATGCATGTCTATTGCCAGCTTTAGCACACTTTTGCATTTATATGTGGACTAATCTAGAATGTAAAGTTCTTCAAGTGTTCTGTCCCAGATAAGGCAATTGAAAGTTTGTGGAATTCAGTCAACTCTAATGAGACCCTGTAAACTAGGGTAAGAAACAACTCACTGGGTATTACTTCTGCATAGAAACATGTCTTACATCTGGATTAGTGCTGTGGATAAGATGGTTGCCTTCCCCAAAATTAATAGGTTGAAGCCCTAACCCACAATCCAAGAATTTGACTATTCTAGACATATCTTACAGTATTTGCAGAAAAGGCCTTCAGGAGGTGACAAGTTAGATAGGTTATAGTTAGACAAGTTATAAGGGTGGGGCTGTGACCCCAGAGGTCCTGCCTATCTTGTTCTAGCCATGCTTCTCACCATAGTAAGGAGAGATCCCTGGGGACAAGAGGAGATCCCACCTGAGTGAAACACCAACTTCTGCACCTGCCTCTGGGTACCCAGAATCCTCAATTCCCTACCTAATGAGTCCTTTGCTTTCATGAGCTACCTTGGTCTCTTCACCAGCCCTACCTTCCCAGCTGCACCCAGAATGGCTTGCTTCTAGCTTGGAGGGGTGCACAAGAGGTTTGGAGAATGGTGTTCAGGCAGACCTTGGACTTGCAGGCTGAGGTGTCTACAAATGTGTGTGTAAGTGTGTGTGTGCCTATGGGGGTGTATGAAATGTGTGGCCTCTTATGGAGCAGGAAGGAGCCCAGAGAGGGAAGACAAAAGGGAAGACCAGGACTGGGGGGCTGTGTTTGGGGTATAAGGCATGTAGGCCTCTCTGTCCCCTTTGTCAGGCCCTGAAAATGTTAGGGTGAGTCTGTACCTGTGTCTTAGGTTCAGTCTAACTATGTGATTTGAGGCTAATCAATTTGTATGTCAGACTCTTACTTGCCTCAAATTTTTAAAACATTATAGGATTTGAAACTCTGTCTGCAGATTTGGACACATAAAAACTGTGATAGTTATAGTTCTGCCCCAATTTTCTACTCCTGCTGAAATTCTGGCTTGGTTATTGATTTCTTTTTTTTCTTTTTCTTTTTTTTTTTTTAAGATTTCATTTATTTGACAGATCACAAGTAGGCAGAGAGGCAGGCAGAGAGAGAGTGGGGGAAGCAGGCTCCCTGCCGAGCAAACAGCCCAATGCGGGGCTCGATCCCAGGACCCTGAGATCATGACCTGAGCGGAAGGCAGAAGCTTAACCCGCTGAGCCACCCAGGTGTCCCTTGGTTATTAATTTCTAAACTCATTTATAAAATTCATACACTCATTGATTTTATTGGCTTACCAATATCCATTTCATTACATATATAAAAGTTATCCTTTCTGGTTTTTCAGTTTTTCCATGGCCTTTTATAAATGGTCTTCCTTCTAACTTAACTAATATGGACTTTCTCTTGTTTTCATTTCTCAGATTCCATAATAGTATTGAGAATATTTTTTATCATATATCTATTTCATTCTTATCAGTCATCGTTACATCTGACTCTTCTTTTAAAAAAAATAAGTATTTTTCTACTTTTCTGCTTAATTCTGCTTTAATATTTTAATATTTTAATAAGATTGATGCCAACATTTAATATATTTTATGATACAGCTTGTTTGTGCCACAGATTACTTTAACACATTCAGAATCAGAGCTTCAAAGGGCTCAGTTGAGGTGGAATTTTGTAGTTAATTTGGTCGCAATAATTGGGGATATTTTATGAATAAAATTATCACACAATCAAAAAATGTTTTAAATGGGTAACTTTGTTTTAACTTAAATTGACATAAGGGAGTCTATGAGCTGGCCTAAGATTCATAGCATTTTTTCTCTAGGAGAATCCCAAGAGGTCAGTTTATAAACAAGTAATTATTGAACACACCCAGGAGAATCTGGATCTTATTCCCAAATCTGCCATTAAGCAAATTGCTTAATACCCTTGTCTTCATTTGTACAAGGTTGCACTGAGGATAAAGTTAGAGACAATAGATGAAGCCATACCTCAGAAAGCAAAAGAGTGTGCAGTGATAATTTGTCACATTAATAATAATAACGTTATTACATGATGCTCCTCATGCATAATTTACATGATGTAAATCTAAATCATATTTTCATTGTGGAATTTCTTTAGAAGGCTAACAGCCCTATTGCGGCATATATAACGGAAGTCTTCTCATTTCATGACCTGTTTAGGATCGTCAGCTTATTGCAAGGAGGGTTTGGTTTAATGGGGACCACTCTGTCCCCTTGTTCATATGATAGGGTACATTATTAAAGAAACTACAGTTTTTTCTTTGATTCTTTTTTGTTGTTGTTCATTAAGACTACAGTTTGGTGAAAAAAGTAGAAATAAAATAATGAAATGAATAATACATATGTGATGTTGGGTAATGATCTCATAGACTCCCATTGAAAAAGTTAACATGGCTGAGTGTCCCCTGCTAAGCCAGACTGCTCACATTTGAATCCCAGGCTCACTCTCCAGGAGAGGTGTAGTCTTGGACAAACTCTTAACCTCTTCATGTCTGTTTCATGATCTACCCACTGTGGATAACGCAGTGTCTGCCCCTAGACTGCTGTTAGAAATAAACTAGTATGTGTAAAAGCCCTTAGTGCTTGGCACATTGTGTTGGGTTCTAGAAATGTTAGTGTTTCATGATTAATAAATTAGAAAATAATTGTCCTCTCAAATTTAGCCCTCAAAAATTTAAAGATTAAAAAAATGTTTAAAGTGGGCTGAAATATACATACTATAAAATAAACCATTTTAACCATTTTTGAGTGTAGAGCCCAGTGGCATAAAATACATTCCCAATATTTTGCAAGCATCACCTCTGTCCATCTCTAGAACCCTTCATCACTCCAAAGTGAAGCTCTGTACCCATGAAATAGTGACTCTGATAACCCACCCATCCTCCCTGCCCATGGCCACCACACTTCTACTCTCTGTTTCTATGATTGGGGTGACTCTAGGTATACCATAAAACATTTGTTATTTTGATAGTTACCATCCTACTGTGTGTTTTGAGTTGCATTTCCCTGGCCATGAGGGATGCTGAACAAAAGATGTTTTGACACTTTTTTTTTAAGATTTTATTTATTTATTTGACAGAGAGAGATCCAAAGTAGGCAGAGAGGCAGGCAGAGAGAGAGAGAGGGAAGCAGGCTCCCTGCTGAGCAGAGAGCCTGATGCGGGACTTCATCCCAGAACCCTGAGATCATGACCTGAGCTGAAGACAGAGGCTTAACCCACTGAGCCACCCGGGTGCCTGATACATGCTTTTTGACTATTTATATACCCTCTTTGGAGAAATAGCGATTCAAGCCCTTTGTCCATTTTTAAAGATTAGCTTCTTTTGTTTTGTTTTTGAGTTGTAAAGAACTCAATATATTTAACTGAGAGAAGACTTCAGTTAGCAAGATGCCTAGCAAGGTTTGAGAGAATTCTGTTAAATAGAGGACAGTATCGGTTCTAGGTTCTTGTATTAAGCTATATAAATATTTCAAAACAAATATTTTAACAGATATACTTTCTTTTGTCTGCAGTCAGAAAAATTTTTTTGAAAAACACTTTATAACACATATCTTATCAAGTAGCTTGCCTTGATTTACAATTATTTTGAATGTTTAGCCAAAATTAGATGCTACCAAATAAAGCTGTTCTTCGTTTTCTTTCATTTCTATATTGCATATATATTTGTCCAATAAAATTTTCCATCAAAAGACTCTTTTAGGTGGTTGAGGTATCTCAAAGAGTAATTTCAGAATTTCAAATTTTAATCTTGTACAACATATTCATTTTCTTGTTAAAATTCATTCAGCCTCTTGTCTACTTTTGTGGGGATGTATTGCAGTGACCTTTCATTTTCAAGAATTACAATCTGAAAAAAAGCTGCAAAATCTTATATACTTGCTGGGTCAGGTACAGAGAAAAACATGACTTGCTCTTTGTGTTAGAGAATCTAACTACCTAGAGTAACAGGTGGGTGGGGGAATGAGGATGACAAAGTAAATGATTATAGGGAAATACAATAATTAGGACCTACAAATATCGAATTCATGGTAGGAAACAACATGAGAAATCATTTCTTCGTTTTCTAACTTGGCCTATTGACATGTTATAATCCAGGAAATCCCATCCTTTTTGGAGTGATGATGTCTTTAGAGATTAAAGTTGACTACCAAGTATTATAGATGTTTTATATGAGCTGGGTTTTAGGGAACAGGTTTATGACAACATAAACCTGTATGTTAGTATGGAGACTAACATTGGAATGTGAGAAAAGGCAAAGAGAGCCATAAGCCTCACCCTAGAAATGAGCCAGATTTACAATGAGGAGGCATTTCAGCTTTATCAAATCAAGTAATAGAATTTAACATCCCAATTCAGAAGTGGAGGCAAATGAGGAATTAGGAAAGAATAAGCCAAGGCCACTCAGCTGCTTCTTTGCTGGGAAATGTCCATCCTCACCCTCACAGGTTAGGATCTGTGTTTCAAATTGCATCACTTTGGTCAGTGAAGATTGGCCTGGGTCATGGGGACATGTGTCCTTGCACACTGAGAAGCTTCTGAAGGGAGACTATGGCACACACCTCTTGTAACTGATTCCAAAGTTCTTTGAGGAATGTTCAACTTCTTCACAGCATCTTTGTCTCTGA
The DNA here is from genome assembly GCF_922984935.1 of Meles meles. Taxonomy (NCBI): domain Eukaryota; kingdom Metazoa; phylum Chordata; class Mammalia; order Carnivora; family Mustelidae; genus Meles; species Meles meles. Next base: position 135,445,360 of record NC_060070.1, read on the forward strand.
AAAGTGTTGTTACCATATATTTATAAAATAAGGTGAATTTCAGTTTTAGATAGTTTCAACAATTTTGTTTTCCCTAGAACTACCCAAGGTGGCCTCAAAACCAGAAATATAAAATCCAGGCCATTCTGAAGAAATTTCCCAGAACTTTTCCTGACAGAAATTTGAATCTAGACCTCGTTATATTGTCACTGCTAATTTGTGACCTGTGAGAAAAAAAGTAAAAAACAAACAAACAAACAAACAAACAAAAAAAAAACAAAGTGCTGTGTAGTACTCGTATATCACTGTACTTTATTATTAATTTTAAACTAGATGTAGAAAATCCTTTGCCAGTGTAGACTAATTTTATGCAAGCCATGAAAACATTCATCAGAAAGAAACTTGATACTAATAGAAAGAACCAGTCGCCAACAGCAACAGAGAACTTTCAGGTTTTAGGTATGAAAATGTCATAGAAGAAATGTGCTATGTGGCTTGTTGCATCTGAGTCATTAAGCTTAGGAAAAGCCATCCTCCTCATTCCATCCTCCATCCTCCTACGTTTCCTTAGGAATAAGTTTTAGTTATTGTAATTTGACATATATGTATGTTTTTCCCCCTTCCCAGTAAACACATTTGGAAAGTTCTGGCAGCCAACTCTGGTGTTGTACCCAACAAATTATTCAGCTTTGCAATACTCATGAAAAGCAAAAGAAATATAGTTTTCAAATGTGGGGAGATCTGGATTTATAGATGTATTTTCCCAAGGGTTTGTCCATTATTCATAAGCCTCAGTAGGCAGTTTTACAAATATGTATGAAAATCAACCTAAATCTATAAATCTTCAGCCTATTTGCTTAGAATTTGCTGAGCATAGTCCTTACATTGATTAGCTAACTAAAAGGAGAGGAAGAGCATGTATCACATGGCAGTGCCCACTGAACTAGGAGAAAATCTAGAGGAAAAAAGAGCGGCAGTGGAAATGAAGACAAGTGGAAAGACTTGAGAAAGATCAGGAGGTAAGGACTGGACCCACTTCTCGATCAAAAATAAGCAAATAATAACAGAAGGGGGTCCAGCTTGGATACTGACAAGTGTATTGGTCATATTTCTAAAAACAAGAAACACGCGGGAGAACAGATTTAGGGAGAATGATGAGCCCTGTGTTTCATCTGCTGAGTTTGAGGGGCTCGAAGGATGAAGCAGAGATTTCCAACGAGCCCCATACTAAGCATATCTGAAGCTTATAAGAAAGATCCGATCTGGAGGAAAGCACTTGGGCTTCAATAGCTAGTGGGTGGTAAATAGTCGTGGGAATGATGAGATCATCCGGGAGAATATCTAGAGGACAAACAAGAAGGCACAGGGAAGGACCCAAGGAACACCAATATGGAAGGGACAGTGGAACAAGAGCCTTTAAAAGACACAGAGATGGTAAGAGGCTAGAAAAGAGGACAAAAACCAGAAATGGAGGGTTAAAAAACAAAAACTATAATAGTTCGGGTTTTAGAAAACATAATGCCAAATCACAATAGCACAGGGAATAAAATATTCTTGACCTAAAGGCAATGAAGTGTTCCTTTTCCTGTGTTGATCAGGGATGTATGAAAACCCTTGCTTGATAAATCAGAGTGACCATTTATCATGTTTCTTTTAACATAGTTTTTAAAAAAGACTTTATTTACTTAGAGAGAGAGAGAGATAGTGCGCACAACAAGGGGAGCAGCAGAGGCAGAGGAAGAAGCAGGCTCCCCACTGAGAAGGGATTTCCCCTCCCTGGGCTCTATCCTGGGACCCTGGAATCATGACCTGAGCTGAGGGCAGACACATAACTGACTGTACCACCAAGGCACCCCATTTATCATGTTTCTTAAAGCCACAACACTAAACATGTGTTGAGTAATAACTGACAGATCATGAGTTAATTTATTTTGGAAAGCCGTAATTGACCTTGACACCAGAGTACACCTGTATGGATTAGACACAATTCCTTCTTTCAGGGAAGTTGCATTCAGGAGGGGACAATAGATTTGGGTCGAAAAGATCCACACAGTCTGTAATGTATAATGACACATATGTGTGAGGGGCGACGAAAGGAGCATTTTTGTGAAGATGATGCTGATCGTAATGAACGAGAAGGACTCGGGTCACCACCCAGTCAGGTAGTTGAGCGAATGAGTGATGTCACAGGGGTTTCTGCTGCGCAATCACCTTACTGCTCCTTTCAGTGCTTTTTAATGTTTAGGGATCATGGTGACCTGCTTTGGCCCCACATTCACCCTGATGTTTTTGTGGCCCTCAATAGGTGTGTGTTCTCTTTCCCCACTGTGAAATCTCACAGCTTGAGTTGCAACACTGATAGTCACGCAGCTGTGTATTTATCCCAAGGCAAAAACGCTGTGCAGTCGAATAAAAATTTACCTTTGCTCTCTTGCCTAGATCAGTTTTATTTAGGAAGGATATAGGAGCTCTATTGGGACCTCCTGAGTGTCATCAACAATATTCCTAGTTTTATAACTTTGGTGTTCCTCTGAAATCTACTGGAGGGGGCGCTCTGGATTTGATAGTTAAAAGAATAATGTGAGAGGACTTTTATTCTCTTGCTATCACTTCTTCAAATGGAAGACAATCTATTTTGGAAGAACCATCTTTTCTTTAAGTGTTTGCTGCTTTTTTGAGATGGTCGAGGTTCTACTTATCATTGTCACAATTGATTTAGACCTTTAGATGTCTTAAACACAGAAAATGTTAGGGTAATACACAGCTTTCTGTTTAAAATTGAATCTTCAAGCAACCCTATTTTTCCTCTGCTACCCTAATTCTTCTCTGCTAATTTCCTGTGACAGTGGAGAGATGGAGAGATAATAGCAACATGAAAAACCAGACTAAGAGACCACACGTTGCTAGTATGAACAAGAAAATTTAATTTTTTAAAAGATTTTATTTATTTGAAAAGGAGACAAAGAGAGAGAGGGAGAGAGAGAAAGAATCCTCAAGCAGGCTCCCAGCTGAGCAGGGATCCCGAGGCAGGGCCTCAATCTCGTGACCCTGAAATCATGACCTGAGCTGAAGGAAGACGCTAAACCAACTGAGCCACCAAGGTGCCCCAAGAAAATTCTATAAATTGTAATTATTTTGGATTAGATGTATGTTTTAATCCATAGAACAATACACTTTCACCCACAGAAAGTAAGGAGAAAGGACCCTTGATCTCTACCACACTGTCTACCTTGAGTTCAGAGACTCAGGAAGGAAGAAGGAGAGAGAAAACAGGTACAGTTGGGGAGGGCCATAGACCTCAATATGGTCTTCGTCATGAGAAAGTAGAGAGGGAAGGGTGGAGGGTTGGGCAGTAAGAGACTCAGATTGCATTGCAGCTCTGAAAAATTCATGGTGAGGAAGATGGGATGTCTCAGAGCAAAGATTTTCCATTAGAGCAGGAATGGCCTTGCTTGAGTATCTCCACCATGCTCAACATTGGCTGAGAGGAGTTGGGGTGAGTGTGTCCTTGGAGTGGACATTGCAGCAAGGCCGGAAGGTGTGGCAGCTGAAATGTGCCAGCTAAGGATGCTGCGGACAACAGGTTCTCCCTGGAACATGCATGGCTGCCACACAGCTGGAAACTTTGCTTCTTCAGCTTATTTTCCTTTGCTCTGCTACATGGAGAGCAGATAGTGTAATCTGCTTACACCTCCAAGAGCTTTATGGGAGGTAGTTTGAAAGCTACTGGCGTATATAAAACACTGACAAGTGATGAACCAGCCCATTCATTTATTTAAGAGATATTCATTGAGCATCTATTGTGTGTGCTAGGCACTCGGAATATAAAACAAACATGATTCCTACTCTCATGGAATTTATGGTCTAGAGCAAGAAACAGACCATGTATAAGCAAACAAAAGCATAGGCAAAATAATTCAGAAAGCGGGTTATAAATGATGGTGATAGAAAGGATATAAATATTTTGATAATAACAAGGAACATAGATTGAAAATTTATTAGGACTACTTTATATATATTATTACATTGTTTAAATCTTACATTGGCCCTATAAGATGGACACTATTATTCTGGCTATATTTCAGATGCAGACCGAGAGAGGCTGCCTTGCCTAAGGTCCCCAAGCTACTAAGTGACAGAACAATGATTCAACTCAGGTAGTCTGACTCCTTAACCCTCTTAACAATTAGCTATAACTTGTCCCTACCCTTTCCCACCCCAAGTACACAGATATAGTGTTTCTACTCCGATGATCTGGAAGGGGAAATTTGTCTCTCATCAAGGAGCTTTTCCAAGTGGTATTCAACCGAGGCCTGAGGGTGTAAAGAAGCAGCCATGCAAATATCCAGGGACGAGGAAGTAAGATTCATTCTCTCCTGCGTATTGGTGATGAGGTAGGTTGTTCACTGGTGGTGTACAAGCAGACAGTCTCCAGTCTTCTGGATCTTTCTTCAATGTGGATGACTCTGACAATTAAAAAAAATGTGTCATTTGTAGTGATGAGAAGAAATAAAAAAACCAAAGCTGGGTCAGCAGGAGGGAATGGGAAGAAAGGGGCTCTGCGAGCTATTTGAAATAGAGTTGCCATTGTATGGGGAGAATAGAAGTAGTAGAAAATCAGTGCTGTCCTCACAGTGGCTCTCAGGATTTGTGAATAATCACACCAGCAACCTCTTCCTTGACTGAGATAGCTCTGAGGTACATGTTCTATGTCCTCTCTCCAAGTGTCCCAGTGAGATTAGGCTCCAAATGTCTACAGTGATATATTGCCTGACAAAGTACGCTGTCATAGCTCCTACCCATTCTTATCCTACTACCTACCTTTAAAATAAAGTACCCTTGAATCCTTGTCGGGGTTTCCTGAATTAAAACAATAAGCAGTACATCTGAAAAGACGGAAAACATTCAGACTAATTTTCTTCAGTTGACCCTGGACTGAAAGAAGAAATTCTGCTATTTCAAATATTCATTAGGCTCCCAGTATAATTTTCTACAGAAGGAGAGAAGCTTATCCCACCGTGGTTGAATTGGTGGCAGAACAATGTCGGGGAGGTGACTATGCTTCTTGATTTTTTTTTTTTTCCCTTAACCCCTCATTTCTGTGTTCTACCCAGATTGACCACATGGATGTGTGGTTGAGCTCCGTTCCGCCTCCGTCATACCTGCCATCCACGTCCGTGAGCATGCAGTTGGCAGGGGTATAAAAATGTAAACTCCTTCCCTTTACACATAAAGTTAAATCTGTCCAGCTCCTAAATCTGGAATTTTAGTAAAAGAATATTTTGATCTCTTTCTATGCAGCCCTTGGTGACGGAGGAATCCCCTGACTTAAATGTTATAAGGATGACCAAACATGCAACATCTGGCTCTGGACAGATGAGAGTAACAGAAGTTGATTACTCACATGTATTCACAGTCTACGGAAGGATTGTGCTACATGCCATGAAAAGCCACATGGGGGTTGCACTTAGGAGTGAAGTGAACCAGAAGGGGCTGTGAGACGTAGGCTTTGTAGTAACACGTGGGCAAGGTGACCTCTGCTTCCTGCAGGTGGATGTGACTGCCTTGTTTGAATAATTTGTGGGCTGGCAGCGAAGTAAAACCCAGGATTCTGAGGACCTGGCAGAGTGGGATGGACCTAGCCTTTGGGGGAACCAGGTGGGTGGTATCCTTTTCCACTGGTGACAGCGATGGCATATCTAGCAAGAGTGTAGGAACTTGGGGCACCTGGATGGCTCGATGGGTTAAGCCTCTGCCTTTAGCTCAGGTCATGATCTCGGGGTCCTGGGATCCAGCCCAGCATCAGGCTCCCTGCTCAGTGGGAGGGCCTGCTTCCCCCTCCCCCTCTGCCTGCCTCTCTGTCTACTTGTGATCTCTCTCTCTGTCAAATAAATAAATAAAATCTTTGGGGGAAAATAAAAGAGTATGGGAACTCAAGGTTAGGCCTTGGGAGCCTTGTGAAACTCAACAATGTCAAGGAAGCACATGAAATTTTAAAACTTACAATACTGAGAGCTATTCAGAGTTTGTTTGAGCTGTATAAACTCAAATGAAAATGAGTTACATGTATTAGAATACTAGGTTAAATATGGCAAGGTGTAACTTCAAAAAGCTTAGGTGGAAAATTTTAATTTTTTCCATATTTGTTAATTTTTTAAATCAAGTCACTGTAGGGAAGGGGGTTGATCTTACACTTTACTATGAAGTTTTTTTTTTTTTTTTATGAAGAGGATGGAGTTTTACTTAGCTTGTGAATATTTCATATTGTAGGTAATCATGATGTTCTGTGTTTTCTAATTTTAGACAAAGATCCATAAAGATTAGTGTCTATGACATTGAGAAATTGTAAGAGCCTCCAGGGATATTTCGGATCTAAGAAAGTGTAGTGAGCCTGTCCGTATAACTGATCACACCTCAACCTGGCTGCTCATTCAGAAATCAATGCCACACACAGATAAAGTGGCACGATTTCTGATGAGAAGGGAGTGGAATAAAAGATATGCTCTAGATATTTGGAATATTGAGCATTTAGATTTACATATGATAGTTAAAATGGGTGCTGCAATATCTTTCAATTGGGAGAGAGAGCAGGTCTGGTTAATTGTCCCCACCACTTTGGTTTATTTGCATAGAGAAGTACATGAACAGAGCGGAAGAGTATAATAAAAATCAACAATTGATTCAAAGTCTTTACCCCAATATTACAATCATATAAAATTGAGCTGTCTGAATTAAAAAAAAAAAAAGACATCTGGATAGGGTGCCTCTGGTTTTAATCTGTCAGTCGGCTGATTCCCTGATAAAGTGATGACTAACATGGCAATGGCAATAAACATTAGTTCCCTTGCCTCTCCTTCTCCCTTTCAATAGATCGTAACTCCCACAGCTTTTCCTGTACCTACTGGAATTGCAGTACGATTTTAAAATATTTTCATCCATTCATCTCCCATAGATTCCCTGTGACCTTACACGCAAGCACGGGCCTCCCTAACTGTGCATGACAAATGTGTGTCTGAGACGTTATAAATTGAAAGATACTTTAAATGCACTCAGAAAACTAATTATTTGAAGGCACACTGTGGTGAATTCTTTTGTGATTCAACTGTTATGTAGGCTTGTGCAACCGTGCATTGGGTTTTATTAAAACAGGGCATTCTTAGTGCTAGCACCAATGAGAGGAATAATTCACAGTAGGCTATAAATGTTCAGTGGAAGTAATTGAAGTGCAGAGTATTTAAATAACAGAAGGAAACTTTCACCTTTAAAAGATGTTTAAACACCTGCTTGTATCATAAAGGAGACAAAGTCAAGTTCAGGTTTACATTCAGCCTCTGCATCTTTGAAAAGGTAACTTTCTCAGTGGGTTTATATATAGTCCTCACAAAGCAGGGGCTTGTCCCATATGATTTCATCTCAACGTGTTTTATAATTTTACCACAGTTTGGAGAAAGAAATTTTTTAAGAAGACTTCTTTTCACACAGGGCAGAAAAATGAAACAATGCCTCACCTTCTAACATGGTACCTAAAGGAATCCTTTAAAATTTATTGCTTTCATTATTATCACTTCACCCCCATTTAATTGACAAAGTTTATGTTTTGTTGCAATTAGATTGCAAGGCACCTTAAAAAGTAGCAATAAGCACTTTCAGAACTTTGTTTACGGAAGGACTGGAAGCTACTAACTAACTTGCACAATGCTACAATGAAGGACAATGGATTTAGGGAAGATGTTTTTAAAACTCTAATATTACATCCTTTCACATTTATCTTACCAATAGGTTGTGAGAGATAGAAGTGAATTATAATTGCAACCTAAGGGACCACTTTATTCACAAGTTTTTAAATTTTAAATTTCTTTCTAAAGGAGACTATATCCATCCATTCAACAAATAATCATTTAGGGGAGCCTGGGTGGCTCAGTCAGTTAAACAACTGACTTTGGCTCAGGTCATGATCTCAGGGTCCCGAAATCAAGCCCCGTGTTGGGCTATGTGTTCAGGGAGTCTGCTTGTCCCTCATCTCCCTTTGCCCGCCCCCCTGTTTGTGCTCTCTCTGTCTCTCTCTCAAATAAATAAATAAAAACAAACTTTTAGAAAACCCCAAACAACCATTTATTTCTGCCATGTCATTTGTTAGATACTGTGGGTCGCACAATGATGAATATGGCATGGTACGTACCTTCAGAGAGCATGCAATAAGTCTACTGGTGTATTGACAGAAAGAAAGCACATACATGAATAATAACAGTTTACTGCTATTAGGGGATGTAGATAGAGTACCAGAGAAGGGAAAAATTATCTGCATCTGTAGGAGACAGGAAAGAGTTCTCACATCGGTGGGGTAAGCATTCTCTGTGGAGAACATCCTATGGGCAAAGGCTTAAGACACACAAAGCAAGGGTCCTGCAGAAAGCGTGGATGTTTCTGATTCCCTGGTGTACAGACAGGTGAGAATGGGGGAAGTGGGAGAAAATTCAGATTATACAGGACCTTGAATGGCAAAATGAACAATGTTAATACCTTCCAGTGGGGCGGGAAGTTATAGAAGGTTTTTGAGCCAGAGAGGATCATGGTTACATATATATTTCAAGAAAATGAATCCTACACTGCATATGACATGGATGGAGAGAAAAAAAGAGAGGCTCAGAGGAGAGGAGACAGATAGGAGATGTCTCCACCATTTAGGTGTAAGGAAATGAGAGCTTGAGTAGGGACAGGCAGATGAATGCTGGATAAATATCCAAAGAATCAGGTGTTAAGGGGCATAAAGCATGTTACAGGGAAGTTGGAGGACAAAGCTAAAGACATTTAAACATTCATTTCCACACCTGGGAGAGTGAGAGAGGCATGGCATTATAGAGATGGCTAAAACAGGGCTTGAAACAGGCTTGGGAGTGAAATAGTAAAATCTTACAAATTTGTAATCTTCGGTCACATGTGCTACAGAATGTTTGATGTGGTGGTTTCGTATTTACTGGAAAAAATATGATTTTCATAATTTTTCATCCAAGCATTTACACGTCTAGGCAATTTTTTTCTTTCTAAAATTATGTGATGATTGCTTTAATTTGCTAATTTGTATTGCCAGAACATGGCAATTCCCAAATATTGGGAACTAATATTATTACTCTTCACAGATACTCCTTCCCACTCAATGCCCCAAATCCCTAGCAACTAAACTCTTTAATTAGAGAAAATGATAAAATGAGTATAAATCATATCCTATTTTTTGAAACTCAGTAATCTATGGGATATGGTCTCTGATTTTGGAGTATAGACAAAGAAGAAGCTGGGAGGCAACCCAAGGTGTTTATTTGAGGGCTTAGGGATCACTATCCAGGAGACACAGAGTTGACGCACATGGGAAATGAGCTCCAAATTGCCAGCAGGCAAGTCAGGCTTATAAAGACAAAGAACCGCATGGTTACAGAACTTGTTCTGAGATAATTTTGATTGGTGTGGACAGGGTTTAAGCTATCTCATACACTACTGACCATTTAGCTAACAGAGGTTACATTTTCTCTAATTCAGCCCAAAGTGGAAGGATGTCTTCCAGAAGGTAGAGTTGCAATGGACAAGTTGTAGCTGAAAAAAGTGGAGGTCCCTGGTGTTCTAAGAACAGAAACAGATTTGCAAAGGCCTCAGTTCCTTGATGTCTGCCAGGATCTCCAACATCTTTCTGTAAAGGGACTAATATTAGTTTCTCTGAATCGTTTTTGATGAGTGAAAAATAGAATACAAGATTAGGAGTATTGCTTATATATGTAACATTTGCATATAGATTCATCCATGAATTTGTTGATCGTTAATATTGCTGAGTTAAGTCTAAATATTGGGCATAAATTTACATGCCACTTTGCACAAAATAATAAAGATGATAGTAAATATCCATTTATTCAGCAAAAAGCCCAAGGAGCTATTTAAAAAAGGTTGGCTAAGCATATTTTAAAAACAAATTAATATTTTTAAATACCCTTATGTATAACCTTAGCATAATTAAGTAAATCGGAAGTCTTAGGATTATGCCTCTTCATTTATTTATTTATTTATTTTATATTTTAAGATTTTACTTATTTATTTGACAGATAGAGATCACAAGTAGGCAGAAGGGCAGGCAGAGAGAGAGGAGGAAGCAGACTCCCAGCTGAGCAGAGAGCCCGATGTGGGGCTCCATCCCAAGACCCTGGGATCATGACCTGAGCCGAAGGCAGAGGCTTTAACCCACTGAGACACCCAGGCGCCCCATGCTTCTTCATTTAAATAGGCTAAAAATATAATCATTATTGATCATGATAGACTAACTTTGTCCTTTTCTTTATATTCCTTCTTATTTCCTCTTATTCTCACATTTTCTACAGTAGAGGTCAAGGGCAGGTTATCACATAATGTGCCACTTTGGCATATTAATTATTTTAAATAAGAGTTATTTAAGAAACAGCAGGAACAAGGACGCTCAGCTTCTCCTCAGTCCTCCTGAAAACAGGAAACAAATCTCCCATATGAAAAACACCCTCCCTGTATGAAGAGATAAAAAGACATCCTTATCCCCTGAGAAAGGGACTTTAAAGCCAAGAAAGCTATAGAAACGAAAGTTGTTACTTTTTTCCTAATCTCTTACCTTGGCCCAAATTCTGCTTAGAATTCCTCATGAATTAAAGCTCCCAAATGTCTGTTTCTTTTATCCTGTCAATTCCTCACAAACTTCTTGTCCCCTTGTCGAAGAAGCATAAAAACTGTCCACCTTGGTCATTTCTTCAGGTCTCAGTTTCATTATTGGCCTCCATACACAGAGTAAAGATTTTTCCATCCTGTTTATCTTTCCCATATAAATTTAATTCTTAGGGGGCGCCTGGGTGGCTCAGTGGGTTAAGCCTCTGCCTTCAGCTCAGGTCATGATCTCAGGGTCCTGGGATCGAGCCCCCGCATGGGGCTCTCTGCTCAGCAGGGAGCCTACTTCCTCCTGTCTCTCTACCTGCCTCTCTGCCTACTTGTGATCTCTTTCTGTCAAATAAATAAATAAAATCTTTAAAAAAAAAAGAAATTTAATTCTTAGTCCTGCTGGAAGAACTCAAGGGTAGGAAGAATTATCTCTTCCTTTCACCATCCTCCCCACCCCCACCCCCACTTCTTTTGTTGTTGTGAACATGTACTGACTTTAGATGATCAGGTTCTATCACTGGTTCTTTTGCAGGAAACAGATGTAAATTACAAGACTTTTCTTTTTTTAATATTTTATTTATTTATTTGACAGAGAGAGAGGTCACAAGTAGACAGAGAGGCAGGCAGAGAGAGAGGGAGAAACAGGCTCCTCACTGAGCAGAGAGCCCGATGCGGGGCTCGATCCCAGGACTCTGAGATCATGACCTGAGCTGAAGGCAGAGGCTTAAACCACTGAGCCACCCAGGCGCCCCTACAAGACTTTTCTAACCTCAGCCCTGATCGATAGACCATGTAGTCCTATTCGATGGGTCTACTTTAAGCCATTTCACAAAACTGTCTGAGCCACAGGCGTGACATTTATAGATCTCCCAAGTATACTTGCTGTCTTAAGACAGTGTCGCCTTGAGGGGCACCTGGGTGGCTCAGTCGGTTAAAGCCTCTGCCTTCGGCTCGGGTCATGATCCCAGGGTCCTGGGATCGAGCCCCACATCGGGCTCTCTGCTCCGCAGGGAGCCTGCTTCCTCCTTTCTCTCTGCCTGCCTCTCTGCCTAGTTGTGATTTCTCTCTGTCAAATAAATAAAATATTAAAAAAAAAAAAAAGACAGTGTCCCCTTGAGCAGATTAAGGAGGGCACTTGTGATAAGCATCAGGTGTGGCATCAAAGTGGTCAATCACTCTATGGGACAGCTGAAACTAATTTTGCACTGAACATGAACTAACTGGAATTTAAATAAAAACTTGAAGAAAAAAAAAGACAGTGCCTCCCACCCAGCGATATATTTTATGATAATTGGGGAAAATAGCCCTATGTGGTACAGCTGGCTCTGGAACGTCTTTGTGTGGAGTTCCTGAGAATTCACAGATATTTTACAACTAACCTCATGGAGAGAATATGGAAACACGTTCTCTTACTCACTTTGGGAAACTTGGATTAACACTTCATTAAAATTAACTAAAACAAGCTCTCACTTATTAAGTGCCTAACTTTTTGTAGTAAGTACCTAAAACAAAAAACAAAAACAAAAACAAAAAACCGGAATAACGATGTCCACCAACCCTGAAAAGCTTACCAACTACTCTTGTAATGTACAAAATCTGATATATTCCATAGATAATGTATTTCATTGCTGAAATGCAGTTGATCTTACTGAACATAATTCAATGAATGTGATACCATTTTTCTACTGTTTCAATTATATTTTAGTACGGAAAGAAAAGTGTGAGACTTAGTCAATTCTGCCATGATTAAAACTTAATTCCATATATTAATAGCCGTTGTAGTCTATTAAATCTGGTAGAAAAGATTTATACTGCCATTTATTTCCATTCTTAATCATTAGCATGAAATAGAACACATCAGTATGCTTCTTAAAATACCCTTAGATTATGAATTAAATACAAAATTACAACAAAAAGAAACAGCACAGGAAGATGTTTTTAAACAGTTCATTATAAAATTAACAAAGAGAAAATAATAAAGCAGTGCTGGTCTGAGGTTTGATTTTTTTTTTTTCTTCCTTGACCTCTTTTTTCTTTCCCTAAAAACGATTCCAAACTCTTACAGTGTGATGTAGTATGTTTTAGAAGTAATATATCACACTACTTAGCTATTACTTAGGCAACAAATAGAAATCATTGCACTTGGCTTTAGACACATTGAAAAAAATAATGGGGTTATAACTGGCACATATAATTTTTTAATTCAGCTTTTAAATTTTGAGATAATGGTAGATTCCCATGCAGTGTGAGGGGTAATAAACACAAGTCCCATGTACCTTTTACCCAGTTTCGCCCAAAGGTAACATTTTAGAACAAGATAGTACACTGCTACAGTCAGGGTGCTGATACTGATACGATCAAGACAGAGAACGCTTTTATCACTACAAGGGTTCCCTCATAGCCTTTCTTTTTCTCCATTTCCCTCTCACCCTTCTTTATCTCAGGAAGCCACTAATCATGTATTTATTTCTATATATAAAAGATTGAGCTTTGGAGCAGTTAAATAATTGACACATGCGTAGGTTGAATTGGAATTCAGATCAGCTAGGACTTGAAAGCTCTTGCTCTTTCTCTTATATCATGACTAGAGAAATATTAAAAATATCACCAATAACCCCCAGCCTTGCTCAATCTCTTTCTACACCATAGGATTAGTGTCCCCAAGTTTCAATCCAAGGACTAGGCAACTCTAGACTACATAGATTAGAAGCTCATTAAAGAATATTCTGATTTTGCTGGCAGAGGGCTAAGGAGAGCATGGGAAGAGCAATCTTCAATGGGGAGATTGAGGACATCACTATTTTTGTGAAATAAAGAGGCAAATCTCTCAGTAAATAGATATAAGCTACTGGGGAGAAAAACAAAAACAAAACAAAAAGACTCCTCTGGGGAGAAAATAATAAAGAAGGGAAGAAATGAGATGTAGGGAATTTGCAAATTCAGTAGGCATATGAGAGATAAAGAACCTCTAAATGTAGTTAGCATTTTGGCAATTATTTTCAACCTTCAGAGATGTGCTCACATCTGAGCACACAGAGTAAAGAAGTCCTGTTCCTCAGGCCAGCTCTGAATGGTCCAATATGCCAGGTGGGCTGAAAGAAGAAAACCCAGTATAGCTTCAACCCTTATGCCCCACAAATATCTACTCAAATATTTTCAGGGCCGCCATTTAACACAGGGGAAGATAAAAACACTACACTTGTCAATGTCACCATACCTATTTCTTATTCAGTCATACAAGATATTATATCCATTTTATAAAATTTATTTTTTATTAACATATAATGTATTATTTGTTTCAGGGGTACCGGTCTGTGATTCATCAGTCTTACACAATTCACAGTGCTCCCCCCAACACATACCATCCCCGGTGTCCAACAGGCAGCCACCCCATCCTTCCCACCCTCGTGCACTCCAGCAACTCTCAGTTTGTTTCCTTAGATTGAGTCTCTTATGGTTTGTCTCTTTCTCTGGTTTTGTTTTGTTTCATTTTTCCTTCCCTTCCCCTATGATTCTCTGTCTTGTTTCTCAAATTCCTCATATCACTGAGATCATATGGTAATTGTCTTTCTCTGATTGACTTATTTCGCTTAGCATAATACCCTCTAGTTCCATCCACATCTTTGCAAATGCAAGGTTTCATTTTTGATGGCTGCATAATATTCCATTTTGTATATCTACCACAACTTCTTTATCCATTCTTCATTTTATTTTAAAATGACATAATTACATACAACTTTTTGTCTTTCATGGAAAATATACAGTTTGAATTAAGTTTTACTGCATAACAAAAAAAAAGAAAGAAAAAGAAAAGAAAGACTCCACGAAAATTAAAAAGAAAAAAAAAAACCCTTAGAAGTAGAAAGGATTTGTTTTTATGAAATCATCAGTTTCTTGCTATCCACCCAGGCTCTTTCTAGTTTCCTACATTGTCTTTCTTAGAATGTAGTTTCAAATCTCAAGACTGCCTCATAGTTCAAGGTGGCTACTGGAGATCCAGCTATCATACCCACATTGAAGACACCTGGAAGGGAGCAGCAAAAGGGAAAACAAAAAAACTAAAAACAAAAGAAAACAAACAAACATTAAACATAAAGCATGAACTAAGTCAGCTCCTTTTTATAAAGGAGAATTTTCAGCAGTTATGTAGCACCTGCAGAATGAAAAATAACCTACAGTATGGGTCAGGAGTTAGTCCTTTGTTTACATCTCACTGTAAGATGTACAACGTCCACAGTTCAGTCACTGAGGAGAAAGAGGTCTTGGCTATTGAGTGGACAGTAGCATTTCTGACAATGGGGACAAGTGTGGTTAACATTAATAAATGCAAGGTTTCTCATAATTTAGTTATTACCTATTTATCCTTACTCACTCAGCCACATGTACTGTTTGTAATACTCTGTTAATTACATACATATGATGAATGCAGTTTAAAAAGAGTACAATTCCATATTTCAAAATTCACTTAGTTTCTGCTTGTTCTGATTTGACTTTTTCAACAAAGATAAGACTGGCTTTCCAATTCTAACAATCCACTTTCTGTTAAATGGAACAGCATGAAGTTTCATTTTAGAAGCTCAGAAAAAAAATATTTAAAAGGCTTTTGTGTGTTTGTGGTTCGCATTAAGTAAGTGAAGACTATATTTTTCCATTGATTATTGGCATTGTTCAAGCAACTGAATTATAATAGTCTCATCTATCATGTAACATATTCGGATTTAAAGAAAAGAAGGTCAAGTACAGACAGACAATGGATAAATAGAAATTTTAAAATAACCAAGGCAAAAAATCAAACCCACAAATAAAAAAAAAAACCACCTGATTGTTCTGGACCATCTGAATATAGTTTTCTAGATATTGTACTCTGAATAGACAAAAAATGAAATGACTCCTACTGGGGTAAGAAAAGAAGCAATGAGATCGAAATCTTAATCAACTGTTGTTGGGCTAGCTTTATTGGAACGTTCAGAAAGTTATTTATTTATTTTCTCCAGGTCTCAAATGTTGCTTTAAAGACCTCATGCAGGATATAATTATATTCAATAATCTCATATTGCTAGAGATTCAAAGCTAATAACAAATATTTTTTATCCTCTTTCCAGATGAAGAATAATATCTCCATTGATTGACAAAAGGGATTCTTCTGAGCATGGATTATGCCTTCAGGCCCTAGAACGATGTCTTTTTAGTGTCTACATACAAACTTTAGTTGAAATCACAGCCCTAATTGACAGAACTTTTAAATTAGAGCGCCCACAGGCCACTTTGCTACATGGTACATGGTCATTTTCTTCAACATTGAATTAATTTTCCATCAGCATTGTTTAAAAAAAATGAGCAAGAGTAGAAACAGACAACCAATGCTCTAACGTTATTTCAAATCCCGAAGCACAAAGATTAATTAAGAACCAATTAATATGGAGCGTATACGTCAAAAAGAGGATAGAGAAGATAAGATGAGGTCAAGAGAAAAGTCATTTTTGTTTTCTTCTTTCGAAGCTTAGATATATCACAAATAAGAAATTGAGGAGAAAATAGAACATATTAAATTGCTAAGTCTGCATTCCATTTAAGAAATACAAATGTAGATTACCTTTGATGTTATTTACTCATAAAATTATCACAGAAGAGAGAGCAACAGAAACGTTCAAGAAACACCTTCTGTACTTTAGTAGGGAATCAGCGTAGTGGAAACCCTGGAGGGAAACTACGCTGGCTCAAATTTGTCTCCACCTGTGTGATCTGGGGCAAGTATCATAACTTCTCTGTGCCTTGTTTCTTTACTTGTAAATGTGCTCTTAGTTTTTATACCCAGAGTCTTTGTGAGAATCGAATGGGATATCCATGTGAAATATTCAGAAAAGAACATGGGATATAGTAAAACCCAATAAATATTATTCTTTTTTTTTAAGATTTTATTTATTTAGTTGACAGAGAGAGATCACAAGCAGACAGGCAGGCAGAGAGAGAGAGGGAAGCAGGCTCGCTGCTGAGCAGAGAGCCCGATGCGGGACTCGATCCCAGGACCCTGAGATCATGACCTGAGCCGAAGGCAGCGGCTTAACTCACTGAGCCACCCAGGCGCCCCCTCAATAAATATTATTCTTGTTAATTAATTCCAAAATATGGACTTAATGAGGACTGTCTAAGGATATTACATTCTGTTGAAGCAATTGCACTGCGTTCAGAAGGGCTAGATTTATTACTATTTTAAAAAAATTTAATTCATTTTAATTAAATTTACCATATCTGAGGTAATGTGAAAAATACATTATCCTCTTGCCACATTTAGGCAAACAAATAAGAAAACGGTCCAGTATTATCTTGGCAATTTCATTTCTACTGCTCTTAATTGTTACAGGCAAGTTTGCAAGCTAAAGTGCAAAACTGGGGAAATCTGTCTCAGATAGAGATATCATGCATGGCATAAAATGGAAAAAGCACCCTTGGTGGCAAAAATATATGGCAAAGCAGTCATCATTTTAAAAGAAGAAAATAAAAAATTCAAGAGATATCAGATAAAAATGAGATTGAAATGTAAAAGAAAACTGCATTTGGGTATTCAATTTGTGAACAGAAATGGTAAAATCTTTAAACATTAATGGGTGGCAGACATTCTGTCTGATCAACAGAGATTCTGTCTGTCTTCCCAAGAAGAACTCTAGACTGACAACAGTTGGGGGATCCGAGTTATATATGTGGATAAGGCAGCTCTCTGAACCCCGTGTGTTGTTTTGTTTTTTTTTAAATCTGTAAAGCAAGACTATTTCACTTCATAATTTCTAGGATTTACTATTTCAACTGGAAAAGAAAAAAGCACGGAAATGTTGATGCATAATCATATCCTTGCTCCTCCTCCTTTTTTCTTGAAACATGTCCGCCTTGACCATGATCAAGGTCATGGTCCTTGATCATGGACCAGTTTCTTAAACGGCCCTTCAGGAGCCGCTAGGTTATTTTGCTCACCAAGAGCTTCAGCAGTAGTGGTGGTAGTGGTGGAGGTAAAATGCGGCTCTGGGAGTAGCACCGGAATGCCGAGCACCAAGGCACGCTAGGTGAACTCACTAGAGTGGGTGGCCCCACTTCTGGCCATAGGTGGCTCTGGATCCAAACTGAAATCAACCTTGCTCCTGTCAACTGACAAGCCATCTTGATCCCTCACTATGTTTATGTGGTATAAAGCCAAGAAGGGCTTTTCCCTTTGAGTTCCTTTGGCTTGGGAGTAGACTGATGCTTCATTATAAAGCGTGTAATTATAGTGTAACAAAACCCCATGTCCAGCCACATTGGCCTGTGCATGCCCTTGGTTTATGCATCTTCTCTCTTCTCTTCCTGGTGCTCAGTGCTATCTAGTTGCCCCTTTATACGTTCCCTTCCTAAATGGTCTCTAGCAAAAATCTCTGAGGGTGGATACAAGTACATTTCAGTCCTTGTATTTTCCTCTTCCCTTGGTGTTGCTAAATTTAGTCAGCCATTCAATAGATATGTACTGCACATTGTCTTCTTGATACTATCGTTTTCAAAGATTTTATTTATTCATTTGACAGAGAGAGAAATCACGAGTAGGCAGAGAGGCAGGCAGAGAGAGAGGGGGAAGCAGGCTTCCTGCTGAGCAGAGAGCCCGATGCGGGACTCGATCCCAGGACCCTGAGATCATGACCTGAGCCAAAGGCAGAGGCTTCACCCACTGAATCACCCAGGAGCCCCTCTTGATATTATCTGAGTTGTACCAAGGAGTTGATTTTGAGTTGACATGTGGAAGGCGAGTAGGAAGTTGCTAAGTAGAGAAAAGGGGGACGAGCTCACCGGACTGAGGAAACAGTGCCAAGTCCCAGGGGTAAGAAGCTGCAAGGCAGCTTTGAGGAAAGGAAAATTAAATACAGAGGCGGGAGGACCTAGGGTGAGAGGGAAGGTGACAGAAATGAATGAGAGTCAGGAGACAGAGACCCGAAGGTCATGGGGTGGGGGTTGGTCCTTATTCTAAGATTAATACCAAACCACTAAAGCATTTTAAGCAGTGGAGTGATATGATCAGAATTGGGTTTTTCAAGTCTCTGTCTGGTTGTGAAGAACAGAATGAATGACAGGTGAGGACAGGATGGGCTGGGGTGGTTGCAGGGTGATGGGGAATTGCAGATTTTCCGGACAAAAGTCAAGCTAGTTTGGTATAGAATTTGGCTATAATAGAGCAGCAAACAATGTATAATACTGAAGTGTGTTTAGATGGTTAAATCTGTAGTGCTAGATGGATTCGATATTATAAGCATCAAAAAAATTTTAAAGATTTTATTTATTGGCGAGAGAGAGAGAGATAGTGAGAGAGATAGCCAGAGCAGGGAGGAGAGGGAGAAGCAGGCTCCCTGCTGACCAGGGAGCCCAATTCAGGACTTGATCCCAGGACCTTGGGATCATGACCTGAGCTGAAGGCAGGCACTTAACTGACTGAGCCACCCAGGTGCCTCAATAAGCATCAAATTTAATTTCTCCACATTTGATAAATCTTAGTCTTCATTGAGCAGGGGTATTGTCTCCTTATTTTGTTTTATCTTGTTTATCTGTTTTGTTGGGAGGAATTTCTGGACACTCCAAAGCTTCTTACTGAGGGAAGAGGGATTACTGACAGTCTGCGTACGGGTCAGACATTTGGTGATGCAGGTAGAAATACTGAAGTGCACTTCCAGAGTGACCAATGTGACACAGGTGATGGGGTTGCCCTGCAGACACAGAGAGGTGGGAAACTGAGGAAGAGGTCAAAGGCCAAGAAAGTGAGAGAACGAATGGAGGTTTTCTAGTGAAATCAAAGGGATTAAATGGATCACTTGCCAATATAAAATTATCAATTCCTTCTATTATTGTATTTAAGACATATTAGATCTTTTTTAAGAATCTTGAAGTCTTGGGGCACCTTGATGTCTCAGTCAGGCAGCATCTGCCTTTGGCTCAGGTCATGATCCCAGATCGAGCCCCACATTGGCTCCCCGCTCAGTCGGGAGTCTGCTTGTCCCTCTCCCACTCCCCCTGCTTCTGTTCCCTCTCTCGCTGTGTCTCTCTCTGTCAAATAAGTAAATAAAATCTTAAAAAAAAAGAATCTTGAAGTCTTCCTGAGAGTGATCATGACATGAGTTTTTTGCAACCAATTTGGCAACTTAATTTGCGTTTAAGAACTATTTCATCGCTGTGTACCATAAAATTGGACTGCAAAGGTTATTTTCTATAGAGACAGCACTCAAAGGTATATTTAGTTCAGCTTTTATTTTATTTTATTTTGTATATGTTGTGTCATTAGTATTGGTGATGTTGCTTTTCTGACAGATCAATACCCAATTATTTTCATTGTGTTTGCTGTCAGAATCTAGGCTCTCACAATTGAATGTGAACATTTTAATTGTTAGGAAAAAAAGATAAAGGTGAGTTTAAATAATTTTGAAGTGTGTGTGTGTGTGTGTGTGTGTGTGTGTGTGTATGTGTGTGAATATGATAGGTGGAAATTGTTTTCCTGAGTTTGCATGAGGAATAACTAGGGCATAAGATATGAGGCTATGATAAGATATGTTTCTTCCTATATGTTTGTGCACTGTGGACAATGGTAAGCCTATAAACTTAACAAATGAATTATACTCTAAGTTCTAATCACATTCTAAGTGTGTTTATCACAGAAAATGACAGCCAGATGCCCAGAGTATCTCTTAAATTTGGGAAAGTGTATAATCACTTGACAAAAATTCTAGCAGATACCTATGACTGACTTAGAATTAGTTTCAGTATAATAGAACTTAAGTTTGTACAAATTTTAAAAAGTTACAAACTTTTTGTTCCTTATAGTTCTTATATACTTATAAAATCATAAACACTATAAATAATAAAAATCAGAAAACTCTAAATCAAATTTATATAATACTATGAAGCGATAGTACTTGAATAACTAAGATTAATTCAATATGGAAGATGATGCTGTTCCGCTGAGACTAAATCACACTTTGCAATGCGAACATGGAATTGGGTGCTGGTACAGGGGTTCTTTCAAGTTTGACATACTTGTGTTTGCTAGTAGTGAATCGATTCTCTCTCTCTTTTGATCAGCTGGAACAACTATGGGACCTAAATATTTGTTCTGTGTTGCCATGTCCTTTAGCCATCACTTGGGCTTAAGTTCCATATTAAGTGCACCTCCGTTCTTATCTTTCTAACTGTGACAATGAAGGTGAAAATATGTATTGTCGATGAGCTTTTCAATGCATACAAAAATGAAAATCAAATGAGTGTGTGAATTCAAAGTCAAGTGAAGAAAATGTTTTAAGGGATTGGGAGCAATTAACTGTACCATCTAGTATGACAAATCCTGAAAATTCATTGGTTTCAGAATGTGGAGGTTACCATTGAATTTGAGCCATTTTGGTAGAGTAGAGAAGGAAGTGATAAAACTTGAGTGTAGTGACTGAGCTAGAGAATGGGAAGAGACAATTTAGGGACAGAAAATGCAGACATCTTTTCTGAGGATTTTGTAGCAAAGTGATCAGAGAAAAGAGTTGGTTGCTGAAGAGGGAATAGAGATAACTGGTTTTAGAAGATGGGAATAATGGCATGTTAGTAGGTTTAGTGGAGAAGAAAATAATTCAGTAAAGAGGGAAAAATGGATGATGCAGGAAAGAGAGAGGGTCGAATTACTGGAACAATGACTTTGAGTGGGCCTAAGGGGAGGGTATCTAAACTACAAATGGAGGCATTGGCTCTAAGTGATTCATTGATAGTTCACCCATGGTACCAGAAGGAAAAGCAGAGGATATGCCAATATAACCTAGCTTGTGAGTAGACGTGGATGTTCTCCTCTGAGCGATTCAATTTCTAAGTGAAATCTCAAAGTCATCCGTTGGCAGTGAGGAGGGAGGAGGTGCTGTGAGAGGGTTGAGGATCAAAGGGAACTTATGAAAGGGTTGTCTTGGAGAGGTTGAGAATGAATGGACAAGGATGGGGGATTTGGTTTCAGAGCTGAATGACATTAAAGGCACAACTGAGTTCTGTAGCTGCCCATTTAATGCAAGGATTGGTAAACTTTTTCTTTCTTTCTTTTTTTTTTAGATTTTATTTATTTGACAGACAGAGATCACAAGTAAGCAGAGAGGCAGACAGAGACTGGGGGTGAGGGGGAAGTAGGCTCCCTGCTTAGCACAGAGCCCAATGTGGGGCTTGATCCTAGGACCCTGAGATCATGACCTGAGCTGAAGACAGAGGCTTAACCCACTGAGACACCCACGTGCCCCAACTTTTTCTATAAAGAGCCACACAGGAAACATTTAGGCTTTGTAGTCCCTACAGCCTGTCATAACCACTGAGCTCTGCTACTGCAGTCTGAAAGTCAGCAGAGGCAAGAGGTAAACCAGGGCTGCCATGGACCATCCATAAGCTGTGACAGTGAGAGATCTCCTTTCTTTGGGACCCGACTTAGATGTCAGTACCTTATTAAAGTATTGCAGACTGTCCCAGTCATAGTCAGTCATGCGTTCTTTGTGGTCCCCCATTGATCCATACCTTTCTGCCATATCCTTCACCTGCACTGGAAGTGCTGGCCCTGGTTGGCTTTGGCTTGAGAGACCTGACAATTAAATTATCAGGAATTCTGTGAATCATTTAATGTCAAATCAGTCATGGTGAGAGTATTTTTTAATTTTTTTGAAAGATTTTATTTATTTATTTGACAGAGAAATAGTGAGAAAGGGAACATAAGCAGGGGGAGGGGGAGAGGGAGAAGCAGGGTTCTTGCTGAGCAGGGAGTCCTATGCAGTACTCGATCCCAGGGTCCTGGGATCATGACCTGAGCTGAAGGCAAAAGCTTATGACTAAGCCACCCAGGCGCCCCTGTGAGCGTCTTTATACCATAGTAAGCTCTACAAATCAGGGTTTTTCTTATCTCCAAGAGCCAGTTGTTAATCATTTGCCTGTAATTAACTGGTTTGCACCACCATCTCCCCACCAGTCCCAGTTTTTCAAGAATAATGGCTGTGTTTCACTGTTCAATTAACTTTTCTCTTTTCTCTATCTACAGGATTGTGGTGGATGAAGTACATGCCAAAACCTGTTGAATAATATTTGACATGTTCTATTTTTTCCCTAATTAAAAACTCAAATCCCCCAAATTTCTTCCAGTTTAATTATCTACCCCAAAGTCAACACAGTATACCAACCCATACCTCACATTGAGGTGAGGAGTGAGGTGAGGAGTGAGATTAACTCACATTGGTTTTGACTTTATTCTGTTTTTTTTTTTTTTCCTGAATTGACTTTTATTTTAATCATTTATTGCCCAACTGACTCTATAATCATTTGCCTGGACATATATATGTGCCTCATGTCTGATGATATGATTCACAGTCTTTAAGAACATAATGTTTGGAGCCAGAATATCTCCTGACATTGGGCAAGTTGCTAAACATGTCTGTTCTCATTTGTATAGTAGGGATAAAATGGTATCTACTTTGTAGGGTTGCTGTGTAGATTAAATGGATTAATTCACATAAGATACTTAGAGTAATATCTTAGCAATGTTAGAGTGAATTATCATTATTAACTCATATTCCAGGCTTCCACTTTGCCTGTCTAACATCCATCCTTTAGAAAGCATCTGGAGTGATCTTCAGCAAACAAAAATTGGATCACATGATGACTCTGTTTGAAAATCACTGATTATTTAATCATGCTGAGAATAAAAATCTACTTTCTTTTTCATGGACTATAATCCTTATATGATCTGCCCCTTTGACTCTTTCTCAGTCTCTGCATTGTGCCCTTCTGATTCCCATAAGCTTTACAGATATGGTTTCCTTCCTCTCCTTGAATGCGTTAAGCCTTCCTTCTAGCTAGGCTCCCTTTGTCCGGAATAGTTTCTTCCTAGGGCTAAGCCTATCACTTCTTGTTATTCAGATTTTGGTCCAGAAATGGGTTTCGAGAGAGATCTCTCCTGAGCACTCTTTGCAAAGGAGTTCAACTTACTGTCATTACTCTCTATCACATCTTCCTGGTTTGTGGCCTTTATGCCATTTATTCATATCTCAAATAGTCATATTTATTTGTATTTATTTGCTTCCTTTGTTTTTGTCTTTCTTTCAACTGGATATAAGTTCCAAGAAGGTAACATGTATCTTATATACCTATATTTTTCATAGCTGTATATCTGGTGCCTAGAATGGCAGATCTCAAAAATTATTATAGGATCAATAAGTGACAGGGATAAATGCATATATTATCTTGCTCTTCTAATTTAAGAACTGAGTTGATCAGCATGTCCTATTTTGATAAATAACATCATTGTCCATCTATTGCAGAAGCCAAAAATCTTTGTGTCATTCCCAACTTCCCCTTATCCTTCATCATCCAAATAATCAACTCTTACGTTCTGTCCACACTGGTCCTAAAATAGCTCACGAATACTCTACTTCTTTCTATCTAGAATTATTTTGTTTGGGTTTCTGATTGTCTCCTACCTTGCTCAGCTTTGATCTGTTCACTTCACGACAACCAGAATAAACTTGCCAAATCACAATTCTGATTGTATCCCTTCATTGCTTAAAGCCCTTTAACATTCAAAGAGTTCTGTGGTGTTGCAGAATTATTAATACCCCCAACTCACCCTATATCATTCATACCCCCCTGAGTTGCTTGAAGTTGGGGACAGTTTCTGGCAAGTCATTAACTTCTAATGGCTTTCCATATCAGGTGTATGATCTATATCTCTCTATTTCTATGTGAGAGTTTTCTCTGGTACCCTTTCATGTGCTCAAAGCTCAGCAAATCCTCCATAGCATCCCTCAGACAATGGGAAATGGCATCAGTGGATAAATGACCCAACCATCCTGGCTTCCACAGTGTCCAGTGAGATGATTCTCAGATCACTGGAGGCTAAACCACTCCACGTGGTATACCATGCAGGATTGAGGCCCATTGTCCACAGCCACACCAAGCTCATTAACAGACATTTTTTCTGGATTTTCTTTCTTTATGTCTTCCTCATTGTGCATCCTGAAAGCAACCTCTAGAAGTACCTCTGCCTGTATTCAAGACCTCGTCTCAAAGTCCATTCTTAGGGGAAAATAAACCATGAACTATTGCTAGTAATATGCCCTTTGATCAGCCTTGACTTTCTTCTTCAGGCTGTTTTCCCTTGTAAACAACCACTGTTTGTCCACAGAAATCTTGTTTTTTGGCCATACTAATTCCTCAAGTATATAATGCTTATTCTAACTTTATGTGCTTTTGCTTCCTTTTGCCCACACCTTAAATGTTACCTTCATTTCCCAGTGGCTAACCAAGTGCCTTGTTCAAGCAAGAGTCCAATGAATAATCAAATAACTAGAGTCTAAAATTTATTCCTGCTCATGTACTTCCACAGAGGAGTAAAATTATTTGTTTTATATTTTATATAAATATATTAAATTATATTTTATATAAATATATTAAATTATATTTTTACATAATATGTTATGGGGCTATTGCTAAAATCTGAGAAGATATAAAAGCAGAATAGTAGCAAACAGTAATTTTAAAAATTCCAGATACATATTTTTCTTCTTTTTAATCAGCTTTAAATTAACCAGGTGCAAACTATCAACTATTTTCATTTGGAAATAATGGAACATCCAGCTCTCTAGAGAATACATCTGTTTGAATAACATAGGTTTTTAATAAGCCAATACTAACTGCAATTTTTCTTTTTCTAACAAGTCAAGTTCTTTTTGTGGTAGATTATCACATTATTATTCTTAATAATGGCCCTTTTGTCAAAAATGTTCCCTGAAATTAGCATTTGCTTGGTTTTAAATAAATGTTTAAGTTGTACCAGCAAAGTGCTGATAGAATTAAACTCAGTATGCTTTTATTTTACTATAATACTCTTAGCAAGAGATGTATCTGATCCGAGCATATAATTAGAGCATTTGAAGTAATCCATGCTTTAACATGATTTGAGATGATAAATACCAGTTACAACAAACATGTTACTGCTCCTTTTACCACTACTCCTTTTCTCTTTCTCACAACTAATCACTCACTAATAACATGGGTGTCTTTTTTCGACAATGCTTTAATTTTGATAAGATTAGCAAAAATCCAGAGTTTCTGAAAACCAGTAATATCTAATGATTTGATGAGATTTTGAAAAACAGATGGTTTGCTTGCTGTCAGGTAAAAATCCACTAGCAATATTACTTATAGAGTAAGTACACATATTTTATATTATATATATATTATACATAACTATAATATATAAATATATAAATTATATGTATATATGTAAGTTTTAATTTTCACATTCAATTTAGGTCTGAATAATTCCCACTTATTGTTCAGAACTCAATGAAACATTCCATGGTGTCCTACACTAGAATACTTGTGTTTCCATGTACCATGCATTTCTTTCTCACAATCTATTTTAGATACTGGTAATTATGCCTTTTTAAAAAAGATTTAACTCATTTATTTGAGTAAGAGAGAGAGAGCAGAAGCAAGGGGAGAGGTAGAGGGAGAAGCAGAGGGAGACGGAGAAGCAGATTCCTTGATGAGCAGAGAACTCAGCATGGGGTTTGATCCCAGGACCCTGAGATCAAGACCTGAGCCAAAGGCAGACACTCAGCCCACTGAGCCACCCAGGTGCTCCTGTAATTATGTCTTGAATGAATCTCTCCACTAGGGCTACAAACTAAGTGAGGATTCAAACCACATCTGTGTTTTTCATCACTCTATCCCTAGCTCTTAGCATAGAACTTGATGCATGGTAAGTACTCAAAAAATGTTGAAACTTCCTCCAGAATGCACCTATTCTTATTTTTCCAGCATACTTAGAATTTCAGTTAATAACTTCATTCATCCATACATTCAAGCATTTAACTTTACTTAAACATTTACTTATTCTACAAACTTTCATTAAGCTCCTAGTGTATGCTAATGGATAAGGCAGGTACTAGTGCCTTAGAAATAAAAGACAAAATATTTTTTTTTTTTTTTCAGAGACAGAGGTGGAGTGGGGGGCCTAGGGGTCATTGTGAGGAGGGACAGTGGGAGAGGAGAGAGAGAATCCTAAGCAGACTCCCTGCTGAGCACAGAGCCTGCCCTGGAGATTGATCTCAAAACCCCCAGATCATGAGCAAGCCTAAACCAAGAACTGTCTGCTTAACTGACTGAGTCACCCAGGTACCAAAAAAAATCTCTTTTTTAAAAAAGGAGGGAAATAGGTAAATGTTAATTAAAATACAGCAAAATAAGGAAGGAAGCCAAAACAAATTAAAAACAAAAACCAAAACCTGTTCCTAACTTGTGTTTCCCTTCTGATTCTACTATACAGATCCAATGTCATTTTTGTTTTCAGTGTGGGTTTTGGTTCAAAGTAAACAACAGTGACTAACTGCTACACACAGTTTAAATAGGAAAAAGAAGGACTATTTTGCTGAGACATTTCAGAAATATTCAGAATAATGGTGACATAGTTAGTCTAGCCTATTTTTATGGATAGGGGTCTCCAAAGTGGATTTACTTTATCAAAATGTGGTGGAGGAGACACATCCCCTGGGAAGTTGTTAGAAATGCAAATGCTAGGCCCCCTCTCCAGACCTACTGAGTCACAGACTCCAGGGGGGGCGTCTAGCACTGTGTCTTAACAAGTTCTCCCAGAGATTCTAATGCTCATACACAAAAACATTGGAGAACAACTGGTCTGGATGTTGCTCCCCAGTAGATTTCCTCCATTGGCCCAAACTACCAAATCTGGACTGAATTAAGTAGCTGATATTTTCAGCACATAGTATGACAGGGTTAAGGTAGTGACATGAATGTGAACCCATTTAAGGTTTTGTCAATTTTTACTTTGTCAGTTTCAAGGTTCTCCACTATAACTCTAACCCGTAACACCCTAGGAATATGTAGCTATAATCAAGATGGGAATAAACGAATTTGTATATATCAGCACAGATTTCTTACTTCCCAGAATATCCAGCATACACCACAGACACACACACTATTTTTGTTCTTTAATATATAGAGTTTTTTAAAAATGTATTTTTGAGTTAGCTTTAAGGTTTTTATAATTGTTTGCTTTGTAATGGGTGGCCTAGAAAATTTTAGTTTTACCACTCTGGAAATTCTGACTTTTCCTTTATGGCCCAATTGTGGTTTTTAAAGAGGAAAGGCTTGCTCTTTTCCAGCTCAAAGCAAATAAAGTTATTGTATTGTTTTATTTTGTGTACTTCCTCAAAAAATATATTTGATAACAGTTAAATGGTTTTTGAAAATTAGAATACTGAAAGTATAGGAAGGCTTTCAGTGAAAAACATGTTACGTTGTCCTTATGTGAGCTATTTTGTATTTATTAGGGTATTATTTAAGGTTGAAAAAAGTAATATTAAAGCCTTGTGGAGAACACGAATAATTCCATAAAGATAGTTGGAATATCTGAGGAAATTCCAGAGAATATCGATCCGTGAATCAATCATTCCATAAATGTTTCAGAAGTGCCAAGAGGCAAGACACAGCTCTGGATTGTAGGGTAGAACTGAGGTAACACTTAAACTGAATGGATAAGTATATATGAAAAGCCAAATAAGAGCCCAGGACCTGATCAATTCCCTGGAGAATTTTATTAAACATTCGAAGAAGAAATAATACCTATTCTCCTGAAGCTGTTTAAAAATATAGAAACAGAAGGAAAAGTTTGAGAATCTTTTTATGAAGCCAGAATTACCCTGATCCCCAAACCAGGCAAAGACCCTACCAAAAGGGCAATATCCCTGATGAATATGGATGCCAAGATTCTCAACAAGATCCTAGCTAAAAGGATCCAACAGTACATTAAGAATATTATCTACCATGGCCAGGTGGGATTTATCCATGGGATGCAAGCATGGTTCAACATTTGTAAATCAATCAGTGTGACAGAACAAATCAGTAAGAGAAGAGAAAAGAACAACATGGTCCTCTCAATCAATGCAGAAAAAGCATTTGACAAGATACAGCATCTGTTCCTGATTAAAACCCTTCAAAGTATAGGGATAAAGGGAACATTCCTCAACTTCATAAAATCTATCTATGAAAAACCCACAGTGAATATCATCCTCAATGGGGAAAAGCTGACAGCCTTCCCTCTAAGATTAGGAACACGACAAAGATGCCACTCTTGCCACTCTTGTTAAACATAGTACTAGAAGTCCTAGCAACAGCATTCAGACAATAAAAAGAAATAAGTGTATTCAAATTAGCAAAGAAGAAGTCAAACTCTCTTCCCAGATGACATGATACTTTCTATGGAAAACCCAAAAGACTCCACCCCCAATGTACTGAACTCATACAGCAATTCAGTAATGTGGCAGGATACAAAATCAATGTACAGAAATCAGTTGCTTTCTTATACACTAACAATGAAAACACAGAAAGAGAAATTAGAGAATCGATCCCATTTACTATAGCACCAAGAACCATAAGATACCTGGGCATAAACCTAACCAAAGAGGTAAAGGATCTGTACTCGAGGAACTACAGAACACTCATGAAAGAAACTGAAGACGACACAAAAAGATGGAAGATCATCCCATGCTCATGGATCTGAAGAATAAACATTGTTAAAATATCTGTAGCTTAGCGCTATCTGTATTTTCAATGCCATCCTGATCAAAATTCCACCAGCATTTTTCAAAGAGCTGAAACAAACAATCCTAAAATTTATATGGAACCAGAAGAGACCCTGAATTGCTAAGGAAATATTGAAAAAGAAAAACAAAATTGGGGCCATCACATTGCCTGATTTCAAACTTTACTACAAAGCTGTGATCACCAAGACAGCATGATACTGGCACAAAAACAGACACACAGACTAGTGGAACAGAGTAGAGAGCCCAGATATGGGCCCTCAACTCTATGGTCAAATCATCTTTGACAAAGCAGGAAAAAATATACAGTGGAAAAGGGGTAGTCTCCTCAATAAATGGTGCTGGGAAAACTGGACAGCTATGTATAGAAGAATGAAACTCGACCATTCTCTCACTCCATACACAAGGATAAACTCGAAATGGATAAAAGACCTTAACATGAGGCAGGAATCTGTCAAAATCCTAGAGGAGAACATAGGCAGTAACCTCTTTGACATCGGCCACAGCAACTTCTTTCAAGATATGTCTCTAAAGGCAAAGAAACAAAAGCGAAAATGAACTTTTGGGACTTCATCAAGATCAAAACCTTCTGCATAGCAAAGGAAACAGTCAACAAAACAAAGAGGCAACCCACGGAATGGGAGAAGATATTCACAAATGACACTACAGACAAAGGGCTGATATCCAAGATCTATAAAGAACTCCTCAAGCTCAACACACACAAAACAGATAATCATATCAAAAAATGGGCAGAAGACATGAACAGACACTTCTCCAAAGAAGGCATACAAAGAGCTAACAGACACATGAAAAAATGGTCATCATCACTAGCCATCAGAGAGACTCAAATCAAAACCACATTGAGATACCACATTATACCAGTTAGAATGGCCAAAATTAACAAGACAATAAACAAGTGTTGGAAAGAATGTGGAGAAAGAGGAGCCCTCTTACACTGTTGGTGGGAACGCAAGTTGGTGCAACTACTTTGGAAAAGAGTGTGGAGGTTCCTTAAGAAATTAAAAACAGAGCTACCTTATGACCCTGCAATTGCACTAGTGGATATTTACCTCAAAGATACAGATGTAGTGAAAAGAAGGGCCATCTGTACCCCAATGTTCATAGCAGCAATGTCTGCAGTTGCCAAACTGTGGAAAGAACCAAGATGCCCTTCAATGGATGAATGCATAAAGAAGATATGGTCCAGGGGCTCCTGGATGGCTCAGTGGGTTAAAGCCTCTGCTTTCAGCTCAGGTCATGATCCCAGGATTCTGGGATTGAGCCCCGCATCTGGCTCTTTGCTCAGCGGGGAGCCTACTTCCTCCTCTCTCCCTGCCTCCTCTCTGCCTACTTGTGATCTCTGTCTAATAAATAAAAAAAAAAAAGAAAAAGAAGATATGGTCTATATATACAATGGAGTATTATGCCTCTGTCAGAAAGGATGAATACCTAACTTTTGTATCAAGATGGACAGGACTGAAGGAGATTATCCTGAGTGAAATAAGTCAATCAGAGAGAGTCAATTATCATATAGTTTCACTTACTTGTGAAGCATAAGGAATAACACGGAGGACATTGAGAGAAGGAGAGGAGAAGTGAGTTGGGGGAAATCAGAGGAGGAGACAAACCATGAGAGACTGGACTCTGAGAAACAAACTGAAGGTTTTTGAGGAAAGAGGGGTGGGCGGATGGGTGAGCCTGGTGGTGGGTATGAAGGAAGGCACGTATTGCATGGATCACTGGGTGTGGTGCATAAACAATGAATTTTGGAACACACACACTGAAAAATTAATTAAATAAAATAAAAAAAACACAAAATCTACTATACCATATGTGTGTTTCCAAATACCTACCTAGGTACAAACAAGTCAACTACGTGATAGCAATAAAATTGTTTGACCTCTTCATTTCACTGACTAGTTTTTGTAAAATTTCTCCTAAATAAAGAAAAAAAGAAAAAAAAGAATACCCACATGTGGACAAAACAGAAAAGAAAAAAAAAAAAGAAAGAAAAGCCAAATTATCATCTTGATTTAATGACCACTTGGTTTTGTATAGCTTATTTACTTTATACTCTTTCAGTCTATAATGCAGAGAGGGAAAGAATTGTCTCCTCATTTCCAAAGTAGTAA
Source organism: Meles meles (assembly GCF_922984935.1). Taxonomy (NCBI): domain Eukaryota; kingdom Metazoa; phylum Chordata; class Mammalia; order Carnivora; family Mustelidae; genus Meles; species Meles meles. Next base: position 135,476,750 of record NC_060070.1, read on the forward strand.
AACTGAGGCTGAGATTTGCAAACATCAAGTGCCTTATCCAAGGTCATGAATCCCTATGCCAAGTGACAAAGCCATGATGAAGACTAGTTCTTTGGCCTCCTATTATGGAACGTGTTCTATGACTTCATGTTGCCTCCTATAAAAAACAAAACAAAAAAAACAACAACAATGACCACTACGAGATGTTGCATGATTGGATTTGAGAGTGAATAATACAGTTATATCTGCAAAATGATTTTGGTAGCAGCACTGATTGTGAACTCTCTCTAATGAAGGAGAGAATGATGCATCTGGTTTTGGGCCAACTGACCTAAGAGTAAAAGAGCCCAGTCTTGGGGAAATGGACGTAGGCAGGCCCACAATGGATCGATGGTCTGCAAAGAATGAATGCACCCTTAGACTTTGATGGGTATCCCAACACTGTCTAGTCCTGGCCATTTATTTGCGGGGACTCTTGTTAGCTGACAAGGTCTGGTATGGTTCAACCTTGAGGGACACATTAATGCTAACGAAGTGTGGTCAGTTCCAGACAGCTTTGTTTTTCTACAATTAAAACAATAAGGCAATGATTCTCCATCAGGATCTCTTAGGTCTGTTGTCCCTGGATGTTATTTGGTGGTTCTGATTATTTTTAAAATCAGGACTATGACTTTTCTTCCCTGCATGTGGTTTGGGTCTCTGCACAGTGAGAAGTAGTGTTGTTGGTGAACATAAAAACAATTGGTCTCAGTTAGCATTGAAATTGGACTCTGAAAAGCATAGACTAATAATGCTCAGGACTCCTGAAAGATTGGTGTGTGCCCTTCTTTCTTTCTTTGGAACACCAGGCATTAGACAGTAGATGGCAGTGTGAGATGGGGAATTTCAGTGTTGGTGGTGATTTGCTTGAAACTAGCCCAGTAAAAATGGCTTTTTGACTTGGGAGCATTTATTAAATGACCCTTCCATCAGAGTTTTGTGTGGCAGCCAGGAACCCACCCTGGAAGGTGCTGGCAAACCACAGGTGCGGCTGTGTAACTGCTTTGTTTGAACTGGGTCCTTGCCCTGCTGGGAAGAAAGGTGGGCAGCCTTTGTGCACAATTCGTTGTCACAGAGCCAGGTAAACCGCCACTCAATGGTCCTGGCACTCCTGCCCCGCCCCCCCCCCGCCCCCCCACCCCCGCGAACTATGCACCCCCCCCAATCATCTTTCGGGGAAATTCATTGTATTTAAATGTCGAGGTAACAGCTTTGATATATATAAAAGGTTAATGGTGCTTCAGGTTTTTACATAAGTTTTTCTCCTTCTTTTTGTCCCAAACCTCTTAAAAATCAGAGGCAGGGAGTGAGGGGATTTCCAAACCCAAAAGCAAACTATGACATGAGAGAATTTCTCAGGCCAGCTGAAAAGATACAAATCCCCATGGCTTACCAAATGATGGATTCTATTTAGAATCTGTAAGAAATCCTGGAAAACAGGAAAGGGGTGAAGCTGAGTTGGGCTCCTTTTCTATTACAGACTTTTAGCAGAATTTGGTGTCTATAATTAGTCACCTGAAGTTGTATCCCTCTAGAACACTTTATAATAAGAAATTGTATTTTAAGCAGGGAAGAAATAGCTAAAAACATTTGATTTACTCAACATTTTACTTAATAGAAAGGAGGTCAATAATTCTGTGAGGATCCTTGTTCTATATGCAGTAATTACAGGATTAAAATAAAGCACATTATCAGAGTATCATAAAATTGTAATTTTTTTCTGCTTCATGGACCTATGTAAAACTACATTTCTTTAATTTTAGGTGTAATTTCTAACTGGTTACATTTTAGCTCTTGTGTGGTATAATATTCATTACTTAACTTCGGTAAACTCCACTTTTTCAACTGTAAAATGGAAGTACTTATTTGTGTACCAGGCACTAGCCTTTATAATAAACTTGGTACAATAAATATTAGTCATTGTTATTTTATAGATAATTACTGAATATAGGCATATTTTCAAACAAATTTTTTTCTCATTTCTCCAAGTAACTAAAAATTATAGTGTAAAACTCCTAAACTCCTAAAACTCCTAAACAAACAAAATTCAGTAAGTTAATCTGCTTAAAATAGAGTACACACCAGATGAAGTGCAGGAAACTTTGGGATCATCTATACAAACAGTAATTTTAATCAATGTGCTTAAAAGGAGAAAGATAAGATGTTACATATGCCTTCATATTTGTATGTGTGCGTGCATGAGAGACAGAGATAGAGGAAGAGAGAAAGGATGTGTGTGTGTGTGTGTGTGTGCGTGTGTGTGTGTGTGTGTGATTTTATTTGAGAGAGAGAGCTCCATGTATGCACACAAGAACGGTGGAGGGGCAGAAGGAGAGGGAGAAGCAGACTCCCCATAGAGCAGAGAGCTCAAGTCAGGCTTGATCTCAGGACCCCGGGATCATGACCTGAGACAAAAGCAGATGCTTAACCAACCCCGAGCCACCCAGGCGCCCCTGTATTATATACTTTAATTCATTACTTAACCAATGCCTTGGTTAACTTGTGGCAAGGTACGTTTTCAGGAAAGGGAAATAAAGGCATGAGAATAAAGTATTTGCCTGAAGTCACAGAAACCTCTTCCTTTTAATAGGCAGAACTTCTTTTAATTATGTGAAAATGGGGAACAGAACTTCAAGGACAAGAGTTTGGACATGAAAATGGTGGTCACCTACGTGAAACTGAAAATTCCCATTGAGAGAAATGTTCAGTGAGCAAACTTATGTTTATCAAGAGGGAAAGAAAGTTCAGAGGAGTTGACTGCTGAGTTGTGTGTAAGCATCAAGAAGTTCTTTGCCAACTTCACCACTTCTTACTTTTTTGTATTTTCAAGTTGTTTTTTGTTTTTGTTTTTGTTTTTTTGTTTTAATGTTGTTTGGTTTTGTTTAGATTAACCTTTCCAAGTCTGCATATCTGAGTTCTTCTCCTAGCTCTGCCATTTCCAGGGTCTGGAATCTTGGGCAAGTTGCTAAACGTGTAAACCTGTGGAATAATAACAATTCAACAATTCAGGTTCTTGTGAGATGAAATGAGGAAATACACAGAACTCTTGCAGCTCTGTGTCAGGATCTAGTAAATCTTCATTTAATGAAAGCCTGAGAAAAGGACCATTTGACTTGACAGTTACAGAATTAGAAAACTATATAATAGAGTCATGGCTGAAAGAAGCTTAGGATAAATCAACACTCCTTATTTTCCAGATAAGGAAAATAATGGCTAGAAAGATTTAATAAGAGCTTTGAAGATAATTTAGTATTTTGAGCTGATTTGGAAAAGATCAAGAATTTTTCAGGAGGAGGAATTGAGGAAGAGTGTTCTAGGGAGAGGGACCAGCAAGAGTAGAGAGACATGCAAGCAGACATGGGATACTGGAAAAATTAGGTAGAGATTAGGAAACAAAAGTAGAAAGCGGAGATTTAAATCTGGGGGAAAATAATTAAAACTTGATCGTGAAGGACTTTACAAATTATTCTAGATGTTTACAGCTAGAAGATTTACTGTCCTTTATCTTCTCTCGATTCTAGGAAGTAAGAGATGCAAATGATCTCAAGTTTATGACTGATCAACTGATTAAAAAATATCCAACTAAATATGGACCTTCTGATTTCTGAATCTGTGCACTTAAACTACATTGCAAAAATCCTCGGTTTATTCGAACAAATGTTCCAATGAGTCAAATCATAAATAAGAGTTAGTTGCAAAGAGCAAGGATTTTTGTTTAATTTGTTTATTGCTCCGTCCACGATTACTACTAAGGCAGTGACCATTTCAAAACTGGTAGAACCGATGAATAACAAACATTTATTGAGTCCTTATAAAGTATCAGATTTTAAAAAAATACCTTTAAGTGGCTTAAAAGATTAAAGCACTATTAGGGAATTATGTTACATTTTGGTGCATTATTTTACAAATTACTGCAGGACAAGGAAAGGGTAATATGATATTGAAAGCTCTGGATAACATAATCAAATGTATTCTCAAAACACTCAGTTTGTAGAGATGAAGAGATTTATTTAGAGAGTGAAACTTGTCTTGAAATATTAGAAAACCCATCATGTCAAAGATGTAGACCTATTTTGGAGAATAATCACCAGAGAGTTTACCTGGGGTCCATGTGTCGGTATTATAAGGAGTTAACAATTTGATTTACTCTTTGAAGGAATTTTCTAAACTTTCTGACAATTTAATTTAACCAACTTATAAACTAAGCTAGCTTGAGATGAAATAGGCTTCTGTTTACTTGTGATACTCATGAGAAAACTTGAGGGTCCATTGATCTTACAGAACAGATTCATTCTTTGAATGACAGATTAAACTATATGATAGCTGAGGTTTATGAGTCTACTAGGAATTTAGTAGACCAGTTGGATTATTTTGATTCAGGATTGTAGAGAACTAGTCTACTAACATGTATGTTTAAAAGGAGTTGGCCTGTTTCGAATCAGCTTGGAACATCAATTAAAGAAAAAAAAATCTCTTTGGCCTTTACTCAATGTCCTTTCCAAGTCAAAGCAGATTATTCACAGTTTCCTTTAATGTCTGTTATACTGTTTATGAGGAATGACTCAAGGGAAGTTTTTCTTTAATTCAAAACAAACAGATTGCTTACATGTTGAATGGCTGACTGATAGTTAGATGTTTCCTGAGAATGTTTACTGCTTATCAGGTGTTGTGTTACCTGAACTTTTGGTGACTCACGAGGAGGCATAGACATCAGGTCACGAATTCTTGCTACTGACTTTCAGATCACTCCTTGGGCTAACTAGGAATTTTCTAAGGAAAAAAAAATCATTTATAAGGCATCACAAGTAACTGGTAGTGTAGGAAACCATTAAATTGCGAAGTATACTCTCATGTCTTAGGGTGTTGGTAAGGGAATGATTATACCTCCATGTGGGGAGTTTCTCCAGCGGGAGGCTCTGAACAACAGGGCTATGTTATTTTTCTGAGGAGATATATGAGCTAAAGGTTATGAAATATCAAGTTTGGATCAGAACTTCTTTCTTTCTGTTTCCTGTTTTCTCATTTGAGATCTTATTTCAGAGGCTACTGCTAACCTGCTCCCATTCCTGGCTGAAGGGGATGGAAGCTAAAAAACAGATGCCATTAAATCATGTGAACGCCTCAGAGACAGTGACCCTAGGCACTGTTTCTTCTGTTCTGTTCCATGCATGCAGTTAGAGATAGAAGTCAGGATTCCCCAGTCAACCCAGTTAATGTTCAAACAGTTACTGATAGAGAATGGAGAGCAATGGATGCAGAGCCAGAGGAGTGTGCTGGCCTCAAGGTTTAAGGCTGTCTGATTTATGGATCGATTGATTGATTTTTAAAAGATTGTATTCATTTATTTTAGAGAAAGAGAGAAAGGGAGAACATGAGCAAGGGATGGGGGGTGGGCAGAGGGAAAAGGAGATGTAGACTCCCGGCTGAGCATGGAGCCCAGTAATGCAGGGCATGCCAAGACTCAGAGATCATGACCTGAGCTAAAGGCAAATGCTCAATCAATAGAGCCACTCTGGTGCCCTAAGACTGTCTGGTTTAATAAAGATAACAACTTTCTTCATTGCTTTGGGTCAGCCTGTTGGACATTTAAAAAAAATTTTTTTACTTGGAAATTCAATTCTTACATAAGAAAATTTAAAATTCTTAAATTTCATCCCTTTTAAACTCTAATCAAGATACATAGAGGAAAAAAGAGAGGAAAATTCAACCCTTGATTTTTTTAGGATTAAAAAAAGCAGAACAAGACTTCTAGTTGGATTAATTAATTAATTCATATAACCAGAAACTATACACTCTTAGTTCTTTAGAATAATAGGCTTAGAGCCACATGATTGTATTAAAGGGTTATGGTTGGAGTTTGGAGAAGCCATTTCTTGGGCTTAAAGAATAAAAAATCAGCAATTCTTTAAAGTCTGTATTTCCCAAATAGTATTTCTATAAATGTAACTTTTACTCACTGGTTCCTAGAAATAATCTGCTTTGACTATTTGGAGGTTAGGATATTGGTTTTTTATTCCCAAAGTGGTTGATAATAAGTGTACCCTTACTTTTGGAGGGAGGGGGCGTTCTTTCATGAGTACAGTTTCTCTGTTAGCAAATGGTGTGATGGATAGAGCAGGGAGCATGGATTCAGTGCACGTGAACCCCAGTGTCTTTCCTGCCACCAACAGACAGTGTGACAGGATATAAATCACTACCTCTCTGGGCGGGTTTTTTCATCAGCAAAAATTTGAAAGTGAGTCTAGATGACTTTTAATCTTCCTGTAAGCTTTAACATCTATGTTTCTATATTAACAATATTTTTGAAAAACAGTAAAGACACTCCTTGAGAATAGAATGGATTGTATGGCCTTTTGATAAAGGACTAAAGAATGTGCTTACATTTAAATAAAATTTCAAACAAATAGTCTTTCCAAGTAGTAACATAATATAGAAATAATTAACTTTGGAAATTCATTTCCCTAGATTTGTTCATTTTGCGGGTCTTCCATTTTGTTTTCACATTTTTAGAAAAATGAATTAGTACAAAAAATGAAGAAAGTTAATATCCTTTCAGATCATGTTTTTTGTGGAAGTTATGACTGTGGCTTGACAGTTTCTTAAGCTTTACTGCTTTAGCCAGTTTTCGAGAATTTCTTTGGCTTATTTCAGGTTTATTTAAGGCCATTCCTTCTGAAGAGAAAAAAAAAATCGAAAGGAATAGATAAATATCCATATTTAAAAGCTTCCCCTTGCCTTCCTACATGTTTTAGTTGTTTTCTCCTATAATGTTACTTTTTCAAATATGCCAGTGATCTATGCTGAACCTCACCTTTTCCTCTACTGTGGGACCGAAATCGTCGATTGATATTAGCTGAAAGGCTGCCTCTCTGACTTACACTTAAAGGAAGCCACAGTACGTGGGTGTGGGTACACAACTGTATCAGACCGAACAGGGTTTGGCCCAAGAAGTAACGACAAGTACATGACCACACATAGTTTTCCTTGGGAAATTTTTGAGCCTCTTTTTGGGCTTTATTTTCTCTTAAATTTAAGTCTGTTTCTTTCTATTCTCAAATCCCCATTTCCTCTTGGTTGTAAATTGTCACTCAGGTGTCTGGTCTCTTTTGGCAAAACTGGAGCATCACTTTGTACATGGTGATGGGTGTGAGTCACCTGGGATTCTGTCCCCTTTATCTCATGCTGGCTCTAAACACGCCTCAACTTTCTCTTCCTGAATTTGCCTTAATTCATTCTGAGTTCACATTCTGGCTCATTGCATCTGTTTTCACTTGCCGTTTTCACTGTTTTGAGAACAAAATAATAGCTCTGATCCCCATAGGGGTCAATTACCTTCACTGTGTTCGCCATCGCATATTTCATTTTCAACCCAAAATGCCATTTTGCACTCGGCTTGTTCACGTCATGGTTAGGGGAGGCAATGTGGATCGGAGTCAAAAGGGAGGCAAATATTTTGAATAGATTTATACAAATCCATCAGTGCACCTGGAAAAACTGTATAGCACAGTGGACAGAGCATAGGTATTAGAGTCAGAAACTAGCATTCAAATCTATGCTTTGGTACTTATTAGCCATTTGACCTTGGATGGTCACCTAACTACTATAAATTCATTTTTTATGCATATGTAGGAAATAATCACAATCTTATTGAATTGTTATATGGAACAAAGATAATGGATAACATTAAAAATGCCTTGCACTTGAGAGAAGGGTACCAAGTAAATATTACTTATTATTATTATTAATGCCACAACAAAGTTTAACGCATCTCTTTATTTATGAGCTAATGACCTGGTCCTCAATGCAATTTGACAATTATTCATTGGATTCCAAGTGGATACTCTAGTCTGTGTAGGACATATGAGAGGAATGGAACTCTCTTCAATTTTCCCTCATCATCAGCTCTGCCTACTATACACAGTCCAGCACTTCAATGAAATATTAAAAGTTCTTCTCAACTTGTCAAAGTCTGGCTCTTGGCCAAACTTTCTAGTACCTACTCTCCCCTTGCACCAACAATCTGTATTATTGCATTCATCCAGGCTGCTCACATCCATATGCGTGCTTGTGTTTCTTTACACTGAAGACAGACCAGCATGAGGCAAATCCTACTCATTTGAAGACCCAGCAAAAATGTAACTTTCCTTGTGAGTGTTTCTTGAGTTGCCCTTCTACTCCATCCTCATGGGAAGGGCGCCTTATTTCAAACACGCAGCATAGGAAGCCTTTCACAAATATTCTCCTCTTGCTCCTTTTCTCTCTTACCTTACTGCTCTTACCTATCATTACTGTAAGTTTCAGCTAGCAAAACCTGTGGCATAGATGTCTTCTTTGGGAGATGGAGCAAGAAAAAATTCTGGCTCCAATACTTACTATCTGTGTGACTTGGATATGTTCAGAATCTGTCTTTATATCTCCCAACAGAGGTTCTCAATGCAGTTGGCTCATAGTAAATGATTATTATTTGATCATGATGATAGTGGAACCTCTCTGTTGATTTCTACATGGTGATGTATGTTGCCTGTTATTGGATCTGAGCTTGACTGTCTTCCTTTTCTCCAGAAATCTTGCTTCTCTGGGAGCTTCTAGGAGCTCCAGCTCACATCTCGGTGCCTACATACTTCCTTCTTCAACACAGCATCTCTGCATCTCTTCTGGGCTCATAGTGTCCTCTGGCATTTTTGGGTGCCTTTTGATCATTCTTAAAAGCAAAGTGAGAGGGTTTAAGATATTCCCCATATTTTCTTTTATGTTGGCCCATTTCCTCCACTGGCAGACCTCCTCCTTGGTTCTCTAGGCAGGATTCATATATCTAATTATTCACCTTCCACTTGATGGAAAACTAAAGTCTTGGTGCGAGCTATGTAATAAGCTGCAATGGAGAAATATAATTCAAAAGCAAAAAAAAAAAAAAGACAGGCTGATTGATTAGCTTATTATAATAAGAAATACTTTTTGGGAGGGGGGCTAGATTTCACTGAAAGAAAACCATACTGTTTTTTGCATCTGTGCTTGGTGAGTTTTATGGCTTTGTTTTGGCTTTTACAATAAGATGACTGCTAATCTAGTAGGAGAATATGTGCAAAACCAGAAAACAAGGAAAATACTGCTAAGAAAATCAAAGACATTTCTAAAAAGATGTTAAATACACAGTTTGTCTCTGGTTCGGATCTGTTCATTCTCTTGAATTGGGTCACACATTTTGGGGATGTCTGAATGTTCTTTCTCTTAGGTGGAATTAATACAAGAGCTGGGGCTCTGAAAACCTAGGTAGTTTCCACTTGTATGTTTTTCTTCAAAGGCCTTGAGTTGATTCAATTAATTATGGTGCCCCGCTGAGTTCCATTTTCATCTGAACCCACATGGCAAAGCTGTAAATGGTACGTGCAAATAAGGATCCATCTCTGGGGAGAGTCTCCTTACAGGAATGCCTGCTCACTTTGTGAGTTGCCAACCATGTGTTAAGATGAGTTTCAGAGCTGTGACCCCAAGAAAGGGAGCTTGTCTTGTCTTTTCTCTTCTTTTTGATATTAGTGTCAACATCTTCCATTTTACATAGATTTGAAGAACAAGGGAAGATGTGAAAAATGCATTTCTATTAAAATGGAAACAAAAGATTGCCATTTCAGGAATTCTCTTGGAAGTATATTCTGTTCTATCTTAATAATGCCAAGGGATATATCAAAATGTCTTTACTTTCACTCAGGTGTCATGAAAAAAAATCAAGCCTCAGCTCAAATCATCCTTATTATTATTGCATTTCAATTAAAATTATATTTCATTAAAATAAGATAGGAGTGTATTTTAACCTCAGAATGATTCATGAAAAGCCCCTGTATGGAGAAATACTTTTCAAGACTCAGATAAAATCTTACATCATAAACAAACAAAATCGAATGTTAAATAACCATCTTTTCCATGCTTCATGGGTCTTTATTTTGATTTTTGGTTTTAGACAGCACCTCTAATCATGACAGAGAACCTCCAAGTTTCAGTTCCTTTTTGGCTTGCTAACTCAAATAAATAGCATGATCCTATAGGTATTTCACTGGAGTCCAATATTGGCCTAGATTTGTCACTGAATTTAAGGCTGGAATGCTGTTTAAAATATAGTACATACCCTAGTGAGCACTCTTCAGGCCAGGGTTCAAAGCCAGGTCTGCTCCTGGGGAACTCTGAAAACTTAATCAACCTTTTATGTCTCCAGGTTTCACTTTTACCATCATAAAGAGGTATATGAATACCTACCTTGCAGAGTGACTTTGAGAAACCAATATTTTATGATACATAAAGATTTTCAACTATGCGTGGCACATAGTACCATGTGTGTCCCTGGACCAGCAGCAGAAACATTACCTAGGGAGTTTTCAGAAATGCATATTCTTGGCCCCACACCAGATGTACTGACTCAGAAATCTGGGTGTGGGGCCCAAGTATCCATATTTTAACAAGCCTTCTAGATGATTCTTATGCATGCTTTCGTTTGAGAAATTGTCACAGTGTGTAATAAGCTATACAAGGACATTTGCTGACTCAGGTAAACAGCAATTTAGAATTATCCTAGAAATTCAATAAATGAGGTGAGTCATTCTTTCTTAAGGAAAACTCTTCCTTACAAATACAACATCTTCAGATATAAATAACAATATGTAACAATTATTGACAGCTTATTATCTCCTAGAGCACAGGAGAGGTGCAGTACTCCTTATTTTACTTAATCCTCACACAACCTCAAGAGAGAGGTGCCATGAGCAGCCACAGTTTACGAAAGTAACTAGGATTACAGAATGTCACTTGGTGCACGTTGAGGTGGATCTCTCCCTCAAACAAACTTCAGAAACATTATGCTTAACTACAATTAGAAAAGTATCTTATGCAGTCACCGTGCTCATAGAATTTTATTTTGAAAATTGCTGAACTTTCACCATTGTATGCCAATTCTTTTAGTTTTTGATTTTTTAATTTTTCAAACAGCTTCATTGAGCTTTAACTGATATACAAAAATACACATATATATAAAGTGTACCATTTGATGAATTTGGACATACACATACATCCGTGAAACGGTCAGCACAATCAAGATAAAAGACATACCCACTACGTCTAAAAGTTTCCTCGTGTCTGTTTTTTTGTTATGTTTTGTGTTTTATTTTTGTCTTTTGTTGTTGTTGTTGTTGTTTTAAAGATTTTATTTATTTATTTGACAGAGAGAGAGATCACAAGTAGGCAGAGAGGCAGGCAGAGAGAGAGAGAGAGGAGGAAGCAGGCTCCCTGCGGAGCAGAGAGCCCGATGTGGGGCTCCATCCCAGGACCCTGAGATCATGACCTGAGCCGAAGGCAGAGGCTTTAACCCACTGAGCCACCCAGGCGCCCCTTTTGTTGTTGTTTTAAGAATATTTCAGATGATATTCTTCTAGCAAATTTTTAGGTGTACAGGACAATATTTCATTATATTCCAATTTTTTAAAAAAAGTCAGTTGTATAGAAAGTCGTTTTCACCATCTATATTGTATTTCAGTGTTCATACACACAATATATATTTCTATACATTTTATTATATATTTACATATGTATGCACCTGTACCAATGTAGAAAATTCTCGAGAGTAGAAATCACATTTATTTTATTCACCCACTGCACTTAAGTGTTTAGAATAGTACCTGGCATATAAGTATATAATTTGAACTCAATAATTACTAATTTACTGAATGAAGGAGTGAATGAATGCTCTGCTACTAGTCCTGACAAAAACAAAACAAAAAAAATCAAAACAAAAAAAATTGTCAAAGACTTACAGCTCTAGAAGCCAGGATATGTTTTTCTAGTCCTGTTAAACTAAAGAAATTCTGGCTGAATCTCCATTTAGAAAGCAGATACATTCGCTTTAGTGTTTTTAACATTGATACGACCAACCTACTCACAAGTCATTAGATCAATGTGACATTTCATTCAGCCATTAATCATAAAGACATAAATTTTGAGGTTGAAAAAGACCTTAGAGAACATCTAATCTCTCCTTTTGCAAGGTGGGAATTTGGGCCCAGAGGTGAAGTGACTTGTTCAAGGTTAAATGCTGGGTAGGGGTGAGGCTGGAAGTGATGCTGGAAATCCAGGTAGGCTGATTGCTGACCCAGCACTTTGTCACCCTGGGTTCTCTGCATATACCTGTGCCTGGTCTTGGCTGAGTTTGGGCAAGTAATACATGAAATGCAATTACATGCTACCGTCCTACAATCTCACATTTAATCTGACTGAAAAATGCAAAAGCAATTTTCTTCTTCTTTTTTTAAATTAATGTCTTTATTTTAGAGAGAAACAGAGAGAGAGAGAGTATGCATGAGTGGGAGGAGAGGCAGAGAGAAGGACTCTCAATTAGGCTCCCCAAGGAATGCAGAGTCTGATGCAGGGCTTAATCCCAGGACCCTGAGATCATGACCTAGGCTGAAATCAAGAGTCAGATGTTTAACTGACTGCACCTCCGAGGCACTCTGGGAAATTTTCTTTTAAACTGGCTTTGCCACCAACAAACTGCATAATCACCAACAGATTAACTCAGTGTGCCTCAGTTTCTTCATCTCTAAATCTTAGAAAAGTATAGTACCGGCTTCTCAAGATAGCTATGGGGATTAAAGGAGATTAAATGAGTAAAATATTTAGAACAGGATGCATCCCATGGTAAACTCTTTGCATGTGTTAACAATTCTTCCTCTTATTATTTTGGGGAGGAATGTTTGTTAGTTGGGCATTTTCCTTTGAGCTGGAGTGATGGACAGATAAAGGGAAAGCCCGGGTGAGTGTTGAGTTCTCACAGGATGCAGACCAGCAAAGTGGTCCCAGTTCCCATCTATGACCAGTTAAGCAGGAAATGCTCCTCCTTACTCTTCTTCCTACTTAATCTGGTAAACAGGGAGTATTAGTTCATGTTATTTTTTGTAAGTTTGTGACTTGGACATATGTGACTGAGTACAATTGAGCAGGCTAAATGGAATGACTTAAATTCTTACCAAAAGTTTTGGATTATAAGCACAAATTCAATTTGGAATGATCAATTCACATAAAAGTGATCGATATGTTCAATAATGCATAGCCGATACCTGGAGAAGAGAAATCTTCAGGAGGTCTGCAGTTTGTGATGAAGAATAGAAAGGTGAATCTTGCTTGAGGAAATGGTTATGTTCTTGAAAGCTTTTTAATAAATTAAGTCTTTAAAAAATCAGCATTTATGTATTTCTGTGAAACTTCTTGTTTTCCAAAAATCATAATGGGAATGCAGTTTATATATATATATATTTTTAAGATTTTACTTATTTATTTGAGAGAGGGAGAGACAGAGAGACAGAGAGAGAACAAACAGGGGAAGAGGCAAAGAAAGAGGGAGAAGCTGACTCCCCGCTGAGTGGGGAGCCTAATGTGGAACTTAATCCTGGGACCTGGAGATCATGACCTGAGACAAAGGCAGATGCTTAACTGATGGAGCCACCCAGGTGCCCCACGCAGTCTATAGTTTTCTCTCTATTCTAGAGCTAAATCAAATTTAGTCTGTTTGGATATATTATAAGAATACCTTATATGTAGCATCATATATAACATGTAGTGTGTACATATATATGTGTTTGTATATATATATTTATATATGTGTGCATATATAATTATATATAATATATATAATTCATGTAGTTATTTATTTACAAATATATATACATATATTTGTATATATATTTTATTGTATAGTGTATATATATTTTATTGTCCATACACATGCACACATATGTATGCTTGTGTTTGTGTCAAATTTGGTTTATTTTATTTTATTATTATTATTATTTAAGATTTTATTTATTTATTTGACAGAGAGAGAGAGAGAGATCACAAGCAGGGAGAGAAGCAGGCAGAGAGAGAAGAGGAAGCAGACTCCCTGCCGCGCAGTGAACCTGATGCAGGGCTTGATCCCAGGACCCTGAGATCATGACCTGAGCGAAGGCAGAGACTTAACCCACTGACCACCCAGGCGTCCCAACAAATTTTAAAATGCACCCGTACCCACTGCAAAATAAATTCCTTAAGAGAGCAGAGACAATGAGCTCATGTCACCGATCACTAAACAATTATTCTTACAACAAATGTAACAGATTGATGGGGTAGAATTAGAAGACAACAGACTAAAGTTCTCTGGTGGCATTAGCGACTTCCACTATATTCTCCCAATTAGGGGATTGTAACTATTTAAATCATTTATAGAATGGTCAATAAGAGGCAAAATTCACAACAGAAGAACTTCTTATAAAATGGAAAAGTATACTCTGAACATATAAAGGTTGGTCAGAATCTGGCTTAGTTCTTTTTCTTAAAAGAGAAAGGCAACATAATTTTTCTTGTTGATTTCAGGTTTTAATTCTATATAGAAACTGGACTTCCTGTTGAGGACCCAGAAAAAAGCATTCTCACGTCTCATAGGAAGATCATGCTTCCACTCCAGGACAGAGAGAAAAGACCTCTCCTGATGGCTGCACTTTACCACACTGGCACAAAATGAAAACTTGAAAATGGGTTCTGCAGCTTCCGTTAGAAGAAAGGAATGGCCAATTATCCTTAATTAATATTTACTGAGGTCTCACAGGGATTGTAGCAGATAAGAGGAAATGTCAAACACACCCACAAAAAGTTATGTTATTTCAAGTTAAATACAGATTTGACTGCAATGTTTTCCCTCTAGTACCATATTTTTTCATTCCTTTAGAAATCTAGTTATATATTTTTAAAGAAGAGTTGACTGTATATTCTTTAACTTGTTTCTTTTTACTTCTCCCTGTGGCAAAAAGAAGCCGTGACAACAAAAATAAAAGTTTTTATGATCCTGCTGAATCAAGATACTAAAACATGGTTAAATGAAGAGGCGTGGTGGTTTTAATGAAGAAAAATAAAACAATTTAAGCGTTGCCAGGTGGAAAATGAAACAATCTCTTTATATGGAATGTGTAGAAGGAGATGAGGCCCATGGATGCCTGGGAAGACAGTTTCCAATGTCAGGAATTTTTTGCCATGGTCTTTGATCTGCAGTCCAATTTTCGTTTTGGTCTAAAAGAAAAAATGAAGAGGAAAACTCTACTCATTCTAATGAAAAAAATCTCAGTGAACCGAGACTGACTAGGGAAAAACAACCCAGGAAAAAGGGTGTTGATTCAAAAAAACAAACAAACCTTAAAAACAAAAATCAGAACAAAACAAAACCAAAATCCACCCCCCTCACACACAGAAACAGACCCAAACATCATAGCCACCAAATACTTAACATGCGGTTTATCTAATGTTATGTGAGTAGGACTTTTGCCTCTTTGCGAATGAACCATTGGTTCTATCTGATAACTATATTATTCACAGAAGTCAACTTCTAAAATTATGGTAACAATCATCTGCCTAAGAATATGGTCCATGGAAATGTTTCCTATTGCCATGTTGCTGTTAAAATATATTCTGACCTTGTTGAGTGGAATGATTTTTATAAGTGAAAACCACACTGATGTTTAAGAGAAGGAGATAGTGGTATTGTTGCTTCCTTTTGTCCCATAGCAGAAAGAGCTGACTTGGGAACATAACTGGGAGGAATATTTTTTACCCCCAGATGGCATAAATAGGAATTCTGGATAATATAAGGCTGGGTTTAAAAAATTGCTAGAAATGAAAAAAACTTAGAATCTGAGAAATGAATCATAGATTGGGTTGGAGATCAAGGTTTAAGTCACTCTATGGAACTAGGAAGGGCTTTTTTTATTTCTTAACTGGAATCAAAACACTAAATTTAGTGTGTGGGGAAGTCTCTGGGAAGCCAACTTCTACCATTATTCATAGACAGAAACAGAATCCTCTGTGAGAAACTAGAGTTTTAAGCCCACTGTGAGAACAGATGAATAGATTCAGTAACATGGCTGGGAAACTAAAACTATAAACTAAAACAAAAATCTGAATGAAAGCTTAAAACCACATGCAACCAATATGAAAATTTATACTCTTGGGACTGCAGGTAATAGAGAAATCTGAAAGGGATCTTTAAATAATAGGATTAAAAATGTTTCTAAATGAAGGAATGGACGTTATGGATGTTATGGGAAGAATGTACATCAGAAAATAATCCAAATAGAAATTTTAAGAGTGAATTTAAATTAAAAAATTTAAGAGTAATACATTAAATATTTTCCTTTGTGTGGGAGATGGTTGGGGTAATGGAAACTAAGCCACTATTTAGGAAGAGTGGCATCAACCTATAGACTAACATTTACTTAGTTGAGGCTTTTCACCTTTATTCTGTGTAAAACCATCTAGGCAACACATTGATTTAAATTATTTCTTTCCTTTATAGCCTTCAGATACTAAAAGCTCTGATTTCTCATGACTTCCATATATAACATTATTTCTAATGGATTAAAAAAAAAGAGAATCAGAACATGATGGTGAATTTTCTTCTCTCCCTCTGCTGGGTGTCAGTCCTGTGGTTTGGTTTTACCCTGTTTAAAAGCTGTTACCACTACACAGATACTTGCAGAAGACATGAGACTCGTGGGTTCGAGACAAAGGACTTTATTACTCACAGCACAGCAAAAAGCACAAGTTTCAGTATATCTGTATGAATTGTGCCTTACCCCTGAGTTTCATGAGGTGCAGAGGAGGGCCTGGATATGTATTTACAAGTGTAATAGGTTGTGTTATGGGAGAGGAACTGTAGGCTTGATGAATCCACAACTCTGTAGCAAGCGATCCAGTTCTTTCTCCTGAAGGAAAAGTGTTACAACATCCCTTAAGCCTTCTCACAGCAAACGTGAGAAGCATCCCTAGAAGACTGCTCAAAGTTTCCCAGCAAGATGGACCTGACTTCAAGGCACCCATGGAGGTGTGTCTTCTGCAGTGGGAACATCACTTAACTTCTTAAGCATTCAGTGCCTCAGTTCCTACCTTGGTTAAATGAAGCAGTAGAAATTTGTTGCCTCCAAAAACTGTCTCAGCTCTAACATTCTATGAACCTTTTTGACTGAAATTTTCATTCTCACAGAAAGGATGTGGGTGGGAACTGGAGATGGAATCTCAGGTTTCTGACACGAATGTTGGAAGTTGCTAAGCATTCATAAGGTGACAGATCTAGGGGCGCCTGGGTGGCTCTGTTGGTTAATCTTCAGATTCTTCATTTCAACTCAGGTCATGATCTCAGGGTCATGGGATTGAGCCCCATGTTGGGCTCTGTGCTTGGCCCAATGTCTGCTTGTCACTCTCCTTCTGCTCCTCCACTCACTGCTCTCTATCTCTCAAATCAATAAATAAAAAAAAAATCTTTTTAAGGTGGCAGACCTGGGAAGGAGGGAGATGGGATCAACTATTTTAAAAACACATTAGTACATTGCTCCTGGGTGCCTCAGTGGGTTAAGCCGCTGCCTTCGGCTCAGGTCATGATCTCGGGGTCCTGGGATCGAGTCCCGCATCGGGCTCTCTGCTCAGCAGGGAGCCTGCTTCCCTCTCTCTCTGCCTGCCTCTCTATCTACTTGTGATCTCTCTCTGTCAAATAAATAAATAAAATATTAAAAAAATAAATAAAAAAATAAAAACACATTAGTACAATTAGTGAAGTCAAAGCTGTGAAGATTTGAATCAAAATTGTTAAAAATAGGACATGATAAATTTATTTAAGTGTCATTATGGTTTGGATCTGTGTACTCTGAAAATGACTAATATAGAGTATTATTCTCTCTGGGATCAAAAGACTAAGCTATTAAGGGCTCTGATTAGACTATTTTGTTTAATGTGGAACAAAAAGTGTAGATATTTTACTTTACAATGGGAGGCTTCTCCAATTACTTTTTCCAGGATTGGTTTGCGTGTCATGTACCATTTGCTTCTTCACAACTTACGAAGCTGCAGGTTCATGCCACCATCTTTTGCTACCTTGATGTCCCTTCTGATGACCTCCTTCAGTTTTCATGTCTTGAGAAAAGAGTTTGCTTGTCCCATATCACATGCACTCCTCCTTGTTTCATTCCTCAGTGCCAAAGCCATCACCGCTTTCCCCAGAATGATAATTCAGTGGCACTTGTGTTATGATAAAGGAATTCTTATAGGTTCAGGGCAGTCCCTTTGTTCCCATCTTCTCTGAGGACAGAGTCTGATTTCTTTCTTTATTCTACAGGTTATGAAAACATGCTCAAGAGCCTATTACTCATCAATTCTCCAGACACTGTTTTTCTGTTCCTTTCTAATAAACAAGGGAAATGAAATAAAGCAAATCTCCTGATACGTGTCCTTGGCTATTATGCCCATTTCTATAGAAAAGGTTTTGATAGCGACTGTGTTCAGATCTATATTGCAATCAATGTTAAACAGCTCCTTCTAAAATAGCTCTCCTGTATGCAGGCTCTTCTTTCCTCTCTTTTTCTGTTTGTTGATGTTTTTCTAAAAGCACATAACCAGCCTCCTACTTTCACTTCCCTGAATACCTATTCTGCTCATAGTTTCACTCGAAACAACCCTAACATCATTTTCCCTGGACATCAATAAATCTGATATATTTTGACTACTTATCTTGCAGGCAATAAATATCCCTTTGCAAAATGCATTTCACAAATTAGCTCAAATTACATTTGGACTGCTTAAGAGCTACAGAGAAAGGTGCCAAACATTTGATACAACACACCATTGTATTTAACTTCAGGGGAGAGCAAAACTTCTGGGTCCCTCATTAAAAGTAAAGGTGAAAAGCCCCCCCCCCTCTATATATATAAAATATATATATTACAAACATCAAGCTATTTGTTTTAATTTATGTGTCACTTTTATTAAACAGTTTCATGATAATATACATTCCTTGAAGTTTAGGTGTGAATCAAAATGAACCTATGTGTTAATAAATATATATAAAAACATCTTTTGGATGGCTTATCGTCCACAGTGGATTATGAAAATCAAAGTGAAAAATTAGGAAACGTTGGTACAAGCTGTGGCTTTAGCACACCTTAAGCCTTGCTGCCTTTTATGTCTGTCTTCCCTTCATTTATTTGATATTTTCTGCCTCACCACACACCACTTTAGTTGATGAGACAGTGATCACGAAGTTATCCGCCAGATGAAAATTTAAAACTTGCTCTCATTATGATTTGTAACGGAAGGGCCTAATAATTTCTCCCAACCAGAGCTCATAGATGAGGACTATGGAGGCGTTGTGAGAAATTCTTTGCTTCTGGATCTGGGGGAAGGTGAGTACTGTGTTGTTGTGTCATATCACTGGTATTTCTAGTTCTTTTTTTTTTTTGCAGAATTGGAGCTTTCAAATAAAAACGTTAGCCAGCAGGCATTTCCCAGAGAAGAGGAGTTCAAATTTGAGCTCTGCATGATGTGGTATGTAGTTTCTGGAATTCATGGGACTTTTATAATCAGTATTTTCTTTCCTCTCTAATCATGATCCTCATAGATAATGACAGTAATGGGCCATCCAATTTGGAATCTCTTTCTAGACATGGTAAAAAGCAAGCATAAAAAGCTTGTTTTATTATGGTTCAAGTGAAAAATTACATCCTGTGGGCTTTTCCCCCAACAAATTAATGAAAATTTGTTGAACATCTAGCATGTGAAAAATATTGTGTTCACTACTGAAGAGGAATCTAGATACATGGAATATGTGGCCCTATTTACCACCAACTTTTCCAGTCATGAGAGGAAGATTCTCTGTATTTCAGAACCTGTCTCTGTCTGGGGGCATTCTATTCTTCCCAGAATAGAATGTCCTTTGGATATGAAACATTGATTATCTGTCTAATTGAAGAACTGTTTAAGAAGATGATATTCACAGAAGTTGCCACATGTCCTGCCCATGTTAAGCATTATTGCATGCTATTTGGAAAAATAATAATAATAAAAAAAAATGATACCCAAAGCCTGCAGTCAGAGGTGTTTGCAACTGCTCACTAATAAATTTGACTGTTATTATGGAGAAGTCACATGAGATTGTTGGCACAATCTCTTGCTTACTTTTTATTTCTGGTGTAATTGTTATTGAATAAACTAGGTGGTGTTTATTCATTTTCTATTATCTGGAACTGTTTATATATACATAGGCTTCTTTCTTTTTACATATTTGAAAAAACTCACAAGTGAAGACTTCTCAGTGTGGTATTTCCATTTAGGAAGTATATTAATAGCAGACTCAATTTCATTTGTAGATACAGGACTATGTCGATTTGCCATTTCTTCTTGTGTTAGCTTTTTAATTGTGGTTTTCCAGGAATCTGCCAATTTCATCAAAATTTTCAAGTTTATTGGCACAGAAGTGTTCACAACATACTATCTTTCAAATATTAAAAAAAAATCTATAGGATTGTTGTGATAGCCTCTTTTCATTTCTGATATTGGTAATGAATTTCTTCTGTCTCCTTTACTTATCAATCTTGCTGTGACTTTCTCTCTTTTTTATTGCTTTTATTTTCCTTGGATTTAATTTGATGGTTCCTTTTCTACTTTTTAATATAAATATTCAGATAATTGATTTCAGCCTTTCCTTTGGTGATCACCATAAATGCATATATAAAATATAATATTTATACCTACACACTTAGTATATATACTAAGTACAATGAAATATATATTTGCTTACATGTTTATATATTAGAACTACTTAGATATGTTTTTATGTGTTTATATTTTATGTAAATGGATATTTTAGCAAAGTTTCAAACCAGTTACCTAACTATCCATGTTTAAAAGTATTATAAGATACGTAGATTTTTTTTTTTTTATGGGAACTGGATAGATATACTCATGAAGCTAGGCTTATTCAATAGACTGATAGAAATAAAAGTTTTACCATTTATATAGGCTGCCTGGCTTACATCAGCTATATTTTCATCTTAATATTTTTTTTAGTCCATTTACATTAGGTGGAAAATAGATACTGAAATATTACCTGTATGAATAGAAAATATGGGGGGGGGGCTGTGCATTAAGCTGTCCCTTTAAGCTATTTAGATATCCCTACAAGGAAGTGACTCTATGCCCATGCATGCTTGCCCTATCTGCTCATTCATCGACCAACCTCTCCTTTTGCCATTTCATTTAGTATCATTGGGGAAAATGTAATAACCATTAACACAGCTGCCATGGCATTTCAAGCAAAGACTATGCATCATTATTGCCATTTATGCACCAAATCAACCAATACTGGTACATTATGTTGCATCTGGTCATGCAATTTACAACATCTTCTGACTTGAACCAAACCACTGGAGAGGTGGGAGAAGATAATGTGGTTTTCAGGTTTTCCTCTAATGTCTATTCAAGCCCTGAAACTGTTCCATCAAGCCATCTCCTGCCTTCCTTGTCTTCTCATGACTGCCCATCCCCAAACCATGCCTGGAGTCTCTGAGAAAACCTAAGAGAGAGTTCAGGCTTCACTGGTCTGGAACCAGAAGGAGTGCAATGCTAGAGATGGTGTTCATTATGCTGCTACCTAAGAGGTAACATCCAGGGGTATGCTGGTGTTTGAGGCAGTCCGGGAGTTCGAGATGACACATATGGCAAGTGAAATTTCTGTGAGTTCATATTTTTCTTTACTAATTAGAATTGTTGGTAGATGACCAGCAAATGAATGAAAGTGTGAGGAGCACAGACAGAGGACGAGCTCATTTGTGAAGTTTCTGTGGCAGAGGAGCGAGGTAACAAAGTTTGAGTTCAAGTGTTTACCTAACATTTAATTCAATAGACGCTGGAACAGAGCTTGACTAGTATCGTGCTCCACTCTTCGCACACTTCGAAATTAACTAACAGCAACTCCAGGAGGTCGGTTTTGTTATTGCCCTTATTTCTAGGGGGTAGGCTGATGACTCAAGAGGTTAAGTAGCCTCTCCCACGTGAGGAATCAGCAAGTTGCAGCGCCAGGTTTGAACTGAGCAGACTGCCGCCAGCCTCCTTGGTTTCTGAATCGTTCTGCTATGGAAGGAAGTATGCTCTGAATGTTCGCTCACTAGGCTCAGGAAGAACCATTTAACCAAAAGTGAGGGGATGAACTTTGGGTTCGAGGAGAACAAGAGACAACTTCTCCAGGACTAATCATGCTGCTGGGAGAATTAGCTCAGCTTTGGGCTTGGGAGTGAGTAAAGATTCAAATCCCAAACGAGAATCAGCAAGCATGGGGGTGGGGGTGGGGTGAAATCAGATGTACTTACAAAAGGGGTTTAGCTTAAGAGCTATTAATATGAAACTGAGTACCTATCACAACCCTAGTTTACACAGATACTTGAGTCCCTGGTATTTTGATCTGGGTCTGATTTCAGAGTAACTCTTTGTGGGAAGAATGCTGCAAGGCATGGAAAAAAAGAGTAAATACTTTATAAACTAAATAAGCACAACCTGGGAAAGAAACAGCCCTCCATGACTTTGAAGAGGAGTAGTGAGACAGGAGTTAGTCAAAGGCATTAGGGAGTGCTCAGGGTTCCTCAGGGTCCCTTCTGTCTGGCTCTCTAATGCATAGCTCTTGTTAGCTGCCTCCCCTGACTATTTCCTCCTATCCATCCTTCCCTCTACCGCCTCATCCATTTAAACTACTCTTCTAGGTACTATGGCTTTTCCTTGGTTCAAAAGATCCTTCAGCCCCCATCTACATAGCCTGACCTTGACCTCCATGCCACCATGTTTATTTGTTAGACAAAGGTGTGGATACTTACATGTGCTTTGTTTCTAATTTTTTCACCTTAGGAAGATAGGAATGAAACTAAACCCACGGAATACAAAAGATAAATGTATGGCAGTTGGCTAGATAAATAACTACACAAAACAACAACAATGTCATTTATATTTTCATTGCTATTGCTATTACTTTTATTATATCACTGTTTAACAGGTACCTTTATGAATACTTACTGAAAAGTGTCAGATACTTCACAGTTAATGTTTACAGTAACCCTGGGATACACACACTCATATATCAGATGAGGAGACAGAAACGAAAAGAGTTTAACGATTTGGGTTGGGAAGTGGAAAACCAAGATTTGGACTCAGACCTATCTTATTCCAAAGTCTTGGGTCTCAATCATTAGTTTATACTATTTTATCGTATTTCATATTTTTAAAAATATTTTATTATTTATTTGCGAGAGAGCATGAGTGGGAGGAGAGGCAGAAGCCAAGGGAGAAGGAAAGAACAAGTAGTGCTGAACTCTGAGGCTGACGAGGGGCTCAGTGCCGGGACCCTGAGATCATGACGTGAGCCAAAGTCAGATGCTTAATGGACTGAGCCACCCAGGTGCCCCAGGTTAAATTATTTTAGATGTGAATTTAATTTGGGAATCATAAGGATACATGCCTAAGAGATAGTTGTTTGTTAAGAAAAATTTATGGAATTTTCAGCAGTGCTGAAACAGTAACAAGAATTAGGCACTATGAAAATTTTTTATAAAGTATAAATAATGACCAAATATTAAAACAGTGAGTGGATAGTGGGTCTGAAAGGCAGATGGTGGACATCCACATACGTATGCGTAGGGTATACTTGAGATTATTATCTGATTTAATGAATGAGGAACTCTTGGACCTCATGGTTTTCTTGATGGTAATTGGCATTAACTTTGAGCAACTCCATTGATCACCATATAGGCTGCTCTTTTCTCTAATCCAGACAGTTCTTTGAATGATTCCATTTCAGTTCCAAATCTGCATGCTCTGTGTTATTTATTTATTTGTTTGTCTATAGAGTTCGAGAGTTAAAAAGTCTCCTGCTCAAAGTAGAGATGTATAAAATCCAATGGGAATTTTAATAAATATTATTATTAGTCATACTTTAATTTTCTGGAACAGCACTTGAAATTTTAGTTAGCACTTTTCAGAGACGTGGCACCAAAGGTCCTTTACCTGTGTCCCCGGCCAGCTCCTTCGTTGGGGAATCCTCTCCCCATAAACTTGACCTGTTTAGCCAAAGGTAGGAGGTATGAGATATGGGCCTCAGAAATCTACACAGAAAATAAGCCATGAATGCTTACCTCTGCAGCTTCACAAGCTGAACCAAATCTAGGAAAGCCCTTGCTCTCTTACTAACAACCATTTTCTTTTTTTTTATTATTATTATTTTTTATTTTTAAAGATTTTATTTATTAATTTTGACAGAGAGAGATCACAAGTAGGCAGAGAGGCAGACAGAGAGAGTGAGAGGGAAGCAGGCTCCCTTCAGTACAGAGAGCCCGACGTGGGACTCGATCCCAGGACCCTGAGATCATGACCTGAGCCGAAGGCAGCGGCTTAAACCACTGAGCCACCCAGGCGCCCTAACAACCATTTTCTGCTTGCTACTTTCCTCCTAGCTCCTTTCTTGGGGGTGGTATATATAAAATGTCTTACAAAGCAGATGGTAACTCTCAGATTTTTTTCTGCTAAATCCAGTAAATCTAACACATTTTGCCTGATGCCTGCTAAAGGACGAGTGGTTGCAAGCAGCATGTGAATCCAAAGATTTTGAAAAAGGGGGTTGGCAATTAGTGGGTGGCCCTGTTTTCTTCCAGCAGGTAGTCAAAAGAGAAACATCTAACGGTGGGGGTCATATCTCACCCAATACCAAGCCGACTGAATTACTCCGCTAGAATCTTGGCTTCCTTTGAAGTCTGAGATCTTGTAAGTTTCCCTCCTGGGTGCAGAGACAGTGCTCCTCTTCCCAGGGAGAAGCAGAGGCCCCAGTGACTACAGTTTTGCCCAGGGCTCCCAGGAGTCGGGCAGGCAGCCAGCCAGCCCTCACAGAAGTCACTCTGGGTGAGCAGGCGCTGCAGGAGCATGCGGCGAAGGGACAGACGAGGACAGATCTGGAAGCGGCATGTGGAACTGTATTCCTTGTAATTCTAAGCGGCGTATCTTTGATTCTTTAAATCCCCTTCTGAAAATGTGGTGAGTCATTACCTCTGACCGTGGCTTGTCTGTTGGTACACTGTGAAACTGTTTGAATCATGGAGGAGCAAAGAAATCAGGGCCATTTTGGTTTTAATTAAATCTTGAAAAAGATTCAAACATACCCTGCTTCTTCCTGCCATCAGGGATCCTACAATTATTAAATTAGACGAATGGTATCTGCTTTCAGCATCATGAATTTTTACCAGCAGATAATTTCTCTTTTCTATTGTTGGATATTTTCTTGGTGCATTTTAGGGCCGTCGTCTTTGGCAGAGCTAATCTGGTTTTCTTCAGCCACAGTTCTGCTCGTTAATCCATTTATGGATTTTTACGTAGTTTCTCCTTGGAAGGTGAGGGAGTACATTACCTCGGAGGTTTTCTTTCAAGCCACTTAAGAAAGACTGTTCCTTTTTTCTCTGTCCATAGCATGTGCGTGAACCACTCCAGCATGCTAGCCTTTTGAAAATTCCTCGTCGGGTCTGGCTGGGATGGTGTTAGAGGAACGTATTTGTATACAATAAAGATATTTACAAAAAGTTTTTTACTTACCCTTTAAAAAACTGACTTCTCCTTCTTGGCTTGAAATCTATCTGCACATTTTATGTATTTTTTTTTTTCTGTGTCTAGTGCCCTTCTAAGCACAGTGAAGGATACACAAATATGTAGGCACATACAAACTGAAAAACGTACCATTTTTGAATTCTACTGAATGTTTAAAGAAGAATTAACATCAATCCTCAAACTCTTCCGAGAAAGATTACCAGGAGTGGTGTCTGACTGGCTCGGTTGGTAGAGTATGTGACTCTTGATCTTGGAAGGTCATGATTTGAACCCTCCATTTAATATGGCAATTACTAAAAACTATGACAACAACAAAACAGAAGAGAGGGTGACTGGCTGGCTCAGTTGGTTAAGCATCTGACTTTGGCTCAGTTCATGATCCCAGGGTTCTGGGATCAAGCCCTGCGTTGGGCTCCTTGCTCAGCAGGATCCCACTCCCCCTGATTGTTGTGTTCCCTCTCTCACTGTCTCTCTCTCTGTCAAAAAAATAGTAAAATAAAAATCTATTAAAAAAAAAAGAAGACAAACAACTCTTAACTCTATGAAGCCAGCATTACTTTGATACCAAAGCCAGACGAAGACATCACAAGAAAATAAAACTATACCCCCAAATCATTTATGCATAGAGATGCAAAAATCCCCAAAAGAATACTAGCAAACAGGTTATGACAGCATGTTAAAAAGATCATACCACATGATCAAGTGGGACTTATCCCAGGAATGCATGGATAGTTCCATGTAAAAACATCAATCAATGTGATTCATCACATTAATAGAATGAAAGAAAACAACCTCATGGTCATCTCAATTGATGCAGAAAAAGCACCTAACCGACTTCAATACCCCTTCTTGATAGAAAACACTTTACAAACTAGAAATACAAAGGAACTTCATAAACATGATAAAGGGGATTTATGAACAACCCACAGCTGATACCACACATAATGGGAGAAAGAGTAAAAGTTTTCCCCAAAAATCAGGAACAAGACAAAGATACCCATTATACCACTTCCATTCAACTGTTATTGAAAGTTCTAACCAGATCAATTAGGAAAGAGAAAGAAATAGAAGCCAAACAGATTGGAAAGGAAGAATTCAGACTATCTCTATTCACAGGCGGTATGATCTTATATGTAGAAAATGGTAAGAAATTCACCCCAACCCGCCCCCGGATTATTAGAGGTAATTAACAAATTCAGAAAAGCTGCAGTGTCAAGATACAAAAATCACTTGTGTTTGTATACACTAATACTGAAATCCAAAAATAGAATTAAGAAAACAATTTAACTTAAGATATCATCAAAAAGGAATAAATTTAAATAAGTACAAAATTTAGACACTTAGACTATAAAAAATTTTAAAAAGGACATCTAAATGGAAGTGCATCCAGTGTTACGGGTTTGAAAGAGTTAATATTGTTGAGATGGCAGTACTCCCCAAATTTGGCTTATATATAAATCAATATAATACCTATAAAAATTCCATTTTTTAGTACAGAAATAGACAAACAGTAAAATTCTTGTATAATTACAAGGGACTCAGAATAGCCAAAGTAATCTTAAAAAAGAACAAAATTGAACTCATGTTTCAGAATTTCAAAACTCACTATAAAATTACAGTAATCAAAACACTGTTGTACTGTTATAAAAATAGACAAGTAGATCAATGAGAGTCCATAAATAGCCCATATGTCTATGTGCATTTGATTTCTGACATAGAAGTCAAGACAACTTGGTAAGGAAAAGAATAATCAGTTCAATAAATGATGCTGGGACAACTGGATATCCAAATGCTAAAGAATGGATTTGGACTTTGATCTACTTTTTACAAAAAATTAACTCTAAATAGATCTATGATTTATGGTTCAGTCAGTTAAGCATCTTCCTTTGGCACAGGACATGATCTCAGGGTCTTGGGAACAAGCCCCGTATCAGGCTCTGGGCTCAGTAGAGAGTCAGTTTCTCCCTCTCTCTTTGCCCTTTCCCCCGTGCATGCTCTCTTTCTCGCTCTCTCTCTCAGATAAATAAATAAAATATTTTTAAAAAATAGATCTATGATTTAAATAAAAAGCTAAAAATATAAAATTCTTAGAAGAAAACAGGGATACATCTCCAAGATCTTGGATCTGACAATAGTTTCTTAGATATCACATCAAACACACAAGCAACAAAACAAAAAAAATGCATAAATCAGATTTCATCATAATTAAAAACTCCTGTGCATCAAATGACACTCTCAAACAAGTTAAAAAGCAATCATCAGAAAAAAAGGCAACCATCAGAATGGCAGAAAATATTTACAAATCATATGTCTGATAAGAATTGATCATCCAGAATATATAGAGCACTCTACAACTCAACAATGAAAAGACAATAGCTCAACTTAAAAATGGGCAAAAGGCTTGAATAGACATTTTTCCAATGAAGACTCAAATAATCAACAATCAAACAAAAAGATGCTTACCATCATTAATTATTAAGAAAATGACAATCAAATCTATACTTAGATACCACATCACATCACATCCACTAAGATGCCTAGAATAATAACTAAAAACAACAACAACAACAACAACAAAAAACCTCTGAAAATAACAAATGTCAATGATGTGGAGAAATTGGGACTCTGATAAGTTGTTGGAGGAAAAAATTGGGACCCTGAAAAGTTGCTGGAGGAAATGTAAAATGGTTTGGCTGCTATGGGAGACAGTTTGATGGTTTCTCAAAAAGTTAAGCATAGAATTACCATATGATCCAGCAATTCTACTCCTAAGTCTGTATGCAAGAAAATTGAAAACATAAATTCAAAAAACATATACACAACTTTTTATAGCAGCATTATTTATGATAGGCAAAACATAGAGAACAATACCCATTTCTTAATGAATAAACAATTTAAGGTCTATTATATAGAATATTATTCAACCACAAAAAGGAATGAAGTACTGATGCATGACACAATATGGATGAAATGAAAAGAAATGCTTTTGAACCAGATAGTGATAATGTTGCACAATATGGTGAATGTACTAGAATGCACTCAATAGTGCACGTTGACATGGTTAAAATGATGAATTTTATGTTGTATGCATTTTCCTTGGTGAGTATAATGATGAAAGAGTACCACCATTCTCAAGTAGTTCACAGTTTAGCTGAGAAGGAGATGAAACAAATATACATAATAAAATCAAGTAGAGGGGCACCTGGGTGGCTTAGTCAGTCAAGTGGCCAACTCTTGATTTCAGCTCAGGTCATGATCTCTGGGTTGTAAGATTGAGCTCCAGGTCAGGCTCTGCTTGGTATAGAGTCTGCTTGTCTTTCTTCCTCCCCCTTGAGCCCCCTCCTCTGCCCCTCCCCTACTCACACTCTCAAATAAATAAAATAATGTCTCTCTCAAATAAATAAAATGAATGAGATCTTTTTAAAAATCTTTAAAAAAAAATCAAACAGTGGCAGTCCTTACTTTCCCTGACAGTGTGGAGCCATAATATGACTGTGCAAATAGAAACTATGCCAAGAGATCTTTGGATTTTTTTATTTTATTTTTCAGCTTTATTGAGGTATAATTGACAAATAGAAATCATGTCTATATCTATATGTCTATATATAGATATACAGATATTTAAAGTACACAGAATGATAATTCGATATATATATATACATTTGGGATGATCACCAAAATCAAGTTAGTGAACATATACATTAGCCCCCATAATTACCTGTATGTGTCATAAGAATACTTAAGATTTACTTTCAGCAAATATAAGTATGCAGTACATTTTTGCTATCTATAGTCATCATACTGTGAATTAGATTTCTAGAACTTATTTATCTTGAATAACTGAAATTACACCAGATGACCGTCTTCCCATGTCCCCATTCTCTCCACTCCTGGCAACCACAATTTCCTTTAGGAAATATATATATATATATATATATATATATATATATATACATATATATATATATATATATATATATATATATATATATATATGTGGAATTGTTGGGTCATATGCTTGTTCTCTTTTTAATTTTCTTGAGGATCCTCCATACTATTTTCCATAGTGACTATTGAGTTTACATTCCCACCAAGAGAGTACAAGGGTTCCTTTTCTCCCACATTTTCACCAATATGATCTTTGGTCTTTTTGATCAAGGTTGTTCTAAGGGTGAGGCAATATCTCCTTGTATTTTTGATCTGCACTTCCCTGAAGATTAGTGATATTGAACATATTTTCATATACCCACTGTCCGTCTGTATGTCTTGTTTTACAAAATGTCAAATCAGATACTTATCTCATTTTTAAATTGAGGTTTGTTTTGTTCTTGTTTTTCATTTGTTTTCTACTTAGGTGAATGCCTTATATAATTTATTTTATTTCTTTATTTGTTCAAAAAATGTTTATTTGTCAGAGAGAGTGTACAAGTGGGAAAAACAGGCAGAGGGAGAAGCAGGATCTCCACTGAACAAGGACCCCAACCCTGGGATCATGACCTGAGCTGAAGGCAGATGCTTAACTGACAGCCACCCAGGTGACCCAGTGCCTTATATATCTTAGGTATTTTAGCCTCTTGCATGTAGTTTTTGCAAACATTTTTTCCATTTTGTAGGTTGCATTTTCACTCTGTTGATTATCTCCTTTGTAGAACATGCAGGAGATTTTAATAATCAATGGAAAAAATTAATATTATTCTATAGCAGGAAAACATTTTGTTAGAACAAAGATCTTCTGTATTGTGTACACAAATGAAAAACTAGTAAAACCAATACTTAGTACAATTTAACTGAAACATTAAAAATATTTTGAACAATGTTTTATTTAAAAAAAAAAAAAGTATCAAGAGTAACTTTCCCTGTCCTTGCATTGTTCTCTTAGCATAACATCTCTGCTACATGCAGAGATATGTGCACCCATCTCTTCTATGCCATGGCAAATCATCACACTTTTTTCTAGGTTTGGATCAGCTTCTGATATTTTATCTTTTACATTTTTTATGTCATAAAAATATCTGTGAGATTTTGTTTATTTTATGTCAGCAATTTCACCGTTAAGTTCCTCTGGCTTCATGTCCAGAATCTCTTGAAAAACAGCAGTGTCAGTATTCTCAAGGTCAGCTCTTTCTTTTATTAACTCCATCTCCATGGGATTCTACTTCTACTCCCAATGTTACCACTTTTCATTTCTTTGCTACATTTTTGTCTTTGTTGATAAGTTCCCTCTTTTGGCTATTCCTTTTTGCAAAATGCCACTTGATTTATCACTGAGAGACAAGGAGTCAACCTGACAACATGCTTTGCTGTCTGTGTGTGAACTTATGACAGACGTAGTGACCAGTCACTGACAGACTTTGAAGGAAATGAGGGGACTGGTCACTGATTGTGATGTACACCATGATATGCACATGTTCATTTGTGAACTAGTGTTAGCAGCAAAATTTTATTTTATATAATTACAGTTAATATAGCATAGAAACCGAATCGGAATTCTGTTTTGGGGAAATTGATGTTATTTAACTAAAACGATGATAACTATACTGTATGCATATTTGAGCCATACAAAGCAAGGACTACATTTTCTAAAATTGTGTGATATGCAGTAACATTGCAATAGAATTTTACAGACTGGTTTAATGATGAGTTGGATTTGTATAAGGATTAAAGAATTCCTTTAGGCCAATAGTTATAAATATAGGCAATAGAGGACGGAAGAAACTTGGTATAAGTGGGTCAGTGGGCAGATTTACCTGAATATACCAGAAAAAGTACAGTCCTTACCAACAGATAGGCAGGCGTAAGCCAGACTGTGGCAGGACTTGGAACTTAGGCAGATTTGTAAACTGGAAAAAAAAATCTAAAATGAGAAAATTATGGTTAATAGAGGCAGAAAATGAGAGTTTTTATGTAGGCTTTGCTACACATCCCATTTCTAATCTTTGGTAGGTCATGGATGTTGGTTTCCTCATTTGCAAAATGAGGGTAATCATACTTAATCCAAATGACTGAGCATAGAGGTTCTTGAAAGCAGATAAAAACTTATGACTGTGTCCATTCTTCAAACAGCATTTACTGAGTGCCTGCTTTCAGACAGAAACTGGGCTAAGTATTTCTGTCATAGGAATGATAGGAAATTGTCTTTCTCTCTATGAGTTGGGAGATGAGAGGAGGAAAGAGATGTGTAAACACAAAAATACCTGAACAGTCTGGTAGCTGCTTCAGAGGAAGTCATCGTGAATGGTTGAACCAGGAGCAATCATGATAACATATTACAGTATTTTAGGAAGAATTCTATGACAACTCCTTGGAGGATAACTTAAAAGGATAGATATCTAATTTTAGTGAAGAGTTTATAGCTCCTGTTTATAGATCCCATGTCTAGGGTCAAACCAATGGAGTGAGTTACTAAAGTGGACTGGAAGAAACATTTGGAGTTAAGAAGTTCAAGATTTTGAAAGTGCAGAGTGTTCTTTGAATCATCTTCATATAAAGTAATGTTCTGAAGAATGATGGCAGGGTTAATCTTCATTTATAAAGATATTCTTTATGAAAATAAGTCCCTCATAATTAAGGGCATTGACTTTAATCTTTGATTAGTTATCATAACCTGGAAGATAGATAACCAAGAAGCAGCAAGAATGTTCATTACTTAGAGCATGCTGCATTAGTGCTTCTCAAACTTTAATGTGCATAAAAGTCACCTGGAGTTTTATTAAAATGCAGATTCTGATTCAGAATCTACAGATAGCTTTTAGTAGTATTGACATTTTAACAATATGAATTCATTGTTGGGTACATAAGTATTAATTGTTATATCTTTTTGATATATTAAACTGATAAGAACAGATACTACACTTGATCTTAGCCAAAAGGCCGAGAAGCGATATATCTTTTTGATATATTGATCCTTTTACCATTATACAATAATCTTCTTTCTCTTTTTATCATTTTAAACTTAAAGTCTATTTTGTCTGTTGTAAGTATAGCTACTCTTGTTTTTTTAAGTTACCATGTCTTTTTTTTTACTCCTCACTCTTGGTCTATGTGTCTCTTTAAGGCTAAAATGAATCTCTTGTGGGTAGCATATTGTTGGATCTTATTTTTGTGTCCATCTGGCCTATGTATGTTTTTGGAGAATTTAATTTACTTAGGTTAAAATAATTACTGGTAGCTAAGAACTTACTAATGCCATTTTGTTCATTCTTTTCTGTTTGTTTTGTAGATTCATCATTCCTTGTTTCTTATGTTGCCCTCTTTGGTTTTGGATGTCTTTTGGTATCAGTATGCTTTGACATCTTTATTGTATTCTTTTGTGTAAAGACTATAGAATTTTTCTTTGTGGTTACCACGAGACTTACATAAAATATCTTGACCTATAATACCCTATTTTAAACAGATAACTTAACGTCAATAGAATTCACAAACTTTACATTTTTACTTTTCTTGCCTCTCACATTTTAGGTTATTGCTATTACAATTTACATGGATTTTATTTTATTTTATTTTTTATTTTTTAAGATTTTACTTATTTATTTATCTGACAGACAGAGACCACAAGTAGGCAGAGAAGGAGGCAGAGAGAGAGGGGAAAGCAGGCTCCCTGCTGAGCAGAGATCCTGATGTGGGGCTCAATCCCAGGACCTGAGATCATGACCTGAGCCAAAAGCAGAGGCTCAACCCACTGAGCCACCCAGATGCCCATACATGGATTTTATATTGTGTAATTAATAGCAGTTTATTATAGTTATCATCATTTTTACTACATCCATTTTTTTTTAAATTTTAAACTGGTGTCGTAAGTTATGTACCAATATTTCCATATTGCAAAATCTAACTACAAATCTAAATTTATCCTTACCAGTGATATTTTTGCTACCCTTTTAATGGTTTTATGATGTTCATTACCATTCTTTTGCTTCTACTCAGAGAACTCCCTTTAACATTTCTTATAAGTCAGGCCTGGTGAAAATAAATTCCCTCAGCTTTTGTTTGTTTGGGACCTCTTTCTTCTGAAGGACAGCTTTGCTGGGTATAGAATTCTTGGTTGACATTTATTGTCATTCAGGATTTTGAATTTATCAACAATTCCCTCCTGGTGTCAAAAGCTTCTGTTGAAAAAATCTGTCTCAAGTCTTACGGTATTCCCTTGTTTGTTATTTCTCTGTTTTCTCTCTCTGCTCTTAACATTATTTCTTTGTCTTGATTTTGACAATTTAATTATAATATGCCTTGGTGTGATCTTATTTGAATTCAACCTATTTAGGATTCTTTGGATCTCATGGATCTGGGTGTCCATTTCTCTTTCTAGGTTTGGAAATTTTTTAACCATAAATGCGTCAAATATAATTTTTGTCCCTTTCTCTTTCCTCCTTCCAGAAATGCAAATATTGTTTCTTTTCATTGTGTTCTATAATTCCCATACCATACACTCTTAAAACTCTTTTTCATTCTTTTTATCCATTTTGTTCCTCTGACTTGATAATTTCAAGTGTCCTATCCTCTAGGTCATAGATTCTTTCTTCTGCATGGTCAAGTCTACTTCCAAATCCTATTGAATTTTCAGTTTAGTTATTGCATTTTCAACACTAGATTTTTGTTTATCGGTGTCATTTTCTTGTCAAACTTCTCATTTCTTTTCATGCATTATTTCATAATTTTTTTTTACTGTCTGCTATGTTTTCTTTGAGTTCATGAAACTTCCTTAAGGAGACTATTCTGAATTCATGTTTATTGATTTTCCTTTCATTAGAGTCAGTTATTGGAGCTTAATTAGTTTCCTTTGGTGATTTCATATTTACTTTATTTTTTGTGATCCTTGATTCCTTATGTTGGTATTTGCACATCTGAATAACAGGTTTGCTCTTATAGACTTTATAGGTTTGCTTTGGCAGACAGTTCTTCATCAAGGAGTTCAGTTTCTGTTTGTGGGTATATCTGTTGGCAATATCTTTGGGCAGGTGGTGCTTGCTATTATGGTCTATTTTGGGGTGAGGCAACTCTTTGAGCTCTAAGGACAGGGATGGTTGGTTGTGTCACTGGCTGAGAACACTTGGATAGGACTGATATCTTGATTCCCTACCCAGGTGAGGCTATAGGATGGGCTCAGTGATTGCCTGGATTCTCTGGTCAGGTTTACTAAATGGTTGAGACTGGGTGCTATATTCAGTAGTAGATGGGGCTATGAAATATCTTCTTGCCCTGGAGGGCAGTAGGGTGCCGACTTGGTTCTATAGATGAGCAAGGCTTCTGTGGTGCAACATTGGAGTAGGGGTTCCTACAGACTAACCCACCATGCAGGGTGGAGGAGCTGGTTGTCCATCCTGGGTTCTCTTTTCCTGCTGGGGGAAATGGAGGCTCAGGGAAGACCCCTTGGCACGGTGTTGTGCTGGCCTTGGGGAAGGGCAATGCAGTCAGCATGTACTGCTTTTCTTAGCCTTCTGATGAAGTCAGTCTTGGTCTCTGTGGTTGCCTCAGCTTTATTCCCATATTCTAGGATTTTCTGAGTGGTATCTTGTTCTTGAATAATTGTTAGTTGTTTTTGTGAGGGGAAGAAAAGTCAGTAATGTCCTAAGTTACCATCTTGGTGACATTACCGCTTCTTGTTAATTTTTTACTCCAGGGTAAGTTCCCAAAACGGAAATGAATAAAATATATGGGAATTATTATAATTCTTAGCTCTTATTGCCAAATTATATTAATTAACTATTAATACCTGAAAAAATTAAGAGTGTTTATTGGATAGTATAGTCTTTTAAATGTTTGCTAATTTAATGGGTGACAAGTTATAACCTGTTTTATTTTAATTTGCCTATGATTCTTTGA
The DNA here is from genome assembly GCF_922984935.1 of Meles meles. Classification (NCBI taxonomy): domain Eukaryota; kingdom Metazoa; phylum Chordata; class Mammalia; order Carnivora; family Mustelidae; genus Meles; species Meles meles. The sequence continues at coordinate 135,512,042 of NC_060070.1, forward strand.
TTACTAAAGAGATTAGGTAATTTTTCATTTGCAAGTGTATTTGAAAAAAGCAATTCCATGAGCTATGGAGTCATATCTTGAATCTGCCATTTACTAGACAATATATTGGAGATGTTACATAACTTCTCTGGGGTTCCTTCTTGCTTTGTTAAATCTAAATATGTATGACACCTATGCCATGTGGATATTCTGAATTTTAAATCAAATATCTTGTGTAAAGAACTTAGAATAGCACTTAGAACATATAGATCGTCAGTAGTTATTAATAATAGGAGTTGTATTTTCAGTTGTAAATGATCTATTTGTGTTTTTCATTTGTGTGCATTTGTTACTGAAAATGTCACACTCATAATAATCAGAAGTCGAAGATGCAAACAATGATTTAGCTCTGTATTGTCCAATACTGCAACCACTAACCACATATGACAAGTTAACTCATTAAAATTACATAAAATAAAAAATTAAGTTCTTTAGTCATGCTAACCACACGTCAAGTGACAGTAGCCACATGTGACTATTGGCTATTGTGTTGGAGAGTATAGATTTATCCATTTATTTATTTATTTATTTTAAGATTTTATTTATTTATTTGACAGAAAGAAAGGTGGGGGGAACACAGGGCAGGGGAGAGGGAGAGGGAGAAGCAGGCTTCCTGCTGAGCGGGGAGTCGAATGGGGGGCTCAATCCCAGGACCGAGCTGAAGGTAGATGCTTAATGACTGAGCCACAAAGGACAGATTTAGAGAACTTTTCCATCATCACAGATTATTTTATAATATTAATAGTATATTAATATATATTAATAAATATAATAATTTCAGATTATTGAGTTTAAAGTGTCTTTTGAGCCTTAAATTATCCAATCACTTACTTTAAATCCTTACTTCACTGTGCTACTTTAATTTTGGCATGTTAGAAGCTCTGTTTTTTGTTATTCCTATGTATTTCTTTAGTTTCTTAAATTAACTGGTAATGACATAATGACATAATGATTGATGTCAATCACAAAGGTGTCAGGAATGGGAATTTACACTATATTTGTATAAGAATCAAGGGAAACTGAGATGACAGAAAAGCTGTTTATAAATTTTGTAGGGATTATAATAATAACCCAGACTCTTTTTAGTCTATTAATTTTCTAATAATAAACCACATATAAGAATCTTTGTTAAAAATTTAAAAATTAGTTTCTTTATTATTTGTATATTCTGTATAATTATCAAATTGTGGTTTCATGCATATTACTAACCCATAAATAAGTTTACCAAGCAGCAATAAAATTGATCTTGATAGATGTAATCTAAGAGGTTACAAAAATGTTATTTTTCAATAACTGTACTTGCTAAAGTAAGTGAGGTAACAGCCAAAAAGTACTACATAATAAATTAAGCAAAAATAATTTTAAAAGTGATGAAAACAAATGAGAATAGTATACCTTATTTAAAATATTTGATCTTCTAAGGTATGGATTCTTACTAGAACTCTTAGGGCTGAAAAATGAGTCATTTACCAATCAAAGAAAATTTAAGTACATTTGAAATGAAATCTTGACCTCTGGCATGGATTTTTGGAATCATATGGTGTCCATATTATTAGATGTGTATATATTAAGAAAAATAGAATATTAGTAGTAAAAGCAAAATGCTATAGGGGCTCAAAAGGGAAAGGTAACTAAGACATTTGAGGGAATCCAAAAGTAATATATGGATAAGCTCACATTAGAAATGGACCTTAAAGGATGGGGAACATTTTCTTATAAAATTTAAGAATATAGATTTAAACTCATTACTTTTTGTATACACGATGTAATGTAATCCATTACATTTATGATCCTTTTTGGCTTATGGAAACACCACCTTTAGCCACTGGGGACATTTGGTCTTTCTCTTGTGTCCTAGAACATGACTCAAGTAGTCTTTTATAGCTTCCTTACTTTCCTAACAAGGTGTTCAAGCTTATCTTAAATATGTATTGCCATAAGCTTAGAGTCATCATGGGCAATATTTAGAAAAAAAAAAAATCTAAGATGCTAGAAAAAAATTTTGAGAGGTAGAGGAAATACAAAGTCTTTTATAAATGTGGAAGGAGGAGTTACTTCTGTAGGTCTACCCAAAGGAGTAGAGAGTGGGTCTTCGATTAAAGACAGCATGGTTGTGAGGAATTGGTTCTAAATACTGTAGGTGATGATGAATCATTGATCATATATTTTAACATTTTTAAATGGATGAATAACTTGTGTTTGAATTTTAAGTAAGCAGATTTAAAGATATTATGTTAGATGAGAAGATACTGTGAAGAAATTAATTATAAGGTTATTACAATAAATACAGTGACAGTTCATAAAAACTGCAGTGGAATTGGGAAACGTTGTATAGATGTGGGAGATGTTTTAGAGGTAAAGTCCACAATAGTTGGCTACCGGTTGAATATAGGAGCTTGGAAAAATTAAGAGTTAAAACATTAATGAAATCTGAAGCTTGGAAACATAGATTTTCAACAGGTATAGAAAAGCCAGGAAGAGCAATTGGACTTGTGAGAACCTTAACTCTGGGGACATATCAAGGTAAATAGGCATATAAATATAAATGTCTGGAAGGCAATTGGAAACATAAGTCTAAAGCTGAAGAGAGAAAAAAGAGAGAGATTTGGCAGTCTTTGTTATTGAGATTGCAATAAATCCATGGAAGGAGATATTAATTTAAGACATTGCACAAAGAGAGAAAAACATGACTCAATAGAGAATCTTGCATTGTCCCTGTCATTAAAGGAGAATGAAGACTATAAGTAATTGATGAAGGGGACAAAGAAAAAGACTTCATAGAGTCAGAAAGGATGATGATAATTTGGTAGCAGATAAACTCAGAAATGAGAGGTTCTCAAAGAGGAGGCTGTACTCAATTGAAAGATTAAATAGAAGAGGAATTGGTAAAAAGTCATTTTTAAAAATTATGTTAGTCACCATAGAGTACAAAATTAGTTTTTGATGATTCACTGTTTGTATATAACACTGTGCTTCATGCAATACATGCCCTCCTTAATATCCATCACTGGGCTAACCCATCCCCGCACTCTCCTTCCCTCTGAGACCCACAGATTGTTTCCTGGATCTCATAGTCTCTCATATTTCATCTCCCCCATGATTCCTTCCCTTCATTTTTCCCTTCCTTCTCCTAATGTCCTCCATGCTATTCCATATGTTCCACAAATGAGCGAAATCATGTGATAGTTGTCTTTCTCTGCTTGACTCATTTCACTTAGTATAATCTTCTCTGGTTCCATCCATGTTGATGCAAATGTTGGATATCCATCCTTTCTGGTGGCTGAGTAATTCTCCATTGTGTATATGGATCACATCTTCTTGATCCATTCATTTGTTCAAGGGTGTCTGGGCTCCTTCCATAGTTTGGCTATCATGAACATTGCTGCTCATGAACATTGGGGTGTGTGTGGCTATTCTTTTCACTACATCTGTATCTTTGGGGAAAATACACAGTAGTGCAATTGCTGGGTCATAGGGTAGCTCTGTTTTTAACTTTTTGAGGAATCTCCATACTGTTTTCCAAAGTGGCTACTCCAGCTTGCATTCCAAACAACAGAATGAGGATTCCCCTGTCTCCACGGCCTCTCCAACATTTATTGTTTCTTGCCTTGTCAATTTTTGCTATTCTAACTGGTTTAATGTGGTATCTCCATATGGTTTTGATTTGAATCTCTCTGATGGCAAATGATGTTGAATATTTTTTCATGTGTCAGCCATTAGTATGTCTTCCTTAGAGAAGTGTCTGTTCATGTCTTCTGCTGATTTTTTGACTTGAAAACTACCTATGAAAAGTCCACAGTGAATATCATTCTCAGTGGGGAAAAGTTGAGACCTTCCCCTTAATATCAGGAACATGACAAGGATGCCCACTCGCACCACTATTGTTCAACATAGTACAAGAAGTCCTAGTAACAGTAATCAGAAAACAAAAGATAAAATGTATTCAAATTGGCAAAGAGGAAGTCAAACTCTTTCTTTTCACAGATGACATGGTACTTTATTTGGAAAACCCAAAAGATGACACTTTCTGAATTACTAGAACTCATATAGTGATTCAATAATGTGGCAGATACAAAATAAAGGCACAGAAATCAGTTGCTTTTCTATACACTAACAATGTGACTGTAGAAAGAGAATTTAGGGAATCAATTCCATTTACAATAGCACCAAAACCCATAAGATACCTTGGAATAAACCTAACCAATGAGGTAAAGGAGCTATACTCTAGAAACTATAGAACACTTATGAAAGAAATTGAAGAAGACACAAAAAGATGGAAAAACATTCCATGCTCATGAATTGGAAGAATAAACATTCTTAAAATATCTATTCTGCACAGAGCAATCTGTATTTTCAATGCCATCCTGATCAAAATACCAATGGCATTTTTCAAAGTGCTGGAACAAACAATCCTAAAATTTGTATAGAACCAGAAAAGATACGCTCTTGTTCCATCCACGTCGTCGCAAATGGCAAGATTTCATTTCTTTTGATGGCTGCATAGTATTCCATTGTGTATATATACCACATCTTCTTGATCCATTCATCTGTTGATGGACATCTAGGTTCTTTCCATAGTTTGGCTATTGTAGACATTGCTGCTATAAACATTCGGGTGCACGTGCCCCTTCGGATCACTATGTTTGTATCTTTAGGGTAAATACCCAGTAGTGCAATTGCTGGGTCATAGGGTAGTTCTATTTTCAACATTTTGAGGAACCTCCATGCTGTTTTCCAGAGTGGTTGCACCAGCTTGCATTCCCACCAACAGTGGAGGAGGGTTCCCCTTTCTCCACATCCTCGCCAGCATGTGTCATTTCCTGACTTGTTAATTTTAGCCATTCTGACTGGTGTGAGGTGATATCTCATTGTGGTTTTGATTTGTATTTCCCTGATGCCGAGTGACGTGGAGCACTTTTTCATGTGTCTGTTGGCCATCTGGATGTCTTCTTTGCAGAAATGTCTGTTCATGTCCTCTGCCCATTTCTTGATTGGATTGTTTGTTCTTTGGGTGTTGAGTTTGCTAAGTTCCTTATAGATTTTGGATACTAGCCCTTTGTCTGATATGTCGTTTGCAAATATCTTCTCCCATTCTGTCAGTTGTCTTTTGGTTTTGTTAACTGTTTCCTTTGCTTAGTGAAATAAGTCAATCGGAGAAAGACAACTATCATATGATCTCCCTGATATGAGGACATGGAGAAGCAACATGGGGGGTTAGGGGGATAGGAGAAGAATAAATGAAACAAGATGGGATTGGGAGGGAGACAAACCATAAATGACTCTTAATCTCACAAAACAAACTGGGGGTTGCTGGGGGGAGGTGGGATTGGGAGAGGGGGAGGGGGCTATGGACATTGGGGAGGGTATGTGCTATCGTGAATGCTGTGAAGTGTGTAAACCTGGCGATTCACAGACCTGTACCCCTGGGGATAAAAATACATTATATGTTTATAAAAAAAAAAATTTGGAAGGGGAGGCGAAACATAAGAGACTATGGACTCTGAAAAACAACCTGAGGGTTTTGAAGGGTCAGGGGTGGGAGGTTGGGGGAACAGGTGGTGGGTAATAGGGAGGGCACGTTTTGCATGGAGCACTGGGTGTTGGGCAAAAACAATGAATACTGTTACGCTGAAAAAAATAAATAAAATGAAAAAAAAAAAAGAACATGTTCTATTACATTTTGAGACATTAGGGTATACATTCATGAGTGACGAATTTAAATTTCTAAAAAAAAAAAAAAAAAAAAAAGAACCAGAAAAGATCCTGAATCACTAAGGAAATGTTGAAAAAGAAAAACAAAGCTGGGGTCATCAGGTTGCCTGATTCAAGCTAAATTACAAAGCTGTGATCACCAAGACAACATGGTACTGGCACAAAAACAGACAGAATCAAGAGCCTAGATATGGGCCCTCAACTCTATGGTCAACTAATTTTTGACAAAGCAAGAAAAATATCCAATGGAGAAAAGACAGATTTACAACATAGTGACTTGACAATTCTATGCATCACTCAATGATCACCATAAATATAATCAACTTCTATCACCATATATTTTTATAATATCATTGACAATATTTCTATGCTGTACTTTTCATCTCCATGAGTTATTTATGTTATAACTAGAAGTTTGTACCTCTTAAATCCCTTTATCTGTATTACCCATTCCCTGCCCCCCCCACACCCCCCATGGCTATTACCAATTTGTTTTCTATTCTTGAGTCTGTTTTTTGTTTATTTGTTTTGTTTTTCATATCCACATATAAGTGAAATAATATATTTGCCTTTGTCTGACTTATTTCAGTTACTGTTATACACTGCAAGTCCATCCCTATCCATGTTATCACAAATGACATCTCATTCTTTTTTATGGCTGAGTAATATTCCATTGTATACATATACCACAATTTATGCATTAATCTATCAATGGACACTTGAGTTGCTTCCATCCATATCTTGCTATTGTAATTCAGCTGCAATAAAATAGAGGTGTATATATCTTTTCAAATTAGTGTTTTCATTTTCTTTGGTTAAATACCCAGTAGTGACATTACTATATCCAGCAGCACATTAAAAAGATTATCCACCATGACCAGGTGGGATTCATCCCTGGGTTGCAAGGTTGGTTCAACATTCGCAAATCAATCAATGTGATAGAACAAATCAATAAGAGAAGAGAGAAGAACCACATGGTCCTCTCAATTGATGCAGAAAAAGCATTTGACAAAATCCAGCATCCGTTCCTGATTAAAACACTTCAAAGTATAGGGATAGAGGGAACATTCCTGAACTTCATAAAATCTATCTATGAAAGACCCACAGCAAATATCATCCTCAATGGGAAAAAACTTGCAGCCTTCCCGTTGAGATCAGGAACACGACAAGGATGCCCACTCTCACCACTCTTGTTCAACATAGTATTTGAAGTTCTAGCAACAGACAACAAAGAGAAATAAAAGGTATCCAAATTGGCAAGGAAGAAGTCAAACTTTCTCTCTTCGCAGATGACATGATTCTTTATATGGAAAACCCCAAAGACTCCACCCCCAAGCTACTAGAACTCATACATCAATTCAGTAACGTGGCAGGATACAAAGTCAATGTACAGAAATCAGTGGCTTTCTTATACACTAACAATGAAAATACAGAAAGGGAAATTAGAGAATCGATTCCATTTACTATAGCACCAAGAACCATAAGATACCTGGGAATAAACCTAACCAAAGACGTAAAGGACCTGTACTCGAGGAACTACAGAACACTCATGAAAGAAATTGAAGAAGACACAAAAAGATGGAAGACTGTTCCATGCTCTTGGATTAGAAGAATAAACATTGTTAAAATGTCTATACTGCCTAGAGCAATCTATACTTTTAATGCCATTCCGATCAAAATTCCACCGATATTTTTCAAAGAGCTGGAGCAAATAATCCTAAAATTTGTATGGAATCAGAAGAGACCCCAAATTGCTAAGGAAATGTTGAAAAACAAAAACAAAACTGGCGGCATCACGTTACCCGATTTCAAGCTTTACTACAAAGCTGTGATCACCAAGACAGCGTGGTACTGGCATAAAAACAGACACATAGACCAATGGAACAGAGTGGAGAGCCCAGATATGGACCCTCAACTCTATGGTGAAATAATCTTCGACAAAACAGGAAAAAATATTCAATGTAAAAAAGACAGTCTCTTCAATAAATGGTGCTGGGAAAACTGGACAGCAATATGTAGAAGAATGAAACTTGACCATTCTCTTACACCGTACACAAAGATAAACTCGAAATGGATAAAAGACCTCAACGTGAGACAGGAATCTATCAGAATCCTAGAGGAGAATATAGGCAGTAACCTCTTCGATATCAGCCACAGCAACTTCTTTCAAGATATGTCTCCAAAGGCCAAGGAAACAAAAGCGAAAATGAACTTTTGGGACTTCATCAAGATCAAAAGCTTCTGCACAGCAAAGGAAACAGTCAACAAAACAAAAAGGCAACCCACGGAATGGGAGAAGATATTTGCAAATGACAGTACAGACAAAAGGTTGATATCCAGGATCTATAAAGAACTTCTCAAACTCAACACACACAAAACAGATAATCATATCAAAAAATGGGCAGAAGATATGAACAGACACTTCTCCAACGAAGACATACAAATGGCTATCAGACACATGAAAAAATGTTCATCATCACTAGCCATCAGGGAGATTCAAATTAAAACCACATTGAGATACCACCTGACACCAGTTAGAATGGCCAAAATTAGCAAGACAGGAAACAACGTGTGTTGGAGAGGATGTGGAGAAAGGGGAACCCTCTTACACTGTTGGTGGGAATGCAAGTTAGTGCAGCCACTTTGGAGAACAGTGTGGAGATTCCTGAAGAAATTAAGAATAGAGCTTCCCTATAACCCTGCAATTGCACTGCTGGGTATTTACCCCAAAGATACAGATGTAGTGAAAAGAAGGGCATGTTTATTGCAGCAATGGCTACGGTCGCCAAACTGTGGAAAGAACCAAAATGCCCTTCAACGGATGATTGGATAAGGAAGATGTGGTCCATATACACAATGGAGTATTATGCCTCCATCAGAAAGCATGAATACCCAACTTTTGTAGCAACATGGACGGTACTGGAAGAAATTATGCTGAGCGAAATAAGTCAAGCAGAGAGAGTCAAGTATCATATGGTCTCACTTATTTGTGGAGCATAACAAATAACATGGAGGTGGGGAGATGGAGAGGAGAGGGAGTTGAGGGAAACTGGAAGGGGAGATGAACCATGAGAGACTATGGACTCTTAAAAACAACCAGAGGGTTTTGAAGGGGCGGGGGGGGTGGGAGGTTGAGGAACCAGGTGGTGGGTAATAGGGAGGGCACGTACTGCATGGAGCACTGGGTGTGATGCCAAAACAGTGAACACTGTTATGCTGTAAATAAACAAATAAAAAAAAATTTTGGGGAAATGTCATGCTGTTCTTCACGGAAAGGTTTTTATTGACAAAGATGTCACCAATTGCTCCGTATTTTCAGGAGAATCACTTTCAGCTGATTTGAGAATGGTGATGGTTGCCTTGCAATGAGCCAGCCATACCGTTTCATTCAATTTCCCTATAGACTTGGGCATGACCTTTTTTGTATAATTACTAGAAACATTTTTGCACCTTGTAGCCATGGAAGAGGATAAAAGGACCTGTTCTTGTGAGAAACTGAAAATGCCAACTCACCTCAGGAGCAGGATGTTTTATCCACCAGTCCGTTTTTTGTTAGGAAGTTGGAAGGCACACTTTCATGATCACATTTTCATGACTCTTAAATATATCAACCGAAATCATTATTTAGTGGGTCCACAATTCCCAATTTCACTAATTAATTAAATGTTATACTCATTTATTTGAATCATATATTCCACAGAGAACTTCACAGACCATTCCTTCTTGACACTGGATTTTTAACTTAACCATCTGAGAAATTACTGTCTCCAATTAGATTGAAATATTTACCTATCCAGTTAGAACCATAGTTCATTTGGCAGGAATTCAAATGCTGGAAAATATTTCCATGAGCAAGAATTATCTCTTTTTTCCGCTTAAATTCAACATCCCATATACCATATGTTTCTGTTCTGAGTTTGTGAGGGGGAAAAACTATTTTATTTGTTTTTCCACTGGCTCAATTATATGTGTTACAGGAGAATCCTGGTATCAAAAATTACTCATTGGAAAGATGAAAGTTGTATAAATTTTCTCTAGCAGGTATATAAAATCCAATGAGGAAGGTGATGACCTCAGACACCTTTCAAACTATCTAGTAATCTATAGGAGCTCACAAAGGATATAAAAATAAAAGCTTGAATGGAGCTGTCTTCTTCTCCCACTCACTTTGCTTATTTCTTTTCAGTCAGTTTGAGCTGAAGCAGCTAGTGGGGTTAATTCCTTGACTGTTCTGTCAAATGTTAGGCTCCAGTACACATACTTGTGTATATATGAACAACTGTTTTTTAATAACCTGCCAAGAAGCTATAATCTTCCATTGCAGTCCCCCTGGGATTTAATTAGAATGGTTTTCCACAGCCTGACATGTTTATGGGGCATAGGTAAAGAGACAGTTCATAAAACTGTCAATTTTCTGAGAAATTAAAGAAAAATTGGGCTGCTTAGTGCTTTGGCAATTCTGTGCTGCTGATACTAGCATTGCAAGCAATGAAATCAGAGGAAACATAACAAGATACTGATGCATTAGATATGGGTGGGTTAAAAATAATGTACAAGGGCATTTGTCAATTTGAATGCATAAAGAGCCAAGTGTAGAAAGCAAAACATAAACTCGAGTAGCCTGACTTTGGTGTGTTTGGGAACAAGGAGGCGACCATTGAATAACAGTTTATTTGCATCCAGAAGATTTATAATTTTGTTTAATAAACAAGATCAGGAAATGAATTCTTGAGAAGATATAAAGCCTTCTTAGGAAAATGATAATGTGAGGAGTCATGCTTTGATTTGAGGATCCTTCATTTAAACTATCTTTCCCCTATTGGTAAAAATTATTAATGTAACATAGACTCCAGATTGAGAAACAAATCTGTAGAAACAAATGAACCCAAAGTTAACCCGGTCAAGCCTCTTTTCACATTCTACCATCACACTGCCTAAAAAACCCCAACAACAGCAAGAGTATAAAACAATGGAATAAGTACAAAATATGTAGTTCTAGAAGAAAAGAAAATCCAGCATTGAATGCTGTCAAAATGGCCATGGTGCAAGTAACAATAATCACCCCATATGTGCTAAAATCCTTCATCCTAGCAAATCACTGGCAGGGGTCTTCTGAAGGCAGGTGGCATCCTGAATGCTATCACTAAGAACAGAGCTGAACTGATAAAAGGCAGAGCTTGGAACTTGGATGTCACCATGATGTTCTGACTTTGTTCTTGGAGAGTTCCATCCTTACCATATGTTAGTCTAGTTCATGTCCTAGGAGTTTTATTTATGCATCCATCTACTAATTCATTGATTTACTGCTGTTTTCTAGGCTTTGCACAAGGGGCTTGGGGTTCACAATGAACTAGACACAGACTGTTCATACAATGGAAGGTCATAGGGTTTGGAGTCAGATAGACTTGGATTCAAGATTCTGACTCTGCCACTTACTAGCTATATGAACTTGGTTATTACTTCAGCTCTATGCTACTCAGTTTGTACCAGGAAAAATGAAGGAAATGCTACTTATCTTAAGGTTGGATACCTACTTTAAAAATATTAGTTTTATCTTATTGTCTTGTTCCTCAAGACCTACTAAATTAAGGGAGGATGTAGACACAATGGCATAAAATAAGATTATGGTATTAATTAATAAATGCTTAAGAGATATATGTTGGATCTCATAGGGGAATTAAGGATGGGTTCTGCCTGGTATGTTGGGAGAGTTTTTGTAAAGGAGGTAATATTTGAACAACATTAAAAAGGTTTTCCAAATGGAGACTAAGGAGAAGGAAGCTGATGTGTAGGCAGGAGAACGTAAGCGATCCAATGTTTCTGAAACATGGTGTGTACACATGCGTACCTGTGTGTGTACTCATATGTGCTTGTATATGTGTGCAGGTGAGGTTGGGGAAGTGGTAGAACAAAGAAGCACCAGAAGTGGAAGATTGGCAGGGTCCCAAAGGTAAAAGCTCTTTTTGCACTAACATTTTTTTCTACTAGAATGAAAAGCCACTGAGGAATCTTAATAAAAGTTAGAAGAAAAGATTTGTATAGTTTCACTATCGATTCAGCATTTCTCTAGGATGAAAATAGTTTAGTTCTGAACCATTTTAACGGTGTATTCATGCCATTGAATTTGTAGGCAAAGCAAAACCAAACCAAACCAACACAGCAACAAAGAAAAAGACACTGTCAATCTCGCATATGAGAAATTAATAGATAGCATGGGGAAAGGTGTAAAACCAAGGAAGGGGTTTAAGTAAGCCTCAGTGTTACTTCCTATGACAGAACCTCACTGAGTTGTTGAGAGAAGAAATTTGGAGGGGAAAAATCTCGTTGAAAAATACATCTTGGGGCACCTGCGTGGCTCAGTGGGTTAAACTCTCTGCCTTAGGCTCAGGTCATGATCCCAGAGTTCTGGGATCGAGCCCCGCATCCGGCTCTCTGCTCAGCAGGGAATCTGCTTCCTCCTCTCTCTCTCTGCCTGCCTCTCTGCTTACTTGTGATCTCTGTCAAATAAATAAGTAAAATCGTTAAAAAAATACATCTTATAACAGAACATGGTCTTGATTTAAAAGAAATCAGGAATTTATCCCAAATCAGACACAGCATGCATTGATAAAGTCCATTTCATAACCTTTTCTAGAAACAACACTTCTGTATGACTTCACAAATCAAGAGGCCTGCCAACACTGAAATTATCTCCAGAGTTAAATTCTTATAATTAAGGTCTATGTAGAATCATAATTAATATAATGTTATACTTACAATTTTGTAAGGATAATAATAGTTTGGTGTGCTGTAGCTTTTTCCATGTAAGCATCTAAAAGTGATTCATAATCACCAACTAATTAAAATTCTTAAGAGCATCTCAAGGATAAGCTAAAGGGGTTATTCAGAACTTAATGCTCTGTGTAAAGTAAGTTTTGTCTTCATTTGAAACAACTGGAAGATAAGTGATGGGGAGGGGAGACATCAAATATATTGAGCTAGGATTAATCAGAGGATTGATATTCACCGATTTTACATGTGATTTCCAGCAAGCAGGCTAGAGCACAGTTGTGCTGATCCTGAAGGAGGAATAATTTCACAGAATAGTGACTCTGAATCTTAGGCATGTTCAGGATGTCACCTACTGCATAAGACAAATGATCAAGCCCTTTTAATTGCAATGTTTTGGCCTCTGTAGGTGATAAGAAGGTAGTGGTGAAAACATGTTTGGTTAAGATTCCTGAACAAGGGTGCCTGGGTGGCTCAGTGGGTTAAGTCCCTGCCTTCAGCTCAGATCAGGATCTCAGGGTCCTGGGATCGAGTCCTGTATAGGGCTCTCTGCTCAGCAGGGAGCCTGCTTCCTCCTCTCTCTCTCTCTCTGCCTGCCTCTCTGCCTACTTGTTATCTCTCTCTGTCAAATTATATATATATCTATATATCTCTATCTCTATCTATCTATCTATCTATCTAAAGATTCCTGAACAAAGTGGAGATTGATTTTGAGTAGACAATTATATTATCTGATTATCCTATAAGTGCCTCATTTGCTGTTCTAAGTTATATTGCATTTTATCATCATATTGTAATACTTGGCCAAAAAATGAATTAGGTTTTTTTTTTAAAGATTTTATTTATTTATTTGACAGACAAAGATCACAGGTAGGCAGAGAGGCAGGCATAGAGAGAGGAGGAAGCAGGCCCCCTGACAAGCAGAAAACCTGATGTGGGGCTCGATCCCAGGACCCTGAGATCATGACCTGAGCCGAAGGCAGAGGCTTTAACCCACTGAACCACCCAGGTGCCCCATGAATTAGGTTTGTAATGCTTTTAACTCACTCTGGTGCACAGATAATATAGACACTTATATTCAAAGTATGTTACTATTCTGAGTTCATTTCAAACAAATTTACTCTCCCCTCCAAAAAATTATTTAGTTAGAATTATTTAAGAATAGATGCAAACTTGTTGAAAGTTTCTTTTTTAAGATTTCTTTCTTTATTTATTTGAGAAAGAGAAAATGCACACACATGTGCACATGGGGTTGGAGGGTAGGCAGAGAGAAAGAGAGGAGAGAGGGAAAATCTTTGGCAGACTCCCTGCTGAGTGTGGACCCTGATGCAGGGCTCCATCCTATGAGATCATGACCTGAGCCAAAACCAAGAACTGGAAGCTCAATCAACAGAGCCACCCAGGTGCCCCAAACCTGTTGAAAGTTGTAAATTGGTGATAACTTTAAATTTGTTTTGAAAAAAAGTTCCATAGCACAGATTTTGCTTACTCATATGTTTGCTTCTGATTCAAGATATTATTACAGGATATGTATGTATATTTTTCATTGCTTTATATTATTTTCAAGCATATGATTGCAGAAAGTTGATATTGGGTGTGATAGTAGAATATTTCAAATCTTAAACTTGAGAGTGGAATTCATCATCTATGTAATAAATAATCTTATTCTTATTCTACAGCCATAATATAAAAATTAGGTAAGTATATTTATTACAGTAAAATATTTAAATTAGTTTAGTATATAAGAAGTAGGCCTTGGTACTTCCAATTAATTTCCTTGGCTAATTTCATATTTTTTTTCTTCTTTTTCTCCATTTATAACCTTTCTATTTTTCTTTCTCACAGAGTACTGCATTTTTTTTATTATATACTCTGCTATTTCCCTCTGTATTTTTTGATTCCTTTCTTCCAAAGTTTCAAAATTATTATTGTTACTTTTAGGAAAAGTGGAAGCAGTCATTAGACACAGATTGTGTGTGATTTGTCTTTTATAAACCATGAACCATCAGAGGGAGAACATGTTAGGAGTCCAGGACATCGTGGTTTTATTTTTTGCCATATTTTTTCATGTCTTGTGTTTTTATCTCTTTTTTTCATGTTAATAAACCACTAATTGGTTCTCATCCGTTTATAAAATAAAACTAACTAAATAACTGCCATTTCTCTCTACAAATACATAGCGAAAATGAAGAAAGAATGCTTATAGGCAGACATAGAATAAAATCGAAAAGGAGTCAAGGAGAGATGTGCTAAAGGTCACCAAAGTAATATAGAATTCATTCAGATCAAAGAAAGTTGGGAGTTATTTGACAGTGTTTAATATGGAGCAGCTGCATTGGGAAGTCTTCTGTAATAATTTATCCTTCTTTTGACTTGCAGAGCACTGAGCTGTCCCCAAAGAATTCAGATCATTGAATGTGGCCACCTTTTCTGATTTCCTTCGCCTATTCAGTTCAGACGATGTGATGTAATGTGATGTGTCAGTGTATGTATGATGGAAATGTCAGTCTCTATAAGTACTCAGCTCCAGGATCCTGGGGTGAAGTGTTACAAAACACATCTTTGGTAGAGCAGAATAATGTTGCCTTTCCTGCACTTCCCATGGCTACAGTAGATGGAAAGAAATGAATTCAGAATTCTCTAGTTGGTCAGGCCATCTTCTCAGTGAGCTTTGCCTCAGGCACCCTGGACCATCTTCTCCGTGAGCTTTGCCTCAGGCACCCTGGATGTTGCCACATGAGAGCTATATTTCATTTGTCCTCAGATGCTTGCAGCTAAAGGGCCACGTTTTAGGGCTCAAATCTCTGCCTCACAACCAACCTTACCAGCTTCGACTACCCATAAAAAGAAATCCATCAGACTCTGCTAGAATTAATGGCAAGAATCGTCTTCTGTTTCATGAGTTCCCAATAAGATGAAGCCTGGCTTCATCAACGATCCAAGTAAAGTAATAAATTCAAGTCATTATCTGATAGTAAATAAAAGTCATGGACAGGTCAGTGGAGGAACTCTCAATCACCAAAAGGTGATTCTCAGTATTTGTGAGAACTTCTACTAGATATTGTGAGAAGCGGGAAACAAAATGCAGTGAAAGCAATCACTAGCCTTCAAATTCATTGTTACCAGAAAGTCTGAAATTCAAAGAAGTGGGAGCTCTATTTTCTGTCATCGATGTTGGAAAGTCCAACATGGTAGTGTGGAATCAAGGAGGTTGCAGAGCTTCTGGTCAGCCCCACACAGAGGTTAAGGGAATTTCCTTTCTACAAGGCCTTCAACATTTCCTCTTTCTCCGCAGAAAAGATGTGTCAGTGTTCTCACATACTCTTCTTTTCTTCTTTCCCATTTGAAGAAAGAAGTGTAAAAGGCAAGGATAGACCCCTCCTTGTGCCCCCCTGCCCCGCGATGAACCCTGGCCACATCGTCTCCTGTTTAGTCTGGGGTCTTCTTCCTACAATGGCCTTTTCTCCTTTCTTAACTTTTCTCCTACTTCCAATCTAAAGAAATAATACTGCCCTCCATTCAAAACTTCTATCAGCTTTGTGATTTTTGGTAAATGTTTTTTATCATTTTGTTTTGGAAAATTTCATATATACACCAAAGCAGAAGAGAAAAACTAGCCCCTATTTATGCAACACTCAACCTCAGCAATCACCAAACCATGGCCCAAGCTTGCTTCATCTCTACTTCCATCATTGTCTCCCTGTCATGCTGTTTTAAAACAAATCCTAGAAATTATATTGTCTCTAGGAATAATAATATAATAAAAGGAGTCTCTTCCATTAAACATGACAACGGGGGCGCCTGGGTGGCTTCATTTGTTAAGCATCTGACTCTTGGTTTTAGCTCAGGCCATGGTCCCAGTATGGTGAGATGGAGCCCATGTCAGGCTCCAAACTCAGTTGGGAGTCTGCTGTAGATTCTCTCCCTTTTCAACCCCCTCCTCATGGACCCTCCCCCGACTTGTGGTCCAGTGCTCAAACATACTCTCTCTCTCTCTCTCTCTAAAATAAATAAATAAATAAACATGACAACAATGTCATTATGGCATCTTAAGATGAACAATTATGCTTTAATAACCATCAGATATCTAGTTAGTGCTCAAATGTTCTGAATCGTCTCAGTTTCTAGACAGTGACTCAAGACTCAAATAAGATTACATTTTGCAATTAGTTGTAGCTCTTAAGTGTCTTCCTTCTCACTGTCTCTCTTGCTGTCTCTCTCTCTCTCTCTCTTTCTCTCTCTCTATCTGCAATTAATTTGTTGAAAAATCTGTGTCATTTGCTATGGGGAGTTCACCAAAGTCTGGATTTTGCTGATTTTGTCCTGTGAGATGTTATAGCAGGTTTTGAACACTATGCTTCTTACAAATTGATATTTGAATCTACCATTTGGATGAGATTCAGGTTTTATATTTTTTTAGTGAATACTGGAACATTGAAAAGAAATAAAATAAAATGGAAAAAATAAAATAATATACCTATAAAAATTCCTTTTAGATAGTGTTCTATTCTTCCATTAGGAAGTAATAATGTCTGGTTGTCTCTCATGGGATATGGGCTCAAGTTGACAGGTACAGTGTCATACCATTGGGGGCTGCCGTGGAAGTGACCTATTCTAGGGTAAGAGCAATAGGGGTACGTTGCCTACAGTACTGTCAATCCTAAAGAAGACTTAAAAGCAACCATAAAACTAAAGTTGGCATATTTTTTTAGTTATTATGGAGGCTGCCAATTATAAGTACTGTCTCTGGAAAAAAAAATCTGTTGGACTAAGTTCTAAACAATTACTGTGGTTCCTGTTGACTTTTAATGATATATCTGTAAGCTTCAAATTAACGTATTTTTATTACCTATCCTTTAATAAACATTTTCTTCTACACAGAACTTAGTTCAGAGAAGTCCAGCTTCACAGTTGGCCTTGGCTTTTGGTATTCAGGGAAATGTTCTCATTTCAAGAATAAGTACGTGAGGATTTGGATTCATTAGAGCTTGCTTTGGGGCAATCTCTGTCTCCAAACCCTGTGGGGCTGCATAGTCCTGTGTTAATTAGAAATCAATCATAATATCACAATTGTTGGAAAGTGGAAGACATAGAATGAGCTACTTCAATTCTCAAGTAGAAATTTTGTGTAACCACTTGAAGTTATTTGTTCTTAAATTTTAAAAGCCTGAAATAGAATGTGAATTGTAAGACGTAATACTTTTGTTTGGTATGGGTAAATTTTAGTTCTATGTGAAATTTTACTGTATTTGATTGAAATGCTTAACATTGAATTTATTCTTTTCACATTTTAATTGTTTAAAAATTTAAAAAATTAATTAATTAAATTTTAATTAAATTTTTTAAATTAAAGTTTATTTTAAAATTTTAACATTTTTAAACTAAAGAACATGTTTTTATAGGAAGGCAAGATTAACTTGATTCTTCCTCTTTATTTACTAATTTTCAAAAACTGAGTTGGTTCTTTATCTTCCTCGAAAGGTAAGCTATTAGTTTTGTTTTGTTTTGTTTTGTTTTGTTTTTTTATCATGAACTCATTGATTCAAAGATATTTGATGTGTTTTGCAACAGATTGAATCATTGCAACCAGATTGCCCATCTTTGGCTAGTGTGGGAATCTCTTCAAGTTAGCTTCTGAGTCCTTTTGCCCCAAAGACCTTAAAGTCTTTGC
Organism: Meles meles; assembly: GCF_922984935.1. Lineage (NCBI taxonomy): Eukaryota > Metazoa > Chordata > Mammalia > Carnivora > Mustelidae > Meles > Meles meles. The sequence continues at coordinate 135,530,232 of NC_060070.1, forward strand.
TTGCTTTCCTGCATTTTGGTATGACAAGATGTTTCAGACTCATTTTGTACATTTCTTTTTCCAGGCTTCGCATCAGTCATTTCTCCAAGAAAAACTGGTTTCTTTTTGTGTGAAATAGTGTTAAGATTCAGTAATGGTACTTACTGCTTTGATGTTGGTAATGGTTTCTAGACACAGATAGTGCTAGATTAAGAAAAATAAAATCCTCATTAAGTTCATACTGTTATTTCCATCAGAACTCCAGGATTTTTACTTTCTTTCATCAATAATACATCTCCAACTCAGGATGGAAATCTAGTTTTCATAAATGCCAACATAAACACTGATTTGATTTATTACATAATTCCTGCACAATAGTCTCAGAATAACATCACCAAAACTATCACCCACAATACAAGTAATAAAAACAAAGTTTATTTCATACTTTTGTCCATGGGACCTCTTCCACCAGGATACGCAGTCATATTAGTGTGTTTTCAAGTCCCTTAAAACATTTCCCCTTTTTCTAATTGTATCAGTCTGATCCACATTTAGATTCATTTGTTTCATTTGGCTTTAGATTAAGGATTGCTTTTTAACATATAATTTTGGTTTATGATTATGTAAACTATTTACAAGGTCCCAAAGTAAATTCTACAGAGTAAGCTATCTTCAAAGACGTCTAGCTTCAGCTCCTGATTCCCTCTACCTCTCTACTCTAGGTATCTTCAAAAAAAAATTCTGGTTTAGGACACCTCAGTGGTTCAGTCAGTTAAGAATCTGACTGGCTCAGGTCATGTTCCTGGGGTCCTGAGATCAAGTCCTTTCTTGGGCTTCCTGCTCAGCAAGGAGTCTGCTTCTCCCTCTCCTGCTGCCGCTCCCCCTGCTTGTGCTCTCTCTCACTCTCTCTCTGTCAAATAAATAAAATCTTTTTAAAAAATCTGGTTTATCTCCCATTTTTAGTCTAAGCAAATATTGACTTATGCTTCCATTTTTAATATTTATAAATATAAACAACAGCACATCATGCACACTTTCCTACACCTTGTGAATGTTTTTTAAAGTCTCTTTTATGAGGTCATAGTTAATATAAGGGTAATGATCTCTTCTAGGAGAGTTTCAGTAGGTATTAAATAAAGTAAGTAGTATTTATGAAGTGCTCACTGCACATGGTAAGCTCAGGTTAATTGTTGGTTTTCCCTTCTCTCTGAAGTCCACCAATCTGAATCCTCCTCATACCTAAAGGATCTCCCCCATGAAGCCATTTCTGCCTCCTACCTACAAATTTTGGGCAAAAGCAAATCAAATTCTTCAACTTCAGTCTTTCTCACTAATGATTCTTCTTACAATCAATGAGAAATAAACAAATACCCCTCAAATCGTAATTAAGAACCACCTCCCCCCAAAATATTGAATTTATCTTAGAGTGATTTTTAACTCATTTTAGTTTCCCTGAATAGGTGTATGTGCAAATTGAGCAAAATATCTTTGAACATTAGACCTCATTTTTAACCTAAAGTATTTCAAAGAGCAGAGATTCCAACATGTGCTTTTTGCACTTCCCAAAAGGACAAAAGTTGAGATGAGGCTTTGAGCAATTCCATGTGATGGGAAAGACTTATTCATTTATGTAGTTTGGTCCATAAATTCTTCCAAACTAGAGACTAGGTGGGGAACAGATAATAAATATCTTTCAAAACTCTTAGTGAACTGTCACTGAGAACAACTAACTTTGAATGAGTTTACCTCCTGGAGGTGCCTAGGTGGCTCAGTTTGTTAAGCATTTGACTCTTCATCTCAGGATCATAAGTTCAAGCCCCACTTTGGGCTCCACACTGAGCATGGTGCATACTTAAAATCCATAAATGTAATGAGTCTGCCTCCTTCTGGATAGAGGTAGTAAGACTCTGCTCTGCTCAGCTCATTCACACAGAACAGGTGAACACTTCATTTTATACCCACTCACCATCTGAGAGCTCACCACTCAACAAAACAGCCCTGGAGTACAACTCTAGGCCAGGAAATGTCTGTCCTTGGCAATGACAACGGTCTGATTGCTCATTGGGTACCATCATTGCTCCAGAGGGCATGGTAGGATGACATTAAGCTAAGCTTTATATACTTCACATCCAAGTAGCTCTGGGAAGGCAATAAATTTAAAACACATTTAATGCTTTCAGGAGATAGGACTAGGTATGTAATACTTAATAAGATACCCAAGCTATACTGTGACCCTTGGCAACTCACTTTATTTCACTGAGATTTAATATTCTCGTCAGCCACATGCAGACATTGGGGGCATCTGGGTGGCTCAGTCAGTTAAGCATCTGACTCTTGATTTTGGCTCAGGACATGGTCTCGGTGTTGTGAGATTAAGCCCCATATTTAGCTCATGTGCTGGGTGTGGAGTCGGCTTGAGATTCTCTCTTTCCCTCTCCCTCTGTCCCTCTCTCCTCTTTTTTTCTCAAAAACAACAACAACAACAACAACAACAACAACAACAACAACACAATGCTGCTGTTTTACAAGATAAGTAAAATTTCTTCCAGCTCTGAAATTCTAGGACTCCTGGTTGAGCATGAACCTAATTCACATCAGTTAATGATCATATTGGTGTAAATGCCACACAATCCTCATTTTTGTCATTTTCATTTCAATTTGTAAGTGTTTTTGCATTTGGAAAGGAACTTCCAGGGTATGTGAGGGCTGATAATTATGTTATTTTAGCTGAGTGCATTGGAAGGAAAGAAAGTAATAATAAAAGACATTAAGAAGGAGGTAAATGTGAGTGGAAAGATTGGATTTTGTTGGCTTGAATGATGAATCTGAATACTTTGGTGCTCTTAAACATTCAGATCCATGAAGTTACTTTTTTACATTAAAACACTGAAATTTTCTGAAATCACATGGAAACTATTGTATAAAAAGGCAAAAACTGCAAACATTTATTGAGCACTACGTGCTGGATCCATTCAAATAAACTTATGTAGATCCTGCGTTGTGTATTTTTATGAGGATTAAATGAGCTTATATGTATAAAGTCTTAGACCAACACTTGGCATATGAAACACACAACAATTAAATACTTCTATTAATATATTTCTTTTCTTCCTACATTAATTTTGCAGAAATAATTCTTCAACAGCTACCATTCATAGCGTTATAAATAAATAGTAGGATAGAGACTAAATAGGAAAATAGAAGACACTGATAAAACTCATTGTCAAATTTTGTGATGAGATACAAAATGACTTCTCTTGTTGTCTTTATGACTTCGAAGGTTAAGTCAGATTATGTCCATTCTTGTCACAGCTTTTTAAAAGTAATTCCTCTGAAAACTACTTATGGTGCTGGAGAAAAAGCAAATTCTTAAAAAAAAAAGGTCTACTCTTTTCTTTTTTAGCAAATATCTATTTTCCTACTTGGAAATGAGGAAACACATAGTTGAAATGTGATTATTTTATCCGTCCATCCATCTATCCATCCATCCATACCTCCACCATCCATTTCTCCATCCATTTGTTGAACCATTCCTTCAGCAATTATCAGGATTGCTCCACAGAGGGGAAAGAAAATCAGTCTTGAAATCACACAGCTAGTACAAAAGTGATGTTCTGTTTCCTGCTAGCTGTGTGATACTGGAAAATTTACTTAATCCCTCTGAGCCTTAATATTCCCAAGTGAACTATCAGATTAACACCACCTTCCTTTATGCTGGCTGATGAATCCACCAATGTATGGAAGGCAACAGATCTATTTTCCTCCCAAAATAATGTATCAGGCTAGCCAACATAAAGTTTTTTTTGCATCACTGTTTAGCTCCATGTGGTTTTAACTCTTGATTCAGTCTGCCTGGAGTAGAAGCATCACAGAATACAGAGCTGGAAAAGGCCCTAGACCTCATCCTGTCCAACTTCTTTATTTAATAGATGAGAACATTTTGGTCCAGACAGGGTAAAAGAGACTTGCTTTGAAATAAAATCTGCTCAATTGCAATGCATTATATTGTTTACCCCTTTATTTTTCACTTTATCCTTTCCTACTTATTTCACAATAAAAATGAATACCTTTACTTATTTATCTTTAGAAAATCCCCTGTCCTTGACATTCAATATTCAAGAAAGGTATATTTTTTCTGATCCATTTTTTTTCTTATATCTTGGGTTGAAAATATCCCATTTTTACAAATAAGTCAATAAGTTTAAAGAAATACCAATCTAAATCTTCAAAATATACTTTATGGAACTTTATAAGTAAATAATAAAGATTATATGGAGGAAAGAAAGCATAGGGCTAGGCAAGAATAATTTTAAAAGAGAAATGAGGCAGAACTTTTACTACAGATATCAATATGCAATGTAGAATGATAGTAAATAAAATTATGTGGTTTTTTGGTATGGAAAAGGAATAATAGATCAATAGAACAGATTAGATTCCAGAAGGATACTATAACTGTGAAAAAGGCATTTTAAACGGTGGGAAAATCATTTAACAAATGATACTGGGATAACTGGATATACACATGGATAAACATTTAGAACCCTATCTTGTACTTGTGCACAACCTATAAAAAATGATAGCCAATATACCATTAAAAGATAAAGAATAAAGTAAAAAATTGGCCCTATACATAAATAATGAATATTGCAACCCCATTGCACTTAAAAGAGTATATGTGATGTGTATGTGTACATGTGTGTGTGTGTGTGTGTGTGTGTGTGTGTGTAATGTCAAGGAATTAAATCATCGGAGTGCAAGTTAAGAGGTTAAGGTTAGGAGAAGCTTTTGATTTTATTCTCTATGTATCTGTATTTTTGCTATTTAACATTTTTTCTATCATTTCTTGTAATTCTTAAAGAAACAGTCCAAAGTACCAAAAAACTCCCCATCAAATGGCACATTTCCTAAAAATTCTGGCAAATTTCGTGTGTGTGTGCAATGTGTAAACCAAATTATATTTTAAATTAAGTAAGGAAACTATTCGTTTTTAGAAAGTTAGCGTGTTTTCTTTCAGAAAAGTGAAAACCCTCCCTTAATCTCTCCAGCTCTTAGGTTTAGGATTTGGCACATCTGGCTTTCTTTAATCATGCTTACTTCTATTTGCGCTTGATATCTGGGTGACCTGATGTAGATTAACCATGTCATGCTGACTCCTGAAAGATGAGCTCTGTTCTAGAATCTGTTACTTGCTTCTGCTTACGTTTTTGTTGAGTTTTCTGTAGCTGAAACAGAGTTTGAAGACTAGAAGACCAGTGGTTTCCATGTGACCCAGTGGAACATGGAATAATGAAATTCTGATATGTAAATATATTCGCTTTCTATCCTGTTATTTGGGTAAACTAGCATGGGTAAATAACAAGGGTAGGTTAAGCAAACACAATAATTAAAAATAATAAGAAGCATGCACGAGAGACTTTTTTAAAAAGACTATTTATTTGAGAGTGAGAGAAAAAGCATACAAGTGGGGGGATGTGCAGAGGGAGAGGAAAAGCAGACTCCCCACTGAGCAGAGAGCCCAACTCCAGGCTAGATTGACCCCAGGATGACCTGAGCTGAAGTTAGACACTTAATCCACTCAGCCACCCAGATGCCCCTGGGAGACTCTTTTTAATGCTTACTGTGTATGAAGTCAGTCTTCACAATGGCATCTACGTTTGTTCTCTTCAAGAGCAAACTACAGCACAGAATGGCTTGTAACTTGCCCACGTTCACAGACCTAGTGAGTGCCAGAACCAGGATTGCAGCCCAGGCCACTCCAGTCCTGAGTCTGTTCTGTAATTACAGCCAGTAATGTAGTGAGTGTTCTTGCATAAGTTTTCTTCTGTTCATGTGGGCAAAGTTCCCTAGGTGTGGAAGTCTTGGTCGTTGCTGGTACCACCTGCAATTTTCCTAGATATTTCCAATTAGTCCATCTTTTTCCCTAATGCTTTGAAACAACTTTTAATATCGAGCATGAAAGGATACATCACTGCGTTTTTATTTTTCATTGCACTTACAACTCGAGAGGTTGAAATGTTTCTATTAAGTTTCCTAAAGCTTTGTAAGATTTTATTTTTATACCCGAATACTAAGCCAAATATTTCATATAAACATTCATGGGCTCTTTGTTTGGTTCCTTTGGTCTATTTCCTTAGGTCTGAGTCAGTAGACATTGTCATAGTTACATGGATTTTCTTAAACATTTTTTTTCCTCTCCCTCTTTTCTTCCTCCTTCTCTTTCTCCTGATACATCTTTTATCATATAGGACAAATCTGTCACCACTTTCTTCCTCAAAATAGAGATGACCATTGATGGTCTTTTGCTCTTTCATATGAACATGAAGTCTAAGTTATCAAATCCCAGAAAATAAATTGGATATGTGGATGAATTTGAGAGAATGGATATGCTAGGTCTGTCCAGCCTGCACTTCTGAATATGTTGGAAGTTCTAACTAAATTACTTGCTGAGCTTCAAGGTAAATGAATTTTACTGGTTTTTCCATCGCTCATTGCCAAATGGAATTAAAAACTTTTTTTTTCTTTTAATGATTTATTTATTTATTTGATAGAGAAAGAGAAAGCATGCATGAGCAGGACAGTAGAGAGAGAGAAACCCAGACAAACTCCAAGCTGAGCATGGAGCATGACATGATCCGATGACCCATGAGATCACGACCTGTGCTGAAACCAAGAGTTGGATGCTTAACTGACTGAGCCACCCAGGCACTCCAGGTATTAAAAACTTCTTAAGTAACAAATTATGGGCCCAGCCTCTGTCAGATGTCAAATGCTGAAGCTAATGTTTGGGAAAATTTATTATTGTTTTAATACCTACTGAGGTCTTTATGTATCATTTTTAACTGATACTGTTATTTCTATTTCTCTGGTAAAATATAGAGGTATTTTAGAAGCTAGAGAGTCACATCTGAACATTGATGACCACCAATTTTTTATGCAAGACCAGGTGCTTGGGATGATCTAATAATTTATTTAGCACTGATTGGCAATCCTTTGGGTGATCCAAAGACAAGTTTGTGCTGAGCTAGAGTCAGGTGTTGCAATGTATATTTCAAGCACTTGTTGATGTTGAATGATTCCACTTTAGTGATTAGGACTGCACTTTGCTGTATATATTTTAAGATTAATTTTAATATTTTATTCTTCATCTAAATTTTAATCTGTATCCCAAATTTACCAACTAGATATCATCTAAAATAAACAGGCTGAAAAATCAGATGAAAATCTCTGCTGGATGTACATAGTTTGAAACAAAATTATGAGGCTTGATATTTTTTTCTTTAGAATTGCAAACACACTGCCTTTGGAGGAGCCAAGGTGCCCATACTCATTTCAGCTACTTAGATTATAGATATTAACATGCTTATTAAAATTTATCTTGGACCATGACTTACAGAAACAGTTTCTATCACATGGCCAAGTACTGTGTTTGGCTATTTCATATCAATTACCTGATTTGTTTTCTCGGCAATCTTGTAAGTTAGGTACTTATCTCCAATTTATGAAGAAACTAAGGCTTAAAGGAGTTTCCTAAGGTACTGTAATCAGAAGCAACAACATTGGGTACAAACACAGTTCTATTGAAAGCACATGTGCTTTATTTCATATCATCCCATTTGTCCTTCCATTGGCTAGGAAATGAATGATTAAAAAGTAACAAAGTTGAATGTCAGGGGCTGAGTCTCGAATACTAATAATTCCTGAAATTTGAAAAAGCCCTTTCCTTTGGACAGCCAGTGATGGTCCAAACTCAATGCTTATTATTCTGCTAATTTTTTAACTTAATTTCCTGAGAGGCACAAATGATATGTCACTAGAGGCAACAATATTGTATAACTGGATATTTCTTTTTTTTAAATATGCATAAGGTCTTTTTATTTCTTATTTTTTATAAACATATAATGTAAAAACATATAAAACATATAATGTTTTATCCCCAGGGGTACAGTTCTGTGAATCGCCAGGTTTACACACTTCACAGTGCTCACCATAGCACATACCCTCCCCAATGTCCATAACCCCCTCCCCCTCTCCAACCCCACCTCCCCCCAGCACCCCCCAGTTTGTTTTGTGTGATTAAGAGTCACTTATGTTTTGTCTCCCTCCCAATCCCATCTTGTTTCATTTATTCTTCTCCTATCCCCCTAACCCCCCATGTTGCATCTCCATATCCTCATATCAGGGAGATCATATGATAGTTGTCTTTCTCCGATTGACTTATTTCACTAAGCATGATACGCTCTAGTTCCATCCACATCGTCGCAAATGGCAAGATTTCATTTCTCTTGATGGCTGCATAGTATTCCATTGTGTATATATACCACATCTTCTTTATCCATTCATCTGTTGATGGACATCTAGGTTCTTTCCATAGTCTGGCTATTGTAGACATTGCTGCTATAAACATTCGGGTGCACGTGCCCCTTCGGATCACTATGTTTGTATCTTTAGGGTAAATACCCAGTAGTGCAATTGCTGGGTCATAGGGTAGTTCTATTTTCAACATTTTGAGGAACCTCCATGCTGTTGTCCAGAGTGGTTGCACCAGCTTGCATTCCCACCAACAGTGTAGGAAGGTTCCCCTTTCTCCGCATCCTTGCCAGCATCTGTCATTTCCTGTCTTGTTAATTTTAGCCATTCTGACTGGTGTGAGGTGATATCTCATTGTTGTTTTGATTTGTATTTCCCTGATGCCGAGTGACGTGGAGCACTTTTTCATGTGTCTGTTGGCCATCTGGATGTCTTCTTTGCAGAAATGTCTGTTCATATCCTCTGCCCATTTCTTGATTGGATTGTTTGTTCTTTGGGTGTTGAGTTTACTAAGTTCCTTATAGATTTTGGATACTAGCCCTTTATCTGATATGTCGTTTGCAAATATCTTCTCCCATTCTGTCAGTTGTCTTTTGGTTTTGTTAACTGTTTCCTTTGCTGTGCAAAAGCTTTTGATATTGATGAAATCCCAATAGTTCATTTTTGCCCTTGCTTCCCTTGCCTTTGCCTATGTTCCTAGGTATAACTGGATATTTCTAATGTTAGTTGCATTTGGAGGTGATCTCATTATTCCAATGTCACAGATTGGGCTATGTGATATGGAGGTTTTAAAAAGTTCTAACTCTTCACACCTTATCATCTAGTTAGAGTTCATAAATCCTAAATATAGAGTTATATTAGTGACCTCTGGTTAACACTGGCAAACAGGACGCCTTCCATTAGATTTTCACCCCATATTTAATTTGACCATGGAAAGGAGAGTCAACAGATTCGAAACTGAAATGTTTTTGATATAGAATGGTCTTAAGTTTTGTATTGAATTTTAGTTTTTTAAAATATTTTATTCATTTATTTGATAGAAAGAAAGCATGAGCAGGGAGAGCAGCAGACCAAAGCAGAGGGAGAAGCAGGCTCCCCACTGAGCAGGGAACCCGATGTGGGACTCAATTACAAGACCCTGGGATCATGACTTGAGCCAAAGGCAGATGATTAACTGATTGAACCACCCAGGTGCCCTTGAATTTTAAATTTCAAAATAAAGACCATCATTATAGTTACTTAAAAGAACTAAGGAAAAGATTGGATGGGATGGTGTCAATTCATGTAGCTTAAGAAACAAATTTTCTTTGCATATAGAAATTTCTATATGGTTGACTGTAAAAACTAGCCAAAGGAACAGAGGAAGATAAGTCCAAGCTGACATCTTTTGCATCCAGGTACATGGATTGAGGTAAATTTAATGCAAATTATTAGCCAATTTTGCAATTTCATTTTCATTTTGCAAACATGAGATGATAAAATGTCAGGCCCCCATCTAAGAAGTCTGATTTGAGTCAAAAACAAAACAAAAGAACTGGGAATTGTTTGACAGACTTACTGTGCCTTGCTGTGTGATATGGTCATGCCAATTCTCAGTTTTCTCCGTGTTGTTCAAGGTTAAGTAGGACTCCCAATAAAATTGCTTTACATTCCATAACATGTCCTGTAAGGTTTTCTCCAGCTCTCAAACTCTGAGACTCTGGGTCTGACCAGGCACCATGGCAGAAGGAATAAGAAATGAATGGCTCCAGTTCCCAATTTCAAATTGGAAAATGTTAAACTTTTCTTTTAGGTGAACATGACCTGATAGTATGAATCTCACAAAAAAACACTAGCATGGGTCATTGGCTCTCTTTTTCCCCAGAAACAAAGGATAGATTTTAATGGATGGGAGACTTTTGGATACAAATACCAAATACTGAGTATCTGGGTTCATGTTTTGCCTCTGTCACATACATATCACATGACTTCGGACAAATTATTTAATGTCTCATTGTTTCTTGTCTACAAACCTAAGGGATTAGATTATGTGAGTTAAACTCAACATCTAAAAGCTAAAAATAAACTGAAGACATTCTCAGTTCTTTTGTATGACATGTAGATGCAATTGAACCAAATATTAGGATCTGCTGATAAGATGGAAGAAATATCTACCTGTATTTAGAAAACCAAGAAATGCTTAAAATTATAATCAAAGCAAGTTGCCAGAGAGTTGCACACATGCCTGGACATCAGTCTTCACATCCTCCCTAAACTGTAAAAATGTATTTTCAATTCTTAAGTTTATAACAGATATCTCTAAAATCAATTCGTTCAAGAGCTTTTCAATTTTATTGGTTAGAATTGCTGGAACATTTTGAATATATATATATGTGTATATATATATATATATTTCACGTGGAAATTATTTAAAGTCATAAGGTAGACCCTGGTCAACCTGACATAATTTATCTGTCGCTCTGCTTGGAAGCTGGGGTATAGATTAGACGACTTCTCTAGGCCCCCGTCTGTCCCTGGAATATGTGGGTAATTGGTTTTAACAGGGCTCGAGTAGCACATGGTTTGAGTATAGAGTGGGCAGAACCTGACCCCGGGAAGACAGACATAACGTTAATTTTTAAAAAATAAGAGCACTTGAAGAAAGCCAGAAATAAATCCAATCTTAGTATAAATAAGGCAGAGAGAGGCTTACTCATCACAGGGAAAAGTTAGGCTCATTAAAGAAGGTAATTATTATCTTTGACATGCAGAACTGTGTGCTGCTTTAAATTAAGGTTCCTAACGAGGCATTTCATTGTATGTCCTTAACTGAGGGATTTAAGGAGGCAGCCTTTCTTCCAAAGTCAATGCAAATGGGAGTTCTATGTTCAAGGGTTTTGCTGGAGGAAGATGTTTCAGGAAAGAATCGTTCAGAACTATTAAATACACCAACATACACACAACATCACAACGGATCGTTGGACAAGGCCTGTCCAAGCCGTTTGTAAGAGGAAAATGTAATCTTTGTCACATGCTTATGATGTGCTCATGCATTTCATGTTAGAGTACTGTCTTTGTTCCTTACCTGTTGCTAATGTGATTAATGAGCTTGAATAAACAGTTTCAAGAGAAAGTCGTAAATGTTTACAGTTTTTGCATTTTTATTAGTTTCAGTTTATTTCATTTTTCTTGATCATCAGATGCCCCCCCCCACTTTCTGTACCTTAATGCTTATAGGATTCAGGGTAGACTTAATTTGATTTCAGATTGATCATCCTTTCACCTCACAAGATGAGGCTTTATCTTCGTCACTAAAAGGAAACTCCTTATAACTGTCTCTAACCAGTCGCCTTATTAAAAACTCAATATTGAACGCCAATATCAGCTTCTTTTAATACTCATATTAAAAATGCATTATATTTTAAAGAAAATAAATTGCTTTTCAGTTGAATACTTATTTTAAAAGATAAATTTTATGGCTCTGCTTTTCAAAATTTAAAAATTCCTCACCAAACCACACTGGTATTACAAGAAATGAAATGGGGATGTTTGCTCAAATCTAAAGTTTGCTTTCTACACTTTTTCCAAGCGTATAACAAATTCTGGAAAACCGATACCCTATTAACATGATTTCCCTAAGGATTTTTACCTGTTCCATCTAAGAGTGAGTGATAGTATAGCAATTTTGTAACCTCATTTTCTATATCTATCAGAAAAGCAGCAATGTCTACCAAACACCCAAGAGATACTCTAGTCCAAGATAGAATCTGTGATCTGTACCTACTATAGAGAAAAAAATCTAAATCTTTCTAAACTTCAGCATACGAGAGCATTTGAGTGTGACCCATAATATTACTAGCTGGTTAAAATCCATTTCCAGTTAAATTACAAAGTCCTATTGTTATTCACACACACTCACCATGGGACATTCAAAGTTGGTTCATGTCCTTGGTAAGTGTTCAAAATGTTCTCTAAAGTCAAATATTCTATGACATGAAATGTTATGTCAGTGTTTGATGCTGACCTAGCCTTAGTTTCCACCATGATGTCATGCTTAAAATATATGTTTAGTCTGTTTTTAAAATAAATACATCATTTTCTGATTTTGTTACAGGCTATCTTTTCAATCTTGACAACTGGTGCAGTCTTTAGTCTTCTCTCTTTTTTCACTCTGCTTTACTTATAGATGATAGGGCAGATGTCCTACCACTAGCCATTTTCGTTAATCCGGTTTTTCCCTATACGTTCCACATCATTTAAAAATGAAATTCACATATAAAATTTCTATTAAATATTAAAATTATCCAACAATTCAAAGTAAGGTATTTATGATGAAAATATGCAGAATCTGTTTTGAATAAAAATGAAATATATCCACATGTACACTACCTATGTCCAATATTTCAGTTATTTGATTTTTAATTAAGAGTTTAATTCTATTCACATAAAATCCATTCATTTAAAGGGATTCATTACTTTAATCAATGGCCACATCTTCAGGTCTCAATTTTGTGTGGGTACCTAGAGACCACAAAGCACAGAAAGCACGCCTCAGATATGTATTCAAGAATATTCCATTAAATGCATATTAATAATCATTTCATTAAATTTCAATGTTCAGTCACTGAGAGATATTAGTGAGCTGTCTCATTCTCTCCATAGTTATTCACATCTAAATCATATGCCTTAATGTCTTTGTAGGTCAATTCCTCACCCATAAATTGAAAGGGTCGTAAATGTCCTTATCATATTTTGGGACTATTGAGAGGATTCCTTTGACAATGTCCATTTATAGTCATGGTTATAGCTGCAAAAACTAATAGTTCATGGACCTTTAAACATATTCTGGACCTAATTTATAGATGGAAATATGGACATTCTAAAGAGTTTCAGCTCAATCAAAAATGAGTATCTGGTTTTGTCAATGGTTTAATGAAAGAAGGAAAACGTGACTTGAATTTCATAATCCTTCACCCACTACTTTGTTGCAATAAAGTAAGTGCGGAATTATGACAAAATATTTAAGTTCCTTACTACAGTTTCACCTCTTACAAAACAGAAAGTCCTACAGTCATCAAACATACTCCTGTTTTGTTTTTTTTTTTAAATTGGCAATTTAGTAACTGTTTCCAAGGATGGGTTGGCAGCTAAGCTTTGGAGCTATTTCCAAGAGTTTGAACATTCATGTCTGAGATCCTTTAAAAGCTTTTACTTTACATTTTTGTCACTTCACACAGCACAAGCTGTGACTACTTATAGAAGTTTGAGACAATCTCAAGTAAACGCTCCAAGTTGCCCGCATTGTCACCTTCACGTGTTACCCTCCTTACCCTGGGCCACTGCCATATCCCTCTTCGCCCAGCAAAGGCCACTGGTGCTAATGCTTCACTGTTGCTCTGACCTCATCCTTGTTAAGTCCTGTGAGGACCTCATCTACAATTGCATCTCAAACATCTGTGGAACTCCTTTTCTCTTTAAATATACTCAGTTTCCATGATCCTGAAAGCCAAGAAAAATTCTATGATCCAATATTGCTCGTTACTGTCACGATTGTTCATTATGACTGTCATGGGCACCATACTTTTTCTGCTTTCTTTTCTTGCCAAATTTAAGAATGTTTCCAATCGAGCCCCACGTCCGGCTCTCTGCTCCGCGGTGAGCCTGCTTCCTCCTCTCTCTGCCTGCCTCTCTGCCTAGTTGTGATTTCTCTCTGTCAAATAAATAAAATATTTAAAAAAATAAATAAATAAATAAAGTAAAACCAATTTTGGGGCGCCTGGGTGGCTCAGTGGGTTAAAGCCTCTGCCTTCGGCTCAGGTCATGATCCCAGGGTCCTGGGATCGGGCCCCACATCGGGCTCTCTGCTCCGCGGGGAGCCTGCTTCCTCCTCTCTCTCTGCCTGCCTCTCTGCCTAGTTGTGATTTCTCTCTGTCAAATAAATAAAACATTAAAAAAAAAAAAAGAATGTTTCCACAATGCATTGATTTACTGGTTCATTCATTCTTAGATGCAATCTTTTGTTAATGATGTTTCTTGGCAGCATGATAGGAGAAAACCAGGTACCTGTCTCTGTCCCTGACACCAAGACATACTTAGTATATAGTAAATGCCAAACGAAACATGTTCTTTTACTTATTCACTCCTCATTTCCCCCCTTCCACATTTAACAAGTCTCTGTCCTATTTATTTAAATTAATTTTCTTAGAACCAATGTCATACTTTCTATGTGTAAATGCCACATATGCAAAATATGGGTAAGTTTTTTTTTTTAAATATTACCACTTGGGGCACCTGGTGAGCAACTTGATCTTGATCTCAGGTCTTGATCTCAAGTTTGTGAGTTCAAGCCCCATGTCGGGCATGAAGCCTACTTAAAAAAATATACAATAAAAAATATAAAAGTATCACTTATAATCATGCCAGGTTAATATGATATGCTAATGTTTTTAATCATTTTCTCCAGGAGTTGTTTATATGTATACACACTCTCATATTACAGTTTTATGCTGAAATCACTGTGGTCTTATACTAAGACATGCTGCCTTTTTTTTTTTTATCATTTCCAAAAACTCAAACAAAGGGAACAGTGTAAAACATAGAATAAAAAGGAAGTGAAAAATCCATCACCCTGAGATACCATCTCAATAGTGTCTCAAATGTTCAAACATTTCAAAATCACATCTCTAATATTTAAAGACATTATAGATATAAAAATTTCAAGGAATCAAACTTTAACTGAGTTCAATCTAAGTTCCTGCCACCCCAGTTCCATGTGGCTCCTGCGAAGTCGTTCTCCACACAAAATCATATATAAATAATAGCCAAATATATAATTTTTAAATTTCTTTTCAGTGTAACAGAATTCATTTTTTATGTACCACACCCAGTGCTCCCCAAATATATGATTTTAACAACATAACTGAGATTGTACTTAAAGTGTTTTTCTATCACTTACTAAATATCCCTTAATGTCTTGAATACAGTACAATGTCAATGAATCCATATGCATTACCTCATTAAGGGTTTTCAATTTTTTACATTTATTTTGAAGATTTATTTTTTTATTTTTTTATTTTGGAGACACACAGTGAGCACAGAGGAGGGGCAGAGACAGAAGGAAAGAGAGTCACAGACAGACTCCCTGTTATGTGTGGAGCCGAGAGGGGCTTGATCTCACGACCCTGAGATCACAAACTGAGCCGAAACCAAGAGTTCCATGTTCAACTGACTGTGCCACCCAGACGCCCCTCAATTTTTTACTTTTAATTAAATAACATACATACATGTTTTAAAAAGCACTTACTATCATAAGGCTTGAAAATAAAAACAGCAGATGATGGTCCCGTCCTACTCTGAACTAATGCCTTGGAAATTCTTCTGAACATTTCTTGTACATTCAAATCTGTTTTTCAAAATAAGACTTTTAAACTGCTATTTTTAGACTTCCTTATTTTAGACATTGTCTGTTGATTTCTTACCACAGAAGAATGCCATTTAGTGTTCCTGGGCTCCCCAGCCGTTCACCTTCTCTACTTGCCTGCCTGTTACATTACAATCATGATATTTGTGTTAGTTCACGAGTGACTCTATATTATTACCACTGTAGGCATATTGTTCGTGGTTAAGAAATGCAGAGCATCACCATTTCATTCCCTTTCTATTTTGTATTGTTTTCTTACTTTCCTCCTATATTATTGTCTTACCTCCAGATTCTCTGATTGGACTGTTGCATCCCTATCAACATGGGGAAGTTTTCCTTGGAGATGATCCACCTGTGAACATTCAAGATTGTTTTCCTTGGAGGCTTAAACTTTTATTTTTTTTAAGATTTTATTTATTTATTGGACGGACAGAAAGAGAGAGATAGAGAGAGCGAGTGCACAAGCAGTGGCAGCGGCAGAGGGAGAAAGAGAAGCAGACATCCTGCTGAAGAGGGTGCCCATCTCAGGGTTCAATCCTAGGATCCCGGGATCATGACCTGAGCCAAAGGCAGATGCTTAGCCATCAGAGCCACCCAGATGCCCCTAAACTTTTGGAACGATGCATTTTGGTGGGGTTCTTTTTCATTTGAAAAAGAATATTTGGGGTTATTTTCTGTCTCAAGAAATTTGTTTGCATTATGTTTTGGAAGAATTTCTTCCTTCTGTTTTTGTTGTTTTTTTCTGTAACTCCTAGGTTGATTCTCTCTTATACAATGTTTATTTTTATATGCCTGTTCTAACTTCTCCAGAAAGTTCTTTAATTTTATCTTCTCTAATTCCATTTTCAACTCCATTTGTACTAGTTGTTAATTTCCAAGAACTCTTGTTTGATGAATATTTCTTTTATTTGATAATATCCTCTTTTTCATAAATCTCCTTATACTGTTTTGCCTTTTTTTTTTTCTTTCCAAGGTTATCAATTCCAGGGTTGTTTTGCTGTTTGTTTGCTCTTTAATTTTCCCTTCTTTTGTGAATGATCTTGTTTTCTCTGAGTTCCTTTTCTCTATCTCCTTTAATCTTTGCCTTTCATGTTGGAAGCTTTAAACAATGTTTTCTACCTCTGTCTCTCTGCTCATCTTTGAAAATGATGCAGTTATCCACTAACAGGAAGTGTGAGGTGATGAGTGGGTGGACTTGTTCACCATGTGGGAACTCAGTCTTTGGTTGGGGGCTTTTCAGTGCCATTCTGGGGATGCCTGGGTGGCTCAGTCCATTGAGCCTCTGCCTTTAGCTCAGGTCATGCATGATTCCAGGGTCCTGGGACCAAGTTCTGCATGGGTGTCTTTGCTCAGCGGGGAGCCTGCTTCTCCCTCTGCCTGCTGCCACCCCTGCTTGTGCTCTCTCTCTGACAAATAAATAAAATCTTAAAAAAAAATGCCACTCTGTATAAGTATCTTCTCTTGGACTGGGAAATTGTCCTAGAAAGAAATTCTTCAATCTGCTGAAAGTGAGACCAAGGTCCGGATGGTGTAGAAGAGAGCCAGGGCTCTGAGCCGGGCAAGGGGAGGGGACCATAGGTTCATCGTTTAATACTCACTTATATTCACTCTCCCCTTTCTGGTGCTTCTCTCTTGTGCTCCACTGTGTATGATGTCTGTGAACCTAGAGCTTCTCCAATTCAAAATATTTCCATAGTAAACATCTCCTCTCCTGTAGGATGGCAGAGATGTCATTCCCTGGTGGAATCATATGGGAGAGGTTACCTGGGGTATATTTACTATTAATACAGATTGATAATCAATCTCTCTTTTTTAACTCATCCTATGCCCTTGTCATCATATGTACCAGCTGCCTCCATTTCTTGAGATATTCTTGGATTGTTTAATAAAAATTAACTTGCTCCCTGTTGGCCTTTCTTAAAGGCTGGTTATATTTCCATCTGTTATCACACAGCTATTGGCTTTACAGCTTCCTAAATATCCTTGAAGTTTCGTCTCTGTTATCATGTGTCCTCTAAAAACTCTTTTTTTCGTGGTATTTTTCTTTGTAATTCATTTGCTATCATTTGAATAAAAATGTCCTAAGAGAGCCAAGATATAGATCCATGCATGTTCTACTTGCCATTCCATCCCTTTCTCAATGATAAGTAATGGCTTGGGAACCCAAGTTCACACAAATTTTTCTTTACCCCTAAAATGATGTGTACCAAATTGAACTGTAAGTTCTTTGAAATCAAGATCTGTGTTTAATTTGTCTTTGTGTCTTCAACATCTAGGACCAAGAACAATATGTTTGTAACTAAAAACATATGACATACTCAATGGGTATTTGTGGAAGCACAAAGGAGAAACGGTAGATGCAAAAAAGAAATTGATAAAATTTATATATTAACTGTGCAACATGTAAAAAGAATCATGATGGTTTGTTTGGCTTGATAATGAATAAAAGTGATGGGAAAATAAAATCTAAAAAACCTTTACATCTTGGGGCCACTGTTTCAGATAGAGAAGTATCATCACAGTTTTTATAATAACCTATTGAGAAACATTTGAAGTTCCATTCAGATCCAAGAGTCCCTTAGCCTCACCACTGCAACTGGGTTTACTCTTCCAGATTATGAAGTACACCATACACCACAAGCACACACACACACACATGCATACACACAAGTCCCCAAGACCAAAGTACAATATAACTCATGACTAAAACCTACCAGGAGAACTGCATCTTATTCAGTAATGTTTTAACAAGTCACATACATAGGTAAGTGATTAATTAAATTTTATCACTTACAAATTGCATTAAAAATAAATAAAAATCGCATTGAAATTGATGTCAAAAGAGGATGTTACAAGATAATACCCCCAGTGCTTAGCAGAAGTGGTGGGAGAACTGTAAATTACTGCTACAGGGTAGGGATAGCAAGGTCATGCCCAGCAGTACTGTGGACAGTGAGTAAGTTGTAGATTTCAGAAGGAGAACCTACTCCTTGGTTGTTGCAAATGTCAACATCGCCAAACAAATATAGGACACATTCACATACCATCTACAACTACCAAGAGGATTTGAACATTACTGACCTGAATGTTCTCATAGTTATTTTGTTATTTTGTGTCCACACATCTTTTCTCTTTGAGAGGCTCCTCAAGAGTAGAAAGCTTCTTAGGTGCTAAACAATACTTTTTTTTTTTTTTTAAAGATTTACTTACTTATTTGAGAGAGAGGTAGGGAGCAAGTGCACGTGGGAGGGGTAAGGGGAGGGAACGGGAATCTCAAGAAGTCTCCACATTGAGCACAGAGCCACCTCACAACCCTGAGATCATGACCTGTGCCAAAAACCCAGCATCAGATGCTTAACCAACTGTGTCACCCAGGCACCCCAGGTGCTAAACAAATACTTCGGAACCCATAAAGTTACCCCATTCAGTATGCCTCCTTTATCCTCAGTAGGAATGGCCTGGATATCACCATCTAATTTTTGGAATAAAACTTGTAGGAAAAGTCAGTTCACAGTGTCTGTGAACTGAATGAATTCTGAATGAACTGTGGACAATGAATTCTGTAAAAGGAGAGATTTGCA
Organism: Meles meles; assembly: GCF_922984935.1. Lineage (NCBI taxonomy): Eukaryota > Metazoa > Chordata > Mammalia > Carnivora > Mustelidae > Meles > Meles meles. Next base: position 135,549,498 of record NC_060070.1, read on the forward strand.
GGAATCCTTAAAATTTCTTCAACATGAGTTAATTCCCAGGACCCAACCCTACTCTTCTCTCATGCCAGCCAACTGGCTGCAGCTCTGATTATGGTTTTCTCAGAACAGTGTGGTGGTGCCTTCTTTCTTGACTCTAGAACCATGGTGTAGAACACATTTGCCAGTCTCAAGGCGTGGTCTTACTGACCCCCGCCATACCATTTCACACTTTTCAATCAAAATAGTTATTTATATAAATTATGCCCAGGGTTTTATTTTTTTTTTTTTACAAAAATACTGAGGGATTTTTATAAAAACACTGGGCAAAGGAAGGACTTTATGATAAGTCCTTAAGAGTCTCATCTTTTTTTAATGATTTAATTCTGAAAAGAAGTTGTAGAACAACCTGAGGGTTTTGAAGGGTCAGGGGTGGGAGGTTGGGGGAACAGGTGGTGGGTGATGGGGAGGGCACGTTTTGCATGGAGCACTGGGTGTTGTGCAAAAAGAATGAATACTGTTACGCTGAAAAAATTAATAAAAAGGGAAAAAAAAAAGAAGTTGTAGAATAAACTAAACTCTAATTCCAAATAGTTTTCTCAAAAATAGAGACAAATATTTTTTACTTCTCTTTTTCTCTGTGCATGGCCCTCTGCGACATTCATGGGTACTAGAGAAACACAAGTGAGAAACAGATGTAATTAAGAGTAGAGAAATATTTATATTAATTTTGATAAATTTTAATTTGTCAGATTTTGTAGATTGTTAAGGATTGTATGGATTTTGATGTAGGCAGTGCGCTTGTCTCCTGTTGGTCCAAATGGATCAGCAACAACAGATTGTCAGAGTTTGCATCCAACACCAATGAGTAGATCCATGTGGGAAATATCGTAGAAGAGCATATATATCTGAGGAAGGGGCTCAGAACATTCTCTCCTGAGGAATTCAACTTCATATCAGCAAAGGTAAAGTGGATATAAGAAAAATGCCGTGTCTGTGGAGAGCATTAGGAAAGGTCATATATTTCAAAAAAGAATATTGTTTACAAGGAGTGTTAATAGGTTTCAGGGGAAATGTTAATTTTTTTTTTCCTGGATGAAATAGCTACTGTAAGTTTTTAATGGTTAATCATTCATTCCTGAATTTTTATATTAAGCATTTTATATTACTTTATTGACTTAACTTTTATGCTCTTCTTCATTTTGACAGTAAAGAATGACCAGGCAATACTCTTTGAAAATTGGAGACCATTTGCAGCTGCTCTCTGTTGAGGAAAGTGAATAATAGGGTGCCCTCAAGGAATTTCAAAGGTATCACTCAACAGAAACTTTTGTGTCTGAAGAAAACTAGATCATTTTATCATGGTAGGCATACTGATATGTTTGCTTTAATAAAATGCCATATTTCTGCCTTTAATCTCTTGTCAACCGGCTATTAAAAAGCCCCAAAGTGCATGCGTGCAGCACATGTAAACACTTGTGGTTTTGAGGTTACTACAGAACATACTAATAAAGCATGTAATTTGTGTTTTGTGCACAGACTGTAATAATTTATTGAGTGGTAGAAAGAAGCTCGAAAAGGATTTTCTCTAACGTTAGCCAGCAAGTCCATTTAATGTTAAGGCTCTGTGCCTGGTACATGTCTATGCATGTGCATGCAGCAAAATCTGTTTAAGAACACACCGCCAAACCTTCATAACGAAAGTAGGGCAATATGTAAATCAATGTCACACACACCAAACATATTCTATCCAGTAATGTTGCTCCTTTAAGCCAAATGGGCCAGGAGGGTGTGGTCCATATTCTCTCCCAAGGGACTGTGTGCATGGGTGTGTGTATGTGTGTGTGTACCACACGCCGATGATACCTTGGCAGATGTAGGTTAAGTTAATTCAAGTAAATGAAGACAAATCACACTAGCAATGATTTCTCACACTTCATGAACAGGATTTCTGTAGCCCCTGTGAAGAGAGGGCAGAGGACAGTTTGGTTTCCCTTTTTTATGTGGGATTACAAAATGTGGGGAGGTCGCAGAAGAGTTTATTGTCTGACCACAGCTCCTATCATGCTTGCTTGAGTAGCTGACTGATCTATTGATGCCATAGCCTTACAGGCAAGGATGGTAAGTCACTCATCTTCCTGGTCTTGCTTGTTCCCTCATAAGATATTTTACACACAAAAAATAATTAAGATAGTTTGAATGGAAAGGTCTCGGAGGTGTGGAGGCAGTGAGCAGCTCACTGTATAAAGGCCAGATTTCTGAAAAATGTTGTGAAATTCTGTAGTTTGGGAATAAAACCACAATTTATTTACGCTGACCAAAAAAAGCACATATATTTTGGAGAACATGTCTGTGCTCAGAGGAAATGGGTGTTAGGAACGTACTGTTCCCCACGCTTTCTTACTTAAAATGTATACACATATATTAGATTTAAATGTGTAGACAAATCTTTTGGATCTTTTAAATTTGCGGACTAATTGAAATGAAGATTTTGTGCCACTTTTAAGTGGTAACCCACTTTTTCATTTTATACATTGGCTTAGATCTCATCAACCATTTCCAATTTATCCCACTCGGAATTGCAGAAAATAGAGAGGCATTTTGGAAATCTGTAAGGAGACAAGAGCAAAAAGTGCCCAAGACCCCTAGTATTGGAAGTAGAGTCAAAATTGCACCCAGGTATGCAAGGTTATCAGATCTGCAAAGGGGTTTTCTCCAAGGGACTGAGCCAGTTTTCTAGTCTCATGAGAAGGAAACCATGTGCCTCATGGCTGTTCTATTATTTCTATGGTCTGAAGAGCTCCACCCATCCTGTGCTCATGTAATAGGTTCAGAGGGAGAGAGGAAAGAAGGGGAGAAGGGAGAGAGGAAGTGGGCAAAGGAAGAAGAAGAAAAGAACAAAGAAAACTTTAAATGGGGCACCTGGGTGGCTCAGTTGGTTAAACATCTGATCCTTGGTTTTGGCTCATGTCATGATCTCAGGGTCCTGGGATCAAGTGTGACTCAGGCTCCACGTTCAGCGGGGAGTGTGCTTGAGATTCTCTCTCCCTCTCTCCCCACCCCTCCCCATCATGATCTCTCTCTCTCTCTCTCTAAAATAAATAAATAAATCTTAAAAAAAAAAAGAAAACCTTATCATTTATTGGCGAGGAGCATTTTGTTTTGTAGTGACAGAGGCACTGATGTCAATGTTAATAAAAAGCCAAGAACTCATATTCTCAGATCGATAAAATTATAGTTTGGAAGATTTTTGATTGGCATAAAATGCAGACATACATCAAGTAGAGATTAGCTATTTAAGGAGGTAAACTAAAACAAGCTTAATTGGGGCTCTTTTGCATAACATCTTTGTTTGATATTTATCTCTGGCTCTCTAAACCCGAGGTGGATGTCAAATCATCTTTCATGAAGTGCCTTTTGGCTGAGCAGATTCTTTTTTTTTTGGACAGACAGAGATCATAAGCAGGCAGAGAGGCAGGCAGAAAGGCAGAGAGGCAGGCAGAGAGACAGAGAGGAGGAAGTAGGCGCCCTGTCAAGCAGAGAGCCCAATGCGGGACTCGATCCCAAGACCCTGAGATCATGAACTGACTGAAGGCAAAGGCTTAATCCACTGAGCCACCCAGATGTCCCTGAGCAGATTACTTTTATCACACACAATAAAAGGGGAAGGGGCAAGTAGCTACAAAAGATTCAAAACAAAGGTAATTTCCCAGGTCACATTTAGATCTGTAATTCTGTAAGATGGTGGGGGTTCATGTATATCAAACTTGCTTTATTTTATGGTAGCGTGTTGGTCAAAAAGCCTTTTGGAATATTTTAGATAAAGATGGGCATATCCGAAGAATAATAACAAAAGTAAATCAATTTAGAACGTTATGTACAGGCTGTACCTCTAAATTAAAATGATTTGAAAATCAAATCGGTATCCACTACTCTCTTTTTTAGAGTTTTCAGATTTTTAAATTTATTTTTCAGATAAAACTGTCATACATAAAAGCTATAGTTTCTATTTAAAGTTATTAGTTTAAAATAATGATACGATAGCAGTAGAACCATAATTAATACCAAAACACACCCCCATGGGCATCACAGGACACACTGCAAGTTGTGACTCACTGAATCTATTCATACTATATGAATGTAATCCCTGTAAAAGCCAGGGTGTTTTTTTTTTTTTTTTCAATAAGAAGAATGAGGGAAAAGTAATACTTTAAAAAATTTTCCAATGAACTTATATGTATTTCTTAATAATGAGATCAAGAACTAACTGAAGAGCAAAAAATCAAAAGTTAAGGAAAAGTATCACCAGTTAAGAGTTTCATCATGTCTGTGGTTTGTCAATTTCTTAGAGCAATCATTGATACTTTACAAGAACTTGTGAATTTGTTATTTTAGGTTCATGATCTTCCATGATTTAAGATTAAGTAGATGTGGAATATTTAGACACAGATTCAGGCACATCTGGACGACATCTTGCTGAATGTGACTTCCAAAAGACACCGCTAGCTGTACTTTTTAGAATATTATAGTTTATATTTCCTCAACTTACTTTAGTGCTTACCTTTCTTATTTGAAATAATTTGAATGAGCTTTTAAAAAAAAATCATACCAGGGTCTGTCAGTTTTGGGGCCTGATTCAAAATATCAATAAATTCAAGAGCAAGCCCTCCTAAATTCTGATATTTAAAAATAAACTGCATTAATTCATTTATTCATTTATTCATTCTCTTCTCTATGTGTCTTTGGGAGGTTCTACATCAGTCATGTCCTGGAGGGGAGAATGAATGAGCCTGAATGAGGTTCCATCCGTCTGAGCATACACCACTTATATATGAAATGATCTTTAATTCTGAATGAGCTTTGGTTTTTTTGTTTGTTTGTTTTGTTTTGTTTTGTTTTGTTTTAAAGCATTCTAGATGCTGAGGATTGTGTTGTAATACAATGGACTGAATTTCTTGCCCTCATGGAGATTACATTCTAATGACAAAGTTTCATAAAAAATACTCCTGTGTTTCAAACTAAACTCCATGACAACTGAGAAAATCATTTTTCTTTTTCCCATTTTTCTTTTTTTGAGAGAGAAAGAGAGATGTGTAAGTGGCGGGGAGGGCAGAGGGAGAGAGAGAGAATTCCAAGCCGACTCTACTCCGGCACAGAGCTTGACCGGTGGGGGTAGAGGTATGGTGTGGGGGTGGGGCTCAATCCCGCAACCCTGAGATTATCGCCTGAGCAAAAACCAAGGGTCAGAGGCTTAATGTACTGAGCCACCCAGGTGCCCCTCTTTTTCCCTTTTAGACTCATGTAATTTCCTTTGCCTTTCAACAGGAACAAGCTATGAATGCCTTAAAATTGGTTGGTGGAGTTCTCAAGGGGAGAGCACTTGCAACTTTCACACACGCACTTGCTCGTGATGATGTTATTAGGGGCATCTCAGGTATAATCACAAAAAAAAAAAAAAAGAAAGAAAAGAAAAGAAAAAAGAGAGAGAGATTTCTATACAGCATTAGAAAGCTGAATCCAAAGTAAAAAAAAAGAAAAAAAAATCACGAGTTGTTCCTCCCAAGTGTTGTTTTCGCTAGAAATGTCAACAACTTAACACATGCCAGTGACAATCTGTGTACATTTGTGGTGGCTGCCCTTGAGATGAGACTAAGGTTGACCCGATAGAAAGGACAAGAAACAATCTCTCCCTTTAACATCTATCACTGCTTCTTCTATATTTTCTGATATAAGAGTAGCAGGTACACTGACTGCTTCTTGAGGTCATGTTTTATTTTTCTAGCAAGAACATTTAGGGGGCACCTGGGTGGCTCAGTCGATAAAGTGTCTGCCTTCAGCTCAAGTCATGATCCCAGGGTCCTGGGATCGAGTCCCACTTGGCGAGGGGGAGGTGGTCCTTGCTCAGCGGGCAGCCTGCTTCTCACTCTCCCTCTGTCACTCCCCCTGCTTGTGTTCCCTTTCCCCCTCTCTCTCTCATTTTATTTATTTTTTCAGCGTAACAGTATTCATTCTTTCTTTCTTTCTCTCTCTCTCATAAATTTAAAAAAGAAATCTTAAAGAAAAAGAAAAGAACATTTGGTGCCCAGAACTATTGTGTGGGATTTCACTGACTTAAATCACCAAGAAGAATGACATCAGGTGTAGTGGGGGCCCAGGAGTCAGACACTGGGACAGATTACAGAGTAGCCTTATTTGCTTGAGGTAGTAGAATTTTTCTAACAAAGCTCACCTTCAGGATGAGAGAAATCAAAGCACAGAAGTTACAGCCAAGGAAATTGATTCATGGTCGGAAAGAGATTCTGAGACCAGAGGAGGATCTTTTGTCCATATCTCCACTTCTTCCCCCAATTTAACCCTATGGAGTCATGCCTGAGTGTTAAGAGAGGGAGCTACGAGAGAGAGAGAGAGAGAGAGAAGTTCTGTTCAGCAAGAACACAGCTGCATGGCTGTATGGCCCAGGGAGTGGGTGAGTGTTGTGGGTGAGAACAGCAGGCTATCTCTGGGTTGCAGAAACTCAGCTCCTAGGTGGCTACGCAGGGATACTAGAGACGCTAGAGGTGCACACACATGGGCATCTGTGTCTGTGTTTGGATTGGCTGTAGAGAATTTCAGGTCATACAAAGTTAGGATAGAGAAGCTTCAGCAGCAGCAACCAGAGGAGAAAAAATCAAGTTGGCAGGGAGCTAAAGTAAATGTTGACTTTACCCAGTATTTGAACTCTGATTAGGTGCCTGAAAAAATTCTAAGTGTTTTACCTGCATTAACTCATAATCCTCAAAACAACTCTGTGAGTTAGGTCTTTTTATTACTCTCATTTTATAGGCAAGGCAATGGAAGCCCAGAGAGGTTAAGTAACTTGCTTAGTGTCACACAGCAATAAGTGACAGAGCTGCTAATTTCCTCTGGGTACAAGAGGAAAATGAATGACTCTTCTAAGATCTGAGAAATACTGAGTTGCCTGAGAAGAAGGGGGTTTACTTTGAAGGTGACATCAGGGGGTACTAAAATAGCCTGGAAGAATAGGAAACCTATTAATTTTTCTTTTTAATTTTTTCTTTAATCCTAGGTTAATGTGGCCTGACAACATTGCTCTGGAAGGGACAGAGTAGTAAATACCTTTCCCATACTCTCCCCTTTCAGGAGCCAGACTTTAGTTAGCTCCAAGAGAAAAGGAGAGAAGGCTTTTTCTCACACGTCTCTCATGGATCAGGCACCGGTCCAAGTGTGTTCCCACTCAGTGATGCTCACGGCGACTTTGAAGGTGACATCAGGGGGTACTAAAATAGCCTGGAAGAATAGGAAACCTATTAATTTTTCTTTTTAATTTTTTCTTTAATCCTAGGTTAATGTGGCCTGACAACATTGCTCTGGAAGGGACAGAGTAGTAAATACCTTTCCCATACTCTCCCCTTTCAGGAGCCAGACTTTAGTTAGCTCCAAGAGAAAAGGAGAGAAGGCTTTTTCTCACACGTCTCTCATGGATCAGGCACCGGTCCAAGTGTGTTCCCACTCAGTGATGCTCACGGCGACCCTCCTACGGACCATTTTCATTTCTATTTCATAGAAACAGACTCAGAGAAGTTAAGCAAATGTCCCAAACTCTCAGAAGGGCTCAAATGCAGGCCTAGCAAATTCCAAAGGCCATGCCCTTCACGGAGTACTTGTTGCTCCTCCCCAGAGAAGAGATATACCAGAATGAAAAAAAAAAGTGAATTTAAAACATCTTTTTGTTTAAAAAAAAAGGCAGAATTCATAACAAATAGTAAATGATTAAATTGATAATTCACCAGAATTAAACATTCCTGAGAACACGACCGCCTGAGATGCTATTCATCTATTTACACGCGGGAAAGAAAGCATAGAGTGGTGCAGAGTTCGGTTGTTAACCAAAGGTCTTCCCTAAATGCGTCAGTGCTGCTTTTGATTAGGGCATGTGCAGATGCTAACCCAGCTGACTTGTCCTACCTCTCAGGGGGCACTTTGACAACCAACCGTAACCACTTTGTACAAACGTAGAATTCAACAGAACCTCTGCCACACAGAGCATTCTAGCAGATTTGCTGGCGCAGTCATTCCCTAAATGTTTATATTAATGACAAGGCCTGCTCCTGCTCTAAAAAGTTTTTCTCCTCTTCCTTCTCTTCTGGCCCACACACTATGTTAAACATCAGGTCTGACGGCGCAGAGAGCAGTTTCTGATTTTAATAAGTTATATTCTGAAAACTGTTTGGAAATCAAATCCCTTGTCTCAGAGGATAATGGTTATAAAGATGGCTAAATATTACATTAGCCCACTTAATCCATGGTGCAGACGAAGAGAGCAGAGCATACCAGGGGGAGTCTGGAGCCGTGGACAGAAGATAACGTTGGTATCATGAGAATAGGGTTTGGAATCTTTGAGTAAAGGAGCAGCTCTCCTTCTCACTAAATCATGTATCATAAGCCTCCTTTGTAAGTAATGGTGATACCTGCAACCAGGTTCCAGCTCCTTCTCTGTGCCACACGTGGTTCTGAGTAACTCTTGTATCTATTAATTCTTACAGTCCCCTAAAATTGGTGCTATAATGGGTCCCATTTCACCAAAGAGAAACATGAGACACAGAGAAGTTAAGTACTTCGCCCAAGGTCACACAGTCGGTGAATGGAACCAGAATCTGTAAAACGGGAAAAATGATATCCATACTCACCATTTGGAGCTTCATTGAAAAGATATATATGAAAGTACTCAGCAAATTTGAAAGAGCTACAGAAAGGATTGTTTTTTAAATTTAGAGTTAAAATGCCATAGAGAGTAAGGACGGGAGAGGAAAGTTTTCTCCCGTTTTGATGAAGGCAGGAAAAGCCCAAAGACAAAATTGATGTGAAGCTAGCATTTGGAAATCCCACTTTATCCTGTTAGCATTTCACTTTCAATGCCCCGAGCTTCTTCCCGCCCTCCTCACCTTCCTCCTGTGCTCACAAAGCTCACCGCTGTTGGCCTACTTGAACTTTGAGGGGGGAATGGGGTGATGGGAAGGGAGAGCTAGAGTTCATGTTTTTCTGATGCTTTGATATCCGTGAGAGAAAAACACACAACATACTAGATGAGTGGCTGGTCCTTAGAGATTTTTTTCTAGGCAGGTTACATGAACGCCGCATGCCCGGTCCTGCTCTCAGGCGATTGGGGTGAACTCTGGTGTTCGGAGAGGTAATCGTTTGGGTCGTTTGTAAGTTAGGCACTTAGTGGTAAGATCTGTGGCAATTTTTCACAACTGGAATTAAAATATAAACATTTTCAGACTATTTCAGAAGTTATATATGAACAAAATTGCTTTTACTAAAGTTTTAATCAATTCTAGCTCATACTGAAACTTGGCAGACTAAAGACTTCTAACGCTACACTCTCACCTTCTTGGATTCATAATATTAAGAAAGACACAATCCTCCTCTTCCAAACCCAAGTTCGATGAACACAAAATATAATATTTACATATTTCAAACACTATCACATTCCATCATATATTCCACTGAAATCGAGGTAATTCTGTTGGTCGGGGCCATGTTCATTACTGGTACATGTTGATGGTGCTTTAAGACTACATTTAGCATTTATTTTCTTGTGTGACCTCGGTTGCTGAAAACAGAAAACTCAAATAATCTTTCTTTCTAAGTGACACCAATGAGATAGTGTGTGTGTGTGTGTGTGTGTATTTGTGTGTGAAAATGTGCATTATTACAAAGTACATTCTCTAATCTTTCCTGGGAGAGAAAGGGCTCACTATAAAAGAAGACTCTGTTCATTTTCTTCGAGTCAGTGGTATACCTTTGAATACCTCTATCTAGTTTCTTTTGAATATGATACTACTTTAAAAAAAATGCTACAGATAATGTAGGAAATATGGACCTAAGAATGGTTCCCCTCCTCCCCCTTTTTAGGCCCTTTTAAAAGATTTTATTTCTTTATTTGAGAGAGAGAGTGAGTGAGAACACACCAGCCAGGGAGAAGCTGAGGGAGAGGGAGAAGCTGGCTCCCCAGTTAGCAGGAGCCCCATGCAAATCTCCGTTGATCACAGGACCCTGAGATCATGACCTGAACTGAAGGTTGACACTTAACTAACTGAGCCAGCAGGCTCCACTCCTTCCCTTTTTTGGGGCTGAAATTTTATTTTGATTATTGCCTTAGCAATAATCAAAGAGCAAATATGAAAATAATAATCAAAGAGCAAAAGACATTTGCTTCATTGTGGCAGTGGTAAAAGATCAAAGCCTTTAAAAACCTTCAAATATCAATTAATATGTTTAAATAAAGTCTGTCTCAAAATGAGTAGTCATAACTGGCACTTACAGGTGGCTCAGGGACATCTGAAAATCTGTGATGATCTGTGGGACCATCATAAATCCATACGCCCTTCCAGAGCATTTTTTAGAGAATGAAGATCTTTTAAGGATTAATAGACATTTGAAAACCAGTATTGGTTTGGGTAAGTGAAATTCCTCAGAGATATGTTGCTGGATGCCAAAGAGGAAGGAGGAGCTGAGTGATCTAGTCAATCTGATTGACATCAGGCATAAGAGAGTATTGGCAACCAGATGTCCTGACCGCGATGCTCCTAACACATTGCAACAGCCTTCAGTGAAAGGCGCAAGTTTATGAAGCATCTGTCTGTAGTCATCCAGAAGACTCTCCCAATTAGAGACTAAGGGTGCAGCAAGCTTACTGTCCCACGCTAATAATTTCTGAGCAGCTGTGAAGATTAAAGCAACAATGCCTAAATCTTCATGGTAAATTTCAGCCTACCAAAAAACCTAGGAGTTTGCCCATGTATTGCCATGCGGAAACTTATCATGGCATTAAAACTTTGTAACCGATTTCTGCAAACACATTTCAAGTGTTTTCTTGAAACTCCTTTTTCTTAGGGTTACTCTTTTCCTACTGCATTTCTATGAGAAACGAAAAGGTTGATTCTTATCTTTCACCAGGGAGCCTTTCGGGTATATAAATAATAGTCATAGCCATGTGTGTTTGATTTATTGCTCAGACCATGGTAGCGTTCTGCATGGCCATTGGTGTTCGAAGTTTAAGGGGTTGCATGCCTCCTAGTGGGACTATTACATTTTAAGTACAATTCCTGTAATTCTTTTTTATTCTTCCCCCTATATTTAATCTCAGATTATACCATAAAGGTAACCAGCTGCGGAAATGGAAGAGTGCCCAACGTCCTACTGAGTGGATAATCTGAAAAAGGCTGATAAGATCTTTTCAGTCTCAGCAGAGCAAGGCCAGAGGGCAGTGTGTGGTTTGCTTTATGCAAACCAGAGCACTTGCCTCGCCTTTTGACCAGAGTCAGGCCTGTTAAACTGAGGACAGAGTGTTCTGAAACTAGGGATGTTGTCTCTTTTTAGTTATTATGTGTGAGCAAGCCTTTTCTGCTTAATTACAAAAACATGATGATGCCAGAAATCTGATCAACTATCGAGAGATTGAAAATCAGGTTTCAGGCATGTCTATTTCCTCTGATGCATCCAATTCCATGGAAGGAACATGGTATGGATAGGTTAATCTGGAGATGCCTCTAGGCAAATTCAGTCCTTTGCGGAGGACTTGAAGCACCAGAATCATTTTACACCCATGGATTATTTGTGCAATACTTTTCCTCGCTAAGTTAGTTAATGAAAGGAAAGCCTCTAGAGAAAGTACACTTATATCTTGCTTTTTTATTGATCCATTTAATATCTTTCCCCTTTCTTTTGAGAGGAACTTAATCCAGTGTATGGTGTTCTTGTCTGTGACAGCATGACTAAAATAAATCTCAGTTTGGGGGGAGGGGCAGAAAGTATCCAGAGATATGTGTCCGTTTCCATGTCTGCCACTAATTAATTGTATCATTTCAAAGAGGCACCAAGCATTCTCCTGCCATTTCTCTGCTTGCAGGAAGGATCACTCATGTGGCTAAATTTCCAGGAAAGAGGGTAATATGTTACATTTGGATGAGGAAAGATATTCAGCTGTGTAACCAGCCTCCTTATTCCCACATTGGCCACTTATATTCTCTATTTCTTTACTCAATTCATTTGTTCCTTCTTTCCACAAACATTCTTTTGTATCCCAATTATGGGCCAAACCCTGTGCTGGGTGCTGGAGGTAAGGCATTCCATTTCTCATAGAATTTATTTTTTACCAGGGAAGAGAGACAAATAAATGGGGCCAACAGTAAAACGGTAGGTGCCTTTATAGGAGAAGTATGGGGAAATTTAGGAGCCCACGAAGCCTATCTAATCAAAATGAGAGTCTAAGGAAATTCTGAAAAGGGACATTTAGACAGAAACCTAAAGAGTAAGTGAGAGGCATGCCGAAAACAAGAAATAAACTCCTACTGAGGGCACAGGCAGTGCAAATATGTCAAGGTGAGAGGTCATGTTCAAAGAAACACACAAAAAATTCAAAAATTGGATAATAGGGTAAAAAAGAGACAAGATAAGAGATGAGGCTGGAGAGGAAGATTTGCATTCCCAGCAAGAAGGCTTTTGAAGACTCAAACTGGGAGGAGGGCATCATCAGTTCCAAGCTTTAAGTGGTACTTCTGGTCATTGCTTGGAGACAGACTGGGGGAAGTCAGGTTATCTTTAGAATGCTTAAAGAAACGTTTGCTAATGCATAGTATCCTTTGAAACTTGAAGATATGTAAATCTTACTAATCCCCACACAAGTCATCCGAAATAGATTCTTACTCTAAAGTTTCATCTTCTTCCTTGTAGGAGTGTACTATGGAAGCATTTTAATTTTTTCTAATGCACCATTAAGAAAAGATCTCAAATGGGAAGCCCTCTTCCATGGGCATATCTAGGGTTATTGATTAATTTGTTTGTTAGTTGTCATCACTGTCACTGTCATTACCGTCATTATAACATATCCCCTAGATGGGAGATAAGCTTTGGTGTCACATGAGCCATATTGAGTTTAGTTATAGCCACACCCCTTTTCCTCCTCATTTAAATAGTTTTACCAGGACCCCGTAACTGAACATTTCAGTTTCAGAAGCACTTGCCTCTTGCACATTGAGAACAGTACTTCTTATTATCCTCCCTTCTTTGTAAGCTAATTCATTTCCCACAGCCTTATATGTTCCACTAGTGTTCACCAGGTTTGATGTACAGTGTATTGCTGATGTATTAGGTATCTGCTATAATCTATATTCCTTGTTTGGTTTTCTTTAATTTAAGCCCTGACCCCAATCAGGTCATACTATTTTAATTGTTTGGATAATTCTGGTCCCCAGTAGGACAGCTCTGTGTCTCATTTTCACCCATTCTCAACAAATGAGGAAACAGGCAACTCAAAGTTTGGAATAATGACTTAGAGGAAAAGTGGCCTTTCTCCCTCATCCGCTACCATTCTTATGTTCTCCATATCAACCCTATCTGTTCGTGTTCCCAAATAACCCATTTTCCAGAAACGGAAGTAGAAGAAACATGGGACCAGTATGTGACCATTTGAAAGAAATAGAAATAGGATAGATTACATGGGAATAGGGCAATGTTCTCACAAAAACAATTAACTTTCTTTGAACCCCTTAGAGCTTATCATAAATGCATTTGGTTATGAAAAATACAAATCTTTATTTAGGAAACACACTTGCTTCAACAACAAAAACTATAACATAAAGTTATGTGAAATAGAAATTATAATCTTCATTTTTTATTGCTTCATTTAGTTTATTAGCCTGAATAACTATATATATTTATAGTTATTATATATATGTGTATATATATACCTATTATATATATATATATACACATCTGAAAAGCTTTCTGTATCTACCTATCATCTATTATCTATCTATCATCCATCCATCACATTCTATACAAATGACTGGTAAAATCCTGGGGTCCAAAATAAAGAAGTTAGGAAAACTTCATATATTGTAAAAGACATCATTCATCAATTTACAAAGTACTAGACTCAGAGCTTTTTAAATAAAAGAGAACTGTTAAAGCATTTAAAATATTTACTATACTTTACATAACAATTTTACACACATAAGGTCTTAAATTTAGTAGGAAACATCAAGATCATTTCAACCTTAATAGATGAATGAGTTCTCTCCACAACATTTGTAATAAGAGGTCACATCATTGTCTCTATATTTCTAGTGATGGGAAACGTACTGTCTCCTTTTTTTTTTTTAATTTTTAATTAATTTATTTTTTTTCAGCATAACAGTATTCATTGTTTTTGCACAACACCCAGTGCTCCATGCAATACGTGCCCTCCCCATTACCCACCACCTGTTCCCCCAACCTCCCACCCTTGACCCTTCAAAACCCTCAGGTTGTTTTTCAGAGTCCATAGTCTCTTATGGTTCGCCTCCCCTTCCAATTTTTTTTTTTTATAAACATATAATGTATTTTTATCCCCAGGGGTACAGGTCTGTGAATCGCCAGGTTTACACACTTCACAGCACTCACGATAGCACATACCCTCCCCAGTGTCCATAACCCCCTCCCCCTCTCCCAACCCCACCTCCCCCCAGCAAACCCCAGTTTGTTTTGTGAGATTAAAAGTCATTTATGGTTTGTCTCCCTCCCAATCCCATCTTGTTTCATTTATTCTTCTCCTATCCCCCTAACCCCCATGTTGAATCTCCATGTCCTCATATCAGGGAGATCATATGATAGTTGTCTTTCTCCGATCAGGAAATGACAGATGCTGGCGAGGATGTGGAGAAAGGGGAACCCTCCTCCACTGCTGGTGGGAATGCAAGCTGGTGCAACCACTCTGGAAAACAGCATGGAGGTTCCTCAAAATGTTGAAAATAGAACTACCCTATGACCCAGCAATTGCACTACTGGGTATTTACCCTAAAGATACAAACGCAGTGATCCGAAGGGGCACGTGTACCCGAATGTTTATAGCAGCAATGTCTACAATAGCCAAACTATGGAAAGAAACTAGATGTCCGTACTGTCTCCTTTTAAAGCCAAAAATATTTTCAAACAAATTCTTCCTTTCAGTAATTTTCACCTGCTTGGTTTTTGTTCTGCTTTCCAAGGATCTTAATGAATTCATCTAACCTCACCTCACCTGACAGATACTTAAAAAATTATTATTATGTTTCCACTCATTTTCCATCTCCTTTTAAATAATCTTAAATTTTTCAACTGTTACTCAGAATTTTGTTTGTCAAAGATCTATTGAATTCAGACACCCAGACCTGAACACAATGCTTCCAAGGCAGTCAGAACAGAACAGTGGAGAGTCAAGAGTCACCTTCTTTGGTCTTATTTCAAGCAGACTCCTCGCTGAGGGTAAAGCCCAATGCAAGGCTCAATCTCATAACCTCGAGATCATGACCTGAGCAGAAATCATGAGTCTGATGGTTACCCTACTACACCACCCAGATGCCCCTCAGCTGTAGGGTTTCTGAGCCAGGAAACTTCCCTAACTTCAGATGCAGTGATAAATGTACTTGCTGTTCTTGAACTTACAATTGAATATATTTTTTTTTCTTCAATTATCTTTTCCATTTCATTCTCCATTTTCTTTCCACGCATTCTTTCACTTTCAGGACTTATCAACATCTTGCCTAATTGTTTTAAATTGCATTCTAGTAGATGTAGTACAGATTCAATTTTCTCTGACCATTGAGAGTGTAATGCCTTGCTCTCCTGGTTTATACCTACCTTCTATGTGCGAGAAAGGGAAAAAAAAAGAGGTATTAAATGAGGGACGAAATCAATAGCAGGGAGACTGCTTAATAGTAGAAAAATAAGTGTGCAAAGTATGTTTACATGCATTGGATAGATTGGTAAGGAAATTGGTTTATGAAGTTGGACAGTCTTAAGTATTTGTATGCACAGTATAGAAAAATAAAAATAACTATGCACAGATTTGTATTAATTAAAGATAAATAAAAAATAACCTCAACATTATTATTATTAATTAATTTATTTATTTTAGAGAGAGTGAGTATATTAGTGAAAGTGGGGAAGGGCAGAGGGAGAGAGAGAGAATCTCAAGCAGGCTCTAGGCCCAGGCAGAGTCTGTCATAGTGCTTGATCTTATGACCCTGAGATTGTGACCTGAGCCAAAACCGAGAGTCAGGTACTTAACTGACTGACTGAGAAACCCAGATGCCTCTCCCAATGTTATCTTTTAAATAAAAAATCATTAAGAGAGTATCTTTTCACAGATATACCTAACCGTTTATTCTATTTTGGCATTCATTTGTGTTTCCAAGAACCACAAATATAATTGCTTCGCATACAAAGAAACTTCATATTGGTTTTGTGAATTTGAAATCACCTTTCCATCTCTTCTAAATTTCCAATCCCTCCTTTCCATGCTTAAATATCCTTCTAAGAGAAGGAATAAAGAGTTAATTTATTCTATGCACTCACTCAGATTTAGGAGTGGAGTAATTTCATATTTTTATTGATATTTTATATGGAAAACCCAAAAGACTCCACTCCCAAATTCTAGAACTCATACAGCAATTCAGTAATGTGGCAGGATACAAAATCAATGTGCAGAATTCATTTGCTTTCTTATACACCAACAATGAAAGTTCAGAAAGGGAAATTAGAAAATTGATTCCATTTTCTGTAGCACCAAGAACCATAAGATAGCTGGGAATAAGCCTAACCAAAGAGGTAAAGGATCTGTACTCGAGCAACTACAGAACACTCATGAAAGAAATTGAAGAAGACGCAAAAAGATGGAAGATCATCCTATTCTCATGGATCGGAAGAATAAACATTGTTAAAATGTCTATACTGCCTAGAGCAATCTATACTTTCAATGCAATCCCAATCAAAATTCCACCAGCATTTTTCAAAGAGCTGGAACAAATAATCCTAAAATTTCTATGGGACCAGAAGAGACCCTGAATTGCTAAGGAAATATTGAAAAAGAAAAACAAAACTGGGGCCATCACGTTGCCGGATTTCAAGCTTTATTACAAAGCTGTGATCACTAAGACAGCATGGTACTGGCACAAAAACAGACACATAGAGTACTGGAACAGAGCACAGAGCCCAGATATGGACCCACAACTCTATGGTCAAATCATCTTTGACAAATAAGAAAAAAATATACAGTGGGAAAAAGACAGTCTCTTCAACAAATGGTGCTGGGAAAATTGGAGAGCTATGTGTAGAACAATGAAACTCGACCATTCTCTTACACCGTACACAAAGATAAACTCGAAATGGATAAAAGACCTTAACATGAGGCAGGAATTTATCAAAATCCAACAGGAGAACATAGACAGTAACCTCTTTGACATTGGCCACAGCAACTTCTTTCAAGTTATGTCTCCAAAGGCAAAGAAACAAAAGTGAAAATGAACTTTTGGGACTTCATCAAGATCAAAACCTTCTGCACAGCAGAGGAAACAGTCAGCTAAACAAAGAGGCAACCCACGGAATGGGAGAAGATATTCTCAAATGACACTACAGACAAAGGGCTGATATCCAAGATCTGTAACGAACTCCTCAAACTCAACACACACAAAACACATAATCATGTCAAAAAATGGGGCAACCTGAGGGTTTTGAAGGGTCAGGGGTGGGAGGTTGGGGGAACAGGTGGTGGGTAATGGAGAGGGCACGTTTTGCATGGAGCACTGGGTGTTGTGCAAAAAGAATGAATACTGTTACGCTGAAAAAATAAATAAAATGAGAAAAAAAAAAAAAAGTTAAAAAAAAAAAAAAGAAATATAAGAATCAAAAATATGTACCAAAATTAAAAAAAAAAAAAAAAAAAAAAATGGGCAGAAGACATGAACATACACTTCTCCAAAGAAGACATACAAATGGCTAATGTGAAAAAATGTTCATCATCACTAGCCATCAGGGAGATTCAAATCAAAACTACATTGAGATACCACCTTACACCAGTTAGGATGACCAAAATTAACAAGACAGTAAACACGTGTTGGAGAGGATGTGGAGAAAGGGGAACACTCTTACATTGTTGGTTAGAATGCAATTTGGTGCAGCCACTTTGAAACCAGTGTGGCGATTCCTTAAGAAATTAAAAATAGATTATCCTTTGACCCTGCAATTGTACTACTGGGTATTTACCCCAAAGATACAGATGTAGTGAAAAGAAGGGCCATCTGTACCCCAATGTTCATAGCAGCAATGTCCACAGTCATCAAACTGTGGAAAGAACCAAGATGCCCTTCAACAGACAAATGGATAAAGAAGATATGGTCCATTTATACAATGGAGTATTATGCCTCTATCAGAAAGGATGAATACCCAACTTTTGTATCAACACGGACGGGACTGGAAGAGATTATGCTGAGTGAAATAAGTCAAGCAGAGAGAGTCAATTATCATATGGTTTCACTTACTTGTGGAGCATAAGGAATAACACGGAGGACATTAGGAGAAGAAGGGGGAAAGTGAAGCAGGGGTAGGGGGGAATCAGAGGGGGAGACAAACCAAGAGAAACTATGGACTCTGAGAAACAAACTGTGGGTTTTTGGAGGGGAGGGGGATGTAGGGTTGGGTAAGCCTGGTGGAGGGCATTAAGGCAGACACATATTGCATGGAGCATTGGGTGTGGTGCATAAACAATGAATTTTGGAACACTGAAAAAAAATTAAAAAATAAATAAAAATAAAAATATTTTCCTTTTTTATGTTCATGAAAAGAATTAAATAATAAAATATTTACATCTAAGCTTCAGAATCTATTGGAAGAGTATAAAAGATAACTATTCATATGTCAAAACATTAAAAAACACAGATTACATATCAACTTCATAGACTTCTAATATAATCTACGGAGAAGGACACATCAATTGCATGACATTCTTGCCAAAAATGTATAATCTTAGTGTACTGATAAGAAAACATCAGATAAACCCAAACTGAGGGATGTGAGACTAGGATTCATTCTGAAAAATACACTATCAGTACTCTTCAAAAAACTATGTTAAAGTCATAGGACACAAAAAAAGATTGAGGCTATTGCACACTGGAAGAGACTAAGGAGACATGACCATAAAATAATCTCATTGGATCCCGAGACAGAAAACGGACAATAGTGGAAAGAGTGGTAAAATCTGAATAAAGGCTGTAGTTTAGGGAATCGTATTGTACCCATGTTAATTTCTTAGTTTTGATCACTTTTTAATGGTTATATAGTATGTTAACATGAGGAACAGAAGAGTAGATGAGGATTCTCC
The DNA here is from genome assembly GCF_922984935.1 of Meles meles. NCBI lineage: Eukaryota > Metazoa > Chordata > Mammalia > Carnivora > Mustelidae > Meles > Meles meles. The sequence continues at coordinate 135,568,651 of NC_060070.1, forward strand.
ATGTTTTGCAACTTTTCTATCACTCTGAATTTATTTTAAAATAAAATTTTAAAAAATCTTAACATTTTTCTGAGTGTTCTATAAAGGCATGCTTCTACATATTTATTTTTCCTCCTTATTTGAGAACTGAGTTTATTTAATATTATAGATGGTGGCATAAAGTTGTAACTAACTTAGACCTAAAGGGGACTGATGATCATGCAATTCGATCTCCTTATTTTATAGACAAAGACAAAGAAGACAGAGAGCCAGGGAAATTGGTGTCTGAACTGAGACCAGGATTCAGGAACCCTGACTCACAGTGTGGGTTGTGTGCATGTGCATGCCTCTGTGTGTGTGTGTGTGTGTGTGTGTGTGTGTGTGTGTTTCCACATCATTCTAACTCCAGACCAAAGAGGGCTATTAGCAGAATTTATGATTTAATTACTTCAGACATTTTTTAATTACAAAGAGTAACAAATAATTTAAGACTTGCTTTGTACCTATAATCTACTCAGAGCTTGGTTTTTGTTTTCATTTTTATCCATAAAAATGCTAACTGGGTTTGTGTTACCAAATGAAATTTAGAACTAGTGATATACAAACATATTTATCAAAGGAAAATATTATTTTATTTATCAGTGCTCTCTAATGGCATATAACTCAAGGACAATCTATTGAATGAAATGGATTGCTTATTTTCTATCAATTGTATCTTTGACTTTTCTGAAGATAGTTTATTAACAGAAGTCTATCCCCTCTATTACTGCTAATAAATCTATTTATAAACATATTTGTCTTTTCTTACTAAGTGAAAATGGAATAAATGAAGTTGTTTTTCAAAGTTTTCCATAATTTTTACTTCAGTCATACTGAAGCAAGCCTCTGGATTTTCAGGTTTTGTTTGTTTGTTTGTTTGTTTTGTTTTGTTTACATATGTGAATGTGTATTTGTGTGTTTTTCAAAGTATAAAACCTTTGGCTCTTTCATAGAAATGAAAGCAAAAATTTAAAAATCCTAGGTGTTTCTAATCTAAGCCAGTTACTAGACTTATAAATAGTAAGGATATTTGGTTCATAGCCGTTTCATATTATATTCAAGTAGTTTTCCATGATCTTTAAAATGTAGTGTCCTGTTAATGTTAATAGTCATGCATCTAAGGTCTTTAACTGGAATATGGAGGAGGTAGTGGTTATTTACTAGTCATAACCATTAACATAATACTGTGGCATATTTTCTCTTCTTTAGCCTTATTATTTTTGCTGAAATGTCATCAAATATGAGAGAAGATATCTGTGAATGAATTTGACAGGTTTTTTCTATAGAAGGAGGCTTTCACATGCAATGCTGACTGCAATTCAATGTTGTCATCCTATGGAGACTGCCTGACATCTGATGACCAGCCGTACTGTTTTGTAGAAACTGAAATGGAGAGAGTCTTACCAATAATGTGGTCAAGGTGAAGGTTTTGTCTTAAAAAAAAAAAAAACCAAGAAGAGGATCAGTTAAATTGATAAGCCTCTAGCCAGGCCAAGAAAGAGAGATGACACAAATTATTAGTATCATAAGTTTAAGAGGGGACATCACTATAGATCCCATGGACAATAAAAGGATAATAAAAGAATACAGTGAACAATTCTTTGCCCATAAATTTGATAACAGATTAAATGGACCAATTCCTTAAAAGACATAGTCCACCAAAATTTGAACAAGAAGAACTAGACAATCTAAATAGGCCTATGTCTTTTAGAAACTTAAACCAATAACTAATAGCTTTCAAAACAAAAGAAAACACAAAGCACAGATGAGTACTCTGGTAAATTCTACCAAACATTTAAGGAAGAATTTATAACAGTTCCCTACAACCTCTTTCAGAATATAGAAGCGAGAAAGAATGCTTTCTAACTCATTTTCGAGACCAGTATTACCCTAATATCAAAAAAGACAAAAACAGAATACAAGAAAAGAAGACTTACAGATCAATGTCTCTCAAAAGGTAGAAGCAAAAATCCTCAGCAAAATATTAGCAAATTGTCCAGAAAAATGTATGAAAATTATATACCATGATCAGGTCAGATTTATCTCAGATATGAGAGATTGACTCAATAACTGAAAACCAATTAATGTAATTCCATCATAGGTTAAAGAAGAAAAATCACATTATTATATCAATAACTACAGGAAAACTTCTTGGCAAAATCCAATACCTATGTATGACAAAAACAAAACAAAACAAAACAAAAAACTCAGCAAAGTAGGAAGAGTGGAGATCTTTCTCAATTTAATAAAGAGCATATACAAAAAATTTACCGTTAACATAATACATAATGGTGAGAAACTAGAAGTTTTACAAATAAGATTAGAAACAAGGCATGTGTATTTTCTCTCAGACTCCTTGTCAATGTAGTATTAGAAGTCTTAGTTAATGTAATAAGATAAGAAAAAGAAATAAGTATACACTTTGATAAGGAAGAAATAAAGTTGTCTTCATTGGTAAATGACATAATTGCCTATGTAGAAAATCCAAAAGAATCAACAACAAGAAGCCTCCTGGAACAAATAAGTGATTATAGCAATGTCACATGATACAGGATTAGTATACAAAAGCCAATCTTTTTGCTATATGCCAGCAATGAATAATTAAGAATGTGAATTTAAAAACACAATACCATTTACATTAACACCTTTAAAAATCAAATACTTAGAATGAATTTAGCAAAATATATACCAGATTTATATGAGTAAGACTACAACACTGTGATAAAATAAATTTTTAAAATTTTAAAAAACTAAATAAATGAAGAGACATTTATCATGAGTAAGAAGACTAAATATTGTCAAGATGTCAGTTCTTTCCAACTTATTCTGTAGGTTCAACAAAGTCCCAATTTAAGTTCCATCGAGTTATTATCAACAAACTTAATCTAAAGTTTGTATGGGAAGGCAAGTCAGAAGAATATTAAATAAGAAAACGTTGGAAGATGGACACTACCCAACTTCAATACTGACCATAAAGCTATAGTAATTAAGACAGTGTGATATTGGTGAAAGAATAGAAAAATAAAAAAAAATGGAATGGAATAGAGAACCCAGGAATAAATTTACATAAATACAGTGAACTGATCTTTGACAAAAGAGCAAAGTCAATACAATAAAGAAAAGACAGTCTTTCTAACAAATGGTGCAGGAACAGCTGTACCTTCAAGTACAAAAAAATAAATTTAAATACAGACCTGATACATTTGTCAAAACTTACGGAATGTATTACTCCAAGAGTACAATTCCTATAAAGTATGGGCTTCAGGTGATAATGATGTTAATGTTGGTTTATTGATTGTAACAAATGTGCCGTTTTGGTGGGATATTGATAATGGGGTGAATTTTGCATATGTGGGGGCAGGGGATATATATTAACTCTATACTTTCTGCTCAATTTTGCTTTGAACTTCAAATTTTTTCTAAAAAACAACTTCTATTTATAAAGAAAACCAAAAAGAATGCACTATTGATAATTTACCAACCTGGGTGGATCTCAAGGATGTTATGTTGAGTGGAAAAAGCAAATTTAGAAGGTCATATAAATTGATATACACATAGGATTCCATTATAACTTTGTGCTGCATTCTGGAAATGACAAAATTTATAGAGATAGAGATTAGTAATTGTCAAAGCTTAGAGATATTGGGGGGTAGGGATTGGATGTAGCTACAAAGCTATGGCCAGAGGGACACCTTTGTGGTAATGGGACAGTTCTGTGTCTTGATTGTATGGTGGTTATAGGAATGTAGACATATGATAGAATGGAATAGAAGACACACACACACACACATTGTACCAATGTAAATTTCCTGCTGTTAATAGGGTAATATCGTTATGTAAGGTGTGCTACTGTTGGCAAAAACCGGGTAAGAGTGTACATGGAATCTCTCTGTATTATTTTGCAACTTTGTTGAATCTACAGTCAATTCAAAGTAAGAAGTTTAAAAAAACAGAACAAAATAAACAAAAAGCTGCTCTAGGTCTTGACTGGAAGTGACTTGGAGAGGATTGAGGAGTCCTGTGAGGCCTTCAAGAGGGATATTCATAGGGGAACAACCTATTGGCCCACATCTTCTATTAATTTAAGGGACTTCCATGTTTGTGTTCATTCTTTCTTCTTTGCAAGGAGGCTAAGTTTTTCTCTCATTCTCAGAGATAGTCAACTTAGAAGATTCATCTTATTGGGCAGTATGATTAAACTTCAGAAGGTAAATTGTGTTCTGGTTAGGATTCCCAGAACGGCACAAATCCAACTTTATATTAAACATTTGGAGAAGAAAAAATAAATGCGTAAATCCCAGCACCCATTACTCAGAACCTGAAGCAAAGTGAAGGTGTCTTAACAACTCAATTGCTAACTAAACAAAGAAAGGCTAGAGCAATGCTCAAAGAATTCATGTTTGAAGTAGTGGATAATCCTGTAATTGCTACTTCTCAGAAAAGTTCCGTGTAAATGTGGAAGAAAGCCGTTATTTAAATCATGGAACATTACACATCAAAGCTGTTTCTGTCAAGGATGTTTAGCCGCTTTAAACATATTTTTAAAAAGAAAAAGAACAAGAACTTAGGTCCAAGATTTCAGTTGAAGCTGAAGGAAGGAAAAGAAAAGAAACTTGCTTTGTGTTTCCAGCGCATTCTTTTCTAGCATGCACACACACACACACACACACACACATAAATGTAGTCTTTTGTGATGAGTTAAGATGTAAAAGCAACATTCCCTAGTAGGAGCCAGACACAGACTGTTTTGCATCTGTCTTTTCCTCATTTTTCTGTTCCTAATATGGTCTCTTTCATGTGGATCTCACACACAGTCAGGGACAGGCAAGTAAAGTATAAATTTGTTAATGCCATTTGCCTCCTTAACATCTTATCAATGACTCCATATCATAGATTTTTAACTTTTCAAGCTTTAAATGTGAAATAGAATCCCCTGTCAAAATATCCTCTTCTACTTTCCACTTTTACAGCTTTCAAACTGAGTTCTCTAATAATTGTCAGTTCAGTTATTTGCTCCTTTACGTTGCTTCACGCTGTGAGGTATTAGACTTGCTTTTCCTTTTCTTTCCTCCATGCTTGTTCCTTCCCCAATACACACAGACACTCCTCATTTGCTTGTCTTAGTCAGTTTGGGGGGCTATAAGGAAATACCATAGGCTGAGTGGCTTATAAGCAAAAAATAGAAATTTATTTCTCACAGTTGTGAAGGCTGAGAAGTCCAAGATCATGGTGCCAGGGCATTCAGTGTCTGGTGGAAACTTGCTTCCTAGTTCATAGATGGCCATCTTCTCTGTGTCCTCACATGTCAGAAGGGCCAAGGGAGCTGGGGGCTCTTTTGTAAGGGCATCAATCTTATTTGTGTGGGCTTCACCCTCATGACATAATCACCTCCCAAAGTACCCACCTCCTAATACCATCACATGGGGCCTTAGAATTTAACATAGAATTTTCGGGGAATACAAACATTCCATACTAGTAAACTAGTAAAGTTTACTAAGGTAAACTTTACTAGTACTCACACCTGAGTGAGCCATCTCTGAGCCCTCCTGGGTGTGCTAATGTTCCTAGCACCTCTCTATCAAAGCGCTTATAAGGAATGAGAATTACCTGTTAACCCATCAACCACCCCTTTTGACTGAGACCCTCTAAGACAAAAGGCCACATTATCCACATTTCTGAACAACTCAGCACACAGTATGCACTCAGTGAATAAAATGAAATTAATCTTTCCTGTGACAGTACCTCCTTTCTTATGCTTTATTGACTCAAGAAGCAGTCTGTTGGATCCCAAGGAATTTGGGGAGCTAATTAACTTGTAATATATTTCTATTTTAAGGTTCCACAGGAAACTCTTTGATGTCATTTGCCTCTGTAATTCTCCTTCATGCAGTAATTGGACTTCACAACGAATTTCCATGAGGCCTCTTGTCATAGCAGACTTACAGTTTTTCTGTTGAGAGTATAGACTTTTGGCCATCAAGACACCTATGGTGCTTATAAATATCCCAGAGTTGTCCACAGGATTTTGGGGTATGTGCATTTTGTGGGGAAAGAATGCATAACTTTTGGGGCACCTGGGTGGCTCAATGGGTTAAGCCTCTGCCTTCAGCTCAGGTCATGATCTCTGGGATCGAGCCCCGCATCGGGCTCTCTCTCTCTGCCTGCCTCTCTGCCTACTTGTCATCTTTCTCTCTCTCTCTGTAAAATAAATCAATAAAATCTTAAAAAAGAAAAAGAATGTATAACTTTCCTGAGAAATTCCAAGTAATCTGGAAAGAAGGAAAAAAAAAAGGAAGAAGTTGCCAAATGGAAGTGAAGGGTAGATGTCTAGGGAAATGTAGGAAGAAAGAAGGACAGAAGCTCTAAAAGTGTAAAATGATACATAAAAAGAAAGTGAATAGGGCCAAGGACAAATCTCACTCAATCAAACTTTATCTAGACTTAGATGTAGCATGATACTCAGCCCATCTTTTGGGGAATATTTAAGTGTGAACATAAACACATTCTCTTTTCCCTGCCAGAATGAGAAAAGTCAACAGGGGGCTTAAAAGAAGATAACATGGCAGGAGCTTGGTATTTGTCTAAATACTTATCTTTCTCAGTCAGAGTATCCATTGGCTATTACTATAGAGAGAGACATATGTTATTTGTGACCATACTTGTTTTTGATCAAATGTATATACAATGTTTAGTACCTGAGCACAATTATCTCCAGAAAAGATATTTCATGATCAAGAAACTGAGGTTAAAACAGCAAAAGCTTAATTTCCTTTCGAAATGACCAATGACCTGAATGAGGGCAAAATTCTGTATCATCTCCACGACTGGAACATGGCACTCCACAAGCACGTCCAGGTGTGACCTGTGTGGATATTTATTTTATTCTAGGAGATCTCCTCAGATATGACAGTTTCTGTAGATCGGAGGAACCGTCCATCACACCTGAGCCAATAGAGACTTAGGGGATTTCAAGTTCCAGAAGAAAGGGGAGAAGTAAAAAACAAGTATCTCAGATACTATCAGTATCTTAATTAAACTCAATTAATCACAAAACAAACTAAAACTTAAATGAACTGTCAATTTTAACTCACTGTTGGGGGAAAAAAAATCGAATCAACAGATTTCCAAAATTCTAACTTGAAGAAGGAAAAGTACAGCATTTATAAATGAAAGCCAAGACATTTATTCAACCATAAAACTGCATTCCCAACCAGCTTTGAGGATGTCCACCAGGCCACTGTTTGGTTAAATTCAGGTCGAGGACTTTTGACTACAGGATTTAATTTGCTGGATTCACAAATGTGTCAGTCACTCAAGTAAGGAGGCCATGTAGAACTATTTTTAGCGAACATTCCTAAAGTGAGCACCTTAATTTGTTGTCTTATAAAAGATCAAGAACAGCAGGCATGCTTGCAAAGATTCCAATTTTACATGCATTTTTAATACAACATGTTTCATAAAAACCTTACAGAGTGGTTACATTTCGTTAGTAATGGTCCTTCATCTCAAATCCCTGGAGGGTTCTTTATTCTGGGAAAAGAGTATCTAGGCACCCCCGGGTACTATTTAGGAGGAATGACTGCGTGATCATCTACTCCCGTGTCAGTTCAAGTTAAAATATTTTATGGCACTGTCAAAATTTGGTCAATAGCAAATAACTTATTGTCATAGTCTATTGCAATAACAAGTCAGTATTTGTCAATAGCAATGCAAAGAATAGCTTATCCATCCTGAGTTTCTGTGTGGGTGATGCTAAATCAAATGTCTACAAAGAGAAGAAGAGAGGAGGATATTCTAAGATTAAATCTGGTTATGGAAGGCATTTGATATCTCCGTCAATGGGAAGATTCGTGCTCTTAAATAACAGAGAAGGAGAGCTCTAAGAATGAAGAAAAATAAGTATTGGAGTGAAGATTTTCTCAAAGACAGCAAAGGAAATTTTTTAAAAGTCCTCAAGTTGGAAATATATTTGAAATAGTTTATGGAGTGACTTTATATTTATTCTACATATGGACTCTTAGAGTGAGATTATTTTTTGTGATGTAAATTTTAGTGATAATGATGATGTTTTTGAGTCACGATTGCCTGGGGTAGAGGAACATTTTACAGAATCAAACAGAAGTTCTTATTTTGATTTCCATAATGTTGGTGCCACCTTGTCCCCTTCACCTTGTGATGGTCTGGAAAGAAAATATCTATAACGGAGCCATTGCTGGGGACTGTAAGAAACTGGAAAGGATATTTGCATGCACCCTGGCCTTGGTGTCAAATTCATTTTACAGGACTCACTTCTGAGACCTGACAAAGCACTCCAAGGCACTGATTCCATGAAACATGGCCAGATCATAAAGTTCGATCATTTGAATAGAATTTGGGATTATCTAATATCACACCTCTCTTTAAAATAACATTCTGGACTTCAGTCTGTGTGCTGGCATTGCAAGGATTCTCCAGGAGCAGGACTGTCTCTTGGGGCAGAATTTTCATCAATGCTAATGCTCTAAGTGTTGGAAAGATGTCTTTCTTTCCATTGGTATTGCTTCAGATCATAATTACATCTCTTTCCTCCATCATGGAGAAGTTACTTTTCTCTATCATGGCCCTTTAATGGTTGAGCCACCCAGGAGCCCCTCTCCATTATGGCCCTTTAAGATAGCTATAAACTCCCCTCCAAGTTTCTCCCATGGTAGCTCTTTGTAGCTAGAAACTTATCTTTCGTGTGTATTTTGGCCATCAATAACCAAGGATATTCCCTAGCACTGTAAGGGCAACATAAGTTTGTCTCTGTCATAATTAGTTACAAATGACATAGATTTATGGGGCACTAACGATGTGACCTCTAGAAAGAGTGAGCCAGGCCTGTATTTCTTTTGAAAAAAAAAAAACAAAAAAACAAAAAAAAACCCTGAAACAGTAGGCACATTATCATTATAGAAATTCTAGAGTGTAGACACAGGCATAAAGCCCCATTAGGAAAAACAGAGCCCATGGGGTAAGCTTGAACCAAAGGATGATGCAGAATTCTTGCAGAAGAAATGGAATGCTATTTCAGAGACTGGTTAGAAGAAAACTTTATTGAGAAAAAATACATATATTTATACATAATAAATATAAATAGCATACATTTATAAATATATATTAAATAAATAAATAATTTTATTGACTTATTTATTTATATGAAGGAGAGTGGGGAGGAGAGATGGAGGGAGAGGGAGAGAGAGACTTTCAAGCCGACTCCCTGCTGAGTGTGGAGCTTGATCCCAGGACCCTGAGATCATGACCTAAACTAACATCAAGAGCTGGCTGCTTAACCAACTGAGCCACCCAGGTGCCCTTGAGTAAAAATATAATTTTATCCCTAAAGACCACCAACTGCTACTTTTAAATGTTTCACCTCCTTGATTGCTTTCAAATCCTTATCACAGTCCCCAGGAAAAGCGATCATTATCTTTATTTGACAAATAAGGAATCTGGAGCCCAGACTAGTTATGACCTTGACTCAGGTTACACACTGAGTTAGTGGTGAATCGGGACCCCAGGCAGGTTAACCTGATTCTGGAGAATGTGATTGTAATTCAAGGGCACCAAGCCTCTTTGATATGGCTTCCTCATCCTGGAATTAATCCAGGGGTCCGGGAACTGCCCTGAGTGTGAAGACTGAGTTTAGTGGCCCAGAGCCGGTGACAAGGGCGGAATAAAAGGCACTGGGACTGGTGGAGCCGGAAGTTTACTATTGACCTGTGAGGGAACTTACTGTCATGCTAGTCAAGTGACATTACTGGATGTCACCGAGAATGACAGGGGGTGCCTTATACCAGACAAACCCTGAATCACCCTTTACTTCTACCTTGTGAAGAAGGTTTGCATTAATCATGGAAAACAAAACTGTATCAAAGAAAAAAATATCTCCTCCATCCATGCAAAAGGAAGAATCAAATCTTTGTAATTAGAAATACAAAGACTATAAAATAGGCTACCCCAACTGACAACTCCACCCACTTTAGGAATTATTATTCAAGCCGGTAGTTATTATGTGTCTTCTACTATTTTAAGTGCTTTTCATGAATTAATTCATTAAACGCTCATAATCACCCCCATAAACTGTTATTCTCCTCATTTAAGGCATGGGTAAACTGTGGCACGGAATCTTTTTTTTTAAAGCAGTTTGTCCAAGTCACGTGGTAAGTCACAGAGCTGGTCCTTGGACACAGGTGTCTCTTGAGCTCCCATTCTCTTTGTCCCTACATTATAGGGTCCTTTTGGCATGGTAATATTTTTCAGTCTCTTGTTAGATATTTCCTTGAGAAAATGATCCTGTCAGGCATCAAATTAAGCCCCCGCTGAACTTTAGAGCTGAACACTATCCTGTCATGAGGGAACACTCTTGTTCTGGGCTGGGAATTTTAAACCTTGAGTGTTACTAAATGATCCCCTTCCTGTTTTTTGTGTGGGAGAAATAACTGGTGCCCAAATGGTCTTGTGTATTACCCTAAGAAGTCCATTCTATGGTAGCCATCCATGCTATGGCTATGGTAGGATTTTTTTTCTAGAACTTATTTAATTTTCTTAATTTCACCTTTTCTTAATTGCCACTTTTAAAAAATTTCACTGACTTCAATTTCCATTAAAAAAAAAATCTTCCCCTGAAAAATTATTCCTCCACATAATTTAGATGTTTCATTATTGAAATGTACCTTAAGGAATTATCTTAATGATCATAATAATTATAAAAAACAACAACAAGTTTCAGAAGAAATGAGTAGAGAAGTAGTTTTCACTTTGGTCTCTTTGCTGTTTTGTTTCTGCCTCCTTTGCCCGGGTCTATGTTCATTGAACTCCGCAGAATGCCAAGACAGCATTTGTAAAGGGGGATTTATTTAACTGTGGGTGTGTTGTACAAATGCAATAATGCGGCCCAACTCTTGTTTAATTTTGAAGGCTTTCTCCTAGACAACATTGCTCATAATGGACGGTTCAAGCCAAATTATCCATTATTGTTCCCAAAGTTTACAATTAAACTATCGATCAAAACTGGCAGTGATCCCTCCAGCAGCCTGAGCACAGAAGCTGCTGAATCGCATCAGGACCTGAGTGTATGGAGGCAGGAGAAGGGGACGCAGACACACAGATAGAAGACCGACAGACACGCCCTCCACCAATCACCCTGGGATCCAGCCCTTGGTAATTTTCCCGGAGCCAAGAAACAGGCTGCAACCGTGGGTACGTAGTGTGCGTGTATGGTTTTTATAGCCAGAGGTCCCCGCAATTTGTGACCCCTATCCCTGGCTGTAAAAATTGGAGTTTAACAGGTTCGGCTCCATAGGGAACCAACCTCAGCTTTTAGGCTCCTTCAGACACTGCAGAATGCATCTTTTCTGGGGAATTCCACAATAAAATGACTGTTATTTATCATTACAAACCTCTTTATCATTTAGTCAATAAAAGGCCTCTCTTTCTCTCACTTTTTTTCCTGTGGCGTGCTCAGAGTCAGAAATCGGTATTAGTCTCCCCTGGCCTGAAGGCAGGAGATGTCAAAAGCTAAATCATGATCTACCCTGGCTTCCTGGCTAAATTGTGTATGAAGGCCTGAGGCAAAAAGGTGCACATGCTCATTATTTGAAACAGAGATTTTTTTCCCCCTTTCTTTTAGTTTTTCTTTCTTTTTCTCTTTCTTCTTTTTACATATTGAGACATAAAATAAATACATGTATGACTCAGAAGACATCGGGCATGAGACAAGGCAACAAGAACTTAACGTGTCGCCTTCATATATTTTCTGATCAGGAAATAAAAAAAAAAGTGGACTGTCATTTAGACAAAAAAAGAGCAGTGGGTTTCACCTCTTGAACTTTTTGATCATGGTGGTGGGGAAAGGGTATTGTTTATGGTCGAGTATCGGTAATAGGTGGCTTCAGAATGGAGAGCGGAACTCAAGAAAGGCAGATTTTTAGTTAAGCATTATTGGTGTTATTTTTATTTGCACAGAGAAGCAGACACAGACTTCCTAGTGTGGACAGGTAAGAAGGATCCGTTGTTTTGCATCTGCAAACAGGTTTTTGCCTCTAGGATTTCCTCACTTCCTACAGCCCCTTCTGTGACAGCCATGTGGTGTGAGGGGCTAGGATCTCAGGTCAACAGCAATGTCAAGGTTAAAATGTCTCCAAAATAAATGAATGAATGAATGAATAAATAAATAAATAAATAAAGTGTCTCCAGACATAATGCATCCAGAGTACTTCCTGCAAAGCCAGATATTCCAAGTAAGGTTGGAAGTATCACACTTGAACATGAAGTACAATTTAGTGGACTTAGTCCTCCTTTTCATTGAATTGCTGTGGGGATGCACTCTCTCCCGATTTTTGCACGTGCCAGATAAAGACAGCACTCCACAGGGACATGAGTATGTTTGTTTCTTCATTTTCTTATTTGTTCAGCACATAATCTGAGCTCATCCTAGGTGGTGGATACTGTGCCCGTGATAGAAATATGGCTGTGAACAAATAAGGGGTTATCTAGCGCGATGAGATGGACCTGGGAAAAACTTATAATGGCTGTGGCTATATACAGCCATGACCAATTCTTTCATTTATAATAGGTCAATTTACAAATGAAGAAATAAAATTTCATGGTATCTCTGATGCTAAAAACCTTGATATTTCCCCCTGTCTATCTAATTCCTATGGGAAATAAAACGTAGAAGTATAGAAACTGATATTTTGAGAGCTGAAAATACTTTAGAGAGGCTCTTGTTCAATACTCCTGTTTTACAGGGGAAGAAATTAGGGTTTCAGAGATTAAACAACAAACAAAAATCATACAAACCTTCAACTAGAAAGGACAGGACAGGGGCTGAAATTTGGATTACTGAAGATCCTTTATGGTATCTTCAGTCTTAAGCTTTCCATACAGCACTTATTGACCATGCATTCAAAGTTTGCTTGTCAATGGCAAGAAGACAGAGGGAACATGTTTTCTCAGTGGTATCAAATAGTTGGATATCTTGTCATCATTTGCTCATCTGAGTTCTTAAAGGTAAGTGAGAATGTTTGTAGATACAGGGTGGCTCAGTTGAGGAGTTCAGCTGAACTAAAGAATATATCAATTTTGGGATATGTTTGTGTATATATATATATATATGGGATAGGTATATATATATATTATATATAATACAATAAAAATGTAAAATATATGGGGCGCCTGGGTGGCTCAGTGGTTTAAACCGCTGCCTTCAGCTCAGATCATGGTCTCAGGGTCCTGGGATCAAGTCCCACATCGGGCTCTCTGCTCAGCAGGGAGCCTGCTTCCCTCTCACTCTCTCTGCCTACTTATGATCTCTGTCAAATAAATAAATAAAATCTAAAAAAAAATGTAAAATATAAATATATATATGTATTTTTTTGGCTTCACTTTGCTATTGGACATGCCCCTGAAAGTTTGATGCTCACTTATTATCCTTGACACAACATGGACAAAGATTAAAAGTATCTGTTTTAATTCTGGCCTTCTAGCCTTGTTTGACCGGCCTGTGAGCTGCTCTTTGACATAATCCCTAGGATAGGGGAATTGTATAGGATTCAAATCTGTAAGGCAGAAGAGCCAATCCCTAAACTAACTTAGTCTTAAACAGGCCCCTGCTAATCTTTGAGGCTATCTCAACAAGTTTTGGGGATAAACAGATTACATTGTAAGAGTCCAAGAGTGTGTACAGCAGAGCTTCCATTATGATGAAAAATGATGTGAGGTCAAATTGTTTCTCTCCAGACCATAGGAGTGGCCAAAGAAAACAACCACAGTTTAAAATCTTCCAGGTATTAACTTACTTGTGTTTGAAACAATGTGGAATATTTCAAAAATATTAAAAAAAAAAAGATTGCTTCTAGACTGAAACCTTATACTGTCATCTCAGAGTGAACTCTTATGACAGGTTACTAACCATTTAAAAATGAGGTTGTTTGTGATAAGGATGCAAATGGGAGATTGCATACCGTCAAGTACAGCACCTTGTGGCGGACAGTACCGAACCATTTGTCTATTCTTCTGGCCTGAGTATGATATTTAAATCAAATCTTGCCTAACGCACGCAGGATTAAAAAAAGAAAAGAAAAAATATATATGTATATTTTTGAACCTCTCATCTTTTTCCCTTTCTTTTTTGTTTTTGATGCAATTAAAAGAAAAAGACCTTAGCTTGAGCCTGCCAGCTCTAACTTGCAAACTACACCAGGCTTTACGTTCTCAGTAATTTAAAAAATTATTCAAATTGTTTCTCAAACTTATAAATAAGACTCTTTTATCATTAATTCTAAATCCACATCCCTTAGCTTTATACCTGTTACATGGACGTGGAGCAGTGGTTCTTCCCTATAGACAATACATAAAAGAGCTCGAAGAGCATCCATGAGTCAATTTAGATGCCTATCACGTCATATCATGAGTACTTCTTTCTAAGTCAGATGAGCACACCGCAAGTGGCATGGTGTTAAGCATGCGTGGTCCAGCTGCCTAATGAAGTTGGCAGATACTACCTCAGAGTGGTAGACTGGACAGTGGCACTGGAGAACAATCCTTAAAACTGATGAGTGTATTTATGGTGGGCAGTCATTAACGTAACGGGTGGCAGGGCACCTGGGTGGCTGGGCGCGTTAGGCATCTGACTCTTGGTTTTGACTCAGGTCATGATCTCAGGGTCATGAGATCGAGCCCCGCATCGGGCTCCACACTGGGCATGAAGCCTGCTCAAGATTCTCTCTCCCTCTCCCTCTGCCTTTCCTCCCCCCCACAGAATAAATAAAATAAATAAATAAGTAGCATGGTGGCTCTCTGTAGTAGGGGCCAAGGAATTGCTCCTGTCATCATGTGTGAGTGCTGGGGTACTCTTCTGTATGACCTGGGTGGGCCCCTGGCTCTGCCTTAGTGTGCCCTGATTCCTTTCCGAGTGTGAGCTCTTTGAGAAAGGGTGTTTAATAAGTACTTCTCAGATTGAGTCAAGTTTGGCATCTTGATGAGCAGAGGTAGACTGCTCACGCTAATAACACACTGAATGCTAATGGAGATGCGATTTCGAATACTCTATGTTTAAACTCTTTCTAATCCCAATGTGCAACTTCATAAAATTGTTGATGGGCCGTACTTCTGAGATCGATGAACAAGTGTTGTTCATATTTAGGTTCCCAAAGATGGTAATACATTTTAAATATTTTTTAAAAAGCCCAGCAGGATTTTAGGTTATTATTCTGACTAGATAAATGTTACCGTATATACACGTGAAATGTGCATGTGTGTTTTATTTAAAGTTCCGTTAATGATCGCTACCATTTACACAATGTGGAAATTCCTTTAGCATGGAGTAATTATACTTTCTGGTAGAAGCTACCATTATACTCAACGATTATTTTCCCTTCCAGTAAAAAGATATGCACCCCCTCATTGCTAGGTGACTGATTGCCTCCTACAGACCCAGAAGTAGAGGTTAGTCATGTGACTTGCTTTGCCAACGAAGGGGAGCAAGTAGTTATATGACCCTTATGGAAACTCAGTGAGCCATCAAGTGTTCTTGCCAATTCTCTTGCTTTTTTTTCTCTGCCATGAGAACATTATGTACCAAGTAAAGATTCACTGCGGAATTTTAAGTTGCATGAAGAAGAACCACAAAATCTTCAGCTTCCAACATCCAACGCAACTGAAAAATAAACAGTTGTTAAAATCTACTCATATTTGGAGGTATTTTTTGTAGCAAAAAATAGCTATTATCCTATTAGTATTTATTTTCAAGAAAGGATAACTGAATTTTCAAGACACAGAGCTACAAAGAAGAGATACAAAGGAGAAAAATAAACAAAAATTGTCTTATTCTAGAGCACAGGTAACTTTTGTTAATGTATATTTATAGTTTAGAGAATTCAAGATGAACAGAAGAAGAGTATATTTTTAATATATAATTTAATTATGTTATGGTAATATGTGCCTTTTATTGTATTTCTTTGAATATATTATGTGAGGATTATATATCATTAGCAAATTTGTCCTCATTTTTTTATGTATATTATACCTGCCATTACTGTGTGGTTAAAATTTGAAAGAGAAACATGATGACAAATGGATATCTTACTGTGTTTGTTATTTACTTTTCAAAACTAAGTATATTGCCAATGTTTATAATGTCTATAATTAAGGAAACATGTTTCTCTACAAGAAAATTAAGACTTATTATTTTGATATTGTTTTAATTTATTTCCTATAAACTAAGATAAATTTCCACTCCACTGCAATGGTAATGACTTTGCTAACTTTGTTTGTTTTGTTTTGGCAAATAATCATTTGAGATTTTGAAATTGGCCTGACGCTATTCCAAAAGATGGGTTTCTTCAGAGAAATTTCACTACAATTTCACACCTAACACTTACATATCAAATTTTTATAGTGGATTTGCAAAGTAATGCCAGCAGAAACTCTTTCTTTTTATTTCTCCATTTTTTCACTCTTTATTTTATCTTTTTAAAATTTTGTTTATTTATTAGAAAGAGAACACAGAGGGAGAATGAGAGGGAGAAGCAGGCTCCTCATGGAGCAGGTGGCCCAATGTGGGACTCGATCCCAGGACCCTAGGATCATGACCTGAGCCAAAGGCAGATGGTTAACCAACTGAGCCACCCAGGTGCCCAATTTTTTCACTCTTTCTATCTTGCTTGTCAAGAGATATTGAATTGTGAGGGTTCATTTCGTTGTCTGCATACATGTTGCTGTATGCATGGAGTGCTAGCGTGGTAAATCTTTTGTTTTAGAGTCATTGAGAGACCAATATCTGGTGTTGATGGGCTAGGGTGATTGACGATATTCAGAGTGTACTTTCTGGACTTGGTTTTCAACCATTTCTACATACGAGATACAGATGGGTAGATGGATATACAGATATAGAGATAGAGATATAAAATAAATAAATACATAAGTTACATGCATTTACATATAAATAAATTAAGGGTGAGTTTGTAAAGTAAAAGTACCTATCACATTGTCTTGGACTGTGATCATTCCAGATCTTGTACTTATTTTAAGTATCATCACAGCTGATAGAACACTTTTCCTAGAGCAGATTATTATACTTAACATGGTATCTAGTGCAGTTTTCACCACTGAATATGTCAAATTTTGTGTATATGTACCATCACTCCAAATACCGTATAATGTCTTGAGGACAAAAGTTATGTCTTTTCCATCTGTTTGTGTGCATCACTTAGCACAGTTCTCTTGGGAGAGGATAGGTTTAGTTAATAATACATTATAATTATGATAATGTGGTATATTATTAATACAGTGGGCCGACCAGAATTGCAAAGAAATCCAGAAGCTTTCCAAGTAACTTTTCACTGGGTGTGCCCAAGCAAGTTAAGAAGCTCATTTATCCAGAAAGTGGACCCCCACACTATGAGGCTGGTTAAACTAAATAACTTGTACAGTTTTCTCCAACTGTTTGAGTTGTCTTTTCTGACTCAACAGGTCCTACATTTATTGGTAGGGCTTGTGATTTATGTTTCTTGGTGCCACTAGCCTCAATTTTTCCCTACATGGAAACTGTGCAATAAATATTGTGGAATGTAATGATAGGAGGCTCCTCAGATAAGAAAAGATCAGGAACAGCACAAGGACTTTCTTATGGGACTGAAAAGAGCTTGGCCTTGAGAATGAGCTGATGAAAAGTAGTTTCTTTCAAAAGGGTTGGTGATGGGAGGTGGCTGGGCTCAGGGATGCAGATTTAGAAAGGAGATAATAGGTTTTATCTTGGGCTTGTTGAAACTGCTGCTTTGGTAGAAGACAGACAGTAGGTAACTGTGTAATGGGCCTGGAGCTTAGAAAGGAACTCTGGGCTGGGAATCTGTAATTTGGTAGGCCTGAGATTCAGTCTTGGGTCCAAGACAGACTAGTTCTGTGGCCTTGGACAAGTTTATTACTGTAGGTCTCAAGTCCTTATCTGTAAAAGGGAACTAAATCATTTTGCCTACGTTTTAGAGTTGTTATAGAGATATTCTTACAGTACCTCCTACAGAATATCATTTAGTCATGGTTTTTTTACTTTTTTTCCTTAAGACTTTATTTATTTGACAGGCAGAGAGAACACAAGTAGGCAGAGAGGCAGGCAGAGAGAGATAGGGGGTGGGGAGCAGGCCCGCTGCTGAGCAGAGAGTTTGAAGTGGGGCTCGATCCCATGACCTTGGGATCATGGCACCAGTCAAAGGCAGAGGCTTTAACCCGCTGAGCCACCCAGGTGTCCCGGTTTCTTTACTATTATAACTGTTTTCGTGATTGTTTTAATTCTAGTGAGAACTGTCTCAGTCCCAGTAAGGTGAGTGCAGAAACCATATTACAGTGGTTAAAGTGACTAAAATAATTGAATAATCCTTTTAAGAAACTGAGAAATGGGGAGATAAAATAACTAGATGCAAGAAAAAGATAACTTTTTTTTTTTTTTAAGATAAGAGTAATGAGCATTTTTATGTGTTGAGTTGAAGGTCCCAGGAGAGAGGAAAAAGTTGAAGAGAAGAAGGAGTTAAAAGAGAAGTCTACTGCAGGAAGGAATGAGTGAAAGAAGGGACAGAATCCAGAGGGAATCTACAGGAATGGATGTGGTCTAGCAGGAAAGGTGAAGCATTTTGGTGATGGAAGGTCAAGAGGTTAGAAGCATGTGGAGTCGGGATGAGTGTGTTTCTTAGCCTACATTGTGTTTAAAAATTGAAAGTAAATGGACTGCCTTATTAGTATTCCAAATTTGGCTTATTTTTATTACTTTACATGGGGAATTCCTCACTCCTTTTTTTAGGAGACTTGATCACACTTGATTCTCTAAATAACTTTGGAACTAAAGGGAGGGAAGTTGATATATTTGCCTTTTTATTAGTGAGGAAACAGCCCCAGAGAATGAATGTGACTTGTGCCAGATGAGGAAGGTCTCTGCTAGCTCTAACAGGAAATGGATCCCTCCCACTTCTGTACTATGCTACTGCTGTTCCAACCCATCACCATTTGGCTCTGATCTCACTTTAGAACCTTCCTTTTTAACTCTGACTTCTAGGTTTAGCATCTGAATTTTGTCTCCCCTCAAAGAACCTTGGTTTTCCTTCACAGTCTTTTCCTGTCTGGCCTTCTGGATTTCACTTCTTACTCGTCTGGTCTGGTAAAGTAACTATGTATTCAGCCCTACAGTATCAAAACCCAGACCTGTCACATGGTTAGATCCTTATCAGGCTGGTCTTGAACCTCTCTCTGTTTGGTAGGGTCAAGATGGTTTTAATTTGTAGCTTATTAAAGTCAGAAACTGAATTAAGAACGATGTCTCCTAAACTGACTGGGAGCTGGGATGTATATCACTTTAATATACATTTGTATGTACTTTGCATGTAGCTAGGTTTAAGGGGAAAAACACCAACAGAACACTCTGCCATTTAAAGCTCCTACAGTTTGAATAGGACTTGGTTGCTTCTACATAGAGAGTGATATGAATGGTTAGCTGATCTTCCCTGAATTCATTTGTACCTACCTATTTCTGAAGATAAATATTCTCACAATCTGCTTGGTCAATGAGATTGCTTTTATTAGGATTTCTTTTCTGACATCATTACCTCCCCTCTCTAACATGTTTGGATTTATTTCAACTACATGTTTCTTTGTAAAGTGTTTGAATGGCTTGGTCTAAAGTGTCTCCATCCCACACCCAAGCAACACTTCCAACCAACTCACATTCCCTGGCGTCCAAAATGGTATCATTTAAATTCCGTCTTGTATTTTCTCTGTGTGCCTGAGAACAGTCTGTTAGATCAAGTAGTATTGAAATTATTAACACATTTAGATAATATTTGTCTTGAGAAATGGTTGGTTCATTAGGCATCAGAGAAATATACCAAAAAAGAGAAGTAAAAAGACCCTTGAGTCAAGTTCACATCAGGAGCTATACCTAACTTGTAGGGAACAGAGCTAGCTATATTTAAATCCCAAAGGAATGGAGAGGCTAGGCCCAGAATCTTTTCTAAAGACAAACTAAAATGATGTGCTCTCATGGATAAGTAGAATTAGAGCAAGAGGACCTCAGACTTTCAGAAATATTAGAACAAAACTAAGGAACTCTAATTTTGTAGTTACATGATATTCTGAAGTTAGGAAAGTTTGGTGTCTAGAAGAGAAATTTTCTTATGCTTGCAGATTATGGCTAAATGCCAGGATTCCCAATTTATTTATTTATTTATTTTAAAGATTTTTATTTATTTATTTGACAGAGAGAGATCACAAGTAGGCAAAGAGGCAGGTAGAGAGAGAGAGGAGGAAGCAGGCTCCCTGCCAAGCAGAGACCCCGATGCAGAACTCGATCCCAGGACCCTGAGATCATGACCTGAGCATAAGGCAGAGGCTTAACCCACTGAGCCACCCAGGCGCCCCCAGGATTCCTAATTTCTCTTCGAATTGTTTTCTTGTATTTTAGATGTGACTTTGACTAACCAGTTTCCAACAGTACCAGTCATCTTGCATTAGAGTTGCTGTAATAAAGTTGAAAAACAATCCATTAAAGCTGATTGAATGTACTGTTTTAAAAAATTTTAATCCACTAATGCTTGTTAAAACTTTATGTTTCAGATCTGAGTCTGTTCCAAATGTTCTTTTCTGTTCTACAGTTAAAGTCACTTCTTGTTCTTTTTCTAGGAAAGAGAGAACAAACACAATTATATTGTTAAGTCTATTTCTTTACTTGACCAAATTTGCAAGATAAGTGTTTGTGATATTTTTCTGATTCGAAAACTGTGTTTTAAAAACATAGAACAAATTAAAAATAACTCATAATTCTACTTTTTGGAAATAACATTTTTATTTATACACTTGTAGATAAATATGTCTTTTCTTACAGTAGAAATAAATCCTTGGGTTAGTCGAGTTTCATGTTTTTATACATTCCTTTTAATGATGATATAGTATTTTATTAGTGTATGATCTTTAATTTCTTTAACAATTATTGGAAACCATTTAAAAATTAATTGCTTTATAATAACTGTACAGTGGACATTCTAATATATAAATATGCTTGTTTATCTGATTAATTTCTTAGTGCAAATTCCTAATTTAATGTAAGGATTCTGTTCATGATATAATAGTTAAGATTTTGGGTTTTAGAGCCATATAGACTTAGATTACATGTAAGCTCCACCAAAAACAAAACAAAACAAAACTAAGCAAAAAAAATCCACATCAAAATATGGCCATATGGGACGTCTGGGTGGTTCAGTGGGTTAAAGCCTCTGCCTTCAGCTCAGGTCATGATCTCAGGGTCCTGGGATCGAGCCCCGCATCGGGCTCTCTGCTCAGTGGGGAGCCTGATTCCCTTCCTCTCTCTCTCTCTGTCTACTTGTGATCTCTGTCAAATAAATAAAATCTTAAAAAAAAATGGCTATATTATGGAAAATCTCCTTAATCTCAAACTCTGAGCTTTAGTTTTATCATTTATAAAATGGGGTGTTTCTGGTTACCACTGAGGATTGTTGAAGATAATAAAATGCAACATACTTATGTTTATAAATGCATTTCATGGTTGCTCCTTTCCAGGGACTGCTTAATTGTATTTTGTGTAAAAATTCAGTAAATGTTTGCAATGAATCTATGAGGTAGATAGTTGAGGTTATTACACGGTCAATTAATCATCTTTATTTTAACACATAGAAAATTTGAATTTTATTATATCATCCCAAATCCATCACATTGTAAATCAGGAACTCCTTGTTAAATTCATCCTTTCCCTTGACACATTATAGCATTTTCTTGCTTGACTACTTCTTTGCAATTGTTTGATCTTGTGGCTCTTAGGTAAAGTTGCCAGATTTAGCAAGTAAGAATATACAGGCTTCCCAGTAAAGTTTGAATTTCAGATACATGACAATTTTGTAAAGTATAAGTATGTCTCACTGATGCTCGAAAAAGACTCAGATTTAACTGGGCATTCTTTATTTCATATGGCAAACCTACTCTTGGGATTTCACACTTTGACTGCAGCAGATTCTAGCTGGAGTTCCTTAGTGTAGCCTCAAAGGCGAGCATTGCCTAGATGAATCCTAAGAAGGGCAGTTGGAGAGCCTCACAGCAGATGGCAGAAAAGCTGGGTTCTTCCCTCTATTTCGTAACCTGAGTTTTATACGAACCATTTCCTGAACCTTGATTTCCTGATTTTTTTTTCAAATGAGAGTTGTCCACCAGATGCCATCGACTTGCTCTTCCTGTTCTAGACCTCTTCTCTCCCTTTATTTTATCAGGCTGGATAATGAACCCTTTTTCATGAATGTCCTCAGCCTATGTTCAAAGAGCAAACCATTAAAAAAAGAACATCAAGTAAAATATTTTTATCTCTACCTCTACTGCTATATTTATCTCCGGAACACACAAAATAGTATGAGGAAAGAAAACCAAAACTAAAACATCAAGACCTCCCTCCCTGGGAAGTGATGTTCTTCCTGGAAGACCAGAATAATGAGAGAACCGGCCATTTTAAAGGAGCTTCTGTTCAGATTTTATTCACCATTTGCCCTCCCATAATGAAGGAAGGGAGCCACATAGATCTCCTCAGATACTCAGTTTCCCCACGTGCACTTAAGACCGTAGATAGCCACATCTCTTGGTGGCGACCCGAGGACTCCTAGTCCTGTGGTAATGGTGTAGTTCCACTTACATCATAATATTGTGCTACAGCATATCCCCTATACACATGCTACATTCTCCCAGAATAGAGGCCAGAAAACCCTCGGAGTTCGGGAATTATATTTTTGCCCTGCCGTTTGTCATAACTTGGAACTGTGCCCTACTATTTAAGACCAGGAAATAACTGAAAGATAAATCGTAACTGCTGTTTGTGTTGCGTTGTTTTTGGCTGGTTGGTTTGCGTTCTTTTGTTTTGTTTTGTTTGGTTTGGTTTTAATTACTCCTTTGTCTTTGTTGTCATGTCATATACAGCATATATATTTTGAGAGAAAGCAGTATTTAGTATAGTTGATTTGGTATAACTGAGGTTGAATGATCGAATTTTCTCACTTTCTAATACATTCATTTGCTAATCAAAAAAATTAGCCTGATCTCCTGAAAGGTCAGCAGGAATTTATTAAATGTATAAAATGAAGAATTCTGAACTATTTAATAGTGACAGATAAAGAATAAGGGGCATCAATTTATAAATCTAATGGCACTTATTATTTCCTGATGATGTATTTCATACATGTACACTAAAAATATAGGGAATATGGATGCTAACTGATCCACATAGAAGAAATAATGAAATTAGAAATCTTCCAGTGGGCAACTATTTTAGAAATATTTGATTCAGACCAGGAATTGTTAATGGGTGCTAAAATGAGTGGATAATTCTGATGAGAAACATGATATTTATATGTCAAATATATCTAAATAGATCAAAATATTGCTCTAGAAGGCACTTGTTAATTAAAAAGGAAAAATAGAAAATTTACCATGGAGAACACTAGCAGACACCTTCTTATCCAAATAATTACAGTCAAAGTCACCAGAAATGGGGCCAATTGACATCACATGACTTTTGAGATACTACATTGAGAAGAAGACAGTATCACAATGATTTTGTATCCTTATGCTTCTTTTTGTACCCTTCTTGCATCTTTTAACATGTTTTAGAAATGTTCCCACATAAAGATACAGTGTATACAAATTTTGTTCTAGTTGCATAGGGGAAAATGGCATATCTTATTAATTCCATGTAATGTATTTAATGTAAATAATAACTAATGTCTATCGGTTGTATTTATTATTTGTGAGTTGCTTTTTTATGTTTTTTGCTTATTTTTCTTTGGAAATGGTGATTTTTCTATTAATTACTGTAAGTTATTTTTATAAATTTATTGCAAAAAAGCAAGTTGTATTCTTATGGACTCTACTTGCTTTTAATTCTGTTGTGTGTGGCTCATGATTTGCTGAATGAAAATTACAAGTTCTTTTTTTTTTTAAAAGATTTTATTTATTTATTTATCAGAGAGAAAGAGAGAGCACAAGAAGAGGGAATAGCAGGCAGAGGGAGACTGCTTCCCCACTGAGCAAGGAGCCGGATGTGGGGCTTGAGCCCAGGACCCTGGGATCATGACCTGAGCTGAAGGCAGATGCTCAGCAGACTGAGCCACAGTTGTCCCAAGAATCAAAAGTTCTTTCTCCTGCACTTGATGCTGAAAATATATATGAATATATAAGCAGTAGCTTGTTTCTTTGAGATTGGCAAATCCACTGATTATAAGCCCTGTGATCTTTCTGCAGTTATCTGAAAGCCACTGAGGGAAGAGACTGCTTACCTTCATCTTAGAAGCTCATTTCCCAAGCTAAGAGAACAAAAAGAAACAAGAAATTAAAAAACCAACGAAGCACGCATATAGTAACAATAAACCTCACCACTACAACTGTCAACTTTGTGTTTCTCTGAGCTTTTCTGGCTTGTAAGCGTATGTCTTGTTTTGTTTTTCCACTGAATCTTTCAATCTAGCTTGTTTTTTTCTTATGTATTGGTAGATAAGTGTTTACAAACTGATGACTAGCCTGTGGAAGGGAGTATAAGCTCCAAGAAGGTCAAACCTTCTCCTGTTTACATCTGTGTTCGCAGTACTCAGTGCCTAGCACATTGTAGGTACCAAATGCTGATTAAATTAATAATCAAAGGCATTCTGGCCCCAGAATGATGAAGAAAGACATCTGGGAGAGAAGAGAATCTGAAAAGAAAGAGGAACTAAAGAGAGATGCGGAAAGGTGACAAAGAGAATTTTGACAATTACGCCTCAAGTCAACTCTCCTCACAAGTTTTAACAAGATTTTCTTTCACTGCCCAAATTCCTAGGATTCTATTTCTAATATTTTTGTTTTGTGCAAATAGTTTCCACTTGGGAGAGGGAGAAAATTCACTTGAATAACAATGAAGAGACTTTAATAGAAGGTAGTTTGGCTCAGGCTTTATTCTGTAATTTATTTACAGCCCCATGGGATCATCCTTATAAATTATTCCATATCTCTCCTCTGTCCTTTTTATAAGGTAACTTTTGTCAAAAATACACAGTTTTACAAACTTCACAGATTTCCATCTCAGTCAATTTATTTTTATAAAACTGTAGCTCACGCACAGATTATATCAACAGTTACGGGATGGGCATCTGTCATCAAGCACATAGAAGAGGCCAGTCTCATAAAAATAACCTTGGAGTGGGGTCACCAAACTTGGTCCTGAGGAAAGGAAGCAAACAGCCCAGAATCCTTCTTGGGAACAGAATGTACCTATTATCTCAGAAAATCCCTTACTGGGCGTAACGGTTATGGCAGAAATGGACTCCCTCCTCCACAGCTGCATTCCAGGACATTCTGGGCAAGAGAAGCTAGTTTGCTTTAGGTCAGAAAGAGGAGTTTTTTATAGGGGCTAGGAAATCTGAAGGAAATTCCCTTCAAAGGACTAGTGAAAGACAAGAAAATGGTACTGAGACCTAAGACCAAGCCTCTTCAGAGGAAACAGGGAACAGAAGTGATGTGAGAACATCAGGGCTACCTGTTCACTGTTTCCTGTGTTCCCGACGTTTTTCAGAACATTCTGAATGCACCACTAATTGAGCCCCTGCATAATCCTATTTCACAGCTAAAATTATTTCCCCTTTATTGATAAGAAAACTAAGGCGCGCAGAATTTAAGCAACTTATTTAAATTACACAGCTGCAAATGGCATATTTTAGATTCAAACACAATCTGACTCCAGAAACTTGCTTTTAAACCACTATGCTATATTGCTCTAAGCCATTGACTATAATCTTGGAAAGAACATTAATTCTCCCACTGTACATGGGATGGTGACTCTAGTTATTTTATTTTATTTTATTTTTAAAGGCTTGCATACCTCCAAATGTCTGGCAGGCTTGGGACTGTCCAAAGAGTATATAATCAGGTTATGCATAGATTTATCTATTTATTTGTAACTGTTAATTAACTGCTGCCAACTACTCTATAAGCTCTGCTCCTGTCCTAAAATACAATCACTGTGAGCCAAACACAGAGACATTCAATTATTTATTATCCGGTCTTTAACATGGGTAAGGGCTGGAATGAAATGTCATTATATGATTTCTGTTGTCTTATTAGGTGTGTCTCTCATCCCACCCCTGAAAAAGCGGCTTAGAGGAAACTCAGGGACCCTAGAAGGTTAGTAAATTGTATCAGAATGAGTAACAGTTGGAATCAAGATCTCTGTGTATAACTGGGCCCTCCCACCTATATTTGACTAATATTCACAATGCCAGTTGTCTCCTTGGTGTATTTTTGGAAGTCCTTCATGCATCCCACACCCATAAGATATAAATGCCCACCAACACTTTATGCCCATGCTCTTCAATATGCTTCTTTAACTCTCTTCTTTTTTAATTCAAGCACCACCCTCTATCTAATCACTCAAATGAAAACCTTGAACCCTACTGATGTTACTACCTTCTGTCAATGTGTCATCAATCTTCATGTCCACCCTCACTGCTCTTATTCTGCACCTGGGTGACTGAACCAGACGCAGCATGACTTCAGGCTAGCCCTCTACAAATCCAACCTCTGCTCTACATCACTGTACTCTTCTCCTACACCTACTGAAGGAAGAGACATGGCCTGTCCACTTCCGTACTGAACTATCTAGTGTCTGCCATTGCAGACTCCAAGCAACTTACCATGGTATCTACAACTTTTCATATTCAGGCCCTTGGTGTCTGTGCAGTCATTGTCCTTTTTTTTTTTAAATGTTTTATGTTCTAAGGCACCAAACTGCTTCCATTCCTCAAGTTCTATGCATGTCTTTGCATCCACACCTAAGCCAATCTCTTTGCTTGGCTGTGCTGTTCCTTCTCTTCTCCTGGTTAGCTTCTCAAGGGCTCCTTCATTCTGTTCCTACAGCATGCTGCAAAGTCACCCTAACACCACATCATAAAGAATGCATCTGAATTGATTTGTCCCTGTGAAAGATGATAAACTTTTCAAATGCAGGGACCTTACCCTAGTCACCTCTTCAGCCCCACAGTATAAGTTAGTGTCTAGGTTGTGGTAAATGCTCAAGAAGTTGTCATGAATCATTAACATGAAATGATCACAAATGAGTCACTTCCCCTTCCAGATCTCATTGGGCTAAAAGTAAATTAAAAATTACCATTATATATGGCAGACAATATCCTGCTTAAGGTTGTAAATAATATGTCATTTCCAAAACCCTCTTTGTGTAAGTTTATGTGTTTGAATGTTCAATTAATGAGACATATTTGGCTCTTTTATCCCATTTTGCTTATAATTTTAAGTTTTACAATCACAATCTCCAACTCATGTGTGTTTATATTTATTTCGTGTTGTCAAACTCTCCTTATATTTGGTTTTTGTACAAGTATATAGAAACTTTCAAATCAAATGATTGTAATGAAGAGCTTAAATCAATATATTTGAAGATGTAAAACTGGTTAGCATTTGAGATTTTTAAAATGCAACACTATCTTTTGAAAGCAGTGTTAGTACCCTGTTGGACTCATATGTCCATTAATACCATGAGCTTGGAGAGTTTGGAATCACATTGATTTGGTTAAAATACAGAATCAGCCATTCATCAGCAAGTTGATTTATGCAAGTTACAAACATAAGAAGACATAGCTAATCCTTATTTTTGAGATGGAAATATTAGTACCTCTTTTTCAAGATTATGCTAGGTATTAGAGGTGATTTCTATAAAGTGCATAGCATGGCCCCTCGTAGCTTTACTATAATATTGATACCAATGTTAGTGATGTCAGTGTTGGTGATGCTGCTGCTGGTGGTGATGGTGGTGGTGATGATGCTGGTGGTGGTGGTGTGGTGGTTATGGTGGTGATGATGTCAGTGATGGTCATAATGCTGATGGTGGTGATGATGCTGGAGGTGGTGGTGATGATGGTGGAGGTGGTGATGATGATGCTGGAGATGGTGGTGATGATGGTGATGATGTCAGTGCTGGTGATGCTGCTGCTCGTGGTGATGATGCTGGTGATGATGCTGGTGGTGGTGGTGTGGTGGTTATGGTGGTGATGATGTCAGTGGTGGTCATAATGCTGATGGTGGTGATGATGCTGGCTGTGGTGGTGGTGATGGTGGAGGTGGTGATGATGATGCTGGAGATGGTGATGATGGTGATGATGTCAGTGCTGGTGATGCTGCTGGTGATGATGCTGGTGGTGGTGGTGTGGTGGTTATGGTGGTGATGATGTCAGTGGTGGTCATAATGCTGATCGTGGTGATGATGCTGGCGGTGGTGGTGGTGATGGTGGTGGTGGTGATGATGATGCTGGAGATGGTGGTGATGGCGGTGATGATGTCAGTGCTGGTGATAGTGGTGATGATGTTGGTGGTGGTGGTGATGGTGGTGATGATGATGCTGGTGGTGGCGGTGGCCTTTCCTTTCTCTGGGCTTTTACATAATGGCTTTATCTCTGTTAAATGGAGCTCCCCCCTTCCATGAACTATCATTCCCTCCTCCACCTTCCTTCACCTAAATCCTACTCTTTAAACGTGAGCTTTCAGTTTGACATCATGTCCTCAGAAAAGCAGCTGCTGCCCCCTCAAAGGAATGAAGTACCCCTATCATAATCTCCCTAGGCATGCACCATGAGCTTTTCTTTCACAAATGTAATCAATTTCTTAATTATAAAATATTACCATAAACTCTCTTTCAGTGTGATTGTGGTCCAGTGTGTTCATCTTATTTCTGTATCTGTACAGCTTAGCACTGTTCCTGATCTAATTCTAATCCCTCAATAAGTATCTGTTTTATGAATAACATGAAGACAGGGAATGACAAGGACTACCAACTGAAATCATGGTGAAAGGGAAACATGGCCGCTTGAATGTAATTCAGGGAATTGAAAGAAGTGACTTCTTTGTTTGCAGTTTAAAGAGCATCCCCAGAGGGAAAACCATGTTAAGTAAGATATGGAGGTTTTGCAAGAATCTATATAGACAGAGTCTCTGGACACTTGAGTGGCTCAGTCAGTTAAGCATCTGGTTCTTGATTTCGGCTCAAGTCATGATCTCAGAGTCCTAGGATGGACCTCTGGGTTGGGCTCCATGCATAGCAGGGAGTCTCCTTGAGGATTTTCTCCCTCTGCTCCTCCCCCAACTCCCCATACACATGTGCTCACATGCTCTCTCACTCTCTCTCTCTCAAATAGATAAATAAATCTCAAAAAAAAATAGTCTCAAATCAAATACATTACTAAAGGTACATTGTTAAGGGAGGAAAAAAAAAGAAATAGTGAAGAAATAAAGAAAAAGAATTAAAAAGAGTCTCTCCCAGTGGTTCTTTTTGGTTTTGGTCGGCTTCTGCAGGTGTAAGTGTTCCCTAGATAGTGAGCGTGGCTGAGTGACAGTGGGGCATTGCTGGGCACCAACCAATCCCTCGATGCTTTACTGTCTGAGGCCACAGTCGCTGTGCAGGACAAGAAAGGCCCATAAAGATGACATGTTTGCTAGGCGGCTCCCTGTTGGGGCTCCAATGTATTACCTGGATCTAATTATCTCATCTCCCCTCCAGCTGACAGAGGGGCTTCCAAGGAACCTTTCCATCACGGCTGCCTCAGCCCAGCTTCCAGGGGGCTGTCTATGAGCTTGATATATTTTTGGATCCCCTGCTCATTGGATGAACAAGCTGAAGCAAATCATGTATTGACCTCAAAGCATTTATAAACTGTAGAACATTATATTCTCATCAGAGCCATAGGGGCAGTAAACTATAGTTTCTCTGCTGTGAAACATGGTTTTGCTTATGCACTGTGTTACTGGGCTTGTACCTAAACAATAATACATCATTTGTGGCACATGTCGCCTTCTTTATTGAAAGGCAAAACAAAGAGTTGAGGACAAAAATCATTACTTCTTTAGCAATT
Source organism: Meles meles (assembly GCF_922984935.1). Lineage (NCBI taxonomy): Eukaryota > Metazoa > Chordata > Mammalia > Carnivora > Mustelidae > Meles > Meles meles. Next base: position 135,598,605 of record NC_060070.1, read on the forward strand.
TTTCACAAAATGCTTTTCTTTTGTACTTGACACACAGATGGGACATTGTACTGTGAGGGAAATGATGTATGGCGGCGTGACAAATTTCATTTCCTTTCTAAAACCGGAATCAGAAGGATGCACAGATTTGGAAAAGTTGTGTTTCTTTAAAAAATAATAATAAAATAAGCTTTAAAATAGAAGGGGGGGGCTTTCGTAGGTCTCCCTGAGAAAGCGTTTGTTTGCATTAATAGACTCGTCGGGTATTGATCAAAGTGCTTAAATGAAAATATTGGTAACAATAAACCGGCTCATGCAAGAGTTTTTGTATCATCTTGGAAAGATCACCTAAGACTGAGGCTGGAATAAAGAGTGTGCCGCAGACAGGTAGGCACTGGACAGACAAAGGCAAGGGAGATCCAGAATCAGCTCCTTTGCACCCAGGAAAAGTTTTATGTGTGAGCTTTCTGAGCAGTAGAAGACATAGGGCAGCTGCTTTTCGTTCTTGCTGTTCCTTCTCTATCCTTCCTCCCCCACACCACCAGCCTCTACTTCATCCTCAAATGTTTCTCAAAGCTTATCGACCTACCACGTGCTTCTCAGTCCCTGGGGGTGCTTCTTTAAATACAATTGGACCATGTGGAGGCAGGGAAGGGGGGATGTGCATACTCATGCTTCCAACAGACCTGTTTCTGCGCTTCCAAATCTCCGTGGGAAATCACTGTCCACACGTCTCATCTCAGACTGCTGTGAGAAGTACTCACGATGAATATCTAGGATGCAAAGGACTAAACTTCCTCTTCTGATTTCTTTCCCCTCAGGGTCCCTTCCCTGCAGTGTCTTACAGTGTGACTTTTAAAAAGTATTCATAGCTATGATGATTTACAGTGTCCCTCTTCCGGATACCATGGCTGCATTTTAGCAGGATCTTTTTGTTCCTCAACTCATCATTCTTCGAATTATGTTTGGCATTTCTTTACTTTTCTTTTTTTGAGATTTTATTTATTTTAGAGAGAGCGAGAGAGAGAGAGACCCTGTGCTCCAGTGGGGGGAGGGGCAGAAGGAGAAGCATACTCCCCACTGAGCAGGGAGCTGCTGTTCCAGGAGCTCAATCCAAGGACTCTGAGATCATGACCTGAGCTAAAATCAACGGTAGGTCGCTTAACCTGACTGAGCCACTCAGGTGCCCCTATGTTAGGCATTTCTTTAAAAAATAAATAAATAAAAGGTTTGAACAGGTTTAAGAAATGGTTAACTAAGGTTAAACTTAGTGAAATATCTTGGCCACAGATATTGTTTGGGCCTTTAATATAGGTACATAGGTTGGGAATCTTCAAATGGGGGTTTCTTAAATGTACTTGATAGGAAACTTCTTTGTCCTGAAGAATTTCGTAAAATTTGTATTTCGAAGAAGGAACTGGAAAATGCTGCCTAACTCATTAAGAATATTAAAGGGGAAATGGGCATCCTGGAAGGATTGTGGCAGATGAGCTGTGGCATTAGGGATGTTCGATGGCTTAAATGTCATCCTCTACGTGACTTTATTACACTCATGGAGCATTCTGTATTTATGGAGGAAAACAGTCTGATAACTGGGGAATGAGGAATACACGCGTCTTAGTCCATTTGGGCTGCTATAAAAAAAGATATTATACACTGGGTGGCTTATAAGCAGCAGACATTTATTTCTTACAGTTCCAGAGGCTGGAAGGTCCAGGATGAAGTCACTGGGAGATTTGATATCTGGTAAGGATATACTTTCTGGTTCATGAATGGCTCTTTTCTGGCTGTGTCCTCACAGGGCAGAAGGGGTGGGGGAGCTCTCTGAGGTCCCTTTTATAAGGGCACTAATCCCATTCATGAAAGCTCCACCTTCATGACCTAATCACCTCCCAAAGACAGCCCCCACCCACTGCTCCCACCAAATATCATCACATTGGGGATTACGTTTCTATGTATGAGTTTGGGAGAGACATAAATATTCAGTCTCTAGCAACACGTTTGAGAATTTAATGTTTACACCAAATGGATTCACACTACCGGAAAATATTTTCTGGGCAATATTGTATTTGTTTTAAAAAGTGTTAATGCCATATATCTAAATAACATGTCTATAATATTTAAGCTCCTATTATTCTCTTGTTATTCTTCAAACATTTTATCATTCAGATTACGGAAAAGACAACCACCTGTTTAAATACCACTATAAACACTGGTGGCTTTGAGTGTATTTACCCTGTGTCTAGAATGCTCCTGCCAGTCAGGGCCAGCAATGATCTCAGTTGTTCCTAACCATCTTGAGGTCATCACGGACTCTTGCGGTTGTGTCATAGCGAGGGGACCTCTTCTCCTTAACCTTTACAAATTCAGATGCAGGTCAAATTTCCCACTGTAGTTTCAAGCACTCTAGGACTCCTCTGAAGGAAATTCCAAGTGCTGTAAAGGCATCTTTATGAAGGATCCTTGGGCCAGGATCTCTCCCAGGGTCCTTTCTGCAGTAATGTTCTGTGATTCTCTAACTTGCCAAAGTTTATGTACCTCCGCTCAGATGTCTTTCTTTTTTCTTTCTTTTGTGCAGTTTCTGGCCACAGCAGCGCTGAATCTGTATCTATCAAAGTTCAGTTACAACCACTGGTTAAAACTTCGAGAGGACTCTATAAGTCCTTTATATTAGAAAATACAGCACTATCTTTCCACTTATCCAAAGTTGTTATTTGCCATTTCTTCTGGGTAGTTCGGGTTCATAGTTAGGGACTGACTCATGGTGGTCATAAACAGTGAAAACATTTTGCAATAATTGATATAGAGAATTTATTTTTTTGAACAGTCAAAAGCGCATGGAATCAGCTATCCACATCAAGAAACACAAGTCATTGTTCTACTTGGGATGCAACACAATAAAATTGTAAATCTTTCATCAAAATTGAAATGACAAACTGCTATAACCTCATACAGTCATCTGTGCACCATTCCCCCTAACATTTTTTTTTTCAGTACATTTTATTTATTTATTTATTTATTTATTTATTTATGTTTAGAGCAGTTTTGGGTTCACAGAAATTTTTGGAAGAAAATACAGAGTTCCCATATTCTCCTGGCCCAGCTTCTCTCCCTATCAAAAGCCCACACCAGGGGCGCCTGGGTGGCTCAGTGGGTTAACCCGCTGCCTTCAGCTCAGGTCATGGTCTCAGGGATCGAGCTCCGAATTGGACTCTCTGCTCAGTGGGGAACCTGTTTCCCTTCTCTCTCTGCCTGTCTCTCTGTCTACTTGTGATCTCTCTCTCTCTCTCTCTCTCTCTCATATAAATAAATAAAATCTTAAAAAAAAATCCCACACCAGAGTGTTACATTTATTGTAATCTGTGAACCTCCACTGACACATCATAAACACCCAAAGTCCACAGTTTACATTAGCATTCACTCTTGGTATCATCGATTGTATGAGTTTTGATAAGTGTATAAGGACATACATCCACCATTATAGTATCCCACGGTATAGTTTCACTGCCCTAAGGATCTTCTATTCACCCCTCCCCTTCCACAACTCCTGGCCACCACTGATCCTTTTTGCCTTTCCCCAAATGTCATATAGTTGGAATCAGACAATACGTGGCCTCTTCAGACTGTTTTCTTCATTTAGTAAGGGGCATTAAAGCATCCTCCGTTTCCTTTCATTTCCTTTTGGTGCTGAAAATATTCCTTTGTTTCGATATACCGCAGTTTATTTATTCGTTCACTTGCTGAAGGATGTCTTGGTTGCTTCCAAGTTTTGAGAATTATGGATAAAGCTGCTGTAAGCATCTGTGTGTACATTTTTGTGTGGACATAAGTTGTCAACTCATTTGGGTAAATTCCAGAGAACATGACTGATATATTATATGGTAAGAGTGTGTTCAGTTTTGCAAGAATCTGCCAAATTGTCTTCCAAAGTGTACCATACTATTTTACGTTCTCTCCAGCAGTGACTGAGAGTTTCCGTTGCTCTACATCCTGACCAGCATGTGGTTTTGTCAGTGTTTTGGATTTGGTCATTCTAATAGTTGGGTAGTGATACCTCGTTGCCATTTTAATTTGTAACTCCTTAATCCCATATGACATTGAACATCTTTTCATATAATTGTTTGCCATCTGTTTATCTTCCTTGGTGAGATGTGTTTGCAGGACTTTTGCTCATTTTTAATCAGTTTTTTTAAATTGTTGTCTTATTGTGGAGTTTTAAAAGTTCTTTATATTTTTTGGATAACAATCTTTTCTCAGATATATCTTTGCAATTATTTTCTCCCAGTCTGCAGCTGGTCTCCTCATTCTCTTGATCCTCCAACATGTGAGTCATGCCATGCTAACGACAATGGAACGTTTGTAGTGGTGTTTTGCAGTTCTTGATAGAGTTTGAGGGATACAGAAGGTTATGCTTTATTTTTGTCATTTCAATTTCATTTTGAAAGGAAAGATTTATTTTTTCAATAAATGAAACCAAAAATACAGTGATTATAATTATCTCCAAAGTGATCCAGGAAAAAAAAAGTAAACTAAGATCTTAAATAACTTGAAGGATATATCCAAAATAACTTAAAGAGATGATAGTTCTTCCTTTAAAAAGACTGTATTTCTTCCTTGACTAAAAAGAAAAGAAATGTGTGTGTGTGCGTGTAAACACATCGATATATATAGTCTGCAAGGTCCTTTGAAATATGGCTTTGCTCTGCATAGCTCCAAAGCTATAACTTTTGGATCCTACCTTGAAATGTGAGAGCATGTTCCCAATATACTATTTACCACAGTTTATTGCTTTGGGCTGAATATTACATATAATCTTTCCCTCTCTTCATTTTAAATAAAATATCTGCAGTATGGATAAGGCAAATGAAAAGCATTATGATGGACTCTTGTGGCTTGTGATTTTTTTTTTTTATACTCTACGTAGAAAACTGATAGAATAAAATTCTTAAACTAAGATTCATCCTAACTGGTCATTTTGACATTGATTCTGCCTTAACTATTTGAAATAAGTTATCTTCTAACCAACAAATCAAAAAAAAAAAAAAAAAAGGGAGGGTGTGGTTTCATAGCACACAAAAAAGATGAGAGTCAATGTTATGCTCTTTTCTGATCTGAGCTTAGAAGAACATTTCAAGATATGTGGAATTAGTGTCAGGCATCGCCGGTATAGCGATCACTTAGGCACTTTGCTATGGCTCTGGCAGGGTTTCTGGTTCCACGTGTGCAAAATTTGCTTTCCACCTCCATTTATTTTGGTGTCATGCACCATTGAGGTCAGGTATCTTGCTTCATCTACTCATCAAAGCTTTCAAGCCTATATCAGCTCTAGTAGGAATGCATTATTTTCTTGGCTTAGTCACTTGGAAATGCCTCTAGCCCCTGAATGGTCAACTGTGCCAAATATTGCCTCTCTCTAATCCTTGCATGAAGGTGTGTATAAAATCATTGGATATTTTCTCTTTTATTCCCCTCTCTTTCAAGTTTCTACTTTACTTTTATCTTTGTCACATTTATTCCAGATTTATGGTTTCCAAATATTGCTCTTGGAATGCCATCATTGATTAGAATAGAAAAAATACCCTGCTTAAGAGTATAATCTAAAAAATGCATTTAGTATTATTTTTGCCATAAACAGGTTATATTTATAAAGTAAATGAAAATGCCATGAGCCCAGGCCAGAAAACACATGCCATTTGCACAAGTAGAAAGCATCTTTTCTTCTTCTTCTTCTCTGGTTTTTTTTTAATATTAAAATGTGAACATTTCTTGTCTTATCCATGGCCCAGATATTGAGCTGCCTATGGTTCAGTTAAGATAAAATGCATACTTATTGTTCTTTTATATATCAGTTAATAAAAAATTAAAGCCATTAAGACTGTAGCATCTAGACAAGAGAGTACGATATTTTTTTAATGTCACACTCAAAACCACATCTCTTTTAAACAACATCTGTTCTGGGTTAAGCTGCCTATAAAATCTGGTGCCCTGTTGACAGTGGAAGATGAAAACAAACAAACAGGAAAACTACAAAGGGCATGATACTAACATCAAAGCAGGAAACCCCTGTTCTCTTTCTTTGGCATCTGAAAAGCATCTTTATTTTGACCCTAAACAATTGGATTTTCTCCCCACCAATCTTGGATCTTGATTTTGGAGCAGTGGATTAAGACTTGCGTGTGTGCTAAAACCTGAGAATAGAGGGGACTGACAATGAACAAGGACCTGTTTGACTGCGTTCAACCACTTGAGATTGTAAAACCTCCTGCATTGTTTGGGGCAATCGGAAAAGAGCATCTCACTTGTTCGTAGGTTAAACTCATGCTCTTTAGTTGCGATGATGGGTACCATGCAGAAGACCAACCGATCCCAGCCATAAGTCTTATAACCCTGCAAATAAAGCAGTTCAAAGTTTTGGGATTACGGAGAAGAAAAGAAAGAGCTCTCAGATTTATTTTTGTGTGTGTGTGGATATTCGAGCTTTGGAACATCTCCCCTTTTTTCTCTTGTCAATTGGAAAAGGAGAACTAGACTTATCTTACTAGCTGTGTCTATACTAAAAACAAAATAAAATGAATGCACGGATTGTCCCACGTTAGAGTGTGGCTGATTATGGATATGTCTGCTATATGAGGATTGTACTCATTAATGCCTGACATGGAGTAGTTTGCTATTGATTTATTAACTCATCAGCATGTACTATTAGCCAGGTGCTGGGTACAGAGGTAAAGAAATTTCAGTCTCTGGCCTCATGAAGCTTGTGCGAGAAAATGAACTAGTCACTAACCGCCCCCACTAAGGGCAGCAACAGCAAAAGTATTTCTGTCCAGGCTATGGGAAGCTGTCGAGAAGATCCTTCCTTCTTCTTCTTCTTTTTTTCTTTTTAAATATTTTATTTATTTATTTGGCAGAGAGAGCGAGAGAGCACAAGCTGGGGGAGCAGCAGAGGGAGAGGTGAAGCAGGCTCTCTGCTGAGCAGTGAGCCTGATGTGGGGCTTTATCCCAGGAATCTGGGATCATGACCTAAGTTGAAGGCAGACGATTAACCATCTGAGCCACCCAGGGGCCCCTTGAAGATCTTTCCTTCTAATCATGATGTTCTTCAGAAGGTGGTACATTCTTGTCTCACCATAGGACTGAGGGATTAGGGATTCACATGGGAGGTTTGAGAGGATAAGTTAGCCACTAAAGAGAATAATACACAGTGAATATTTTTTTTTCAAAATACATGTTTTAAAAATTTTTTTAAATTTTTTTTAAATTTTAAATTTAAATTATTTATTTTTTTGAAACATTGCATTTCACTACCCATTGATGAGACTGAATCCAACTCTAAATATTTGTGCAACACTCCCCATAAATGCCATTTATAACAAACCAAATTTGTTCCTCTTAGGATCACTTAATTCTAAGGCCATTTTCTTTCTCCTTTTCTAACTTCGTCCAAGTCTCTTTTGTAAAGACTTCTTATAGATTGCCAATAGGAAGGCTGTAGGGTGAACTCAGGTTTTTGGTATCTTTTTGTTCAAAGAAATCCAAGAGAGCTTCCAGGAGGAGAACTGTGGGTGTCCATTAAACATAGGAGTGGGAGAACAGACCCTAGAGCACCACTCCCAAGACTCTTTTCTCCAATAGTTTATGTCTTTTCCTTTTTTCTCTTGAGGTGAAATTCATTCTTCTTATCTAGTGCATATCTATTATCAACATGAATTTAAGAGAGAACCCTGGAAGGAGAGCATTTTTGAGGCCAGGAGATGTAGTCAGGAAAATCAGAGGACAGAACACCTCCATGTTTTGTAGGGAGGTTGGAAGGTGACAACAGAAGGGGAATTAAAGGTCAGAGGGATTCTGCATTGTTTTATTCACACATTTCTTGGATTTTGTCCTTGATCTGGATCACTAATGGACTAATGGTACAATTGAACTAGTTCACCCTTATTGATTCCTGTTCTCCAGCTTCGTGCCAGTAGGCAGTGAGTTTGGGTGCTATCAGAATAATGACTGAAGAGAATAAAGGAGGAGAAGAATTTCACAGACCCTTAAGAGTCACTGGTATGGGACCGATAAAAGTCGCCTATTCAAGACCAATAGCTGTAACTGAACTAACTGCACCAATCCTTCGGGATTTTTGAGCTACTTTTTAAAACCGCTGACCTCAAGGTTTATTGACTTCCGGGTGCACTGGAGTCCCACTCCGGTGGCTGCATTCACAGTGGTCATGGAGGTTGAGTCTGCGGAGTCGCTCAGCCGCACGAGATGATGTTTCTTTGTGAGGGGTTCCGTTTCAGATCTTTCGCGTAAAGCTCCAAGTTTGAAAACAGAAGAGATTATTTTACTGTAGCTTTTTTTTTCATCATGAAAAGAAAGGAATTTAGTCCTGTTAACACTATAGATAACAGGTAAAGATGCAGAAAAAAATAGATATAAAAGAGTATGTATGGTAAATGTGAAAAGTGTCCAATCTGTGTCCACTTTTTTTACTTGTATGTATGTAAAACCCATTGTCCTTCCCAGTTATTCTGAAAATTATTCAGATTGTACAATTCTTCATTAATAAAGGTTCAGGAATACTTACAGCCAACTCGAGTAGCAAAAATCCCTTAGTGAGAAAGAAACCACGTACCCACTTTTTTTTCACTCATGCAATGCATTTAATTTTTAAAACAGCCTATTTCTCCTCACTTGTTTCCCTGGCTGCTGAATTCCTGTCTCTGCTGCCTCTTCTTGATATCTTTCCTCACTTCTCTTTTTCTTTGTTCTCATTAATAAAACAATGGCTATTGGCGGCCACGGGATGTGCAAAGTCCCATTCTATCTTCACAATCCACATTAAGAAGATATCAACCATAGTAATTTTTATAGGCGAATATTGTGAAGGGAAATGTTACATTGTGGCATCATATACATAGTGTGACAGCCTATATATTATAGTGTAGAAACTCTCATTTCTCTCTCTTTATAATATATATTTATCAATATATATATATTTTATAATATATTGATAACACTATGCAAGATTATAGCACTCAATGACTGAGAATACCCAAGAGTTTTTGCCTCTTAATGGGACTCAGATAAGCCCCTTTCTGAGGCAATCCATTTTCCTTCATGCTATTTAAAAATAAAACAAGGTACATTTTTAAATTATGCACATGAAGGCAATAGTCAGCGGGCTGCTTAATATTCAGAGGGGATTTCTGCGATCCACCCTGTCACTGCCATTCCTGCCCTCTCTCCACAGTACAAGAAAACACTGTTATTTACCCTGGGACACAGGTGACTGAACTTATAAAAATCACTACAAGACAAGATGTATTGAGGCCTGGCATGGAATGACAAATTCTGGTGAGGTTCACCAAGAAGAGACATATTGATTCTTAAATGATTAATAAGGAGAATATAATTGTATTTCATTAAGATGGATGGGATTTCATTTAGTCTGTCTTCTCCCTTTCCACTTCAGATGCGAGAGGAAATCAAGTCATCATCAATGGCACCTCGTGTTAGCCTGCCATGGCAACAAGCTCATTGATTGAGTAAAAGAACTTTCAGATACACTAGCTGGTCTTTAATGGGCTGCTGAAGGCACAGATAACACCGTCAAAGGAGCCGGCTGAGTTTCCGTGGATATATAAAGAAAGATTGCAAATTTACAGGGAGATTTCTCAATGGTTCCTAACAGAGTTAAGCCCTTTTACAAATCTGAGAGCAGAGTACAATATGATACCTGCTTCATTCATTTGGTTATAGCTATGAAGTGGGGGCGGGGGTAGGATTTTTCCTGAAGCATGATGAAGTCTGTGGATGAACAGAGCACTCTGCACTAGGACTTTATTAAATTACACTTGTATCATCATAATAGCTAAGGCATTTATTGTGTGCGGGATTTTCTTTGTCTGTGCATCACCTCCATTACTTTGCAAAACAGCCCCTGGTGCAGGGGAGCTGTAAATATCACCATTTACTGATGAGAATATTGAAGTTCAGAGTGACTTCATGTAAAAGGATCAGATTCAGCCCTGAATCCATTAAACTTTGATCCTGTTTTTATTTAAATATTTTGTGTATATATAAATATATTTAATATATTTATATGTGCTATTATTATATATGATTATTAATATATAGTAAATATATTTAATATATTATTTTGTATATAGATTTAAATTTTATTTTATTTAAATTCGATTAATTAACATATAGTGTACTATTAGTTTCAGAGGTAGAGGTCAGTGATTCATCAGTTGTGTACAACCCAGTGCTCATCCCATCACATGCCCTCCTTCATGTCCATCACCCAGTAACCCCATCCCCCCACCCACCTTCCCTCCAGCAACCCTCAGTTTGTTTCCTAGACATAAGAATCTCTCATGGTCTGCCTCCCTCTCTGATTTTGTCTTATTTTTCCCCCCTCCCATTTTTAAAGTAACTCTCAGTTTTCTTGTAAGGCCTTTTTGCATGTGGAAAAACCAATCTGAGGGCAACAATATAGTGATTAAATGTGTCTACTCTGATCCAGACTCTCTGAAACTCAGGGCAGCTCTGCCACGTAACAGCTGCATAAGCTAGTGGGTTACCTGTGCTCCTATGTCTCTGTCTTCTCATCTGTGCAATGGGACTATCACCAGGTTTGAATAAGTTAATGTCTGTAAAGAGCTGTAAGAGTGCAAGACCTATGAACACATATCTGGTTTGGACAGTGGTCCCAGAGGACAAACTCCCCATGACAACCACATTTAAAGCCTAGCTTCCCCTGTTCCAAAGCAAATCCCAAGGCCACGTCCAACTTTAATGTGCAGGGGAAATACATTCTATCCATTGCAGGTGGGATGGCAAGAATACTTGCTGAACAATAATCCAAACTATCTGATGATGGCTTAACCATAACAGGACTCAATTTTGTCTTCCGTGAAAGTTAAAAAAAAGTCACCATCACGGTGTGTGTGGCAGGTACGTGGAGATAAAACATGTAAGTGGCTCAGCACCGTGCCTGGTGTATGGTAAGTACTCCACACATTTTAACTCATTACTGTCATTATGGCTGTTATCATAAACATAGCAAAGTAATTACTATTACAATAATAAAATAAAAAGATCTACCTACTCCAAAATTCTATTTTGGAAATCAAAAATCTATATTTCAAAGAATTAGCATATGATAAGATACATTCAGTGACAAAACTGAATGGAATATACTATGATAATCTAATGATGTGCATGATATTTGGAATTCCTCAATTATCATTGCACTTCACATATTCGAAAGTATAATTTGAAGGAGATGTTCAGTATATGAAGTGCTGATGAGGCCAGCCTATAGTGGAAACAGTTTTCCAGATTATCTTAAAGGATAGTGTGATAATAAATACAGAACTTTTTAAAAAGATTATTTATTTATTTATTTGACAGAGAGAGAGAGGTCATAAGTAGGCAGAGAGACAGGCGGGGGAGGGGGAAGTAGGCTTCCCTCTGAGCAGAGAACCCGATGCGGGGCTCCATCCCAGGACCCTGAGATCATGGACCTGAGCCCAAGACCTGAGCCCAACCCACTGAGCCACCCAGATGCCCTGACAGAAATTTTTCTGAAGAAAACATTAAAGCAGCACAAAAAAGTGCTATTATTATTTAAAAAGTATTATAAAGCCATTGAAAATGAGACAGAGAGAATGAGAACACCGTATATGGATTTTTACTATTACAGAAACTGAGGCAGGGAGTGTGGATGTCAGTAGTTAGTCTTGAAGTCAAAGATCCCTTTCCACTTCTGCACTATAATCCCTGTTGTTTGGTGCTTTAAATGTCACCATATCCAGAGGTGGACTCTGTGGGACGACTGGATTCTGCCTTTTGCTTTGTTTACAAATAACTCTGGAGACGCCAATCCTTCTTAATGAGCCCCTGGGACCACAGAAGAGTAAGAAGCAGAGTAGCTGGGAGTTCTAAAACTAGCACCTTGAGGATTGGAGGAAGGTGTGCCTAGATAGAGACCGGGGTCTTTAGCATTCACAGTGGCTAGACAACCCTGCAGGAGTCTTAAGGAACTGCAGAATAACTTACTGGATGAGCAACTGTGCACCTGACCTCCCAAGAGGGAATGAGTGACACAGGGTGTTTATCAGAGAATGAGGGATGTGTCTGCGTTCAAGTGTCTGGCAAAACAAAGACAAAAGGAGTTCACAATTAGCTCTAAGGACCTATGTTTGGAAAAGGCATTCACTTATCAAATGAGATGAAACTGCTTAGGAAGGGAAGTTTGTACCGGCGTGAGATGCAGACCGTAGTCTGGAATTCCTTGAGGAGGGAGCGTTCACACCATCCACCCCCTTTAAAACCCATTTGGACAGCAGAATGGAGCTTGTGTCAGACTTCAGGGTGAATTTATATTAGGCAATGGAGAGTGCACTTTTTAATAAAAATAAAATAAAGCTTAAATGGCACAGGGATCTCTTTAGATTAAAAATGGTCCCCATAAAGTAACTTTTGATGATCTAATTGGAAATGAATCAGAACATATAGATTAAATTTCCTTGAAAAACACATTGTCTTTTGTATATTGTTATTACATTTTCATTTCTAATATCCTGAAGAAGGCTCCAGAAAAAATTAAAAAGAAGGGAAGGGTAACGGAAATATGTATTCAGCTCTGAGCATGATGTTGTTTTATAATATTTGCAATAAAAAAGAGAAATTGAAAAAAAATTAAGCTGGTATGAGTCTGGTTATGCAATCCATCCTGGGGACTTTGTCCTTGAAAACAAGACGGGTTTAAATTATAACAGCAAAACAAAACAAAAACTGGTTAACATATAAAATTTATGTGCAATGTTTTTAAAACATATAAATGACCCTCATCATTAAAGAAACATACTTTCAAGAGATTCCTTTATATGACAGCACTTTTGAATACTATTGTATGCTAGACTGAGATGCAATTTCGACTTGAAACCAGGTATCGAAGGGTAAAATAATACTTACTAGAGGAATTTTCCTAATAAAATAATAATCATCAAAGGACTTTAAAAACAGAGACTTATGAAAAAGAAAAGGGATATATCATCAATATAACAAAATGTTGACTCAATTATGGAGCACTATACATTATCTCAGCTAATCCCATAATGAGCATGTTGTGTTGTCTATTGTTATCTCTGTTTTACAGAAATGCAAACCTAAGTTTATGGAGGTAAAGAAATTTGTCCACGTTTGCATGCTAATTCTCACCTCATGCTATGACCACCCCACCACATGGCCTTTCTTTCTTGACAGTCCATTTCTTTGAGTGCAGTATAAGTTCTAGCAGTTTCTTCAAAAAAGGGGCATGGATGGTAAATTATTGTGCTTTCCATGCATGAAAAAATTTTATATTGCCTTACATATGATGGGTAATTTATCTGGGTATATCATTCTAAGTTGGAAACTGTGCTTCAGAATTTTGAAAGTGTTGTGCTTTGTTTTCTACCTTCTATTCTGCCACTGAGAGAATCACAAGCATGTTCTGATTTCTGATTCTGCTTGTGTGACCTTTTATTTTCTCTTCTCTCGTAGTTTTTGGTATTTTATTTTATTCTATTGTTACCACAATCTCATGGCAACACATCAGGTTGTTTATTCTTTTTTTATTCTTTGTCCCAGGGACTTTGTACCCTTTTTTAACATGAAAATTTGTGCCATTGACTTCTAGAAAACATTATTTAACTGTCTTGTTGATGATTTTCTCCTTCCATTTTTTTTTTTCTGTTTTGCATGTTAAGCAATTTTATTTTTGATGCTATTGGATTTCCTCAGCTGGTTTTCTTTTCTTTTCTTTTCTTTCTTTCTTTCTTTTTTTTTCCTGAGCTAGTTATCTAATATTTTTGTCTTTTATTCTCATATTTTCTATTTTGTAAAAATTCTTTGTCTTACAATCCTTTTATTGAATTTTTTTTCCTTTGACTAATTTTGGATAGACATAAAATTTCTGAGAGTTAATTTATTGTTTGTTTCTTTTCTCATTGTCTCTTCTTAATAGCATTCTGTTTTTGTTTAGATGGCATATTTTTTGGCTTTTTCTGGGGAGATTAACAATAGCTTTTTTGGGGGGATTTCTTCTGCTTGCACAACCTAATTTCCTCCAAATTGTTGTTGTTGCCTTGTTTGTATGAGTCACTACTTTTATGTCAGTGCTTCTCCTCTAATATATGTTAAGTTTTATGTTTTGTTTATTTTTATCTTTAAAAATGAGGATTAGGGGAAGCCTGGGTGGTTCAATCAAGTAAGTGTCTGCTTCAGTTGGGGTCATGACCCCGGGGTCCTGGGATTGAGTCCCATGTCAGGTTCCCTGCTCAGCTGGAAGCCTGCTTCTCCCTCTGCCTGTTGCTCCCCCGCTTGTGCTCTCTCTCACTTTCTCTTTCTGTCACCCTCTCTCTCTCTGTCAAATAAATGAATAAAAATCTTAAAAATGAGGATTAAGTTGGAAGCTGTGACCACACAGGCAGAGCTTGTCAACTTTAAGAGCCACTCTCTTCGGGTCTTAGATTCCCCAGTAAAGACTCCTGCCTGGATGATACAGGACTGGCTGCTTCTTTGAGGGGAGGGAGGAATATATCTGGTGTGTCTGTGTTCACTTATGGCTCCATGCTTTCAGCTGTCAACTACCAAATCCACTCTCATTGTGTCTTACTCACCCGAACAGAGAACCGTTCTTGAGAATAAATATCCAGCTAGGCTGAAAGGAGGGAGAGAAGTCTGGCAAAATGTGATGGGAGAGTGGTATATGAGGCTGGACTGCTTCTGAAGCAGCATTTAGTCATTTCTTCTTCTTTGAAAACAATCTCTATAAATTTAAAGAGGTACCTGCTATCCTAAATCCCTGAAACATTTGGGTATTCTGTTCTGTAAATTATATCCATTCTTAGCTTTCCTTACTGCTGGCTTAGGTTTTACCTAAGCCAAATTATTCACCTTCTGCTTTCCAGCTTTTATGTATGTATGTATGTATGATCTATCTACCTACCTACTTATCTATTTATTTTTGCTTTTGATTCTTTCCTAATTTTTTGTCCTTTAAAAAGAAAAACGATACCTTCAGTATAATTTTATTCAAATTTCATAAGATAACAAAATTAAACATACATGTTTATATTATTTAACTGTAATCTTTTTTTTAAGATTTTATTTTTGTGAGAGAGAGAGAGTGAAAGAGTGCACGCATGTGAGCATGAGTGGGGGAAGGGGCAGAGGGAGAAGCAGACTCCCCACTGAGCAAGGATCCTGATGTGAGGATCTATCCCAGGACCCCTGGATCACGACCTGAGCCGATGGTAGATGCTTAACCTACTGAGCCACTCAGGCACCCTTAACTGTAATCTTGTAAACAGGTTTATAACCTGTTACAGTTAAAAGAGCTCTTAAAATTATAGAGAAGGTGTGGCACCTGGGTGGCTCAGCAGGTTGGGCATCTGCCTTTGGCTCAGGTCATGATCCTGTGATTCTGGGATTGAGCCCCACATCAATCCATGCTTAGCTGGGAGCCTGCTTCTCCCTCTTCCTCTGATGCTGCTCCTGCTTGTTCTTTCTTGCTCTGTCTCTCTCAAATGAATAAATAAATCTTAAAAAAATAGAGGGAATATCCACTTTCTGTATCAATGTATCTGTCACCATTTTAAACATAGACTTGTACAAGGTACGTCCTCAAGAAATGCTGAATATCTTGAGTTACAGTCTATAAACACTCAGGTAGAGCCTTAGTCTGTGTTAATTTAAGCTGAGATTTGATGAATGAAAAGGAAAATAAAATCAATGAATTAAATGGAGTAAAATAAAAATTTTCAAGATACTACATGCATCTCTCTGATATATATTATTTGTATGAATGAAACACCTAAAATATAGGAAAAGGAAAATTTGATTAGGATAATATATTGCTGAAAATTCTAATTTTCATCAAATAAATTGCTTCAGTTTTAATATTACACAATGAGGTTTTTTTATAGGTTTGTAGACCTCCCACAGAGACTAACACCTTGCATAGTAATTATCAATTTACACACCAGTTGCCCACTAATCTTTTAGTGGCTTTTCAGATCAATGACCATATCTTATTCATATTTGTAATCCTATCACCCATTTGCTGAGTGAACAAATTGGTGCATATGTGTAATCAGTCTTCTGATCAGTGGTTCAATACTCTTCTATAGAAACTGGGTGGTCTTGTATAAAGAACTCAAGATATAGTTAACTCTGTTACAGAAACCCTACAGAAGGGGACACCAGTATAGCACATTTAAAGGGGCTGAATGGATTTAAAAATCCTTAATTCAAGAATACTGTGGAGCAAATCCATGGTAATCTTTCTATAATAAGACTGTTCCCAGTTGCCTGGGATTAGGAAAGTCCACACTGATTAGCTCTCACGGTCTACTTTATTGCGGCTTTTGAAATGTAAGCAGAACAGACAGCAAAGAAATTATTGATGTTCATTTTTAATGTTCTTGTGTTTTTAGCAATTATTCTAATGTATATGGAAGAACAGTTGTACTATCTTTGCATTTTAAGTATTTTAAATATGCAAAACCATACTGTGAGATAACAAAATTTTCATCTCCCTAGAAAAACCTCTATTGCTAAATCTGTAAGTGAAAAAGGACAGGTAAAAACAAACGTATGGTATATCCTTGAAAAAAGAGGTTCTATACAGTTGTTCTTTTCACTTTCTTTTAATACAGCTTTAAGATGGAACTTACTTACTTTACATATGTTCATAAAATGCTTTAATGATCAGTGAAATGATGATCCTTTATCATCAGAGTGGATCCAATTTTCACTGAGAACAATTAAAATCTTTAAAAATAAATTTACTCTTAAAGTGTATGAGGTTTTTCCCCTTCTGTAGCTTCACAGTGTTAAGAAAGTACAACATATGGGCTTCAAACAGGGTAACCCTTTGATCTTAGAACTCAGAGACTGGCAAGAGTTAGAGACCAAATCCTCTCCTTTGTTGTTTATCCCTTGCTGAAGATTTTCTTCCAAGTTCAAGTGCTGGAGTAACTAGATCATTTTTCCCTCAGGACTCTCACCACTTCCCCTCCTTGTCTTATATCACAACTCTGGAATTGCAAAGGTTTTTAATTAAGGGCAACTCAGTTTATCAAGTATTACGGAGCTGAGGTCTTTGTGCTAACACTACAAAAACTATAGAGAATTATAAACCAGGAACATCTTTGGGGTCAGTTGCCTCTTTGTCCATTTCTGTTTCTTTAGAACTTGGCGTAGCATGGGACACAGTAAGTACCTGATAAATATTTGATAAACCAATACATAAGTTTCTGACTCCAAGGGATTTCAGCAGGAGGAGAAGCTGGAAGTCTTGTAGGAAGTTAATGGAGTCAGAGCTTCACATAGTCTGGAATGTGCTGAGAAGTCTTTGCAGAAGACTCAAAGCTCATGGCAGCCACTTAATGTAGCAATCCTCGCTTCCTTTGGACAGTAAAGGCACTGGAAGGGAAAAAAAAATGGATAATGATTTTAGGTAAGATATTCATCAAGTATCCAAAGTCCACTCTTCAAGAAACAAACCAAAAACAAGCAAACAAACAAACAAAACAAAACAAACAAACAAACACAAAAAACAACCCCAAACTAGCATTTTATTTATCTGTTTGTTTGCTTATTTCTTTATCAAAAACCAGTATTTTAACGTAACTGCTTAAAGGATGTGTTCACGGGGCACCTGGGTAGCTCAGTGGGTTAAGCCTCTGCCTTCAGCTCAGGTCATGATCTCAGGGTACTGGGATAGAGTCCCGAATCAGGCTTTCTGCTCAGCAAGGAGCCTGCTTCCCCCTCTCTCTCTGCCTGCCTCTCTGCCTCTGTGTGATCTCTCTTTCTCTGTCAAATAAATATATGAAATCTTAAAAAAAGGGGGGGGATGTGTTCAAAGATATCCCACTCAGAAGCTGCTGCTGCTGATTTACATGATGAAAGGACACAAAACAAAGCAAATTCATCAAATATAATATAGTCAGCATCATCTCAGGTACGGATCAAACCCAACTTGACTATCAGGTCCCCAAGGTCAGGGATGGTTTCCGTATCTTTCATTATTTTGTTCCAGCACCGTGACTGTCATGTGGAGGCCCCTCAGGGATCTGAACTGGAAGGAATGAGACCTCGCTGTGTGCCTATGCTCTACTAGATGTCCCAGTCTGTGCGGGTTACTATGAGAGAACACCATATAGTAAGTGGCTTATAAACAAAAGACATTGATTTCTCACTGTCCAGAAGACTGAGAAGTTCAAGATCAAGACACCAACAGAATATCTGACAAGGGTCCCCTTTCTAGTGCATGGACAGCCTTCTTTTCAGTGTCCTCACACTGCGGACAGGGCAAGGGAACTTTCTGGGGTCCCTTTTAAAGGGCACTAACCCCATTCAGGGAGGCTCTGCCCTTGGGGTCAAATTACCTCCTAAAAGCCCCACCTCCTAAGATCATCACATAGGGGATTAGGATTCATCATAAGAATTTGGAGGGGTACAAAAACATTCAGTCTCTAGCATTTGGTGGATTTTTTTTTCATTTTATTTCATTTCTTTTCACTGTTCCAGAATTCATTGTTTATGCACCACACCCATTGCTCCATGCAATATGTGTCCTCCTTAATACCTACCTCCTGCCAAGTGAACCTGGTGGTGGGCTTTAGGTGTTTTCATAGCTACAAAACATTTTTACACTTAATGTTGTTCTCTGAGAGTCCAAAAGGAACTGAGGACCCACAGGAAAACCATGAAGTTGGACAGGTGGAATTTGACAAACTCAAGGCAAAGTGCCTCAATCAAAGTAAACAGTTATTAAAGCTTAACCCTTTCTATCGTTCTCTCTTTTATTTTATTTTATTTATTTTTTAAAGATTTTATTTATTTATTTGACAGCGATCACAAGTAGGCAGAGAAGCAGGCAGAGAGGAGGAAGCAGGCTCCCCGCTGAGCAGAGAGCCCGATACGGGGCTCGATCCCAGAACCCCGGGATCATGACCCGAGCTGAAGGCAGAGGCTTTAACCCACTGAGCTATCCAGGTGCCCCATCATTCTCTCTTTTAAAAGAGGATATTTTCTCAACAAAGAGAGAGAGTAGTGATGTGGCATGGGCCTTTTGCGGGTGTGTTATTATTGCATCCTTGGACAAACACCTGGGTTTTTTCCCAAATTCCCAGTGCCAGGACACTTTCATCGTCCTTAGGGGCATTCATCGTCATGGGCTGCAGAGCCGGCGTACATTATATCAAAAAGAACCAAATAGTATTTGAACAAGCAAATGCGTCCTTAACTCTAATAACAACGGGGAAAAGTAGCATCCCACGGAGGCCCTAAAGAGCTCGACACAGAGTGTGTTTGCAGCATAAGGATGGGTCTGAAGCGGTAGATTAGAATCTTGTCCATGACCTGAACTTCTCAGCCTTTACTCTAGTAATTTATGATTTGATGGCCATGTTCTAATTACCTACAGAATTGTGCAGGTACTCTGTGCTCTGTCCATGTCTCAGAGGTGCACAATTGAGGAGTACTTACGTGCAAACAAAGTTGCTGAATGGGCAGTGGAAATGGGACTTCCAATTATTTGTTAACAACCTGTTTACCGATTCTCTGGTGTTTAGTATTTTTTGGGCTTATAAGGTTCCTCATTGATGGCTTCAGGCAAGAAATCAACCGAAAATTGATGGAGAGGAGCAAGGATGCCCTGGAACATGGGCAATATTCTCTCACTCACAAGTGTGCTTACAACCTTTGAGTTTTAGCATTTTTAAACACAGGTGCAGAGCTTTCTGCTTGTTTGAGCGAGGAAAATACCCCATTTGGTTTAAAAAAAAAGTGATTCCCATTTGAGTGAGAGTTCTTGGCGTGATGTGGCCATGAGTCTCGCTCAACAGGCACAGAAAAAAACACAAACAACAACAATGACAAAACAATGATTAAATCACAGTGTAGCCCACTCAGGCAGTCGTCTGTTATGCAAATGATTTTGTCTCTCAGTTTAGACAGGAGCATATTTTATGCCTAAAGAATGCAAATTATTTTGAACACTTTAATCAAGACCAAAGAACACCATTTAAAGAAAATAAAAGGGGATAGACGTTCTTTAATGTAGAAGAACAGTGTATACGTATATTAGTATTCCTGGAAATAATACATATGATATTTGAAATGTGAATTCAGTTCCCTTCTAAGAAATTTAAAATCCTTTCCATAGCTTCTTATATTCGTATTTGCCATCTTGGTAAATTTGCCGGGTTGTTTATAGAGGTTTTATTATTTCTATTTTACAGATGGCAAAATGGAGGGATTGAGTAAGCTCTTTGGAATGATAGTATCCATCAGAAGTCATTGCACACAGAGGGGATATAATCCAAGCTACTTGATTCCCAAATGAATGTTCCTGTGAGTAAATAAAACATGCAAAACTAATGTTGTATTTTGGCAGCATCAATAAGAGTATTTTTCTCTTCGTCAGCAGTGAAATATGTCAGTAGTCCAAGTTGGGTTCCAGGGAAGCAGATTACTCTGTTTTTAGATAGTCTAGGTATTGTCTTTTTTTCCAGTTTTTCTTCCCCCATCATGTATAACTTTAGGATATGTTACAAGATCTTAGCACTTTTGGTAGATAGTAGAATGCATCCAGCTGCATAGTGTGTTTGCAAAGCTTCCTTATGCTTATTTTTGATTTCTGGAAGGGCCCATGTTCTGCATTACTCATGAGCTTGGAGTCAGAAATTAACCACATAGCCCTGGTTTCAAACCTTTTTTCCAGTGCTGGCTGTTCTCTGTTTCTCCTGTCAATCAAGCAGAAAACCATGACACAGTTTCCTACGACCCTATTGCTTGAGAATAAATGTATCTCTTAATCCTGCTTTGGAGCCCCTCTCTCCATACACACGCTTTCCCTTTAGTCAATAATCCCTTTTATTGGTTACAGTGCCACTACACTGTTTCAACCTTTTCCACAGCTAAGCACAGCTGCTCATGTAGGCTATTGATTCCATATGTTAGCTCAAAATTGTATAATAGTCTGTTCTAATAGTTGCCTTTGGCTCTTCCTCTCCCCACTCAGAAAAGTGCCCTCTGCCCCTGGCCTGGCATGCCAGTAACTAGAAATGGATCCTAATTATATCAACCATTCTTCACCAAAAAGCCCCAATAGCTGTCACGTGTTGGAATAGCTTACTGTGGTTTTGGCTTACATGGCTCCTTGCTGCTCTACAGAAAACACTTCAAGTAACCCAAGCTGAATGTGTTGGTAGGAAGAAAATAATGCAGTTACAGAAGGTTTAGAAACTTCTAACTACAAGGAAGTTTTCTGATTAAATTACCATGTGATCATTTAAGCATCTCTTCTTCTCTAGTTGTCTCCATCTTCCTCCCAGCTCTTCTCTCTTTCAACCTTGTTTTACTTGTAACTGGGAACTACATATTGAAATTGTACATTAGGAATAGCATTTACCCCCAGGAACAGCACCCCATAAGTGTCACCTCTGAAAGCTTTATGGAAGTTGCAAGTTGCTGCACATGGCTACACAGCTGAAACAGTCCAGAATGCAGGCTTTGCCTTAGGATCTCTGGGCATCTGAGTGACCCAGAAGCTCATAACCTGGATCACAAAGAACCTAATGACATCTCCTTCCAGGGCTCCAGTAGCTTCCTGTGTCATCGTGAGCAACAAAACAACTCCCCTCTTGCTCTTTGAGCCAAGGTTGCCGAAAGAACAAGACATGAGATCTCGGTGGGTTTGGCAGACATAGAAAACGGAGTTCTGGTCTCTCGTGTCAGCCTTTCAAAATGTACCTCATGAATGAAGCATATGCAACTTTTCTGGGCAGATTCCAGAGCCAAAATCAACCAGAAAGAGGTGGAGCGTTAAACTGAATGAAGTTTTGCAACTTGGAAACCTGGTGGACTTTGAAGAGTTCAGCAAGGTTTAAGCAACAAGACCCCAAATCACAGAACTTGGAACTTCCTTTGGGCTCTGCTTCCAGTATCTGAATCCATGTCCTGTGGGTTCTTCCTCTGCTATACTCACTGCTTCTCAGGTATAGGTCTGTTTCAGCTTGGATCTAGATTACTGACAAATTCCCTGCCCATTCTCTGTTTCCGGTCTCATGTCCCCATAGTTAATCATAGTGGTGAGTAGTCAGATGAATCTTTCCAAGATATCTCATTGATCATGCCACCGTTCTGCCAAGAAACTAAATACTTTTCCATAGACTAGTGGAGTGTGTGTTTGTGTCTGTGAAATGTGTGTGATGGAAGTCATTGGCAGGTTAAACAAATTGCTCCAAAGATTCTGTGTCAAGTGTAAAATGTTGGTAAATCTCATGTTTTATCTGAATCAGGCTAAGTTGGTTAACATTTAAATCCCCAATCTTTGGGTAAAATCAATGTTCCCAGAAATGGTGTCTCGTTTGTCCCCAGGTTCCCTCCACCCTCTCTTCTCCTTCACTGCACCAAATGCATAGACTTAGACCTGGAAACAAATCTGCCTCACACGATGGCGAAAACTCTAATTTGACCAAGGGCGCGTGTGTGTGGGGTGGTCTTTGGTCTAGCCACCTGTCACACTTGCTATCTCTTGACTATCCTATACAAACCCACACTCTTGCCTGCTCATTTTATTTCTTTGACTCTGCAGCTTTACCATCCACTTAAAAACAAAAGCTATCCTGAAAACTAAATAAGATGCTTTTTGTCCTTGGACATTTGTTTTCTTAAGAATATTGGCCAAACCCGGAGGTGGAATTATCTGGTCACATGGTAATCCATATGTGTAATTGTTTATTTATTAGTTTACATTCATCTGAGGAACCACCAGACTGTTTTCACCAACAGTGTATGAATGTTCTGATTTCTCCATATCCTTGTCAACACTTGTTAGTGTCTGACTTTCCACCTCCAGGTCTATACCTAAGAGAAGTGAAAACATATGTCTAACAAAAACCTGACATAAATCTCGAGAGCAACATTATTCATAACAGGCAAAAGGGGATCGACTGATGAACAGATCGACAACGTGTAAAATCTGTCCAAGAGAGAAGCAGGAGGCAACGAATCAGAAAGGAAGCGCTGACACCTGCTACAACAGGAACCGGAAAAACATCACGCTACGTGTAAGATGCCAGTAACAGAAAATCACGATCCTACACATGAAATACCAAGATCCGGGAAATCTGCAGAGACAGAAAACAGATCTGTGCCTGTTCAGGGTGGGGAGGAAGGGGGCTGCAAGGTTAGCAGGTGATAGCTAAAGGTTAGAGGGTTCCTTCGTGAGGTGAGAGAAACGCTCTAAGATCGACTGTGGCGATGGTTGCCCACGTCTGTAAATCTGCTAAAACCACCGGACTGTGCACTTTAAATAGGTGAACTGTATACCGTATGAATCATATCTCAAGAAAGCTGTTAAATAAAAAATTAATGTTACCCAAAAAAAAAAAAAAAAAAAAGAATATTGGCCAAACCCAAAGTGTTGACCAAACACTCTTAAGTGGACCAGACTTCACAAATTCCTGAGGCATCAGTAGATTCTCAGCCAGATGAATGCACCCAAATTCTCAGAGTAACATGGAGTCAGTAATGAAAATACATTCTACTTCATGCTTTAATTTCCATACACAACTCATTACCTTGTTAATCCCACAGGACTGCCATAGTCCATTTTGAAACTTCTAGCATTGTTTTATTTTCCTTTGTCTCCCTCGTTGGTGGTAACGTGATTGACCAGCCCAATGCTTGCCATGTGATAGGTGCTCAATAAAGGCATTACGCAATATACTAAATGAGTAATAACTATAGTGATAGTCATAGGGATGTATTTTTGAAGGCTAAAGAATGTTTCAAAATTTGAGTGTGCCTAAAACCCACCTATTTTTGGAGTTATGAAATTAGAAATTCTATCCACAAAGAAACTACAGTTTGATGAAAAAGGCAGCTATTGTCAATGGGACCAACCTAAGTCAGGTAGTGAGTGGGATCCAAGACAAATGTGTCAGACTACTAAAAGCAAAGAAGACACTAACCAAAGGGCTCTTGAAAGATTTGGGGGTAAATAAACTGTTGGGCTATACACTCCTAAACACATGTTCAAGAAGAAAAATGCTAATCTTGACCTTTGTAATCCATCATCCTCTCTTCCAAATATAATTTGCTTTGGGTTTCTATAAGTATTTTTTTTCCCACCAGTAAGGTAATTAAGAATCCTGCCTTTTCAATTTCAGAGAAATTTGAATTAAGCATTTTATGAGACCATGTGGGTACAGTTTGAATCTATGAAAGAAGGAAATTGAACATGAAACATTAACACCTTGCTCTTGCTCTACCACACCTTCCAAGGGCTCGCATACGGAGAACACTTGTGATGGAGTGCCAACTTTTTGTGCCGCTTTACGTAGTCAGCTTACATTTAAGGCTCCTATTAACTTGAAAGAGAGTTCCAGGTGCATTCAAGTTCTGCTGAAGAAATGGAAATTTGGAAGCTTTATTATTAGTTTAGGCCATTTTCAACTCATGTGAGCAAGAGATGGAGAAAAGTTATTAGAATTTATTTCTTCTTCTTCTTCTTCTTCTTCTTCTGCTGCTGCTGCTGCTGCTGCTGCTGCTTCTAACTGCTGCTCTTAGGTCTGATGTAAAACTGCATATTAACTTGGGTCTTAGACAAAGGTATAGGGGCTATTTCTTTCGCTGTGACTAAAAAGTATGGGTTGCCGATTTCTTCATCAATACAGGCTTCCACATGACTTCAAGTCAACGTGCATGTGAGTGTAAAGTTTTAGCTTTTTGGCTCCCAGATAACAAAAATGTTTTGGCAATAAGGAGCAGAAAAATATTCTAACAAATAAAAATGGAACATTTGTTGGAACTCTACAAAAATAGCTCCCAGAAGCCTAGGAGAGGAGGTGAAAACATAAAACAGGAAAGTTGCAGGAGCCACACAACTGTTGACCCCTCTGTTCTCTCAGTGTGTATTGGGATCCTTTTTCTCCTCCACTGGGGAGCTGTTTTCTTGAATGTATGCATATGCAGCTTTAATGTAGCTGTTTTGATATGATGTTCACTAGGTCTCTTAGTTTAAGTGAACAGAAAGATCACCTACTATTCCTTTGTCTCCAATCCAACTTTATGCTCTTTTCCATCTTCCTGGGAGAAGCAGGGCTATGTGGTCAAATATGGCAGCAGGAGATTTTATTTTTCTTCCTGTCTTTTTTTATTTTAAGGTTTATGAGTGTCTACCCCATAAGGTAACAGGTGCCACCAAGAAATTTGTGCTTTGCCTAAACAGGAATACTGTAGATGTGAACTAAACCACATTGGGGTCCACTGAGGCAAAAGAAAGGGCTCCTCCCTCCTCCCAAAGGCCTTTCTTTTCTCCTTTTTTGTATATCCCAGTGTCTCTGTGTGCTGATGTCTTTGCCTCTCCAGACTGTCACCTTCCCCATGCTCTTGTATCTCCCCTTTGCTTGTCATGGGAAATAGTATTAGATCAGAGCAGTGATTCTCCAACTTGAGCTGCATCATGATCCTCCAGAGGGTTGGGTAAAGTGTAGATTGCTGGGCCCTACTCCTCAGAGTTTATGATTCAGTAAGTTTGGGATAAGGACCTGAGAGTTTGCATTTCTAACAAGTTCCTGGGTGATGCTTACGCTGATGGTCTGGGGACCACACCTGGAAACTTTTGGACCAGAGAGTAGAAAGGAATTACTGCAATTCAGTCTCCTCACTACAACATCAGGTGCATCACCAACAGGTCCTGGCTGAGAAACTATTGTATCAAAGTTGGTAAATCTAAGACATCATCCTCAGTGATCTAGCTAGAGAAGTAGGGCATAGCAGTCTTTAGATGATGGTGTAGTTGGGCTATTCTTGTCATTGTCTTGGGAATCATACCTCTACTAACTCAGTTCTTTGTTTTCATCTGTAAGCAAGAATAATAACCATAGTATCTGCTTTGCAAAGCTGTTGGAAGATTCAAGTAGGCAATATGTATGTTATTTTGAAACTGTTATAAAGTATGAGATATTGTGGCTTGTTTTTAATGTACTTGGAGTGTCTTAGTGTGTGGTCCCCATGAATCCTCTCCATAATGACCAGCCCTCAGTTTATCTTCCTTCCTCCCTGGCTGTACTACTTTAGGGGAATTTTGAACAATCCCTTAGCATTTTCCAGAGTTGCTGCAGCCCTAGGTTCTTACATTTTCATCCGTCTTTCCACTTCTCTAGTCCTCTGAGATTTGGTCTTTCATGAGTTGCCAATTTTCCTTTCTGACTACTATTCTACTTTCTCCTCTGATTCGTCTCTACACATCAGCCAGAACATCTTTCTCTGACACAAGTGAGGGCATATTACTCTCCTGCTCAAACTCTTTCAACAGTTTTCCTTTGCTCTTAGGTCTACAAGGTCTTGAATAATTTGAGTCTTGTGTTATTTCTCTGAACTCATTCTATATGACCTATCTCTTTACTCTTGGTGACATACATAGCCACCATACTTTTGTCTTAGCCAATTCATTCTCTGCTTTTGAGACTCAGATCACTGTCACGTTCTTAGATGAATTTTTCTATCATATCTCCATGTTCATTTCCTTTATAGACTCATACAGTTATTTATTTGCTTTCTCTGTTTACTTATTTTCTTTCTAGCTCCCCTGAAAAACTATAAGCAGCCATGAAAGCAACTACCCATTTATAGAATTCTTTCCGTATCCATAGTAGCCCCTCAATACAGGATGAACCAAAGGCTGAGTGATCCTCTCAAGAAGTGACATCTAGTTAGCCATTTAGATGATCTCCTTGCTTCTGTTTTTTTTTTTCTTCTTTTTCTTTAGAAAAAAATACCCCGATATGGGCAGATTTGTCATCTTTTTTAAAGATTTTATCCACTTATTGAGAGAGAGGGTGAGTCATGGGGAGAGAAGAGAGAGAGAGAGAAAGAAAAGGGAGGAGAATCAGACTCCCCACCGAGCAGGGACCCTGATGTGGGGCTTTATCCCAGGATCTGGAGATCATGACCTGAGCTGAAAGCAGACACTAACTGACTGACGACCCAGGTGACCCTGTGCCATTTTTTTTAAAGGACTGCATTTATTTTTACTTACTATATAAAAAGCCATTTGAACTGTCTCTCTATCTTTTAAATAGAGTATCAAATCTAAACCCCAGTGGATTTTGGGTGTATAAAGGTGAAGGTTAGGAACCGACCTTGAGGTTTTTAACTCTTTGAGCTTGGGCAGGTCATATAACCTCTGTAAGCCTAGATTCTTTCTGCATGATGGGTAAAGATTCATAGGTTATAGTGAGACATGAATGAGAGGGACATATATCCAGTCCTTAGGTTGCTGCTGCCAGGCACAGGGTAAGAGCTAAATGGATATTAGCCACATACCTCGCATATGTATCTGCTCCAAGTCAGGTCTTCTCACCATTCCAGTGTCCAGTTACATTTTCCCCATAGGCACATCACTTCTGCTACACTAGCAGTAGTGACCTTCCTCCTCTGTGCTTTTCTAAATTCTACCATCCTCAAACCCTTAAACAATTCAAATGCAGTCTCTACTCTAAAGCCTACTGTGAGCACACAGAGATCACTCACTAACTGAAGGGGGACAACAATTTTGGTCCATGGAAAGAGGAAAAAGAACTTTAACAGCCATTGAATTTTAACTTGGTGCTAGGTTCAAAGCAAGAAGGTATTTCCATTTATGCTGACTTATGGTGCCTCAGTAAATCTTCACAATAATCTTATCTTAATGGCATTATTTTCCCTGGTTTCTGGATGAGAAAATAGTGGCTTGAGAGATTGAGGAATGAGCTAATAAATGGCTTCAGCTGACTTCTAACTTGGTTTTAATGATAAATATAAGGGAGTTCATCACCTAATTATGAAGTTATTATAATTAAAAATCAAAGAAAGAAAGGAAGAAGGAAAAAACAAAACAAAACCCAAACCTCATCTACTGGAGAGCCAAAATGCCACCACCAAATGCCCAAGAACAAAGAACAATCTGGAGTCAGGTTCAGTCATTAGGCTAATTATACACATACACACACGGGATAAGCATATTGGTGTCTTGACTGTAGACACAGATGGAGTTAACCCAAAATGAAGACAAGAGCACAAGGGTTCTCAAAATTATATATTCTAATCCAAAATAAGGGCAATAACATGTCAGGAGGAGAAAGAAGCAGGAGGGCTCTGGCTCCCACACTAGTGGGAGGGGCAGAAGGAGAGAGCAGTAGACTGTCATGAGTGATGCTCTCAAAAACTTAAAAATAAAACAAAATAATAATAAACGCCTTGAGTTATACTAGTGAATCTCATCCTTATTTGTACAATAGGAATCATGTGAAAATGCCATTTTCTGAACCCAACATCAGACAGGGAGACTCACTGACTTTGTCTCAGTTGGGGTCCGGATGTTATAGTTTCAAAGTTCCCCAAGTGATTCTAATGGGAAGCCAATGAAAACCTGTGGGTTATAGGGTACACTACTCCCATAGTTCTCAAAAATTGGTCCTGGAAACAATAGCATCATTATCACCTGTGGACTTATTAGAAATGCAAATTCCCACCCCACCCCATGTCTACCAAATCTAGAATCTCTAAGGGGTGAAAGTTTGAGAACTGATGTTTTAGCCAGTGGCCATAGTGTTTAATTAAGTTGTTAGTGTACTACAATGTGTTTTACATTTAATAAAGGTTAGGGCATTTTCCTTCTCCTCACCTCAAAATTTCATGAAATTCTTCATTTTTATAAAGTTTTAGATGACACAATCCCGAGAAAGAAGACAGAGCTTAGTGGTTCAACTTTACCACTAACATTTTAGAAAGGGATGACTAGCCATTGGGTAAGAGAATTATTAAATATCAAGAGACCCCAATGGTAACTGCCATTGGAAATCAGTTGTTTTATCTGTAGAATGCCTCCCTAAGAATCTTTCACTTCTTACCATCTGCAGTAGCTATGTGCGGCTTTATATCTCTTCACTTAACAAGGAGGTTGTAAGGCAACCGCAGTTGCTCCTGCATTAGAGATCGTCATACTTTTATGTAAGCTCTATATTCCATAGGTTCTCAATGCATATTAACTTACTTAAGCAACCTGCATCTGTTTGGGTGTCTCTGGAAAACCTCCAGAAGCCTGCCATTACTCTATAATGTACAGTCCAGCATTATAGAAGAATACATTTCCTGGAGAGAATTTTGTAAGCCTTGTTGGCGATCGGATCATTTTGATGTATCCCTTAACATTGCTGATTTTGATCACCTCAGGATCTTCTTATTTTCTGGTTCTTAAGGTTTTTTAAAAATATAAACAATATTCTATGTATATCTCTGTTTGAAATGGACTGAGCACATGTAAAGCATCATTTTAATTGAACATCTCTTGGTGGCAGTGAATTCATACATAAAAACCAATGATTCAAATACTAATGTTTGATGTTTTTATATGTTAGTTCCCTGAGACAAACACATCTGATGTGATTAACTGGTCTAATACAAATTCTGTTTTTAAAATGATATAATTTTATCATCTTAGGCTCTTTAGCAAATTGGTATTATCTGTATATCTTAGGTTCTTTAGCAAATTCACACATATATGCAATCCCTATTAGTGGTTTCCAATGGCGAATTTCTTTTAAGAAAGGGATATATTTGGAGGTGCTTGGGTGCCTCAGTTAGTTAAGTATCTAATTCTTGGTTTCAGTCAAGGTCATGACCTTGGGATCTAGCCCTGCATCCTGCTTTGCACTTAACGGGGAGTCTGCTTCTTTCCCTCACCCTTTGCCGCTGCCCCGGCTTATGTGAGCTCTCTCCCTCTCTTTCTCTCTCCCTCTCAAATAAATAAATGAATAAATCTTGTGAAAAAAAAATAAAGGCATTCTCTGTATTCTCCTCTCTTTTCACCCCCTATCACACTTAGATTTATTTTCCCTTAGAGTACGCAGAAAATTTTGCTCTTTAATTCGACTTCCACTTGAGTTAAGAGTGGCAATTCATTTGAATTCTTAATGTGGAATATTAAGATTTTTTCCCTTGCTATAATTGGAAAGATCATCTTCAAGATTAAAACATACTGAGTAATATAATGTTCTTATGTAAACCACGTAAATGTTGACTTTTTAATGAAAAGGCAATATGAAAGAAAAATATTTCTTGGAATGTTAATGTGGTATGAGATAAATTTAGTATCTTGCCTATTAACATAAGAAGTGATGAAATGTGAACATAAAATTGGGCCTGGAAATTGATCCAAATGTTGGGAAAGATGGCTTGGTGGCAAGTCTGAAGCATGGTTGAGTAGACTGGATATGTTGTAATGCATTCAGGACCAGATAAATGGCTGCTTAGACTCTTCTTCCTCTTAGATGTCTTCACTAATGTTTAATACATTATAGAAATATACAGATTGGTCTTTTGGAAAAAGTGGGATGATGTGCATAAGAATACAGAGGCTCTACGGGACACATATTCATTGCAGAATACATTTTTGTTAAATCTGATTTTGATTAACATCATACTTGCTTTTGGAAAAAAAAAACTATTACGGATGAAAATATCAATAACTTAACCCTGTGGTGACCTCATTACTTCCTTTATTTGTTGATTCAAAAAATCTTTATTAAACAGTTTCTCAGTGGCGGGGTCTGTGCTACCTGCTCAGTTTCTACCCTTCACCAAAGACAGGCATGGAAAGCTCTAATTTTTCTTTCCTTCCTCTGAGAAGTATATTGAAGCCATATCCTAGCAAAATTGTCAAGGGCCAATGCCAATTCTCCACCTTACTGTACCACCAACAAGGATGAGTAGTCAGGCAGTTTCCTCTTACCCAAGAAACAATTCTCCCAATTCCCATATTGCTATGGATTAAAAAATATGGCCACATTCCAGAATGAACCCTCCTTTGTGATGTTTCTTTGCTGTTTCTTTCATCCAGTGGTGGATCTTCTTGCCCTACCTCCTGAATTTGTGACTGATTTTGTGACTGCTTTGACTGCTAAGATATGGCACAAATGACATGGTACAACTTCCAAGTCTAGACATTAGACTTAACCTTAGGAAACTTGTAGCTTTCATCTCTTTAGTCTCTTGAAATACTACTATCAGTCTTCTGTGTAAGGTGTTAGTATAACCTATTGGAGGACAGGATGCCATGTGGATAACATCCATGGTACCCCAACCAGGGACCAATACCAATTGCCAAGTAGGTGAATAAAGTCTCTTGGGCTTCCCAGCCTAGCCTCAAGCTACTGTCTATAGCCACAGGAGTGAGCCCAGGCAAAACTAGCTGGTGAACTTCCAAAGAACACACAGAATGGTGAGAAAAAAACCAAATTCTTGTTGTAAGCCTCTAAGTTTGGGGATCATTTATGTTACTGCTTTGTAACAATATCTGTGATGGATATCCTCACACTTATTTAAAGTTGTCACTGTGAAATCATTCTATCATGATACAAAACCCTGTATCTTTTGGACTATAGCTGGCAATTACAATTGTTTCTACAGCACCATTCCTGGCAAGAAAAAGGGGTAAGAATCAAGGCTTATTGGGTGGTGTGTGTATGTATGTGTGTGCGCACACATGTACATGAGTGTGCATGTGAGATTGGGTGATCATACTGTAAAGTAGAGGATATGAGAGTTATGATGGTTGTAGAAAACCCAGCTGTGTTTTGAGTTGTCAGCGAATGCAATCTACTCTTCTTCACTCTTGCTTCAGGGTTGAAAGCAGCAAATAATTTCCATATCAACTTAAATAGACTCCTTGAGAGAAGCATCCAACATTCCAGTCTATTTTGATACTTGCCAAGGGTCTCAGCCCTATTATTAAAGGCAGTAACAGCAGGATAGATGAAGACTGGTAAAGCACGTACCATGGCAGCATTCGGTTTGTGTAAAAGGTGAAGTCCATTTACACTCCTCATTTAGCTGAATGAGAATGAGTCATTTGCTTAATGGATAATTTTAACTTGATTTCCAATAAGTGGATTAAGTAATTGAAGAACTTCAACACCCGGCAGAATATTTGTTGTAGCGTTTGGAAAAGAAACCAGAGCCAGGTCTGTCAGCAACTTAAGATGGAAAGTTCCTATTAGTCCACCTATCAATAAAGCTTCATTACAAAGCAACATTCTAATGGCTTGGCTTCAGCGCTGACATGTTGCAGGCCTTTGCAATGTTACACCAAGGTTGCAGGCTATCCTGATAGGTCTCATGCTGTTAGTCCACTTTGTTAAATAGAAGTTGATTTTATATTTAGCTGTGCATGGAGTGTACAGATGAAACAAATCACTTCTATAAGCTCAACAAGATGAATAGTTGCTGTTGAAAACAAGCAAGGAGCTCGATGCAAGATTAATATGCAGTCCCAAGTTCCACTTCCTACAATTTTTATTGATTGTGTGAAAAAGTACTAAAATTCATGATTTCTTAGGTGAGTTAGATTGAAACTCTTGCATAGCTATAGCAGATGTAATTTCTCTGAAATGTACCATTTGTCTACAAATACAGCTTTTCATTTGGGACCACGTGCAATGAATTCTACAAGGAGAGCCAAGCCTTTCTGATGGCACCCTTTGCTACAAGTGTACCTGGTTCTTGGGCTAGTTTTCTTCTGCTCTTTGGTCTTGGCCAAATTGCCTCCTTGGGAGGATTTTCTAAATGTTCCTACTGCTGTGGTCCAAATGCCAGGACTTATTTGGTGTGTTTTGTGTGTGTGTGTGTGTGTGTTTCCATTCCCACAAACTGCAAAAGATTGAATGCTGCTATATCTTAGCGTTTAGATATTTCTGCTAACATCTGAATAGAATTACAGCTAATTTGACACGGTGTTCCATTTTCTTTCAGTAGGCTTGAGGAAGAGAATCCTGCCCTTAATTATTTAACTTTTATAGTTGGGATCTCCATTTTGGTGGAAAGAGATCAAGGTTTGGGTCAGTTTGGGTTCAGCACATATTTCAGTTCTGTTGCCAGTCAGTAATTTTAGAAAATGTATGGATCCATTTCAACTAGTACCCTTAGACATTTTTCTTTTTACTGAAATTTATTGTTTTAGTAAATTCTTGAATTCAATGATAATACATCAAAACTTCACTGCATCCATAAAGGCTCAAATCTATTAACAAATATTGAGGCCCTTGATCTTCAGATGAATCAAGTTTTCCAAGAAATTTGGGATTTAGTTCTCAAAAAATGTCTGTTGTCATATAATATGAAATTTGAAGCTCAAATCATCCCTTTGGCTCAAAGCCCAGGTGAGACAGATACTTTTCCTCAAGTTTCAACTTTGTGTAACAAGATCTGACTCCTGAAAGTATTGAGATATAAGTAACTGTAGCTGTTATAGTCCCTATGCTTGAAGTTTACTTATGTCTTCCTTTATATATGATAGTATTTTAAAGCCCTCTAATTACATATCACACTTATATTTTCTCAGGCACCTAGATAACAATGGAAATTTCAAAGCAAATGATAATGAGTTCTGATATTGAGATAATACACTTTGAAATAAGAATAAGAGGGAAAGAGTTTTGTTGTTGTTTTGGTTTGGTTTGGTTTGGTTTGGTTTGGTTTTAATCAGTGAATGGTGGGTACCTGGGTTACTCAGTCGGTTAAGTATCTGTCTGCCTTTGGCTCAAGTCATGACATCAGGGTCCTGAGCCTGGGTGACATGGGGCTCCTTGCTCAGGGGGAAGCCTGCTTCTCGCTCTCCTTCTGCCCCTCCCTACGGATCCTGCTCTCTCTCTATCTCTCTGTACTTTCCAATAAATAAATAAAATCTTAAAAAAAAAATCAGTGAGGGGTCCCTGGGTGGCTCAGTGGGTTAAGTCACTGCCTTTGGCTCAGGTCATGATCTCAGGGTCCTGGGATCGAGTCCCACATTGGGCTCTCTGCTCTCTGCTCGGCAGGGAGCCTGCTTCCCTCTCTCTTTCTGCCTGCCTCTCTGACTGCTTGTGATCTCTCTCTCTCTCTCTCACTGTCAAATAAATAAATAAACAAAATCTTTAAAAAAAAATCAGTGAATGGTGCTCTAGCATCTCTTCTCCTCATACTGTCAGAGGGTGCTTGCTGCTTCCTTGGGTGTGAGTTGGAGAAAGAACAGATAGGCGAAAGCATCATCATCCAGCAGGAGAAGTAGCAGCTAAAGAGGTTAGCTCCTTCCAGCAGTCCAACACAGGTAGCTAACCAAGAAGTTCTGGGCGTGGCTGAACTGTATTGGAGGCTTAGTTGCTTGCTTTCTTTCTTCTTCTTTTTTTTAAATTTTATTTATTTATTTGACAGAGAGAAAAATTACAAGTAGGCAGAGAGAGAATAGGAAGCAGGCTCCTTACTGAGCAGAGAGCCCAATGCAGGGCTTGATCCCAGGACCCTGAGATCATGACCTGAGTCAAAGGCAGAGGCTTAATCCACTGAGCCAGCAAGTCACCCTGACTTAGTTGCTTTCTTGAATAGAGGATGATTGAATGGGACCCTGAATCTCCTCCAAAGATGGACATCTTCCTCTAATCTAACCACAAGCAGTGTGCATTTCCAACAGAGAATTTTTGGCAACATTTTTCATTCCAGCCTCTCTTCTCTATTTTTCTCATCTCTGCACAACCTGAGGGTTTTGAAGGGTCAGGGGTGGGAGGTTGGGGGAACAGGTGGTGGGTAATAGGGAGGGCACATTTTGCATGGAGCACTGGGTGTTGTGCAAAAACAATGAATACTGTTATGCTGAAAAATTTAAAAAATAAATAAATAAATAAATAAGTTGTTAAAAAAAATGTACCTTATGTTTTAGCCCTCTCATTTTCATAAATATTAAAGCTGATTTTCTGACTTATGCATAGTAAAAAGTCTAAATATTTACTTTATTTGGTTAAGTTAATGTTCCCATAAATTTTTTACCACTAAATATCATTATTTAAGCAATAATTATGGAATGGAATTTCTTATGATGATTTTTGATACCGAATGGGTGAACATATTCTAATACCCTCTCTTAAATGGGACTTTACATGAAGACCTAATTGTAGTTCAACTGCATGTTGCTAAAAAAAACACTGCCTCCCCTATATCCTCTATATTGAATTATGCATTAAAATTAAATTGCATTTTGGGAGGATTTCCATTTGTCCACCTAGAGATTTGAAAATCACTGGGCAAAGTACAAATCATTTAAAAGGTTGCTTATTTCCCGTATTGTCTCCTGTGTGTATTACTGTGTGGAGTTCTAAATGAGTTGTTCAAATGGGCCAGTTTATATGGCCAAAAGACGAATCATGTTAGTTTAGGCACACATTTGTAGAAATAAAAAGGCACTTGTATGCACATAATAGGTGTGCTTTTGCTGCAGATACAAAACGCAAATATAAATGTGCAAGGCAAATCTGCCCGAAGAGAATACTAATTTTCCCTAAATACACTTATGTACTAATATTACATTGAGCTCTCCACTGGCAATATCATGTTAATATCATTATCAAAAACATGTTACTTTGTTAATCCATTAAACTGAGATTACTGCTTTTAGTTGCTTATATATTTATATGTTTGTATTAACGTTACAGCACAATAGAGAAAACATTTTAGCAGTAGGTTTGCTATATAGCATATACTTGCCTAATCCTGGACCTATCATGACATTGAAAATATAGGCAAATATAAAACATTCAGTGGAAAATATTTTGATATGTAAATTTTATGCTATATCCTATTAAATGGAATTGCTTTATATCCCTTTCCTTCCCGCTTTGCTTCTTTCTGCAACATTTGGTATTATGGGAACATCACAGAAAATGAAAAATAAATGTGGCCACCTGTAAATCCAACAATGTTACCTTGTAATTATAATGAGGGTGGATGTTGGGCAAATCTGTGCCACTGTGTCTCAATCTGTGTTGGAGAAGTGTGGCCCTAAGAATGCTGGTTCAAACCCCATTTAGCATTGCTTGGTGACTAATGGCACACACCCCCCCCCCCAACACACACACACACACACGAAGATGCCAGTGCAGACAGATCAAGCTTAAGCGCTTCTGCTACATAAAATTGAGCAGGCATTACACAAATAATTGTTTTTTTAAGAAGCTTTTTCTAATTAAACATTAGTCACACACTCTCCCTTGACCTCTGCTCCCTGTGTTAAAAATCACCACCCTAAAAGCTTACTTTATGCATTCCATAATTATAAAAAGTTCTGAGAAGAATGCAGTGTTTTATTGTTGCTTTTGAAAAGGAAGAAAAAACATATACATATATCTGTGTGTATATATGTAGATATATGCATGCATTTATATGTGTAAAGAGACATGATTGTATTTCACAAAATTTTTGCAAAAAGCATGAGGGAGATGAGAGAATATGGGTGATGCTGGGGGAAGAGAAGCTGGAGAAAGGAAAACAATAGGTACAAATTTCTACCACTTTCCTCAGGCATCCATAGCAGCTGCTTAATGATACATGTATCATTATATCCTGGAGTAGTTGGAGGGCAGAAACAGACTTGATTACACTACAGACAATTGTTTCACAATAATTCTGGGCCATTTTTCATTAGCTGTCTCCCCTCACAGCAAAACACGGGGTAATTTTTTTAAGCAACAAAACAAAACAAAACACCCTTATACCACAAGAAGGTTGTCCGGCAGTTAAAGATTTTTAATAATTCATCATGCGAAACATTTTAGGCTAAATGCTAAATTTCTCAACTATGACAACAAAGATGAGTGAGGGAAAAAAAAAACCAGAGCTCAACTTGATTTTATAAAAACAACAGGGTAAAAAAAAGAAATTACATGTTCGCTTTTCGTGATTATACTATAATTTTTTATATATATTTTTAGGATCTTATTTATTTATTTGACAGAGAGCGATCACAAGCAGGCAGAGAAGCAGGCAGAGAGAGAGAGGGGGGAGCAGGCTCCCTGCTGAGATGAGAGCCCGATGCAGGGCTCGATCCCAGGACCCTGAGATCAGGACCTGAGGCGAAGGCAGAGGCTTAACCCTCTGAGCCACCCAGGTGCCCCTATAATTTTTTTTTTTTTTTTATTACCTTGCTCTGTCTGACAGGCTTTGTCACTAGAAGGTGAAATTTAAAAAAGGGTTTTTTTTGTGGAAATTGATTAAGATGAGTATTTCTTTAAAAAAAAAAAAATTTACATGGAAATCTGTCCCCTGGTTATCAGTTGAGGATTTTCACTTATCAGCTGACTGGAGCCAGTCAAAACTCCTCTTTTAAGTTTTCTTTCTAAGGAAGACAGAATTTCAGTCAGGAGTAGTATTAGGTGTGGTAGAACTCCATTTTTCCTTCAGATGGTAATGATAACTAACAGTTATAAGGAGCTGTGTCTCAAGCAATTCTTCAGAGTCCTTGATGAGGTTTAGTTTATCTAATCACCAAAACCACTCTATGAGGAAGGAACCCTTGTTATATCCATATAATAGACTCAACCATCTTATGTATGGTCCTCATGGGCAGCCTTGGGGAGGTCCCTGGAACACTTCTGAGAACCATACTTTCAATGTATAAAATGAAATACCTAGGCTTACCAGAGAAATCAATTATATTAAAATAGTTAACAAAAATATCTTAAAATTATTATATAATTGTATCTATAATTTTTCATTAGTGCCTTCAATAAGACTATCTGTGAGGAAAGTCTATAACTGTAATTTCTTTTTTTTTAAGATTTTTTTTTTTTTAATTTAACAGAGAGAGCTAGATCACAAGTAGTTGGAGAGGCAGGCAGAGAAAGGGAGGGGGAAGTAGGCTCCCGGCTCGATCCCAGGACCCCGAGATTATGACCTGAGCTGAAGGCAGAGGTTTAACCCACTGAGCCACCCAGGCGCCCCTATAACTGTAATTTCAAATCAGTGATCAGCTTAAGGAATATCCTAAGGCATCCTTAGTAAGTCCAATAGAATAGACTCCCTAAGATTTCTCCTGGCGACACAATCACAATACTGTTAAAACTATCGAGATGTGTTGCTTACATTTATAATTGACAGGAACACTTACTTGCAGTTAAAGGTGAGTGAAAATAAAGATGTGCTTTTATTTTTTCTTCTATGCAAGGTCCCCCACATTACGAACTATTGGCAGTTTCATTTCATATCCCACTCTGTAACAAACTCAAAGAGAAAGTAAATTAAACATCAGATTGATTTGAAAAAACATGGCAAAAAGTGTCAAGTAAACAAGTTTAGAGCATTTAGGGCTGCCTATTTTTATGAAATGGTAGCCACCAGTCTAAGCATTTGCTACTATGGAAGCTTTCAGGTTTTAATATAAAACATATGGTTTTGTTCCCATGCATTCTTTTATCCTTCATAATTTGGCATTTTTTCTTTGATAGTAGAAGTGCAGGAATGGTACAAATGCAAAAGGTCAAAGGGCCAATGTTGACTGAAAAAGGTTTCATCTGGAATTGTGTTGCTCTTTGTGAAAGAGGTTGTAACTTGCACTGTTCTTTTCAAACTGGCTGACTCCCTGGTCAGTGCTCTGAGATTCAACATGTCCCTTCCTACTGCTGGAGCTTCCTACACATGGTGTCTCTACCCTTTACCTTGGTTTCATCTGCTCCTCAAAGTTTACTTTGACAATCCCATTTTCCCTTCATCCTTTGCTTTCCCCCACATTATTCTCACTGTTTGGAACATGTGCTTTTACTTGATGATGTTGTCTTATGCTTTTTGTCCAGTGACTTAAATAAAGTCTTCTTGAAGTTATCAATACATCATATTACAAATGGTCCCAACTTACAATGAATGGTTCAGCTTCATGATGATGTGAATGCTTTACCTATTTTGTAGAAAGTGTATTTCGAATTTTGATTTTCATCTTTCCCTGGGCTAGTGATATGCAGTCTGACCCTCTCTCGATGCTCAGGCAAACTGCAGTTGCCAGTTAGCCACAAGACCAGGAGGGTAAGCAACCAATACACTTAAGATCATATGTACCCATGCACCCAATTTTCACTTTCAAAATAATATTCAATAAATCACATGAGATACTCAATACTTTATTATAAGATAGGATTTGTGTTATATGATTTTTTCTAACTGTTGCCTAATGGAGGTGTTCTGAGCACCTTTAAGGTAGGCTATGTTAAAGCTATGATGTTTAGTAGGCTAGGTGTATTAAATGTATTTCTGATTTAGGGTATTTTTAATTTTGGATTGCTTTATCAGATCACAAGCCATCATAAGTCAAAGAAGATCTGCATATATTTATTATTCATATTTACCCTAGGAGACACATGGAGATCTTTTGCTAAGTGTTGTCCGGCCCTCTGCAACCTTGATACACAGAATTGATACAGTGTGTTTGTGTTCGTGTGTGTGTGTGTGTGTGTGCGTGTGCTGTGTGTGTGTGTGTGTGTGTGTGTGTGTGTGTTATGTACAGTTAATCCCTTTTTGGTTTTCAGATTACTACAGAAGTATGTCAGTCTGATTCCCAAATTTCCTATTGAAAGTGCAAATTTTGTTTCTCTACTCTGACTTTTGACAATATACTTTGATGTTTTCTGCCCTTTTAAAAGATTTATTTATTTATTTATCTGAGACAGTGAATGGACAAGCAGGGGAGAGGAGCAGAGGGAGCAGCAGACTCCCAGCTGAGCAGAGACTTGGTGCAGGGCTCGATTTCAGGATCATGATCTGAGTCAAAAGTTAAGCCAAAGCTTGACTGACTGAGCCACACAGACACCCCTGTTTTCTGCTTTTTTTTTTTTTTTTTAATCTTTTGAAGTTTGTAGAACACTTCATTAGCTGCATCCAAAATCCACATCTTGATGACATGCATTGTTATACTTCTGTGATGAATCATGTTAGAGACTTGGAATTGTTGTAGCAGCCGGACCAGGCTCTGTATAATTCAGCCTCTTGCCAGTTTTCACCAGTGTTTGTGCCACACTGCAGTCACGTTGCTGAGGTTTCACACCGTCTTCAAGAACAAGATGGTCCTGTTGGAGAGGAGGGACTGGTTCTCTTAGGAACATGATCAGTCCCTGGAGTGCATGTATCTGTATATCCAAATGGCAAGACTTGAAGTGTTAAAAAACTATTTTGATTATTTCAGGTTGAGACTGGGTATGCTGTAGTGTTGGCATTCAATATGCATCTATTAAGTGAATAAATTAATAGGTAAAAGCTCTGTTTCGACCCATGTTTTCTGCTGTTTGCTGATGAATTTTCCAGGAAAAAAAAAACTATTGTAGGTATCAGAATCCAAATTAAAAGTATATCAGGGAATGGGTGTGGTGACAAATTTTTTAGTTGTGCTGATGGCAGAATTTCCTTTGGCATTGGATGCTGTTGAAAACACCCAGTTCTTGCTGTTAAGAGTAGCCTGCGAGGGGCAACGGACATGAAGATAGATTATCATGGCAAACACTAATGTCTGCTAATGTGGAAGGCACAGAAAGGATGTGGTTTAACAATGATGTCATCTATATAATATTACATATATAAAAACTTTGAAAAATGAAATAACATCTTTCAATGTAAAAAAGTGGGGAGGAAGAAAGGCTTAGCTCCAAAGTGGCAACTTCTCTGGGAAAAAGAAAATGCCTGGTGGAAAGTGGGAGAACAGGGAGAGGCTGTAAGAGATGCAGTGGAAGGAACCTGAGGTTAGCCCTTGAGGTGCCCTATTGGCCATGCAAAGCTATTTGGACTTACTTCTGCAAAAAAAAAAACAACAAAAAACAAAAAACAAAAACAATAACAACAACAACAACAACAAAAAAAAAAACAAATAAACCAAAGACCTAATAGAGATCTTTAAGCAGGAAACTGAAATAATTAGCTCTGGTTTTTGGGATGAATTTAAGTGACTCTATATTAGTTGGTCCGAAGGTTGTGGGTTATTGTTAAGCTGTTAAGCTGTTTAAGTGACTCTATATTTAAGCATTTAGAAAAATATATCTTGGGCACATTTTCTCCATTTTTTCAAGAGAAATATATTCTACTTTTCTTTGCCTAACATTAACCTCTTCATTTTCTTCCATTCATCATGACCGCAGCAAAACACTGACTATCACAACAGAGGCAATGTCCTTATCTTGCCACAGAAGGGAGATTTTCTATTGTCCTCACCTTAGAGCCCACTGCTTTTTTACTCTATGAATTATGGCCCAAGATTGGGTCAGCAGATGTCAGCTGAATAAGCATGTCCATCTATTTTGTGTAGCCTGATATTGTCTGCGAAGCCTCCAAGGTTTGGCTAATAGTTGTGAATGGAATATGGAGAAACTCAGGAGACCAGAAACAATTTCCATGTTTCCAAATAAAGTCCTTGGGAACTCATTCCTCATAAAAGATAAGTGGTAAATCTTCATTCCAAGGAACTGAAGAGGAAAAGTGTCCCAGAAAAAAACAGTTCTCAAAGGCTTTAATATGGAGATCCAATTTATAAAGATAAAGAAAGCTAAGGCAGAAGGTTTGGAATGTAAGATGTCAGGATAAGAGAAATAAACCTCTTTCCTAACTTAATTCATTAATTGATGGTATTTTTGCCCACATGCTTCAGATGCTGAGCCTGATTTCTTTCAAAGCAAAATTTTAAAATATTGAAACCATGTAAGCCAGGAAATTGTCCAGAATACTTGACTAGATATACTAGAGATAGTAGAATACAAAGACTAACAATAATTTGTCTTCAGTTTACCTCAAAATATTTGTAAATGATGGACTTTGCTTCCAACTGGACTAAAAACAAAACATAACAAAACAAACAAACAAACAAACAAACAAAAATAGATGAACAGGAGGGGGAGGAAACCAAGGCAGTTAGTCTATCTCTTTAATGGTAATATAGTCCAGATTTAGAATGGCTCTCAAGGTCACTTTCCTTTTTGAGAGCTCCCCCTCCTTATCCCTGTAAGAAAAGATCCTTTGCCCTGAGAACAGGTGACCAGAAGACCAAAGGAGCCTGACATCTCAGAATTCTACCCCTGTGGAATAAATCTTAGAAGCTCTACTACAGGAAATAGTAATCCTAAGAAAATACAGGGAACGAACAGAAGTAAAGTAAAAAGATTAAAGTGTTGACATCTCAGAGTACTTTCTAGCATGGAACAGAGTAAGATCCAGCCTCCTTGAGCTAAGAACAAAGGGTAGCAAGTCAGGGAGAACTCTGAAATGAGCACCATGTTTATTAGCCCACAAGCCTATTTTAAAGCCTTAACAGGATGCTACTCTTCTCCTTGAAAAACATCTTCCCATATCTACTTGAGTCTGGGTTTCTGGAATAGGAAGAGGGGATATCAGGTTGTCCACTCAGTGTAGCCAAAGTTTTTGATGAAGCTTCTGCAATAAGAGCAGCATGGATTTTTGTATGGTGTCTGGGGAAATCCTGAGCTCCCTATAAGAAATGAAATGAATATTGTGTGAAAATGTTCAGGACATAGAGGGTGTAGATCACTTTAGGAGGGTATCACTCATCCCTTGACCAAACCCTGACCCAGACACCAGGAAAAGCTGTTTTAATGGGCAGTCTGACAAATTACCACATTCTCCTCAACTTGTAAGAGTGAATGGTAACTCTCTACAGTCCAGGGGAAATGTAAACGTGGTCACACTGTTCCACAGCAGGAAATGAAGCCGTCTCACACGTGCTGAGTTGAGGTTGTTGATGAGCCACTCTCAGGCAATCAGGTCCCTCTTCTCTCATGCTGTGGGTGTGTGTCACCATGTTCAGACTAAAGTCTGCTTTAGTCTCTTTAAACATAGATCCTCATTTAGCATCAAAGATGCTCACTTGTACCTCTGAGCACCACACAGAAGGGAGACACGGGCTAGCTGTCTCATGTTTTGTTCTGTAACTGAAGCTGGGCACCCGGAGTCCTAGCAATGATGAGATGCAGAGAACTCTTTCCCCCTAAGACTTTGTAGCCCAACTGACTCCAGACACACACACACACACACACACACACACACACACACACACACTCTGTACCTCTCTCTCTCTCTCTCACATGTCTAGCAGGATGCCCAGATTTCACAAAGACACATAGAGGACGCCCAATCTGTTAAATTTAAATTTCAGATAAACAGCAAAGAATTGCGCTTTTTTTTTTTGGATTAAGTATACTCAAAAATTGCATGGACAGATTTCAGGGATTTTTGCTTATGCACATAGTGTGCCTCACCAAGCAGGGAACCCCACAGACAACAATGTCTCAGCATTGTCTCAGAAGGATGGTAGAGGAGGAGGCAGAGGGAATTTTAATATCAGAAATGGTGCAGGGTAGTAAGTATGGGTAGAAAGAATGGCAGAGCTGTTCAGTTCTGTCAGCCTTGCAATCTTTGACAGGTGATTTATTCTTTTTTTTTAATTTATTTTATTTTATTTATTTGACAGAGAGAAATCACAACTAGGCAGAGAGGCAGGCAGAGAGAGAGGAGGAAGCAGGCTCTCCACAGAGCCGAGAGCCCGATGTGGGGCTCGATCCCAGGACCCTGGGATCATGACCTGAGCCGAAGGCAGAGGCTTTAACCCACTGAG
Source organism: Meles meles (assembly GCF_922984935.1). Taxonomy (NCBI): domain Eukaryota; kingdom Metazoa; phylum Chordata; class Mammalia; order Carnivora; family Mustelidae; genus Meles; species Meles meles. The sequence goes on from NC_060070.1 coordinate 135,642,076, forward strand.
CCACCCAGGCGCCCCGGTGATTTATTCTTTTTAAGATTCAATGTCCTTGACTATAAAGTAGAGATAATTCCAGTAATAGCAGCTAACATTTTCTGAGTACATACTAAGCAGGAGGCAACTTCTATAATCTTTACATGTATTGACTTATTTTAGCCTTATGCCAGTACTATGAAGTGGATATAATTATTAGTATTCTCACCCATTTTATGTCTGGGGATCTAGGGCACTGAGAGGCCAGATAAGTTGTCCGAGGATAGAATTACTCAGCATTAGAGCTGGGATGGATTGGAATTCAGGAAGAAAGGTTAACTCTGTAACATCTAGAAATAAGGTGTCTATAGCATCAAGCCCAGGGATAGGTGTGTACTCATCACTTAATCTATGCTATTAGCAACCTTATCAAAGGCAGCTCTGCCTGGTTCTTAAAGAAGGTAAGGTACCACAGATGAAAAGATATGAGAAGATAGCCCCAAAGAAGAAATAGAGGTCTCTCCCAGCAGGAGCAAGTGACTAAAATCCAACAAGTAGTCCCTATGACTACCCTCCCCTCACTTGTCTCATCAGCTATGACAGAGAAAAGCCAAAAAGTTGGAGGTTTTGCTGAAATCCTTCTGACCTGAGAAGACCTTATATAATCATAGCTGGCACTAGATTGGGTCCCTTCCATGGCTGTGAGACTCAAGGGAATGTGCCATCAGCAAGACTGCAAGGACCTGCCCTTTGATGTGTCATTTGTCCATTTTGTCATTATTTGTCCATTCCTTTCTACAAAAGTACATATTGAGCTCCTTCTATATTAGACCCTTTGTGTGTTGGGGTAGGTTCTCCGAGTACCAGTGCGAACACGCCATCATGCTGTTTGGGGGGAGACACATCTATAAATATGAGATGCATTCTGCAACAGCACAGGGGGCTCAGAGTTCAGAGGCATCAGGCTACTGAAGGCAGAAAGGGCAGAGAGGGGTGGCCAGGAGACCAGTAAAGACTCCATAGAGGGGCGCCTGGGTGGCTCAGTGGTTTAAGCTGCTGCCTTCGGCTCAGGTCATGATCTCAGGGTCCTGGGATCGAGTCCCACATCGGGCTCTCTGCTCAGCAGGGAGCCTGCTTCCCTCTCACTCTCTCTGTCTGCCTCTCTGCCTACTTGTGATCTCTCTCTGTCAAATAAATAAATAAAATCTAAAAAAAAAAAAAAAAAAAAAAAAAGAAAGAAGACTCCATAGAGGCAGTGACGATGCGTTTGGACTTGGAGGTGAATTTTCACTGCCAACATTTGTTGAGTTCCCGCTATGTGCCTTGGACTGCTCTACGAATCTTATATGTGTTAACTCATTCCATCAGAAGGGATTACTATTATTCTCACTTTATAAATGAGGAGAAACATAAACACAGTAAACCAAGTTCAAGTAACTGGCCCCAAATTACACAATGATTATGCAACTGAGTTGGATTTTAACCCAGGCATCCTGCTTCAGAGCCCATGTCTTCTACCACTATGCTTTTCTAGCCAAACAAGAGGTTTCCTAGTTAGGAGGGAGGGCAGGTATCGTAGCCTCAGACTAGAAGATGCACAGGAGTGCCCACTATGAGGTGTGGGGAGAGAGAAGGTGGTGGCGGGACAGGAACCTGGAGAGCAAGGTGTGCAAGACCTCCTCTGCTATGATGTTCATTTGGATTTTGTTTGTAGACTATGAGAAATCCCAGAAGGGCTTGAGGCAAAGGATCAAGAATCAGCTTCGCATTTTAGGAAGATCACTCTGAAATAGGGAGGACACAGCAGATGAGAAGTTTGCTGGATGCTGAGAGACCAATTAGAATGATTCCTGCAGTGATCCCGTTCAAATAACATGTCTGCCGGTGAGGTGGTATCTCGTGGTTGTTTTGATTTGGATTTCCCCGATGATGAGTAATGTTGATCATATTTTCATGTGCCTGTTGGCCACATGGATGTCTTCTTTGGAAAAATGTTTGTTCATGTCTTCTTCCCATTGTTTAATTGGATAATTCATCTCTTGGGTCTTGAGTGTCATAGCTCTTTACGTATCTTGGATACTAGCCCATTGTCAGATATGACATTTCCAAATATATTCTCCCATCCCACAGGTTGCCTTTTAGTTTTGTTGATTGTTTCCTCTGCCTTTTATTTTGATGAAGTCCCAATAGTTTATTTTTGCTTGTCTCCCTTGCCTCAGGAGACATATTCTACAGCCGCTGTCAAAGAAACTGCTGTCTGTGTTCTCAAGGATTTTAATGTATGTTAACTAACTGGAATTTAAATAAAAACTAAAAAAATAAATAAAAAGAAAAGAAAAGACTCATGTCTGCCTGTATAGCAGTATACCTAGCATGCAGGGCTTCTTCAGGGAATTAATGTTATTTGAAAAGGATATTAAAGCAGATGGAAACATATCTGCATTAGCTGGTACTTTAAGAATTTTATCTCCAGGTGCAATAAGGCAATTAATTTTAAGGCAAGATGATCCAGTCACTGAAAATGGGTGTTACAGTTTCATCCCGGCAAACTCTAAACCATATAATCCTTCCTAAATGTAACTGCAAATCTTCTTCGCTTTTCAATAAATATTTAATAACAGAGGATTGCAGAGGACGACTATATTTCAAGAATCCTAATTGCTCTAAAGAAAGCTTCTGTAGATGGAGGTATTAACACACCTAATTGCTGCTAAGATGCATTTATCAACTGAGATGATCAACCAAGATGCAAGCAATGACTCTTCTCATCTTTGGGTGGGTAGGGGCAGAAACTTGACAGCTGCATTATCTCTCACTCAGCTAGTTTAGGTCTTGCACTTTTTAGATCCAATTTGTCTTTTATTGATAGGCTGTGTAATCCAATCTAATTCTCTGTTTCATTAGTCAAAGGTATAATTTTCCCTTTATTCCTGTATATTATATTTAGATATTCACTCCTCTATTCCACATGCACTCAGAGTTTTTAAAGTTAAAGTACCTACTGACACCTTATCCTCAGTTGATTTTTTGCTTCAATTCAACTAATTTATCCAAAACAGGTATGCATTGAGCACCTGTTTGGGGCCAGGCACTATTCCCCTTCCTTAGCAAAGCAGTGAACCAAACAGATAAAGTCACTGCTTCCATCAGACTCAGACTAAGGTGGCGGAGATCAACGGTAAACTAATCAAACATATAAACATAGTGGAGTTGAACCACACAGATGGATTGTGCTAAAAGTTTTGGATTGTAATTCAAAGCCAAATGGACAAAAAATGGATGAACTAACAATTTAAACTAATATTAACATTTTTCTTTATATCTGATTTTTCTCTAGATTTTATTACATTAAAAACAGTGTGAAAGTTCTAGAATTGATCGCAGGGGCTTGGGACATAGGCACTGGACAGAAGGTCAAAGGGTTCTCATTCTTGACTTCTCCACCAGTAATTCCGATTTACTGGAAGACAGCTATTGTTATTTTATTGGGAAATACATTTGTATAACTTTCCCACACCCCCTCTAGATGAGTACTACCACAAGAAACCTTAGATTTCTGTAATACCTAAAACAGCAACTCATATGTTCACAGAAACAATCAATTTTTTCCAGAGAAGCTATCATGATTCAAAGTTAATCTGTTCCAAGGAAAGGAACTGGAATTGGTTACTGACATGCAATCATTCATTTCTTATTTTACCAACAGTAATTAAATTGCCCGGAACTGTTGTCATTTAACAGCCTATTAATTGACTAATGTGCATTACTTGCATTCAGAGTGTAGGTAAAATCCAGGGATTAAGCAACAAGGAAAAGAGATTTGTAAACTCCGCCTGTCATCCCAAAAGGGGTAAATGCACCTCCTCTTGTAAGGTAATTTATAAATGTACAAGTCGTGTATGTTTCCATAGAGGAGGACATGCCAGTCTGAAATTACAGGGGCAACAGGGGCCTGTAGCGCCCCAGAGAGAGCCTCAGAGGTTGATCTCTTGAAACCCTACTCATGAGCAGAAGGACCCACTACCCTTGGATGATGCTGACCAAGAAAGATGCCTCTTCTGTTCTAATTTCTCTTCTTGTGAGTGATCTTATTCATTTTGTCAATTCATCCCCAGACTGCTTTTAAGACTTGCTCTTTTATATTCTTTTTTTTTTTTAAGATTTTATTTATTTGACAGACAGAGAACATAAGTAGGCAGAGGAGCAGGCAGAGAATGAGAGTGAGGAAGGGAAGCAGGCGCCCCCCTGAGCAGAGAGCCCGATGTGGGACTTGATCCCAGGACCCCGAGACCATGGCCTGAGCCGAAGGCAGAGGCTTAACCCACTGAGCCACTCAGGCGCCCCATGTTCTTTTACACTCTTAGTAGGAATGACAGGAATCATTCCTGTTTTCCTAACACTTGTGTAGCACTTTTCTACACACCCATGCTTTATGTTCTTTTCCAGAATTTTAAACATAAATGGTTTAAACATAAATAGAAACTTATAGCATATTCTCAGGGTCCAGACTGAGCAATTGTCAGTCTGAAGTTTCCTGAGATCTCTGCATCTTTGAGTTTCCAGTATATCAAATAGGCCTGGAAGATGGAAGATAACAAATGATGTTCTACGAATTGAATTAGAATAGGAAATAATTTACGATTAATAAGGTCAAAAGGAAGTGACAAAATTGACATTCCCTAGCATTATTAAAAGTTGTATTTCTGGGATCTCATAATTTTAAATTGCTAACAAACCAAAGGCAAGGCTCCTTTCACTCACAACATTTTCTTCAAGGCATCTTATCCCCGAAAAACATTTCCATCAAATTACTCTCAGAGCCACTAAGGGTCCGTGTCTCCTTTCTGAAGGCAGAAAACTTTCTCTTCTGGCACTTCTGGTAGAAGGTCTCTGTTAAGATCATGTCACCCTTGCCAGGAAACCTTTTGTCACTATGGTTCTAAGCACGTACCCTTCCTCCTGTTTCTGAGTAGTGCGTTCTGCTGACCTTTACCTGAGTAACGTCTCCCTCCCCAGAGACAAAGGCTCTTTTTTTTTTTTCATTTTATTTATTTTTTCAGTGTAACATTATTCATTCTTTTTGCACAACACCCAGTGCTCCATGCAAAACGTGCCCTCCCCATTACCCACCACCTGTTCCCCCAACCTCCCACCCCTGACCCTTCAAAACCCTCAGGTTGCCCCAACCTCCCACCCCTGACTCTTGCTGCTCTGCAAGCAAGAGCACTGCAAAATGGAGATGATAACATCTCCTAACTTCCCGACATGTAAGGAAGTTGGAGAATGAATTTGGCAGGGAATATGGATTGGGCAGAAGTAAGATGGCAGAGTTTTTCTGTTTCCTTGGGATCCTTGATGACCCATTCTCTTTTGCTTCATATCCATCGTGGTTGACATTAAGTGATCTCCCATTTCTCCAATAGAATGGAGAAATGGACTCCTATTTCTATGGACTCCTATTTCTGAACATTGGTTCTTTGTATAAACAATACAAATGTAAAATAATTGTATAATTATGCATCTATGAAGTATAAATAAAATCCAAGGTATAAGATTAAGTTGTACATCCTTAAACACAAATTCGGAATTGACTTGTTTACTCTTAGCTAATCGCTGAGAAAGAGGCCTCTCTTATAAATGGCCAAGATGGAGGATGGTTTTGTAGGTATGAATGGGTTAATGTAAGAAATTGTAAATGTAACTGTGCCCACTTAGACTAATACATGAGCTTTAGTAAATCTGAACCTCTCTTTTTCCATCCGTGAAATGACAGGTTGAAACAGGGGGCCTTTAATGTATTCTTCCATGAGTCTTTGTAAATTAAATAGAACTGACTGTGTTAATGGAAAGGGGAAACTGGCTTTACGCATTTGTCTGAAATCAAGACCAGCTCTAATCAAACTTTTCCAAAGAGAATCAAATCTATTTTGCCATTCTTTATAGATTCTGTGCAAAACATTTTAATACTTCCCACTTCCTCCAAACCAAACTAGCCTTAGGATTAACTTTACCAGGTTCCCTTTTCAATATTTTTTAATCGGCTGACTTTTGTTTTTAAGGTCAAATCTCTGTTACAATGCAAAATCCAAGTATCTGTTTGTGAAAGGCTGTTAGAAGAGGGAATAATGGTTAAGTAGTTCATCTTGAATCCCTTCAAAACACATTCTCTCAGAAATCAGAACTATGATGCCCCAAGAGATGTAGATTTCCTGTGATGCATTACCAGAGTTCCCACAGAGTGACATCTTTCCACTATCCAACCACAGACCTTCAACCACTATCTATCTTCTGCTCTTTAATTCTGTGAGATAACTTGATTCAGTGCTTACTACTATATACATAGAAAGTTGTACCAAAGCACTTCACATATACCATCGCTATTCAACATCCAGGGTGTGGGTTCCAGGCCCCTTTTCCACATAGCTTCCAAGATACCATGAGAGATTCCAGTCAGTAGTCAGAGGCATGTGGTTCTAAGCCTTATTTGTAATTATGGAGTGAAAAGTCTCATTTCATGATAAAGAGATGGCTACCATCAGGAGAGACTCAGGGAGTTTTAGAAAAGCTGACGGACATTCCCTAATGTGCTGGGCATTAAGCAGAACAGATTCACTCATTTGCCAAAGGTCAAACAGCATCTAACACAGGAGAGTATTGCCTGGTCCAGTACAACCCCATTGAACACAATAAGTAAGTGCATTCAGCTGATATATGGATAGTGTCCCCAAATTTTAATTCGAAGAACTACACAGTGCATTTTAATAACACATTGCTGATCTGAGAATTTTCTAGGAGAATCCATTGTATATCATAAGTTGATGGTTCAACTAATGCCTCTGTAGAAATCTGTACTCTGAGCAGCCAGACTGTCTGGCTTATAAATTGCAACATTATTTTTCCTAAATCCCCAACATTCATGATTTCATTTCAGTAAAACAGTAATTTAAACAATGACTAAATGTGTAAGAAAAAAATACATTGAAGGCTATAGAACAATTTATTAATAATGGTAGGACATTTTCTGCAGTACTTTTAATGCATCACTCAGTACTGTATTGATCCAGCATCAAAGTTCTTGGAAACAAGCCTCTTACCAATATCTAAGATCCTGATGTTGTAATTGAACTAGAAAA